>NC_059093.1:7808528-9058528 GCF_020497125.1 Mauremys mutica
GCAGACTGGGGTTCAGAAGAGCTGCGCTCACATCCTAGCTCTACTACAGATGCCTTGTGTGATCTTGGATGCATCACTCAAGTGTCTCTACTCTGAGTCCCCCATCTGCAAACTGGGAGAATAACGCTCCCTTTCTCCCACCCTTTGTCTATTTGGGTAGCTAGCAAGGTGGGCCAGGGACTGTCTCTTACTCCGTGTACATACAGCGCATTGCACAATGGAGCCATGATTTCAGTGAGGGCTGCTAGAATACAAACAGTGAAGTGGGAAGAGACGCAGAAGGGCAGTTCTGACTTCCTGAGCCTGGGGACCGCAGGTGTAATATGAATGGTGGTGCCACAGGAGCGGGATTCTGGTGTCCGGCACAATGGGCTGGGTTCCCCTTATTGCATGTGGGTTGTTGGTATGAGGTTGCCATGGCACCCAGAGCATAAGGAAACAGGCTGTAATGCCGTTGTGCACAAAGCACTAATGGGGTCCGTTAGCACAACGCGACACGTGTTAATAACGCGACACGGAGGCCTGCGTCTCCAGCAGGAGCAGACAGCAAATAGACCATTTGCAGAGCTCCATTAAACTTGAAGGCAAAACGCTCTTGGCGGGGGGAACAAACTTGTGCTTGGCATCTAAATCAGGCCCAGAAGTGTTCAGACCAATGATCCAGAGAGATTTCTGGAGAATCCAAATACCAATACTAGTTCCTGTGGCCACGCCAGTCAATGAGCCTGAGTCTGTTACTCCGTTCCTAGGCTTCGGAGGAAAAGGTTAAGATGGCTTTAAAGCACCTTTACACTTCTCACATTCTGCGACTGCGCAGGGCTTTGCCTGGCCCTCCCAATGAGGTTAGAACAGCTTCAGGGCTGCTCTAATTCACACTCTGCTTCCCGTGGCTCCCTGGGAAGTCGAGAATACCCCATAGTGCAGTGTGCTCTGATGATGCCCCTGAGAGGTGTGAGCAAAACCAAGACTTAATCCCACTATGTGGAGGCAGTTTGTAGGCCAGAGCCTGAGGGATGAATAAGAACAGCCATATTGAGTCTAGCCCAGTATCCTACCTTCCAGCAGGGGCCTGTGCCAGATGCTTCTGAGGGAATGAACATAACAGGGCAATTATCAAGTGAGCCATCCCCTGTCGTCCCTCCCAGCTTCTGGCAGTCAGAGGTTTAGGGGTACCCAGAGCATGGGGTTGCATCCCTGATCATCTTGGCTAACAGCCCTTGATGGACCCTATCCACCATGAACTTATCTAGTTCTTTTTTGAGCCCAGTTATCGTTTTGGCCTTCACAACATCCCCCAGCAATGAGTTCCATGGGTTGACACTGTGTTGTGTGAAGAAGTATTTCCTCCTGTTGGTTTTAAACCTTCTGCTTATTAATTTCATTGGCTGACCCCTGGTTCTTGTGTTATGTGAAAGGGTAAATAGCACGTCCTTTTTCACTTTCCCTATACCATTCATGATTTTATAAATATCTATCATATCCCCCCCTTAGTCGTCTCTTCTCTAAGCTCAACATTCCCACTGTTTTTAACCTCTCCTCATATGGAACCTGTTCCATGCCTCTAATCCTTTTTGTTGACCTTTACTGTACTTTTTCCAATTCTAATATATCTTTTTTGAGATGGGGCAACCGGAACTGCACAGAGTATTCAAGATATGGGCAAACCATGGATTTATAGTGTGGCATTATGATATTTTCTGTCTTATTACCTATCCCTTTCCTAATGGTCCCTAACATTCCATTAGCTTTTTTGCCTGCTGCTGCACGTTGAGCAGCTGTTTTCAGAGAACTATCCACAGTGACGCCAAGATGTTTCTTGAGTGGTAACATCAAATTTAGACACCATCATTTTGTGTGCATGGTTGGGATTATGTTTTCCAATGTGCATTACTTTGCATTTATCAACACTGAATTTCATCTGCCATTTTGTTGTCCAGTCACCAGTTTTGTGAGATCCCTTTGTAACTCTTCGCAGTTTGCTTTGGACTTAATGATCTTGAGTAATTTTGTATCGCCTGCAAACTTTGCCACCTCACCATTGATCCCTTTTTCCAGATCACTGAGAAATATATTGAATAGCACAGGTCCCAGTACATATATTTGGGGGAATGTACTATTTAACTCTCTACTGCGAAAACTGACAAATTATTCCTACCTTTTGTTTCCTATCTTTTAACCAGTTACTCATCCATGAGAGGATTTTCCCTCAATGACTCTTTACTTTACTGAAGAACCTTTGGTGAAGGACCTTGTCAAAGGCTTTCTGAAAGTCCAAGTACACTATAATCATTGGATCACTCTTGTCCATGCACTTGTTGACTCCATCAAATAATTCTAATAGATTGGTGAGGCTTGATTTCCCTTTACAAAAGCCGTGTTGAGACGTCCCCAACAAATTGTGTTCATCTACGTGTCGGATAATTCTGTTTTTTGCCATAGTTTCAACCAGTTTGCCTGGTACTGAAGTTATGCTTACCAACCTAACATTGCCAGGATCACCTCTGGAGCCTTTTTTAAAAAAATCAGTTTCACATTAGTTATCTGCCAGTCATCTGGTACAAAGGCTGATTTAAGTAATAGGTTACATACCACAGTTAGTAGTTTTGCCATATCATCTTTGATTTCCTTCAGAACTACGGGTTGAATGCCATCTAATCCTGATGATTTATTACTACTGTATTTAATGTATCATCTTGTTCCAAAATCTCAATCTGGGACAGTTCCTCAGATTTGTCACCTAAAAAAGGCTCAGGTGTGGGAATCTCTCTCACATCTTCTGCAGAGAAGACAGATCCCAAGAATTCGTTTAGCTTCTCCTTAGTGTTCTTGTCTTCCTTGACAGCTCCTTTAGCCCCTTGATCATCCACTGGCCCCACTGATTGTTTGGCAGACTTCCTGCTTCTGATGTACTTTTAAAATGTGCTGTTCATTTTGTAGGGAGGAATTGGGAAGAACAGGGCAGTGTGGGACATCTGACATTTCCTTCCCCTCCCCCCTGCAAACACACAAGCAGAGGTAAGGCCATCGGGAAACTTGTCAGCGGAAATAAGTTGAGGGAAGCCTTTGCAATGGCTGGTGAACAGGGCTGGAGGAAGCAGGATGTAGCTGTGATGCAGTGGATGGAGGGGGTGAAAGAGATACAGCAGGACTCCGGTCGTTAACCTCGGGCACTGTGATAGTAGATGGAGAGGGCTATGCAATGATCTCAGGCATGACTAAGGGGCACAGAGAGGGCTTACAGCTTGGCATTTGGCGTGGAGGTGGCTAAGTGTGACTGGGAAGGGCTGATCCAGCAGGGCATTTGGGATGGGGTGTGCAGTGTGCAGAGGCGGTCAAAAAAGCAAACAGGATGTTAGGAATCATTAAAAAGGGGATAGAGAATAAGACTGAGAATATATTATTGCCCTTATATAAATCCATGGTACGCCCACATCTCGAATACTGTGTACAGATGTGGTCTCCTCACCTCAAAAAAGATATTCTAGCACTAGAAAAGGTTCAGAAAAGAGCAACTAAAATGATTAGGGGTTTAGAGAGGGTCCCATATGAGGAAAGATTAAAGAGGCTAGGACTCTTCAGTTTGGAAAAGAGAAGACTAAGGGGGGACATGATAGAGGTATATAAAATCATGAGTGATGTTGAGAAAGTGGATAAGGAAAAGTTATTTACTTATTCCCATAATACAAGAACTAGGGGTCACCAAATGAAATTAATAGGCAGCAGGTTTAAAACAAATAAAAGGAAGTTCTTCTTCACGCAGCGCACAGTCAACTTGTGGAACTCCTTACCTGAGGAGGTTGTGAAGGCTAGGACTATAACAATGTTTAAAAGGGGACTGGATAAATTCATGGTGGCTAAGTCCATAAATGGCTATTAGCCAGAATGGGTAAGAATGGTGTCCCTAGCCTCTGTTCGTCAGAGGATGGAGATGGACGGCAGGAGAGAGATCACTTGACATTGCCTGTTAGGTTCACTCCCTCAGGGGCACCTGGCATTGGCCACTGTCGGTAGACAGATACTGGGCTAGATGGACCTTTGGTCTGACCAGGTACGGCCTTTCTTATGTTCTTATGATTGAGCAGGCTGGTAGGAGGAGGGGACACTGCTGGGCAATGGGGTAGGGGTTGATTGAGCAGCATGGAAGGGATGGATGAAAGTTTTGCAGCAGCCAGGCTTTTCTGCAGGGGGTTGTGGAGCAGCCTGGTAGGAGCAGTGGGCTGAGGTGGAGGAATTGCCAGGGCCGTCCAGAGTGGGGGGCAAGTGGGGCAATTTTCCCTAGGCCCCACAGGGGCCCCGCGAGCCCTGGCCCAGCGGCGGGGGATCCTTCAGTGCTGCCAAAGACCCGGAGCGACTGAAGGCCCCCCCGCCGCCAAAGACCCGGACCACCACCAGATGAATACAAGCGCCGCAGCTCCCCCGCTCTTCTCCCGGCCCCCTGAATCCTCTGGGCGGCCCTGGGAATTGCCAGCTTACAGGAGCATGGGGCCGGCTGAGAGGTATCAAAGGCAAGAGAAATAAGCATGTTTGCAAGGTGTGTGAGGCTTTTGCTGATGGGTTTTTTCTCCCCGCCTCTCCCCCCTTAAGTAACGATAATGAAACAGAAACAATTAATATAATGTCAGCCGCAGGGTGAAGTGCGAGTCCCGATGCAGAATAAATAAAACAGGCCCGTTCTGGCTACACATTCAAACAAATTCCAGCCTGGATAAAAAACAAAGGAGTTCAAAGAGAATATAATGAATTGGATGAAATAAACAGCTAATCGCCTACTGATACTATTGGATGGCAACCATGGGAGAATGCTGAGCAGTGCAATAGGAGTGGGGATGAGAGTCAAATGCACCCAAAGTGACAGTGACAGACTCGGGGCCTGATCCTTAGCTGCTCTAAAGCAGCAGAACCACGGCGAGGTCTGGCCCATTCTAGGTCAGACCCAGCTATAACGGCACTGCTCTAAAGGGCATGCATAAAGCTGCAAAGGCAGGAAGGGCCCCAAATGAAGCAGAGCTGGGGAAGTTCCTCCGACTTGGATTGGGAGAGCCTGGTTTGGAAGGAGTAGGGTTGTGGGTGGAGGGGGGCCTTGCACTGGCTTTGTGATGTTAGGGCAGTAGGGGGGTGCCTCCAAACCCAGATAGACAGACTCACCCTAGCAGGGATCGCGCTCGTGTGTTACAAGGACGTTGCAATGCCAGCGGAGACTCCGCTCAGACTCAGGGGCAGGGTAGACTTGACCTCAGGGGGGTAGCCTGAGCCTCCACCAGCGCTGCAACCTCCACGCTGTGATTTTCAGTATGCTAGCTCGAGCCACGCTAGCATGAGTCTGTCTCTCCCGGACTGGAAGCTTGCTCCCAGCTCCAGTATCGACATACCCCTTGAGGGTAGGTGAAGACACTGCTATATGCATCCACTGGCCGTTACCCCATGCAGGACTAAAGGGAGTTACCGTAGCCTGGGGAAAAGAGAAGGCACATTTCTCAGCCTTCCCCGGAAGCCCTGCTTTTGCATACCAGGCCCATATATTATGGCTGGTACTATTATAGCACTTAGGAACCTGTCATCGACCCATTGCGCTAGGCACTGTAGAAACACAGAAGACTGTAAGTTCTCTGGGGCAGGGACTATCTAAGTAGCCAGGAAATTCTCATCCCTCTCATTCATTAGGGCATTAGAGATTAATCCAAATCCAAACCCCACTAATTTCAAATACTCCCAAAATTTGGATCTGGATCCGTAATTCATGGTTAGTCCATAACTTGAACATGGGCCAAACCAAAGTCCTCTGTTTACCTATCCATTCTGTCGCTCTTGAATGCTTGGGAAAGTTTACATCTGGATCTGAACTCTCTAGCTCAGGCCCACGTCTGGGCGGTATTAGGTTTTCTAATTGAACTATAACCCTAAATCATGTAAAAAGAACAGGAGTACTTGTGGCACCTTAAAGACTAACAAATTTATTTAGCATGAGCTTTCGTGAGCTGCATTTATTTCATGCTAAAATAAATTTGTTAGTCTTTAAGGTGCCACAAGTACTCCTGTTCTTTTTGCGGATACAGACTAACACGGCTGCTACTCTGAAACCTAAATCATGTGTTTATAATTGAATCTGAGTCAGAGTTTAAGTCTGTTTATTATCATGGTCATTATTTATTTGTATTACAGGAGCACCTAGAGGTGCCCACCAACCCTGAGGCCCTTTTGGGGTAGGTGCTGTGCAAACTCATAGGTGAGAGACAGTGCCTGCCCAGAAGAGCTTACCAATCAAATAAAACAGTCAACAAAGGGTAGGAACAAAAATCGACACACGCTTGCCTAAGGTCACCCACCAGACCTGGGAATAGACCCTACGTTTCCTGAGTCCCAGCCCACTGCTCTATCCATTAGACCACACTGCCCTCCAAATCAGGGGTGGCTTTTCTCAATAGCTACCTTTCTGTAATATGTGTCGGCTTTCAGCCCACACACAATTGTGCTGTCCTTGATACCAGAGAGGTGGGGTGAAAGTCTAAAGGGGATATGAGAGACAGTGCATCCACTAACCTTCAGGGTTTGTACTTGAAACCTTGAGTCTTGCACATTGCTATCCAGATGGGACTCATTCCAAGTGGATGTTTGCAGAACTCCTCAGGGGCATTAGCATCTCCAGAGCAGCATTTTAACCTTCATTCATTTTCTATTTTCTTTCAAGGCCCCTGGGGACCACCTCGGAGCTTTTATCAGAAACAGAGACGTGAGGTAAAACAGGGCCTGGTTCTCTAGGCTAAGAAATGTTGGCTCCAGAACTGGAGGGACTTTAACTTCAAAGTCTCAGCAGGGCAGACTGAAATTATTAACAGCATCGTTGGTGCTCTCATGCCATGGTGATGGGCTCAGAATAAGACCCCAACTAGCACAAAATAGGATCCCATCACCATGCTCTTCTAAAGCTAATATTGAGACAAATCCTTCCACCATTCTTCATTCCCAAATAGTCAAAAAAAAATGTCCACTCTGCTCAAAAGCAAAGGCCAGGCCTTCCCATATTGTCAGGAAACAATTTATTCAATAGATATGGCCTCTGACTAAGAGCATGGGGTGGTGGGCCCCAGGACGGAGATCCTGAATTCTAATTCTGGCTCTGACTGTGGTCTCTAGAAAGTCTCTTAATCACTCCATGCCTCAGTTTCCCCTCTGAAAAATAAGGATTTAATCTCCACTCTACCTATGAGCTCTATTTTACCTCATTGTCTTCTCTCCACCAGTAATGCTAGCCTTTAGTGCTCATTAATCAATCCCCCCCACCACCACCCAACCAGCTCTGTGCTTTCTTTGTTACGGCATGGAACAGGCTCCTCTCAAGATGTCACGTTCCACCATTTCTAATCAAAACAGAATGAGTTTACCTTTTTCTTTTTGATTCTCCTAAGCGGAAAAAACAAAGGAATTCACAGAAATCGCCATTTTCTTCCATAAAACTTCCATTTTGAAGAAACGGTCTTTTATGATGGGGGAAGTTTGTACATGAAAAATTATGACCCGCTCCATGGTGTAGAAACCATGCAAAGGGTTGCTCTTGTGTTTATGTGACCAGATCCCTTTGGCTGAGTTAGTTCTGCAATGACTGTCATCCTCTCTTGGGCCTACTATATTGATGACCTTAATATTACCATCCAGCAGGCTGAGCAGTGATGCTCTGCCCCTGGGAAAACAACTCTTTGCTGGACTTGGGTAATTGAGTAGCAGGCTCCCATAAATAAGGAGCACGCAGAGCGTGTGTGTTGGGCTCTTTCTGGTGATGAAGGGACAGTGCAAACACTGAGCCTTCTGCAACAGACAAACTAAATTTTATTTCCTTCGGCATCACAGTCTTTGTTCCCCAGCCGCTCCACCTGCCGTCTCTCACTGTAAATGAATCTCAGTATCACTAAAGTCCCCATCTCGGTTCCTGTGTTCCACCAGGAGAATTTCTCATCAGCATTGTAAAATGCCTCATTAGGAAGGAACCAAGCTGAGCAGCCTTTGTTATGCTGGAATCCAAGGGGTGTGAAATGCACTCTTCACTTGCACCGTCTCAGGGTAGGAGATGTGATGGTTTCATCTGTGATATCTTGCTTGACTTGACCTGGAAGCAGCCCCTTCACATGTGAGGGGTTTTATTCTCATCTGCATCCATTGAACTGAGAGCCTATCTGCATCTCTTAGCATCAGCCTGCCTCCCCCACACACCCTCCAACTCTGCAGCTCAGGAAGGCATGATTCACAAGGGACATAAAATAAAAACACCTAAGCCCTCATTCCCCCATATCCTTTCTCTCGCAGTCCTGGCCTGGCAAATGATGAGCTTCATGTACTCAAATGGCTTCTTTCCATGCAGCGAATTTGATCAAATGGCTGAACATAGAGCTATAAAAAAAATCTTGGTTTTTTATTCCATTATTTCTTGTGTGTGGCTCCCTAACTCTGTTTGCTTTAACTTTCTCTTCCCTCTGAACTGGAGTGGAACAGAGGATTTGCCAATCAAGTCTCATGATACTTGATGTGTTTTCTTAAGCTAGCTCCTGGAGTCCTGTGATTATCTGACAAGCTCAGATTTTGTTAAAAAAAAATTTCTAGCCCTCACAGTTGTAGAGAATAGTTTGAAAACCCGAACTATAAAGACTCCAAAAAAAGAGAAGGCAAATAAAAAAAGAGCCCGAGTGTAGCAGCCTTCCTGGAACTCGGAAGGAGGAGCACAGGTTGCAGAGGGAAGAGTTTAGAGGAGGCTCTGGGAAGTCAGTCTGCATGCACATGGCTGGAACGTTAGCTGCAGTTGCAGTATCTTTGTAAATAGTTCAATTCATAAAAAGCCAGTTTGGTTTTAGTAACATGAAGGCCTCTCATGTTATTATTCAGCACACTACAGGAAACATCCACATTTATTCATTTATTTTTTAAATCTCATAATTTTTTAACAGTTGGGGATAGGAATTGTAGTGTATAGGAATAGGGAAAGTTTCGTTAAAATAGTTTGTGGGTCCCGTAGATACTGCTCACTGTCTTCTCTGCATTAGAAGCCAGCAAAGGGCACAGCAGGTAGTTTGTGTATTCACTGTGCCCATGAGCTTCATATTGTTCTTGTGCAAAGAGCAAAAGACACCACAGCAGTAATGCCAAATTATCATTGAATTGTATTATGATGGCACTCAAAAGCCCTGATCAGAATCAGGATTTCAGCATGTGCTGGGTGTTGCACCACCCCAGAGGTAGACGCAGTTGTGTTCTGGATGGAGTGGAAGAATCAAAGTTTTCCACCAGGCATACTGAGAGGGCTTTCTCAAATGCTGAAATCCCCTTGGGCTCTTTTTTTTTTTTTTACCCCACTCCCAAGGATACGGTCTCCAATTCCATTAACCTCCTTCTGCAACTCATGCACAAATGGTCTGCGGATGACAAGCAGGCTCAGGAGAGTAGGAGTCTGTCACAGTGTGAAAAGCAGAACAACTGTCCCATGAACACCCCACCTCAGGTCTGGGATGATCCCGGACGTGGGCAGGGGGAGGTGTGTCAGGGTCACTTAGAAGCACAGTGCTGGGGTATGTGTCACTTCTCTCATCCTGCTTTGCCTCAGACATGGAACACAATTAGTAATTCCTGCAGCTGAGACAGCCCATGGGCCAAATTCAGAGGGGGTACAGATAGAAGTGTAAATTATCCCTGGGTAATTGGGTCTAAGGCTATCTAAGCTGCTGTAACACCCAGATGTCAAGGAGCCTGTAATGAGGGGTGTCATGAACTGCAGCTAACAGGGTCATGTAAATTAAAGCTGCCTACACAGTTCACACCCATTCTTCCATCTTCTTGTAACCCCTTGGCACTTCAGTCGCACCAGCTGAGGGTCTGATTCAGATCCTGCTTGTGCTCCTGTAAACTCCGGGGTGTCTCTGAAGTTAATGGTGATGTCTTAAGTTCAAAGCTGTTGTAAGGGAGATCAGAATCAGACCTGCAGGCAGCTCTCTGGGTCAGATCCCATTCTTGTACACCAGTGTGAAGCTGGTGTGACTCCAGTGAGTGTGAATCAACTAACTGTGAAAGATTAAAATAACTTCCTCATGCCTAACGCTTGTGAAACACTCAGGATATGTTTACACTTAAAATGCTACAGCAGCGCCACTGTTGCACTTCAGTGTAGACACTCACTACAGAAACAGGAGGGGTTCTCCCATTGCTGTAATTAATTCACCTCCCCGAGAGGTGGTAGCGAGGTTGACATCAGAATTCTTCCATCAATTTACCACTGTCTACAGTGGGGGTTAGGTCAGCAAAGCCATGTCTCTTTGGGGTGTGGATTACCCCTGACAAACATAACAATACCAATGTACATTTTCAGTTTTCTAAGAGGAGCAAACCCTAGGACCCCAGATAAGAATGCAGAACAACTCTGCTGAGCTATCCAAAGCCCTAGAACCTTAGAGAGAGATGGAGAGTAATTATTGTAGCCACCTGGAACCTGGTACCCTCATCCCTTCTGGGGCAGAGGGAATTAAGGATGGAGAGACATCATGCAGAGCAACCTCTGGGAACAATTCCTGCCTTAGGTGCACAATGGGAGTGAACCCTGTGTAGGGCTGGCTGGGGAATAAGATTTCCATTTCATGAAAAATTGTGAGGTTTCAACATTTGTTTCCATTCCAATAACTGATTCAGAGCAGGGACCTGAACACAGGCCTCCCCTATCCCAACTGGCTGCGCTAACCACCGGGACTCTCTGGTTTTGGCCAGAAATTGCATCCTGCACTGGGAAATCTCACCGGTGAAGGTTTCAGCTAAACTGATAGGTTTCTGCCCAAAGTTTCAGTTTTGATGACTTGGTGTTTTCCAACAACAATAAAGTTTTGTAGAAAAAGTCTCGACCTGCTCTTGTCATGTATCTCTCTTCTGTTCAGAGCTGGGTGGGAGCATGGAATTTTGTATATAGATATTTTTGGCCTATCTATTCTATTCTCTCACCAGTACGTCCGGTGCATGAGGACAAAGGAGCTCGTAAATAAAGCTATGGATTTAAGGCTGGACTAAAATCTTATTTGAAGGGATTTGCTTTCCATTTCATTTTTTTAATGTGTTTTTATTAACAAGTCTATTCAATCAGAACTGGAACTCTGCTGCCTCCTAATCCTGGAAGGATCTTTTCAATGTAATTTTTCAGCTGGATCCTTTCCTGGTCATCTTCCTGTTTTTCAGCACATTCAGATTTCTCAGTTTTTCATCACAGACAGGCACTTTCCATTCCTGGTGCATGGGGATGTTTCAATCACGATTTTTGCTGTGCACGCGTGCGCACACACACACACATATTTATTGATTGATTGATTGGGCTTAAAGTTTTCATTGAGTTTTATATGGGGGGAGGAGTAGAAGGGGAATTTCCTGACAACTTGACACATGAAATTACAATCTTCTCCCTCCTCTGCTTGCCTTACAGAAATTGTATGTAAGCTGTGTCTATACACTGACAAGCCTCACCATTGCACTAGCCCTGGTGCAGCAGTAGCACTGTGTAGCGACAGCTGGTGTTTTTTTACCACCGAGTCAGTGAGGGTTGAGGGAAGGGCAGGTCAGTGAAACGGTTGTTGCAATCTCTTATTGTCCTTGTTGCAGATCTACCTCAAATAAGTTGAGGACTACAGTGACACCCCGCTTTGTCTGCTGGTTTGATCACTATCTGAGGGCTGGATTTCAGGGACTGTATAGCTGACCTCTCGGCGATGGAGAGATGGTGATGTTTGTTAAGGATTTCACCATTTCTCTACTTATGTCATCCTTAGGTTGTGTTCTCTTAGAAGGAGGCAGTCCTCCTTGAATGTTCTTTGGACATAGTGGGTGCTTCGGAGCAGGGATGGGTCATGCAATAGTCTAAAACTGATCAATGCGGATGGCTTGTACAGAAACAGAGCCCTTCCCAGGCAATAGGCATCCATTCTTCCAGCGATCGACTAGAACTTACTGCCCTGTCAGTGTTACAGCCATTGCTCCATTTTAAGGGGGGAGGCAAAGCCCAAACGACACATGCCAGATGTTAGAGACATCGTGTAATGGAGGACTGCAAAGCTCTGAGATATCGCAGTGATGAGGAGGGTTGGTATCATAAGCTATGTACAGTGGAATAAATACCCCAAGGTCTGGGTATTCTGCACTCCGCCTGTACATGACATTCCCATTGATATCCATTTCTGGTTTCCTGAAAGTCTGGGAGTTTCCAAAGCAGGGTGTAGCTTTGACACACACCTCTTCTTTCTTGCACATTTGATCTATCGTGAGCCCCCCTGTTGTTGTTTATCGTTAGTGGGGAGTTTGCAAAATACCCCCTGGCTGCCTGCAGGAAGGGGCCATTCAGAAATGGAAATCTCCTACTGATTGCTGTTCCATATCAAACCTTGGATTTCAAAAAGTTTAATCATCCCTGTTAGCATAATTTGGGTGGATTTATTCTATATCTCAGTGACATAGCTGATTATTTATGGGACATAACAGCAGATTACAATTAACTTTGATTAATGTAAAGATTTTTGAGGGGGAAAAAACCCCACTTTCCTCCACTCCCACTATAATTTATAATGCAGATTAGTTTTGGTGCAGATAAATTGAACCAGGTCATAAACCATTGAGACTCGAAGCCTGGGGGCTGTGGGGAGAATCTGTGAGTTAGATCCCCAGCTGGTGTAAACTGGAGCAATTTCACCAAAGCCGACAGAGCAGTGTTAGTTTGACGTAAACTGAGGATCTGGCCTTTTATTTTTCATCCTTTTTCCCCCTCTTTCCTGCTGATCTCTCCTTTGCTGAATGCTAAGAGAGGAGAGGGAGAAAGTGGGTTTTAATTTATGTAGATTTATGCACAATATCAATATTTATGTAGGAGTGAGTGCACGGAGAGGATAGGGAGAGAACAAGGTGTCCTCAGAGATGTCCCCAATAAGCAGATGCTGCAATCTCCAAGGATCTTTACCCCAGTAAACAGATCTCTAAGCAGGCTAAATGAGAGAAATAATCTCATGAGCCTGGAACGTGAGAAATGCTGCATGGCAGAAAAATGATGCAGCCTCAGATCGAGATAATAACCAGAGAGAGGTGGTACTGAAATGTCGAGGGGCAGGATGGGAGAAACACTGGGATGCCATTTGTTTGTGCGTTAGAACTTCAGAATTTAACACCATTAGCATTCCAGGGTGATGCTGTCTCTATTTTTGTGGGGGAGGGGGGTCAGTATGAGCTTGGGCTGGTATTAGAGCTTCCCTTCTGAGATGCAGCATTCAGAGATGCAAAGTCAATTCCTGAGTGATAGAAAGACGCCTTCAGGATGAAAATAACTGGGCTTGGGATGTTGCCATGTCATCTGAGAGTTTCCCCAGAGATGCTCTGTGAATTCAGATCAGTCCAGCACTACCCCAATTCCATGCCCAATTAACTCTCATTGGTTCAGATCCTGTGTGAAGGGCTGGTTCTTCTAATCTCCTTCCTCTAGTTCTGGAACTGGACATCATTAGCAAAGAGCCATTCTCTGGAAACGTAGTTGTATCTGATTGGAGTGGCTGGTGGAACTATTTTCTATCCCTTCTGAAGTCTGCTCCTGCCCTGTACCTGATGGCTATTCAATTAGGGCAGGATGCCTTAGAAGATGGGTAACAAGGGATATGGAGCTTTTCCCACCAAGTCTCCTTTGACCTGGTTGGCAGTAACTGAAAGGTGGCTAATATCTAATGTCTGCTCAGCGGCCTATATGAAACTGAGGGATGTGTCACAAAAAAGTCCCACTACAGCTGTCTCCCTGCTGGCAGGCTCAGCAGAGAGGCCAAGAGCGAACAGGCAGGGAAACCCTAATCGTCCTCCCTATTTCTTACCTGGAGATGGGGCTCCTGGCTCAAACACGCTGGCTGGGCAGCATGGAGGAAGATGGCAGTGCTACGGTCCCTGCTCTGTGGATAAGCAGAGAATTCTGTCACTGAGACTTTACGTCAACGCTGGGGCCAAAGTTTAGCGGTCAGCTAGTGCCAGCAGCGACTCTGAGCTCCCACTTCTGCCCGGGCACAGGTCTGCCACCAGTGAGGTCAAACTCTTCCCATCAGATTCACAGGGCAGCTCTATCTCCAGGCTGAGAGGAGGGTTACCCTTGCACTGATGACCAGGAAAGCACGCTGCCTAGTGTTACGCTATATGCTTCTTGTGCTAGAACATACTTCCTCACTCAAAGGAGAGACAGTGCTTCTGCCTACAGGGTAAATACTGCCCTCTGTAGCACATGGCAGCTGAGCTGTGATTTCTCAGCTTGAGAGCAGCGTGTGAAATTCCTTCTTCCCCAAAGCGTGCATGGTGGGCCTTGTATGCTCAGCCATGTTTCACCTCTCCAAATTGCTGGTTAGCAACAAGTCTCCGAGGATGCTGGTTAGCAACAAGTCTCCAAGGATGCTCACGGCTGCAGCCTTTTGCCCTGGACTCGCTCTGAGTGGGGTTTTGTTCATATAGTTCAGGGGTCGGCAACCTTTCAGAAGTGGTGTGCCTAGTCTTCAGTTATTCACGCTAATTTAAGGTTTTGTGTGCCAGTAATACATTTTAATCTTTTTAGACGGTTTCTTTCTATATGTCTATAATATATAACTAAACTATTGTTGTATGTAAAGTAAATAAGGTTTTTTAAATGTTTAAGAAGCTTCATTTAAAATGAAATTAAAATGCAGAGCCCCCCGGACCGATGGCCAGGACCCGGGCAGTGTGAGTGCCACTGAAAATCAGCTCACGTGCTGTCTTCGGCATACGTGCCATAAGTTGCCTACCCATGATGTAGTTGATGTGTTCAATTCCTTAGGCACAGTTGTCTGCTGAAAGTGGCGTTTGCACCAGGTCTGCAGCTGCAGCTGGCTTGCAAGGATTCCAAAAGGGACTCCCAGCACCTGCCTCAGCCATGGGATCTGTGCCTGGAGCCTGCTCACGTGGAAGCAGTAACCAAACTATTTTAAACAGCAGAACTTAAAAAGGATCAGGGAGGTGTTTGGATTGACTGCCAGAAATCTTCTTGTTTGTCCTAATCTTCCCTGCTCCTGTCTGGGAAGAGTGTGATGTTACCGGTGCTCCTGGGTTTTGTCAGGACAGAATCGGAGGCTGGGAGAAGATGAAAAGTTAAGATCTTGGATTGAGAACACTCAGTTTGGAGCTGTTAGGATCCAGGGGCTGGGCTCATCTCTAGCTAGACTATTGCTGTTAGGAAGGCATCCTGGCCAAATTTCTACTCAAGCGACCTTATGCTGCTGATCATAGAATGAGCCATACCGTTATAGGATAAGCTCTCCCTCACTTTGAACGTGCTCTTGCTAAAACCAATGGGAACTTTGCCATGTAGCAAAATTGAGAGCGGTTTTTCGTCCATGGGTCCCCACTTTGCCAAGGTTTAATTAGCTGCTCAGCACCTGCAGGAGTCACTTGGCACCTTGTGGAATCAAGCGCTAAAAGCAACTCTAAGCAGCAATGCTAGTGCAAGAACAGCTGCCGTATTCCACCTCAGAGGCGGCTGCACATCACTGATGAGCAATGTGGCAGCAAGAGGAAGGTCTGGCCTGTTAGTAGTTTCGAATATGGGAAACTCAGGTTCAATTGCCTGTTCTGCCACAAACTTCCTGTGTGACCTTGAGCAAGTCATTTAATTTCTGTGACTCAGTTTCCCTTCTTCAAATGGCAAAAACAGCACTTCCCTCCTTCACCAGAGTGTTGTAGGGACAAATGTATCAGACTGTGAGGGCCATAGAAGTATTATAGATAGAACGCAATCCCTGTGCTTGCAGGACCAGCCTCAAGTTAACATGTTAACTACAACCAGCTGAGTAACTGGCGCCCGGTCTGCTGATCACTGAGCAGTCCCCTTTGTGGATGAAAAGGAGCTATTGGAATGCACAATGCATTGTTCTGCTTAACATAAAGGGGCTTGCGTGCAATTGTTTCATTGTGCCACTGACCTCAGGGTGACGTCCTCACACTGAGCTTTTCACCAGCTGTAGTAAATGTTCATTCTAGATTAATTCTGTCTCGGATCAATAATTAATGTTGCTGCATCCTTTACAATTCTCCCCAGCGAGAAGGAGAGAGAAGCTTGGTGACAGGATAGTATTTCACACGTTTCCTGTCAAAAGATCTTTGTTGTATGCAGTGGTGTGTTGTCGCCCTGTGTCCCAGAATATTAGGGACACAAGGTTCGGGGGGTAATGTCTTTTACTGGCCCAACTTCTCTTGGTGAGAGAGACAAGCCTGTGAGCTTACACAGCTGTTTGTGGAGAGCTGAAGAAGAGCTCTGTGTAAGCTCAAAAGCTTGTCTCTCTCACCAACAGAAGTTGGGCCAATAAAAGATATTACCTCACCCACCTTGTCTCCCAAAAGGTCTTTTGTATTCTTTGAAGACCCCTCTGGTCCAAGCTCTAGCAGGCTTTTTATATCATGGATGCATTTTACTACTTTAGGGAAGGCAAGATCTCAGGCCATGCTGATTGACATGGTCTTTAAGAGCTTCCCTCCTTGCTACATACATGAAACCCACCTAATGCGCTTGCCTGGGACTGTGTAGCAGAATCCTCACTGTCCAGACACAGTATCTTGTTTTAAGGGGGAGCTGAATATTTTGAGTCATCTTAGTGCTGCTGAAAGGTGCCAGATGGCAATGGAGATCAGTCCTCCAACCACAAGGTAGACAGATTCCCCACTATTGCACCTCACTCCTGGCTTAGAGAGAGACTCCCTTTAAGAGTGAGAGAGGAGTTAAATCTCCATAACCCATTCAATCCAGGCCTTTCTGGTGAGACCCCCCAACAAGGGAACAAGTGAGTAGACCAAGACCACCGACTTCCTTTTGGCCACCAAACAACTGTTAGATCACTGACGTCCAGCTGCTAACAAACTGAGTAAGACATGAAGTGGTGACCTAAGGTGAAAATCTCTGAATCCCATTACCAGCCCCCTGAGCCATCCAAGTCCCTCGAGTACCCTGTGTTAAAAATCAAAGTGATCTTGATTCTGTCTCTTTAGAAGACAAATAGGTCAAGACAGAGGAAGTTTGAGTCAGAGCTCCTTTAGCCTCTGGCTCCCCTTGAGACAGCTCGCAACACATCAGGGTTCCTTCCCAATTGCAGGTTTGACTCATGCATTCGCTATTGGATAGAAAAATCTAAGCATCTATTTTTATTTCTGTAATGAAGAAAACAAGCAGTGCAGCTGGACTTAGCCATGCTGGTGGCTATCGAGGAGCCTTACCCTTGCACCTGGGACATAGGATTTCTAATATGTTTATGGTATATAAGACTATGCTCACTTAACACTGTGTTTCAATAGCCCCTTTCATGCATGGATCTCAAATAGATTTTGCAAGTCCTAACGTGTGGATTATGAATTCCTTTAAAGAAACCGAGGCAACGATAGGTGCTGGAACAGGCCTGTATTCTCCCAGAAAAGAGTTTTGAATGGAGCTAACTGAAAAATGCCAACTTTCCATGGGAAATTTTGATAGATCCTCGGTTTATTTGGGTTTGTTGGTTTTTGTTTTTATTTTTATTTTGGGGGAGGGGTCTCAAAATTTCTTGTGATTTTGTTTTTTGTCGAAAAAATGAAACAAGATAAACTTCAGTTTTATATTTTTTCTCAAATTGATTCCAAAAACTGATTTTTTGCCTGTTTTTTTTAGAAAAGGTTGACAATTTATTTTCTGCACACACACAAAAAAAAATACATAAAAATAAATCCTTTTTTAAAAAATTGTCAAAATGGCCTTTATGATAGAGAAAAAAATTGATGAGAAATTTGGAGTTGGAGTTGTTAATAGAACTCGAGTCCTGCCTCCTAGTTCCCTCCCCTAACCATTGGTTACACTCCTTCCCAATCCACGGGTATCACAGTGAATCAGCTAGGCCAAGCAACAGAACCCAAAAATTCTTACTCTCTAAGCACCATTTCCCTGATCTTAGTGGCCAGAAAAGGGAAAACAGAGATTCTGAGTATAGAAAGAATCAAAATGTGAATAAGGCTGTGGAATGCAGAGTGCTGTTCCTCCAATTTAATCTCTCTGGGACTAGGATTGACTTTTACTATATGTATGTTCAGAACCTAGCATAATGGGCCTAGACATCAGCTGGATTCTCTAGGATCAGATGTAATAAGAGCACTGAAATTTGGAAGAGCTGACTGGTAGCTCATAGTTAGGCTTGACAGAACTAGGTTTTTATTTGATGTGCCTGTTTATTTTTAAGCATTTTTCCATTTTTATAAATGTTCACATTTGTGGGTAAATACGGGGAGGGGCTCAGACAGCGATTATTTAATGACCGCAGAGGCTGACATTCAAAAAGTTAAAGCTTTATAATCGTCAAAATCCAAATACTCAACATCACACGTCAGGATACACAAGCAAATATCCGTAACTCAAACACTGATAAGTTCTAAAGCAGCAGTTTTCTTACCTGGCCTATCTGTACTTTTTGATCATTATCGATGGGAATATTTTTTCGTCAGTTTGTATGCACGCAGCAAAATTGACATTTCCCGACATTTACTGGGGTAAAAATCTAATCCTTCCAAGCCTACTCCTAGCACAGCCCAGGACCACCAGTTCTCTCTCTCTCTGCAGGTTTTGATTGCCGGGAAGTCTTGCAACAAACAATTTCTATTCATCTGTCTGGGAACACACGAGCTCTTTGTTCTTGGTTTGTTTTTTCCTCAGTCAAAATAAGTTGTCTAGCCTGAAAGAACCAGTTTCACTCTTATGTCTAAAAAATAGCATGAGAGACAAACCTAGGGGGGCAGAAGGATCCCGGTGTGAATAGATCCTGAGCTGGCATAAAGCATCGAAAGCTGCACTGCTTTACACCAGCTGCGGATCTGGCCCTCACCATGGGAGAAGCTTTGATACAATTGGCCATTATTCTCCCTCCTTGCCCCAGACTGGGCTCAGGGAAATCCTCTGCATGCTTCCTAGCCAGCACCAATCGGTCAGTGACAAGCAGCAAGGCCCTAGCGCCTGGCCTCATGCTGCTGGTCTTGTAACACACGGGTTTGTGACAGCGTTTGTCTGTTAATGTGATTGATGTCATGGGAGTGGCTAAAGCCCAGCTCGTAAATCTAGCTGTGCAGACTTCGTGCCAAACATGGGTTGCATTGATCACTGAATCAAAGAGTCTGTGGCTGAGTCTCTTGGGGTTCCTCCCACAGGGTGTCTTCACTTGTGAGTCCATTAATCAGAGTAGTGGGAAGAGCAAGCACAGCCTAACTCCAGCCTCGCTGCTGCAATACGCCGTGTAGCTTGCACCACATACGCTTGCGTATAAAACAACCCGCATGTAAACTGATCCTCCCCGCACTGCCCTGCAATGTGCTAAGATTGAAACAAAGAGCCTATAAATAATCCAGTCTCCCGCCACAACCTGCGTTGCCACTCCGCTCACTTCTATTGTCCTCTTCGTTTGCCTTGGACATCCTCTCCATCCTTCAGGTGCTTTGCCAAACTCATTGTTCTCTCTTTCCGCTAGGCCTGGCAAGGCCTCGCTCAGCTCCCTTCTGCTCATCTATTGTTGCAACAATTGGGTTACCCTAATGAATCCATAAATATGTCAGTGAAATGGGTCTCTCAACCGGCATCAGTGGAAAGCCATCTATAGCCATCAGGCCCATCATGACTTGAGATTCCATTACACCTTCCTTTATCTCCTAGGTGAGAGTACATGGTATGTTGTTTTTACAGTACAGGTGCTCAGATACTCCAGTGAAGATCAGGCAATAGAGTTGTCTGGTGGTGAGGGGAGGGGTGGAAGCAATATAGGGAGACTAATCTAATTAGAATGGGACATAGGGAGAAAATGTGTAAATATCAAGATTAATTGTGAAGGATTTTTTTTTTTTAGGCAATATACTGTTTGCTCCGCTGTAGTTCTTGACCGGCAGAAGGGACTGTGGGATTTATTCCTCAAGTCAAACTGGTAGTTTTGTCTCACACAGAAGGGAAAACACCTTTGGTTTTTTTGTTGTTTTTTATTTTTTAAACTAGTTAACTTGTTTCTGATAATGGGGGGAAAACAAAGAACAAATATAAAGTCTCTATGAAAGAGGGCACAGTGATCTCGCTGGAACATTCTGCATCTGAATTGAAACACACAATGCCTGTGCAGCAGACAATGAGGGGAAGAAAACAGAAGGACCAACATCTCCATAGCTACAAGCACCATCCAGACCAGGGAGAGGAGTATTTCCTTGTGGGGTCGGGATTTGGAGTTATGTTTAGTGTCTGGCCAGAAGTACTTCAGAAAGAAGTACCCGTATATGAACAGGAGTGTGTTGCTGTACTGTGCCTGTAAGAGAAGCAGAAAAAAATGCTCAGTTCACAGATTTAAGCCCTGAGGGAGGGAGATGTAAGTGGTATATGCATGATGTGTCAGCTAAGACAGGAACTATTTGGGGCTGAACGGGGGACCTCAAGAGCTGAAAGCATAAGCTAAAGTACCGTGGCTCCTTAAGTGTGATTGTAACACACACACATCCTTGCCAGATTGGGCACACTCACCAGTGGATTATGCAGGGCTCTTATCCCCATGGGGAGCTGAGGCTAAGGGACTTGCCCAAGGCCACACTGAGGGATTCTGTAGCAAAGCAAAGAATTGCACCTAGGTCACCCAGTTCCCAGACAACTACTTAACCACTGTGCCATCCTCCCTCACAGAATTCTGGGCTGCTCAAGGGGCCAGAGCAGGCCCTGGTGTTGCTCTAAGTTATGGCCTCCCATCCCAGGCTGTGCCACTGCATTGCCTAGACCTGCACAGAAGGTCCACACTGCTATGGGGCTGCCTCTCTGAGCTGGGACTTTGCGAGGGAGCTTGTGTAGAGCAGTTTATAGCAGCCCCAAGCAATGCCTACACTCGGAGAGTCCTCCCCTGGCAGGCTATGGGCTTTTACAGCCAGACGCCTGTGCAGGAGGGTGGGGAGAAGTGTTTCCAGGACTTCTGAAGAAGGCAAAGGGGCAGGTCTCTCTCATAAGGTCAAACACTTCCTCCTCTCACTGGTTAGCAGAAGGGACGAAGACCACTGCAAAGGGCGGCTCTCCGGCTCCACGCAGGAGTGTGCTTTACAACTTGAGGTGCTCAGGCATATTCCTGCATCGAGGAGACCGAGATGGAGAAAGTAAAATATGGATTTTTGAAGAGCTGCAGCAATTATGCCAAATTACAGCTCATGCCCACACCTTGGCTATGAATGCATACTTATGAGGAATGCACAGCACTTTGGGAAGGGGGGGAAGAGGAGAGAATAATAGGTTTGTTTTAGCAACCGCCTTAGAATAGCAATAGCAGCAGCCATGTGGACTGGCCAGCCAGACCAACCTGCGCTGCTCCTGCTGGAATAATTCACTGCAGCACAGTTTGAGGTACTTGCCTAGGACAGTCATTGACCCCAGTAACTGTACGACTTCATGCACTGATTGCATATGCTAAGCAGGGTTGTGTCTGCTCAGTCACTGGAGGGGAGACCTCCAAAGAAAACGGGGGGTGCTGCAGGTGAAGTGCTAGTGATTTAGTGGTTGCTCCCTGGTGGTGGTGTGGGCTGGTGGGCCTTCCTTCTAGCTAAGGTATAAAACCCTGATTCTAGTCACCTGTGATCACTAAAAACTGCATTGTTCTGCCAACCGCATTGTCCTTCCAGCGTGAGTAATTGCATTCTGCTTCTGAGTTATCCACCCCTAACTTTCCATTAGAGCTGCCATTCTCCTTCATGTCCTGTCCTCACTTGTTACAGACCCTTTCTAGGGCCTCATTGTGTGCCAGAAGCAGTTCAGTGATGGGAGAAACTATTTGTATAATACTTAGTCCTGCCTTGAGTGCAGGGGACTGGACTAGAAGACCTCTCAAGGTCCTTTCCCGTCCTATGATTCTATACACTATCCTTGTTTTGTGCTGCACACCATGGTCATGAACCAGGGAACTCGAATTTGTCTGCGCTAAAAGCACAGGCAGCTGCCCCTGGAGCTAAAAGAAAGTGTTAGAATTATAGGGCCTATGACACACAGCTGAGCTGTTCTGATTCCATCCAGTAGAGGACAGGCCAACTCACTGCATAGTAAAGCTGTAAGGTGCTTTGGGATTTGTTTAATTGCAAGGGCTTAGGTAAGCCAAAGCATTCGAGTAGTTGCAGGGCTGTCCCCAGAACAGAGAGATTGGGGGGAGCGGTACTAGCCTTGTGTGAGCATCTCCAGTCTGGGTACTGTGGGGGGTTGGGGAATGCTTTCACTGCTCCCTCCCTGAGAAGCCTTAAGGCCTGTGAAGTCTCTGTCTTTATGCACCCCCTCTCTGAAAAGCTACCGCAAAATCATCTCGCCCCAAACAAGAGCCCACAGGAGTGAAACCGCTGAGCATTGTCTCATTAGGAGGTGTCAGTCACAGAGGATGGAATAGGCTGTGGGAGGAAAGCGGCTGAAAGAGCGAGAGAGCTGGGAGCCAAAGGCGGGTGGGGAAGATGCAGGGGAAGTGGGAGTCTGACGGACGTAGCAGTGGGAAGAATCTCTGACACAGCACCTGCACCAGCAGTCCTTCCCACCGAGTACACCCGCTCCACTGCACCCTGGAGCACACACAACGTCCCCCCAGCCCCCAATGCATTTGACTATGAGATAGACACCTGAGCGAGCAGGGGCACCTGCCAGGTTCTCTCCGCCTGTCCTGAGGAAAGGGAGAGGAGCACTTCTGACGCTTGAGAACAACACAGAAATAGCTGTACAGGGCCAGGCCATCGCTGGTGTACATGGGTGTGACGCCACTGAAGTTAACAAAGCTCCACCAAGCTACGTGAGCCGAGTCCCATGGCCCCCAGTCTGCGGTTTGCATGCATTCGAGTCTTCTGAGACTCCAGCACCAGTCAGGGATTGCACGGCATTCAGTGGCAGGCCGTGGAGTTTGCAACGTGGTGACTGGAGGATGGAGGAAATGGAAAACCTGCCTTCCATTATGACCCAAGCAAGCTGCAAAAATCAGTCACCTAGAACAGAGATTGGTCTTTAGAGTATCCCCCAGATACCACTGCAATTTCCTTCAGCCTTTATTTAAAGAGTTGATTTGAGATGGAGTCAGAAGGGTCCTTTGTATAAATTTACCTGTTATTTCTCATCCACCAAATGCCTGTCTGTCTTCTCCTTCCAATCTCTGCATCTCCCACAGATCCTCCTGACCCTGCTTTCTCCTCTTCCTTCCTCTCCTGAATTGTTTCCTATCTGGGCCATACGGAATACACCCCCTTTCTCTTCCTCATCATTTGGGGAACTGTAGCCTCCCTAAAACAGGAGCCCTTTCTGAGACTGCAGACCCACAAATCTGCTTCCCCACAGCTTGATGCTAGCTCTGTCCCCTCTGTCCACCAAGAATCTGCAGGGAAAGGGAAAGAGACCTCTACTGGTTGAATATCCTAGTGCAAGCAAAGATATCATTGCTCTGCAGGGAGAACAGAGGGACGAAGATGCAATAACATCCTAGAAGCTGGGAACATATTTCATTTGCCTGATGATTAGGTTGTTATCTGCAGCATATTTCACAGTGGATTAGGTCTCTGCCTTCTTCCTGAGCATTGTGGAAAAGCTGCCCCTAATTCAGAGTTAAAGTGAAATCAACCCGCCTGAAGGCGATGAAGCTGTAGTCCATCGTGAGGTTGGTTTAGCCACACTGGCTATTTTAGATCTGGTTTAGCAAAGATCAACTCATCTGTTTCTGCATTAAATTACATATGACACTGGCTTATTTCATGATAACTCAGAATTAAACTAACTGCTGCCTGATTTACTTAGTCTGTAGCGAAATGGGTCCAGGTTAATCAGTCTGCACCCACAAGTTTAGTGTGGATTTGGCTGGTGAAGAGCAGGAGCTGGCTGCAGTTACATAGCTAGTAGCTGCCATGGTTTCTCTGTACTACAGGCCTGCCTGTCTGTGGGGTTACTAGGCAGCTCAGCTTGTATAGACACAGCAATAGCAAATATTGACTGCTATAGATTATGATCCATTGGCTGCATCAGCAGCACAGGAATGATGGAGCCTTGTGCCGCGGCTGTTCCTTAATGCCACTCAGAACTATGGTGGCTGATTGACACATATAAAGTGCTACCAACCTGTTGATCCCTCCCCATCCTCAAGCAAATCCACAGACTCCCACCTCACTGTCAAAGCCCCCCTTGCCTTTTCTCTAGTGTGCTCTCCCTTTCTGCGTACCTCTCCTCATCTAGCAGGAGTCTCTTTTCTGCCTTTTCCCATGTTCTTGCTTCTGTGGGCAAAAGGGCCTTATTTTCTGCAGCTCCTGCTATCTGGAAAAGAAGTCTTCATCTCTCCATTTTCCCCAAAATGTCCTTGAGTTGCTGGCACTATAGAGCTTATGACACACAGTAAGGCACTTGTGATTCCATCCAGCAGAAGGCAGCGATACAGTGGCCAACTTATTACAGTTTATCAAAGAGAAGGTCAAGAGGTGACTTGATCACGGTTCACAGATACCTACCAGAAAGAAAACTTCTGATGATAGAGGGCTATTAACCTAACAGACAAAGGAAGAACAAGATACAATGGCTAGAAGCTGAAGCTAGAGAAATTCAGGCTTGATATAAGGTACAAATATTGAATAATGAGTAACCATTGCAATAACTGACCGAGGGACAGGGTGGATTCTCCATCACTTGAAGTCAAGATTGGATGTCTTTCTAAAGCCTGGTCTACACGTATAATTTAGTTCAACATAGTTACATCCTTTGGATATGAAAAATTCACATCCCAAGCATTGTAGCTATGCCAACCCAACCTTCAGCGTAAACATGGCTAGGTTGATGGAAGAATGCTTCTGTCGATCTAGATATTGCCACTTGGGGACGTAGATAACTTACCGTGATGGAAAACCCCCTTCCATTGCTGTAGGAAGTATCTGCACTACAGTGCTACAGTAGCATAGCTGGGCCACTGTAGTGCCTGCCCATGGTGTAGCCATGGCCTTAAAAAGAGCTCTAGCTCTACCACAAGATATGGGCTTAATGCAGGTATTATTGGGTGAAATTCTTTGGAACGTGTTATTCAGGAGGTCAGACAAGATGGTCATAATGGTCCCTTCCGGTCTTAAAATCTATGAATTATAGCGTGAGAATGCACAGTCTGTTCTGCAAATCTTTCTTGCCTCAGTACCACTCGGAGCACCAGGGTCTTCATGCTGCTCAGATTCTGGGCAGCACCACTGAGAATCTCGTGGCTCTAGTCAGCATGCCAATTAGCACAGCTGAAAGAGTTTGACATGAACTCCACAAATCCCAGGATTACCATAGGTAGCTAAATGTTTGTATAGTGCTTCGGAAAACAGAGAACACTGTCTTTAAGTACTTAGGTATTATTATTGTCATCAGCTCTCAAAGGCCTCTTTGGTTGGAATTCAAGCTGTGTTCATGCACAAGGACGTCTTTTGAACCATCAGGAAACCAACTGTCAAAGCTTTACGTGACCTTTTCTGGGCCTTCTCTGGATGCCGAGGAACATTCTGAGGTCTCCGTGCTTTAGGGGACGTGAGATTCAACCTTTGTTTGCTAAGAACATTCACATGAGGCAAACAAGCAATCGTTACTTAGAGGACTCCTAGTCCCGGTTCCAGTGAGGCTGATACGAGTGTGCATGGCCCCATCCCACTTGATTACTCACTTGGCAAGTTCTGAACGAGATTTGACCCACCGAGAAAGCTCAACCTGAACCCATTCCAACCCCCACAAACTGGCCAACTTGGAAGTGCTAATACCTGTCCTCTTGGTATCATTTAGAATACACTTGGCCATGCTCTGGAGCTTCTAGCAGTGGTCTGGTGAAGATGGGCTCTCTCCTTACTTCTGTCGCTGTGTGAGCCGAGGCAAGTCACTCCCCCTTCCCAGGCCTCAGATCTGTGGATGGGAGGTGAAGTCAAGTGCTTAGCAGGATTCGAAAAAGGATGGGACATTTGCACGGAGAATGAGACCATCTGGAGTTACGCTAAATGGGATTATTCTTTTTAAAGATAGTTTGGAAGGGCTATATAACCCCACCTGCTTTTGAGAGTATATGCCGACCTCTGTGGGAGGAATAGGAGTATCTTCTTCCTGTCTACATGCATGTTCCTCATTGCCATAGCATCTGAGCCCCTCACAATCATTAGTGGATGGGCCCTCATGATACCACTGTATGAGAGGGAAGGATTAATCTCTCATTTTTACTGGGGGGAACTGAGCACAGTGTAGATCAAGTGACTTGGCCAAGATCACAGAGGCAGTCTGTGGCAGAGTGAGGAATCAAAGCCTGGTCTCCCCAGTTACAGGCTTAACCACTAAAATCATTCTTTCTCCTTGTGGGCAGGTTATTCAATGTATTGCCCATTTTGAGGGGTGTGGGGGTTGCACCTTCCTCTGATGCATCTGGCGTGAGACATTGTCAGAGACAGGAAACCTGTCACTCCAGAGGTCAGCCTGCTGTCTTTCTTCCTCTGCTCCTCATCAGTGCCATCCTCAGACCTACTTAGCATGGTCATCTCCTCCTTCCACCGCTCTTGCAAGTTGGCCACCTGGGTTGGAAGCGGCTTTGAAGGCGGAGTTCACCCATGTGTTGCCAGCAGCCCGCGCCGCTTGAAGCGGGTGCCTGCTGCCAGGCTGGAGGAGGAATCCTCCTCCTATTTCACTTGCCATGGCTGCAGCAGCAGCGTGAGAGGCAGGGGATGAACCGGGAGCCATGGAGACGTTTCACCATTAAGTGGTGTAATTTAGTCTCGGCTTGGTGTTTTGATTTTGCCCAGCTGAGTCTATGTGCATTTAGATTAATCCTGTTAGCTGGCAGGAGCAGGGCTGCCTGCCGTTTATCAAGTGTGCTTGTGTGATTTCTTATTTGATATGCAGCTGCCACGGAGAAGGACTTTGCTGCCTCGCTTCTGTCTCTAGCTAGGCCTTCTAGACAGACCATGCTTGGAACCTGGGGGAGGGAGGGGATCCCTGGCTTTTTGTTGCATTCCTTGAGATTGTCTGAAATGCGAAGAAGGGGCCGGCTCCTCAGAGATTTCTAGGTCTCTCTGGGTATAATGTCTTGTCTTGTGACCATTGCCGTCTACCATACTATTAATATAACTCACTGGTGTGTGTGTGTGTGTGTGTGTGTGTGTGTGTGTACGTGTACTACTACACTCTACTGGCTGGAATTGGAACATATCAGCTATATGTAATAGACCCCATACCGCTAACAGTAAATGAAGATTCTCCTTTAGCACAAGTGGTAGGGGTGCTTTTAAAACAGGAAGTTTTGAGTTCTATCCCATCTGCCACCATTAATGTCTGAGTGGCCACGCTACACAGCAGAATCATGAAGTCCTAAGTGGCCAAAGATTGGTTACGGGATCGAATAGATCTCTCTTTTCAGGTGTGTCACAGGTTCCTTCTCAGGAACTTTATCCTAGATTTATGGGGGGTAAGGTCTGAGATTCTAAATCCAGGGGTGGTGAGGAGGGAAACAAGGTTGTGTTTTGACTGTAGGAAATGATGTAAAAGTGGTCAGTCTGATTCAATCAATGTGAGTTTTGCCTGAGTCAGGACTGAAAATCAAAGCTGCATCCTCTATCTTTTTTAACTAATGCACAATGAGCCAGTGAGACTTCTTGCCACTAGATGTCATTGAGCAAGGAGCCTAGCAGGGCTGTAGTTAAGGAGGGCAGAAAACCCTGGTAGAGTCTGATCCTGGGACAGAACTCACGGTAATAGCTGGTTTTCAGGATTATTCACCGAGTCCTCTGAGGCTGGTCCAATCTTAGCAGGAGCTGGCAGATCAGGAACATTCAGTCCCAGTGCTGCTGCCATTAGAACTGGCTGAATATATTTTTTTCAAAAAAAAAGTTTGTCAGAAAATGGCCCTTTTTTTCCAAATGAATCTTTTTGCAGAAAATTTATATTTTTGTTGAAATTTTTCTTCCTCCCATCCCAATATTGGGGCTTTCAAAATACAAAGCACTTTTGGTTTTTGATAAAACTGCCAAACTTCCACAAAATAAATGGATGCATGGAAAATACTTCCTATATCCCAACCAGCTTTACTTACCACAAGCCTCACTGGCATTATACCTGCGGGTTAATGGATCCTGCCTTTATAACTGAGAATTCATACTGTATCCTGAAAGAAACACCCCAGAGTCCTCACCCCTAACACCACCATCTCAGTCCTGCCAGAGTTCTCATTCTGATCAACAGCTGGTCTTTTAGCCAGTATGATTTTGCTAATGTAAATCCGCTGCTCATGACAAGTGAGGATGGATGAAGTCGATTCATCAACACATGCTCCTTGGCTTCTGTTGTATGCATCATTGTGAAAATCAGGCCCGTCGTCTCATGGGAGAGGAAACTGCAGTCTATCTATATCCTGGCATTCACTATGCCCATTGTGCTCACCAACTGACTGGCAAACACACTGAGACCTTGGTGGAAGGGACATTCTAACACATGGAGCAATCAATGTGAGGACTTCCTGAATCAGGACTGCAGGCGAGGGCCATGTCTTCTACTTTTCACATCATACATATCTAGCCAGTGGAACTCCTTGCAACTACATATTGTTGAGGCCAAAATTCTAGTGCTTTTCAAAATAGGATTAGACATTTATATAAAGAATGAGAACACTCACAGTTATGTTAGGAAGCATGATCCGATGGTTAGGGCACTAGTTGACGACTTTGGTTCAAATCCCTGCTCTGCCACAATCTTTCTGTGTGACCAGGAGCAAATCACTTAGCTTCTCTGTGCTTTTCTTGCCATCTATAAAATGTGGACAATAGCACTGCCCTGCCTCGGGGTAGGCTGCCTCCCAAGCACCCCTTGTGGCCAGAGGTTATTCTGCAGCTCCCACCTCTGCAGTGCTTCTCAAACAAACTCGCCACTGTCCCGACCCAGAGGAAACCAAAACATCCCTCCTGCCTTCCTGGAGTCCAATTTATTCACGCTTCAAGTACACAGTAGCCCTCCAGGCCCCGACCCCAGTTCAGTGTCTCTCTCCCCTTACTTGGGGGGTTCCCAGCCCTTTCCCCTAAATCTGGACCCACTTCAAAGTCTCAGAAAGAGCTAATGTTGCTTGCTGCAACCTCTGTTTCATGCAGATCACCCACCTGTCTGCAGCCACCTGCTGCTGTTTATAGAGAATCGGCTCCTCCCACAGGGGTGCCCCCTTTAGAAATCAGGGTTGGCTAGCCCCAGACCCTCCACCCAGGAAGGGGAAAGCCCCTCAGGTACAGTACCTTAGATATCTAGTTGTTAGGATTTTAAAAAAGAGGAGGGGTATAACATAAGAACGGCCACATCTAGCCCAGTATCCTGTCTTCCAACAGTGGCCAATGCCAGATTCTTTGGAGGGAATGAACAGAACAGGGCCATTGTTGAGTGATATATCCCCTGTCGTCCAATCCCAGCAGTCAAAGGCTTAGGAACACCTAGAGCATGAGGACGCACCCCTGACCATCTTGACTGAAATAGCCATTTGATGACCCTGTCCTCCATGAGCTTAGCTAATTCTTTCTGGAACCCAGATTTGGCCTTCACAACATCCCCCGGCAACGAGTTCCACAGGCTGGGCATTGTGTGAAGAAGTGCTTCCTTATGCTTGTGTTAAACCTGCTGCCTATCTATGTCATCGGGTGACCCCTAGTTCTTGTGTTATGTGAAGGTGTACATAACACGTCGCTATTCACTTTCTCCACACCAGTCATGATTTTATAGACCTCTATCCTCTATCCCTCCTCAGTCATCTCTTTTCTAAACTGAACAGTCCCAGTCTTTTTAATCTCTTCTCATGGGGAAGCTGTTCCACACCCTTAATCAATCCTCATAAATCCTCATCTTTCATGGCATAAGCCAACCACTAACTGATGGGTGTCAGGAAGACGCTCCCATTATGGACAGGTTATTCCATAATTGTCCACTGTGTTTCTTGCATCTTCCTTTTAAATATCTGTTACTATTCACTGTGAGACGAGAGACTGGCCTGGAGGGATCCATTGGCCTCATCCAGTCTGGCATCTCCTTTGTCCTTGTATCCCCTGATTCCCCATTCAAATTTGGCATTTTCCCTTTGTTAATGGGGACTGATTATTGTGGAACAGAATCCATCTCATATCTATTTGGAAAATCTGATACATGCAAAGGCTTGGCTGATGGCTTTTTTGATTTTTTTTTAAATTATTTTTAATAAAATTGGAAGTCATCAAAGAAAATGAACCTTGCTCAGTGGTATTCAGGCCTCAGTGACTAGGCTGAGATGGCATCTGATAAATGAGAGGTAAGAAGAGTTACAGGAAATTTGCTTCTGTTTCTTGGAAGCACATGACTGAGCGAGGTTAATAATCTGATTCATTAGTTTATATCTTGTGAACTAAATGTGAATCTTGAGTCAGCACTGTATATCCTCCCACCTGGAGGTTACCACTTCCAGCCCAGACAGTTTGCCAGTTGGCCAACGAGTGCCATCCTATGGCTGATCAGTGATCGATCTGAAATTAATTTGATTAGATTTTGCCCCATTCCCAGTATCTGTATTAAAAAAAAAATCTCACGACAGTTGTCGGTAGCTAGCCTCCTTGTTGGCCACCAGCGGAGAGGTCATGCATTGAAGAGGCAGGGAGGGGGCCAATGTACCACCTCTCTTCTAGAGATGGAGGCATCCTGGCAGGAGTGAAATTTGCCGTGTTCTGTAGCTAACGCATCACCATTTAAGGCTACCAGTTGCCAGCACTAAATGGAGATGGATTTCACTGTATGTTACCATAATGGGTAGAGCCTTGTTATTCTGACTCTTACTGTGTTACTCTTAGGGTGTGTCCATCCTGTCCAGAGATGGGCAGGGAAAGAGCTTAACCCTCTGTCTCTGGCTAAAGGAAGGACCCAAAGCTGCCTTCCCTGAGAACAGGGATCTGCCGGGTAGCAGAGCTGGGCCAGCCATGAGGAACTGATTGGGATTGTCAGAGGAGTCTAAGGGAGTTAGATACATACCCCTGAAACCAATGAGTCAGGCACTTAACTCCCTTAGGCACCTCTGAAGACCCCGGTCTGCATCCCTCCTAGCATATGCAAAGGCGAGTTTGCAGAGGGGAGCTGGGATGGACTCCGGGCAGGGAGAGTTGTGTGGGAGGGGAGTGGACAGCTTCCTCTTCAGAACTTGGCTGGAGGAGGCCATCGTTGGACCCCTGCCCTGGACACTGTCTGGGAGGCCCTGTTGCATTGAGGCCCTGAATGAGGCAGGCCATTCTTACATGTGCTCTCCTGGCTTACAATGAAGCTCATCACAAAAATTAAAGTCCCCCTTGGTACTTGTTCAGACTAGTGCAACTCTGCACCAGTGCACCATAGCACTGGGGAAAAGCCCTAATGCACTGCTGTCAAACCATGCTTGCACCAGCCCTGCTTATCCCCCAGTAACTGGAGTCATTAGTGCATCTCCTCTGGGGATTTCCACAATGCAGCTTAAAGCTGGTGTAGGCGAGACTTTAGAGGGGTTAAAGCCTCTGCTGCTTCCTTGTGGGAGTGGGGGGTTGAACAGTAATAAAAATCAGAGATTTTGTAACAGCAGTGACGTGGATAGACCCCTCCATGTTAGATCACTGGAGCTTGCCATGCCGGACTTCACTCATGCAAGTAACACAGATCTCATCTCTCCTGCTCAGAGCCCCAGGAAAACGGATGCTAAACAAGCTCCTCTTGCCGGTGCATGCAGCAATACAACGGCAGCCCGTCCTTCACTGCGCAGGAGCCCAGCTGCAGGCCTTTGAGCTGGGAAACCTTCACACTGCCACCCCCGCAGCCAGTTCCATGCAGGTAGTGACATGCCTCCAGCACCCACAACGTTAGCCAGTTGCGTATCTCAGCAGGGATGGCCGCTGATGTATTTTAATTAGAGAGAGAGTGAATTACATCAGGCTACAAGAGCCCCTGACTCCTACTTGACGGCCTGGGAAAATGGAAAGACTAGCATTTTCAATTTAAGGTTTAGTTAGATAATGCTATTGGTGCCAGTAGATTACAGAGTGGATATTAAATCCTGCCGGATTTGCAAGAGCAGAATACCAGTGGAATCTATAAGTAGGTGGGAAAATCCAGAGCCAGGGAGCGATCGTCCTCTGGAGGTCCTGAGAGGCAAGAAAGAATCAGAAGTGAAGCTTTTCTGTGAAGGATGCTCCAGGTCAGGGCACACACACACAGGCCTGTGGCCTTTAAAGGTTCCCTCTGGAGACACCTTGGGGCCTCAGACAGTAGCTGGCTCAACATGCCTGAAAGAAGCAGTGTCAGAGAAGATGGGGGCATGCCTAGATGTTGGAAGGGGGACTCAGGAGTCAGGACTCTACAGTGCTATCTCCCAGCTCAGGGAGGGGAATTTGAGCTAGATGTTAAAACAGAAGGCTAGGAAGGAGGATTCCTGGGTTCTTTGCCCAGGTGGGAGGAGATTGTGATTTTGTGGTTAAAACCAGGGGAAATGGGAGCCCAGGCTCTTGGGTTCTATCTCCCAGCTCTGGGAGGGGAGTGTGATTTAGTGGTTGCAGCAAGAGAACAGGACTCAGGCTAATAGGACCCAACTGATTTTTTTTGTGCACCTCTTTTTGGTTTTGCTTTCCATTAATGTTCTAACAAGCCAGTGAACTGGCAGGAATTTTTGCTGTAAACGTGATAAAATAGTCAGAGCCAAATTTCATACTTGTGTTATTGTATTGGGCCCAGAAAGGTGATTTTAAGAGTTTGGCTTATCCAGGCAGGGTACAGAGACATACGGCATGACTTCTGTCTGTACAGCACCCAATAATAGCATCCCAGCACCTGTTCACCCAATCCACATGGCTTTAATCACGGATATCCAGTCCTTGCAGAGACAGATGCTAACAGCCCAGGACAGTAGGTGGGAAATGTTATGCGCAGGGCCGGATCTAGGCATCAGCACTCCAAGCATGTACTTGGGGCGGCACTTTCCAAGGGGAGGCACTCTGGCTCCATTTTCTTTTCTTTTTTTTTTTTTTGCTTGGGGCGCAAAAAGCCAGGAGCTGGCTCTGAGCGGAGATGAGCTGCAGCGGTGGAGGGCCACAGGAAGTAACCCTGGGGGTGGGGGGGACATAGGAACCGCTTCCCCCGCCAGCTCACCTCCGCCTCCTCCCCCGAGCGTGCCACCACTCTGCTTCTCCCCTCCGGGGGTAGGACGGGAAATGCGATGTGCCCGGGGAAGGAGGCGGGGCTGGGGATTTGGGGAAGGGGTTGGAATGGGGTGGGGAAGGGGCAGAGTTGGGGTGGGGCCGGGGGGAAATTTTTTTGCTTGGGGTGCAAAATTTTTTTGCTTGCCAGCCCTGGTTGTGCAAATCATTTAAGATAACAATTGGATAACAAGAACATGCAGAGTTGTAACCGTGAATGCAAACAAAGAGTTTTGGAAGGGATAAACCTCCTCCCGTTTCAGGATTTAAACCAATCTCTAGCTATCAGGGATTAGAAAGAGACCTTCATGGAGGGGGTGCGGGGGAGAGAGAGAGAGATGATCCCACATCTGTCTTGTCTTGTGCCTTCCTCTGAAGCATCTGATGATGGGCAATTTTGGAGACAGGATGCTGGACTAGATGGACCACAAGTGACCCAGTCTGACAGTTCCGAACTTTCTGGGACTAGTGAAAATTCTCTCTCCATAGGAAACTGGCAAATGGAGAGAGGTGCAACAACCTGAATAAATTATGCATTGTGCATTGTACATCTAGTCCATTTTTGGTCTGGCCTCAGTAGGGTGACCAGATGTCCCATTTTTAAAGGGACAGTCCCATTTTTGGGGACTTTTTCTTATTTAGACACCTATTACCCCCCACCCCCTGTCCCGTTTTTTCACAGTTGCTATCAATGCCCAGATGCTTCAGGACAAGGGCAGCTTTAGTGCAAGGTCATGGGTGCAATTGCACACACAGGGTCACCGCGCCCAGCCAGTTTGCTCAGGCTTGGCCCAGCCGCCCCTCCTTTGTGACATCATGGCAGAGGGGCAGCCAGGCCTAAGCTGAGTTTGCACTGAGACCCTGTGCATCACATTGCAATGACCTGAGCAGGAAGCCAGGCCCAGCTCCGCAGGACAGGAGCTGTGGCTGCAGGTGAGCACAAGGCAGGCTTGCCCAAACCCCAGGGCCTCCTGTCTGCACTCATTGAATCGGGAGGCTACATCTTCCCCTGTTTCCGGGGAAAATGCAGGAAACCCTTATGGGATAACCTAACTTCAAGGAAAGTTTGTGCCTGACCCCTGCATTAGAGGTTGGTTGCTACTCTGAAAAAACAGGGTTTCTATCACTTCCAGAATTCTTGGTGTGAAATCCTGGCCCTGTTGATGTCAATGGCAAAATATCCATTGACCAGTGGAGCCAGGATTTCACCCTTGGTTGTTTTTAATCCTTACTATTATAACTCTGGATATGTTTGCTAGCAATATCCAATCCTGCTTTGAATCCTGCTGAGCTCTTCACCTCAGTAATATTTCACAGCGACGAGTTCCATGCTAGAAATTCCATGCCTTGGTTTCCCCTTAGTAAATGCAGATAATATTTGCCTACCTCCCAGGATGGAAGTGGTGAAAATTAATATTTGCAAAGCACTTTAAGATCACTCTGACGACAGGTGCTGGAGAAAGGCAAAAGGTTGTCACTTATTATTCTAATGTACTGGTTGGTTGGTTTGACAGTTCATGGAGACTATTTATGGACTATATACATGATTGATGAGGTTATATAGGATTATTAGTTTTAAGTAGGATAAAACGTGCAAATTAATTACCACAATTATCCCCGAATATTTTATATGGTTCAAACTTTCACTCATGGGTTAGGAGAAATATTAACCTTTAAGCTCTTTTCCAGCAGTGCTTCCTTCTATTTGGAAACTAAGGTTAATTGAGAGCTGTTTAAAACATCCTGTTAAAGGAAGGAGTTGGAGTGGTAAAGGAATGTTTATTTCTAGTACTCACTTGTTCTACAGTAGCACAGAGAGGCCCCATCTGAGATGAGGGGCCCATTATGCTAGGCACCATAATACATGGGATGCTCAGAAAATTCAGAGTAAAAACTAAATGTTCATTCTCTGACCAGGATGGGAGAGAAGGAGAGAGAGAGAGAGAGAGAGAGAAGATGGCCAAGCCTTCTGAGTCTTAAGGAAAAGTCAATTTGCATGTGGATGTCACCTGGGGACTGGTGAATTTCCATAGGTTTGAACCCCAAGAGGGTGCTGTGCTGGGGAAGGAAACAGGGGTTTTCTGGCCACTGAGAATTAGCAGATATCTCCCAACTCAACTTGCATCCCTCTGCGGATGATTCCAGGTCAAGGACTCCACGGGGCAGGGAGGTGGGTCTCCTGAAAAGCTGTGGCACGGGAGCTGCTTCATAGAGTGAGGTTGACAGCACTGTGGAGTGTGAGACTTCTAGCCTTGGGAGGGCGTCTGAGAGGGGCAGGGGATGGCTGAGCAGTGGGAGAGAGCTCGTTATGTTCAGGTGAGGGAGGAGGAGCTAGGCCTGGGAGAGAAAACAAATCCAAGCTCTGTCTTTCCCGAAGTCTGGCCCAAGAAGGTGAGGTCGCACGGGACTAATTTCCAGCAAGGTCTGATGATAGGCCTTGAAAATCAGTGTGTTTTGATGCATGGGTGAAGGACAAAGAATGGAATTAACAGACTCCTGGGATGCAGAGTAGGTGGCGACGTCCTACAGGGAGTCCAAGAGCTATTGCATGGACTCATAAACCAAAGGGATCCCAGTCAAATCACAGGAGAGCTGAGCACCTCCAGCTTCCATTGTGGGTGCTCAGCATCTGGCCCTGCTAGCAATGACATCTCCACAGATGTGGATGCAATACACAGGCTGTCCTGTCTTCCAGGCCTGGATTTCTACCTCCTGCCTATGTTTGTTCTTCCTGTGCTTAGAGAACATTAAGCACATGACTATTCACAGCTGTTTCCTGGGAAATTTTGCAAATGGCTGAAAAAAAGCCAATGTCTCACTGTCAAAGGTATCACCATTATCAATCTCCTCAACCTAGTGAGGTGACCGAAGCACTAGAATGGTCATCAAGTATCAGAGGGGTAGCTGTGTTAGTCTGGATCTGTAAAAAACAACAAAGAGTCCTGTGGCACCTTATAGAGTAACAGACGTATTGGAGCATAAGCTTTCGTGGGTGAATACCCACTTCGTCAGACACATGTAGTGGAAATTTCCAGAGGCAGGTATAAATATGCAGGCAAGAATCAGTCTAGAGATAACGAGGTTAGTTCAATCAGGGAGGATGAGGCCCTCTTCTAGCAGTTGAGATGTGAACACCAAGGGAGGAGAAATGGCTTTTGTAGTTGGCAAGCCATTCACAGTCTTTGTTTAATCCTGAGCTGATGGTGTCAAATTCGCAAACAAACTGAAGTTCAGCAGTTTCTCTTTGGAGTCTGGTCCTGAAGGTTTTTTTTGCTGCAGGGTGGCTACCTTTAAATCTGCTATTGTGTGTCCAGAGAGGCTGAAGTGTTCTCCTACAGGTTTTTGTATATTGCCATTCCTAATATCTGACTTGTGTCCATTTATCCTTTTACGTAGGGACTGTCCAGTTTGGCCGATGTACATAGCAGAGGGGCATTGCTGGCACATGATGGTGTATAGAATGGTCATGTGATCAGAATTATTTCAGTAGCACCCGGAGCCACAGTCATGCGCCATTGTGCTGGGCATTGTACAAACACAGATCGAAAAGACAGTCTCTGCCCCCAAGAGCTTACAATCTAAGTATAAGACAAGAGGGAGAAGATGGATACAGGCAGGCACCTGGGGGACCACAAAGAAACAAGGAGAAGTAGCTCAGTATGATCTCTTAGGACAGGTCCATACTCACCGCGCGGGTCGACACGGTGAGTTTGACTTCACGGAGTTCGAACTATCGAGTCTGATCTAGACGCGATAGTTCGAACTCCGGAAGCGCCGTGGTCGACTCCGGTACTCCACCACTGCAAACGGCGGTGGTGGAGTCGACGGGGGAGCCGCGGAGTTCAACCCCGCCGCATCTGGACGGGTGAGTAGTTCGAATTAGGGTACTTCAAATTCAGCTACGCTATTCCTGTAGCTGAATTTACGTACCCTAATTCGAACCCCCTTTTTAGTGTGGACCAGGCCTTAGTGAGAGTACTAAACCAAGAGCCAGGAAACCTGAGTTCCGTTCTCAGCCTTTCCACACACTTGAGGTAAGTCGCTGCTACAGCATTTCTACCCTGTACAATAGGGCTAATATTTCCCCTTATCTCCTGCCATGTTATGTGGATGAAGTTCTAAATGTCTGTGAGGTACTCAAACACTTGGGTAAAAGGGTGTGTCATATCACTAGCTACCTAGTGTACTGACTTCCTATGTGTCTAACTTGCCACCAAATAACCTCAGGCCCCAGTACTGAAAGCACTTACGGACGTGCTTAGTTTTTTCTCATGCACTTGGCTTCAATGGGATCACTTGCTATGAGTAAAGCTAAGCAAGTGCATAAATGTTTGCAGGCTCAAGGCCCTAGACTGTAAACTCGGTCAGGGCAGTGATGTCTTGCTAATGGCCTGATTCAGCTCCTGCTGAAGTTAATGGACCCCCTTCCATCAACTTCGACACCTGTGTTATCAGTAATGTGGTTTTAGGTTCTGTGTTAATGATCGGTGGGGGTGGAGGTTATTTTTCAGCATCCTAAACCCAGGAGTTTCCAATGATTTGAATAAGCTCTTGCTGAGGATTTAAAGGTTGAGGTGCATATTGAAACAGCACCTCTGGGTCTTCCGAAGGTCTCCAGTCACTATTTGTAACCCTCAAGTAGTTTTACCAGGAGGCTGTATTTCACTCTTGCTAATTTGCAAATTCAACTTCTACTTTCATCTGTTATTTCTTTTATGCAAAAAGTGGTAAATTTATGTGGCAAAAAATACTGCAAGAACAGAAAGGTTCACATGCAATTAGATTTTATTAGCCTTGTTTATGTCTCTCAAGAATTGTTCATTTTAAAACTTTATAGTCAGTATGTAAGAAAGATAAAATGGTGGCCTGACTTGCTCTGGTAAGAGGTGCCAAGGATTTAAATGGACTGAAAGGGATTAATAAAAAGCCCATCCTTTGGGGGAGTGTAGGGGACATTGAGTCACATCCAGCTAGTGTAAACTGGCCTCAAGGGAGCAATGCTGATTTACGCTAGCAGAGGATCAGGCCCAACATTATCCTGATCTCCTACCCAGTGGTGCACATCGAGAATAGTTCCGTTTCAGTCACGGGAATGACAACAACACACAACCAAGCATAAGTATGAATAAACTCAAGCCCATTATGATGCAAACATATGTTAGTGTGGATTGAGGGTCAAATCCTGCATTGCTGAGTACCCTCAAATGCCATGAAAGTCCATTCACAAGACAAACATTTCAGTGCTGCTCTGGGGTCATCCTGACCTTCCTGAACAGGGCTGTAAAAGCCCAAATTTAGCCACTGGAGAGGTGAGGTATTGTCCAAATGTCCCCTACAAGAACACTAGGCTACGTCTGTGCTAGGAACGCTTCACCTGTCTAGGAAGTTTGGAATACTGTGCTGGCAAAGCGCTTCTAGCGCATATCAACATTGCAATCCGAGGTGTGATGGCAGCATAGCCGGGCATACCTGCCTTAGCCCAGCTAAAAATAGCAGTGCAATCATGGGGACGCAGGCTTCAGCACAGGCTAGCAGGGTGTGTATGTACCTAGAACCCCCAGTGTGCTTGTACAGCCCATGCTGCCCTATACAAGAACTAGGGGCTACCAAATGAAATTAATAGGCAGCAGATTTAAAACAAACAAAAGGCAGTACCTCTCCACACAATGCAGTCAACCTGTGGAACTCCTTGACAGAGGATGTTGTGAAGGCCAAGACTATAACAGGGTTCAAAAAAGAACTAGATAAGTTCATGAAGGATAAGTCCATCGATAGCTATTAGCCAGGATGGGCAGGGATGGTGTCACTAGCCTCTGTTTGCCAGAAGCTGGGAATGGGCCACAGGGGATGGATCACTTTGTGATTACCAGCTCTGTTCATTCCCTCTGAAGCACCTGGCATTGGCCACTGTCAGTAGACAGGATACTGGGCTAGATGGATATTTGGTCTGACCCAGTATGGCCGTTCTTATGTTCTTATCTACACGGCTGGTTTTAGCCCAGCTAGTGTGGGTAAAGCTAGCCAGCTATGCCTACCCAAACTGCAACCCTACTATGGATTGCAGAGTAGACGTACTCCTCGTATAGACACAGCTGTGCCAGCTAAGATGCATGTTGTAGCAGGATAGTAAAACTACCACCCAGGCACTAAACAAGCTGTGCCAGTAAAAGCACAGCTTTGCCGGTATAACTGTGTCTACACTAGGGACTTCTGCCAGCACAGCCATCTTGGGCAGGGGTTTCACCCCCTTATCTGACAGAGCTAAGTCAGCAGAAGCCTTAGCTTTACATAGTATTGCAGTGTTCAAAAACCATGAGTCCAGCCCCAGGAAACTGTGGCTTAAAACCCATGCGATTTAATCATAATAATTAATAGGTTCTTTTTATTTCTTTCAGCACTTTCAGTGGGCACAGGTCACATTTTCCAGCTCCCCTTGGCAAGGAAGAGGGCTAGAAATTATTTTTAAAGGAAGCTCAACTTCTCATTTGAACATGTTTCCAGGACCTGGTGCTTCAGGTAAAGCATCAAATAGTGCAAGAGATGACAAAGCTGATTACAGGGAAAAAAGACAAAGAGCAAAGGTTAGACACCCAGGGAGTGCCCACTTCAGCCCACTCTGTCCACTCCACCCCACCTCAGCAATGCCCCTTCTGGAATAATAGCAGTTGGCTGTACTGCCATGTCTGGGAGTGGGGGATTGTGCGTCTGGCTCCAATGAGGCATCTCATCCTGTCCAGTGTGATCTCTCAGCCAGTGACACTTGTGCTGCGACACAGGCCAGATGGAGAGTCCCATTCAGTTGTATGAACGGTAGTCATGCCTTGCAGCGGGGGGGCATGGGGAGATGGCAAGGAGGGGATAGGCTGCAGCGGGGTGGCAGGCTTTTCCTGGCATCCCAAGGGGCATGCAGAGGAGCCTTAACTCCACCTGATCTGGTTTTCCAATGGCTGGATTCAGGCTCTGACACTTGCATTCAGGAAGGATACAAAGGCCAGCGTGTGGGCTGCAGCCTTCACTCCACCTGAGCTCCCTTGGACTGTGAGAGAGGAGGAGTCTGCCTTCAGGTCTCAGCTTCACCGTTCAGACCCGGTGAGGCTCATACGTTGTTTGTATTGCAGTAGCGCCCAGGAGCCCCCGTCATGGCCCGGGCCCCATTGTGCTGGGTGCTATACAAACAAGACAGTCCCTGTCCCAAAGAACAGAGTATAAGACAAAAGACAAGCGATGGATACAGATGGACAGGGGAGCACAAGGAAACAATGGCACGGCAGTGGTCCGCATGATAGGCAGCTCATCCACCCCTTTCTGAAGAGCGGCTGCCACCTTTGACTCTCAAGTGCCACTTTCCTAGGTCTAGTCCGGTTCCCCTCTTTGGGCAACAGGCTTTTGCCGTGTAATTCCTGGGTATCGTGTGGCGAAACGCGTGCAACGTGCTTGAACATACAACCCTGCCTATGTCCGTTCAGCCCTGCAACACCGGAGCTGTAGCCTCCTTTGAGGAGAAGATGACCCACAGTACCACACTGCCATCTAGATCTCAGCCTGAGCAGGTAAAAGAGACGACTGAGGCATGAAGCTCTTCGTCTGCGCTCCCTGCCAGCAGCAGTCGTGCGGCTAATTCACCAAGCGCCGTGTCGAAATGAACTATCTCGAAGGGTTAATGCTGATCCATCGTGGGAAGATAATCCCCAGAAGGGCCCAGCACCAGGGATGTGCAGCACAGAAGGTGCTATAACTGAACGGCAGTTTAATGCTGACACCTATTGGACGCTCGTGTCTTACAAACCTGGAATTCCCCCAGTGCTACGGGAATTGATGTGTGGGAAAGGCAGCAATGTCTGTTCCCCTTAGAGGTGGAGGTGTCTGAAAGTTCCTCCCTGCTGCTCCGGGACATTCCCCTTCCCTGGCATTGGCACATCGGGGAGCAGTGACAAGAGGGCCCGGTGCTCTGTCATCTTGCCCCTTTTGTTGTCCCTCGGGCCAGCGCTAAGTGCTGGTGCCGCAAACCAGAATGGTAGCGGTTCACACTGAGGTGGCAGGGATGTAAATCGACTGCTCATGGTGCAGGGCAAGGGAGAGCCAGAGCTATTGTCCGCAGATGAGTCTTTACTGCTAAGCTGCTGAGGAGAACCCCCCCCCCCACTCTTGCCAAGACTCTAGCTCCGGAGTCTCCTGGGTTTCGTAGGGAGCTCAGCAGAATAATTCCCAGGCGGGAAGAGCTGGCGCTGAGTTGTGAATAATAACTGGGTCTGCCTTGAAAGTCTCAACCAATGGGACCTTTTGGCAGAGCTGGAAAGAGCCCTCTCGGCTTGTCCTCCTCCACGCAACCCTTATTCTGAATCTTTCCATCTATTCCTTCCTCCAACAGCCAAGCTGCAGGGCCCTCAGCACCAGCTCCATCGCCCTCCCGCTGCTGGCTGGCCATGAGATGCTCATCACCATGGCTATATTCTCCTTGTAGTTTGTTTCCTTTCTCTCCCTTAGAATCCAAACCAAGGAAAAGCTACATGAGGGGAGCCCCTGGGCAGTGGTGATCTGGCTTTAAAATAGTCTGGAGTTAATCAGCCAATGTCTGGAAGCACCCAAAAGCATGCTGGCCTGCCACCCCAGCGGCTACTGCCGTCCTGCACCCTCTGACATCAAGTGTCCTTGACCTGAGCAGCTGCTTTCACTATATATTAGGTGTGGAAGAGGGATGTGATTTGGGGCCTGCACGTCTTATGTTGCACAGGGTCTGGCAAAATTTAAGGCCAGGCCTGCACCTGTTCTCGCTGGGACTGGAAGCACTGAAAATCTTTGTACTTGTCCGATTTCCAACCTGGTTCTGCAGCTCCTAGAGGGGCCAGGTGGTGAACTGGCCCTCAAACTTTTTGAGGGGGTCTCATAATGCTTGGGAGCAAACATCGAAGCATGAATCCAGGTCTGAACTTCCCCAAAGCTCAGGGCTGTGCAGATCCAGCTTTGGTTGGAGCTTGTCTCTTTCTATGAGGCTCTGTCCCAGTGTCACAGAGCTGGGTGTCAGGCAGGGCTGTGAGCATGGAGCATACACCCGGGTGGGAGGTTCATTATTTTGTCTCTCAGGGCTGGCTCTGACTATACTCTCTAAGCCGGGAGTACATAGTCCAGCAGCTGTAAGGTTGATTATTTGATCCCCATGCTACTGCGCTAGCTCTGTGGCTGGCCTGGCATTGAGGTTCATTCCCAGGAGCCGAGGTTCATTATTTTCTCCCGGAGTCACAGAGAGGGGAGTGCGGGCTGAGGCTGTAACTTCCTTGCCTCGTGCTTAGGAGCTGGAACGGAGAGGTTTTCAGGAATTTCAGGACCGGAAGAAGATTCCCTGTGGTTGCTTTTTAATCACAGTAATAACAGTAATGGATGCAGCGAGTGGAATTGATGGGGAAGAGCTGAGATGTGTGTGCTCACAAACACACGTGGGATAAATGAGCAGGATTTATTGGCTTCTTCACTTAAGTGGTGCTGGCTTCATTCTGCTGGAGAGCAAAAGAGACCCTCAGTGTGGAAAAGGTACCCATCAGGTATCCTATGGCATGAAATGAGCCAGCCACCCTCTGGAAAGAGATGCATCTTAGGAGGTTATTATGGCGGCAGTCACCACAGTACCTGGGCACCTCACAATAACCTTCTGAGATAGGGCAGGGCTGTTATCCCCATTGTACAGGCACGGAGACTAGATGACTTGACCAAGCTCACACAGGAAGCCTGTGGCTGAGCATGGTATTGAATCTAGGTCTTCTGATGTCTAGGCAAGTACCCTAAACACTGGACCATCTTTCCTCTTGAGCACAATGAGAGCTTCACCCTGTTCTGACCAGCCTTTGGCCCTGAAGACATAACGTTCTCATTCTAGTGCCATTACTTTGTTTTCCCACTACATTTAACTTAGGATCAAGCCCCTTTCACTTGTTCTGGTGATGTTCGATCCTTCCTATCGGACGAGAGCTGCTTCCAGGGAAGAAGGTTTTGTAAAGCTACGTTAGTGTGGGGGACCTGTCGGTAGATAGAACCGGCTTATAATGTACCAGCCTGTTACAGAGACCTGGGCCCAGGCCATGGGTGAAATAACATCCTCAGCTCAGCCCCCTTATATCATAAAACTGCTACACTCTGGTCTTTTTTGTTTGTTTGTTTCATTGGCAGCTTTTGCCAAATCTTTCCTTCAGTGGGAATTGCACGTGCTCAGGATTTGGCCCGAGGTGCAAGCTGTGAAGGACACTAGCAGAGTTTTGTGGGGCCCTAGGAATGGGTATTAGAGGGAAGGAGCTGTGTGAGTGGGATGTGACTGGGCTAGCTGGGAGGGGCTAGCTTCAGACCCAGGGCGAGGTGCATTAGCGGAGCTGTGTGTGAGAGGGCCTGGGCCAGCTAGGAATTCTGCACATCTGGATTTCTATGCACTGGCAGAGGGCGCGGAGTTAGAAGAATGGGATTTGTTATACGTCAGGGGATGTTACGGGGCCGGGAGGAGGGGCACATGGCAGGTGTACACTCAGCTCTTCCCCTGCCCTAAAAGCCATCCAGAATAATGGAAACACACAATCCCCAGAGAGCGAAATCTTGAGCCCAGCCGTTCCTCAGACAGAGGTTTCTCTTCTATTTCTGCAGTGCAGGTTGCACACTCCAAGAACCTCCTTTACATCGGCACAGTGTCAGCCTGCCCGATAAGACAGACTTCTTAGTGGCGTTTCTGCTTTGCTGATCAAGACAAACAAAATAATAAAACAGTTCATGCAAAATTCACCTCTAAGCCCCAGTGCTAATCCACGAGGTACAGTGAGGACAAGAGCCCTGCCTGATACATGATCGCTTTCCATTGGCTGAGACGGTCTCAAGCAAACTAAGGGTGCTCGGTGGAGAAAATGGGGGCCTGATTCTTCTCTCACACTGGGGTAAATCAGGAGCAATTCCACTGAAGTCAATGGTGTTACACCAATGTAAAAAATGATGTGGGCAAGATCGGAATCAGGCCTATCAGAGTACAAGTCTAAAGTAGGGAATATTATCGAGATGGGAATGAGACATATATATATATACACTGGGGCAGGTCTCGGAGGCAGAAAGCGGTCAGTTTCCCTTATTATAGACATAAGAGCCTGCAATGAAATTCAGATTCAGATCTGAGCTCACCCCAAAGTTTGTGGGTTATTTAGATCTGGGGTTCTGGGGATCATTCCTGTCTCCTAACAAATACGCATGAAGGAAGTGGGAGCATTTATCAGACGAAAACAATCAGAGTGCCTTTCAGGAGCCCAGATCAGGGACACTTTTTGGAAAAAAGCAATCATTGTTGTATTTGGAGGAGAAGCCAGGGAAATCCTCTTCCTAAGTTACCCCATCCCTCGTATCTAGACAATGCATCACTGCCCCTTTCCCCTGTGCTTGCTAAACATACTATATTACTGTGCGCTGTTCCCCTAGGTCCGTGACTTTGGGACCTGTGTCCCCCCCCACACATACACACACATGCTCCTGACTTGAAACAGCAGCATGGGTTTATTTTAGTTTAGTTTATTTGAATATCACACACATGCACACATACTACTCTAGCTTTTTTTCCAAAGCAAACAGATACACAAACCCAACCCCACTCCCACTCAACCCCAGCCTCCTTTTCCCTCCCCCGTCCTTTCATTTAAAACATGGATATAAAAGAGGAAGTTTTGTCTGCAGAGTCAGATTAAAAAAACAGCACATAGCTTTGCCATGGGGATTAACCATAAAGTAATTTTCAGCAAGCAATAGGTGTGACCTCATTCAACCAGGTGCTGCATGCGTGTGTGAGCGGGCCCGGGTGGGGAGAAGGGGTGGGCTGGCTGTGAACCTGAGGAAGGCTTGAACTGAACAAGTCATGAAAAGTAGCTGCAAATACTCGCTTCTCGGCTCTGCAGCAACTTATGATTGTCAGAGAGCCAGGCCATGATCCTGCAATGTGCCTTTAGTTCCCATTGATAGTTATGGGGAGCTGAGGGTGCTCAGCAGCCAGCAGCAGCAAGCTCTGATGCTCTTGGAGATTTTGCATAGTTACAATGACCCCTCCCTGTTGCCCAGAGGAAAAAGCTAAGTTGGATCATTGGAACACTAATCGCTTCTGCCCTGCTTTCTGGCTGGCAACAGTCATGCGACCGCTCTGTCCAGAGCATAGTCAGAAAAAAAAACCAACCCTGAAATATTACCCTGAGCAACAACAACAAAAAATTCCTGGTCCAGAAAAAAATAATGGAACCAAAATATATAAGCCAATTTTGTTTGCGGGGAGATGCGGGGGAGCCTACCTAAGACATCTAATCAATCTTCCATTAGTGGGATGGATTTTCCTTTTCTTTTTTAATTTGAAGCGGTGGCTGGGGGGGCCCGTTAATGGGCTGTCGAGCCTTTTTGCCATCGATTGGCAGCCAGCCCAGGGGAGGAGTGACTGGAAGTGGTTACAGTCTGAGGCATCTTTGGTGGCCACTGTGAGAGGAGTGGGTGGGACTCCGAGCTCTCCTTAGTGCAGAGGCGGTGTCCACCATGTGGTACCCACTGGACATTGGCAAGGGGGAGCCCAAGAGTGTCTCCATCGAGAGGCCAAGGACTGAGTGGCTCACAGAGACAGCGCTGCCCTTCCCGCTGGGGGAGGGGGGGAATGTCTGCAGATTAGGTGTGAGGCAGGTGGATGGAGGAGACAAAGCTTGGCCTGCCAGTTCCCAGGATGGCCCTGCCTTGTAGATAGAAAGAGCACTTCAGACTCCAACTTGGCACCTTTCACCAGCTCTACAAATTCATTCAGTGATGACTATGTGGTTGGGAGAGCAGGAAGCACATGCTATGATATGATGGAGGGGAAGGGCTCAGTGCACACCATAGCCAAGATCCCACCTTCCCCCAAGCACCTAGGAGAAGTAGAGCAATCTGTTCTGCAGGCAGAGGAGGGTGTTGCGAGACAGGGAATAAGAAATCTACAAGGGTTGTGCTTGTTACAGTTCTCCGGGGCGGCAGAGCTTTCAAGAGAAATATAAAACGGTCCTGGGACTGATTATGAGTTGGGAAAAGTCCTCATTTCCTCTAGCACCGACCACCCTATCCAGCCCCTCCAGAGATTAGAGCAGGAAGTTTAATATAGTAGCAGGTTCATATGTGAAAATTCTTGGTTGGTTCTCCACTCCCGGCACATCTGGCTTTTCCCATGGACAGCGGGATTCAAGGTGCCTCATTTGAAGTTACTCCGTTGCCTTTGTTGACGTAAAAGGGGCGGTGGTGTGACTGCAATGGAGAATTTGGGGCATGTGAATTAAGAGCAGGACTGTAGCTTGTAGTCTGTCCTTGACCTGCACAAAATTTGCACTGCCTCTACCATCTACGGTAATTAACCCTCCCGCATACCCCTTCCACTCAAACCATTACATATTAACAGTTCCAGCCATTCTTTTAGCAGACCGATACCACCCATTCCCCCTTTTTGGAAACTGGAGCCACTTGACATATTCATTGCAAACGTAGCCCTTATTCTCCAGCTGCACACAGACTTCGGGTGAGTTTTGTTCTGAGGCAGAGGGTCTACACCAAGTATCTGCATTAATTAAATCCCGCGTGAGCCCTCAAAATAGGACTTAGGGGGTGCATGTGTCTGCTGCCAGCCCTCTGGGCAGGGCTGAATTTCACCCTTTGATTTTTGTACGTAGCTACTCATTGTTCGGAACTAAAATTGTTGATGAACTAAAATTTGAATCTATAGGATGCTCACAAACGTTGACCTATGCACGATGTGTGATGGGTCAGCTAAACTGCATGGTGTGTTTCTACTCTCTGGCTGGATGATGCAAAGCCCTTAAACGTGACTGTAAGGAATAACCATTGTTAAATAACCAGTGCTGTTGTCTGTCCTTAAGTCCACATGTGAATATAGGTTTCTGTGTGAAAAACAGCCCAGCCCTTAAAAGTCCATGTAAACAAAACTCAGTTTGTGCAAATCTTCATGAATGATAAAGGGACAGGAACAAAGCTGAACTTGAGCATCTATTTTACAAACTTTCCCCCACTCTATTCATTGCTGCTTTCAGTTGTGCCACTTCCCATCAGCATCTAACCTAGTCATCCTGCTGTTACCGCCCGGATGATCTGGCCATGTTTATTCTTGGGGAGGGTGTGTTGCAAAAAACAACATTGACTGGAATGAGGGAGCTTGCAGTTCTTGAAAAACACAACAGCCATGTTATGGGTTAGTTGTGCTAGTTGGTTGCAACCTCTCAGACAAGATCTTCAACTCAGAGCCACCTGTACTGGTAAAATCTACCATGACTTCTCTGCTGTGCGTAGCTGCACCAGCTCAACAGGTCCTCTTAATTACCTCCTAGAATGCAGTGCATTGCTTATGGAAATTACCCAAATGCCTCTGCTCCCAACAATGTTGCTGGGCCCTGTGAGAGCCACTCCAAAAAATATGCTGATCCGGCCAGAGTTCTAAGGAGTCCCAAAGTGTCAAAACTAGTGCAGCCATGAATAGGCGATAAGCCAGCACAAGGGAAAAATGAGCGAATCAGCCTTTTCATGATTTAGATATCTCTGCTTAGCATTGGCCCAATGGGATAAAAGCAAAGAGAGCCTTGGTTTTGCTTCATCATGATATACTGACCTAGATCCAGATCGTATCTTGGGAAGGGTTGGGTAGATCTCTAAAAGGACTGGTTTGGGCTTATCTCTATTAATCATACCAATTAACATCACATACACTATGCAGTGATGAGCATGAGATGGATGGATGGACGTAACATGTCCATCCAGTCCCGCTGTTCAGCCCACACTTCTAATACCTGCTGTTCAATGCCCTCTCGTGTGTGAATTCCATTTGCTTTACAGCTCCAATTTCCAGCGTAATTAAAGAAAGAAGAAAAGCTCCCCTTTAAATAACTCTCTGCGGGCCGGCAGTTCTGGCCTCCTAGAGCATTGCAGTCTGTTGTATGAATTAATATTTACAGGCCTTTTAGAAGGTGGATTACTTAAATACATATTTAAGGCTATTTTAAAAGCCAGATTATTGGCCCAATAGACTGTAACAGCTCCTACAGAGCCACTGCAGTCCAGAGCGCATGTATCTATTTTGCAACTTTTTAGTGCTCATATATATTATCTGGATTGTTTGGTTCAGGTCTAGCTGGTGAATATAAGCTATAAAAATAAAATAGCCCCAACTACTATACGCATGAGAAAGAGATTCAAGTGTTTACAGGGGGGGAATCTACCCAGACTGTGGGATTAATAACAGGGCACTAGTAAGGGTGTGATTTGTGTTAATGGAACTGGACTGTCACAACAGGTCCATGCCCACTGTGGGGCTCACTCCTAGTAGATAGTAGATCTACCCTCAATCTTATCACTCCCAGATGGAACTGGAAACCCACTTCTCTAGCCTTGCTTCCCCCATTATTATAATGTGCTACAGCAGCAACTTCCTGGTCTCTCCTAACCTCCCCTACTGCAGGGATATCTCTTATGGGAACATTTTTCCCAGCATGCCTTTCTGGGTCTAGTCCTTTAAATTTTGCAGAGCCAAACAGCTGTCACCCTAAAGCAGGCATTTTCCAAGTGGCTGCTGCTTGCTGTATTCTTCTCCTCTAGCTGGTAAGTGCTCCTAACTCCTGGGATTTTTCCCTTTCTTATTCTTAAGGCAATGGCATGTTCTTACAAATGCATAACAATCATTAAAAGATAAACTTTCTTTTGGGAGGGGGAGAAAGAGTTCTTCATGCATTTAATTTAGATCTTGCAAGATGCTAAGGTATTTCAGTGCTAAGGGAGATAAAGGAACCAGGAGAGATAGGTTCAAGTAGGTTTTTATGTGATCACTTGTTTTGCTAAGGGCTTGTTAATCCAGTTTTTATTTTGGAATTAAATAAAATGGCCTTGCACCTTCTGTAGTCCAGTGTTTCTGATTCCTGTGAGTTGAGATATTTGGTGAGATATTTTTGTGAAGCCCTAGCTCCTGGAGTCAGGCAATTACTTAAGAATCTCTGCTTTTGTTTTGTTTTGTTTTTTAAGAAAAGTAAGCCTCTAGCCATCATGGTTGCAAGGAAATCTTGAAAACATGAAATATAAAGGCTCAAAAAGCAGAAGGCAAGTAAAAAGAACCAGCCCCAAAATGGACTATTTTTTAAATCTCTTGAGTTTTGGATGGCCTGGCTTGTGAGATTTGAACACATGGGATTGGTAATATTGGTAGTTGTTTAGACCAGGGGGAAATGGGTGCAAAACATGACCACATGGATCTAGGAGTGTTTTATGACCACTATGGAGTGGTATAAATGATTACATAAGGTAGGAAGTAGCAATGAATTGGGCCCACTTTCCATAAAGACTGATCCTTGATCAGTGCTACACCCCATCAGCCTTCAAGGCTCTGTGATCAGTATGTGAGGTGGTCTTACACTATGGTCTGTGGTGTGCAGACTCCACAGTATGTGTTTTCTAGGCACCATAGACCACCCTTATAATAGGTGACTCCCATGCAGTGAACAGTAATATTGCTGAGTCTAAGCCAGGGGTTCTCAAACTTTCGTACTGGTGACCCCTTTCACACAGTAATCCTCTGCGTGTGACCCCCCCCCTATACATTTAAAACACTTTTTAGTATATTTAACACCATTATAAATGCTGGAGGCAAAGAGGGGTTTGGGGTGGAGGCTGGCAGCTCGCGACCCCCCCACGTAATAACCTCACGACCACCTGAGGGGTCCCGATCCCCAGTTTGAGAAGCCCTGGTCTAAGCGACTGTGACAAAGTCTAGACTGGAGCAAATTTCTATGTAAAGCCCCCAAATTAAGATTTGAAATGGGGTTGGCCCAAAACCCTGCATCCAAACGTTTCTGAGCCATGGGCAGGTTTGGAATCTGATCTGAACCGTGCAACTCTGCCCATCTCTCAGTGACACAGAGTTGACTGAAAAATAAGAAATACGATCACTGGTGAAGCTTAGTTGCTGGACCTTCTCCAGATTCAAAACACCCCTATAACTCCCAAAGTCCAGGGTGCTCCCATAGCAGTTCCTTCTCTTGCCGGAGCCCCATAAGTGCACAAGTCCAGGTCTTATGACTCACCAGCATGGACTGCTTGGAGGATTTCCATGTCTGCGGCTGCACCTTTGTAGCTTGGTGTCTCACTATTGCAGGGTAAGCTGCGACAATACAAAATAGCTAGTTAGAAGCAGTGATGGGGTTATGATCTGGTCTGTGTAATACCCCTTCTTGCAAGCACCATCGCAAATTACAGAATTAGAAAATAGACATAGGTAGGAACCATATAGTCTACGACTGAAACGCGGCCACTTCTGGGGTGGATTGCAGCCCCTGTTAGAATGGTGGCACCACCATTCAACAGTTCAGGGGAAAGGAATGAAAAAATAACCTATCCAGTTAAAATGTCAGGGGAATTTATGGAGGCAGAATGTCATTAGCCAAATTAAAGTTAGGCCAAGATGCCAGGCTAATTACTCTAACTTTTACAAAGAATGCAAAGGGATCTTTAATTACTGCAAAAAATCAAGACCTTGGGTTTACAGCTTAGCTGAAAGATGGCATTCCAGCAACCCAAACCATAGCTTTTATCCTGAGCTCTCCCATTCATATATTGGCCAGGACTGACCCTGTTTAGCAGGAATTGATGCAATCGCAACTCTTGGCAGTAGCCAGTGAGGAGGAGAGGGTGAAACCCTGGGTCCAGTGAAGGCTGAAGCTAGGATTTCACCCTGAAAGTGCATGCGCCTCTGTTTTAATTGATGGGGATAACACTTTCTGTCAGTAGATCTCAAAGTATATCAGTACCACCGTTTTACAGATGGGGAAACTGAGGCACAGAGCATGGAAGTGACTTGCCCAAATTCACCCAGCAGGCCAGTGGCAAAGCCAGGAATTAGAAACCAGGTCTTTTGGGTCCCAGTCCAGTGCTTTATCTACTAAGCCACACTGCCTCCCACATTATTAAGTTAGTAAAGGTGTCTCCATTAGGATATTACAAGGAGGGGTCAATGAATGTCATTCACTAGACTCCCTCCCTCCCCCACACCACTGCCCAAATAACTTTTTTGCTTTCCATTCTCTCCCCACCCCCCAACAAATCACCGTAAACTGTTCATTAGATCTGACAACCCCAAAGTTTAGCAAAATCCTGCATTGCATTAAGCTACTCCCATAACCAAGCCAGAATGAGTGTTCGGGGGGTCACATGTGCCATTACTCCCGGCTGCCTTTCACAGGGGGAGCAACAGAGAATGGGATTAAACACCCCCCTCAGGTCAGTCACTACAGACTGACCCCTGAACGGTGGGGTGGAAGGGGCAGATAGGGAGAAGTATAAAGCTGCTAAATCCCCAAAGCCCCGTACCAGTCTTAGTGAAGAGGCTCCCGTCGGACTGTTTGCTGAAGTCACCAGGTGAACTTTGCCCTATCTGGGAGAACTGATATGGCATCTTAGTTCCATTGCCCACTGGAAAAGAGAAGAGCTTATGTTACTTCCTGATGTTGCCTTCCAGGGGCAAAAGTCCTTGTCTGTGTAATCATCAACCTGTAGAATGGCCTGGCACTTGCTGGGCGGAGGGACCTGAGCTCCCTGGGAATGCAAACAAAGGACTGATAATTACCCAACAGCTATCTTGTTTAGTTTTAACGGATTCTTAACGGCCAGAAACGAGAGGAGAAGGTGGTGCTCTGGGTTTTAAAAAGCTGCCTAGGGATCTGGCATCCCGACCTTCTTGGACTTTGAAAACCTCGGCAGGACCCAACAGAGGAAGGGGTAGGCCAGGGCTGCAAATGCGGGAGTAGGTATGAGGTAGCCAGGCCCAGTGAGAGAAGGTAGGCGTTAGCAGGGTGTTTGTATGGTCTCAAAGTTCTGCATAGGGAGGGAAGAGCCTTTTTGCCGAGAAACTGCCACGCACGTGTGATGCGGAATGGATGGTGCTGGCACCAGCCCCTAATAAACCAGTGTGCCACAAACTAGAATCATTAGGCAGACTCCAAGTTTACCAAAGCTCCTTCACCATCAGCCTTTGGGACCCTGGGCAATGCTCAGTGAAGTCATCAGGAGTCCTCACCAGGCCTTTGGATCAGGCCCTTCCTGCTGAGGGGAGTCTAATGGCAGAGCATGTGGTAAAAAGGAGACAATCCTGCTAGCCATGCGGGTCATACAGGAAGGGCTATGAGAGAATGTTACAGAGAAATGAAGAGAGACCTAAGGGGAAGGGCAAGTGTTTAGTCTGGTAGTGCCAAGGGACCAACCAAGAACAGGGCCCAATTGTGCTAGGTGCTGTACAAACATAGTCTGTGCCCCAAGCTTTCAATCTACACAAAACAGAGATGAGAGGAGAAGCATGGTCGTACGTAAGCCACAGGCCTGAGATTCAGGAGATCTGCATTCCGTTCCTGTGTCTGCCACAGACTGCCTGCATGACTTTGGTCAAGTCACTTCATCTCTTTATGCCTCGGTTCCCTATCTGTAAAATGGGAATAACAATATTTCCTACCTCCCTTTGTCTCTATTTGGATTATAAGGGGCAGGGACTCTCCCTAACTATGTTGAGCACAATGGGGCCCTGAACCTGATTGCAATGTAGATGATGATGATATAAACCAAATAGAAAAGGTTCAAATAGTGAGCTAGGGCTGCCCCAAAAGTGGCTAAAAGGGCAAGGGTGGAGAAACAAAGGAGGTGGAGGAGGTAGAAAATGGCGAGAAGCCCTGGCCCAGGTGGTAGGAATACCTTTCATTGAGAAAGCAGAGTTACCCATGCCAAGTGTCTCCTCTGTGTTTTGGAAGGAGGAATATTCCCACGCTCGGTTGTTGAAAGTGGCTGCAAGACAAGAGAATCCAGTTCAGCAATCCGCTCCTGATGACCCACACCTAGGCCTGTGCCCTGGTGTTGCTCCACTAACAGTCCTCCTGACAGACTTAGAATCAGAACCAGCACAGTACAGGTGAGGTTAAAGCAAGCCAGAGGGCTCGGTCTAAGTCGCACAAGAATTGTCCATCTGTTCTTTTCACAATGCCCTGGGTGGGAGAGGAAGGGCTGCTTCTCTCTCCCTCTTTCTAAGCGGTGTGAACAAAGCTCTGTCAGTGTAACAAAAAGTCATCATTAGTTACATTAAACTGCCCACTCATGCTTTTTCAGCATGATTATCTTGCAGAGATACCTGAAGAGCTGGGACTCCAAACATGAGACACGTGTAATAGGGAAAAGTTTCTTGCTTACACACACACACACACTCTCTTTCTCTCTCTCCCCACCTCCACCTCCACCTCCACCTCCACCGCCATAGACGGTTTCCCCAGCACTTGCTGCAGAGGTGTGGGTTTCCGTGGCGTACCTCTTCTCCAAGCTACCAGGCACCAAAGCCATATGCAAAGAGGAAAGGAGCCAGATCTCTGAAGTGCATCTGCTGCCACCCTGTGGGCTGCTCTCATTTTAGCACTTCCATTCATGTTCCTTTCACATGCTGTAGCCGCAGCGTCTGCACTGCTCCCTTGCAAAGCTCACCAGATACAGGGACAAGTAACCTCCCTGTTACAGCTTTTCAGTTGTGAGCAGGTGGTTTAAACAGAGAGCGAGCTGCCCCTTGCTAGATGAGCGGTTGAGATGGCCACAAATGACTGATTTGCAAATGAATCTGACTCCAATAACCTTTGACCACATCACACTCTAGTGTCCACTAGGATTACTTTGCAGTAGCTGGTATGGCAGCCTGTCGTGTATGGTACTGTGGGGCCATCAGATTAAGCACTGCACGCTTGCTTCCTTGTAGTACATCCTCTAGATAGACCTCTCACTGCTAATCTGCACATGCACTAAATCGTTTGCTTTACAGAGTGGTGTGTGTGGAACAGGCTGAGAGCCAGGAATTCCTGACTTCCAATTCTAGTGCTGACACTGACTTTGCTGTGTGACCTTGGGCAAGTCATTTCACCTTGCTTGGTTTCCGCACGTGGAGCATAACACCCATGCCACAGGGATCGTTGTGAGGATTTTTGAGTTAGTTACTGCTGCTAGAGCAGGGTTCTCAGACTGGGGGTTGGGGCCCTTCAGGGTGTTGCGAGGTTATTACAAGGGAGGTTGCGAGCTGTCAGCCTCCACCCCAAACCCCGCTTTGCATCCAGCATTTATCATGGTGTTAAATATATAAAACAGTGTTTTTAATGTATAAGGGGGCTCGCACTCAGAGGCTTGCTGTGTGAAAGGGGTCACCAGTACGAAAGTTTGAGAACTACCATACTAGAGGGCTCTGAAGCAGATGACTGTCTCTGTATATAGCAAGTGCTAAGGGGTTCCCTGTGGTTCCCAGTCACAAAAACCCTATTGGTAAAAACCTCCCTCTGAAAACTAATTGAGGAGAGTGCAAGGGCCCCAGCACTGCCACAAGAGGGGGTGTCTGTTCAAACCCAGGGGGAGATGCATTGAGATGGGTATTAAAGGAATGTACAGGTTTGATAACTTGCTGTGAAGTTATTCATTATTAGAAATAGTTGTTTGGGATCCAGCTCTCTTTCCTGTTTGTGAATCTTTTACGAACCAGTCTTGCTGTCTGCAAACAGCTTTACCATGTGTAACTCTTTGCTGAGATCTTTGGGCAAACAGTTTTCAACCCCCCGTGTCTTTTGGGAACTACTCACTTTCTGACTCTGTGCTGTTTGTTATTCTTCATAGTAGGTGATTTGTTGCCTAAATTACATGGTCTTGATTTTGTTCCCTCATTGGCTGATTAAAACAGCAAATGATTGAGAGCAAATACCAACTAAGGAGTAGCCTCGTTAGGGAACGAATCCCCTGTTCTCATGCCAATCGGGGCACTGTTAGGGCAGCAGCTGCTTCTCCTACAGTGTGTACATGCAAATAACAAACCAACAAGGGGTGGCTGAGGGCGTTGGTGTGAATTCCAACCATGGCTCTGTAGCATTCAGCCAGCTCTGTGCACTACTAACCTGTGCACTCCCATCTGGTTTATTAACGTGAATGACCCATTGACGTCAATGGGGCAGCTCTGAGTAGTCAACACTGCTCCCTGTAGCGTTTGTAGAATCCAGTCCATAATGTCTATTGCACTGTAATATGTCCACCTACTAATGCAGGGGATGGATAACATTGTGACCAATGGTATTCAGTGCAGTTCTCCATACGAGAGGCTCAGTCTATTCAGTGAGTGGAGCCGTGATATGCCCAATGTTCCCCAGGAATCCCTTGACACAGCTGGGAGTAGATCATCTCCTGAGCTTTCATACATGTTAGCAGGTTGAGGTAAAGAGCTCAATCTGCTAACTCATGTTAAATCTTCAGACTGCCCTGTCTTCACTAGGGTTTTGCCTCATGTTGGCTAAGACAAGGTCAGAGCACACATTTGTCTGAGGGAGACAAGCCCTGAGCCCTTCTGTGCTCTTCCGGGCTTTGCACTGAATGCTGTTAGCATTCAAAGCAAGTTACCCTGGGCAGCGTTTTGTCTGTTGCCCTGTTTCAGAGAGCGCAAAAATGTCTCAGTGTTTTTAGGCTAGACAGAGAACACGGGGTCAGATCCAGACCTGGCATGAACAGTATGAAGGGGCTGAATTTGCCCGATTCCAGGATGGTGATGTGAAAAGTAAGCGGTCAGAGGAAGCAAATTACAAGCCATACGTTGCACCTCTGAGTCATGTGCGCCCTGCTTTGTTTAGAGGCAGCCCGGCCGTGGACGGACAGAGAGCTTGAGAGAGAAGGGTCAGTCCGGTACCTTTTGGAGTCAGGAACATGGAGAATCTCTTCACGTTGTCAGGCTGGTTCCACTCGTAGTTATTGAGCATGTAGCGGTGATCACCTGGAGGAGCAGAGCAAAGTCTGGGTCAGCAGGAGGTAGGATTGGAAGCAGCAGAGGCGAGGGGTGGGTGGGATGGGGCAGGTCAGGTCAGGGCTTTCCCCTTTGGCCTTCCTCAGACCTTTAGGGAAAAACCATTTGGCCCTTGCAAGATGGATCCTTTGAAAACAGACTCCCTTAGTTGTGCAATTCCTGTCTAGGGCTCCTTGGAATGCCCTAGGAATGGGGTGAAGCGAGGGTGGCTGTACAGCACAAAGGTATCTAAGTGGACTTGACTCCAGGGTCACCGAGGCAGTCTCATCCCTTTTTGAAGTTAGTGGCAAAACTCCCATTAACTTCATTAGGCTCAGGATTGGAGCCGCTGTCGCAACAGGATCCCGCTGGAAAAGTTGTCTAATAAAGACCTGTCCCTGGCAGAATTTACATTAGCCCTTCCTCCCTGTCCTCTTTCCCTCTCCTCTTTCCTCCTGCCCCTCTGTTCAGAGTTGGCATCATTAATGCATCAAGGCTCGGTGCAGAAGGGTCTGTTGGTGAAAATGGGGTCTTAGACAATGCGCTCGTTTGCTATATCCGAGCCTCTCGGACTGCGTAGCAGCCTCCCCCTCCATCTCCACACGGACTGCGCTCCCAAGATCACTAGTGAGAAGATAGAGTAACCAATGTTTTGGGAAGCAGCAGTTCCTCATAGAAGAGGTAGAGGACTGAAAGGGGGGACTCAGCCACTCGATGAACCAGCACTAGAGATCCCCATGAATGTGTGACAAGAAGCATGGGGCTCGGTGTGACAAAATAAGAAAGTTCCCTACTAGCAGCTTCGTGGATGATTCCCAAAGAGCTGAGGGATGGACAGCAAGTGCCTCTCACTATTGCACAATTCTCCTTGGCATTACACGGATTGGACAGATAACGCTCGTTTGCTATATCCGAGCCTCTCTGACTGCATAGCAGCCTCCCCCTCCATCTCCTTCTGTCCTCTTTCCACACGGACTGCGCTCCCAAGATCACTAGTGAGAAGATAGAGTAACCATGGCTCAGGGGAATGGAACTGGAATCAAATCCTTTCACTGGTAGGTCAAAGTCTCCAACTCGGCTGCTACTGGTGACAGCTGAGAGTTGTTATCCACTAGCAGGCATCCAGGGAATGACATGCTAGTTTTGGGGTGCATTGGGACATGCCCATCAAATGTTCTCCAGATACTGCCTATCCATTTACAAACAAAGGGTCTGATCTGAAGTTCTTGGACGCCAACAGGAAGACTTCCCCTGAGTCAGGAGGGCTGTGGCTCTCACTCAGCGTGTCCACCATGATCACAGGGCAGCCTACTTGGGGATGAGTTGGGTCAGCTTATCTAGTCACGATGCCCCCATCTGCCGAGTATCCCGAGCATTGGAATAGGAGAGACCTCCTCTCCGCCCGCAGGCAAAACGCCTGAGAAAAAGCAGAGGAGCCTATGAGGGGGCTGCCCTAAAGCTGAACAGATTGTGTGAAACGAGTCAGTGGGTTCTAAGGCCCTGGCCCTTGCCCATGATAGCTGGCACTCTCTGAAGAGGGGAGTCAAAATCTGCTTGGGCCATGGAAACTGAATTCCAGCCCCATCTCTAGAGGCGGAAGCCTCAGATCATATTGGGTGGGTGAGGATGTTAGACATTTGGGTCAAGGCGTATTGACAGGGTGAGGAATTAAAATGCTCAGCTGGCTACTGAACCTGGGTAAATAAAGGACTTTGTTCTCCTGAGCTGTCAATCTGGCACCTTTTGCCAGCAAAGTATTAAGTTTATTGCTTGGATCTAACTGCACATGAGAAATGTACCGTCTGCGTTGAATTAATGAGTCCCCATACAGAAACCCCACTGATCAAGAAGGAGCAACACTTTACAGTAGCTGACATTTTATAACCCAACCTAAATTTATGTCCACCTGCTATCCATGAGCTATCATCAGCTGGCAGTCTCCGTCCTTGTGAGATTTCCCATCACCTCCAGTTTAACTCTCCCTATAGTAGTCAACCCCTTACCTAAGGGGATTCTAGCTACCAAGAGATCTGAACAGCTGAGTAAAATGCATTGCAGTCAGTTAGAAAGAGGCCCCCTACTAAACCCCTTGTTTAAAACAGCCACATCACAACTTTGGGGCTTGGGCATTTCCGTTGAGTGATCTGCTGCACTGGCCAGAAATGGAAACCACTTAAAGATTATGGATGTTTTCTCTTGGGTGCGTAGATGTGGGCTCAAGCGACTGAAATTCAGACCTGGATGTGGAATTGCAAACACCCCATTCTGTGAGGATTTTCAGATCAAGGGGTTTTAGTGTGGCTCATAACATGCAAAAAGTTGCCCTGGATTGCAAACAGCTCCGAGTTCTGGAACTGGTTTGGATGAGAAGTGTTGGGTCAGGCTTAGTTCTAAATGCACAAAATTGACCCTGTGCAAAGAGCCAACGCAAGGCTTACGTGCCGCTTACATCTGACTTCAGCCGTGTTGTGAGGCCTTGAGTGGCGTATGAGCCTTCTGCTAGCTCTCTGCAAAGAGGTGAATTTCACCCAATGTTTAGTTTGCTAATTGCATTGGTTTGACTCTTACGTTAGGGAATAGAGATGTGGTTTATTTGCTCTGATTTATTTTTGCCGTATTAAAACTCTCAGGATGCTGTTTGAATGTTCTGCCTCTTTGCAAGACTATTAAGCAGGCACCTGTTGTTATAACAACAAGCAGAGTCTCTTTGGAGACTGATATTAAACAGGTTTCACTCCACTAATATATTATTTCTCCCGGTGAAGTTTTTAAAGAATGAAAGATCAAATGGGTTGCAGGTGAGCTTGTTGGGTTGACTCAGGAAGTCTGTTAATTAAGGCCAATAAGTAATTGTAGAGTTATTTCCTTGCAGTCACTAGATAAAAACTCTGCCTTCTTTCAGTGTAACCGTGGCTTGCAGATATGAACGCTGGGAAGAGTTTTTTTGGATTACCTGAAATAACTTTTCCCAGCAGTCTGAACACCCTTGGACTTGTTAGCCAGATTCTAAGCAGTGTCCACTAAACTATTGGTAAAATGTTCTAAAGTGCCTGAGATTTGTGAAGGTATTTAAGCATTGCTACAAGCAGTGTTTCAAGGCCTAAGTCACAGATGGCGAAGTCCCATTCTGTGTTACACAGGAGGGCAGACTAGCTGATCACAGCGTTCCCTTCTGGCCTTAGAATTTAGGCTCTATGAATCTTCAGAAGTGACTCAGAAGCTTACGTCTGTTGACCTTTGAGCTCTGACCTGATCGCTGACTTTGTCTCACCTCCTTTGCTGGAGTTTGGGGAATGGGCTGGAAAATTTCAATGGGGAAAAAAAATAAGGTTAAAGTGTTTTTACAGGGAAATGCTGTGACCTGGAGATGGGGTTGACTCTGGATATGAATAGAAAGCAGAAAGGGGGAGGGCGGAGCAGCTCAGGGAAACACTACCGTTCTCCATGTGATTCCGCTCTATGAAGTTCCGGCTGAGGTCTGCCTTGCAGATCTTCTCCACGTGTCTCATGCAGACGTTCAGCAGATCATCCCGGAGGAGCCCCATCGACGGGCTCATGGTGTCCCCGTCCAGCAAGACGCTGTAAGTCGGGAGAGACGGTGGGGCGATATAGTTCCTCATCATTGCGCCAAATTCCTGCCAACCGGAAGGTGTGGAGGTTAAAGTACCGAGAGGCTAGGATGCAGGGGAGGCTAAGGAGAGATTGGGGTACAGGAGAGGTTAAATACAATGGAGATTAGGGCCTGAGGAGGTTGGGGGATGTTAAGTTTCATGAAAGGTATCAGGGTCAATCAGCTAAGATTGTGCATCGCTCCTAGGCAATACAGTATCATGTGAACTCCCTCTGATCATTGAAAGCCTTGGATAACCTGCTCAGTTAGTTGATTCCTGCTTATGTCAGGGGTATGTCTCCCAAAAACAGTCTCTAACATTTCACAGCAAGATTGTCAGCCAGTGTAAATTGACCCCGTTCTGTTATGCCTGTGGATCATCTGCCCATCAGAGGTATCCCTTTCTTAGTAGAAACAGGAGTGGAGGAAAGATGCAGCCTCAATTTACCTGCAGGAAAAGCACCGAGTCGCTGATCTGATGTATCTGCTCCCTGGTCTCCTTGTCCTCCTGCAGCAGCTTTGCCCTCTCTTCTAGCTCCTCCACGATTTCTTTTATGTTCTCCACTGCGGTCTCTTCCCTCTGGTCCAGGGCAGCCTTCACCTCATCCCGCTGCTTCTCCAGGTCGCGGACCAGCTCTTTGTAATGCTGATCCACGGTAGCTTTCTCGTTGGTGGTGAAGTTCTAGTGGGGGGATATAGAAGGCATGTGGCATGTGGCACTCGGACCAGGGACTCCAGCAATCCAACACAATCACAATGTATATTCAGGAGGCAGACACCCCTCCCCAGCACCTCCAGCTATTCCACACATGGGCAGGCCCCTTCATCCCATTAGGCAGCGTTTGTGCATGCAGATCCCCTAGCCTATCAAAATGCAAGCTGGAGAGGCTGAAATCCTAGGCTGTGTCTGGAGAAGTGTAGCAGGGAGACTTCTTAGATGGTAAGTTCTCTGGGCTAGGGACCCTGCCTGTGTTTGTGAAGCACCCAGCAGGGGCCCTGACCCTGGGTGGGATTTCTGGGTGCTACTGCAAAATAAAGATTCATCATTGTCACTTAAAGGGAGTCACTTACTTGGGACTGAGGCTTGGGGGGTGGCGGAGCATTCTCAGCAGCCAGCCCATGGGAGCAGAGATCCCTACTCGAAGGTCTGGCCACACTAGAAAAGTTACACTGGTATAACTCTGTTTGCTAGGGTCGTGTTCTACCAGCATGGCTATAGCAGTATTACTTCTAGTGTGTATGCTGTTATACTGAGATAGCTTATATACACTGCACTAAGATGCACCCGTATAAACACGTTTGTACTGGCATGAATATGTCCACACTTGGAGGGTTTTTGCCATGTTAACTATGCCAGTGTAGTGACGGTAGCAAACATTTCTAGTGTAGACAAACCTATGTCCCTTGGACCTTCAAGAGAGTCCTAGGTTCTGAAGTGACACTTGAAAATAGGACCTGGGCTCCTAAGTCACTTAGGCCCAGGTCCTCAATAGTATTTTGGTGCCTAATTCCTACTGAAACCAATGGAATTACCTAAATACCTTTGAGGATTGGTCCTTTGGCCCTTTTGAAATTATGTCCCAGAATGACCAAGGATGGTCAGGCCTAGGCTTTCTAGCTTGGCTTCCCAAAATAATATTAAAGGAAGAAAGAAAACCAAGGTACATCTGTGGAAGGATTGAGAGAAGGCAGGATTTCTCGTTGACTGTATGTACTTTGTTGGGCCTGCTGTCCAGGTAGGGTGTGAATTATGTTGACCGATATTTACGTTGGTCCCCTCCTATGAATGTAGATTTACCAGTATAAAGGTGCCTATACCAGTATAGCTTATTCCCTTTCCCATACAGAAATAAGCTTTAGTAGTGTAAGGCACCTTTCTATTGGTGTAACTTGATCCGTATTGCGGGGGCTGAATCATTTTAATTATGCCAGTATGGCTGAGGCAACCCAACCTTCGTGTACAGATGAGCCTTTGGTGATGATTTCTGGATAGCTGGATGGAGAGAGAGCACCAGTAACCCCAGGCAAGGAGGTAACAAGGATAGTCATCTAGCAAGTCCATCTTGTGCATGTTTGGTCTCCTGCAGGGTGTGTCATGTGAGAACTGCAGCGGACACCATTCTCCCAGACTTAGAATGAGTGTGGCTGATCAGGTGATAAGAGAGGAGTGGAGGGAGGGAGAAATGAGTGTGATGTGAGAATATGAACGGGAGAATCGGAGCATGGGAAAAGGGGGGGAGGTGAAAGGGGCAGGAAAGTGTGAAAAACAAGGGAAAGCATGTGGGTGAGAAGGGGAAAGTTGGGGATAGCCAAAGAGTATGTCCCATCCTCACCTTGATGCGATCCTTCTCCTTTTGCCACTTATCCACTTCATCTTCTACCTCTATGATCTTCAGCTGCAGCTGCTCTTTCTGCAGTGAGAGCTCGGCCTGTGGGAGGGAGGAGAGGGGGAGACCTGTGAAATCGAGCAGCGTATGGCCTACTTCAAAGAGAATTTCTGCTTTTACTTATGCATTTGGCCCTGAACCATAATGGCTGGGAGCTACAGGCTCCTGGCACCACTTCAATGGATATCATACGCTGGCAGCTGGAAAAGAGCCCAATGTCTTCAGTTGGGTCAAGAGATGTGGCTCCCTAAGCAAAGGAAGCAGCAGAATCTCCTGCTTGGGAAGGGTGGGATTGCAAATGGTACTGCTTTTAATCATGCTGGAGTCACTAGCTGGAGGGCAAAGAGGCTTGTTTCAAAATTCAGCTGGGTATGAAATGAAGGGCCCAACCCAGGGCGTGTTTGTGCAGCAGTAGCAGTTTCCATGTAATTATGGAATGACGTTTGATTAGTGTTGCAACCGGGGATGACGCCCCCAGCAGGAATTCTGTTTAGACAGGACTGTGGATTAATGTGCTCTGAGTCTTGGGTTTTAATGTTCTGATAGAGCTGGGTGAAGGCAGCAAAAAAAAAAGGGTGGGGGATGACTGGAAACATTTGCTTGGTCTAAATCAGCAACTTTGCTTTGATACCTTCATGAGCCCTTTTTATTGGCTTCCCACGAACATTTGTAAAACTGATTTATTTGTCAATGAGGATGTTCATATCAAGAGAGAGAGCCCGAATACCTATGCAATTGCGGGTTGTGTAACTCATCTCTCAGTGTTTGCCGTGTTTCCCTACACATTCTGCCCTCAAAGGGTGAGGATGGCCTGGTTCCCACCTCGAGAGCCTAGCTCAGGTTGTAGCGATACATATCTTTAGCTCTGGCGGTCCCTGGTCCAATCGCTGGGCTCAGCCAAGACGGGTGGCTATCATCTTTGCACAGCACAGTGAATTGTGTCAGGAGAATTTGCGTGACTATTTCAAGGTCTTCCACTTCGGGGTAATAAGGCTGGGTTTACACTGTAATTGTAACTAGGTCAGGGAATCTGGATATAATGCTGGTTTGCGTACAATATGATTCAGTTGTGCCGTATCCCATATTTAAGCTAAAGCTAGTTTCAAAGATCCAAAGTACCTTTAACTCTCGCTGGCTCCACTGGCAGCTGGGGTCACTCACTGTGTGTGTAACCCACTCTGTCCCTGTTTATGGGGTACTTGGGCCACACCGAGGCGATTGAGCTGCTACAGCTGTGGCTAACAGAAGTAGGTCATCTAGCTCCTTTTAGCAATTTCAGCCACATTGTAAGTAGGTTCCCTATCTTAATTATAGCTGGAGTGTAAGTAGGGTCTAAAGGTTTCAGTCATCCAGTCGGGTAGTGGAAAGAGTACCATGCGACTTAAGAGATTAGCTGCACAACATGAATAATGCACACAGCAGAAAGTCAGCCAAACAAGCGCAACCAAGCTCAAGCCAAGGAAATCTATCTACTAGGTTCTTATACTTGTGCCCATCACCATGGTATCAGAGTGCCAGCTTGAGCAAACTGCAGCAGCTTTTGAGACCCATTGGTTCAAATTGTCCCTCTTTAATAAGTCCCTATTTATCAGGGAAAACATAATTTGCCAGGTTTTTTCCTATTGCCCCATCAAAAAAAAAAAAATCCAGCCACTCCAATATAACTCAGTGAAGTTAAAAGTTGCATCCCCGTTTCTCCCACCAAATCTCGCTCGGAACAATCTTTGCATGTTGGTATCTGTGATCCTCTAAACCATTTTACGGTTCCTAGGTCCGGGAAGGCCCCTTTGGGCTGTTGGACTTTGACTACCCACATAGAGCCATATCCCAGAGTTCCAGGTGTACAGAGGTGGCTGGGGAAAGGATGCATCTGGGGCTTGTTCACCGACTAGCTCCAGCTAACGTACAATGAGAGGAAGAAGGAAGGTGGATTGGCCTCAGGAAAAGATATTATGACAATGGGGTGGGGGGAATATTGATGTATCTAAGATAGAGGAGATTTTGCTGGACCTCAGAGCTGGAAGGTGAAGGGATGAGACTTAATTCCTTGATTTGTGTTTAGGGAATAGGTTACCTGGAGCAGCCTATGCTGGAACAGCTCCTGACCACGTAGCAGTCTTCCTGAAGGCTTTCTTTCTCTCCTTCATGCTGTGCAATGTCATATAGAGGGCACAGTCAACCATTAGTGCAGAGGTGGAACGCCATGGGATGCGAACCCTTTGGATCCAAGCCCCCATTATCCTCTAATAGCCAGCCCAAATTCAGAAATGAAACTGAACAGCAAGGGGTTTTCACAGACAACCAGGCCTGTGGGGTTACCTTCTGGTGGCACTGAATGGTTAGTCAAGGAAAGAGTTGGATTACGAAGGTGGTTTTCTCGTAAGGGTTACTGGTATCATTTTCAGGAACAAGATCTTGGTGGTGTGGCTGGAAAGCAAGTGACAGTGCGGAGGGGTTTAGGTCTGCAGAGCATTGGGGCTTTCTTTGGAATGGATCGACTCTTTCTGGAGGGAAGGGGACTGAACAGAGAGCACTGTCAGGAGAACTGAAGCTGATGGATGGATGGTGGTGGTGATGATCCTGAATTTTGATGGTACTTTTTGTGAAAATGGATCCCTATAGGATTCCCCCAATTATTACTAGCTCACTGTATAAGTTATAATTATCCCTGCCTCCAGCACTGAAATGCAGCTGCCTCTGGGGTGGAATGAGGCAGCTGTTTTAACAAGAAACACTTCTCTGGAGGGTGACCAGATGTCCCGATTTTATAGGGACAGTCCTGATTTTTGGGTCTTTTTCTTATATAGGCTCCTATTACCCCCCTCCACCCTCACCCTGATCTTTCACACTTGCCGTCTGGTCACCCTACTCCTCTATGATTTAGAGCAAGAATACCATTTTTGGTGTAAATCACAGAGGCAATTTAGGTAGCCAGAATCTAAATATTTTAGTTATCCACACCAGATATGGCACCAGGGCCAAGGGCAGATGGGAAAGCTTACGAAGACGCCAGCAAAAGACAAGGAAGGTGCAGATTAAATCAAGTGGATTGGTAGCAGGGGGAGGAGGGTGGTAACTGAAGCAAATTAGAGTACTTTGTGGAGAGGTAATTTATAAAAAGGATGGAAGATGCAAAACCTTTTTTCACAGAAAAGAACAGGGAAAATAATCTAAATGTAAGCTTGGAGGTAGAAGGGGAAAAGAAGGAAATTTGAATACAGCATAACTAGTGACAAGAGAATTAAAAGATCTGAAGACAAAGGTCCCAATTCATTAGTGGGTAAGAACATCAGAACGGCCATACTGGGTCACACAATTGTCCGTCTAGCCCAGTGTCCTGTCTTCTGACAGTGACAGATGCTTCAGAGGGAATGGACCAGAACTGGACAATTTATCGAGTGATCCATCCTCTGTCGTGCACTCCCAGCTTCTGGCAAGCAGAGATGTAGGGACACCCAGAGCATGGGGTTGAGTCCCTCGCTATCTTGGCTAATGCCATTGATGAACCTATTCCCCATGAGCTCATCCAATTCTTTTTCGAACCCAGTTATGGGTCTGAACATATCCAGAGGGTTTGGGCAAAGGTGCCTCTTGGCTGCCTTTTTTTCTGGGGCTACCTGGGAGGCCGGTTGAGCATCCAGTGCAGATTAAAGCACTCAGGGCTGGCCTAAATTCCACTCAGCTGCTTGTGGCCCAAAGAGGCTATTTTGGCAGCTGGGAATAGCCAGAACACAGTGATGCTCCAGCCACCCCCACACCAATGCATAGGAACAGCCTTACAGGAGGGATTTTTAGGGTCTCATAGAGACATTGTGCCAGCTCCACACTACTTAGGGAAAATTTCCCTGTGATGGGAGGCTTCCCCAAGGTCCAGCTCTATTGACTTTGCTCTCAGACTGCTCAACTTTTTCCAATAGTTTAAGAACCAAACAGTGGGGGGATTGGGTCAAGCTTTCCCTCTCATAATGGTCTGTGGAATGCAAAGGTTGGAGAACCCCTGCTCAGGTTACTCCAGGTCTCATCTACAGTGGTGGATTTGGCCCTGTGACTATAACTGCACCAGCACAAAATCTTAATGGAGAAGCAAAGTTGCTGTAAGCAATGATTTGCAGCAGTGCAGCTTACCCAGCCTTCAGGTTGGCAATAACACCAGTGCAAGATGTGCTGCCCTCGAATAGAGTGTCTGCATTAGGATCACATCTAGGATAGCAGCAAAACTTCTTCAGTGGCTGAAACCTCCAGTGTACACCAGGTCTCATAGACAAGCCAAACCAAAACCTCCCCTTACATCAATGGGGGAGTGGGGGGGGGGAAACGCCTCCATTGTGTATATCAGTGACTGTTTGCTCTATAGCAGACAGCCTGTAACAATACAGAAAGGGCACTGAGTGGAAGCACCCCAGACCATCGGAATAAACAGTCAACTTCAAAGCCTTGTTCGCTCCATTTAAAGCCACTTTGTTGAAATGAGCAACGCCCAGTTCCAGTCACTTGAATGTCAGTTTTCAACCACTTCATTAAACCTGCTGTACAATGTAAACTTTTCCTTAAAGGGAAAAGAGAGAAAAAAATCAAAGCACTCTCCACTAGATCTGATCTGACATGCAGAGTATTAAGGCTAGGGATGGACGGTAATGCAGTGTTATTTACAGATCGGTGGTGGTTGGGTATTTCCGATACTTCCTCGTTTGAAAACAGGCCTGCAAAACTGGTTGTGAACCGAGTGTCTCTTTTTAAAATGCCGGGTGTCATCTGTGCTGCAGAATTCTCTTGGCGAATCAGTTTTGTGTGTGTGCATTTGCTATCAGCAGCCACCATTTGCCGACATTTTGTACTGCTTTCTTAGCTTTATGATTTGTTGCTTTTTCAACAGCCTGGCCCTGAGGATGTGTTACTGTCTGTTTAAATCTGTAGCAGGAAACTAACCAGGAAGGGTGCCTTGGGAAGGATTTAAGTGGATACTCTGCAGTGTAGCAGAGGGAAAGACAAGGAGAGGCAGGATGGTTCGGTGGGTGGAATGCTATCCAGGAGACCAGCGTTCAATTCCCTGCTCCACCCCAGACTTGCCTGTGTGATTTTTGGGCAAGTCACTTTGTCTGTCTGGCTGCCGCAGTTTCCCATCTGTAAAATGGGGATAATAACATTGCCCTACCTCGCAGGGGCGGTGTGAGGGTAAATGTATTAAAAAGATTGTGAGGTGCTCAGACCCTATGGTCAGGGGATTGTATAAGTACCTACGATAGGGAGAACACAGTTTGGTATGTGACAGGTTGGTGCATCTTACCGTGTTCTCAGGCATTCAAAGCAATCAATAGGATCAAGTATAACAAGAAAGAAAAATAATGTTGCTGCAAGAGTCCCATATATTTGGGCTAAATCTCAATGGATTCCAAGGAAGGAGAATCCCTACAGATTTCCTTTGTTGTCAGATGATGAGCAGCAGAAGGACCTGATTGTATGTGGGAAGTTTCTGACTCCAGTTTGTGGTGGCCTTTTAATTCAAGTTAATTAGCTTCCACCACTCACAAGCCATTATAAATGCTAATGTAGATACTCTCCCATGTTCCTTCCTCATTATGGTTCAGCCTAGAGTGAATTAACCAGCACCAGAAACAAATGAACAACTACAGTTAAACTAATTGATTTCCAATTAATTCAAGTTACAACATGGCCAAAACCTGTAGTCTAGAAAACCCTTGTGCACATGTGTGATTCATATGGATAAACCCCTAAATCCTTTAGGCTTAGCAGCAGTGGAAATAACACAGTTCAGGGATGTATTTGAAGCCCTGCTTGAGTTCCCCGGGGGCTCAGCCGTGGCACTAATGAGAGCCAAATAAATAGACAAAGACAGATATGAGAAATCAAATAACATCACTTAAGTCCTGGGGGCGGGAGGAGGCTATCTTTGTGCTGCCCAGTTGTGGTCATTTGCTTACAATCAGGATATACTAGGTTCATCAAGCAACAGGGAGGATTCAGGGCTGCTGGGAGACCTGAGTTGATCAGAAGAACTAGAGAGAACACGGCGGACAGTGTTTTAAGGCAGAGAACAGAGATTAAGCGGGGACCTCCCTGAGATTAGACATGATGTTAAAGGGAACAGAGGCGATGCAGATGCTACAAGGCATCAAATGTAACAACGAGGCATGAAATTAACCTGCAGACTGTGAAAGACCTTCAGGGATTTAGATGGGATTTCTTTATATAGAGAGTTGCTGAGATATGAGCAAACCATCATTTAGGCTGGTTTTAAAAAGCAGCTAGATGAGGACAATGTTACAAGCAAGACTGCAAACTGTGTAGGAGAGGATGGAGATTAGACAGACTTCCCTGCTGCCCTTCTTCACTATTAACATATCAGATCATTCTAGATTCCCTGGAAATCCCTCTTGCATGCACTTAACTGAAAAGGGTAGGCCGTTTCCTTCTGCTCGGCCTTGGGAAGAGTTAAACCAGTTCTCTGTATTTAGTGTCACTGAAGAATTCTCAGCCGCTCTGTCCATATTGGCATTTGTATTTTCCTGTTCACCATGGTATCTGAGTAGCTTCCCAATCCTCAAAGGAAGGATGGGTTTGCACTTAAGGCACAGGAATGAGATCTGGGTTCATTTCCTGACACTTTCCTTTGTGACCTTGGGCAAGTCACTTGATCTTTCTGTGCCTCAAGTCCCCATGTGTAAAATGGGGATAATCGGCCTTTTTCTGTCATATCTATTTCAATTGGAAGGTCTCTGGGCAGGGACTAGCCCATACAGCACCTAGCACAATGGGGCCCTGACCTCAGTCCCATACCTCTGTAGTAACCGTACCGCATCCACTCAGCAAACAGACTGAACAAAGGGGGGAAGAATTGAACTCACAACCCTGGGTTTAGCAGGCAAGTGCTCAATCTTTAGCCCTTATTTTAGTGAGGCTACTACACTCTCTTGCAGACTCCCTCTCAAATAGGATTCCAGCCATGCAAGCTTCTGTACACGTGAACAGCTCAGTGATAACACTTTGCATTTACTAGGCAGTTTTTGTCCCAACAAAGGGCGGGCCAGCATTATTGTCATCTCCACGGGGGAAAAAACAGCCCCAGGGAGGTTCAGACCAACCTTTTCAAAAGTGACCACTGATTTTTGTGTTTTTGAGGACCACCACTTTTGGGTCCCCAACTGGAGATACCTTGAACCTGAACTAGGTTTGTGTACCGAAAAATTGAGGCATTCAAAATTTGAGGTTGCTCTTAAAAAAAATTGGGTCCTAAATGATTTGCTCAAGGTCACACGGTGAGCTAGGGGCACAGCAGGGACTAGAACCCAGGTTGCCCCACACCCATCCCCAAGATCAGTGTGTTAAATTATATCAGCGCCTTACTAATGTAATCCAACGTCCGTTCCAGTGCTTCACCCCCAGAGTAAGTAGCATTATACCTAGACATTCTTTGGGGTGGGGGGAGTTGCAGGGCGGAACAGAATGGGAGCTATCCACTATTTAGAGGAGTGGAAAGAATGATGGGAACAGGCAGTGGGGAGCGTTACCTCTTTCCCCGATTTCTCAACATCCACCGTCACTGTGGTGTGGTTCTTGTGCTCCTGGAACATGCAGAGGTAGCAGATGCACATCTGGTCTGTCTGGCAGAACAGCTCCATGGTCTTGCCATGCAGCGGGCACTTCCTGGCTTCAAAGTCCTTGATGGGGGCCAGCAGCTGGTGATCCCGGAAAGCAGCCCCCTCCAGATGGGGCTTGAGGTGCAGCTCACAGAAGGAAGCCTGGCACACCAGGCAGGACTTCACCGCCTTCTGCTTGTTATCGATGCAGGAGTCGCACAGGACCTCCTCCAGCTTCACCGGGGGTCTCAACCCGGGCACTCTGTTGGCCGTGTTGTAGCTAGGTCTCTTCAGGTCCCCTGTCTCCACCAGAGGGAGTGAGGGCTTCTTCAGGTCCCCTATCTGCCCACCTGAGTACAATGACCTCCTTCCCTCTCCTTCACTGGAGAAGAAGGTCTTTTTTGACTCTGCAAAGAAGAGCGGTTTCCTCAAGTCCCCTTTGTCTACAAAGGAGATGGGGGGCCGACTCACATCCCCAAGCTGCACCCCAGGGTATGATGGCTTCTTCCCGTCCCCTGAATCCATGCTGAAGTAGGTTGACTTCTTCTCGTCCGACTCCACAAACTGGATGATCGGCCTCTTCCAGTCAGTCCCCGAGTAGATGGAGCTCTTCAGTTTCCCCGTCTCCAGAGAAGGACTGCCGGTGCTTTGGGCACCTTCCTTCTCACCCCCACTGGGACTGCTGGACTTCTTCAGCTCCTCTCCATCTTTCTTAGGGGGGGAAGGACAAGTCACATCATCTTGGTTCCCAGCCACGCCATTGGTCCTTGCGGCACACCCTGTTTCCATTGTGCAGAGGGACGATTTGGCCTTTCTGTACCCTTGCTCCTTTCTCAACCCTCTTGGCAGGGAGTAGATCTTCTGTCCAACTGCTCTTCTCTGCAGAGCAGGCAACCTTGCTGGTGGTTGGGTCAGCAAGGAGTGGAGGCGGAATGCAGGAAAGCCTCTGCCTAAATGACACACCTTGAACTGCTGGGAGGTGGAGAACACCAGAACTATGCTGGGTAGAGCCAGAGAGAGAGAGATGTTACAAAGGGATCAGAAGCCACAGCTGTGCGATTAATTATACAAGGCAGCCCACACCCAGAACATTCTTGCCTAACCAGGTTTTGGGAGGAAGGGTTGTTTATATCCTTTTTTTAAAAAAAAAATAATAATAATTTTGATTAAGATGCAGCAACCGGTTCTGCAGCTTGTTTCGAAAATAATGACTTTCTTGCCATCAGGAGCTGAGCTTTACCTCCTTTCAGATGTAGGCAGGGCTAGAGAGTGTGAGGTCAATGACATCGGTTTCACTGAGTTTCTCTCACGTACTTGCATGAAATATTTGCACACAAAATACGGTTGAAATTAAAATGAATACGGTGAATAAAATGTGTTGTATATAAGATGGCATCTCCCTAGGATTTAAGGTGACGAGTACAGGTAGGGGAGAAAATTAATGGCTCATACTAGGTATAAATGATCCCTGTATCTTTATCTATTTAGATTTTGATCTCATATAAACTCCATGCCATGGGGCATGCATCAAGAGCTTTAGGCAGCTCTGCCATGCATTTAAAAAAGAGAACAACGTGGGAGATACAAAGGAAAAATCAATCAGAAGCTCAAAAAAGCTGACTTTTTCTCAGCTTACCACATATCATGTGATCACCAGTCATGTGACCAGTACAACTTTAACCCCCTTTATACCCCAACATACTTTCACACTGGACAGGAATCAAACTCTCATCTGCCTAGGCCTCTACCAGCAGCGGGCCTCAAAGCTGAATAAGTGACTATTTCAGCGCTTGCTTGGCAGAGCTAGGGGAGGCCAAACATAGTGTTTTCTGTGAACGTTTTTTGAAAAAGATAAGAAAAAAAAATTCTGAGTTTTTCCCGTAGAACCTTTGACCTTTTTGTCCAAATGAAATGAAAGAATCTGGGAGGTTGGGGTTTTGTTTTCTTCTCTTTATCTCCTTTTTTCCCCTTGGAAAAGGGCGGGGGTGGGGGGCAGGGAAGGAGAAGAATCCGGGGAGACTCTACAACTTTTCATTTTGATTCAGATCACATTGAATGTTTTCATTTCGTTTGGATGAAATATTTTGAGAAATACCAAAATTTTCCATGAAAGGGTCGTACTATTCGACATGCCCATTTCATCTTCCCACCACACACACACACACACACACACACACACACACACACATATCTCTTCCAGCTTTTTGATGATAAAAGGTCGACAAACTGTAGACGTGGAACAATCCCAAGGCAAAGGCCACTGTGCTTTGTATCATAGACAAGTAGGGCTGGGAGGGACCTTCAGAGTCAGCCAGTCCATCCCCCTGCACCAAGGCAGGATGAGGTATACCTTCAGGGAATTCCAGAGATGGAGCCGATTCTCCTCTCGCATTGATTTAATACTGATTTCACTCTACTAACATCAGTGGCGTTACTCCGGATTTACACCTAGTAAGGGCATTCAGCGGGCCTGTGGTCTGTGCGTAGTTTCAGTTTCAATACTAAAATGGGGTTATTACTTTGGGATGGGAGTGTCATTTTCCCCCATAATATTTTTTATTAGAGAGGCTTCACACCAGAACCCCAAATCTAAGTACCCCACACTCTGAAGGAAGTTAAGTCAAGGTCCATGCTTTGCAGCTGGTCCATAGTGAGTAGAACCAAAGCCCTGAATCTGAACAGCTTACACTTTGGATCTGGATTCCAAAAAGAGCTCAGTACTCAATTATTTTTTTTAATTAAGGATTTTGTCAATGCAGAGAGAGACAAAGATAAAAAGCTTAAAAGCAACATACTGGTAGCCTACGAGCTGAAAGGATTGCAGCAACAGCCCTGTGGAACTGAAAGTGATTAAGGAACCTTCCAGGGTGGTGAAGTCTGTTCTCACATGTACTGAGAAAAATATGCAGAGCTTTTCAAACTGGCACGAAAGCTGAAGAACGAAGACAATAGTGTGCAGTAACCCAGCTCAGAGAGAGGCAATTTGGTTTCTACCACTCTGGGTCTGGTTACGGAGAGTTAAGGGCTAGATTCTGATCTCAGTTCCGCTGATGTAAATTCGAAGTAACTCTGTGTCATCTTATAAAACTGCCATGATTTTAAAGCCAGTCTTCTATTTTGAGGGGGCCTGGCTCCTGATTTTTTAATGTTGGGGGTTGGCAGCACCGGGCGATGAGGAGGGAGTGTTGAATGCCATGATCTTGTACATGCTAATTCCACCACAATTGGAGCTGCACCAGTAGTAGCAAAGTTGGGGAGGTTTTAGGGGTGGAAAAACCTGCTGTGGCTAAGGGGGTGTGTCTGATGAGCACAGGAGAGATGAGTTTGTTACAGCCCCAGCCAGGGAGCAATTGCTCTTTAGCTCAAGCGACAGCAACTCATACTCTTCATCTCTGAGGTCCCCAGTTGACACCCTGACGTATCAGGCAAGATAGTGACTGTCATGCACTTGCGCACACACTCCGTGTTCCTGCAGAATCATGCCGTGCCTGTAACTGCTATCCATGCAAAGAGGGGGAACGATTCTGATCATAGCACATGGACAGTAGTCAAAATGCAGGTCTGTCTGCTTTTATCTGCTTGCCAGCTTCCTGCATGCTGGGTTGTGCTTGCCTTGAGTCAGCAGAGTGGGTAGTGCCCTCTTTGTTTTGAGCCAAAAGCATCACAAGCTTTGCCTGGCTGTTGTACATTAGCTCTGGGTAGTGTCAGTTTTGCCTACCCCCTTTCAGTCTCCACTGCTTGTTGCAGAATCCCATTCTGTCCTTGTCAGCCCTTAGGGTGTTCCTGGCTTAGTAACCATAGCTGTATGGTGCCCAGTGAGTGAGGGCTAAATTCACCTCCCGTGCTGCCCTGCTTCCCGGCCACGCTGCTTCTGGAGGGCTGCCGTTTCACAGTGGACATGGCTGAAAGGGTTAAAGGAAAAAGCCGCCTTCTTTGCTTTTCCATTTGTGCACCTCACTTTCATTGAATGACGGTCAGAAAATTCCTCGCCGACACGTGACCCGCCTCCCATTTGTTACCTTTGGCCTCTGCTGTGGATCAATCCTGTTCTCACCTGTCTGAAACATGAGCCCGGCACAGTCTTTCTGACCTTGTTAAGTGCCGCTGTAGCGGCTTGATGGCAAGTGGTGGCCATGCCGGTGGGGGGGGGGGAATTCTGGGGATAAATAGCAGTCCCTGGCTGGTAGCTTTTGGGGTGGGCTGTGTCTCGACTCCCAGTTGGGGGGCTATAGCTCCCATCAGTAGTTCAGTCAAGTCAGGCCAGTGCACCGATACTGCTCCACGGGAGCACAGCTGCCTTTTTCATAGGATAGAGTTATGGTTACTACAGGTTGTATCTGTGTCTTGGGGTCATCCCAGCCCGAGGAGACAGACCCCCACTAGCTCTGCCCCAGCTAGCCTGCTAAAAGTAGCTGTGTGGTCATTGCAGCGTGCGTGGCAGCTCAGGCTAGCCACCCAAGCTCAGACCTGAGCGGTCAGATGGACTTGGACTGGGGCGGATAGCCCACCCTGCCACCCGTGCTACAGCATCCACTCTGCTATTTTTAGCACACTAGCTCCTCACTGCAAATATGTAAATTCTTAACCCAGATTAGCCAACTCTGATTAAGGTAGAAGTGAAGACGGCAAACCGTTTTGCAACTCAAGTTAATAGCTTGAGTTTAATCCCTGGCTTCCCTACAGTCTTTCATTTGAGCTGCTAACCTGAGTTTAAAACTGAGCTGCCATGTCCTCACTGCTATTTTAGCCTGAGTTAGCTAATGTGGATTAGTTAACCTGAGTTAGCACACCTTTTTTTACATAAAGACATGCCCATTTCTGTAGGATGTGTTAATATTTATCTAGGGTGCATGTGTGTTTTGCCCAAGGCACCCTGATATTTGCTGCAGGGTGCATCTATGTTTCATGCATTAGAGACAGTGTATATCCATTTCTCCCACATATAAGGCAGGGCACAATCCCTGACTCACAGGCTACACCCATGTTTAGAGCTTTTAAATCAGCCTTCAGCACCTTTCATCTGAGGAACTCCGGGCCCTTTACGTACATGAATACGCTCCGCTTCACAACACCCTTGCGAAGTAGGTCAGTGTTACTAACCGGGTGTAAAATTGAAGGAAACTGAGGCACAGGCAACAGAGGTGTTTAAAAATTTTCAATTGAAAAAATGGCATCAAAGCTGCTTATTTTTAAAACAGTTTTGTGAAAACCATTTGGAATTTTTTTTAAAAATTGTTTTAAATGTTTTGATGGACATGACTGCCAAGAAATGGAGCCTCTTGGGGTTTTTCAGCGTATTTTTTGTTAGGATTTTTATTCATCAGTTTCTTTCACCCCGTTTCTTTATGTTTGATTTTCAGTTTTGGTTTTACTCCCTTGCGCTGACTTTCACAGCGGCTCAATGCTGGGAACAGAACACTGCTTGCCTGCCTGCCTGCCCTGTGTTTTAACCACTGGACGATGTGCCCTCCCTTTACACACCTGTCTCTTACCTAGGATACACCAATGCGCTTTGGTAAGAGAAGCCCCCATCTCAGTGGTGAACAAATAGATAAATAATCCATATTGCAAAGAGGGACTGTATAAATCAATCCAACAAAAAACATCGATAGTAATGATCCATGACCTTGAGTGCTTTTCCTAGAACCATTGTACAGTCGCTCATTTCAAACTACAGCAAGTAAAACCAGTTCAGAGGCCTCGTTCCGCTCTAGTTCACATCAGTGTAAATCAGGAATAAAGCCACTGACGCCGGTGGAGTTACACTAGCAGAAAACTTGCATGAGAGAAGACTCAAGTGCTAGGCTTGTTTAAAATGTGAGCTGTGATGGGGGGGGTGGGTAATCATAAACCTGACCTCAGAAATCTGTAACAAGCAATGGACCAAATATATCCCCATTAAAGTCAACTGTGCCTTCTTGGGAGAGGCAGCTAAGCCAAAGGGACGCAGGACCAAAGTAGTTATGTGAGTTACATGGTTGGTGTCAATGGTGAACTAGTGCAACTTGGGTGATCTGTGGGTGTGCAAAACAAGTGTGACCTTGAGTGGATGGGGTGCGGGTGGTAGGAAGAGTCACTAAAAGGAGGATGAGAGTGTTTAAATTAGTTACACCCGATTTTCACACTCACTGAAGGCCAAGCACCCGATTCTGAGCTCAGTTATACCAGAGTAAACTCTACTGGACACAGACTAATTTACGCTGATGAAGCTGAGGGCCAAACCTGGGCTCCATTAAAGTCATTGGGAATCTTTTCGTTGATTTTGACGGGGCCAAGAGGTCCCTGAGAACAGAATTCGGTTCCGGTCCAGTGTAAGTGACAGTTGCTGGCCTTCATTCCCATTAGTCCTTTGCAGCTTACAGCAACTTAAACGCCTTTTCTGTGCAGTTTACACCCATGTAATTCATGCTGTTGCCAGCCCCAAGCATTCAAAAATCATGGGTTAGCCCCTGCCCCGAATCATGAAACTGGCTTAAAAAAAATAATCAACGTTGCACGTTGATAATGTGCCTTCTGGGGCTCTGAGCCTGGAGGGTGCAGTCTGGTGAGGTTTTGAAGCTTTTCTCTGCAGCTGTGTTTGTGTTTGTGTGGCCTAGCGGCAAGAGCACAGGACTGGGAGTCAGGAGACCTCATTCTATTCCTGCCTCTGCTGTTGACCTGCTGGGTAGCCACGGGGTAAAATGGAGATAATGATACTGACCACCTTGCTAAAGTGCTTTGAGATCTATGGATTATGAGCTAGGTGGTGGTGATATTATTTATTAAAATGCCAGATGAGATTTTCCTATAATCATATGACTCCAGGAGCTGGGACTGTAAGAAAAACAATAAATGTCCCGACACTTGGTGCAAGAAATGGCTACGCTGAATTTACAGTATGGAAACAAAGGAAGCTGCAGCATTTAGACCAACTAATCATCTGGCTCCCTGTTTATATCATCTCTGAGCTGAACTCAGGATCGATAACAGTATCCCTTGGGTCGAACTCTGTGCTCAGTTGTGTGGCGACTCCTCTCTCTGTAGTGTGTGGAATTTGTAGCATGTAACCAAGAGCAGAAATTGCCCCTCAAGGTCTCATTCTGCAACAGTTTGCAGGATGTGAGCCTGGCATCCAGGATGTGAGCGTAGGCAGAGTTTGCTCCCTAGCATTTATAGAGTGGTTCACATCTTCAAAGCACTTCAGGAACATTAGTTAATTAAATAAACCTCATGACAACCCTGCAAGGCAGGGAAATATTTTCCCAGTTTACAGATGGGGAAACTGAATTGCTCTGAGGTGAAGTGACTTGCCCGGGGTCACAGAGCCAGGAACAGAACTCTGGACATCCCTGGTCCCCCGGGTCCTTTTTCTTGGGATGCATCATCCCGTCTGATAGAAGAAGGATCCATCTAGCACAACACAAACTGTCCCTCTCTTTCAAATGGAGCTGGAGGAAGGAGCTTCTGAGTTTGATAATAGAACATGCAGTAAGGGAGGTAACAGCAAAGAACAAGTCCCCCTTACGCCCTGCCCTCCCTAGGCTCATGTGAGGGGATCTCCATTCTCTACAGCCTCCTGCTCATTGCTTGGCACCTGCAGGCTCTAGCTAAGTCGGGGAGTGAAGACAAGCGAAGCTGGTGACACGGGACGTGATTCATGCTTCAGGGAGTCGGGGATGGGAAGGCGAAGTGGGGATGGCGTGAGTCAGACCAGGAGAGGCGGGCTGTAAAGAGGGGGAATGAGGGAGCAGGAGGAGTAAAGGTAGAGAGAAAGGGGAGGACAAAAGCAGGACAGAGGGAGGAGAAGGGCAAGAGAGAGATTGGAGAGGAGAGAGAGTCTCTAGTGCACTGAGGCCACCTGTATCTTTCTGTGTCCATCTAGCAGCTGGCTGGTTTCCTTCCCGGTGATATTGGGTGCTTGGTGACAGGGCCGGATTACCTCTCCTGTGGGTCCGGGGCTATTGGATTTTGTGGGGCCCCTGGGGGTTTGGAGTGCGGGAGTGGGCTCAGGGCTGGGGCAGGAGATTGGGGTGTGGGAGGCGACCCAGGGCTGGGACTTGGTATTAGGGTGCAGGTGGAGGTGTGGGGTCTGGGAGGGAGTTTGGGCACAGGAGGGGGATCTGGGCTGGGGCAGGGGATTGGGGTGCAGGGTGCAGGTTCCGGGCGAGAGGCCATTACCTCTGGCAGCCCCTGGTCAGCAGCGCAGTGGAGCTAAGGCAGGATCCTGCCTGCCCTGGCTCTGTGCTGCTCTGCTCCCCGAGGTGGCTGACATGTCCAGCCCCCAGGCGGAGGGGCCAGGCTGTCTGCACGGTGCACGCCACCCATGCCCCTGTGGAGCCAGTGCTGGGGGCAGGGGCAGCGTGCAGAGATTCCCTGAACACCCTTGCCTAGGGGCCGCGGTGAGCCAGCGCTTGCGGTTCCAGCCCTGGAAGCGGGCCGAGGCTCGGGGACCAGTGTCCAGCCCTCAGCGGAGATTTGCCGCAGGCCGGATGAAAAGAAGCAGCGGGCCGCATCCAGCTCATGGGCTTGCAGGACCCCCCTTAGCCCGAGGCCCTGGGCTGCAGCCCCTGAAGCCCCAGCGTTCATCTGGCCCTACTTAGTGAGGGCAGTGCTGAGTTGCAGAGGCAGCCAAGCACTTGGCAACCATTCCCTTGGCAGCTCTGGTTTTGGTGTTACCAGAGCGTGGCTGTCTCCTCCCTGAGCTGTCTGGGCCTGAGCAGAACAGCACGGGGTGGGGGAGGCAGTCAGTCCTGGGAGAGGCACCGCTGGCAAGTCTCCAGTTGCATGGCAGGCGGTAGGGCTGTGGCGCTCCATCCCCGCCCCTTTGGGAAGAGGGGGAAATCCTAGCGAGGCATCTGCTGTTTGTGCGCCAGGGCCACGTGCAGTGGGGTGGCAAGTGCTTAGCACTGATCCAGAGCTCGGTGTGTGTGTGCGGGGGGGGAGGGAAGTGACCAGCGTCTCCTGCTTGTGGAGTCAGGTTCCTTCCCCCGGCCCCATCATTACGCCTATGGCTGGCACCCCCTGGTGGTCCACCATCCCTTCTCCTCTAGGAGCCTCCATCTGCCATCCTCCTAACTTCCTCTGCTGTTCTGCACACCCTGCTCGCCCTCCTTCAGCCTCTTGGGACTGGACCCAGCTTGTCAGTAAGGCAGAGCAGCATGGGGCAGGTAGCTGGATGGCCCGTGGGCCCTGTAGGTTGATAGAGATCAAACTCCAGGCTTTGTCTGAGCGAGGGCTGCTGTCCTGTGATGCCATCGTAAATCCACAGTGCAATACCACAACCACATCCTGGACTTAATATGCTGCCCCGCTCTGAGGCTGCTGCAAGGGGTGTCAGTGAGGCCGGGGGGGGATCTTGATTTCTGTATGGTTGGGTTACTGGAAATCTGTGTGCAACGCCCTTGGCGAGAGGAGCCGTGAGGAATGAGTCCAACGCAAACAGTAAAGGGCTGTGAGCTCAGTTATTGCGTCTCATTGTTCAGAGGAGTTTTCAGGCTGAAAAGCCCCCGGGAAGTTAAATGGGGAAAACGTGTTGAAACAGGGATGCGTATTCGCTCTGTGGCTGGGCAAGACAAACATTCAGAGCCTATTCTGCCTTCCCCCTCGGTTGCCTACAAAAATTGTAAATGCAGGAAAAATTAGGACAGCTGGGGAGAGGGGTGAAGGGAGAGAGAGAGACCAAGGGAGAGGAAAAGAAAAGAAGGAGAAACAGAGGAAAAACGAAGGGAAGATGGGGAGGGGGAGAAAAGCAAAAAGAAGATGAAACCAAGGAATAGAGCTTGGGGGCCTGATCCTTCTCTCATTTACCAGGTGTAAATCAGGAGTAACTTAACTAAAGTCAGTGATGTTACACCAAAGTAAAACCAAGATCAAAATCCCGCCTTGTGCATGTCTGGGAGCGAGCGAGACCCTGCTTGGCCTCTAGATGCCTTGCCCAGGCTTGCTTGGTGGCTTGCCTTTGATCAGCATTTTTCCTCCATGGCCCAGTTTCACCCTAGGTTTTTATGAGTGTTTAGCTGGTGGTGACAAGTGCCTGTGAAATGTCTCTGGGGATCCAGTTTGTCTCCAGTGTGCAGCAGCAGGCTGGGGGGGAAACGAAGCGGAAGTTGGTCTTCCCCAGGCTGCAGGACAATGAAGCTCAACTTTTCTTCAGTCTCATAGGTCAAATTTCAAATGGCGCTTCAGGGGTCCCTAACACGGCTGTCTGTATGGATCTCCTGCCCTTCTTGGGGTGGCCCCTTATTGTGGTGGCCATGAACAGGGGACCGGCTTTGTGGGGGAATCTGGCAGAACCCAGTAACAGGTTTCCCTGGCGTTTGGGCTGGAATGGAGTAGGCACAGCTTGCCAGGGGCAGCCGGGATGTGGCACCTCTCACAGCATGGCTGCATCTAAAAGAGGAGAAGCGTGCTGTGCTCCCAGACCTTGAGCAGCCATTTATTTCAAGGGCCTAGAGGCATGATCACTTTCTCCTAACTGGAGAGGTTGGCTCCAATGTCAGGCCACCAGGTGGCTAGTACAATTGTCTCTCTCGTCTCTACATACCTATTGAGTCATTATAGGGAAGAATCAATCTTTCTGCTCTCAGAATCACTGGCTTAAATTTTCTGGTCTGTGTTATACAGGAGGCAGGACTAGGTGATCATAAAGATTCCTCCTCTTCTGAAAATCTGTGAATCTGGACTCTGGGGTTCTATTTCCTGCTCTGACACAGATGCACTGGCTGACTGTCAAACCCCTTTCCCGCTCTGTGCCTTGATTTCCCCACCTCCACCATGAAGTGGGCAGGATGAGAATTCCTTCCTATCTTTGAGAGGATTTATTCCTGAATGTTTCTATTGAGATTCCAAGCCCTCAAATGGAAGGCACTCTAAAAGGAAGCAAAGCATTCTTAATATGTTGCTTGGAATGCTTGTGAGAGGAAAGGCCTGGCTGAAAAATGCACCTTGTACAAGGCTCAGAAAGCTAATCAACGTAGGCTGAGATTTCTGAAAGCTGCCTATGGGACTTGGACGTCCAGTTCCCGTTAAAAGGAATGGGAAAGGGGTGTCCAAATCTGCTTTGGAAATCTGTCCCCTCCCACTCCCGTGGTGCAGGCAACGTAGCCTAGGGCAGTGGCTCTCAACCCTTCCAGACGACTGTACCCCTTTCAGGGGTCTGATTTGTCTTGTGTACCCCAAGTTTCACCTCACTTTAGAACTACTTGCCTACAAAATCAGACAATAGAGCACTGGACTGAGACTCAGGAGACACTGGGATCTATTCTTGCCTCTTCCACTGGTGCTGGGTGACTTTGGTCAAGTCAGTTCACCTCTCTGTGCCTTAGTTTCCCCATCAGGATACTGGTACTTAACCTCCTTTTGTAAAGTGCTTTGAGATCTATCGGTGAAAAGTGCTATATAAGTGCTAGGTATTATCACTTATTATTATTTATTATGTTTGACGGCCTGGAGCACTTATCCAGGAATCAACAGTAAAAATGTCTCCGCATATCCCAGTCAATGCAATAGTGCACAGAAAGAGGTGGGGTTGTCTGAGCTAGCCAGGTCCCAAACCCCGTAGAACCTGAGATTAATAGCAACACCTTGAATTGCTTGTCCAGAGAAGCCGATGGGAAACTTGAGCACAGGGGTAAGTATGTTCCTGTCAAGCTGCTGCATTCTATGCCAGCTCATCTATCCCTGGGTCTGCAAGAGTAACTGCATCCCAGAATGGAGGTTTCAAAGGCGTAGAGGATTTTGGCAAGGTCCACACCAGAAGAGGTCGCAGCTAGAGGTGCTCAGAAATGTTCTGCTAGAACAGTTTTCCACTGGAAAATACTGAAAAGTTTTGCAGGAACGTATTGAAATTTTTTATGGGAAATTATCTCAGTGTTTCATTTCTCCTTTATTGTTTTGACTTCTATGTTTTGTCATTATTGAAACATTTAGACTAGTATTATAATATATATTCCATTAATTATATGTCAAAAGGATACAGTCAAAACCAAATATTTCAGAATATTTCATTTTGTGGAAAACTTGAGATTTCCACTATTTGTCCCAATTCAGGCAACACAAAATTTTGAAATCTCGGTATTTCCTGCGGGCTGGACCTTTGTTTATTTAACCAGCTCTGGCCAAAACCTCTTAGCTCACTGCGGATAAGAAAAGCACTGCTGCTGCTGCCTGGGAGCGGAGTGTGACTGCCACAGGGATCTCATGCATGCTGGCAGGCACTGCAGCTCCAGGGGAATGTGAGCTTTAAGGGGAGGGGAAAGCATCACTGGGTGCCATGTAGGTGCAAAGAACACCTGGCTGGATGAGCATCGCAATGCTTGACAGTGTCATCTCCGTTGCCCCAGCGGGGATCTCACGGCTGGCTGTGAGTGCGCACTAGCTGAGTCGTTTATTAAATTAATTGCAATTAACTTAGAGGCTTTGTCAAGTCTGAACTCAGCCCAGCATAGCATCATGGGACTGGCTGACGCCCAGGAGGGAGCACAAGCAGGATTGGCCGCAGGTGTGTTGATTCCTTAGATGAAAACAAGGTTGGGCATGCATTCCCCCACCCACTGCTTGCTGCTGCCAACCTGCCAAGCAAGTCCCCTTGTTTCCTCCCAGTGCCCATTCCTGCACAGTGAAGAGGGTGCCACCCAGGTGGGGCAGAAGCTGTGGGCAGAGAAGAGAGGTTTGGGGTTGAACTGTTGGTGGATGACCCTGTCAGCCACAGGATGATGTTCCCACCTGGACGTAACCTCTGCCACCAGGGGAAAGACACATGGATGGGCAACATGGGGACGCATCCCCACCCCCAATTTACTACCCCTCCTGTGAGACCAGTATCCCAGCTCCCCTCTTCCTACTTCTTGCATGGGGTTGGGGTGCTGTCAAGCGACAGGAGAGAGGCAGTGTGTGTGTGTGTGTGTGTGTGTGAAGAGGAGTGCTTGCACAGTCTTGTCGAGGTAGAGAACATCCCAGGTGTAGCTCCTGGGCAGCGAGTGAGGAGGGGGGTCAGATGGCGGAGCAGCAAGTTTAAGAAGCAGATGGGGATGGGGATGGGATGGGGATTCCTGTGGCTCTTGCCTGAAGGGCTTTGGCCACTGATTCTCATTTCAAGTCATGTTCATTGCTCCCTCTGCCAGCTGTGGGTGAGAATGCTGCAGGAAATGCAGAGCTACCCCCCCGATGCACCCACCTGTGCAATGGTTTGTTTATAAAGCAGGGCCCATTGTGCTCCCAGAAGCAACTGTGCTAAATGTACAAACAAATAGCCCACCTCAACCTCCCGCCCCACTCCACCCACTAGGGGAAAAGCCTGAAGGCCAGGCCCTCTCCCCAGGCCCAGCCTGCCTTCCGTGCTCTTCACACACTCTTCACCCAAGGGCACTGTAGCTAACACCACACCCTCAGGACTGCAGGAGCCTTCTCAGGAGCGATGCTCTGGCTTGGCCAGTGGATCCATGGAGCTGCCAAGGCACTGGCTGCACCCACACTCTTCCCTGCAGCCCTAGGAGACCCCCATCGTGCTGTGGAAACTGAAGGGACCATGTGCCCTGCGTGGATTCCCTGCACGCTCGTCCCCCACCCTGCAGTGGAACCACATGGGTTCTGCTCTCTACCTGACCTGAGTAAACAAATGGAACATATCGTACTGCCCTGAATGTCCCCAAGCTCAAGCAGTGACCAATGGGGGAAACGAATTCCAGGGATGAGGCCCCTTCCACACTGAGACCTCCAGCCCCCAGATCTAGGGACCAGCAGCCAAAGGGTCCCAGCTGATCTCAATGAGACATAAGGCTGCAGGGTGTCTCCCAGCTGGTAAGATCTGAGTCATCTTGGTCTTTATAGTCCAAAACCAAGGCCTTGAATTGCAGTCAACTGCAAACAAGGAATGAGTGCAGCCTTTGGAGAATGGGTTTAATACGCTGTCTGCAAAGCAAGTAGGGACATTGGCCATGTTCTGCATTAGCTGCAGCTTCTGGGGGAATGCTTGAAGGGGCTGCATGGGGTGGGTCTTGTTCTGTGAAGTGAAGTGAGTGTGACCCACAACAGGGCTGTGGGATGTCTCTCTATATCCCTAGTGTGCGCAAGTGCCTGGGAAACCATGAACGCTGGCTAACCTTACTAAGATGAAATGTAATGTGGGGGGGTGAACACTGCACCACCTTGGTTTGGGAGGGGGGCAACCTTAAGGAGCACGGGAGAGTCCAGTGTTCCCAGATCTCTGAGAAAGCAGAAGGAACTGACAAATTCCCATCAAGTCCATCCCCAGAACCCTACGGCAGAGTCTCTGCTTTTACTACACAGGGCTAGTGCGCCATCCCTTGGGCTCAACTCTTCACCCACTCAACCCCAGGAATGGCCTGAGACATATGCCTAGGGCTAGCTCCAAGGAGCACAGTCCTGGGATTAGCCTAACCAACCACTGTACTTCATTGTCCTTTCAACAGAGCACTGAGCCTGGGCCATCCCTAGGGAATAAGAACAGGAGGACTTGTGGCACCTTGGAGACTAACTACATTTGTTAGTCTCTAAGGTGCCACAAGTACTCCTGTTCTTTTAGCGGATACAGACTAACACGGCTGCTACTCTGAACCCTAGGGAATATACACACTGGGATTCACCTGATCAGCCACTAGGTGTCGCCAGCAGCCCACAGAAAGAGCGACAGGGCTGTTAATAAAATAGGAGAGTTCTGCAAACTGCTGGATTGGTGGGGGGATGTGTTTGGAGAGTCGGGGTGCAGATTGCTGGTTTAGCCTGTTGTTTGGGGAGACTTCCTCCATGATGCCAGCAAAGAGGAAATCCTGGAGGAGTCAGGGCTGGTCTAAAAGCACAGCACAAAGGGCATTAGATAATTTCAGGCTTGTTGTGGCACGGCTCATGGGGTATTACTGGGTTTCATGGTCTCGGTGGTGAATGCTGGGCAGGCTGTGCACAGTGCCACCTAGGGTGACCAAATGTCCTGATTTTATAGGGACAGTCCCAATTTTGGGGTCTTTTTCTTATATAGGCTCCTATTACCCCCCACCCCGTCCTGATTTTTCACATTTGCTGTCTGGTCACCCAAGTGCCACCTCCAGAGAGATTTGCTGACTTTCTGTGAGGCGTTTGCCCTTCTCTAGTGCCTACCAACCGGGGCTCTTGCAGCAGGGTGCAGATGTAAATGAGTTCAGCCTTGCACCACACCTCCTGCTCTGATAAGTGGAGAACCCTAAAATATACAGAGGGGACATGGCTTGCCCCAGGTCATAAGGCAACTCAGAGGCAGTGTTGGAGACAGACCCTGGGTCTGTGCTTCAGCCACTAGAACATCATCTGGGTCTTCAATGGCCAGGGCCCTGTTCGAAGGTGAAAGCCCTATCTGGGGAGTGCTCCCAACAGGACTTGGAGACAGGGCTCTTTGTCCATCTGTGCTGGCAGGGGATCCATCCATAGACTCTTTGGCTATTTGCAAAAGCCAGATGCTTTAATGCTGTGGTCTGGTCAATTTCCCCACCCACCAGATCTAGCACATACAGAAACCAACAAGTGGTCCCATCTGGTAGGTCTGACAGGCAGACTCCCTCTGAGGGCCTCTCAGCCTCTGCTCAGGAACCAACCCAGCACGGGAAAGATGAATTAAATCTAACCACAGGGGCCCCAGAGACTCATGGGTAGGTCAGCGGGTTAGTTTGCTGATAAAATGTTGTGGCTCTTTACATTGGCTTTTATCATGTAAACAATAGCTGAGAGCTAGGATCAAATCCCAGCAGAGATTCGTTATACACTGCCCTAGTCCCATGTGCACTGTGATTCTCACACACACATAGAGGGTTCAGTATATATAATGCATTTCTACTTTACTGCTACTAGCCATATAGTGCCTTTAGATTTCTATACCACCTTCCATCCTGAAGGATCTCAGAGCACTTGACAGGTGTAAGTAAATTTGTGTATGTACGTTTATAAAATATATACACCTCCATTGATGTTGCAGCCAGCTCCAGGGTGGAACACCAATGCTGTTTAATGGTGCCCATCAGAGGCAGCTTAGGGCAGGAAGTGAAGACAAGTCTGGTATCTTGCTGAAGTTACCGTGCAAACATAGTGACAGGATTCAGAGTGGTAGCCATGTTAGTCTGTATCCGCAAAAAGAACAGGAGTACTTGTGGCACCTTAGAAACTAACAAATTTATTTGAGCATAAGCTTTCGTGGGCTAGAACCCACTTCATCAGATGCATGCAGTGGAAAATACAGTAGGAAGATTACATATACAGAGAGAGAGAGAGAGAACATGAAAAATTGGGCATATATATATATATATACCTTGCTACTGTATTTTCCACTGCATTCATCTAATGAGGTGGGCTTTAGCCCACGAAAGCTTATGCTCAAATAAATTTGTTTGTCTCTAAGGTGCCACAAGTACTCCTCGTTCTTTTAGTGCAAACATAAGTAGTCAAAACTGGAGTGGGGTATTTTTTCCCTGGGCCATATTGTCAGGGACCTGGAGATGTTTTTTGTGGGGATGGGGTCCCTTCCTCTGGAGCTCTGAGCAGAGGTCCTTTCGTAGATCCCCCATGATTAAGTACCTATGATTGCATGGGGTTCCTCCGATGTTTGAGGCCTTCATTCCATCTCCAACACAGTGATGGGCCTGAGGGAGCACCCAGTAGCCCATTGTCAGGGGAGGTGGGGATGTTTACCCTGCTGCTGATAGCAGAAGTTCAACCCGCCTCTTGATCCTGTTAAACCATCTCTGCCAAAGAAACTTTCTCCCTGCAGCTCAAAAAAAAAAATGCAGCGGAAGAGCAAATCTTGCCTATGCAACATACCAAATTCCATCAGGCGTTGGGTATTTCCAAAATTCCTTGGAAGAGATTACTGCCAGCCTCCCTACCCACCCACTCATTCACTCTCTCGCTGCACAGTGACACCAGCTGGATACTGTGATGTCTTATCAATACAGTACTCTCATATTTTTCAGGAACACAATGTAAACATTTCCAACGAACTGCTCCCAGTAGCAGTGTGTTTGCCAAGTCGAGTCACCTGCTTTCGGAGTTCTGGTTAAGAGAGAGTATTTTTTGTTGCTGTTTGCAGAGCAAAACGAGTCAATACCATCCCCTTTTTGTGAGAGCACATGCACACACCACTACCTACCTACCATGTACTTAGTCTTACCACAGGCTGAGGTGGAAGGATGTTTGTGGGACTCTCTCCTTGAAACCATGGGAGCACATGGCAGCTGGTTTGTTCACATTCTTCACTTGAATCTGGCTGAGACCCCAGGGTTAACCCTCCTGCCCTTGCGGAAAGTTCCAGGGGAACTTTTATAGCCCAGCTTATCAGACAGTGGATTTGCCTTAATCAGAAGATGGCACTTCCAGTAGTGCAGCACCCCCCCACCCGGGCACCATGCGGGGGCGCTGGCTGAGAGGGAAAAGCACATACAGTGTTGCAGTGGTGTCTAGGGGCACCAGTCAAGGAGCATGACTCCATAGTGTTAGGTGCTGTACAGACAAACAATAACCCAAAAAACTCACCACCTAGGTTCTCAATAGCACTGACCCCTGGCTGCCATATCCACTTATTGGGATTGCTGGTGTAATTTACAGCAGTCTTCAGACTGCTGGGGGACCTGATCAGGACATGAATAGCCCATGATCTGGGAATCATAAAGGGAGCTTCAGGTGGTGGTAGTACTCTTCCCAACCATTGTGCCAGGGGCTTCTCAGTCACAGCGTAAGAGAGGGCCCTCTGTTTTCTTTGGTCTTTCCTCATCCACATAGTGACCCAGCCTGACCCTTCTTCGCCTGTGCAATCTGGCAGGATCAGAGTCCTAGGTAGCTTGTCTGCTTTGCCAAAGGCGGGAGTGAAGGGGAGGAGGATAAAAACCCATAACTTAAATTAGCCTCCCAGCTGGTGGCTAAGCTTCCATGCACCAATTCCAAAAGCCGGTCCAATTTCTTCTCTGGTTACAAGCTTTGCTGAGAGCCTTTGCAGTCTGGTTGAAGAATGGCGTCCATCTAACTTGGTGCTGCGATAATTTATTTCACAGCCCTCGCTAGATTGCTTTCTCAGATGGGTTTGTTACCACCCATCTCTGGCTGTGCGTCTCTCTTGCTCTTGACTTGTATTTTACATATATTTTTCCAAGTCGGTAGAAATAATGCCACATATGGCCACAAGTGGTGCATTCTGCCAGCAGAACGCCTCCTGCTGCGAGCCAAAGCTAAACTAAGCAAACAGTATCACTCAGGAATCTGGCGCTGCGCCCACTTCAGCAAGCTGAAGGAATAATGCTTTAAAGATGCGGGGAGGAGGGGTGTTAAAAGGGGGCCTCAAATTCAGTGAGGCGGGGGGGAAATGTCCACTTTAGACTGTGCACTGGGGGAGTTTTGCCTTGAGGAAGCTATGCTGATGCAATGGTGTAAGAAGGTGCTTGCACCAGTATGATTTACCCTGATAAATTACTACCGCAAGCCCCATTTTGTACAGGTAATTGCATCTACATTTGCGCCACTATAACTTTCCCCAGTCTAGACAAACCCTTACCAACAGCGGCGAAATGCAATGCCAAATAGTAAGATCCTTTACAGTTAAACATTGAGCCTTCATTTTCTGCTGGTACCCACACGCCACAGAGGCTGGGTTCTAGATGAATAGACTAAATAGACATCAGGTAAAGAGAGGAGTCAAGAGCAGAGACACAAAATACGACTTTATCTACACCGTGTATTTGCCCTGATTCCAGTCATCCAGTGCAAGCCCCTACCATACAAGTTTCACTCATCTATGCTAGGGGTTTGCAGTGGTGCAGATGGACCTGGGGATGGACCATTGGTGGCTGGGAATCTCCAGCCTAGACAAGACCTAAGACAAAGGGGAACTCCCTCAGGCATACAGGGAAGACACCACCCCAAGTATCACAACATCATCTTAAAATGCTTGACGCATCATTCTAGTCCTTTCCTCTGAGCATTTGGGACCAATCAGCGCTAATCAGAATGCACCGTTCCCTTGCTCCTATGCAAAAGGGAAGAGAGCATGTTCTAGGGGACTGAACAACGGATGGGGGGCTATGACTCATGGATTCTGATCTTGGCTCTGCCACCAAGCTGCTATTTCATAGCATGTTAGTGATGACAAGGCTTACAGAAATGAGTGCGGACCCTGCTGATCCTATCCTGTAGCTTACCAAGTTCTCAGCTGTGGCCAAGTAGGTTCATCTCCTCAATCTTTAACTGCACTCATTCCCAGCTCTCACTGCTTGTTGATTCTTCCATGCATTGGTTACACCACTGGCTCACTTCATTGGAGCCAGTGGGTTTGTGCCAGTTGTAAATCAGGGCAGGAAGTGGAGGGTGCATTTTATTCACAGTGATGCATTGGGTAGGAGGGTCTGGAGGGGTACTCTCACCTTTTTGGCCAGGAGTGTGGCTGATTGATTGGAGACGTACAGACGTAATTACTACAATTGTGGAGTTAAATGAAGAGGGAGGAAGTGTTGTTTAGTGAATAGAGAATAGGACTGGGAGTTACAAACTTAGAGGGGTAGCTTGTAATTTTAAGGGGTTTCCTGGTGCTGCTTGCAAGCTAGGGGGTTCTGTAGGGAAGCGTGTGATCTAGTTCATTGGCCATCAGTCTGCAAAGGACCAGCCTAGAACAAGATGGGGTAAACTGTGCCCCTTTGCCTTATGAAGCAGTCTGTTTCCTCTCTCTCTTTCGGATCTTGTACAGTAGGTTCTGGCTTTTAAGAAATAAAGTAGTGTTGTGCTGCAAACTTCCAGAACAATAAAATCATAAAATACTCTAACTTATCTGGGTGTAAGCTGAATTTAACCCTGGATTCTATTCCTGGCTCTGCCTCTGACTTCCTGAGTGATCAGCCTGGCTCTGTGCCTCAGTTTCCCCATTAGGACATTAACCAGCGGATTGTGAGGCATAATGGATCTGGGATGCTCAGGTGAGAGGTGCCAAGTATCATTAAGGTAGTAATCATTAGGCACTGCTTCTTTCCATCCTTAACAAACTGCCTTGGTCTTTCCCTTCCCCGACGCCTCCGCATTCTCAAGCATCCAGCTCACCACCTGTAGCCTATAGTAACCTAACTCTGTCCTTCTCCTGTGTCCTGAGTTCCCTCCCATCACTCAGGCATTTTACTCTGTGGGGCCATGATTTGGCATTTGCCCATTCTGACACATCCCTTCTTTCCAACCATGTGGAAGGCGTGGGGTGGAGTGAGAGGAGAAGGAGATAGAGAAGAGAGAGAGAACTTTCCCTTCCCTGAGTGGGTGGGATGGGAGTTCTCCTTTGATCGGTAGTTTTTCTGGCGGAGCCTAGGGGCCCACACCTGGAAGGAGCGGAAGATAAAAGGGAAGGGGAGCGGTGGGGAGAGAAGCTAACTCTCGCTAGGAAAGCGAGATGTGAAACCCACAGAATTGGCTGTCAGCGATTTCTCGTGCCCTCTGCCATTGCCCTGCAGCGGGTTAGAGTTTGGGGAAGCTGGGGAGGAGAGAGATAATGATGGAAGATGGGAAAGGGAGGTAGAGAGAGAGCTCTGTTCCCTGCAGATGTGGGAGGTGACATTAGCTGCCAGCAGTTTCTCAGGAGCTTTGTAGGAACCTTGGTGCCTAGAGGCTTGGAGAGGATTCCCTGAGAGCCCTTGTTTGCCCTAACAGAGTTATCTTGAAGCTTGGCTGATGGAGCCTTAGAACAATCCATCCTGAAGCATCTGGCCAGCGGAGAGGAGCTGGAGACTGGTGGCAGAGAAGCAGGGGGAGGAAAAGATTCTCGCTCAGATGGAGGGGTTGGCTGTCTTTACCCCCAATTAATGCTTGGCACTGCCAGAGAATTTGCCCAATGCTCTGACACAGCACACAGCCACTGCCACCATGCCTGACTAAGCGAGCGCAGTCCCGATCAGGATCGGGACAGGTGACTTCCAAGCACCCCTCTGGTGCAGGGAGGGGGGGTGGGTGATCTTATGGGAGGACGGGCCATTTCTCTTCATTTCAGGACATGGTTCAAAATTGCCCTCTCTGTTTATACAGCACTCTGGGGACTTTCTCCAGCCTGTCTCTCTTCCCCCCCCCACCCCCCACTGGTCCCTTCACCACTGCTGGGGTGAGACCCTTCTGCTGTGCAGCCTCCGGCATCAGGAACAACTTCCCGTGACTCATAGATTTTCCACCTCTTTCCAGCTAGCAGCTGTAGTCTCTCTTCCCCTACTAACCCTGAATGCTAATTCTGTGGGTACCACTGACTCCCCATGTGACCTTCACCCGTAGATCAGTCCCTAGGGGTGAAACCCTGGCCCTGTTCAGGTCAATGGGAGTTAAATTCCATGGAGTTAGGATTCTACCGGGTGTATTTGTATGGTGCCTGGCACAATGGGGTTGATCCTGGTGGAGGTCTGGAGATGCTACAAATGTAACAATAATAATCATCAGCCTCACAGTTCCCCTGTGTGGGGGGTCAAGTGTCATCATCCCCATTTTACAGGGGGAAACTGAGGCACAAAAGGGCAAAGCCATTAGACTAAGGACACTGAAGGAGTCCGGGGCAGAGCTGGAATTCGAGCCCAGCAGTCCTAACTCCCACTCTCTCTCACAATCACCAGGAGACCACACTGCCTCCCTCGCTGTTCCCGCGGCCGCTTTGCACGGAAGAGACGGTGCTTTGTGCGCTTGGCTGGCATGTTCTGGTGGCGTTGGAAGGGGGAAAGGGGAGGGTTTTGCTAGAAAGCGGGGGAAGAAGCCAGGCTCGTTTGGAACTTTCCGAGCAAGGCTGCGTGTGTGTTTAAAACAAGTCCCTTCTCTCCGACCCAGCCCCCCTTTCCCCTATTATGAGAGGCTGGCTTCTTTCATCTGACAGCGCCTCTTTCCTGCCAGGCAAGGCTTGTTAGCTTTAGCTGGAACAATTTCCTTTGAACTCGGCTTGAATTAACATCTCCATGGCAATGGGATCAGGGCTTTGTCTCTCCTGACCTGCCCTTCACCCTCAACTAGAGTTTTTGGGGGTGGAAAGGGAATAGATGCCACCCTGGCCAAATCCACCACCTCCTAGGGGAGAAAACCCAGAACTGCATCTCCCCGCTCTGGGGAGGGCGACCCATGTGAATGCTCTGCCCCCGTTCACTTCTCCAGGGGGCGAGGGGGGGTTGTGGTGTGTGAGGCCGCAGCTGGGTGAGGAGGGATGTCCAGGGTCGGGGAGCTCCTTCCCAGGTCTGGTCAATGTCACTGTGGAGGTTTGAGTGAAAGGGTTTTGTTTTACTAGACTGTGAATAATCATAGGAAACAAATGGCAAAGGTTTTCCTGGAGCAGGAGTCCCAGGCAGCAAGCCGGCTGAGCAGGAGGAAGGCAGCGCTCGCAGCTGCCCTATCCCATCTCCCACTTCAGCCATTTTCCTAAACTTCCATCTGTTTCCTTTGTCTCTCCTTCACTACCCGCCCCCCCACCCACACACACTCCACCTCTGTCTCTTTTCTCCTCCCTCCATCCCCCATCCCACCGACTCCATTCCAGTGCTCACGCCCATCACCGTGGTATCTGAGCGCCTCCCAGCGGTGCACTGAGTTGACATGACCAGAGTATTCCATCTGTCTCCCCAGTCTGTCACTTCCTTCCTTATCTCCACATTTCTTCCTCCATCTTTTATTTTCCTTTCTCTTTTAGCAAGACCTCCACATTTTAAAAAACACCATTTGTGATTTTGGTGCCAAGAACTGTGCTGTGTGTACAGCCCCTGGAGAGCAGAGCCCTCCATCTAGTCACCAACCACACTCAGCACGGGCAGCTTGCCCCCTTTCCCCCAAACCACACCTCCGCTCTGGGCTCTGATTTGCCTCTTCCAGCTGCGTAAATCAGGATTAACTTCACTCAAGTCAATGGAGTGACACTGGTGCAAAACTGGAGCAAGTGAGAGAAGAGCCCAAATTCTCTGCCCTGCCCTTCAGGGATAACATCTAGGAGATGAGAGAGGAGTCCACTCCCATGACCCATTTGTGGCCTCTCAGGTGGGGCCCCCATTCCAGTGGAAAAAGGACTGAGACTCACCAAATCCAATGTGTCTCCCACAATCCTCTCCTCTTCCTCTCCCTGCTCCCCAAAAAGAGCCCCCCACTTTCTGTTCATTATGCAACGTGACCTTTATAACTATGCTAACAATGTGCTGACCCCAGAGGAATCTGGGACACGGGATAAAGGGCTGCTTCATTCCCTCTCTGTTTCGCCTCCACTCCCTGCTCAGGCCCACGTGGGTCATCCACTTTGGGATTATTTCACTCTCAGAAACAACATGGGGTTTTCTTTCTGGCTGACGGAATAGGAGCTCTTTGTAGCCAAGCCCGTAGGTGGGGAAGAGGAGGCTTTTGCTTTGCATGATGGGTAATTTCTTTGAGAGCTATCTCGGGGGAATCAAAACTCAGTTTCTTTTTGGGATGCAGGTGTCCAGAGCAAGACGGGGGGCAGGAGCAGCTGGACGTTAGCTCATAGCCTGAGGGAATGTGGGGGGGGAGGACGAGGGGGATAGTAGAGGGGCTTTGGGAAGTTAGGAGAGCCCAACCTCAGGCCTGGACTTAGCTTTGCCCACGTGGGTGGTTGGTAGGGGAAGGAGATCCCTGGGTGCTCAGATTTCGAGGCAGTCCTGTCTGTTGGGTTTCCTCCTCAGCCTCCCACTGCAGCTAGATCAGGGCAGGCAGTTTTCATTCTCTGTTAATGAGAAACTCCTGCACTTTGTCCCTTGAAACGGAGCCATGTTCCCCATGTGACTGCGGGGAAGGGCTTCAGCTCGGGCTGCTCGCAGAGCGAGAGAGGGCAAAAGCTAGCTCTTCTCATGCATGTACATGGGCGCTGGGGAGAGAATCCATGCCAAGAACGGTGAGCCTTAGACACCAGCCTACGGCCAAGTGCTCAGGGATCCAGAGCTTACCCTGACCTGCCCCTACAGACCCGGCATTGACCCAGCAACTCAGTCTGGCCCCACCCTTCCCATCTTCTGTGGCTGTAGGATGCAGGGGTTGGATTTCCAAGTGTGCACACATGTGTAGATACATATCACGCATATACACTCTCTCTCCCCACCCCACCCACTCCCATCATTGACATAAACTGGCCAGATGGCATCCTGGTGCTTCAGATCTCAGGACAGTCCCTCAGGTATTGGTACAGATCCAGCCATCCCAACAGCTGGATCATAGCTATGGTTTAGGGCAGGGGTGCTAAGCCTGGGGGTCGCAAACAGGAGTCAGGGGCATGCGACCACCTGGCCTTTCTCATATCAGTAAATGGGACAGGGTCCCAGTATGGAAAAGGGAATTGTGTTGTGGAAAAGGCGGAGAACGCCTGCTTTTCAGGAGACTTTTGCAGACTGGACACATGGTCTGGAAGCATCATTGCATGAATCTTGGCCTCTCTTGCTGATCTGCTATGGCCAATCCCCTGGGACCAGTTACTGGGGCAGAAAGAGGGAATTTTTCTTGGCAAATAGGGCCTGATTTACAGAAGTACTGAGCCAGGAGTACCCACTCCGTCAATGGAGCTGGAGGTGCCCAGCTCCCCACCAGTCAGGCCTGTAGTGTTTGATTTTTTCAGGTGGGTTGTGAAAACCCATTTCCAGTGGGCCCAGAAATCCAGCCTCCAGGGACTGGAGCCCACAATTCATCCCAGCTGGGCTAAGAATCTATGCTGACATTCCCCTCCCCCAGGTGCAAGCTGATTTCACGCCTGGTGGGCAGAGTAATCCGGTCCATACTCCGCCTTGGCATCCCCAGCTCTAGGTGGGCACAAGAATCCATTCCAGCTCCTTCTTCCAAATGACCAAACTGAGAGGAGCCACTTTGGTCCTCCTGTGGATACGTGTTTCCTTAGCTAACAGTCAGCCAGGACCCCTGCCCCTCGTGTGGCCCTCTCTCCCTGTGCAATACAGAATCAGGGCCGTTGACCCACAACCCACACCCGCTGCACCCAGGGATGAACAAACACAGGACAGGACAAGGTGCTTATAGAAAACAATAAGTGCCAAGGACAGCCAAAAGGACTCTGGTGCTGTGAGCTTCCTCTCAGCAGCGTCCTGTGGCTGCCTGCAACGTGAGCTGCTCTGCCAGCGCCCTTGGAGTGCTAGTGGGGACAGTGGTTTCCTCCCAGCAGTAGCTCCTTCAGTCTCTCATTCCTGTTTTGTGCTCCACTCAGGCGCTCACCCTCCACAAGGGTCAGACACACGAAGAGTCGTGTTACGCATCACGGTCTGTGTAAAAGGTGTTGGTCCAACATAAAGGTAGGCCCCAAACCACACCGCTTCTTGATCTGAACCCCTTCGAACTGTGGGGTGTTTGACATCCGGATCTGGAGAATCCAGGTCTGAACGTTGAGTGGCTTCAGCCCAGTGTGGGAAGAGTGCCTCCCGCCCTAGCAGAGAGAGCCTTGGCCTGGAACCGGGGACAAGATCGCTGCTTAGCTAACTGTTCCATGGGGCCTCTTCTCTCCTCTGCAGTGAGGAGGCTGCAGGCAAAGCATTGCCTTTGGCGCTGTGAAGCATTGACCAGGCTGCGACAGAGTTTATAGAGGGCCCCTTCGTCTTTCCTTCCCTACACCCCTGTCCCTCGATAGAGATTTGTGGGGGAGGTGAAGGGAAAGCAACAGGGAGTTCTCAGCCAGCTGTGAGTTTTCACTGCAATCTGTGAAACTGACCCACACTCAACAGCTGCTCTTAATAAAGCAGGGCTGTGAGAGACACTGTGGCAGTAGGGGAGCCTTGCTGAATCACAGGGAGCATGAGATCACAAATGAAGGAGGCAAGACAAGAGCTTTTGGGGAAGCCCCTGAGCTTGAAATAATTGGGGGGAGGGGGACACGGGTTGGGGATGCTAAAAAAAAAAAGGGGGGGGGAGGGGGGAAACCTTGGTAAGTGACTAGAAAGAAGGAAAACACTCTTCTGAAACTCTGGCCCAGCTCCTGGCTGGCTGCTTGCCAGTGTATGGTGTGGGAGTTCAGGGAGAAGGGGACCTGGCAGCATTAGGTTTCCTTTGCTGGCCTTGTGCGTCTCTCACTTTCAGTCTCCCAGGAGCATTGCCATCAAGGCCAGCTGAACGGTGATGAAGGGATTTTTCGCTCGGGCTCCAAAATGCCACATCAGCAACAAGCTTGGAGCTGCAGGATGACCTCAATGAGGAACAGACTGTCTCTTGTTCAGTCTCCAGCTTCCTTTGCACATGGATGGGGGTGGGACCTTGAGCATGGAGGGAGAGAGAGATGGGCTGGGGGGTGAGACACGTGGACTCGGACTTGGGAGCTGCAGCCAGAGTGGCAGGTCTTTGGAACAGACGGGGGCATGGAGAGGGGTGACTGACGGCACAGACCCAGCCTGGAGGCGATTTCTTTCTATAGTCTCCAGCTGGCTGGATTGTTGGCAGCATCCAGGAAAGTTTATAACAAAAGTTGGGCCAGGGCTGCGATCAATCAGTTAAGCAAGCACCCAGGTCTGGAACTGACCCAGCTATGCCCCTCCCACGCCTTTGATTAACCCTACAGCATCTGGGCTATGGCCTATTTCAGCATGAGCTCCCCTCCTCTACCTAAAGGACTTGGGATCCTGGTTCTCCTCTCACTGGCTCCAGTGTAAATCAGCTGTACCTCCACTACAGTCAATGGTCCCCAATCCGCATTGCTCCGCTGGGTGAGTGGAGTGAAGGTGACTTGAACCCATGCATGGGCTCCCAATATTCTGGGGCTGTGCAGCCCCCAGTGTAAGCTGGAGCAACCCCAAGGCTGCTCTAGCTTATACCCTTGTGACAAGACCCTGCACGGTCTCTGAGGGGATGTCTATACTGCAGTCACAGGGTGTGACTGCAGCTCGAGTAGACATCGCTGAGTTAGCTTTGGGTCCCAGAACAGCGCAAGCCTCAGCACTGGCTGTACGGACCCTCCCTGAATGCTGTGTAATTATTCACGGGGTTAGCTCACGCTGAAACTTGTGCTGATGCGGCTTCGCTGCTCTCGGACCCGAGCAACCTAGATTATGGCTAGCTCCGGTGGTTTGTCGCGCAGTGTGCTCCAGCCATGCCTCTCTCCTTTCCTGACCTGCCCCTTAAACCTGGGGTTGGAGCTGGGTTGGTGTAGAGCCCTGCCATACAGAGGTTATTCTCTTAGGGCTGTTTTCACCCACTTAAAGGGCCTTTTGCTGTGCTATAGCGGTGAAGGGCCTTTTGCAGAAGTGAGGATCAGGTCTGCAGGTTCACCCAGGGCAGGGGAAAGCACAGCTGCATGGGATCTAGAGCAGGTCAGGGATTGTTTGTTGTGTTTTGTTTTCCCCTGTGAACATTTTGGGTTTTGTAGAAATGTTTCTGTTTTCATCAGTGTTTTCCTTTAAAGTTTTGTTGTTGTTTTTTGGGGAGGAGGGTTGCAAAACAATATAAAAAATAATAATAATCTCAGTTTTTGGCCGTGGGTGGGTGGGTGTGTGTTTTAATGAAAACCCCCAAATTTTCTACAAAACCAGAAATGTTTTCACAAAAATTCCCATTTACTGTAAAAGCTATTTGTACTGGGTGGGGAGGGGTGAAGTTTCAACAAATAATTTTCTTCCAGCTTTGGTCCCATCATGCATGCACACAAAACTGAGCCCAGGGCTAGATTGTTCTTACAACATAGGTCCTATTGCTTTGTCCTGTCTGGTTCTAAATGCTCCCACTCAGTCTTCTGTGGAGAAATTTCCAATCTTTGGTGTTTCGCTCTCAGGAGGTTTATCCGATATTCAGCTGAGAGATGGAGCAATTGACTGGAATTGCTGTTCCAAAATAGCTCCCAGTGTGGAAACTTCTGAAATAAAAGTGAATTTATTCCAGAGTAATTACTCCACCTTGAAAGCGCCTTCATTATTTTGCAATAAAGTGACTTTTGTTCCAGAACATAGTGTCCACACGTGGCGCTATTCCACAATAGCTATTTCACAGGCCTGGCCGGAAAACAAGAATTCTATTTTGTAAAAAATTTCCAGGTTTCGACAGTTTTCATTCTGCATCGAAATGAGACTAGACCATTTGAATTTTTTCAGTCAGCAGAGAGAGAAGGGGAGTCCCACCCAGAACAGCCAATCACCTAGTGATTAGTGTACTCACTTGGGACATGGACTCTGAATCTAGCAGCACAGGGATTTGGACCTTTGTCTTCCACATCCTGGCAGAGTGTCCTAATCACAGGACTCTTGGCTATCTTGGGGCAGCGTGTCTCTCATATAAATTTTGACCAGAAATTCCATCTTGGATCTGAGAAATCTTCTCAGCAAAAAATGTCATTGACATCTGTATGTTTCCATGACAAGTTGATTTTGGTTTGGGTTTGGTTTTTGTTGAATCCTAGAAAAGTTTTGTTGAAAAATTCCCGGTTAATTTTCCCATGCGTGTCGCCAAGCCCAAAATGCTCCTGTCAGGAATTAGAGCCAGCAGCAGAACCAGTCTCCAGGCAACCTGACTAGCACAGCCGGCCTGTAGTAAGCTGTCTCATTGACTACCCTGCCTGATTGCTAGGAAGAATCAGCAGAACCAGTTTTTAAGCCCAGCAGTAGCAGTTCGGTGGCCACTCGAAGCATTTGTCCATGTCTGTGCTTGCTCCCGCCTCTGATCCAGCCCTGCCTCACTCCGTGTAACCCAGCTCTGGGCCTCAGCTCCAATTCCTCAATTTTGACTCTGGCTTCAACCCTTGTCTCTGGCAGCTGGCCTCTGACTCCAGTTCTGACCCTTGGTTTGGGCATCTGGCTTCTGACTCTGACCCTGGGCTTCTATTCCTGACCACCGACTCCTGCTCTAACCACTGGGCATGACCGCCCACATCCTGGGCTCTGACAGTCCCTTCTCCATTGCATCCTGTTCCTCCTAATTATGTGGATCCACTCGAACCAGTCCCTCCCCTGGGTGTGCACTCCTTCATCTCTCATCTATGGGAGCAGTCCCCACTGAGGTCACTGGGAGCCCTCAGGTGAGGCAGGGGTGCCGGATTGGACCCTTGGTACTGTCCTCTTCAGGCACACCTATCAGGTCCCTCCTTGGTCATTGTCCTCACTGGCAGTCACCATGCCAAGCTACAGATGTTTAATCATAGTTCATTAAATCTCTCTCTCCAGCCCCTGGTCATTCTGTTTGGCCTGCAGGAGTACCAAGAAACGCCAGTCCTGGCCCAAGACCCCACTATGCTATGTGCCGGACAAACACAGAACAGCAAGAACCTGCCCCAAAGACCTCACGCTTTTGTGCCAAGCCCATTGTGTCCTTGTACCAAGCACACAGCGGCTCCCGCTCGCGGGACATCCGTCACATAAAGCTAAGGTGTAGCCAGCATGCCCTTCCCCTTGGCAGTGTCCTCATTTCCTCAGTCTCCCTCCCTTCTGCTCCCCAACCAGAGTTTCCCAATTTCTTCCACTCCCAAATGCTGGGATTCAAGCTCCCAAGTCTGAGCCACACGCACTAAGACTCAGCACCACCATTCCCGCTCCCAGCCTCTAAGCACAATAGGATCCAGGCAGCATGGACTCTACGGCAGGGAGATGTCACTGGTACAATCCCTGTTTGTGTTTACCTGCGGCTGGCACTGCCGGGCTATTGCCACTTTGCAGGTAGCCAGGCCTCCCGGGATGAATTCACGTTACCGCCGGCTTGGAAACAATGACTCCGTGCCCGGAAAAGGGGGCTGCCGCACGTCTGAATTGCTCGTGCGTTCGCAGAGGAGAGGCAGCATGACACGGGAGCTGGCCCCAACTGGGAGATGAGTGGGTAGAGCTGGGTATTTTTTTTCCCAGGGGTTTGCGGAGGAGCAATGCTCAGCAGTACCTAGATTCTTTGGGAAAAGAGGCAGGCGTATGCCACTCCCTGGGAGAGAAGATATGGTGGGCCATCCCCATTCTGGGAGCAGCAGTGCTTAACTTGAGGAGGGAGCCCTGGCGTAGGGCCTGGGCCATTACCTGGGCTGTGGGCTGGGATTGGCAACGTGAATGGCAATACAAAAGCGAATGGCATGTTTTCATAATGGGGGCTGAGGGAATGGCTGCTATACAGAGGGGAAGGCTGTGTGCATATTGTGTGTCTCGTCGGTGGGTACATCTCAGTGTGGCGTGAATAGCTCAGGGTGCAGCAGACGTGTCTTGGAGTATGTCTGTCTGTGTGTCTCCTTGTGCAGCGTGTGTATCTTGGTGCACTGCATGCGGGAGACTGGGTGAGTATCTGTGTACTTGCATGGGTGGGGGCCTGCGTCTTGCAGTGTGCATTCGTGTATGATTTTGTGTCTGTGTGTGAGAGAGACTCCAGATCCTCAGCATCTCTGGCTCCTTGGTTTAGCTCTGCTCGGGTCCAACGCTGACAGATGTGCTCTTTCTATTCCAGGGCCCTCAACAGACCTCCCAGAATTTTTCCAGAGGAAACTATTAGAAATATTTAAGTCACTGCATAGTTCAGGGGTTTATAGCTGAGCAGAGTGAGCTTTACTGCCCAGCACAGGTCTGGGACTGTCCGTGAGGAAGTAGACCTGGCTATGGCTTTGTAACTGCCAGTGAGTAGATTGCGCAAGTCTTTATAACTGAGCATGTGGAATAACAGAGAGCACAGTCCCTAGAAACCCCTAATCCTCATGTAGTCAACTGGAAAAGTTTTAATGAAGTTGGGTGCTTCTGGGCTTTCATTTGCTGATTATATCCCAATGACTATTTCAGCACCTCTGCTTAATTCCGTATGCAATGCCCCCAGCGAATGCTGGATGAGAAACAGCACTGGCTGTGAATCTTTGCGAAAGGCAATGGGCCAGATTCAGCTCTCATTTGCACTGGGGTAAATCCATAGGGCAGATACTGACAGTCTTGCTCACCATGAGTAGTATGAGTAGTTCCTCTGATATCATCCATGGGACTAATTGTGGCCTGAGGTACTGTTCAGTAAAGATATCAGAATCTGGTCCATAGTGGTACCTTTGTTGACTTCCGTGATTAACACCACTGCAATAGAGAATGCAACCGAGCCTCTTCGCCATCTTTTCAGTGCCTGGGGTGGTTCGTTGCAGCTGTCGGCTAGGAAAGAAGGAAGCATTGTCTAGTGAACAGAATAGGGAGCTGGGAATCGGATCTGCTGGGGTGTGATCCTGCTTTTAACACTGATTTGCTGTGTGACTTTTTGGTCAAGTCTTGTGTCTTGGCTCCCCGACTTTGTGACAACCTGTGCCTAACTTTCAGAGGTGCTGAATGCCCACAGGTCACCTTGATTTCAGTTGTAATTTGGAGTGCTCGGCACCTTTTGGTAAATAGGCCTAAGGTTTGTCAAAACGAGCACCCAAAATTGAGGCTTAGCATGAACACTTCTGAACATGTTCGCTGAATTAAACCTCGGTGCACCTCAGTTTCCCCATCTTTAAAATGGAGCAATAGTTACAACTATCATATGGTTTCTGTTGTAAAATTTAATTAAGGAATAGTTATAAAGCACTTTAAGACCATGTAGAATATGGGCACACAAAATAAAATGTGTGAGTCTGAAGATGACATGAATAAGATTTCCTGCTTCCCTGTCTTTAAAAAGTATCTTTTAGTTTGAGGAGACATCAAATTTAACAGATTCCCTCATTTTACACTAGAGTTCCATGGAGGTGCTGCACATGTTTGCACCAAATTTTGCATGGAAAATTATTTCTTTCCAGGCTCTTTCACAATCTAGAAGTTTGTTGTTGTTAAAAAGTTCCCACAAAATGGGCATTTTTCATTCTGGGAAAAATTAAATTCAAACTGTTGCAGGTTTTCCAATGAGCATTGATTTTTTTTTCCAGGCACAAATAATGTTTGAAATGACACACAAAACATGTGGCACTTTTTTGCTTGACAGCAAGACAGTTTCTTGGAGTGAAAGGGTCAGATTTTCAAGTTAAACACGACCAAATGGGACCATTTTTGAGCATTCAAAATAAGATGTGAAAACCTCATTTTTCAGAGAGTTTAGAACAAAGCTGGTTGAAAAATTCTGAATTTCAATTTTCTGATGAAAATCAGCAAAGCTATTTGGTATTATTATTTATTATATTTGTATTGTGGTAGCACCAAAGAACCCATCATAGACCCCCATTGTGCTGAGAGTTGTACAATCAGCACAAAAAGGCAGCTCCTGCCTCAAAGAATGTACAGTCTTAAACCTGGTCTTCACAGCAAACAACAACAACAAAAGAAGTTTCAGAGTAGCAGCCGTGTTAGTCTGTATCCGCAAAAAAAACAGGAGTACTTGTGGCACCTTAAAGACTAACAAATTTATTTTGGCATGAGCTTTCGTGAGCTTGCATCCGAAGAAGTGAGCTTTAGTTCATGAAAGCTCATGCCAAAATAAATTTGTTAGTCTTTAAGGTGCCACAAGTACTCCTGTTTTTTTTAACAAAAGAAGTGTTAGTAACTCAGATTCAAATCCTAGTGAAGATTGATTGGGCTAGTCATCAATGCAGTGTTAACTCAAGCTAGAACTCAAGTTTTGCCCCTAACTTGGCACCCGTCCACACACGCAGCTTCTGGCTTGAGTTAAGTGGTGCTGATGCTGGAACTAGTAATGCAGTGGGGATGCTGCAGCTCGAGTTACAACTCCTCAGCGGCTTATGCAATCGTTCTGCTAATCCAGCCACTCTGCTGCTCGTGGTGTTTCACAGTGCGGTCACTTTCCAGCCTGGGCTACATGTAAAATGTAGGTTGACGTAGTAATGACACTCAAAGCTGCAAAAAAATCCACACCCCCGAGTGTTGTCACCATCCTAAACCCCGGTATAGATGCAGCAAGGTCAATGGAAGCATTCTTCTGTTGACCTGGCTATCGGCACGCGGGGAGGTGGAGTTACTAGTGACGGAAGAACCCTTTCCGTCACTGTTGTGACTCACCCATAATATCTACACTACATAACGATACCACTGTCACATCCCTGGTGTAGACAATTCCGCGCTCAGTCGAGCTAGCGTGAGTTGAGTAACTTGAGTGTACGAACTCAAGCTAACTGTTGTGATGAAGGCTTTGTCCTTGCCGGGATAGCTAAACCAGCCCGGCCCCTCTTTGTGGGTGCAGCGTATGCTGACAGAGGATTTTCCAACAGCATAGTAACTGTACTTCCGCAAACAATGTGAGCTGTGCTGCCAGAAGCACACTTCTGTGGGTCTGGCTGTGCTTACGGGGGTGGTTTTATCGTGCCCCTGACTGATAAAACTATGCTGAGAAAACTTTGTAGTGTGGGCCTGGCTGATGACAAGTAGTTTGCACATAGTTCCGTTCTCCCATAGTAAAATACCCTCTTCTTTCAGTTCAGACAAAGCCTTATAAAATCCCTCACACAAGAACTCACCATATTCTCCTCTCTGCACTTCAGAAACCATCCCAGCCAGGGCCCTTTGGCTAGAGTTAAATGCCTAGAAGTGCAGCTAATTGAGGGGAAAATCTGGCTGAGCATTTATTTTTTTCCCATGAAAAATATTGACAGAAGTGAAAGATTTTTATCAGGATTTGTCAGGTTTCTGTTAAAAAGGAGATGCCCAGTTTTCTCTCTCTATCGATCGATTGATTGACACTGAAAACCAGAAGGTTTTGGTTTTTTTAAACCAAAAAGTGTCACTTACTGAAACTGGAAAATGTTCAGAATTTTTTTTGTTTGTTTTTCAATGAAAACCTGATTTTTTTTCAACTAAAATGGACATTTTTTTTCATAAAAATTTTGTTAGTTAAAAAGTCATTTTTTGCTAGAGTAAAAAAATTGAAAGACTTTTTGCCCAACTGTGTTAAAGTCACAACAGACTGCAGAAGAGAACAATACAATCCTGGAGAACTATACCATGTGACCATAGATTCTGGGGAGATGGAAGGAGATAGCTTTAATACCCTAATAGATAACCATGTGACCTTACAGAAGAGGGATGAGATGAGAAATATAGAAAGACCCCAGGATGTCAATCCAAATGCATTACTGAATAACGGATGGACAGCCCGTTCGTGAGATTGCTATTGCAATATGGACACTTATACTGCCATTGTATAGCAATGAGACATGGCAGGGGGGAGCTTGTTGCCCTAGAATTATATGCCGTGGGTGCGTTATAGGGCAGGAGGCTGAAAGCTAAATGCCTTCAACAACCCAAACTGTGGGACTGCAGGATCTAAATACACACCCTGTAGGGGGTTATTGTGGTGATTCAATGAAAGGGAGCTCTAAAAGAGAGATCACTTTGTATTGCTTTCCTGTTAGATTGCTTTTGTTAGGCTTGCAAATGCAAATGTGCAATGCTACCAACACAGGTGCAAAGATGTGGTCTGTAAACCCCCATGACATGTACAATGTTAGCGCTTCCGTAACACTGTTGTCTTTAAAAATTAAAGCTAATTTGGACGGGTGTGAAAATATGCTCATAATCCCCTGAAGAGTCTAGGGCTGAAAGCATTGGCTGGGAAGTCAGGGGATCTGGGATCTATTAGTGGCTCTGAGGTTGAGTTCCTGGGCACATTTCTTAATCTCTCTGGGCCTGATTTTTCTCCCCTTCCTTGCTCTTCATCATGGAGTCAATAACATCATTAACACCCGTGCACAGTGGGTGTGAAATGCTACCAATCAATCAAATGGTAGTTTTTGGTCTTATTTTGAAAAGGCGTAAATGATGGTTTGGAATGTAGCTACTTGGATACCATGGTGTCAGGCTTAGTAAAAGAACAGAAATATCCAGGGTAATGGTGAATCGGGCCCTCTTTTTTTGTTTCCATATCCATAAAACTAAGATGAAAGTAGTGATCACCATGAAAAGTCAGCATTTGGTAATGAATAGCAGGAAAGTATCACAGGAGGAAACTGCAGGGTCTCTCATATCCCTCAATAAATAACTCTGCCATAGCACTTTTCTTCTGTAGATCTGAAAGTACTTTACAAATGAAAGTAAGTATCATTCTCCCTACTTTGCAGATGGGGAAACTGAGGCATAGAGAGAGGACCCTACTTGCCCAACGTCATATAGCTGGGCCATAGCAGAGTGAGAATAGAACCCAGGAGTCCTGACTCCCTGACCACACTGCCTCCCCTGCAGGCTAACTGTTTGCAATGTTGATTTTCTGATGGCAGCCACCATACCTACCCTACAGAATGCCTGTCTGTTAATTTGGATTTCGAGATATGTGCCTGTCCTTTCACTCTAGGCTCAAGTGAATTCAAATTACATGTGCAAACATTACAAGAGTCAGCAGTAAACACATACTGAACTCTCCACTTCCAAGATGAATGTATTAGGATTAATAAAATCCACACATACACGTCGGGTTGGGTTCTTTCCCATACACACCCATTTAATCAGGCATCTCCCGAAAGGCTAAATGTATTAGTGGCTGTAGAGATTTTTCAGATCTTCAGGGGAAAAGCATTGGAGTCATTGGTTGTTATCCCTTTCCATTATGCTCATCTCCTCTGCACCCCATTGTGGCACCCATCTTAGACAAAACAGAATAGAGCCTGAATTACATTGTTATACAGTGGGGCGTGAGTCTTTCCTGCCCCCTACTGCAATTGGCTAATGCCCTGTAGTACGACAGATGATTAACCTTATTTTATCCTCCATAGCTGCAGATATTTTTATTGCTAGTAAACCCATCCAGCTCCTTTCCAGCTATCCAAATCCTTTGCTGGCCATGCTTTCTTTCAAAATGTCCATTTTATAAATCACTTTGATTAGGTTTATGTTGCTGTCTGTTATATTTATACCACTCAAGTTAGGTTTTAGATTGCTTCCATTATACCTATATATTGCTTTCATTATATTTATGGTCCTTGTGTTGCATTTGCATTGCTTTCCTTAGATGGATATCATTGTGGCTGGATATACAGTATATTACTTTTTGTTTGATTTATACCTTGTAATTAGATTTATATCCCTTCTGACTCCATGTTGCTTCACTTCGATTTATAGTAGCTCTTCTATTAGGCTTTTCTTGCTTGGAATAGATTTATATCCATTTTTGTTAAATGTATATTGCTTCAGTTAACATTGATATCCCATTAGTTAGTCTTTGGTCCTTTCCAATTAGAGACTTCTAGGTCCATTCCAGCAAATACCCAGGCCTAGTTTTCCATTGATCTCCAGAGAGTTTACTCCAGTGTAACTCTACTGATTTCAGCAGAGTCATTCCAGATTTACACCAGCATAAATGAGAATAGGACCAGATCTTCCAGGCACAAGGTCTCCCACTGGGTGCTCAGATACCATGGTGATGAGTGCAATACTATGAGACTTTCCCATATTTCTCATGTCCCCATTTTGTGTTGTGTCTAGATCTAAAGGTACGTGTTGGGCAGTGCATAAAATGAACTTTATCTCAGGTGATGCTTCAGGCTGGAAGCTCAGCAGACGTAAATAGCAGGCGTATAGCTTCATTGAAGTCATCAGAGCTACATCAGTGAACACCAGTTGAAGACCTGGCTTGACATATCCTGTCCCTCCACAGTTACGTGAGACAAAGAAATAAAACAGAAGGGATACAAAACCCTCATGCTTCAGGGCATACGGCAACCTCTGACTGACAAAGGTCAGCAGGAAACTTCCCCTAAGAGCTGGTATTTCATACGCTCACTACAGGATATCTTGTACCTTCTTCTGAAGCCTCTGGTGTCAGTCACTGTTGGAGACTCATTGGTCTGATCTGGAACAGCTGTTCCTAGACCTTTTTGGTGACATCCAGTTTTATTTCTAGCTCCTGTGAGATTTGCATCATATGGAGTTACATTTCCTCCAAGACTTTCTGTACACGGTGGATTTCAGCCATCAGCACCCAGCTGCTGGGTTAGACGTCCCAGTTCTGAACCCTGTTGTAGACATGCTAAAAGCCACAGTTCGCACCAAGGCTTCTTGCCCCTGCTTGAAACTGGGATAAGCTGCACCACTACAATGCGTGGCATATCCTGTTTACATTAGGGGTTTGCACCCCTGCAGCTGCACCAAGCCTGAAACTGAAGCAAACCTCCAGTGTCAACAAGACTTCCATTGCCTGTAAACTGCAAATACTGTTATGAGAATGCAGGATGTTTAAACAAATAATCTCGCAGTCCCAACATCACAGGCAGCCCTAAGGTTTTTACTCTGCTTGGCACCAGCACCGTTGCTGTAGATTCAGAGGACTGGTATACCTTTTAGGAAGACTGTCCTGTTTCTGAGGACATTGTCACGTGTGTTTTGAACGGGGCTGTTTTTCGCCACGGTAACTCAGTGTTTGTTTGGAGCGTGGGAGTATTTGCCATCAAACCAACAGACACACATTTGGGCTGAGGAGGGAGAAAGACACAGATTTCACCTGCCTAGACTTCTGACCCTCTCCCCACACACTTTACCCTTCCCTCCCCTGCACACCCCCCACCGGGTCTTTGAAGCATGCAGCCATGGGGGAGGTGGGCGGGCGGCAGTTCCACTCTCACAGAAAGACTGTTGTTTGATAGTCAGATCCAGATGTGAAAGGAGGAGTGAGTTGCCTGAGTGGAACAGAAGCAGACTGGGGGAGGGGGAGAGAATCTGAATCTCCTGTGTAAACCAGTGCAGAACCACTGAAGCCAGTAGAGTTGCCCAGGTGTAACTGATCTGAATTTGTCCCACTAAGGGGCAAGTTACGTTCAGTCCCCTCCCAAAAAATGGAAGTTACACCAGAAAAGAGTCTAGGCCTAAGTTCTCATCATGAGCAAAGGGAAAGGGACATGCTCTTGTTTTCTGTTCTGTGCAGGAAAAGGAACGTATCCATTTCTCAGTGACACGCTTGTGCAAGCTCACTGAAATTGGTGAGTGTAGTTTGGCCTGAAGTGGTTGAAGACTTCCAAAGAGGAGGCAGGAGCTATGGCCAAGGTTGAAATGCTTATTCACTACGCTTCCTTTCAAAAGCAGCCCTTACACACACCAGGCATCCTGACTCATGGGAATGGTCTCCATAGCCCTAGAGGAATTTTGCAAACATTTCCCACTGTTGCTAAGCCCAGTTCAGCTGCACTAGTGTTAGCAGCACTGGGAGCCCTAGTCTAGATGGGCCCCTGGGGTTCTCAGCAATACACTGTGCAATCTTGTTCAGAGCATGCCTTTTCTGCTTGGTTCATCACACCCCACAGCACAGCAAAAACAGGACTCCTAATTTTGATCACACTGGTGGGGATGAACCAGCTATTTGTACTTCTCACATCAGCAAGGGTTGCAGGGCTGGACCTTAAAAATGGCCAGAGTTTAAACAAGTGTCTAGGGTCTGCTTTTACTCCCACTGAAGTCAAACTCAGTAGCTGTTAAATTCCAGTGTGTCTCTCAGATCCTTAGCCAGTGTAAATCAGCAGGACTTCATTGACTTGAATGGCACTACACCAACTTACTCCAGCTGCAGATCTGACTGCAATGGGATCAGGATTATGCCCTGGAACAATTTTGTCCTGTCCAACGTGTGAGACTGCAACTTCTGAAAACAAACAGCTTTTGCACAAGCTTAGCTCAGTGTCTCAATTCACCTGTGTTTAGTCAGAACCTCAGAATCACTGTCAGAGACTCTGTACCTGAGACCTCTGGCTACGGAAGCTTAAGCACCCAGCTAGTCTTCTAACCCACTGCTCCCAGAAAGTGTTCGTTTAATTGCTTCTGCTCTATTATGCCTCTCAACTTTTTGATTCCCTGGTACACAGAGTAGGTTGGTAGAAAGGTCAGAGATGCAAAGAACTGGGCACTGCTTTGAGCCAGGAAAACATTCTGAAAATACCATTCAGGGAGCCTTGTAAGTGATGTTTAAGCAAATTGGGGGCGGGGAAAAAGATGCTAAAGGAACAGTGAATTTATTTTTATTAATGAAAAGTAACTTGAACTCTGCTTCCTTCCATAACAGGATTTGAACGGACTGCCAGATCTGCACACTCTACGTGGGATCTGCAAATCAAGCTGTGTTCGTGTCACCTCTGCCACCATCACCAGTAATAACTAGGACTTCGCTTGAAGTGGCCCAAAGTCAGAGAGAAGCCAGCTAGCCCTCCCGTCGCTCTGTCGGCTCTGCAGTGCTGCTAACCGTAGCAAGAACCTGATAGATTTGTCTGCAGATGTGACTCAGAAATATGGAAGGGACCGGATCCTGTTCTCAGTCACACATTTGTGTAAGTTTGGATTCACACCAGTGTATGAGGTCAGAACCTGGCCCTGAGTGTGCTAGTGGAATAAGACGGTTTGTTTTTGTTTTTTTACATAGACCATACAGGTAGCTTTGTAAAATGGGTGCTAAGGGATGAGCAGTGCTTAATTTGTGCCAGGGCTTGCCAGGGCTGACCCCTGGCACCTCTAGGCTTGGCAGTTCACAGCCCTGGCACCTCTGGGCTTGCCATGTCAGTTATGAAAGTAAAAAAATGACTTGAGCCCCAGCACCTGTTTCATTACAAATGAAGCATTGAGGATGATGGAGTAGATGCTTCAGGGCCATACTACTAAAATAGAGAATTCTTCACCTTCCAGTCTCTGGTTCAACTTCAGTCCAGCTCATTAGTGTTTGGTGACCAATATGGACTGAATTCGGTGGCCTTCTGCTCCCAGGCATACGTCCATGAGAATGGGCCTTTCACTTGGGCTCTATAGAGAGTTCCCTCCTCACCTCTTCATTTTGTGGATGTACCGAGGACTTTGAGCCTCCAGGACTGTCTAGCCAGCAGCTTTCAGCAACCCAAAGCACATGCTCAGTGAAGGAACCGGGCAAGGCAGTTCTCCAGCAGAGTAGAATCCTGGGTTCCCTTCCCCTCATCTGTGTCCTCCTGCTCTAAATCTACTGTAGCTCAGTGCAGCTATTTAGGGAAAGTTCCGGAGGAAAAAGTGATCCCAGAGTCCGGGTGTCCTTGTGTGGCCACTCGCCGAATTCTCCTCAAATGGTGCAGGAGAAATAAACCCGATGAGCCCAGAGCAGGAGAGGAAAGTGCTTAGTCAACTTAAGGGCAAGGTGCCCAGCGAAGGAGGAGGAAGTGGGTGTTTAGAAATATCAGCTAAATGGATGAGCAATCAGGGCAGGACACAAGGATGGCATGCTGCATGATAGGATGCCTCCCATGTGTCTGACGAGCTCTGGTACCTCAGAGATTAAATGGCTTTTAGATGCTGCCTCCACTGGGTGAGGGGAGCATAGGAGCGCAAGGGGTGCGCAGCAGAGGCTGCTCCCAAGGTATTGGACCTGAAGCAGACACAATAACCCCAAGAGCCCTGAGGAAGTCCAGGCCTGAGCAGCCCCCACGGCGCCCTCTCCAGGGGCACATGATGCAGTCACACCCCTCAATGGTGGCCCAGCTCAGCTAGCCAGCATGAAGGCGAGTGGGATCATGACCCTGCTCTTTTCCCACTCCTCTCCTTAAGAGGAGTCTAGCACCACTGTCTGCAGTCCACTCCCCCAGTCTTTGCGTCTTCCTGTTCATTTATAGACCATCTCGGCCTAAGCCTCGTACACTGTGTCACTAGCTGATAGGTGCTAGGAAACAGCCATTTGCAGCTGCTTACGGTTCTTTTCTCCCTCGGAGCAAAGTTACTGGTGTGTATTTGAGCATGTGAAGACCAGTAAATCAAATCTATAGAATAAAGCAAAAGCTGGTGGTATTTGTGCCCTGTGTCTCCCAGGAGAGCAGCTCTCATCAGTGCCCTCGTTATAACCTCCTTGCCTTGAAATGTGCTGTTTCCCTGCTCTCCAGAACGACGGTCGGAAGGGAAAAAGCCCCCCGTTGTTGTCTAGTGACATGGAACTGGGCTCTTTTCATTGCTCTTTCACTTCCGTTCGGGGTAGCGATGAACCTGCTAACCTAGGTACAACCAAAAGCCTGGCTTCAAAATGGAGCCTCCCTGGAGATCCAGGCCAAGATTCAAGGGTCAATGGTTCCCCAGCACTCAGTGTGATTGCATGGGCATGACCGGGACTGAGAGCAGAAGTAAAGAAGTGCAGTGGCATTGGCAGATGCCTCGGTTCACACCCAATTCCAAAGGTCAGCCACTATTTTAGATTGTGGTTGGAAGTTGGAGAACGTGTAGAGGTGTGATCTATGCCAGTTAGTCCCTCCTTAGTAGGTGAAGGAGTTCACCCTTCTGCAGAGGGCCAGCATGAGAACTGTGCACACTCAAGCTCTGTTTTGAATGAGACTTCATTGTTGCATAGACCTGAGGTTGGCTCTCTGCACAGGAGCGACTTTCATACAGACAGCCTAGGCTTCCTAGCTGCTGTATTGCTGCTGCATGCAATTCCCAATCCACATGGCTCATGCTACTGGACTAGTGGGTAGCACTCTGCATTGGGACTCGGGAGACCTGGATTCTTCTCTTAGCTTTGCCACAGACCTCCTGGGTAACCTTGGGCACGTCACTTATGCGCTCTGTGCCTCAGCTTCCCCATCATCAAATGGGGATAATGATTCTGACCGCCTTTGTAAAGTGCTTTGAAATCTCTGAAGAGCTCTATAGAAGAGCTAGGTGGTGTTATTTCTTCTTGTTTGTTTATTTAACTCATGGTGGGGGAAGAATATACATAGAGCCACTAAAAGAAAAGTGATTCAGAGATGGTTATTTAATTGTCTGCTGAGACCCAAAATGAGGACCAGACCCCTCAGTGAAGGACATAATAGACTTAAAATGCTGGGAGATCATTTCTTGGACCTAAGTAGCGTTTTCTCATAACCTTGAGTGGCGTGATCCAGCATTTCGGAGGCAAATAAGCTGATAGCTGTAAAGGCAAGGGACGGCAGGTGCGTGAAAGATGACAGCCTGGCCATGAAAGAGAGGCGTGGGGCAAACCCCCTGCAGCACTAGAGCCCGTTCACACAGGACCAGCCCATTTTCTAGTTGCCTGTCTGCAGCCGAGTTGCTGCGGTGAACCACTCCTTGCAGTTATGATAATGAGAGATACGGACTGTTACGCAAATGAGAGTGGCTGGGTAGGACTGTTAAAGGGCTTGTCTACCTTGCCTCAGGAAAGTTAAGATTAATCAATTTAAGGTGTGAAATTAATGTCTATAAATTCAAGTGCATAAAATCCCCACCTGGACACACTCACTCAGGAGCAAAGTGGGCTTTAGTTTGCTGTGACTTCTGAAGTAGGCAGCAGAAAACTTTTCTGCACTACACAGCTTTTTGATAGCCTTGTGACTGTCTCCACAGAGCAGGAATCTTCACAGGGACCTTTTCTTAGAATAAGCAACTCAGTCACCACAAAGAGCCTCACTCTGACGGTTGCCTAGTTTGCGGTTACTTCTGTCTTTGAAAAGACTTTGGTTTTATGATCACTGTGGGAAACCACCGTGTCTTACTGTGCGTGAATAGGAAGCGATGGCTATCCCTTCTATCGATGGATGGGATAAACGTCAGACTCCAGTGGTTTCTGGAATACTGATTGATCACTTACTTCAAGATGAGATTAAAAGAGAGCGAAAAGGCCTGATTCTGATCTCTCATAAACCAGTGTAAATCAGAGAAACTCCTGTTTTCCTGTGGGGGAAAGGGCACCGTTTGGAGCATGGACTGGGTAAAAGATTGGCTTTGGCAGCCTGAGAATGGGAGAGGAACAGTAACTTACAAGCTCTGTGCTGCTCGATTGCTTATTTCTTGGGCCTTTATTTGTGTTTGTCTCGTTTATTTAAGCTCTTCAAGGTAGGGCCAAATTTTTTTTGTGTTTGTACAGCACCCAGCACAATGGGGCCATGATCCCTCATTGGGTTCCTACATGCTACTGGAATGCAGGTTAAGACCTATATATTTTTACAAATCTAATGTTAGGAAATTAATGTTGGGAAGTCAAGTGTTCAAAAGTTAGGAAATGCCAGAATTAAGGTTGCCTGTGCACCCTTAATGCAGCTCCCTTGTGTATATGCATCATAATGCCCCCTTTCATTACATGATCACGTGCTGCCTTTTCAGAAATTCTATCATTACTGACCCTCACTTTTACTTGTCAGCAAGGTTTGGACCGTTAGATCCATGTTGTAGACATCTACCACTTGAACTAACAGAGTAAATGGTAGCAGTAGTAGGCTGTCATCCTCTGAGGGCTATCTTTGTCTCATTGACTGCAAGGAGGCTACAGTAAGGCAAAACAGGATCTTTACTCTGGAGTTTTGTTCCGGTCTGAGATTTAAACCTCCCATTTCTAGCTATAGCTCCCTGCCTTCTGTTTGGAATGTTGTTCATCTGAGTTTAGGCCCTGATCCTGCAGTCAGATCCTCCTGGAAATCAATGGGGCTCTGCATGGGCTCAAAAGTCTGCCCATCTGGAATCGATTGAAAAACTGAGTGTAACCGAGTGCCAAATTGAAGGCTTACGCTGTAACCAATTCAGGGCATGAGTCCATGGGAGATTCAAAAGCAATGTGCAGGCTTGTGGGTTACACATTCTGGTAAGTGGGAGTGAATGTAAGAAAGGGACTCTAGAGAAAATCTATATTGGTATAAGATGCACACTGCAGGGGCCAGAATATATGAAATTTGTATCAGCACAGACCTCTGAATTTGGTGCCTTGTCTATAGTAAGGGTTAGCGTGTTCAGTACGTCATAGTAATTTTGTCAATTTACAACTGCACATTTAGAAATAACTTTTTTTTTCTCGGTTTCTCTGCTGGATTTGTTTTTAACTGCAGCTTCTCAATAGCATTCATTTCAGAATTAAAGGGGGAACCAATTTCTGGCTGCAGGAAAGAAAAGAAACTTGCAGGATGGACCCTGACTTGAGAACAAGGGGAAATTTTCCCAGTCAGTGTAAATCATCATGACACCAGCATGAAGCCAGATGACAGGGTGAGTTGGGGGTGTTTGGAGGAGATAGTAATTAGGAAAGAACTGTTCCACGAAGCTGCTTTATTCTCTTTCCCTTCCAACCTCCCCCCCTTGCCCCACTTTGGCTGCATGAGCAGCTTGGGATCCCAGCTGGGGAGCAGCTGTGGGCTTGCACTGGCCCTTTAAAGGCGGAGGTGCACTGTCTCTTTAAGCCAGGTCTCTTGTGGGTTGTGTTCAGTGAAGGAAGTGACGGGGGGAGATTGAATGAAAAGAGAAAAACAGAATCAAAGAGTCCCAAGTAAGGGACAGAGGGAGCTGGGGCAGGGCTGCTGGGGGAGAGGGAGAAGACAGGCTGGACATGGTGGGGTAGCAGGGTACGAGGAGGAGAGGTGGTTGCCAAGGATCTGGGCACCAGCCAGCCACTCCACCGGAGCACTGGGAGGTGTAAAGTGCAAGCAGCAGCCCATGTGCTGTCCAGAGTCCAGGGAGAGAGGCGGAGAGGGGTAAGCGGAGAGGGCTCCGGGGGGTGGAGGAGGAGGAGAAGGCAGAGGGTGACACGCGGGGAGCTCCCAGACTCGGGGGCTTTCTTAGCTCCGCCAAACTTTCAGGCAAAGTTTGGAAACTTCGTGGGGAGGGTTGTCTCGGGAGCCGCTGGCGGGGGGCGGGGGTGAGCTCGGGGTGAGGGGTGCCGGGCTGGGGGAGCTCAGGCGGAGAGAGGGGGTGTCGGTGGAGGGGAAGTCTAGGGGGCCGGGCTGGGGCAGGGGGTGCTCAGCCTTCGCCCTCTCTGGCTCCTGCTGCCGGGGATGCGCGCTCAGGGCTGCGGGCTCCCTGCGCTGCTGCTGCTGCTGCTGCGGCTGCTCTCGGGGCCGCTGCCCGGCCGGGCTGGCCCCGGGGCGTTGTCCGAGCTGCGGGTCCGGGTGCGGCTGCCCGATGGGCAGGTGACGGAGGAGAGTCTGCAGGCGGACAGCGGCGCCGACTGCATCAGCCTGGAGCTGCGCAAAGGGGACGGGACCCTCATCACCCTCACCGCCGACTTCCGACAGGTACGGGGGGCCCGGACCCCCACAGAGGGGGGCAGGACCCGGGATGGGGGGCGGGGGGCTCGGACCCCCACAGAGGGTGGCAGGACCAAGCAGGGGGGGGTTGGACCCCCACAGAGGGTGGCAGGACTCAGCATGGGGGAGTGGGGGGCTCGGACCCCCACAGAGGGTGGCAGGACCCCGGGGGGGTGGACCATACAGAGGGGCACAGGACCTGGGATTCGGAGGCTCAGCTTCTCCCTGCTCCCAGAAAATGATGGATCAGGAGGCTGGAGTGGGTCTTAAACTCCCCAGGGTCCAGGGTGTGTCCCAATGGGGAGGGATTTGGTGACCTCTGAGCTTTCTCCCACCCCCCACCGGGAATCCTCCTTGGCTGGGGAATCTGAGCTGAGCCCCACATGGGACTGGGCCACCTTTGGAGCCCTCAGAAGCTGTAGCAGAAGGATGGGAGTTTGGGGGGTGGGTGCATGGACCTTTTTTCCTCTGTGGGGCTGAGGAGCTGGCCCTGCCCCCATTACTAAACCAGGGAGAGAGGAGCAGAGTTTTGTTCCCTTCCAGGGGCTTGGGGAGAGAGCCCCCTGCTGAGGCTGCATTCCCTCCTTTCCACTAGCCCAGCAGGGAACGGAGCTGGGTCGCTGCTGGCAGACTGTCCTCTTCCCTTCTGGTACCACCACATCTGCATTACCTCTTGGGCAGGGCTTCTCAAACTGGGGGTCGGGACCCCTCAGGGGGTCGCGAGGTTATTAATGAGGGGTCACGAGCTGCCAGCCTCCACCCCAAACCCCGCTTTGCCTCCAGCATTTATAATGGTGTTAAATATGTTTAAATGTTTTTCATTTATAAGGGTGGGGGGGTCGCACTCAGAGGCTTGGTATGTGAAAGGGGTCACCAGTATGAACGTTGGAGAGCCTAGGCTCTTGAGAATCTGACCCACGGACGTGACCCTTCCTCCTTCCCCAGCACCATGGAGGCCAGATCTCCTGCAGGGGACACTGCCCTCATCCCATCAGCCTGGGAAAACATGCTGCTAATGGTCCTCCCCCTTTCCCTCTTCCCCCAGCCCTGTGGAGAGGAGCTATGGGATAATCCAGAGTGTATTTTGTTTATCTGGCCTCCCCGCTGGGATGGAGCAGATCAAAAGGCTACAGCCTGGGAACGCTGGACAGGACTTCTCATGGGAGACCAGTGGAGTGGGCTGAGCGGTTCTGTGTTTATAGAGACTCTCAGGCAGGAGTGGCAAGTCAGGAGTCTGCTTTAGATGGGGGAGGTGGAGTGGGGTAGTGTTTGTGTGGAAAGGCCTGCCTGCTCTGTAACAAGTTCTGTGCCAGGGTAGGTCCCACTGTGGTTCCCATTTATAAATATCAGTGCTCTTTTTAAAGGCAGATGAATGTCATCCCCCGACTTTATAGCTGGGGGAAACTGAGGCACAGAGCAGGGAAGGAACTTGACACTGAGGCAGGACAGCAGCAGGGCAAGGGATGGAACCTAGGTCAATGCCCTATCTTTCCATGAATCGGTCCTGTGGAGAGCTCAGCGGGGCAGGTGTGTTTATCTGTGATTGGGAGTGATGGAATCTCCCCCGCCTTAAGGAGCTGGGGGTATTTCAGTCCGTGAGATGGGATCCCTTCTATCTTTTGGAGGGTGGTGGTGGTTCTGTCTCAGTAGGATACAGCCTTCCTTATATTTTGTGCGGTAGCCTTTATAGGTTGGGATGTCTCTGGGTAGAACAGCACTTCGGGGTGTTTCCATCCTTCTGTGGAACTGGATGAGCAATTTCTGTCTCTGTGTGGGGTGGATCATTGGGGTGTGTTGGAGGACTGGCCAGTGAGTTGGGGGCAGAGGAGTGCTCCCCAGGATTGCAGCAGCAGGGAGGGTGAGGGGACAAACTCTGACCTTGGTTGAAGGAAAGGGTGACTGCCCCCCCCTCCATCTTCCTACAAGAGGGAGTCTATGCAGGGGAGCTGCCATTCTCTCTGAGATGACGCGTGAGAGCCCATAGCTCATTGCAGCAGAAGGGAGTGTCTGTACTAGATGGACTTCTCTGGAGTCTGTGCCGAGCATGAGCGGATGCCATGGATTTTCCATCCCACTAACTGGTGCACCGGAAACGGCATTCTCTTGACTGCTTTGTGTAGTGATCAGTTGGGGTGGTTAGTGTTTTGTTTTATCCCAGCCCTTATTTCAGGACTGTTTCCTCTGGTTTCAAGTGAAAGGAAACTAAAATCTAAACTGTAATGGGTATCATGCCCAGACCTGCTGAGAGTCTTGACTGCCCATATAGATAGCTGCATGACCTCCTAAACCTCCATGCTCAGCGATGTATACAATTTTCTCACACACACACCCATCCCCAATACGACATTTGGTCACAAGTCCCTTCTTAGCCTCTTTTCCAGCCTATCAAATGTTCCCAGCTCGAGAGTTGGAGGGTGTCAGCCCAGTTCCTTGGAGCACATGTCTGTATCTCAACCCACCTCCTTCCTCAGTTGTTACAAGTTAAACCACCTTCTCTGCAAGGACTAAATGGACTAGGGAATCTGAAATCACATCCTAGTCTAACAATGGTCTCTCCATGTCAGGGATAAGTCAAATGGGCAAGGGATGGTGGTAGGAGGGAAGTTTGCTGCCCATGCTATGGGGGAAGATCTTCACTCAGCCAGGCTGCCAAGCCAGCACCTTTATTCAGCACTAATAAGTTTCACTTATTTAAGTATCAGTGATGTCCTGGGTGCTGTACAACACACAGAAGTAAACAGCCCCTGCCCCAAGGAACTTATACTGTAAAAGAGACATAGAAGATGGGATGCCCTGGGAAGCTCAGAGAAGGGAGTTAAAATCCATAATCAGTCCAAATTGTGTCTCACTGCACTTTTGTTTGCCAAGGAAAATCCATGCACTTTCCAGATCCTCTAGACAGACTACGGGGGCTGTGGATACCCCCATGGGAGCTTTGGATGCCACATGGTGAAGTGCTGATGCTGCTGTTCATTCTGGCATCCCTCCCCACTCCTTCATCTCTTCTGAAGATTTGCACGTGAGACTTGTCTGCAAATCTGAAACCTGCAAGAAAACCTCTCCCCATACTCGAAGCACTCAGGGGACAGTTCTTAATTTGACATCAGCTCAGAGCTGGAATGTAATTTTTTTTTAAATGGCTTCGCTAGAACATGGTTAAATGGGAGTGGGGGGGATTTACAATGCTGTGAGTAACCATGAGAGCTGCCTGCCTGCTGGGGATCCCATCCAGACCTGTTCTCCTGCTCTCTCACAGCCATTACCACATTGAACTCTGTTCTGTTCTGCTCTGGTGCCCTGCTCCATGGTGTTTCACAACTTCCCCTTGCCGGTGAGAAGCCCTTGCGTTGTTCTCCTCCAGAAATGCAGATAGGGTGTTGATCTGGGTTTCTCAGTCTAGTTTTGTGATTACAGTGCGGCCAAAATGCTGGCTTTTCACACAAATGATTTTTCCAGTTCCCTGCCTTGTGCGGGGGAAGAATCCTGCTTCTCTTCTCCCCACCCATCTGTTCATGGAAAATGGTAGATTGTGAAATCAAGAGGAAGGATGGCCACTGGTTAGGGTGCCAACCTGGGATTTGGGGGACCTGGTTCTGCCATTGACTCTGTGTGTCCCAGTTCCTCATCCAAAATGGAGATACTTCCTGATAAAGATTGCAAGGCACACGGATACCGTGCTAATGAGAAGCCATGTAAGTACTTAAGCACCATATCTAGAATAATCTCTTTAGGGATACAGTGTGAGCATGATCCCTTGGGACTTTGAAAACTAGACTGGACCTGTGCATTGTATTGGCAGGAACAAGCCTGTACTGTCCCCGGGGAAGTTATTGCACAATCTAATCTGTTGGTATCTGCTGTGATATGACGATCAACATGAAAACGATTTGTTCAGCCATCTCTTTCCCTGTGTTAATTGCGTGATGTTCACCCTGATGCAGAGGGGTTCAAGGCTTATGCAGTACTTAACTGCATTTATGCCCTGTCCTGAGGCTGGACATGGGACTTCAGTGGTGCTTGCCGACGGCCTCTGCATGCGGGGAATTTTTCTCCCATACAGGATTGAAACTGAAAGTATTTTATAAATCCAATTGACCTTTTGCAACTTCAGTTTACTTCTTACACTTCATTTATCCTGCCAAATGAAACCCATGATCCGATTCCCACCCACTGCGACTTTTTGCTGCAGTAGGACCCAGGGAAACACCCCCAGTGCTACCTTGCTGCCCACCCCCACTGAGAGGCATGTCCGGGATTGGAAGGATAGGAGCTGCAACACTCTGTGCTCAAGCAATTCTGCGCTGTGGAGCAGTCTTTAGGCAGCAGTGAGTTGGAGAAGCCCTGGGGCTGCTCACGGATTTACTGGCCATTGGAGCAGCACAGAATCTGGGAGATAAATACATGGAATTAAAGCAGACTTTGAGTGTGGTTAATTTCATGTTCTGGTTCTCCAAGGCGGTGGGCTCTGGTTGGTAAGGCATTAGACTGCAACTCTGGACACATGGATTCTGATCCCGGCTCTGCCACTGAGCTGTTGGGTGACCTTGAGCAAGTCACTTCTCCTCTCTGTTTCCCTTTCTGTAAAATGAGGACAATAATGTGTTACCCACCTTTATCAACTGCTTTGAGAGCGATGGGTGAAAAGTGCTGTAAATCCTAAGTGTGTATTGGTATTTATTACCAGGCACCAGTGCCTGAGATGTCTGAGTTTTTAGCACTGCAGGGGAATTGCTGAAGTAACAATAAACACCTCATTTCATTGCATTTTTGAAGGAATGAAGCATTTCAGTTTCTATTTTATGGCTGGTTGTTATTTAAAAAAACCAACAACCTGGCAGCATCTCTGCAAAAGTGTTTGCGTTTTCACACTGCAGCCTGGGAATGGGGTGGGTGGCTTATGGTGGAGTCAGCACAAGGATGCAGGTAATTTTTTCTCCTTATAATTACTTGTAAATTAGTGCATGGAGCTGCATGTGGAGAGGGCAGGCGATTTTACCCCTTGTGATTCCAGGAACTTCAGGTTGCCAACAGTCTGCTGCTGTTGTAGTCAAGACGAGTAATTATTTGGAAAAAATAAGAAGATTCACATAAGAACCAAGACAAAAATTATGCGGTGTCAGAATGGTACCTATATTTATATGCTAGGAGTCTACAACAGGAAACTTAATGCATTCCATCAGTGATTCTTGCAGAGAACACTTGGTGTTGTCTAATGGGATAAAGTAACTCATGCTGCTGTATTACAAAGGAGATGCCAACAAACTGTAGAGACAATGGTTTGAGAAAGAAGGCTGAAGTGGTTTGGGCATGTTGTACAGATGTCAGGAAAAAAACATATCCCTAGACAAGGCCTTGCCTTGATACCAGGTGGTGGAAGACGGAAAAGAGAAGAACAACAGATGACCTAAGAAAAAAAACCCATTGAGAAAGATGCTGCTGTCATGGAAGCAGACTACACTGGAGCAAGAAACGTGGCTTTAGACAGATGGAAATGCTGAATTGCCTCTTGTCACAAGACACAAGAACATCGACTCTACTGTTGTCGTCTGTGCTTAAGGCCGCTTCCGCATCCGGGCTCCATTGTGCCAGGTTCTGTACAAACATGGAGTAGACGACAGCCTCTGCCCCACAAAGTTTATGCATTCAGTTTGGGAAACCCGCTCTTCCCGAATTTCCTCCGCCATGGATATCAAGAATATCCTAATTAATACTGATAAAATCGTGGAAGGGATATTAAACCTCTTGTTTCAGGGCTTAAGCTGGCCTCTGACTTTAGAGATGAGGATGAGACCTAATGTGGAGGGGCGTGGGGGGCAGTTCATCCTACATCTGCTACTGCAGGGTTGTTGCACCTGCCTCGGAAGCAGCTGGAGCTGGCCCCTGACGGGAGACTGGCCTTGGATGTTCCTTGGGTCTGATCCAGCCTGGTGATTCCTGTATTCCCCTAGGAAATTTGTCACCTGTCGCCAGGTGTTGAATTTGGGGGATATAAGGTGTTCAGACAGCTAAGGATTGGGGGCAGGAGGCTGTTGCTTGCTTTGGGATGTGCTCACTCCCTTGCTTGTGTGTGTACACTGTGACCAGCAGGCATAGGCGGGATGCTGGAACGATTTTTATAGTGAGGCTGCTGAAAGCCATTGAACAAAACCGTAGACCCTGCATATGATGGAAGCCATGCATTTGGTTTTCTATTATTACTTCAAGCCAAGGGGCACTGCCTTACCCCGAGCCTCTCTAATTCCATTTGGAGAGGGAGAAAGCGTAGCAGTGTTATAACTCCTGCTCTTGGGTTGCTAGAATCTCTGCTGTCGGAGCCTTCAGAGGCAGGATTTTCAACAGCAGAACCCAAGATGCAGAACAGTGCTGATCCGGGGTGCACTTTTCAAAGGCTTCCTAACAGTGCCCTGGGACTCCGTCAAAGAACAGATGACACCAATTCCCTGCAAGTTGCTGTGAGATAATAGGAGGCTTTTTAACTCTCTCCATAGGAGGGATGGAGCAATTTGGGAGTTGTAACCAGGCAGACTAGAAACAACGATTCAAGCTCTCCACAGGTCTCCCTCTGTGACGTTAAACATTAAAGAGTTTAATGTTGCATTATTAAAATATGAATTTTCTAGGGATTTGGTATTGGAGGGGGCAGTTCACTCGGATTCTGAGTTGGTGGTTATCCTGGGGGGTAGTGCTGCAGTCTGAAAACACTGTATTTTAATCGAGCCGATCGTTTGAACAGCAAGAATGATTCTCTTTTATCTGATACTGTATATTGGTCTGGTAAGCTGAGCACAGGACTGGAAGGCCACAACTCCTGAGTTCTAGTTCCACTTTTGCCACTGATTGACTGCCCGGCCATGGGCCCCTGATTTGTGCATTCCTCATTTTTTAGGTGTCTAGCATGAGCTGTTTAGAGCTTGATTTTTTTTTTTGAGAGAGAGAGAGGTGCTGAGCACCCACAGCTCCCATTGACTTCACTTGGAGTTCCAGCTGCTCACTACTTACCAGATCAGACCCATTACTGGGTACCAGAAATGGAGGCATCTGAAATTACCATGCTTGCAAAGGTGGCCTTAACCTCTCAGCCACAAAGTTCCTATTTGTAAAGCATTGTTCTTATCTAGAGTACCTCACATGGATTGATGCTTGTGAAGTGTTTTGGAACCCTAAAGCACTGTGCAAGTGCTAAGCGTTATTTATTTCAGTTTTGCAGTAACTGATCCAACTTTCCATTACAAACAAGGGACTCTGGTTGCTTTGAGTTTTACCCATACAACCCAGTGAGACTGTTTTTACTTGGAGAATGTGATAGAGTAACACCCACTATCACTACACCAGCCAAATTCTGCTTTTGCATCTGTCTGTCTTAGGTCCTTACCTGGAACCTTTTACCTTGGTATCTCAGCATCTCACAACCCTTGGTATATTTATCCTCATAACTCTGCTGTGAGGCAGGGCAGTGCTGTTATCTCTGTTACAGATGGGCAACCGAGACACAGAGAGGCTAAGTCCCTTGCCCATGGTCAAACAGGTTAGAGCAGGGGATTGAACTCAGGTGTCCCAAGTCCCTTTATAGCACCCTAATCACCTTCCTTCCTCTGTGTGGACGTACGCAGTCCCCCTTTGTGCTCAATAGGAGCCAAGCATGTGAATCACTGTCCTAAAAGCTTTCGTTTCTTGAGGACTGGTTTGCTCCACTCAACGTGGAACTGAGATAGGGTGACCAGATGTCCCCATTATATAGGGACAGTCCTGATTTTGGGGGCTTTTTCTTATATAGGTGCCTATTACCCCCACCCACCCACACACACACACACACACCTGTCCTGATTTTTCACACTTGCTGTCTGGTCACCCTAAACTCAGCTCAGAACTAGCCATGCTTGGCCCTTAGTCCCTGTAGGGAAAGGTCTAAAAACAGCCTGAATTGCCCTCTCATCCCAGAAGATGGTTCCTGTAGGAGAGGGATGAGGCCAGGTTTGAGGAGCAAGGAGATGGAATGAGGAAAGAATAAATGGAGGACAAGTGGGCTCCTCCAAACTGGAAGTCCTCTAGTGGAGTGTTACGGGGTTCGGTCACTGCAGGAGCACCTCCTCGTGGCCAGGTGTGGCAGCTCTTTCCCTCGGCTGTCCATCACTGGGGTGGTCTCTTCTGTAACTTGGCTCTCTGGCCTTGTCACCATATTAACGTCCACCCGTTTTGGGGTAACAAAGCTCAACAAACAAAAATCCCTCAAAGGATTCCTAAACCTTATATCAGGTCTGCAGCCCCTGACTCTGGGCCCAGTGATCACCGCATCCCTCCAGGCTCTGAATTATCCGTATCTCCTTATGTCAGGGGGCTTTATGCCACCTTCCCAGGGGCTGGTAGAGGAACCCAGGCCCTCCCTCTACTCTAGGTTCCAGCCCAGAAATCCTGTAACCAACAGCCAAAGTCTGCACATTTCTCCCCTTCCTGCAGTTTCACTGGACTTCTTCCTATCCAGCCTTCTCAGGCTTTCTTCCCTGCAACTTCTCTGCAATTTTCTTTCAGGGGTAGGATCCCTGGGCTTATTCTCCCCCTAGGTTTCCTCCTCCCAACGTCTCTGCTCCCAGAGAGTGACTGCAGACTCCCTCCCTGGAGCCCGCTTCTGAGACAAACTTCCTTCTTGATCAGAACCAGCCTGCTCTTGCCCAGCTGGATTTCATGGTCAGCTGAGCATGGCTGTCCCGCCAGGTGCAGCCAGGTGGCATAACTGACCTCAGAGGCCCACATTAACCCATGCTTGGCCTGGGGGACCTGCTATACCTTTCTCATTGGGTAAAAGGGCTTCCCCCCAGGGCAAGGATGTGGCTGCGGTATAGCAGTTAGGAGGAGCTCTTGGGCTGCCTGTTCTTTACTCCACCAAGCACTGTGAAGCCAGAATCTAAACAATGGTAGTAACTGTACTAACCGCACCTAGGTTCAGACACACGGGTCAGGGGTTGCCAGCGCCTCCTGAAAGGGTTAACGTGGAGAGTCCTTGAGAGAACGTATCTGGGGAGGTTCAGGTGTCCTGTTGGGACTTGTTCCCATGCTGGGAAGTTTTACAGAAATCCCCGGCTGGTAACCGTACTGTGCCCTCCGTTGACTTGGCCAGGAATTCACTCAGCACTGAGTCACCTCACTCCTCTGGCAGGACCGGCAGTGAGGGGGCTGGGGTTGCAGTCAGGAGGAGAAGCAATTACCATCACCACTCTCTGCACTTCTGTAACACTACAGGAATGTTTCCCAGTAACTCTTACTGGGGTATATTGGCCCCCAGGACTCTGCCACCTTTTATCAATTGGGTCTCATTGCGGCGACTGGCATCCCTTGAGGAAGAGTGATGAGATTCTGGCAACCACTGTTTTTAGGGAACCACCCAGCATGTGACCCATCCCTGCTCAGCAAATCATGAAGCCCAGAATCCATATGAGGCCTAGAAGCTGTTTCACCGTGGCTGCCGTGGGCAAGAAGCCGGCGTGGTTGCCATTGGTGCGACCCTGCAGGTCAGCTGTGGTTTCTCTGCTAGGCTGAACACATGGTCTGTGGCGTTGCTCTGAGAAGGGAGGCCCGCGGCAGTGACCCTGGCTGGGCTTAGGACCTAGAATCTGCTCTCATGGGGTCTGTCTACACTGCAGCTGGGGGTGAGCCTCCCAGCCCACGTAGACAGACTCACATGAGGAGGGCTCTAGCTAGAGCACAAAGACTAGCAGTGCAAGCATTGCAACTTGGGCCCACCCAACCTCTTCGGTCTGAGCTCGGGTGGCTAGCCTGAGTCTCCACCAGAGCCATGACATCCACGCTGCTATTTTTATTGCTCAAGCTTGAGTCCAGCTAGCATAAGCCTGTCTACCCACGCTGGGAGGCTCACCCTCAGCTGCAGTGTAGACAGACCCCCGGAGCATTAATCCTCTAACCACCTGTCTGCCCTGGATTCTGCCCCGGTCTCCCTGCTGGCTCACTGTGAAGACTTGGCTACCATAGCCGAGAGGCCTGAGCCCAGCGGGAGGCAGCCGCAGCTCTGAGGAAATTGGTCACCAATGCAGCACAAGGATCCTCGTTCTAGACTCTGAGACTTCCGGGGTGGGAGTTGGATGGTGGCAGGCAAGAGCATGCAGGGCCGACGTCCTGCTGTCTGTGACGCAGTGAAGCCAGGGGCGGTGGGTGGGACGTCGTTTATTTAGATCTATTTCAGGCGGCCAGGCTAAAGCCTTTCCGATTCTGCTGATGGAGTATTGGGAGAGGGAAGAGCTGGCAGAGGAGCACAGGGCTCTCGCCGAGCCTGGCATGTAGCATTCACAGGGAGAACTCTGGAAGGGAAATAATGCAGGTCGGTTGAGGGGGGTGGGGCGGTGCTGTTGTCTCATGGACAGTACAATGGAAGGGGCAGTTAATCCATGAAGACCCCTTCTGATATCCTGCCTGCATCAGCTTCCCCTCTTGTGAGATCTCCTTTCCCGCTGCTCTCCTCCTCCCAATCCCTCTCTGCCCCGTTTCCCTGCCTTGTTACCCCCCTACTTCTCTATCCCTCTTCTTCCTCCTTTCTCTGCTGCAGGATCTCCCTGGCCCGCCTGTATTTTCTTTCTCTCTGCCCCCACTCTTCTATTTCTCTGCTTTGTCCCTAGCCTTTTGTCCCGCCATGCGCCCCTTTAACGAAGATGCTCACAGCAATCCAGACGAGAGGCCCTCCAGTTCCCTTGGCTCTGGCCACATGGAGACCACGGTCTATAAATCACTGAGCGCGCACAGCCGGGTAGATAAATATTTAGGTTGGCTCCGGCGGCGGGGCTGGGTCCCAGGCTCTCCGGTGTGATGGGAACAAGCTCGCAGGGGAGGGAGGAGGGGAAATAGATTGAAGATGCACACAAAAAGGACCCGGGAGTGTGTGTCTGAGGATGATGCCGGCAAGGCAGGATGAGACAGGGTCTGAGAGAGACGGGGGCTTTGTTCGTTTGTGGCCCCCACTCTCCTGCAGCTGTACCTGGCATTCCAGCTGGTTGTCTGTCCATGTGGGGTCAAACCCGCACTGATTTACCCCCCCATGCAATCCCGTTGAAACCCCTGGCATCACGGGCGGGTAGATGGATTCAGAATCCAGCCCTACGTGTTAAAGCATAATCTCACATTTCCCTTCCTGGGCATCAGGGCTAAATTTGTCTGAGATGTAAGCAGGCTCATGCCACTGACCTCAACCCTATACCACTGGGTCGGGTGACGTTGTGCCCGCTTCTGCCAGCCCTGAACTTGCTCCTCCAGCTCACCCAGGTGCACAGATTGCCAGGTGCATTTGTGTAGCTTCTCCTGCTTTGGTTTAATGACAGGGTTTGAACCTGGGACCATCGGTGTTAAAATCATGAGCTTCGTCCACTTCTGCTAATGGCTTGCAGCTGTTAGAAGCAGCAATAGACTCATGGACAAAGACCCAGTTACTAAGGTACACGTACCTTTGGGTAGGTAGATCAAGAAGAATTCTGCAGTTCTGCGAGATCTCCATTTCAGTCTGCAAAACTCACCTTCAACCTGGCGATCTAATTTTTTTCTAATCCCTTGCCCATGGGCAGCTAAATTTTCAGATTTCATTGTCTGGCAAAAAAAAAAAAATGTGGCTGGCTTGCTGTCAGCCTTGGGTCTCATTTTTCTTGAGTAAATTAAAATGAAATATCATTCTGTTTGGGACTGTTGGGTTTTTCATTTTTATTTGCTGGAGCCTCACTCGGCCTTGCACGTTGTGGGAGATCAAAGAGGAAGAGCTCAAATCAAAACCACTTGGCCTAAATTTAGAAGACTCTGCAGTGAATCTGGGCTGCATCACTGGGGCCAGGTTTAGACAAGGCCCTTCTCATTAGAGTAATTGAAAAATGGGATGAATTTTCCCCCCCCACAAACATTTTTGTGCAAATTTCATCCTTTCTTTTTTTCTGGGTTAAAATTGGAAAAGTTGGCAGTTTCCCTCTACCCTTCTTTCTCCCCCACTCCCCGCCCCGCTTTTGTGCTGCTTCATCCATCGCCTTAGGCTTGTAATTCCAGATCTCAGGAAAGATCATCGCGCTCTGACTTTTTTATTTTGGAAAAGATGCTTTCAAATCTTGCTCTTGAAGACCCAAAAGACCACAGCAGCCTCTAGCTCTGAGTGATGCCTTTAAAACTACTGAGAGTCATTTCAGGGGTATCCCCTGTGCGTGGTGGGTTGCCAGTCAAGCCCGAGGACTGGAGACAGTGATTAAAAAAAAGATCAAGTTTGTGGACTAATTGGATTTTTTTTCTTTTAAATTCCCTCTATTTCCTGCTTCTCTTGTTCAGTTTCCATTTAATAAATACACCCAGCAAAAATCCCTGCTCCGGCCATTGGAAGGGAGCCACATCTCAATCTGCAGCTGGTCTTTCAGCTGTCCAGATGTGCCCGGAATTCCACATCCTTTTGTTTTCTGTACGTGGGAGAGGAGACAGTGAGTAAGTTGAGGAATGTATGAACTGGCCCAGATGGTAGCACTAACAGGACAATGCTCACAGCTTCGATTCCTGCCCTGGATAAAAGGAGGTCTCCTCCCAAACCTTGTGAGCCAGGTAACAGGAATGCCCCAGAGCTCCTAAGGGGGAAAGGTCTTCTCAGCAGCTTGGCATCCCTCTTCCTGGTTAGTGCGGCTTCTCCCCACACTCCCATGGAGGTTGATCCAAAGGAAGTGAACAGTATTCCGCTCCTCTGCTAGGGAAATGCTGCCGCTGTGACATGATAATTCATTTTGTAAGTGAATTTAGCTCTGGAGAATGGTGCCAGATTAACAGCCAGGACACACAGAATTTCTGTCCATAGAACAGATACAGCAAAGAAAACAAGCTTTCCACCCCAGCCCACCCACACACTGGCCTGGTAATGTACCTCCATCTCGACCTGGGAGAGCCTCCTCTATGGATGAGAATTCAGTATCCATGATCCATTCAGTCCTTGGCCTCGCTGCTGAAGTGCCCAGCGTGGGTGTTAATTTAGTTTCCAATGTGATGGGGGTTTTTTTGTGATACAGACATCCGTCCCCTAGGGACTGGCCTGCGATCATTTCACACAGGCCACCAAACAATTGTCAGGTGGTCTCTATCAGCCTGAGCTGGATTTATGCTGCTTCTCCTGTTACCAATCTCCCTGTGATGCCAAAACATGAAAAAGAGCCTTTGTCGTGGAGAGTATCCTGCCTCTTTCCTCCTGCTTCTCAGGAGCTGGCGTTTTTCTCTCTCCGTCCAGTACTTTCTTACCAGTGAAGTTCCAAAGGAATAAGTCCCCTTTACCTTTCCCTCCCGCCAAGGACTTGAATGCCCTCAAAGCCACGAGCCAGTTCCTCCTATGGCATAAATTGGCATAGCTTCATAAAGTCAATGGAGCCTGTTCTGACTTACACCAGGTGTGGCTCTGGCCCATGGGAGCTTTTTCTTATAGAACAAAGTTTTTGTGAGTCCTCAGTGGAGTAGCTAAGCGCCGGTGTCCTGAGCTGAACTTTGACACACAGACTGGTGTCAAAGTCTGGTTTGACAGTCTGGTTAAGACTTCTTAACCAGATGCAGGCCCTAGCTGCAGGAGTCACGGGCTGGAATTCTCTGGCCTGGGCTATGTGGGAGGTCAGATGAGATTTGTCATAATGGGTCTCTTCTAGCCTTAAAATCTATGAATTTTGTCTCTGCTCTGCCATTCATTGGGTCCAGAGATGAGCCTCCAGTTGGCTGGCCCATATAGGGCGACCAGACAGCAAGTGTGAAAAATCAGGACGGGGGTGGGGGGTAATAGGAGCGTATATAAGAAAAAGACCCAAAAATCAGGACTGTCCCTATAAAATCAGGACATCTGGTCACCCTAGGTCCATAGCCCCACACGCCCTGATGCTGATTGCCAAGGAGTGGGTGGGGAGGAGCCTGAGTAGCAGCAGGATAGCAGAATCCAGGTAGATAGTGTGTGGCTCTGTCATGCTGGGACGTGTCAAAAGTTTTGCTTGTGCCCTGAGAGCCGATGGGGAGGGGGATTTACCTTGTTTAACAGCTTGCTGATGAGGTGAGGACCTATGCTGCAATGAGAGCCCATGGTATTTTTAGTTGTTGATGGCTGGGAGCTGTGACCAGCTGCCCCCACAGGGCTACGATTACAGCTCAAAGATAGCAACTTGGAGGAAAAATGCACCTCTCAGTTTGTACATAGTGTGAAGAGGCGGGATGTGGTGTCAGGCTGCTCTTTGAAACCAATGGACAGTGGGGAGGGGGGGGGGAAGGAATCTTTCCATTGATTTTCCTGACCTTTGGATCAGGCCTTTACTGCAGGGATCACATATTCCAGTGCTAATTCAATGTGCCATCCAGCTCAGAGGGGTGAAGATTCTGGATGCCCAAAACCCACTGGGAGATTAAGTGGCAAACTCCCCACCTCTCCAGTGTTCCTCGGTAGCACAACTCTGCTTGAGGTACACTGCCATCAATCTTCCCCTGGCTGCAGCTGCCCCCAGGGAAAGCCCCAAGGATTCGTAAAGGTCCAGAAGATGGACCATGTGACCAAAAAGTCCTCCCCCCCCCCCAGCCCACCCTCTCTCTGCCCCTTCCACAGGTCTGGGAAAAGATCTCTTCAGGTTTGGGGGTTGGAGGGGCTGTGGACAATGCTGCAAAGCAATCTGAGCCCTCATTGCAAAACAGTGAGGTGGTGACTCCAGAGATCAGTTGGCGGCTCCATGAATGTGTGAGCATTGCTGTCCTAGTCGGACAGAGTAGCAAACTTGTGGAGCTCTCTTTGATTTGCCCTGCCAGCTAATGAACATTTTCCTTCAGCTTGTGTTCTGTGCCTGAGAGCCTGGGGCAGATACCCCAGTTTCTATCTCTGACCACTCCTGAATGGCTTAGCTGGCAAGGATGATTTGTGACCCACAGGCTTGATACCATGTAGCAAAGCCTGTTTAATTTGCATACTGTAATCCTATTGGATGAGTGTTGTAAATTCTTTGAGTTTTGTATTATGTTAAAGGGATGACATTGGAAACATCTCTCAGCCTGGACACTGGCGTTGGGTTGGCTGGCTTCTTTAGTTTTGTTTTTGTAACACTTTAAGAATCCCATTCCCCTGGCTGGGACACGATTTGCATCACAGGAGTGAAATATGACTTTTTAGTTTGGTCCTTCCTAGCAATGAGATTTTCCCCACCCGCACCTTGTGCCTTTGCTCCATCCATGGAACAAATAATCTTTGATGCCCAGCAGAGCATGTAACTAATGGATGCTGCTGGAATAGCAGATTTGGAGGGTCATGGAATCTGTATAAATGTTTCCCCTTCGCTAATGCGGCTGAGATGTGACCAGGTGACTCATCCCTCTCATGGGTCTCTGGTGACGTCCCAAGGGACACTGAGCCGGATGCTTTCCTGTGAGCCATTTCTACCCTAGCAACATCGATTCCACTGGACGTGCATCCAGCAGTTCTGCTTTCCAGTTTCCTCTCGATGACTCAGGACCCACCTTCCTCCACACCCACTTGCTCGCTGATCTCCAGAGGGAACCTGTGTCGCCCCCTGCTGCTATCCATAGGTTTTCCCACAGTCTGCTCCCCTTGCTCTCTTCTGCGATGAGATGCAGGTGGAGGATGTACTTGTCTGGACAGTAGGAAGTGAGGGCGTCCTTTCCTAGTAGATATGGGTGGGGAATTTGGGGGTGCAGGAGTGGGATATAATCTATGGGATATTGAGGCACAACATGAGCAGTGATGGGTGGGAAATGGGGTGTCCTCCCATGTGGTGCAGGTCTGGGGTGTACCAGTGAGGTGTCTGTTCCTGGAAGAGATGGGGAGGAATGAGGCATCCCATCCCCATAGGTGCAGGTGTGGGGTGCCCTCTATACAACAGCGGGGTATATCTAATCCCCATTGTCTCTCTTCCTTTAACTCCTTGTCTTTTCTCTCTCACACTCCCCCTTCATTTCACTGTAGTCTCTTACTCACTTCCTTCTGGTCACACTTCACTGGCTGCTGCCAGGACCGGCTGCGTGTCAGTAACAGGAAGAAGTATGAAACCTGCTGTTAAGGCCATCAATAACTCTGTCTCAATGGAGAAGGGAAGGGTGGGAGGGGAGAAGGGAATCTGTAATCTCTTGCCACCTCACTGACATTTTCTTTACAGGCACTGGAAGGAGAAGCAGCTGCTGGCATTTACCCCCCCTGGGGAGCCGTGTCTTGTCTTTAACCCTCTCCTTCCCTTCTAGGCCACTGCTGCTTCTCCGAGTCAAAGCCGTGCTGCTGCACACAGCAGTAGGGTTGGGTACTCTTCAGAATAGCACCCCCTCCTGGAAGGAGATGGATCCACAGGGAGAGCTTCCCCTATCTAAGGGCCAAAACACAGCATTCTGGGCCCAACCGAAACAGGAAAGAATGGGGCACTCGCTGCAAGGGCACCCCTTATGGGTGGGGGAAGCTGAGGATCATTGATTCATAGGAGAAACTGGCGATCCCTAGAGAATCGGTGTCACTCCTTGGTATGGAAAAGGCATACTATGAGATAGGTGTATGTGTAACACGCTTGACTGGGGGCTCTGTCTGCCTCTAGTGGTGGCTGGGCTATAGATAGCAGTTGATAAACCCGCTACCGCCTCGGCTGAAAGTTTTTTAACCCAGTTCAATTCCCTGCATTGCTGGGTTGGTTGTCAGTAGTTGGGGTTGAACCTGTGACCTCTGTAGCTAAAGGCATGAGCCTCTAATGCAAAAAGAGCCAGCGCTATTAGCCAGGGCTGCAACATGCTCGTCGACCTCTATCTGTGGCTCCACCACGGCTAAAGGTGGACAGTGTCCCACTGAATGGATTGCGGGTGGTTGAGTGGTTCAGGGAGGGAAGCCCATTTCTCTCTGCTCCTCCTTTGTGTAGCACCAGGGATGTTCTCACAGATGTGCAATGGAAGGAGGAAAAGGAACAGGATGGTTGGGCATGCACGTCTCTCCCCCAGTGAAGCACCATTATGCCCCTTCTCCCCTGCTGGAGCTTTGAACTCCCGCCGCCAGCCCCTGAGGATTCAGGCTGGGGGACGCTGGTAAACCCTTGTGGTTTGTTTTTGGTTTTTTTGTCAGGAGGTGAAGATTTTCCGTGCTCTGATCCTGGGGGAGCTGGAGAGGGGCCAAAGCCAGTTCCAGGCGCTCTGCTTTGTCACACGGCTTCACCGCAACGAGATCATCCCCAGCGAGTCCATGGCGAAGCTGCGGCAGGTGAGGGGCAGCCCCACGAGTTGGCCTGGTGCCTCCCCCACATGTGATCCCTGGTCTCTTGGGGCTATGTGCTTTCCTGTAGGCATAAAAGCCAGCCAGGGCCCCTAACCTTTTCAAGTACCGGTCTCAATTTAGTAACCTCAGATCACTGGCCCAGCCAATGGCCACCACTTCCCAGTGCATGCTGCAATCAGCAATGGCTTCCCTTAACCCTAGGCTAGCGCAGCCCCCATTCCATCCGTGGGGAGGAGGATAGCAACTGTGGCCAGGAGTGGCCAAGACCTCCACTTTGCCCCCCCTCTAAATAGGCAGCACCCACCGCACTCCTTACGGTGGTGTCTCTTCAATGCCATCTCATGGAGAAGAGCGCCACCTACTGAATTCCCAGCACTTCCAGCAGTCCCTGGAATTTCTCTGGGGTCTCATTCAAGTGCCGGGCAGGCGTAGCTTGGAGGTCAGCTGGGAATCCCAGCACAAGACAGGCCAGCTGCATGCTTATTTCTTAGGTTTGCATAAAATACTGATGTCCCAAAAAAGCTAATTTTGGGCGGGAGGAGAGGAAGACGCTTGACGATACTTGTTACCCATAATGCAGCAGGAATTAGAGTCAATGTAACTTTCTCCTCGCCAGAAAAACCCCAAGACAGTGCGGCAGGCGGAGGAGGTGCGTGGGCTGGAACATCTCAACATGGACGTAGCGGTCAACTTCAGCAAAGGAGGCCAGCTGAGCCCCCACATTCACAACGTCTGCTCAGAGGCCAAAGAGGCTATTTACACCCGAGAAGAAGACGTTAAATTTTGGCTGGAGAAAGGTAAGAATCTCCTTCCGCGCTGGGCCCGCAAGCGCAAAAAGTGCAACCCAGTCTGCAAGCCACTATGATCTCCCCCTCTGCATTGTTGGGGGGATAATCTGGTTCACGTCAATCCCTTGCATGTGCAGCTGGAGTATTGGTGCACACAGATCCCTTGCACACTGCCTGGGGGAGGGCTAGTGGTTAACTTGCTACACATCTGGTTTTCACATGCTGCTCTTCTAATGAATCCAAGCTGAGTGTGTTACTTTCTGGGGCCACATCTCCCTAGTGTGAGACCCTGCTCCTCCCAGGACCCCACCTAGTTCCACATCCTAGACCTGCCTGGGCACAATTACCAGATCCTGTCCCCTGGGCACGAGAAAAACATTTGGTGACTTATGCCGAGGCCATAAGCCAAGTGCAGGGAAGGCAATTAGTGCTAATTAAAGTGGTGGCTTCTGTGATGTGGACACCTGTCCAATGGGAACTGGGCTGAGTCCTCACAAACCTCGTTTCATAGAGGGGCTTACTGAACAGCCGTCTGATGCCTGTCACTTTCCGTCACTACCTATAATCTGGGCCAGATTTGAATTGGTGCCTTACAGGGGAGAAGTCCTATCGCCTATTCCCAGCCCCCCGAGCAACCTAGCCTGCAGGAGGCAGCATCCTGAGCCATGCACCTGTCTCTCCCTTTCCTCCCACAGGGGTGGATGGCTCCATGTTCGAGGTCTTGCCCCAGTCGGCCGACCTGCCCGACCTGCAGCGCTGCAAGCTGTGCTTGGACCGCTGGAAGCCCTGCATCTGCAGTTACTCGCTGAGCATCGAGTGGTACCCGTGCATGCTCAAGTACTGCAAGAGCCGCGATGCCGGCGGCAAGGTCTCCTCCTACAAGTGCGGCATCCGCAGCTGCCAGAAGGGCTACAGTTTTGACTATTACGTGCCGCAGAAGCAGCTGTGCCTATGGGACGAGGAGACCTAGCAGGCCCTGGCCAGGCCTTTCCAAGCAGCATCTCTTCTGCCTCCCGCTGTGATGCTCTGGGTGGAGCTGGCTGCCTGGAGGGGGAGACAGGTCATGGAGATGCCTTGTGCCATGAAGGATTTGTTATGCCTCTTTCCTTCCCACTCCCCTGGGTCCCCTAATGCTGCCTCACACTGTGAAAACTGGCTCAGCTTGCCATGTATTAAGAGTGCCCTGCCCACCTCCTATGGGCATCACTCACCTATGGGCATCATCTGGGACCGGAAGGAGGCAGGGGGGAGGAGCTTTCATGGGGGGAAGGGGTTCGTTTTGATCTAGCAGGTTTGCCCAGCTCTGGGGAAGAGACGGACGAGCTGGGGTGTCGGTGCCAGGACAGAGCCTCTTCAAGGGGGGAGCCATTTTAACTGTAGCGTCTCCACCACCAAAATGTGACCCTGGTGCTTTGTCTTAAAGCCACCGGAGGGGGTGGAGCTCTGACCCCTTCCCTGCCTCTTGGACCTTCCAGCTACACCAGAGCAGCGTTGGCCACCAAAGGGGGCCAGATGGTTTGTGGGGTCACTCCCAAGCAGGGGATGGTCCGAGGCCCACAAATCAGGAGCCCTGCTGTGGTTAGTCCTAGTGTCACATTGGATGATGCCTCCTCCCCCTGGCTGGAGGAGGGAATCATATGGAGCAGGAGTTGCCGTAAATCCCACCTCAGCCCCTAAAAATTGAAGGGCTCTGAGTAGTCTCTGGTTTGGCTTGTTTTCATGACCCATCCCTGCTGGGGATTAGGCTCCTGCATCCCACTTGCTTCCTATTAAGAAAGACCCGTCCACACATTTCTACCCTCCCCTGCAAGACCGTGATTGTGACGGGGAGAGAAGATCCCCGGCTGGGTTTGCTCCCTCACTTTGCGGGAGGTGCTGATCTCTGGGGATAGAGAGACTCTTGGATTCTGTTCCCACCTCTGCTGCGAAACCACTGTGTGAGCTTGGGGTGAGTCACACCACGGCACTGCCTTTGTTCCCCTCGCTGTAAGAGTGGGGAGGATGATGAGACTGGCTCCTATGTAACGTGCTTGGAGATCTTCAGGTGGAAGGCACTCCCTGTTCGCTGAGTATTTGTACTGTATTCTGCCTTCCCTAGGGCTGGAGCATGACGGGGAAATACTCATAGGGTTTGCACGCACTTTAGAGCAGCTGCAGTTTTTAACCCTAACCCCTCCTGCTCTGCACCCTCCACCATGTGCCTTTTTGCCTATAATCCAGGCATTTCAGACCAAAAAAAAAAGCTATTTTAAGAATTTTTTTTTCTTTTTAATTTGCTCATAGAACTATTTTTGTATCAATCTCTTAATGGGAAAGGTTTTTTTAAAAAAAAAATATTGCCACATGAAGTAAAACCAAAAAAAAGAAAGAAAGAAACTTGAAAAGATTCTTAAAGCAAATTATTTATCGTTTGTAAGATAAAGAAATGGATTTTTAGATGTAACTGTAGAGTCAACCATCTCCACAACTCACTCTCAGCCTCTTTCTGTTGTCTGGTTCCATTGGATTTAGGGCTGCTTCCTTATGGTGAAACTCCAGTGGTATCAGAGGTGGAATTAGAGCCTATTTCCATCAGTGCAGTCAGCAGTCCCTTCCATGATTGCTAAATCCAGGCCAGGATTCAGGGAGACCTACTGTGATGACGCTAGGCAGCTGTCTGGGTGCTAGAGAGAAACCCCAGGGTCTGCCTGGGGTCCAGCAGCCTCAATAAAGAATCCTTTATATTCATTACAGCTGAGTCCTGTCTATTGTTGATGTGCCCAGTGTGGGGTGAAGGCTCTGGCTTAATAGGCTTTTCCCATCTCAAAGCACCACGATCCCAAGACTGGTGCAGGGAGAAGTTTGGGCTGCTGCTTCCCTCTGGAGGAAGGCAGGCTAAGAACAATCCTTTATCTTCTCGGAGAGGCTGCACGATAGCTCAGCTGCCTGGCATCTGAGGCCTCAGGGCAAATCACTCGCTGTGTCTGCCCCTGTCCCTTGTCTTCTGCCACAGACCATCTGAATGGCCAGCCTGTCCCTCTTCCACCTTTGGGCTTCCATTCTCTGCTTCCTGAGCTCCTGCTCTTTGTTCTACGGCGTCATCCAAGGATTGCCTCCCTCCATTCTGAAGGGAGTTGAAACCATGCCCTTGGCTGGGGCTGCCAGTTCCTCACCGACCATGGTTGGGCCAGGAAACCGGCATGGCTCTGCTGTTCCATCCCACGGGGACACCGGTGGATTTTCAGCCATGCTGCAATAGAGTTAAACCCCACCAGGCCGCAGGGGCACTGGCACAGTCTCTGCAGTTATGCCCCTCCTGGGATCAGTGGGCACCATACCACTCTGCAGCGCTGAGGTTGTTTCTCTCAGGTGTCCCTAGCAGACCCATCACCAGGGGTATCTAAGCACACGTTTCCCCATGGGGGCATTGTGGCCCCTCTGCTGCCATCTCTCCCACCATCTTGCCCCTCACTGCCCTGGAGGGTCATGCCCACCGGGGGCGGGGGGGAGGGAGGTGCTGCCTGGCTGTCATTGGCTAATGGGCTCACTCTCTGATCTTGCTGAAAGGAAATTCTCCATCCTGTTGGAGACCCCTGTGCTGCTCGGTCTTTCCCTCTCCAGACCAGTGGCCCAGGTTTAGGCTGATGATCCAGAGCTGCCAAGCGCCCAGCTGTGCTACTGATTGAATGTGTGAGATCAGTGGGCTACACTTGCAGGTGAGCTCTTTCCCCCATAACTGTGTGAGGTCACAGCTCCCTGACCAAAAACAGGGACACCCCATCCACTCTGCCTTCTGAAAGCCTTCAGCGGCCTGAGGCTGGGGTTCAGGCCCTCCGGCTGCTGTGCAACAGTTAATGACATTCTCAATTCCTGCAGCAAGGCAGACAGCTGCTTTCACCACCCTGTGCTGGGCTTTCGTGATTCCATTACCTGCAGCAGAGGAAACCCAGCGCTGGGGCTTGGAAGGTAAGTGAAGAAGGAAACTGACTTTAAACCACTTTGGTTTCTACAATATATTTGTTTGCAGTGTGTTCTGATCTGGAATCGATGGGGTTTCAGGAGTCTGTGCTATCTCCTCTGTTAACAGAAGTTTGGGCTGTCTCCTGGGGTGGGGCTATGTACCCAGAGATCATTAAATCTTCCAAAAGAGCTGCTTGGAAGTGGTCCTGCACTGTTATGCTCCCGGGGACGGAGACTAGCAGGGGCCAGATCCTCAGCTCTGGTAAATTAGCATAGCTCCCCTGAAATCTGTTAGCCTCAGAGCTGGGGAAGCTGACTCCCCTGGTTTACCTAAAGGTTTTTGCTGTCTCCTTTAGTTAGACAAGTGGAGCAAGGGGCTTGCACTGTGGTTTTGGAAGTCTCCACAAGAGTGTGCTGCTGGCCTGAATTTCCCCAGCACTTCAGTTGCTTTGTGCATTGAGAATTAGGAAAACATGTGTGCAGGAAGAATCATTTTCAGCTGGGGAGGATGTTTGTGGCAATACATTTCCCAGTTAAGAGAATTTAATCAGTGCAACCTGAAGCTAAACCCCATGCACTAAAGACTTTTTTTCCCCTTCACTTTCCAAATTAAAAAGACACTCACCAGTCTTTGCAAGATCTCTTGCTACTCCCCAGTCCCCATAAGAATGGGAATAATGCATCCAATAGAGAAATAAATGTCATTTGGCACAAATATGTTCTTTCCAAAGTACTGCACAATCCACCTGTACAGTCAGCATTACTGAAAGGCAGCTGTTGGCAAGAGCAAACTGTCACACCGCAAGCTGTGGAAGGACATTTTGGCTCAGAATAATAGGATAAATCCATGCTCTCAGGAAAAGCATCAGGATATCTTTAACGTTCATGCAGATCTGACCTGGGGCTTGGGTTTAAGGTCCTGTGTGAAAGGCCATGCTTTGTAAACCAAGCATCATCCCAGGAGGTTTATCCAAGGGAGGAATAGATGTTGGTGGGTGGAGAGAAAGAAGCACAAGCAATGAGTAGTGTGGATAGGTCATTCACAGAGGCCACGGAAGAAGGGCTACTGATTTCTGGCAACAGTATCTGCACTAGAACTCAGAATGGACAGTATGAAAGCAAATCCCTGCTGGAAAGATGATCTTAATCTAATGCAAATGTAATTCACCCAGTGCTTTCCCCTGCCCTGCTTTACCCAAAATCAACAATCTTGTTCTTTTAAAGAATGCTTTTTATTAGGGTCATGAGTGGATCCTATAAACTATTAAGCACATTACATAGCAAAGGTTAGGTTGCAATGGGTTAAACTAATCCAATCCCACTTTGAAATGGGAGTAAGTTAAAGCAGGGTCCACACAGGGTGGGGTAGATTTACACCTAGCTTGCCACGAACTAAATGTTCATGCAGACAAGTTCAAGAATGTTTTTGAATGGCTTATGCAGCCAAACTTTCCAAAGTGGCCATTGCTCTCGCATGCTGCCCCTGGGGTAGGGAGTTGAGGGCCCAGCTTGCATCTCGACTTTCAGCAGTGCTACGCATCACAACTCCAATTGAAATCAATAGGAACTGCCGGTGCTCATCATCTCTTAAGACAGGGGTCCCCAACCCCCGGTCCGCGGCCCTGTACCGGTCCGCGGCCTCTTACAAACCGGGCCGCGAACCGACCCAGTGGACCTCCCGCAGGCGTGCCTGCGGGAGGTCTACCCGAGCCGCGGGACGAGCGCTCCCTCCGCAGTCATGCCTGCGGGAGGTCCGCTGCTCCTGGGGCTCCAGTGGACCTCCCGCAGGCATGACTGCGGACGGTTCGCTGGTCGCACGGCTCAGCTGGACTGCCCGCAGGCACGCCTGCGGGAGGTCTACCCGAGCCGTGGGACGAGCGCTCCCTCCACAGGCATGACCGGTCCCTGGTCCTGAAAAGGTTGGGGACCCCTGTCTTAAGACCAGCACCTCAAGTTTGGGCTCAGGGAAACTGAGGCACCAAAAATCAGTGGCTACTTGTGACAATGTTGGCCATGGACTTCACTAAGGGTGAAACCAACTAGAAATCATTCTAACTGCCTGAATAAGGAAAAGGAATTATATCCATGCTCTTCTTCATAGAATCATATGTTTTTAAAGTCAGAGGGAACTATTATGACCATCTAGTCTGAGTATTTTTGTAATTATCCTGTAGAATTCTATAGCAAGAATATAATTCTTCATTTAATGGTATAGAATAGCTATGAAACACTATAGAAAAGTTATCATTTGCTGGTAGAAAATGGAGTTTTTCCATAAGGGATAAGATGAAGGAATGGAAGCAAGACAATGATGAACAATGAAAGTGGAGTAAGGAAAAAATTTCAGTAGAAAAGGGCTTTTTCCCTTCAGTCTAAATAGCAGGATGTCCCAGTATCTGAGGATTTGTAACATGTCTCATATTAAGCAAGTCATTTATTTCCATGGCTGGATCTAACTAAATACTGAGCCAGTGTAGGAACACTGGATTTTTCTTCAGTCAGTGAGAATAGTAGTTGAAGCTGGTTCCCTCCTCCTATATTCCAGTCAGAGCAATTCGCTGTAATTCAGTTAACCAAAAATGTCTCCCAAGTGGATCAGAGGAGCCAGTGGGGTCTCTCCTACCAAAGGCCAGGAGTGCCTGTCTTTTCTGACCTCCCAAGCTGCATCCAAACTCCAAGATTGAGCTTGCAGACTGCGGAATTTCCAATCCCTTTCATATCACGTTCATTGCATTCCTTGCAGAATAAGCATCAAATGTCTCCTAATGGACCATAAAGAAGTGCTGTGCATCTATGCCGCAGCCCAGAAAGGTGGAGAGGAGGGAGCTAGCTAGTCAGATGCACCTGAGATACAGGCTAGGGTCACAGAGGTAGGTTTGTCACCCAGACCAGGCCCTCTGTCCAGCTAGAAGCAGGTGGTGTTAACACTCGAGTTAGACTGTGTTCTGGTGCTGTGTTCAGCCCCAGAGGTGGCTGCATGCTTATGGAGCAAAGGATCAAGGAAGAGAGCGTCAGAACTGAGCCCGCCCCCTAGGAGCTGCTGGCTGGGTGTCCAGTAGCAGGGAGCTCCTGACAAGAACTCTTGGTATCAAGCAGGGGAAGGCTCCATGTGTAATCCATTGGTCAGCATGTGCAGTGTCCCCCTCTGTGCCCAGTCCACACAGGATACAAGTTGGGAGCAGCTCCCAGCAGCAGAGACTGATGCTTTTAGTTCCTGAGGTGCCTGGTGTCGGCCGAGATATGGGGGTGAGTCACATGTTGTATTGGCGTCACTGATAGCAATTGGGCAGCCTGGTCTTGCCCTCTCTGATGTGGGCTAATGGGAGCAGGAAGGGCTCCTCCCCTTTTAAATCAGCCCATGAGTACCTAAATATGGATCTGAGCCTCCCTTCAGCCCCCCAGCTTTGAAACATGTTCATAGACTTTCCTCAGAATTATTCCATCCTCCTCCACCCCAGTATCCCCTCTGCTTTTCACCCTCCATCTCTCTGCCCCGTTTTTCTCTCTGTTGGTTCATGCACTTGGTTGTTTCCCCTGCGCTGGGGATTCCTGCACCATCCCATCTTTTCCCCGCTCTCTCCCGGCTGCAGAATCTGACTCAGGCTCTCAAACCCGGGGGGTTGGCTGTTGGGCAAAACAATCCCGCCTATCCCCAGAAGAAACCTGTATTTCCAGGGAGCAGGAAGTGCAGCATGTGGGAAAGCTGAGTGCCTCAGAATGTGGGCTAGGGAGAGAGAAATGGATGTGTGATAGCTTGCACCTGGCAGCTCCTGGGAGCTCGTAAACACTTTTCAGGATGGATTCCCGGCACAGAGGCCTGGGCAGATCTGAGCTCAGACATTCAGCTACAAAGAGTGAGAGCACTTAGATCAGAAGACCTGGGTTAGGGAGTGGTGCGGGCGGGGGCAGAGAGGAGAGGAGACCACAGACAATTCTGGGAGCAAATATACACTCTGAGGGCTTTCTACGCTCCGGAGTGAGATCACCATCCGGCACTTTACGTCAGCCTAACTCAGTAAGGGTCTACTCTAAAATGTCGCTCCCGCCGATGTCACTCGCCCACTACACCGACTTAATAACGCCACCTCTGCGAGAGGCGTGGTACTTAGGTCAATGTGGTGAGGTCGACGCAGTGTCCGTGTAGACACTGTGTGGCTTACATCAACCGTTGCTGCCTTTTAGAAACCGTCCCCCAGTGCCCTACACTGGCAGTTAAATCGGTGGAGCGCTCCTGGCGAGGAGAGACCCCGCCGACACAAGGAGCGTAGTGTGGACATGTGAAACCGAGTCAGTGATGGCGGTGGCTGTATATTGACATAATTTAGGTTGACTTAATTTTGTAGCGCTAGTGGCTTCATGGCTGGACTCTCAGCTCCCTGAAATTCCAGATTAGAGAGCTGGGTAGATGACCCTTTAAGCCTGCTGTGGGCTTTTAACATACACTGAGGGGAGCGTGTGAACTCTCAGTGAGTGTTGTGGGGCCCATCTAGGTTGCCGCGTGATTTGAGTTCTGTGTGGGCTGGCACCCATTGGGATCCTGATTCTGCTCTCTGTTATCCGACTGAAATGTGGAGTGACTCCACTTGAGTCAGTGGTGTCACATCAGCGAGGTTCTGGTGTCAGCGAGAGAAGGATCTGGGCCTTGCGAGGTCACCCAACAAATGTGGTTCTATCTTTCCACTCTCCTGTTGTAAGTACCTCAGTGGATGGGGGGTAGGAAGAAGGGTATCGGCCTCATAGAGAGGCAGCATGGCCTAGTGGACAGAGCTCAGGTCTGACAGACCGGAATTCCTGAGTTCTCACCATGCTTCTGCCTCAGCTCTTTGGGAAAGTCACCTTGTCTTTCTGTGTCCCCCTTTCCCCATTGTACAGATGCATATCATGCAGGTTCACAAGTTAATTACCCCGGTTCTGTGGGGTTAATTTAATTACCCTGGCCTGGCAACTGGATTCACCTGGGTAGACCCCACGCCCACACGGATCCCCATGGAGCACAAGAGTGCACGTCCTTGAATCCAATGGTGGGAGTGGGGACCAATGTCTGTTCAGGGCTTAGAAGATCAAAAGCCTTATCTAAGGACTGAGCAGCATATAGGTAGAATCCTGGCTCGGTCCTTTGATGGCTTCCGTCCAGCGTGCCCAGGCAGGTGTCTTGGCCTTGTCGGCACTGAGGTATGAGGGAGGCCACCTCATTTCCTACGGGGGTCTAGGGCTCTCTGATGACTGAGTCTCAGCAAAGCCCCTTCTTTTGCAGGCTTGGCAGTGGGAGGGGAGGCAGGTGCTCTGAGGTGTGTCCATGGCGCTGAGCAGCATATGGAGACGGCTGCCTCCTTCTCCCGAGCACCCCACCCCCTGTTTAGTGCTGCAGGGACTCAACAGTCCCAGAGTTACTAATATGCAAATCCTGGCGTTTTGCATGGGCCGCGTGCCAGGCTCTCAGAAGATCAGCATGCTGCCAAGCAGGGGGGCGGGGGGGCGTGGCCACAAGTGCACAGCATGCTCACCTGGCCCAGTGTGTCGCCGGGCAATGCAGGTGTAGGTGCTTCGGAGCTGCCTTGAGCCCAGCTTCAGAGGTGGGGGCAAACTGGCAGCCCCACAGGCCAGTGTGGGGCTGGCTGCAGGAGGCTGGGCGCGCTGTGGATTCTGTCCCACCAGCAGGATGGTGAATCTGGAGTCTGTGCACACAGGTAAGAGGGAGAGAGGATGGTCTCTGGTGTAACCCAGCAGGCTGCAGAGGTTGGTGGGGGGGCGGAAGGGGGCTGGGACACGATTCTGTTGAATCAGGTCGCCTGCCATGTTGAGGCAGGTGGTGACACTGAGGATGCCATGAGTTAGCAGCTCCTAGGGGATATAGGTGAGGGGGCCATCAGATTCAGGTTTGGTTGCTGAGAGTTGAAGAGAGAAAAGGGGGCAGAGAAAACAGAAGGAATGTGGGGGGGGACTGGGGAAGAGGGGGGTGTTTGGGTGAATGGGGCTGGGGGAAATTATGACAGGAGTCATTGAGGGGGAAGGGAACTAGCAGCCTGACTGGCTGAGGTGGGCGTGCTGAGGCCCACGTGCGTGTCTCCACTGCAGCGCTCCTCTCCAGTTAACCTAGCTGCAGAGAGGATGGCTGCTCTGAGGGGTTGTCTACACTTGAAACACTACAGTGGTGCTGCCCTCGCACCACAGTGTGTAGACAGCCGGCTACGGCGACAGGAGGGGTTCTTCCATTGCCATGACTAACGCTGTCTGTGCAGGGCCGCCAACAGTGGGTTCGGGCCCTGGTGAAAAAAAAATTGGGGCCCCCCCAGCAAAGGTGGACCGGTTAAACAGGGCCGGGGAAGCTGGGGTCCGGGCTCCCTTACGGACCGCCGGGCCCCGGTAATTTGTACCAGTTGCTCCCACCTCTTGTTGGCCCTGTGTCTGTGCCAGGGATTGGATCACTCAGGAGCGTGCGTTTTTCAGCCATAGCTGGCTCGGCTTAACTTCTCAGTAGACCTGGGAAATAACCTTCAAGCCGCACAGCGTGGCTGGTAGCAGCTGAGGCATTGTGCTCACTTTAGCTGCAGCCTGTCCCCCCACCAACAGGCCAGCCAGCTCGCGTTAGAAGCGCTGCTGTACTCGAGTTTAGGGGTTTTGTGTGTGGACAGGACTCAAGTTAGGGGCAAAGCTCAAGTTAACACTACAGTGAAGAGAAGCCCTGACAAGCCCCCAGAGACCGGGCAGGACATATGCATGTTGGAGTCCATGCAGGCATATGTCCGTGTCTATGTGTGTGCTGGCGTGTATAATCTGGGGGTGCACTTCTTTGCTGGTGTGGAGTGCTGTGTGCATCGGGGCGTAGGCTAGTGTCTGCATGCGAGCGCAGGGATCTGTGGGTCAGTCCATTCTGCAGCTATGGGCATGGGGCACTTCAGTGTGTGTATCTCTGTGGATGTAAACGTGGCCCCCTCATCACAGGAGATGGCTAAGCCCACTGTTGTGCACTGTGACACGGCTGTGAGTATCTGGGCTGGGGGTGTCATCTTAAACACAGGGGTTTATGAGAGCAGGAGAGAAACGGAGTTCAGTGAACCAGCTCAGCCCAGGGGGAACAGATTCTGTCGTGGTAGAAGTGGGAGCAGCTCCATCAAAGTCCGTGCTGTTGCTCCCAGGCTGGTTTGGGCCTGATATGTTTGATCGGGGCAGGCTTCTCCCCCTCCAAACCCTCTCCTGCTCTTGGGGTCGGGCTGAGCACCCTGCCCAGTCATCGGGACCAAATGTTTACAAGGTGGCCATGGATTTTTGGGCTCCCAAGTTGGGCCTGATTTTCAAAAGAGCTGAGCAGTAGCGGCTTCCCAGACTGGTGTCAGTGGGAGCTGACATGCTTAGCAGTGCCTTGAAAATCAGTCCCAAGGTGCTTAACATGCACCCAAAAGTGAAGGCCCTCAAAAATCAGTGGCCCTTCTACACACACACACACACACACACACACACACACACACACACACACACACACACACACACACACACACACCCCTTCTCTGTGCTATGATTAGATACGATTTTTCTTAACATTGTGAACGTCCCACGTGCCCTGTGCCAGAACTGTAATGAAACATTGCACGCGCCTTCTCTCGCGCGACAGTCAGGATCCCCAGCCTTAAGAGTGTAGCAGGAGACTCCCCTGCTCATGTGTCTCATCACAGAGAGCAGGGAGGATTTGGTTGCAGTCAACAGAAGATGGATTCTTTATTGAGGTGGCTGGATGCAGACCTGACCCTGTGGTTCTCTCGGGCTCCCAGACGAACTAACTGAAGTCTGAGTGGCTTAGCATTACCTCATAGGAGTTCCCTAAGTCCTGGGAGCGGAAGGGACTGCTAACTCCATGGCATCGCTCTCAGCTTTTGACTCGGGAATGCTGTGGTGTCGTGGATGCTGCTGGTTGCTCAGATGGCCCTGCTTGATCAAAAGCCTTGATGAAGGAAGTTAAAAGCAAATTAAGTGTCTGCCCCAAAGCCCATTTAAGACGCTAGAAAGACTCCCATTTATTTCAATGGACTTTGAACCAGTGTCTGCCATTTCACCTACCAAGAACTCAGGTTAAGGTTCTTTGCTTCTCCACAGCAATTGATGAAGATTCAGGGACCTGAAATAAAGCAGGGGCCCCTGTTGTCCTTATCCGCTGGGCTGGTCCTTGAGCTATTCGAATGTTGCAATAAAAACACCCAAATCCAGACTCGCATGTCAGCAAGTAAGTGAGGGAGGAACTGATTTTTTCCAAATAACAAGAGAATGGACATTCAGGCTAAATATACTGGGCCAGAGCCTCAGCTGGTGTAAATCAGCATAACATTGACTTCACTGATTTATACCTGCTAAGATCTGACCCCCAATCTGTGCGGGATCTAAAGATCTTTAAAAAGTATCATTTTGATTTTACAAGCAATCCCCAGCCACTCTCATTTAAGCCATATAGTTAGGTTTTTGTAAGACCTGTTTTGTTTTGTTTTAATCTATGATCTATATATCATATTGTTTCAATGGCTTGTTAAATTCCAATGAAAACTGTTTGTTTTTGTCTGGATGGAAGCCTCCCCTGGTATGGTTTGCAGCACAAACTGCAGAAATGTAAGGCAGGAAAGACAGCTGGTGAAAGTGGCTACATACAGAAGTGAAACTCGCTAACAGAGCTGGGCAGGAAACTGCTTTCCCATCTCTCAACCATTTTTCTGATTTTGAAAAATTTGCCCATCCAGAATCAGGACAAAAAAGCTGAAATCTCAACATCGGGATATTTTTGAGAAATGTTTTGGTTTCAGTTAACTGAAATGTGGGTTTCAAAACATTTTGGTTTGATTTCAACCATTTAAAAAAAATAATTAAAATGATTAGCTTAAATTTCAAAATGGAAAGGACCATAAAACTGGACTTTTTTCATTTGAAATGCTTGGACAACTTCAAAACTCTTTGCAAAAAAAAAAATTAATTAATTGAAAAATTCATGAGACATGAGCCTTTCCACCAAAACATTTTGTCAGAAAATTCCCAACCAGCTCTACTGATGAGGCTAGTTTCACTGTCCAAACCAAGGTTTGGACCAAATTCCCTGCTGGTGTCACTGCCTTGAAATCAGTAGACTTCCACCAACGGAGAAATGTCTTTGCCATTTATGATAGGAAGTATGTTCGATGTTTTAAAATTTGTTTGGTCATCCACAGCCAATGTTTACTATTTGGGGCGGGGGGAGGAATATGTACTAAAGGCAGCTCTAAATCCATATATAGGCACCTCACTAAATAAGGTTGGGCCAATTCTCAGTGGTACTGAACCTATGCAAATCCCATTGATTTTTAGAGCAAGTTGTGGGTGCTCAGCACCTGTCATGCTCCCTAGGGCCACCAGAGTTGTCCAGCCCCTCACCACTACCTGCCTCTAACAGGAAGCAGTCTTATCTTTGCCCACTGTAGCTTAAGCTCCCTGAAGCCAGCAGCCTCTGGCCACACAAGCACTGCCTTCCAGGTCCCCACAGGCCACCCCCTCTCTCTACAGGCTAATGATAGGAGCACCCCATCCCTTGAGTGCTCAAAGCGCTCCCTGCAGTGGCCAGCCCCTGTCACTGGCCACTCTCAGAAATTGCCAGGTAAGCTGTTCCTGAAGGAGCAGTGTACACGCAGCGTGACTGGCACAACTCAGGATCAGGTGCTTTATAATGTCTCAGCACTGGCATATATTTATAGTGAAACAATCATAAAGTTATTACTAAAAGTTAAGATTTAAGAGTTCTAGTGAGTAAGGATTATAAGTGGCAATAGAAACAGTTGCACAGGCAAACTGCAATCCAAGGTCTATGCTTACCAGTGGTTTCTTTTCCTATATAACAAAGTAGCTTTTTCTCCCAAGGAGTCATTCTTTGGAAGATGCTGCTAGTTTTCAGTCAGCACCAGGATCCAAGCATTCATGAACATCCCAGGCCCATCAAGAGGTTTCCCCAATGCCTGGATCCCAAGATGGGTTACTGGTCCCCCAGTTCTAGCCCAGTGAACCTTTGAAGTGCACCCTCAGATAAGACACTTCTCCCCCTGGCTTGTTTGTTCCTGTTAGCTACACGTCTTGCTGGTCTTTATTAGCACGCAGTTCCAAGTGGACATAGTCATGCCGGCAAAAAGGACCGTTTGCCAGTATAGCTTATTTTATTTGTAGTGGCAAAAGCACTGTGCATACAAGCTGCATCTCCACTAAGAGGATTTTCTGGGAGATCTATATCCATTTCGCTACACCAGCAAACCTTTTCTAGTGTAGAGTAGACCACAGTGACTGCCTTTAACTCAGGACATCCCAGCAGCTGAGGGCTTTAAAATGGATCCACATCATTATTCTCCCCATTTATTTTTATTACCCTGCTTATTCATTGTGAAATGTCCTACCTAACAAAGCTGTAGTGGAAACACAAAGCCATAGGAAGATTATGAATTTAAATTGGCTTCCAGTCTAGCAGCAGACTTTATCTGGAGGAATTGATTTGCTGCAAGTTTATTGATGTGTCTCTTTTATCATGCAGGCTCAATGTCACATGTTTATTGGGAGGGCTCTTAAGCTGTAAATAAATAGGTGTTCCCTTTTGCACAGAGCAGACTGGCATCTCATTAGCCATCTACACCTGGGTTTATTTCTCACCAGTTTTTGAGGAATCCTCCGAGGATGTCAGCTGTAGCATTTCCAAAAATCAGGAGCCAGCTTCCCCCAACAATCATGAGATTGTCTTAAAAATCATAAGATTAAAAAAAAGTGTTTGGGGTAGGGGGGTTATTCGCTTTTTGCTATTTGAGCCTGTAAGAGGGGGGGTGTCACATTTTCTGCTTCTCAACCACAAGGGCTAGAAATTGACTTTAGTCTCAGAAAACTACCTGACTCCAGGAGCTGGGGCTTTAACAGAAGCAGCAAAAATCACAAAGCTGGCAAGAAAATCATGAGAGTTGGCAGCACTGCAGCTGGAACCAACCATCCTAGCCCAAAAAATTACAAGAGGGCCTGGATCTTCTCTCCCGCTGGTGTAAATAAGGAGTAACTCTCCTAAAACCAATGGAGTTACATTGCTGCAAACAAAATCCAAATCCACATCCTAGACCAGTGGTTTTCAACCCGTGGTCCACGGACCCCTGGGGGTCCACAGACTATGTCTAAGAGTTCCAAAGGAGTCCGCATCTCCACTCGAAACTTTTTACAGGTCTGCAAAAAGGTTGAAAACCACTGTCCTGGATGTTCAAGAAATACTGGGCATTTTTAAGGGTTTTTAAACTGGTTTTTTTTAAATGGTGTTTTTGTCCAAATGGAAATTTCCATGTTAGTTTTGGATTAATTTTTTGGGTAGTGGGGAGAGGTTGTTGCAAAACCCATTTTTTGCTTGCTTGTTTTTAGTGTTGGGAGCTTTTTTGTTTTTATTTTTGTTTTGATGAAACCCCAAAAACTTTTGAATTTTTTTTTTGACAAAACAAAAATGTATTTGTTTTGTTTTTTGTCAATAAGTTTTTCGTGGGAGTAAAAAACACATCTCAACCAGCTGTTACCTCAATCTCAGCCTGGGACTCTGGGCAGGATGGCAGTACAATTGGTTATATTCTGATTCCCTAAAGACCCCAACCAAAATCCAGGCCCAAATGGAGTTTTGGTAAGAAAGGAACCCTTTCTGCCCACTTTTTAACTTTTATTCCAGTAGAAAACAGCTTAAAAAGTGAGTGTGTTACTTTTCTCCTCCACCAAAATGAAACCTAATTTTCCATTTTGAACCCTTTTGTTGGCCATGAAAAATGTTGAACACAATAAGAAAATTTAAACTTTGTCAAAAAAGGCATTTTCTATCGAGAAACTAAAAGCTTCATTGGAATATTGTCAAGCAGCGTTAGCATTAGTAACACCGGGGGGTGAATATGAAAACAGGATTAATTTCCTCTTTCTCCTTGCTGCATGAAATAATTGATTTATGTTTTTTAAAAAAAGTTTGCCTGATTCAGGCAATGTCTCTTTAAGGGGAAGGTTTCCACCTGCTTCTTTTATCCAGGCCAAACCATGAGTGCGCACATGTAGCTTGCCCATGGTGGCATTATTACTTCATGCAAATCAGCCTATCTCCTCAATGGGGATTGGCTGCTGGAAGCCTATGCAAATTAATCAGTTTGTTCTTTTTTTTTTATTTATTTGTCCAGCTAGGTTGGAAAGAGTTAAAATTCTCAGGAAAGGGGGGAGTCCATGTGAATTTGACTATAGCATTCTTCCTTCTTCAACTGATTCTGTGCTTCGGCTCTTTAATAAGGAGACGACCTATACAGCAAGTTAGGGCAAAGTTGACTATTTCTCCCCTTCCCTTTCTTTCAGCTGTCCCTGAAGAAGGTTCTGACCCCAGGCGTGGTGGCAGCTGTCACTTTAAGGGTAAATGTTTGATTTATTGAGATAAAAAGGGCTCCGGCAGAAATGCTGGAGTTAGGTGGCAGATTGCTCCGATTGTCTTTGGGGTGTCACTATGCCATGAAGTGGCCTGCTCTGTGTTTTTGGAAGTTAAAGAACAAGCATGAGGCAGCGGAGGGTTGGAGGGGAGCCGTGATCAAGGTGAGGGTGGGATGGAGAGAGGCAAATTGAATTGGGGAGGTAACTGGCAGGAGAGAGAGAGACTCTGCTCTACAGTATTGCCTCTCCTGCTCCGTCTCATCATCACTGTGCGCGCCTCTTTAGGGACCGTCTTTACTGTATGTTTTGTACAGCACCAGACACATTGTCATTGGTGAACGAACAATGGGAGGGGGGGGAAGAGGTTAGGAGAGTCAGTGGTTGGACCCTAAACTGAGGAGAAACAGTGGCGCCCTTTCTCCCTGGTTAGCCCAGTCAAGAAACCGGTGTAATAAACTCTGGAGAGAGACCAACAAGGAAAGGGGATCTCGCACCCTGATTGCCACTCTGATGCCAGAAACGAACAATGCAAAAAGTGAGAAGCACAGTGGTATACTGAGGAGGGGGAAAGGAATGAGGGAAATGCAGAGAGCAACAGGAGGGAAAAGGCATCCTCGGAGCTGATGAATATTCTATGTTGAGGAAGCAAGAATTTGAAAGTCTGATGGCTTATTGTAATTACACATTGATTTGTGTTGTTCAGTGGAAGCCACGTGGGCCTGGGTCTGTTATTAAAATCAGTTGTGCCTTCTTTTCAGCACTCAAGATGAGTGGCGATGTGGCAGACTCCACAGAAGCGCGGAACGAACCCGACCAAGTGGAACCAGGTAAGAGACTATCCTAGGACGTACGGTGCTTGAAGCGGGAGGCATGCATTGTTGGATACTGCGTTCTGTGCTTTGCGTCCGACTTCTCAAACCAGCTTGTGTGTTGGTCAAGAATCCACACTGAAGTAAATTTGAGCTCAGACCCAGCTGGGAATGAAAGATCTTTTCTTAATAGCTGTTAACCAGTTCAAAGCTCAGTAATGTTCGTCATGGTTAAGCACTGAAATAGATCCAGTGGGCAGTCGAATGGGTTAATAATGTTAATACAGTCTTGAAACAGAACCTTGCACAGATAGCTCTTTATTGTATTTCAGGGCCTATTCAGGAGTCTTTACGCAGACAAAACTCTCAGGGTCACATTCTTCCTCGGGGTGTATGCCACTGGAATCAGTAAAGTTATAACAGGTATTACTCTGGCAGTCATTTTACTCCAGTGCTCCCTGAATACCGATTGCTGACGAATGGGGCCTTTAGCTTGATTTTTTTTTAATGCAAATTTAGCACAGATTTGCACCAAATCCTCCAGTTCCACTGGAGGAGAGTGTGCAATATACTGGATGTGTCACTTTCATATTTTACAATATTCAAGCAGGCTCCCATTGATTATAATGGGCTTTGACTTAGGGACAAAGATTCCAAAGAGCTCCAGATCAGAGTTACAAGTGGTTGGCACTCACAGCTGGGGCCAGGTTTTCAAAAGGGCTCCACTTCCACTTAGGCGTCAAAATGTGCACCAAAATTTCAAAATGTGCTGAGAACCCAGCAGCACCCATTGTGACACAGCCAGATAGTCCAAAGATCTCGGTACGACATCATCTATCGAATGTGCAGGGCTCTTGTGCAGCAGAAGTCAGTGAAGAATCTCTGCAGTACAACAAAACAGAGTTTTAAATGCGAACAACAAAATAATTGCATTATAATAGGACGTGAACTAGCCCTTTATTCAGAAGTGGAAAGGTTCTATCGGGTTAGCCAGGAATGCCTCCTTAGTGCAAATTTCTACGTGGAAGGGCAGGGTTAGAATCCTCACTCCACCGAAGTCAATGTCAAAAGTCCCATTTCAGTGATGCCAGGATTTCACCCCAGATTTTTAAATGTTCCGTGCTCACAATGCGGGCCAGATATTCAAAACAGCCCTGCACACAATGCGCAGCCAATCTGGCCCATTGTTATGGTATCTACATAGGTGTTGAACTCTTGTGAAATTCTGGCCCTATATTTCCTGGAAGATAGCAGCAATCTCTTTTTAATTGTTTTAAGCCCGGGGAACTTCAGCTCATTACATGAGTCAAGCTCTCTTTCTAGTATCAGTTCTTTACACAGTGATTGGGCCTGATTTTGCTTTGTTGCACTTGGTTAATTGTGGAGTAATTTCTGCTGAAGTCAGTGGAGTTGAATTGATATGAAACTTGTATAGCTGAGATCAGAATTGAGCTCACTAGATAAAATACGTTCATTTTGAATTAGCTTAGTAACTAGCTGTATTTAAACAGGAAAATAGTGATGAGTTGGAAGTGAAAGTGCACAGGTGAAGCACCTTTATTTAAAAAACATGAGTGAATAATCGGAGTTGAGTGAATACGGCTTTAAGGGCCTTGAAGCCATGCAGAGAAATAAAAACCTGTAAAGATTTTGCATTCAGTGGTGGAGGAAATGCTTCTGTTCCGTTGGAAGCAACGAATTGGTTGTTAATTTTTTAGAGACTCTCTTAATGCAACCTCTGTAGCTGCCTGCCACGTTCAGGGTCTTCAGAAGTGAACAGACTAAGGGGAGGCTGTGCCGACATGTGAGCAGATACTGCAGTGAAATTCTAGCTTTTCCGTGTGGCCCCCAGGACTGTTGCCCCAGCTACAATAAACCATCAAGCCTGGATCCTGTGAATTGCTAAGAGCTTGGCTCCCCTTCCCCCCAAAACCACAACAGAATGGAAGGGTGCTCAGTGCGGAATCAGGCTTTCCGTCTGAGTTTGTGTGTGTCACATCTCTCCACTGATGCCAATGGATCTAAGCCAATTGAAGGGATCTGGCCTATATTTTATTCTTTAAAAACTGTTTTTAGCTCTTATTCTGTGAATTAATAAATAACCAGACACGTTTACTGAACTTCCAGAAAAGTTCATTTTATTTTCACTGATTTACGCTGCCAGGGGAAGGGCTATTGCTATTCATAATAGTAACCTATTTTGCTTACGAACTCCACATGGAGAAGTCCCCTTTGAAAGGCTTGTTAATTGAGGGCTGGTTTTCTTCCATTTTTAAAAGATCTAATAAGTTGGAACAAACCAAACAGCCCCCTAGGTATCTTGTCTCCTCCCAGGAAGAGTTACCCAGCTACAAATATTGTAACTATAAAGAATGGAAAAGTACTGGGGCAAGATTTACAAACACCTAAAGATGCAGATAGGTGCCTATTGGGAATTGCATTTATTTTCATTGACTTTTAATGGGAGTTCGGCTGCTTGGATTTTCTAAAGTGCCAAAGCAGGTTAGGCACGTATCTGCCTCTTCAGGCACCCAAATACCTCAGTCGATCTGGCTCTAGATCTAAAAAACAAAGCTAAAGGCTCTGATGGGAATTGTCAACAAAAGCATAACTCATGACTTTTCCCCGTGTTACAGGAGCTGGCTGAAATGTGATGACCTATTTTCACTAAGGGGGAAAAAAAAGTATTAACTTATGAATTTGTTTTCATTTCAAAGTGTTCCAACTGGACCCATTTCCTACATGTTGTCTATTTCCCCCTCCAAAGAAGTTAGTGAACTTTTTCCTTTACCAAAAGCCCCTCCGAAAACTGGTGTTAACTATTTAGCTATAAAACCCTTTGAATTTTGATTTTGTAAAAAGGCGAGACGTTTTTGGCACAAGAGGAACCATTTTGACAATGTCGACAGTGAAAGTTTAGTTTTAAAAAAAGGCCTTTTCCTGCCTCCTCCACCCCAACAGCAACAAAAAAAAAACTTCAAAAATTTCAACCCGCTCAGTGTTACCCCCACCCCCAGCCACTCGGGTGCATCTTCAGCTCCCCTTAGTGCTCACAGGAGGTGAGTGTGCTCAGCACCTGACAGCAGTGGGGGTTTTTATTGCAGTGTAGACCTACCCTCAGTGCACTAGCTCAAGTAAAGGTCGTACATTGATGTCTCCTTGAGCTGTAAATTACAGCTCCAGCTTCAGTGTAGATGTACCCTCGGTGACTTACCTGAGCTCACTCAAGAAGTCTGTGATGGAGCCAAGAATTAAGCCTGGGGCTCCCAAGACCTGGGCTAGTGCTCTAACCACTGGACAATCCTGCAACGCTTGCTACCAGGAGGAATCTCTCTGACTCCAATGGAGCATCCTATGCTAATGAGGGCTGGGCTACATGGCAACTCATCGGGGCTGGGACTGCGTCTTACTGTGTGTTCATACAGCACCTGCTACGATGGAGCCCCTTCTTTGGGGCCTCTTCTGTGTGTGTAGCATTGCCCGGCGGGGCGGGGGACTTCCCTTGTCTTTTTCTGTGAGGCACCGCTCTCCGCTGTGGGGCTGTGGAAATACTAAGTGAAATCATCATAATCCTGAAATGAGCGGGGGGGATAGATAGCTGCAAACGAAAAGATGGGGGTTAGCGGAGGGGACAGACCCCTCTGGTGTGCTGGATCTGTTTGTCCGGGCTGAGAGACAGTGTGTGTTTTCTCTGGGAGAAAGAAGGCAGCATGAGGGAGTGGAGCTTCTGCGTGCGTCTTTCTCTCTCGTCTCCTCCTTTTCCTGCCTGTGCCTTGGTGCATCTTGAGCCCAGTTCGTACAGGGGAAATTGACACAGGCCATGCCAGCAAATATTGGGTTGATTTCAAAGGCAGTGGAGGGGGCTCGGCACCAATCAGCGTCGCCCCTGCTCTCCAAGCCAGCAAGCAGAGGGCTGCTCTGTCCTGTAGTTGTCTAAACCACCACTATAGGGTGGAATGAAACAACTAGGTGAGCCTCTCCTCCCTTTGTTCGTGTCAGGCCTTTGCTGTGCACTATCTGCTCTGATCAGAACTGCGGGTCGCACCAAGCAGAGCTGCTACTTTGATTTCACTGGGATTGTGGGGTGGGGGAAGCCAAGGTTTAAACAAAAGTGCAACAGGGAAGCACTTCAAACACAACTGTCAGCAACTGAATGGCTGCAGGCACTGGGAACATCTTCCATCCCCACCCCGCTCCACCTGGCAAGTGGGGAGCTGCACAGCCTCACTGGAGACCAGGGCGAGCCCAACGGGTGGGCGTCCTAGGACAAGGAAGACAAAGCAGCAGAGCCCTCTGCTGCCTAGCTTTGCCTGTGCTGCCAGTGCTTCGGGTGCACCCCGTAGGCCCCTCCTGGACAGTCCCTGGCTCACGGGATGGCTTTGTGCCACTGTGCTGAAGCTGAGTTCCAGGGAGGAAAAAGAATTGTCCAAATGTGTGAAATGCGAGGCCCCACCTTTGGGAGCACAGTGGCACGGTTAGAACACACTACTGGGAGTGAGGGGTCCTGGCTTCTCTGGCTCACTCTGCTGATGACTTGACTTAGACCACACGCTGAGTTATTTAACCCATGTGTCTTTGTTTTCCCCATGAAGCGCTTCCAAGAGCCCAAGCAAAGATCTGGCCAGTTGAGCACCTCAGCTTGCATCCAAGGCAAATGAATTGCAGGTGCCCGACATCTCTGATAATCAGCTCCAGGGGAGCACGAGGAGCCTGTTTCCCTTGATTTGGGAACCACTGTTCTCCCTCTTGAATCCTATCCTGGCCTCATACCAACATCCTCCCACTGCCCAGTGTGGGTTACAGGTCCCTCTGTGCCCATCTGCAGAAGATGTGAGTTGTCACAGCCCCAGCTAGGGAGCTTCAGCTCAGGTGGTCTCCAGGCTGTTGGCCAAAAGGGTGGCTATCACCCAAACTTGACTGGCAGGAGACTCAAGAGACTGGAGGCAGTTCCTGAGATGGGAGACAATCTCTACCACCAAAGCCACCGCACCAGGCAAAAACTTCACAAGCCAAAAGCTCTCCCCTTCTCTAGGGTCCACAGTCAATTGCTTTTGGAAGTCCTAAGTGCGTTAATCTCTATCGACTCTGCTGGGTGCTTAGGGGATGGATGATCTTGCAAAGAGGGCAGGGCAGCTTGGTTCAATACCCAGCTCTGCCACAGACTCTCTTGGGCAAGGCACGTAATCTCAGTGCCTCCGTTTTCCCATCTGTAAACTGGGGCAATAAACCATTCTCCCTCCTTTTGTCTAGTTAGATTGTAAACTCTCTGGGGCAGGGATTGTCTCCCTATGGCTACACCTGCACTTCAGCTGGAGGTGGAATTTCCTGCTCAGGAAGATGTACATGTGCTAGCTTTGATCAAGCTAGTGCACTAAAAATAGCAGTGTATCCCCTGCTGGCTTCCCACGTACAATTCTGCCCCCTGACCCTAGGTACGTACTCGGGCAACCAGCCATACAGTCATGGCTACACTGCTATTTTTACCCAGCTGGCTCAATCAAAGGTAGGGAAGGTACATCTATACAGACCCAGTGCAGGCACCCCCTTAATGTCTGTGCAGCACTTAGAATAATGGGGCCCTGATCGCTGTTGGGGGCCAAAGGTGCTGCTGTTCATAATAAGGGTCAATGTAAAGCTAATTGGCTCAAGACTCAGTGGGGTAGGGAGTCTTTCACCTCTAGGTCAGTGGTTCAAATGCAAGCCCAAGGAACAGTCCTCTCCTACTGTTACTCCCGGGTGGCAGTACAGTGACTCCTGTGAAGTGAGTTGGTGGGTTCTCAGTCCACCGGGTAGGGCAAAGGGGCTCACATCCCACCATCCCGTGCAACTCTCCTCAGCACCCCCAATGAGTCCCTCTGCCTCTCCCGCCCTGCACCGCAGAGGGATCAGCCCCAGGGCGGGGCAGCCGCAGCCAGCAGTGAAACAGCTGGTTGCTACGGTGCAGGGGCCTGCTCGGGATTTGCATACGGCTGCTGATTTCCATAGCGCAGCTGGGTCTGAGGCAGGAGAAATTTCCATATGCCCAGCTCAGAGGCAGTTGGGGTGTGGGGAGAGGCATAGGAGGGGGGTTATTTGAAATTCAAATGAAGGTGATTAGGGGGTTTTACATCCTCAGGAGGGGAGAGGACAAAAGGAGGGGGGACAAAGGCTGCTTTTATTCTAATCAGGATGTTATCAGAGGGAGGTGAGCGCACCCTGTGCTCTTGGAAGAGCAGGGGCATTTTGGAAGGGCAGGCCTGCTTGTCTCTTCCTCCAGAGCCCTGTCCTCACCCCTGCAAACCGAACCATTGCCCATGGGAACAAGTCCTGCTCTGGGGGGTTTCCTCCTGGAACCTGCCTGCGTCCCCCACCCCACCCCCTTGCCGCCTCCTGTTGTGTGGAGATTGTGGGTCTATCTGGCAGGAGAGGGACGTGGAGACAGATGTTCTCCGAGGCGTTTGTCTACACAGGAGAGGTGCACAGGTTTAACTTAAACCAGTTTTTAGCCTAAATGGGTTCAGCTCCACCAAAACAGGCCACTCTCAGCCCTGGGAAAAGCCGGGGGGGTGTTGCACCAGTTACATCAATCGATTGGAATTCACACCTGTAGCACCTCTTCCATGTAGACCAGCCAGACCCCAGGTTTGTGCCTTAGGTCATTTGTTAATTGACACCCGAAGCCCTGCTCGGCTTCCTCAAGAATCCTATGGATCCCCCCAGAAATGTTTCTTAAATCTAACCTTGAAGAGGGGGAGATTCCAACCAGGGATGCGGTGATGTAAGCGCAGCATGGCCCCCCTGTAGTAGTGGCTGCAGTATCGAATGAACCTACCTCTCTCGGGTGTCTCACTCCCCTTGCTCAGACCTATGCTGCCCCTCCCTGTTATCTCACTCACCGTCTTCTCTCTCTTCTTCTCCCATAGCCTATCCCTACCCACTACCTGCTCACCCCTCTGCCCTGCCTTCCTACCCTGGGGAACGCCTTCAGCCTGGATAATGTGGGAGGGAAGCATCTGTCTCTCCTTCTGCTTGCCACCCCACGGCCTTACTCCTGAGCGCATCTCCCTGCACTGGGTTGACTGGACATGTAAAGGAAGAAGCTTTAAAGGCACTCCAAGAGACGGACCATAAACGGGGAGTGGCAGGTGCCAGTCTGCCCACACTCCAGCCACGTTCCCGACAGCAGGAGAGAGGAGCGAGGAGGTGTTTCTCTTTGAGAGCTAGCTACTCTGTGCACCAACCACTAATCGTGCTGCCTCTGGAAACAGTGGCCCAGGTTGTCTTTTGCAGTGTAGGAGCTAACGATACCACCTGGTGCCAGCTGATTTCTCCCCTACACTGAGGATGCTCTCTGCTGGCCATTTAGGGCCAAGTTCTGCCACTTAGCAATGTCTGAGTGGTGCACAGCAGCCAGCACAGAAGGAGAAAATCTGGGCTATTAATTGAAGTAACTGGAGGTAAGGTGACTTACACCAACTGAGGATCTGTCCCTTTATGTTTAGCAACAGAATAGTAAATATTTTTGCTCTGTGATTGTACAGTACCTAGCACAAGGGGCTCCTGATCCAGGAGCAGGGCCCTAGGCATTGCCACAATACACCTGATAAATAACAATAAAATAATGTAACATCCCTGATTGACATTGTTATCACTGATACAGCTATACTGTATGACATCTGTTTCCAACCATTTATTAGTACTGTTACTTATTTGGACTCTGCTGTCATCCACAGACATCAAGATCTGGGCCCCATTGTGCCAGGCACTGTACAAAGGTGTAGTAATGGGTCATCTCTTCCCCAGTGAGCTTACAATGCATGTTCAAGGGATGGTTGGCTCAAATTTGGCCCTATATGTAGCTTATAAATTAATGAACTTTTACAAAAATGGAATATGTATAGAAATGCTTTCCTGCATTTTTGTTTGTTTAAAGCAGCCATTCCCTTGTGTATATGCCATTCAAACATAGCCTCTTTGTTCGAATGCATGAGAACAGGAAAGTGAAAATGACTAGCAGCAGGGAGTGACCTGGGAGGCTGTTGTCTCAGTACTTTGTTGATTTAGAGCTATGCTTTAGGGAAGGCAATTTGGTGTAATGTATAGTGTAATGGGCTGCAATGCAGCAGATCTGGATCTGTCCCAGCCCTGCCACTGGATTGCTGGCTGGGCAAATCCTGTCACTGCCTGGTGCCTCAGTATCCCTATCTGTAAAATAGGGATAATGATGCTGACGTCCTCCATGGTAAAGTGCTTTGAGATCTACAGATGAGCATGCTGTATAACAACTAGGTGATGGTATTAGCTCAGCCACAAGTTGATGGTCTGGATGCAGGAATCACTGGGTAAAATCTGCTGCCTATTCAGAATAGATGATGGTCGCTTCTGGCCTTAAACTCTATGAATTGTCCAAGCTGAGTGAGATGCAAAAACAAACCAATGTAAATACCCAGGAGCTTACTGGACTTGTACCATTCTTTTCATTTTGACCATCAAATTCATTTGTAACCATAAGTAGGAACATTTTATTTGTTCAATTACTCTTAACTTGATGCTTAATATAAAAGTCCATTTCAGTGTAGCTAAGAGGTTTTGCTTCTTTATAACATCTGACTCAAATGCCAGTTATAGCTCTAATGATTGTTGCTGCGGGCTTTTCCTTCCCCACTGCTGAGTGAGCATTGAATATCATGTGATAGTCGACATGGTGGAGCTGATGGGAGCAGCAATCATGTCAATAGACAGTCAATTAATGTGAGCAAGCCAATTTCCTAACAATTTGTTTCCAATATATAAATCCTCCCATTGCAATAATTTTCTTCTTACTGCCCTGTGTGATGCTGTAATGACATTTTACTGTATAAATAATTGCAGCTAGCACACTTAATGTGTGTCTGGCATTGTTCCTTCCTTGACATTGTTCCTCTTTCATTGTTCAACTGCACAGAATATAATTCTCCAAAGCAGCACATGGAAAATCTGTTCCCCCTGTGAATTCCCCAGACCCTCCTTATAAAGATTTAACTTGCCATTAGTGTGCAGTCCAAATCCAAAATTTCCTAGTGACCAAATCTCCTTCCATTCTGTACAGCTCACTCAAAATGTAGGGTGAATTAATTTAGGTTTTGGGGCAGGGGTTCTGTCTACAACCCTGGTCGTGTAATCAGTATGTTGCCAACAGGTTGCTTTCTTGGCAAACTGATGCCCCCAGTAGGTGGCTAGCGCATGGTCTCAGAAGATGTTGTAAGACCGATTGTTGTGTCATGAGGTAATTATAGCTTGTTTTCTTGACTCTTGATTTCTTTTCTCTCCATTGCCGCGAGAGCTGGCTGCCTCCTGTACTTCTCTATTTGTCACAAACGGGAAGTTTAAGAGACAAAGAAATTCTGCAAACGAAACATCTCTGCCCATTAGCCATATCGTAGACCTGGCCCAGCTTCTTCATCATGAAGGGAAAAGGGAGAGAAGACACACTAACCCAAGGAGTTAGCAGTAATCGTTCTTATGCTTTAACAGGGAAACAGCAACAGAATTTCCCCCAGCAGGCCCACTGCCTCACATGAGACACTAAAATGCAAAGGGATGCAACCCAGCCACCCCAAGAGAAGCCCAGTATCCTGTCTTCCAATAGTGGCCAGTGCCACTATATCCAATGGCTCACCCTTGTCCTATGCTTAGTGATACCCCCAAAGAATTCTGGTAGATTGGTGAGGCATGGTTTCCCTTTACAAAAGCCATGCTGATTCTTCCCCAACGTATCTATGTGTTCTGGTAATTCTGTTCTTTAATATAGTTTTAACTAATTTGCCTAGTACCGGAGTTAGCCTTACCAGCCTGTAATTGCCAGGACTACCTCTGGAACCTTATTTAAAAAATTGGTGTCACATTAGCTATCCACAAATCATCTGGTACAGAGGCTAATTAAAGCAATAGGTTACATACCACAGTTGGTAATTCTGCAATTTCATATTTGAGTTCCTTCAGAACTCTTGGGTGAATACTATCTGGTCCTGGTGACTTATTACTGTTTAATTTATCAATTTGTTCCAAAACTTCCTCTACTGACACCTCAGTCTGGGACAGTTCCTCAGATTTGTTACCAACAAATAATGTCTCAGGTGTGGGAATCTCCCTCACATCCTCAGCCATAAAGACCTATGCAAAGAATTCATTTAGCTTCTCCACAATGACCTTGTCTTCCTTGAGTGCTCCTTCAGCACCTCAGTTGTCCAGTGGCCTCACTGATTGTTTGGCAGGCTTCCTGCTTCTGATGTACTTAACAAAATTGCTGTTTTGAAGGATGCCTTTTTGTCTCTAACTGCTTCCTTTACTCTGTTGTTTAGCCGTGGTGGCATTTTTTTGTCCTCTTACTTTTTTTAAAAGAAAATTACTATTTGGGGTATACATATAGTTAGTCTGTATTATCGTATTTTTTAAAAAGTTTCCATATGGCTTGCAGGCATTTCACTCTTGTTACTGTTCCCTTTTTTTGAACTACACAAAAGTGAGGAGGTTAATAACATGTAAATTTAAAATAAGTCAAATGCTCCTGTGGTGGGTTTCTTTGGTATTTTCCCCCCTACAAAGATGTTGCATTTAGTTACATCATGGTGTTATTACCGAGCAGTTCAGCTATATTCACCTCTTGGATCAGATACTGTGGGTCACTTAGGACTAAATCAGGAATTACCTCTCCTCTTCCAGGTTCCAGGGAAAGCTGTTCCAAGAAGCAGCCATTATTAATGTCTAGAAATATTATCTCTTGATCACGTCCTGAGGTGCCGTGCTCATAGACAACAGAGTTGAAATCCTCCCTTATAATTGGGTTTTCTGTTTTTGTAGCCTCTCTCATCTCCTTCAGTATTTCACAGTCACTGTCACCGCTGTATATTCCTACTGCTACACTCTTATTATTCAAGCGTGATATTTCTGTCCCTAGAGATTCTGTGGTACTGTTTGATTCATTTAAGATTTTTACTATATTTGACTCTGTGCTTTCTTTCACATACAGTGCCACTCCCCCACCAGCATGATCTCTTCTGTCGTTCCTACATATTTTTGCACTGGTTGTGATGGTGACACCAGGGATCCAAATGGGGGTTGCGCTGGTGACAGCGGGGATCCGAACAGGGGTTGCGTTGGTTGTGAACTGACCACGCTGTTTGTTTGCCTTTTCGGTTGTAAACAAAACACTCCCGGCAAAAAATCCGTCCGGAACCCTGCTGCGGCTCTCCCCTCCCATCCCTAGAGAAACCTCCCCAGGCAAACTCGCACCAGAGCTGGTGCCAGCACTATGCAAAGCAGCCACATACCTGCTGGCTGCCAGGTGAACCAGGGAGAGGAGCTGGCTGTTTGCCTGAAGTGTTACTGATAGCCGACCATGATTATTCCTTCCAACCTGAGCACCCTCAAAGTGAGAGTTGGGGGAAGTACTCTGAGGGTGGGAGGAGATGTTCTCAAAGCACGATAGCCCCTTGTTTCAGTACCGGGTGCTTTCCCAGCTTGGCACACACCCTCGTTATTAAAGAGGGCTGGACTCACTCTGCCAGTTCAGACCTTGCTTGGAAATGAAGGGTTCCAGCTTTAGAGTAGAACTCCAGGCTTGAGAGGTTTAGGTTCCTTCAGAATCTGGCAGAGGACCAAGAGTAGGGTAATCAGATGTCCCGATTTCATCAGATGTCCTGATATTTGGGGCTTTTTCTTATATGGGCTCATATTACCCCTCCCCCACCCCCATCCTGATTTTTCACACTTGCTGTCTGGTCACCCTAACCAAGACCCAGGCTCTGAGCTGATCTAAACCAGGGGAGCACCACTGAAGCTGATGGAGCGGTGGGTGTTTGACGGCAGTTGAGGATCTGACTCGTTCGTGTGCTTTTCTTTCTGGTTGCCTGATGCTGGGCAAGACTAGATTTCAAACAAGGATCCTTATTGCTTGCGCAGCATGTTCCTCTCGTGAGATTGAAGAGGATACTACAATCGCGCAAGCCTGTGTAGATCAAAACTAGATAGAAACATGGATTTATATGATTCGTTCTTGGGAAATCATTGGCTTAAATAAATGGAGGAAAGACTTTTTTTTGCCTAACCTCAAACTTATTTTCAAAGGCGCCAAAAGGAGTTAGGTACTCAATGTCCATTGACATTCCCATTGGGTGCCTAATCCCCTTAGGCTCCTTTTGAAAATCCCAGCCCAGATGTTTTGTAAAACCTAACCCCCTCTCCCAGCTAGTGTCTTTTTTTATAGTGAGATAACTGAGTCCAAGAGCCTGTAAAGACCTTGAAGGAGCAGAACAGAAAGGGACAGGACAGAAGGAGGAAGGTGGGAAGCTGAGCATGGTGGCACCTATGGATTAGACATGAGCCTTCGTTGGAAAATTTGGATCCAGGATCTGAACTCTCTCAAGTTTGGGATTCTACTCTGGGAGGTTTGGCTCAAGCCGTTGTAGAGATTGTCTGAAAATTCACGTCCAGGTTTGGAGTCCAAATTCCAATGAACTCAGGGATGGAGGGGGAGGGGGTAAGATGTTGATCATCCAGGGGAAATGAGAGACGGCCTGTGCTGTATCTTCGGGTTGGATCCTGTCTGATTCCCCTTGCTTTTGCCTAGCTGCCTTTGAATCAAGGAGTCGCCTTTTTTAGCACAACCCCACAACACCTTCCATTCCCTTAGATCTCCTGTAATTACTCAGGGCCACAAATTCCCTCAAGAATTGCAGGTGAACAGCCTCATCACCGGTTTGCCAGCCTCTCCTACAGCTTCTCTGCGCTTGCTTCCTGGTTGTTGGATAGCCAGGGATTAGGGAACACCCTCCCTCAGTAACCTCTAAGGATGCTGCTTGCGCCAAGCCACACCTCCGTTGAGCTTCCCCGTGACAGCACAGTAGGGGCATCACCCGGGGAGAACTGGTTCTATTTATTTCAGTAAAGATTTGGTACCTTCGGGAACCATTGAGTTGTGCAACAGCCACCTTTGTAACCGCCTGATCTTATTTTCATTGCCTCCATCCTGCTGCCCCATCTCCCTGCCTTTGTTCGTCACACTCACTTGGTGCATCTTGTCCTGCACTGAACTGGGTGCTTGTCAGGGAAAGGAGCGGGTCTTCGTGTATGTTTGTACAGGGCCGAGCACAACGAGGCCCGGTGGGGGCTCTAGGCGCTATAGCAACACCAAGATTCATTTTTGTTCTTTTCGTTGTAGGAAATGAACGAAATGGGCTGGACTTTAACAGACAGGTAAGATCTCCCAAACATTCCTCTCCTTTTGCAAGGCAGGTCATTGCATTTGCTGATCTCGTTGGGTCCCCAGGAACTGTCCATCTTGGGTCAGGATGACTGATGCTGCTTCTCTGTGTTGGCCTTTCTAGTCCGTAGTCCATTTGTTGATTTAAGATTTTGTTTAAATCCACATGAACTTCTTTTTTTTTTTTATAAATCACACTATGAAAGGGATTTTTGTTCCATTGGGGGAGAATCCGGCCTCAGCTCCAGGGTGCCACAGACGTTCTATTGTGTGTGACATTGTCGCCCTCCGCCCAGAGCATACGTGTCTGGGTGCACGGGGCCGATGCACCTGACTGTGAGGGACAGGCATGGTGAGGGTGGTTTGAGTTCTGGCAGTGCCTGGGTCAACACTATTATTTTCCTGGGATGGGGGCCTGAAAAGCCACAGATTCTCCTGCCCATTTCCCTTTGCAAGATAACAGGGGGCAGGAACATCAGACAAACATGGACGGCCCTTACATTTTAAAAGATCTATTTCAAGAGAGAAGTGAATTATTCTGGACATGAGTGAGTCTCAAGAACTGTCTCCTTTGCAGCCTCCCCTGGACTCTTCCCTGCCACTGTGTTGTAATCAATGTTAGGTTTCTGGTTATGGTGTCTGCTAGGGCTGTCGAGCTATTACAAAAAATTAATCGTGATTAATCACGCTGTTAGTAATAAAATACCATTTATTTAAATATTTTGGATGTTTTCTAGCTTTTCAAATATAGAGATTTCAATTACAACACAGAATACAAAGTGTACAGTGCTCATTTTATATTTATTTTCATTACTAATATTTGCACTGTAAAAAACCCAAAAGAAATAGTATTTTTTCAATTCACCTAATACAAGCACGGTAGTTTATGACAATTGAACTTACAAATGTAGAATTATGTACACACAAAAAACTGCCTTCAAAACTAAAAGTGTCAAACTTTAGAGCCCACAAGTCCACTTAGTCCTACTTCAGCCAATCACTTAGACAAATAAGTTTGGTTACAATTTGCAGGAGATAATGCTGCCCACTTCTTGTTTACAATATCACCTGAAAGTGAGAACAGGTGTTCTTCACATGGCACTGTTGTAGCTGGCGTCACAAGATATTTACGTGCCAGATGCACTAAAGAGTCATATGACCCTTTATGCTTCAACCACCATTCCAGAGGACATGCGTCCAAGCTGATGACGGGTTCTGCTGGATAACAATCCAAAGCAGAGCGGACCGATGCATGTTCATTTTCATCATCTGAGTCAGATGCCACCAGCAGAAGGTTGATTTTCTTTTTTGGTGGTTCGGGTTCTATAGTTTCCACTTCGGAGTGTTACTTTTTAAGACTTCTGAAAGCATGCGCCACACCTCCTCCCTCTCAGATTTTGGAAGGCACTTCAGGTTCTTAAACCTTGGGTCCAAGTGCCATAGCTATCCTGAGAAATCTCACATTGATACCTTCTTTCCATTTTGTCAAATGTGCAGTGCAAGTGTTCTTAAAACAAACAATATGTGCTGGGTCATCATCCGAGACTGCTATAACATGAAATATGTGGCAGAATGCGGGTAAAACAGAGCAGGGGACATACAATTCTCCCCCAATTTGTTCAGTCACAAATTTAATTAACGCCGTGTGTGGCCGATAAAATAGGCAAGGGGAGACGGTGCCTCTCCTAGTGCAGCCGTCCCTGCTGCCTGACACTAGGGCTGTGGTGACCCCCCCCCCCGCCTCTTCCTTTCCCTGCTCTGACCCTTCCCTGAGGCTCCCAGGGAGTGCTGCTGCTACCTGATCAATCTTCTTCCTCCCTCCTCCTCCACCCTACCCCACTCCCCTTTTGGAGATCCTCGCAGCTGCAGGCCATGTCTCTCCTCCTCACTCCCACTCCCCGTGGGGGGGGGGTGAGAGAGAGAGGATGCAAGTGGCAGGCAGGGGAGTGAGGAGGCATAGGGAGGGGATCCCTGAATAACTTTTGCACGGGTGAAAAAGCCTTCCAGAGACCTTGTAGCAGATGAAAGGGCCATTAAAGTGGTAATGAAGCCATTTAACAGGCATTTGCCAACAGCCAGCAAGCCTTTCCCTTTGGCCACATTCTGCTGGCTTTTATATTATAGGAAAATGTGTTTGGGGTTAAAAACCGTTCCCAAATTCTTGAGCTAGGCGTTTTATTCAAACCCAGTTTAAGTAAAGGCGTCTGGCAGGGAATTCTGCGTAAGAAAGGTGATTAAACTACTGCCCTAATGCAGGCTGTCAATGACGAAGACTTTTTCAAAAGGAGAGATTAGGCTTGGGTTTGGCGCAGGTAGTGTGAAAAGCCATGTCTCTCTATATACAGTATACACCAATCAAACTCCCTACCATGCAGAGGAGAATCCATCTGGCAACTGATCTATAGCTGTTGCCTGTTCAGTTCCCTTAGGGAATGTTGTTAGTGCTTTAAGGTGAAAAGAGGGCAGGGTCTCACGGCAGGGAGGGAGATCAGCAGCAGGGGGAGGAGGCAAGCAGCAGGTGGGGGAGCGGCAGGCGGGTGGGGGAGGAGGTCAGTAGAGGGGGGACTTTACTGGGGGAGTGAAGAGGTGAGAGGCAAGTCAGCAGTGGGAGGGGGAAGGGGCAGGGCCTGGGAGGGGGAAGGGATGGCGCATGGGCGGGGCCATGGACAGAAGAGGCAGGACAAGGTGCTTGCCTCCCCCAGGGGAAGCTTCACCCACCATCCATGATTAACACATTACTTTTTTAACGAGTATCAGCAGCACGGAAGCATGTCCTCTGGAATGGTGGCTGAAGCATGAAGGGGCATTCAAATGTTTAGCATGTGTGGCACGTAAATACCTTGCAATGCCAGCTACAAAAGCGCCATGTGAATGCCTGTTCTTACTTTCAGGTGACATTGTAAACAAGAAGCAGACAGCAGTATCTCCCATAAATGTAAACAAAGTTGTTTGTCTTAGCGATTGGCTGAACAAGAAGTAGGACTGAGTGGACTTTAGGCTCTAAAATTTTACATGGTTTTGTTTTTGAGCGCAGTCATGTAACAAAAACATCTACATTTGTAAGCTACGCTTTCATGATAAAGAGATTGCATTACAGTACTTGTATGAGGTGAATTGAAAAATACTATTCTGTTTATCATTTTTACAGTGCAAACACTTATAATAAAAAATAATATAAAGTGAGCACTGTACATTTTGAATTCTGGGTGGGAAAAATCAATATATTTGAAAATGTAGAAAACCATCAAAAATATTAAATAAATTTCAATTGGCATTCTGTTGTTTAACAGTGTGATTAATCACAATTACTTTTTTTGAGTTAATCACGAGTGATTAATCGACAGCCCTAGCATCTGTTGCCATGGCGTCTCTGATTGTCTGGAGATTTTTGAAGACAGTGTTGAGAAATCCCCTGGAATCTTGAGTCCCAGGTCAAAACCCTCAGGTGAGGCAGGTAGAGTCAGCACTTCTTACACCGTAGATCCCAGCTCCTAAAATGCTGTAGGGCCTTCTCCAAAGCTCATTGAAGTCAATGGGAAAGACTCCTACACTGACTTCTGTGGACTCTGGATCAGATCCTCAGAGCCCAAAGGAGGAGGCAGCCTAGAGACGGATGTGGGAGGTGGCAGATTTGTGGGTTAGCTCTGGCCGCTAGCCAGAGGGTTGGGGAGGGGAAAGCCGTAAGAGGCTGTGGCTATCTCAGGGCTGTCATTAGGGATCTGAGCAGATGTTGCACATGTGAAAATTTATCACCTTGGTGATGGACAGGCTGTTCTGGTCCTTCCCCTTTCCCACTTCGCTCTCTGCCCCTCAGGGTTTGCCCTGGTGGTTTCCATCTGAGAAGGTGTGAGAAGGCCATTTATCTGTTTGTTTGCTTTGGCTCCTCTGGGCTTGGGTGGATCAATCCCTCCCCATCAAAGGAGTCTTAACATGCTCAGTTGTCTTCCATTGGAAAGCCACACTAAAAACAAAAAAGCCTTGTGACTCCAGAACCTACGGCAGGGAACTCCCGTGAGCCAAAGGGATCACCGGAGCGGCTCAGAACTAGTCGTAAGGGAAAATTCCATCGAGATAGAAATAGGCAGTGAAAGTACATTGTGCTGGACCTAAAGCCACTTGAAATCAATGGAAAAGCTCTTGTCGATTTCACCAGACTTGGGATCAGACTCAGAGCCTGCTCTGGACCTCATAGGATTGGGCCCTACTGCGCTGAATGATTTACATCAGAAATGCAGACTCAGCAGTGGGCTGTTTCCCCATAGACTCCCCAGTGCTGGCCAAGCCATCTAGACAGGATTTATTTGTAATGAGTGGGTGTGGGGGAGGGAATTAAACATCAGGCCATCACATTCCATATATACTCCTTCCAATATATGGGCATTTATCAGAATGTCGGACAGGTATGCATCATCAATGTTTTCATTAATCTCTCCATCCCGTTTTATTGTGGAATAGTTGGTTGTCTTCTTCATCTCTCAGAGAAGCACAAACACTTGCCAAAATAATACACAGTAGGAAACAAGCCCACAACAGCAAAGTGTCTGGCATAATAGGTTTGATCCTTCCCCAACAGAAGTCAGTTGCAAACAGGGCTGCTGGAACAATTTGGATAGTGGGGGTGATGAGAGCTGTTGAACCAAACTGTAAACTTTGTATATGATGGAAACCACTTCATATAGGGGGTGTGGCAGTACCCCTAATTCCAGCATCTATGATAGGTGTTGACATTAGTCACGTCTGCTAACATGGTAGAGTCCAGTGTGGTAACAACTAGCTATCTATATATGTGCGTGAATAGCAGATGTGTGTAACCCAATGCTAACGAAAGCGTGGCTCTGTCTCTACCCCTAGAACATGTGCAGAATTTTGTAAGTCCTTTATCTCACTAGGTAGAGGCTTGTGCTTTCAGAACATGAGTTCAATCCCAGTGACAGCCCAGCCGACAGCATTTTACATGTAGATGTGCTGATTTGTGGTAGCCACAGTTGTTATATACAGTTGAAATATCTCTCTGGTGCAGGCGAACCCAATGCGAGCAAGGGCCAGTGTTGCTTCATCTGTAACTTCTGTGAGTCTCTCCGTTCAGGCTCCATCCATAATTTACTCCAATTTGGAACTGGAGGCCAAGGTTATGTGACATTTTTGTCCAGTCCCACCTAGATGTTAGGTGTGGGGGAGGGATAGCTCAGTGGTTTGAACATTGGCCTGCTAAAGCCAGAGTTGTGAGTTAACGCTGGTTGCTTCCTGTTTACATCCAGGAAAACAGGCAACAATAAACTTTCTCCCGGGGGTGTGGGATGTCTCCCAAACTGTGTCAGTGAGGGAACTGGGTGATTCTTTCTCATACTAACTGGGGTTGGACTCAATTTGCTTGGCACAGAGCCAAACAGATACGCCTGCAAAGGGTCTGATCCAAAGCCCACGGACACTTGGGGGAGTTTTTCCATGCATATGTTGTGGCAGGAGTCCCCGGATAGTGCTGTTATGCATAGTCTTGCAAGCTCTTAGTGTACAGGCAATGTTCAGTCTTTAAATAAATGCTGTATTGTTAATTTTGTGATGGAGACTTTGCGGGGGAGCTGTTGCAAACAGCAAGAGAATTTTCTCTTTGACTTAATCTTTCTGACTAGAGTCAATTCTTGGGAAAAAATTGCTTATTGGGGTGTGGGCTGAGACTGGGGATTGCCTGCATGCCACTTTGACCCACCTGTGTTCAAGGACTGGTATGTATCGTGCAAATGTAGCACATAGTGTTAGGCTATATAAATATGTAATACATGCGGTAGATATTATGTTACACCAGGAATGTACCAGACTCCACATCACTGATTTCTCATTCACTGGGAAGCTGACCTGCAGGACCCCAATATCTGCTTGGCAGAGGGGTGACACACAGGTCCCTGAACAGAAAGGAGACTCAGTTTTCCCCCTTCTCCCAGCAGAGGGAGCCAAGGGATCTTTCAAGGCAAGTTTAGGGTCTATTGATGGGGTGGCAGGAGACTGAATGGAGCTAGGGTTGGAACGTCTATTGATACAGCAGTGTGGAGACAATATAGAAGTATCAGGGAGTGTGATGTTGGTTTCCTGTCATCCGAGTAGGCAATTCCTGCAGATAAGATGTCACATGTTTAGTACTAATGATGGGTTTGACTCTGTACAAATATAAAGACTATCCCTGCCCAAGGAGATTGCAGTGCAGATGACAGACATGCGGCAGGCACCAGAATGCACTGGAAATCCAGGTCTGGGAATAACTGAGAGCTGTGCTGTTGGTTTATGTTCTCCCCTGTAGTATTGATGATACACTCCTGATTTGAGGAAGGATGAGCCCGGAGAGAGGGGATAGCTTGGAGTGGTAGCATTGGGAGGGTAGCAACCACTGACTGCTAAAGAGATGTGACCAAAGGGTAATAAGACCTAACAATAATAATTAGCTCACATCTAGCACTTTTCGTTAGTAGATATCAAAGCATTTTACAAAAAGAGGTCAGTGTCACCCCATTTTACAGATGGGGAAACTGAGGCACAGGAAGGGAAGTGACTTGCCCAAAGTTACTGAGCAGGCCAGTGGTAGGGCTGAGAATAGATCCCAGGTCTCCTAAATCCCAGTCCCGTACTCTTGTCCACTAGGCCAGTCTGACTGAGGCCGTTATGATGAGTTGCATTTTCCAAAGCACTCAGGATTGGCCTAACTCTGCTCCCAGTGAAAGACAATGGTAAAACATCCCATGACATCTCCAGGAGCAGAGAGAGGCTAGCACGGAGCACTTTTGAAAATCCCTCCCATAGTTTCTAAAGCAAAGGCTCCTCTAGTGTGAAATTCACCCTTGTGCAGAGGGCCTGTGTGCTACTTAAATCCCACTTAACCCTTCAAACTAGGGCAAACTCTCTGCACAGGGGTGAATTTCACCATTATCAAAGTTCCAGTCTTTCAGATGGCAGCTTGATCTGGGAGAGGTGCTTCATATTTGGTGGGGGAGAGTTTGCTGGAATGGAGATTGCACATGCCAGCCCTGTCAGGGGAACTTAGATTTTAGAGATTTAAGTGAGTCTCCCGTCAGGTGCCGTTGAGGGAAACGGGTGGGTCTGACACTGATTTTTCTAAGGGGAGGGATTTCGGAGCTGATGTTCTGCAACGTGTGATCTTCCTTGTTATTGACATTAGATACACAAGGTGGGTGAGGTCATGTCTTTTATTGGGCCAGCTTCTGTTGGTGAAAGACAAAAAGCTTCATCAATAGAAGTTGGCCCGATAAAAGATCTGACCTCACCCACCTTGTCTGTCTAATATCCTGAGGAACACTGCGAATAGCATTGTTACTGACATGGCAGGCTGGGCTAATTCCACCTGAGACCTAAAATTCCTGGTGGCCTTTGAAAAAAAAAAATCACTAATAACGCTTTGCCCTTGCATAGTACCTTCCGTCCGAGGACCTGACAGCACTTGGCTGGCTAGTGTAGCCCCGGGACACCCCTGAGAGATAGAAGGGAGCATTACCCCCATTTCACAGATGCGGAAACTGAGGCACAGAGACTGATTTTTTTTTTCAGAGGTGCCGTTGAAACTAGTGGCAGTCATGAATATCAGGCCCAAGGTTATACAGAGAGTCTGTGGCAAAGCTGGGAAATGAACTTAGATCTTGTGACTCAGAGCCCTGCTATCTAACCAGATTAATCTCCTTCCTCCCATAAATCTCTTTGAAGGAGCAAGGTGCTAAACATTTTATTATTAATAATTTTTGCTAGACCTGCGCTTCCCTCCCTTAGGGAGCAGTTCTCGTCCTGTTTCATTTCACTTTCCCTCTCTCCCCCTCCACCACCCAATATCATGTATTCCCCACATGCCGTTTCAGTTCCTCCTTTGCTCTCCCCTGCGGGTATCAGCTGAGCTCAGGTTTCACTCTGCCCTCCAGATTTCCATCCCCTCCCCAATTTGCCCTCCTGTCTGGTGTCCGTTCGCATCCAGCTTTCCCCTTCCCTCCAGGTGTGGGCTCAGATTACACTTTCTCTTCTCCCTCCTTGCCCTGAAGCGTCACCCCCGGACTTAGCTGTGCGTTGCCTCCCCTGGGACCACTTTGGAAAACAACTTCATTGGCTCAAAACCAGCTGTACTCTCCACATCTGTATCAACAGACAGAATATGAGCTGAACGCCGGGCTGTCCCTTCCCCTTGGACGTTTCCCCAATTTCCCCTGCACTTGTGCTTCTAGCACTGGCCTGTGTCTGTTTGCTGTTCTCCTACAAAATGCAACCCACTGGGGAAAGGATCCAGAGAAAGATCTGGCTTTAGGTATAGGTCCCACTTCTCCTTCTGGCTGTCCATGGGGTGCCTACTGCTCACTCCTTCCATATTCTTTCTTGCCACCACTCCCATACGCGTCTGTGGGTGTTTTGCCTGGGGAGGAAGCGCAGGAGAACGAGGCACCAGGTGTCATCACGTGGCTCATCCTTGCCTAGGAGTGATTCTGGCCCAAGCTCAACCTCCAGGATGGAATAAAGTGCTGATCCTCTTGTGCAGAAGGTGTCCTTTATGGTGAACTTCCAATGAGCTGTATCAGCCCCGAAAATTTAAGTTGTTTGTTGAAACTCCCCATGCCACAAACAAGTCTTCAAAATTGGGCCATTCATGCCGTGGGTGCAGGGTTTTTAGCCTGGCCAGAATTCCCAAGAGAATAGCCTTGTCTCACTGCACCTGTTACCAGCATAGTCACCGAGTTTGTGCCTTCAGGGTGCAAGTCATCTGCTGAAGCTGACGGTAGCTACTCTTAGTCTCTGATTTGGTCCCTTGGCCAGAACCAGAGGCACTAGAGCAAATGCCAAATGCTCTTTTGCAACCTGAATCTAATGTATAACATCATTGGCGTGTAAGAGGCAGAACTGTAGAGCTGGTGAACATCAGGCCTGCTCTGCACTGTTCATTCCCTCTGGGGCACCTGGCACTGGCCACTTTCAGAGACAGGACACTGGCCTAGATGGCCCATGGGTCTGACCCAGGATAGCCATTCTAATGGCACCATAGCTGTGTCGCTGTGGCACCTGTAGTATAGACTTTGCCTCAGTTGGCAGCTGCAGCATAGGCCATGGCAGTGCAACCCCAACCCCATTTGCTGGCCCCATAACCACTGCCTGCTAATTTGATGCAGCCCTGTCCTGGGGGGGCGGGCATCGCCACCAGCAGTGAGACAGGACATTGGTCTAGGTGGCCGCTCTTTCTTCTTGGTGCCTCTCCTGAGACAGCCAAGAAGGACATTCACTGTGGAAGTGGTTTGGGGGACGTGGACACATTGTCCACTTGTGGCTGGAATGAGACCCACCAAACCGCTGGTAACAACTTATGGTCCTTTTTTACTTGAGCTGGATCTAAACCAGTTACCCAAAGACCCAGTGTCCCACTGCCCAAACCCTTGAATCTTCAGAAAGCTTCTAGTCACTTTTTACTCTATCCAAACCCATTCAGTGGCACCTAGTCTCCAGTCTAAGGCTGCCCCAGGGAAGGCTCCGTTTCTGGGTATTTTCTATACGGCCACTCCTGTCCCAGGTACTCTGAACAGGACCCAGCTTTTCAGGAGCTCCTGCTACACACAGAAACACATAAGCAAGAGTCCAATCACTCTCCATTCACCAGCAGGTGGATTTGCAGAGTGCATGCAAATTCCTTTCTCCAAGTGGACTCCTGTAATCCTTGAGTAAATATTTTCCAAGCTTGTAGTGGGCTGGCCTTGCTTTAGAAAGCTGTTTGCAGGGACATACCAGTTGTTTGCACAGTAAAAGCTAAGCTAAGAGGCACAGAGGACGCTTATCTAGGGGCTATTTAGATTGTCAGACTCTTTCCAAAGCCCTGAGTTGGATGAACCAAAATGCACAGAAATAGCTCTGCTGGCTCCTAACACCATCGTCACCAGTAATAACACAGCTTTGCAATTCTCTAGGGCCTTTTATCTGAAGATCTCGACACATTGGCAAGTGTTTAATTAATTAAAGGCCTCTCAGCACCCTGGAAAGGAGGGGTGCTACACCCATTTTTCAGAAGGCAAGTCGAGGCACAAAGGGGGCAGGTGCCAGTTTTCAAACAAGGCCTCTAATTTGGGATTCCCGACGACAGACCAGATATTTCAGAGGTGCCAGGCAGTCGGAACTCCCTGTGAAATCAGTGGGAGCTGCACGTGTCTGGCACCTTTGGAAATCAGGCCCAGGGATTGGCTCCAGTTGGGCACCCAAACCAATGAAAGCAACAAGCTTCCATGGAACATTTGTTGCACGGTGATTTAGCCAAGTGAATTTAGTGGCCGATTTGGAAGTAGGTCCCAGGAGCACTGGCTCCAAGCCCCCTCCTCTAATCAGGTTTCACCTGATCATTAGTCTGCACTCCCTGCCCCCGAAATGCAAAGAGAAATGAAGTTGTACGGTAGAGCTGATCTTGCTTTAATGATCTTGCTTGTATGTATTTAAAACAGTCCCTTTGGCTGCTGTTCCCATGTCCTCATTCCTTCTGGCGTTGGGACAGGATTCCTCCCAGCAATGTCAAAACTAGCCTGAGCCAATCACGGAACAGTGTCGAATAGGGACGAGGCCATCCGCAGTCACAGGTTCTTGCTGATGCCAAGATCATTTCCTTCTCATGCGGGACATGGCGCGAGGCACCTTGCGGCAGTGGGGGTGGCTAAACCTGGTTCTCACAGCTCATTACACAGATGCCAAGCCGGCGCCGTTCTGCCCACGGCCTGGATGATTGATCTGGGGACATCAGTGCTGCACAGCGGGTGACGCTTTAGACGGTCCCTACCCTGATTGGCAGCCCTAGGGCCAAGGAGGCATTATACAGAACAAACAGAGGAGGCTCATCCCAGCCAGAATGGTCCCTGGAATGAGGAATCTCTCGGGAAATGTTAAAGCACCAAACCTGGCCCCATTGAGATCAATGGTGGAGTTTTGCCACTTACTTCAGTGGGAGCAGGATTGGATCCAGAGGAGTCCTTTCAAGTGTGCAGCGTAGCATGGAAGAGGTCTGTAGTGGGCGAAATAGACCAAAGGGATTCATGAGGAGAGAGTCAGGGACACAGCCCAGGAAGGGGGCAGAGGAATGAAAAGCAAAGATGTGGGCAGGGGTGGAGTTCTGGAGAGCTTTGAAGATGGAGAGCCTGAATTTGAGAAAGGACATGGAGTGGGGGCGGGAGGGCAGTGCTGTGCTGTGGAAAGAGACCCAGGCAGCAGGGCAAGAAATGAAGATAAGCTTGGCTCTGGGTGGCTGGATTTTGGATGAATGGCGAGAGGGGAAAGCCAGGAAGGAATGGGGTGCCAGGGTTCCATGAGGAGAAAACAGTATAAATCAAAAGGTAATATTTCAGCGGACGGTTTCCTACACATCTCTGAGTCTCCTGCTGCTCAGTCAACTCAACTGGCTTCATTTTATAAACCACTAGCTTAGCATGTCTGTGAATGTTGGTGGAGAAAGCAGCTTGGCTAACTCCAAGCAATATTGGCCAAGACATAAAATAACTTAGAGTCAGTTGGAAAGAATATCCTGGCTATGGACAGTTCGTCCTTTGCCAAATCTGTGCTCTCCAATACACATCTCCAGATAAAGGCTCTCACAAGCCTCTGTGTGTCTGGGGATACGGTACATTGAAATAAACACAATACCCTTTAATGTAATGATTGTGCACAATTACAATTTATCTGAACACATCTGCCTGAGCAGCTTCTGAAGTCAACACAGTCATTCAAACTGTTCATTTTTCATTTGCTCTTTTTTCTTTATTTTTCCTCTTCCTTTTTGTGTTTTTTCCTTTCCTTCCTTCCCCTTCTTCCCCCATTTGTATTGGCCTGTGCTACACGTGTTTGTTTGATGTGTGTAATTCATTGCTTTGAGGGGACTACTTCTTTTCCTTATTTTTTTTCCCTGTTCAAAAACAAACCAACACTAAGGAAATTCCATACAAAAATGTGTGTTAATGAAAAGTTATGGGTAACACATTTTAAGGTACAACTTTTGTGTATTTAAAGTTTTGATTCCCACAGCCCCATAAGCTAGCTACATATTAAGGCATAACTATTAACAGCATAGGTTTGATCTTGCACTGTAAGCAATAGTAGATTAGGCCCAGTTTAATAAAACAAAAATAACACAGAGGTGCAATGTGGGTGCATTATGGTTGAGAAGGAAACTATAATTCATAAATGTCCTGACTTTTAGGATGGATTTTCCCAAAGCATTCAGTCATGGCCTAACTCTGAATGCACGTTGCGCTGAAAGCCTCTGCAAATCCTGATCCTAAACCTCCTACCAACCCATAACATGGCCACATGTAGAGTTTGAGTGGTGGATTTGCACTGAATGTAGGTTACGTTCCTGACTCTTGACATCTGTTAATTGAGGATAGTATATGGGGATGTGGTAATTGCAAAACTATTAATATTATTCCTATTATTTATTATTATTTTTACTTCATAGTGCCCCTAAGGGTGGTAGGTACTTCACAGACAAACACATAACAGGCAAGGCATGAAGGTTGGTCTTGTTGTTAAAGCAGCACCTGGGGCGTTGTGTGGTTCGATTCCTATCTCTGTCACAAACTCCCTGAGTGACCATAGCCAACTCACTCAAGGTCAGGTTCTCACACCCTTACTCGGGTTTAGTAGCACTTTACTCTGGGAGCGATTTCAGTGAGACCATCTGTGGAGGGAGGTACTACTCAGTGTGAGTGAGGGAATTAAAATCTGCCCCTTCAGTTCTTTGTGCCTCAGTTCACCATCTGTCAAATGGGAATAATAACGCAACTTTACCTCAACTGGGGTGTTGTGAGGATAAATTTATTAATGATTGTGAGTTGTGAGGATAAATTTATTAATGATTGTGAGTTGCTGAGATGCAACAGCCTTGTGGGCTAGATAACTAGGAGAGGTCTGTGTCTCAGAGAGTAAATTTAAGCTACATAATAAATGTGTGATCTCTCACAGCACCCTGAGGTGGATCCTCCCATAACATTCTCAGCTACCTGAGTACCATTTTGCCTAATGTGTAGTGTATGTAATATGCGGTGTGATTGGCTACACACATGCAATCTAGGGTGAAACTCTAGTCTGGGTGGTTAGAAGAAGCATCCAGATTGAGGAGGGTGCTCTGTCAAACCCACCCCTGAAAGGGTTCCTAGCTATTGGTAAATATAAACCCACATTGCCAACAGGGGGGTGGGAGGGCAATCATATTGCATCAGAAATGTCGAGGAAGAGGAGGTGACTTTGTGTTTTACAAGGAGGAGGACAGGGAGTGTTGAGTTCACCCCATGGAAATGCAACATGCAGTTTATAAGACCAAATGTGGGGCCGGTCTGCCTGCCTAGCAATCTATCCATCTACCTATTTCTGACATGGCCTTCATCACTGTAACATCTGAGCTGCTAGCATGCTTTTTTCTAACCGCCTTGCGTGAGCTTGGACTTTCACAGCTTGCAGGATGTCTCCAGGATGTTTTCATGAGGTGAGCCTTTGCCAAATGTTTATAGATCTGTTACAAAACAGATGTGCTCTCTTTTTCTTTTTAACCTTCTCTCTACTGGTAAGGAAGAGTTTGTGCAGTAATTGCAGGCAGGTTGGGAGATGTTCTCTCCATAATTCTGTCTTGTGAAATGTTTATGTAATATCTTCCACCAATGGATTACGCAAGTGAGCCGAACAGCTTTGATCATTTTTCATCACCCGCAATTTGTTTTTTGTTTTGTTTAGGCGGGGGGGCGGGTTCCACCAGGATTGGGTAAGAAACCCATCAGTGGGCTGTCAGCGTGAGCAGACCCACCAGCCAACTAGTGAAGGGACCAACCAGCCAATGAGGGAAGGGACTTCCTTTAAGCCATCTTGCTCTCCATTTGTTTTTCACTTGGGGTCAGAGGCCCCAAAACAAATGATGTCAAGATAGGGAGAACATCTAGATTAGATTTGCAGGAGCAATTCCTTTCCTGCACCCTAGTAATCCTTTAATGCAGTAGCTTCATGTGGTGTATTTATGTTACCCTCTAGTGGATCACCAAGAGGGTAATTGCCCTACCATTTTACAAGCTTTAGGAGATCCCCTTTAGCTCAATTGGTAGATACCAGTGGTTTTGTAGATGAAGGTCTAGAGTTCTAGTCCCTCCTCCCAGTGTGCATGATCTATATATCAATAATAGCTGTTGTTTGTGGCATGTCATTTTGTTTCATTCCCCTGCAGGGGTCTCTCCCTGGGTCGGGGCACAGTGAGTATATTCCTAATAGTTTGCTGTGCAATCTGAAATTGCATTTTTACCGAGGCAGATTGCATCATTTCCCTGAATTTTACATAGGAGAGGAGGAAACCTACCGTCTCCCTGCCACCTTTCTGTTTACTGGTCTCAGTCTAACTTGACCTCCATACAAAGACCCCAGAGAAACTCAGCACAATCTGACCTTTATTTTGCTCTCTAGCTTAAAATCACAATTGCTGAGACACTGACTTTTATCATGGGTCTCCTTTATAGTTGCTGGTTTTTCAGAAAGTCCTAGCTTCTGGAGTCAGGTGATTATGTGAGAATCTCTGCTTTCTTTTTTAAAAAGGTAAAATTCTCACTCTCTTGGTCTGGTGAAAAGGCTTGAAAACATGACCTAGGTGCACTCAGAAACCAGAAGGGGAAAAAAATATATGATTTTAAAAAATCTCATGATAGCAGCCTGACTCTCAGTTGTTGAATGCTTGGGATTGGAAATACTGTAAAGCTTTCTCTGGATGAACCAAAGATGGAAGGATCTGCATAAACACCCCAAACTTTGTGACTTGGTTACATCCCAAACATACAGTAGTAAACAGATAGGAAGCAGCCAGTATGCAGGGGAGGGCTGGAGTAAATTTGAGTCTAACACTAACAAAATAAGGTGCAATAGAGAAGAGTTGGTTAATTACCCCCAGGGTCCTTTCCATCTTCTCTGGAGAAAGCTGGCGAATTCCAGGAAGTGGGGGACAAAGCTGTTGGTGATGATGTTTTCTAAATTGGGAACCAGTTGTTGGTTTGTTTTTTGTTTTTTGTTTTTTTCCAAACCCACCTCTTGATCTCACGTTACGTGATGTTGGGATGCAGCTACACACCCTTTTCTTCCTGGAACGCTTCCAAATCATTCCATTTGGCAGCTGTAAAAATTGATTTCAGTTTGGAAATGGCTTGTGGCTCTTGAATGCTCAGCTCTGATCAGGATCAGGCAGGAGAAAGCACCTTGGTCTTCGTGTGGGCATGGTCATTTTTCTCTCGGTGGCCGTTTGGATTCGGATTCCTGAGTCACGTGAGCCACAGACACATGAATCCCTTGGCAATTTGCTGGATCTTTAATTGTAATGATTGCAAGTACGGGTAATATATATATATATATATTTTAATGTGGTTGTTTCTGGTAAATCTGTCTTCAGGAGGGAAAGAACTTGGAGAGGGTGAAAGGGTTGAAGTGGAGTGATGGGCTCAGAGGAGAGGAGATGATGTATTCATAGGGCCTTTCATTTAATGGTCACCAACTCAAACGCTGCCCAGATTAGTAGTGATCAAAAGGTTTTATCATCTGTCTAGTAGAAGGTCACTCCCTCCTGAGAGGTGTAGAATTCTCAGCTGTCTTTGGAAGGGGTTAATATTGCGCAGTAGGCTTTATGCAGAGTATATAGCTACAGCATGTTACCGAAAAGAGATGATGTCATTCTGGGTTTTGTGTACTACACCTTAAATGTGTAAATTAATCTTTACGGGGGTGGGGGGGAGCTTCCTTTCTGTGCTTCAGTTCAGAGTGAGAGAGAGATTGTGTTCTCTCTCTCTCTCTCTCTCTCATGGAGACTCTTATATTTGTTCTTTCTTAGTTGTTTTTCCTCAATCTGTAACAAAAGCCCTCTCGACTGAAAAATGCATGCTTTGCTCATTGTTTGTGGGAAAACCTACGTTGCTTGTCTCTCTCTGCTGGTAGGAGGCTATATTATTCACTCTCTGCACTAGCATCTCAGGATACCGGAGAATGAAAAAGTTTTGTTTCTTCAGTAATCTTGGATTGTGTCATTAACTACCGCTGGTAGCAAGATCCGTCCCAGATTCTAAGAGAGAGTCCACAACCCCGAGCCAAAGCATAGGGTTTTCGTGGCATTGGGGAAAAATTAGACCTGGATCAGGACTGTCACTTGAAAGGACCCAAACTAGAACCCCAGATCCAAGCACCCTCAAACATGGGGAAGGTTTGGCTTTGGAGCAGAATTTTGCCACTTGGATCCATCTCAAGAAAAGACCTTTTCGATGAGGCCAAAAAGTTCTCTCTGCTCCCTACAAATGCAGGATACAGTCCTCCCAGTTGAGGATGAGCAAGGCCCTAACCTGATGTTGCACCTATTCCACTCAGTCACCACGGTGATGTGTGAGCATTCCTTTGTTCTCCAAAATCCTATTGTCCATCCCACGGGGGCGCCAGGTCCCAGTGACAAATTACACCCAGTGCAACAAGCAACAACAGGTTTTGCCTTGTTTTGGAGCAGAAAGAATAAAAAGTAACTTGGAGACCAAAGCACCAAACAAACTCAAAGCTCCCATTCTGATCCTTGGTGAATTTTTCCTGTCTCAGAAATCTGGATTTGAGTCTTGCCTGGACTTCAAAGTAGGGCAAGTGGTTCCAGGGCTGACTCCAATACAATGTGCAAAATGCTACTCACCTGCTTGACTCTGGGCAAATGACTGTTTTCCTTTACTAGGCAAGTCAAATAGCATTTGTTTGCCCATTATCACCAGTGGTGAAGTGTGGGCAAGTAGATTTAGTGCAGGGGCTGGTGAACTTTCAAGGCTGGCAGCCACTCCTAAATGGTGCTGGTTTTCATGTGCTTTAATCGTACCACCAACTGTTCTCTTCTCTGTTCCCTGCACCCTCATGGCCACCTCTGCAGGGAGATGTGCTGTAGCCAGAAATGCAGTGGAATGCAGCTGAAGCAGCTCCTAAAAAGGGCATTAGCGACTTAGTCAGCCCACCAATATCTATGCATTACCTGTTATTATAATACTTTGCTTTCTGGTGCTTTTCTTCCAAGAGCCACAAAACGTTTCAGGGCCTCGGTTCAGCAGACCACTTAAGCACGTGCTTGACTCGAAGCAGCACTGAAGTCAGCGGGACTTAAATGATTTAATTAGAGGGCTTTTAATTAAGGACACCTCACCTCTCCCCGTGGCGAAGTGGGTCAGTAGACTTATGCCCACTTTGCAGGTGGGGACACTGAAGCAGAGTGGGGAAGTGACTTGTCCAAATGCACAGACGTTGCTGCAAAGCCAGGGATGGAACCCAGGAGTCCTGACTCTCATTACTAGACTTCACTGTTGGTGTGATGCCGAGCACAGGTACAATAGAGAGGATCTTCCCCAGGTGCCCCAAACTCCAAGCTTGCTAACTTCCAGACTCTTCCACCTTCCTCTGACTCCATATCATCTGTGCAGGCTTCCTGCTGATACAACTGCTGTCCTCTCCCCTGCAGATTAAAACAGAAGACCTCAGTGATTCCTTGCAATCTCCGGTACAGCCCAGATCAGGCCACCTAGGACAAGGATCATCAATGATGCCTGGAAGCCAAATCACCGGGGTAAGTGGCTTAGCAGCCTCAAGAACTCCAGGAGTCCTTTGTGGCACTGGTTCTGGAGCACTCATTGCTTGAAAGCCACTTTAAAAAGGTGCTCGTATGGCAATGGAGAAGGCTTCCAGAGTCCGACACTGTGAATCCTGATTCAATTTGCTTTGCGAAGGTCAGGTTCACCCCTAGAGTCACTCAACTGACTTTTGTCGAGTAACACCAGAGACAAAATGTGTTCTTTGGGGGAGATTTTTCGAAGGCCCAAATAGCAGTTAGGCACCTAACTCCCATTAACTTCCAATGGGAGTTAGATGCCCAAATGCTATTTGTGCCTTTTAAAATCTCTTCCCTTATGTTTGCACCTAAGATGAAAGGGTGAAATTCACCCCTGAGCAAAGCCCTTGCCCAAGGCGTAGGCACCACTTATGGTCCCACAATGCTTCAAAATAGGGGCCAGGTTTTAGAGCTCATCACACTGGGTGCTTGTTGGCTGCTGAGCTCCTTGGAAATTCTGACCCCAACTGTGGGTGCCAAGGACTTGGTTATCTGACCCTATGGGCTTAGCTGGTGAATAGACCTTGTGAATTTCACCCCAAGTCCAGCCTCCTGTCTGTAAAGTCAGACAAGGAGTCCGAGCTGGGACCCATGGTGGTATAATCAGGAAATGTTGCGATTGAGGAATTTGTAGGAACTACAAAGATTTTTGCCTCCACTTTCCTCAGTCAGAGCCCTGGGTGGGGGGCTGGGAGTTCTCACCTGCCAGGCAGCATCAAGCAAGAACATCTCTTAGGATCAGGTGGACGTACTTAACACAGTCCTGGGCCTCACTCCTTCCCAGATTCTCTAGAGAGCCAGTCGGGAAATGAGGATTTGGTTTCCATGCAAAATTGAATTTTTTTTGTTTATTTTTACTTAATTTTTTTCTGACATTTTCTGAGTTGTTGTCAAAAACCTGAAACGCTCCCCCTGCCCCAATGATTTTTTTTAATTGTTTGGGGTTTTTTTTTTTATGGCAACTGAAAACCAAAATGTTTCACTTTTAAATTGAAAAATGTCAATAGACAAAAAAGAGAGAAATTGACAGTTTGGGAGTTTGCTTTTTTGACCAAAAAAAAAAAAAAGGAAAAATTCCATTTAAGCAAAAAGCCAGTGTTGGAAAAGGTTTGGGTGAAAAAGGTGGGAGCTGCTCTAGTTCTGTGGTGCTCAGGCTGGGGGTTGGGGGGAGGTTGCCTGAGTTGCAGTCTATGGTGGTTGGAGGCAGAAACGGGGGCAGGGATGGTAGAGGGGGGTGTTTAAGTGCTACTTACAGCAGGGGGGGGGGGAAGGGTGAGTGCTGTGTGCAGGGCAGATGCATCTGATCTGCATTGTCTCTTCGTTAGGATATGAGTTCTCTTCACACCCTGCAGCAGCTTGTGCTGGTGCCCGGTCCTATGCAATCAGTTCCTCAGTTCCTGCTCTCTCAGGCCCAGGCTGGGCAGCAAGGTAATAGCCCTCGTGCTCACTAGAATCATTAATACAGTGTCCTTGATACAGGTGGAGTCACAGGCCGGTACGTGGAGTGATTCAAGAGCCAACCCACCCCCGACCCTTGACTAGATGGGCTGGTGAGATCCAGGGCCAGGCACTGATATCGCAGTGGCATCGATCCACTGATGTCAGGAGAGTCACTCCAGATCTAGGCCATGGTGACCAAGAGTGGAAACTGGTTCACTGTCTTGCTCCCGTTGTTATTGACCATGCCTCTCTGTATTGCCAAAGCTTTTCCCTTCGCCCTCTCTCCTGCATTGCAGCGCCCTCCCCTGTTGTACCTGAAGCCACCCCAAAGCCCTGACACCAGGCAGCTGCTCCAACCAAAATGCAAACTAAACTAAACCACTGGGTGATGGAATTCTCCTCTCTCGGCTACGCAGCTGGGGAGATGCTCCCACAGCTGCACTTCCATGCAGCAGTAGCGCCACCAAGGGGCTGTGTGGACTGATCTCAGGCATGCCTCAGAGAAATGCCTCTCTCCGTTGAAATTCAGCAGTGCATCTGGTTGGGTTAGTCTCAGGCAGGATGACATGGAAACACCCAGGAGCCCCATCTTTATGGGGAACCTGCTCTAGCTTCCAACTTTGATATATTCCCTTTTTAGAGGTAAGCTTTTAAAAAATAGATGTGCATTACAATGGCTTGGGCCAGTGTTGATCATGGAAGGACAAATGTGGATCCCGAGGCTACCATCTGATCTACATAGATGGATCCTCATACCCATGCTGAGTAACTTTTGACTTCAGTGATCATAAAGGCTCCCTTGCATGGACCGATTGCAGGATTTGGGCCACAGATACATTAAAACACACGATCCTAGAATGTGACAGTGTATAAACTCTGGATGAAAATTATTTCAATTTGTCTAGACTGAGTGGACAATCTGTCTAGCGCTGATGGCTCTTGAGCCGTTGTTGCTGCCAAGTGCTACTGAGTAATATATAAAAAAAACAACTTACTGTACATTTAACAATCTACTAAACTAATTATCCTGAATGGGTAGGATCAGAATAATCTATCACTGAACCGTTTGCTCTCAGTACCAACGCACTCGTGTGTGACAGGAAACGCATTGTGCTGGAAAGCAGCACTGAGTGTAAATGTGAGAAAAGTATGGAAGATTTCTTGGGTCCTGATATGCTGGACTCATAGGTTCATACAACTGAAGGCCAGAAGCGGCCATTATGATTACCTATTCGGACCCCCTCCATAATACAGGATTTCTGAATCAAGGCCGTAACTTTAACTCCCTGACAACTCTGCATCCCTGGTACAATTTCCCTCCTCATTACAAGCTTTTATTTTTCTGGGGTTGTTGGGTGAAGAGATGTGTTTTGCTTTTACAACAGTAGTGAATAAACCTTGACCCGTGAATAAACCTGGAGACATGCACAATCAGAGCCAAGCCGATTATTCTTTCTATGGTGTCATTTTATAAATCTAAATGTTAAGCACCTGATTTAAATTCCAGGAAGGCAGTCAATACAGTGAGTCTCCTCCAGTTTCCGGAAGCCACGGAGCTTTGTCTCATGAATTAGTTAAGGTTGTTAAAGCACTGTGGAGGTAATAAGCATGGTAAAAGAGCTAAGTACTGCTATCCTCATCATCTGATTTCTGCAAGACAGTATTATGATTCATGCAGAGCCCAAAATGAGCCAGGTGCTTTAATGGGCAAAGAAAAGACCAGGTCTCTGTCCGAAGGAGCTATTGTAATAATCTCAATGGTCAAAAGAGTTCAAGGTGTCCTAAACTCTTTCATTGTCAGATATTTAAAAGAGTGATACAAAGGTTCGGGGGATTTTCTACAGAGATCCTGGTTTACTCCGTCTCTTGGCAAGCACCCAAAAGCTTTCCTCCTGAAAGATTCTTTTGAAAGTTTATTGACCAAACACAAGAAAGAACAGGAAATCAAAACAAACATTTATACTGACATTGAAATTAAGTCATTATCTGAAACAAACTTAATCAAATCGTACTTGTCGCTGTGCTTTGGGAGGCAGTGTCTCTCAGTTTTATTAACGACCTTAGATGAAAAAGAAGGGTTAATTTTGCTGTCAGTCCTGTTGTGTGAAGGGTATTCACGTCTCCTGTTTGTAGCAGACAGGCAGACGCAACGTGGAGAAGAGAGAGGATAGAAAAGGTGAGGGAACTACGGCTTTGGTTGAAGTTTTTGAGTACTGGACAGCTGGTCAATTACTAAGAGATGCTTTGGCTGGCAGGTTGACCAAGACACCTGTTGCTTGGACCCTGGTTCACATTCCGGTCAGGGAAATCATCTGGTTGGGTCCTTTCCCCTTAGACAGAGCAGGGTTGTGACCATCTTGTCTCACTGCGCTGATGCAGTGTAGTTGATTTCAGTATTCAATGAAAAGCTGAGAAAGTGAGAGAGAGGATTAAGGTTGCCAGCCCCCCAGGAATTAAAGATTAATCTTAAATTAAAGATTGTGTCATGTGATGAATCCTCCAGGAATCCATCTAGCCAAAATTAGCAACTCTAGATAGGATAGGAGAAAAGAAATAGTGGGTCAGAGAGTAACGCAAAAGGGAAGGGAGATAGAACAGGATCTTATGTAGCTCTGTGGCACTGGCAATTATATATCCCCACTGATTGGCTGAGGACTAGGTGTCATGATGATGCAATGGCTTTCAGGACTCTCAGGTGAAAAACAAGGTTCTTTGAACAAGATCAAGGCCTGATGGTCTTCCTCTTAAGAAGAAAATCCATCTGACTGGACCACTCCCTCTGTGTTGGGATTAGGGCACGTGAGATGAGTTAAAATGCACCGGGGTGAGATGTGAGCTAGGAAGTGAAGATGCGTTGGGACAAAAACTAATTTCCGAAGTCTCCTTTGAAGAACCCCAAAAAGGGAGGAAAGTGGGAGGCATTACTGTGTCCACCTATTAGGCCTAGTGTCTGCCACTCCAATTTTGATCCATTGATTTCCAGACCCACGTCAACTTGTTTATTAAGCCCAACCTCAACCTTGAATCTTATCAGTAGACCTGTTTCTGTCTGGACTAATTCAGTCTCTGTGTCTGGTTTCCTTGCACCTGTTCAAAACATTCTTTCTTGACCTACTTTCCATGGTTAATTCCCAAGCAGGCAAAAAGTGATAAGTTATTGTGACACCTTGTAAACTTTTTACAATTGAGCTTACAGTTAGGGTAAATATTTAGGCCCAATAACCGCAACAGAGCTCGGTCAGATTTTAGATGTGATGTGGTGAGTCGGAATAATTAACAGGAGGGAGATGGACCTGGTAGGTTAAAGTACCAAGATCTAGCAATGATTCAACTGTGGTGTGCTCATGTAACAACCCCCCAACACATACCCCAAGGTTTGACTGCAGGGACTTTCAGCACCAAAGCACAGAAATCTAACTAACAGTTCTAGGTTTCCCATCCCCATAGTACCTAAGCACAGGTACCAAAAAGCTATGCACACCTATGATGCTATGCAGGTCCCCTATCTGTAAAATGGAGAAGATGATGTTTACCTTGGAGATCTATGGAGACAGTGCTGTGTGATACAGAGGTGTCTAGATATTTAAGGAGAGGCCAGTCTAATCAAATCTCTCTCTCCCTCTCATCAGCTCTGCAGCCAAACATTCTCTCCTTTCCCCAGCAACAGAGCAGCCTCATCCTGTCGCAGCCCGGACCCAGCCTAGCATCACAGGTAAACTACCTTCTGGCTGCCTCAGCTGGAAGCGGGATCAAACTGATTATGGGCATCACGTTAACAGCTAGCCGGGATCTGCTGCCGATTTGCGCCAGGGAAGTGGATTGCAGCCCGGGCTGTGGGGATTCACACTCATCTGTGAACATCCCCCCCGCCTCGGACGAGAGAGGAGAGGCGAGAGAGGGATTCCATCTCCATAGCTCATTCCAGCCTTGGCTGAGGCTGCTAGCAAGGGGGGCGATCCATGCCACTTGGTGGGTGCTGGTTTCTGATTGGGGACGTATTGCTCCACCCAAGCGTCCCGTCTTTCCGTCTCCTTCTCCGACCCCTTCCAAACCGCTCCCTAGGCCGAGAAGCCCTTGGCTTGCCTTGCCCTCAGTGAGAGGTCATTCTTCAAAGAAGCCAACACGTTCCTATTCCTCTCCCCCAAACCACAGCGCTTGTAACGCCCCCGTACAATCACAATTGCAGCTGCAGGGCGCTTCATCGCTCCTTCCCACCGCATCGCGTTGCCTCCCTTCCTTGCCCCTGCATGTGTTTGCTTCCTGCTTAGATCATAAAGCTTCCCAGGGCAAGGCCAGTGTCTTTTACAGCCTCGTAAAGCACCTGGCCCGATGCGAGTGCTATGTAAACGATAGTCCTGACCTCTGAAGCCTTTCCGGTCTGGTCTGCATCTGCTTTTGATGACTTGTTTGCCTTTGCGGTGGCCTCTGTTCATTCCCGCTTGGGGGCTCTTGGCACCTGTGCCTTGAGTTTCTGGCACTGTTTGGAGAGAGTTATTTGCCCGTCCCAGCTGCTCTTTCAGATCCTTCAAGTCTCTGCTGCCTTCAGTGGGCTCATGCCGAGGCAGTGCTCTTGCGGAGGTACAGGTTCTGGTTGGTCACTTCTCTATGCGGGCAATGGAATGCCATGGGTGACTCTGTGTGGGGTGCCAAAAACCACCTTCCGTTCATCCAGCAAACGAATACTCCCCAGGCCTGCGCCTCACAGGCATCAAGCAGAACCCTGACGTAGAAACCTTTTTATCTTTCTTTTTCCCAGGCCACGCCAGGCTTGCTGGGGGGCTCAGGTAGGATGCAAAGTCAGCCAGCCAGGGTTTGGAAAGTCACAGCCCAACCCACAAGGCTTTGCCCTTTTTAGTAACTGAAACAGCTGCTCCCTTGATTTTTGCAGCTGATCAGATGAGTCAAGGGTCCATCCTTTCATTTTTAAATACCCACCCTTCACTCCAGGTATTTGCTGTTATTTTATAGCCGTTACCCCCCAATGAATGCCAGCTCCCCATTACTGACCTAGGCTTTGTATTATAGCGGCCCAACCTACGTCCTGAACTTTGATCCCACCTCCCCTAAAACAACTTACCCTTCTCATCCCACACTTTTCTGGAAGGATCATTTTGCCCATCACTGATATGCAGCCTCCTCAGCGGTGGGATGTGGCAGCTGTTTAACTGCACACAGCCACACCAGGCAACATTTGTTATGGTAGGACAGTGCAGAAAATCCTGTGTTTTTTCTGTTGTTGTGACTCTGGTTTTGTTTTTAACAGGCAGTGGGACGTTCAGGGCTCCCTGGGCCGTCTTTAGAGCCCCATCTGGAGGTGCCACAGCACTTGCAAGTTGCAAAACACATGCCATCTTCAGCCGTATCGGACGAACCCAGCGACCTGGAGGAGCTGGAGAAGTTTGCTAAGACTTTCAAGCAGAGGCGAATCAAACTGGGGTTCACCCAGGTGAGGGGCAAAAGGCAGTCCCATGATGAGTGGTTTAATAGTGAGATGCACCAGGCTGGGGGGATTGGGTATGGATGTGGGCATGGAGAGGAGGGGCAGGGTTGGGTGCAGATGTGGGTATAGAAGGGAGGGCTTGATGCAGATGTGGGCATTGAGGGGAGGGCAGGGCCGGTGCAAGGATGTTTCGCGCCATAGGTGAAACTTCCACCTTGGGCCCTCCCCCCCCCGAGCCCCCCCCCGAGGAGCCCCCTCCCTCCGCGGCAGCTCCCCTCCTCCGCCCTGAGGCGCCCCCCCTGTCGCAGCTCCCCACCCTCTGCCCTGAGGCACCCCCCACCCCAGCTCACCCCTGCCCCGTCTCCTCCCCGAGCACGCCGTCGCTGCTTCTCTTCTCCCGCTTCCCAGGCTTGCGGGGCCAATCTGCTTAGGCGCCGCAAGCCTGGGAGGCGGGAGAAGTGAAGCAGCCACGGCGTGCTCGGGGAGGAGGCGGGGCAGGGGTGAGTTGGGGCGGGGAGTTCCCCTGCGTGCCGCCCTCCCCCCCCTTACTTGCTGCACGTGGCCCTCCCCGTGCTCCCCTGCCCCAGCTCGCTCCGCCTAAATGCTGGCGGCGACCAGGGCGGCCGAAGATCCGGCCGCCGCGGTCGCTGCCGAAGAAAATGCCGCCCCACAAATGCCAGCACCCTAGGCGACCGCCTAGGTCGCCTAAATGGTTGCACCAGCCCTGGGGGAGGGGAGTTGTACAGATGTGCACTTTATGGGAACACCACCTTGAAAGCACAGATGAACAATGGATGAAACCCCCCCCCCCGAAGATGCATTACCTGGAACCTCAAACCACCAAGCACAACAATTACCGTCAGCCTGTTTGGTGCGTACTGGGGAGTAGGAAGGACTCAGGAAGGCTCTGGGAGTCTATCCCTAGTGGTAGAAGAGACTGGGTGAAGAAGCTGTTTTGTTGTTACAGTAGAAGTGACCTGGGCATGAATTAATAACATGGTGGGGAGCTGCGAGTGGGTTTTCTCAGCTCATCTTTTCATTCTGATTCCCCCGGCAGGGCGACGTGGGGCTGGCCATGGGTAAGCTGTACGGCAACGATTTCAGCCAGACCACCATCTCCCGCTTCGAGGCTCTCAACCTGAGCTTTAAAAACATGTGCAAGCTCAAGCCCCTGCTGGAGAAGTGGCTGAGCGACGCAGGTAGGGCACAGCGCCGTGCCTGAGTGAAGGCTACCATCTTGGCCAGCAAAGCGGGGATTGAACCAGGCACCTCCAGAGCTAAAAGCTCAAGCTCCCAGACTGGGGCAGTCAGAGGCTACTATCCTCTGGGAATTGGGCAGCAAGGGGGACTTGTAAAACGCACTCACCAATGGGATACACTTGCAGGGAGAAGGGCAAGGTCCCTTCGCCGGTTATCATGGTGTTGCAAGCTAAGCCACACAGAGGGGACAGCAAGACGTGCCTCCGCCACTTGAGAAGTAGTGTGCTCTTTTGGTCAGCGTGTAGCCCTCAGACTCAAGAGATTGTCAGTTCTTTTCCTGGCTACTCTGCTGGGTAACCTTGAGCAAGTCACTTTGCTACTTTCTGCCTCAGTTTCCCCATCTCTAAATGGGGGCTATTGAGACTTACCTCCTTTATAAAGTGCCCTGAGATCTGCTGATGAACCATGATTATGAAAGCTAGATATATGTTATCGAGAGACACCCTATTACCTGTAGCACTGCAGTCCTACAATATGTATCCTTTATAGACTGCAAAGCCACTATGGGGCACTGTAGCCACATATACTTGAGCGACTGTGACATTCCATCCAGTGGTGACCTGGACACCTTCAGCCGATTTTATTGCAACAGGGAATGTCTCCGCAACATGAGGCGAAATGCCTAATCTGATCCCCAGCTGGTGTCAATCTGCATAGTACCATTGAAGTCACTGGAACGACACCAGTTTCTGATAGCTGAAAACTTAGCGCTCAAGGTGGCTGGTTGGGAAACGTCATCAAAAAGGTGGAAAACAATATTTGGGGGAAACGTTCACTCCACCTTTTCTGACCAGCCTCAATCGAAGCTGGGATTTGGCGCTATTCTGGGCAATGTTAAAGGTTTTACCGCTGGGGAAGGAGGGATTCCTATACAGTATTCTGAGCCAGGATCTTTTACGTGTTTAAGGAGGGGCAGTGGTTCCCAGCCAGCTTTCGGCAGCAAAACTTAATCAATAAATCATGAGTAAATCTTCATGGCCATTGTGGCAAACCCCAAGGGGACCTAGCACCACGCGGAGTGATCTTTAGCTAGGTCCTCAAGACCATCCAGCATATGTTCAGTACATTTGCTGCCAACGCTCAGGATTCTGGGATGGCCCTTTTGAAGACTTTAGTCATTTTTGCCTCAGGGGCTTGGACAAACTCTTGGCATTTTCAGTTTCAAGGACAGCAGGTTGTCACAGGTGGTCAGCTTCAGAAAAAAAACACCTCACAACATGAACATATCTGCTGCCAAATGGTCTTGAATCCCTTTGTTCCCTCTTCCCCCCAGAATCCACTCCCTTGGACTCCTCCATGAGTACCCCGAATTCCTACCCTTCGGTGAGCGAGATGTTCGGGCGGAAGAGAAAGAAACGTACCAGCATCGAGACCAACATTCGTTCCACGCTGGAGAAGAGATTTCAAGACGTGAGGGGAAAATCTTACCAATGTTGTGAGCTCTATCTCCCAGCCAGAAATTCCTACTAGTTCTTAAGCTAAGAGCCATTTTCTTTTTTCTTTCAGGATTTTTTTTTCTTAGAAACTTTTCTTGGTGAAAAAGGCAGGTTTGGGAACACCAAAATGTCAATTTCAGCAGATTGTTTGGGTTTTAAAAAAAATGAAAATATAAATGCTTCATTTTGACTTTTTTTTTTTTAAATGCCAAGTTTTCAATTTTTCGATCGGAAATGAATTTTCGTTTAGAAATTTCCTTTCATTTTATTTTAAAAATTTTCAAAATGTCAGAGGCTCAACATTTAAAAGCAACGTTTCATTTCAGATCGAAAGAAATGTTTCAATTTCTTTGATTCATCAAAAAAAATTTAAAAATTCAGTTTTGGTTTGACCCAAAATGATTTTTTTCCCCCAATTTTTTAGATTTGCCAACAAACTAAAAAAATCTCTTATTTGTCAGCTAGGTAGCAGACACTTCTTGCCAACAAACATATTCAGTTGAAAACACCATTTTCCTCCCAAAAAACAATTTAGATGGAAAATTTTCAACGGACTCCAGTTTTTACCCTCGTCCAGCCTTAAATCTGATTGTATCAAACTTCTCCTCCCCGGGCTGGTGAAAGAACAATAGACAGCCTCTCTCGAATGATCAGGAACTTTGGCCAGCATGGATTTTCCTGCTTTAGGGCTCCTTTAGGAAGGGGAAACTCTCTCAATATCCTAGTGTTAAGCTCTTGTTTTCTTTATTATTTAGAGGTCCTAATTGTGATTGGAGTCCCTTTTTGCTAGGTGCTATCCAAGCATATAGAGAGCATCTCTGCACCAAAGTGTTTAACCTCCACAAAGTGGGGGGAGGGGGAAGAGAGAGGAGGTTTCATGATGTCTGTTTTTTAAATGAGGATCAGAGGGATTAAGTGACTCACCCAAGGTCACACAGAAAGTCTGCATATCAGAGGGGTAGCCATGTTAGTCTGGATCTGTAAAAGCAGCAAAGAGTCCTGTGGCACCTTTAGACTAACAGACGTATTGGAGCATGAGCTTTCGTGGATGAATACCCACTTCGTCGGATGCAGTGATGTTGTTTTTCCACAATTTCTGCCTGTGCACATCGGCAAAAGCATTCTATGTATAGGTCCAAACTGTCATTTTGACCCTCAGGAGGAGTCCATGTGGAGTTCTTCTTCTTGTGCTGTTGGTGGGAGGGTATCTGTGTATCAGTGCCCTGTTCAGTTTTATCTTGGAAGTATTCTGTGAGTCGGAGACGGCGAAAGTAGGCTTCCAGATCACCGCAGAACTGTATCATGTTTGTGGGGGTGGCAGGGCAGAAAGAGAGTCCCCGAGATAGGACAGACTCTTCTGCTGGGCTGAGTGTGTGGTTGGATAGATTGACGATATTGCTGGGTGGGTTAGGGGTACCACGGTTGTGGCCCCATGTGGCAGGTAGGAGTTTAGACAGCTTGCAGTCCTTTTTCCTTTGTAGAGAGGTGAAGTGTGTAATGTAGATCTCCTGTCTTACTTTAGTGAAGTCTGTTTGTATGGAAGTTTGGTTATTTATGAGAGTCTCCAGGTTGGAGAGCTCTTTTTTGATGTTTTCCTGTTTGCTGTATAGGATGCTGATCAGGTGGTTCCTCGGTTTCTTTGACAGAGTATGGCATAATCTCTCATTGTGGTCTGTGTAGTATGTAGATAGCAGTGGATTTTTCACCTTCAGTCCATTTGGTATGATGTCCATCCGTTTGCATTTGGAAAGGAAGATGCATTTGGAAAGTCTGAGGGAGATCTAAAGAGTAGAACCCAGATCTTTTGAGTCCCTGTTCAGTGCCTTCACCGCAAGATTATCCTTCCTAGCTTCTCCTTATGTGACAGCTTCTCCTTAAATACTGATCTGAGGCTCAGTGCTTTCTATGCATAGAGGGTACACCTGTTCATCCTCACTGACTCCACTAGACTTTCACCAGTGTCACTCAAAACGTGGACCTTCCACCAGATCTCTACCCTTTCCCATGGAGAAACCCAAATCTTCTCCCCTCCCCAGTTACAAGCCAAGTCCAGATTCCTCTCCTCTTGCCACTCAAACAGCAGGAGATCATACAGCCCACTGACGCTTTAAAATAAGTTCTACAGAATTTTCTTTGTTCACCTAATGTCCTCTCTTACCAGAACCCCAAGCCCAGCTCGGAAGAGATCTCCATGATAGCAGAGCAGCTCTCCATGGAAAAGGAAGTGGTTCGGGTTTGGTTTTGTAATCGGCGCCAGAAGGAGAAGCGGATCAGCTGTCCAGTGCCATCCCCCATAAAATCACCCATCTACAACTCCAGACTGGTGAGACTTGGTGGACCAAGGGGGTACCGATTACTTTCCATAAGGCAGCAAGCGTAGCAGGGTACTAGGGAAACACGTGGCTTGCAGGAAAAGGAGGCAGCAACAGATGATCTCGTACATTTGTATGGCATGGAAGCATCCCTTGCCCCAAACTCTTTACAGATGAAACAGAAAGCGAGAGGGTTAGGTAATCAGAATGCCATTATCCAAATGCTCCTGGGGCTAGTACCCTGACAACACGCGGGCAAGACTTTTTTTTTTGTTTTAAGTTGCACCCAAAAATACGGCACTTTCAACAGCGCCCTGGAGGCTCCTAGAGGGCATTGGCTCAGCACTGACTCAGTGGGAGGAGCACTATCTACTGAATCATCAGCTTCACTTCCTGCAGTGTGGTTCCCTCTAGCTGGGCTTCGGTTACCGCTGACTCAGTGGGAAGAGCACTGTTGATGGAATTAACACCACCTGCTTCCCCAGCACCTCCAGGGGAAAGGTGTGGAGATGTTGCTGTGCAGGGGATGGACTGAGCTGGTATTCAGCATGCCAGGCTGCACTTGTCTGATGGCCTCATCCCTCTCCATAGAATGTAATTGTTTATTCTCTTTTTTAAAATAAGGACCAGATCACCAGCTGGTGTAAATCAGTCAAGTGCTAGGCTGATTTACAGCAGCTAAAAATCTGGCCCTATGTTTCTAGCCCTTGCAGTTGCAAAGAAAAGTTTTCAAATGTTAATGGTGGCTGAGTTTTCTACAATAGCTCTGAGAGTTGAGAACTGCCTTCATTCATCTCAGTGGGTTGTTAACTCTGAAGCCTACTGATGATGGTTTACATCTCGATGCACAACATTGGAGAAGAAACACTGAACTGCTCTGGAATAGTGGGTGGAGTACAATTCCACCAGTCTATCCCTTTTCCCCTCCTGCCATGGGATTAGGTGGTGGTGGCTAGAGAATTTATAGGGATGGGAGAATGGAAGGGGCCACCTAGAAGCAAGACTCAAGAGATTAAAAAATGAGGATGTGTTAGAGCACGGCCTTGAGGAAGTCGTGCTAACCAACATGATGTTAAATGTGACTTTTGCAGTCAATTTAAACAGAGCCGAGTCCTGTTCAAGGCGCCCACTGGTACTGGGTAAACCCAGCTAGGAAACATAGGGTTAACCACGACCAGCTCACAGGATGTTAAACAAAGCTTGTCCCTGCCTACGTGACACTGCCCACTAAGTCATGTTCAACATCATGTTAGTTAACACAGCTGCTCCAGGACCTGTTCTCATCCAATCAGGAAGTGAAGCCTTCAGCCACAAATGACAGACAAGGTTAGAGTGATGTTTCTCCCCTTTGGCCACAGTTCAGCAAAGCATTTGAGCATGTGCTTAACTTCAGTGGCACTTGAGCATGTATGTAAGTGCGATGCTGAGTCAGGGCATCCGAGACCAGAAGGAGGCATCGATCGCTGCAGCTTCTTTTGCCACTCGCCAAGCCTGGCAGTGCAGAATTATAACCGCTCCCAGCCTGACGTGCAGACAGGGCTCTCTGCTTTTCGGAGTGCATGGCAGTGCCAGGTGGAGGTGGCACAATCCTGTGTAGCCTCGCTACAGAGCACGAGCTGCTCTCAAGTACGGGGGGCACTGCATATAAAAGACACTCCCTGTTTCTTTGCCCACCTCAGTAACTGCGGGCTTTGACTTAGCACACAGAGTTTCTTATTAAGGCAGGTCTGTAGCTTGTTGACAGTCTAATAGGCCTGGCTACAGTATCAGGTGAATCCTGATGCAGAAGTGTCTGCAAACACTCATTCAGTGACTTAGCTAGGACTGTATCAGTGGCCTCTTTTATTCACTGTCCATGAATGTTCTCATGAGTTAATTTTTGTTGGAAAGAGCTATCGTGTAAAGAGAGAGCATCACAAATATTAATTCAATATCTGTAATCTGCTGGTGAGTGGGTGTTGTGGATAACAGCCCAATACTGCTGCCAGTTAATGAGCTGAGCTCCAGTGGCAGGAGTCTGTTCTGCAGTGCTGAAGGTTGCTGGGGATTCATATGGGGGCAGGGTGGTCATTATGTATTCACAAGGGATAGTCTCATCTTGAAATCTCAGTGAGTTTGGGAGTCATCCAGTCAGGGAGCAGCAAAATACCATGTGACTTTTGGCCATCAGTTGCAAAGCAGGACAAGCTACTTGCAAGCAATAAATATTCAAAGCAATAGTTTTTGTGAGTAAATTTGCCATGAACTTGTTGGCTGAAGTATGATCACATGAGCTATTCACTGATCATGCCAAACAATTTGTTATATTTGTTTGATTAACTTTATACAAATCAAAACAACAGGCGTAGATTGCCCCTCCCTCCCGGAAACTAATTACAGCCACAAAAATCTTAATTGGCAGCTAGCCCCAGACCAGGTAACAAAACTCAGCCCCCTGAAAAGAAAAAAATTCACTGAAGTCATTAAGCACGAGGCCACGATTTTCAAAAGTGACTAGTGTTTAAAGAGGCCTCTGATTTTGTGTCCAACTTGAGACACCTGGAAGGGCCCTGATTTTCAGAGGATGTGCTCAGTGCTTTTGAAAATCTTGGTCTAGGTTTGTAAACCTCCAAGTCTCTTCACAGATAATTAACTGAATTTGAACATAAGGGCATGTCTACAAAATGTAGTCGCTCTAACTTATGTCTGCATACAATTGCAGCAGTAATGACATGGCTTGTGTGTGTGTCTCCACTTTGTTCCTTATGTCAGCAGCGCGCATCTTCACCTGGAGCGCTTGCACCAATTGAGTTGTCAGTTTGGGGCATTGTGGGACAGCTTCTGAAAGCCAGCAACAGTCAATGTAAGCAATGCAGCGTCTACATTGACACTGTGTTGACCTAACTACATCGAATCTATGCCTCTCGTGGAGGTGAAGTTATTAAGTTGGTGTAGCGGGCAAGTGACGTAGGTGGGAGTGAAATTTTAGTGTAGACACTTCCTTAGTTAGGTTGATGTAAGCTGCCTTTTGTCTGCCTAAGTGTAGTGCAGACCAGACTTACGCCTCATGTTGAGATCTTCAGCAGCACTTCTAGTCCCTCTACACTGGGGTGGATTTTGCCCAAACACCAAAATGGGACTAGCTTTGCCAGTGAGAGGTGGGGAGCAAAGCTAGTCAAAAACCATGAAAAAAAGTTGGCAATTTTTACCTGAAAATGTTTTTCATTGGAAGATATTTTTGATGAAAACATTCTCCACTGAGCTGTGGAGCCAGTCAGAGAATGGCCCAAAACAAAACAAAACAAACACAAGGGTTTGCAAAAATGTGTGCACATTGGTTTTTGTTTGAAAATAAACAAGCAAACAGCCCAATTCCAAAGCTTATAACACCCTCATGCTTCAGAGCATAAGCCAATTTTTAAATATTAGGGATTAGGAAAAAACATTTCCTGGATAGATTATCCCATAACTGCAGGGTTTCTTGCACCTTCCTCAAAGGCATCTGGTGCTGGCCACTATTGGAGCGTCTAGATGCCCTCCTAATCTGGTTTGTTATGGCTGGGAGTGGGAATCCTAGTACAGGGGCAGTGTGTGTAGATTCTGCGGAATGCAGCGGCTTAGTAGATAGGGTTCTCTTGTCATCCTTTGGTGAAGGAGGCTGCCCTCTGCCTGTCTTTCCCTTAGATTAGAGGTTCCCAAACTGTGGTTGGCGAAGGATCCCAGGATTACTTGCTGGAGATCCATAGCGAGCTGCCTGGTTATATGGTGCTGGTTCTCTTCCTGGTTTCCAGCTGAGACAAACAGAAGCAGTGGGAGGGAGAGATGAAACAAAGAGCAGAGGGGGACTGTGGGCCTGAGGGCCTGATTCTCTTCTCACTTATGCGGGTGTGACTCCGGAGTAACTCCAGTGAAGCCAACGGAGCTACGTTGCTGTTACACCAGTGTAAATGATGGAGACTTAGGCCTTTTGGAAAAGAACAGAATATCTGTCATGCGAAAGGCGGCTTAAAATAAGTAAATGTTTTCCAAACATAACGTGTCCATGCAAGCAACTGCTCTAGTATCACCGCAACATTGTGTGAGTGGGGAGCCACCCCGTGGGATGGCTAATGGGAGAGGAGATGTCCGTCAGACAACCTCTCTTCCAGGATCGGCTCCACACTGTGAAAAAGCTTGAGAGCCCCAGCCCTGGAGTGAGCCTGTGTTTGTGTGTGTTTGGGACGAAGGGATTGGCGTCTACACATGCACAGTCCAGTATCCTGCCCGGGGGGAATGATGCGCCTCTCTCGCAATACTAATGGAACCGTGTGTGGGAATCTGAACTGTATCTGGATAAGAAATCTGTGTGGGTGTGTGCACAGTAGACTAAGGGATTCCTGTGGGAATGGGAGGCTAGTCTGTGACAGGTGTACTACTAAGAGAATGGCACTCTGGGATCTATCTATCTTATTAATAACTGTGGGTCACTAATTCCCGGTTGGCTTCTGTTCCCTTCCAGGTCTCTACCTCCGGGTCCCTGGGCCCCCTCTCAGTCAATCCGATCCACAGCACCATGCCTGGGACAGGTAAGCCTGGCTCAAAGATTGATGTCTCTCTCTTTTCCTTCACTGACAGCAAATTCCCTCTTGCTCTGCCGCCAGTCAGTACTTATATTTGATCCAAAGGCTGCTTGCATTTCGACATTTGCAGCCCATCCTAGATGGGCTCCTGGACTGACTGTAATTAGCTGCCTGGCATGAACAGTTCAGCAGTGAGGGGTGCAGACGGTAGAATCCGCATCTTCACTCTGGCCAAGTAGAGGAAATTCCCCCGGGGCGGAACATTTCCTGTCGCCTTGCTGGCAAATGCTGATATTTAGGGATGGAAGAGACCAGAGCAAAACCCTGGATCCCAACACTCCTGAACTTTGAGAGGAGCTGGCTCTGGATCGATCTATCTCTCGTCTTATTCTTAGGTTGTCAGTTTTGGGGGGCAGGGACTGTGTGTCTGTTCTGTGTCTGTGCAGCGCCTAGCACAGAGGAGTCCTGTTCCATGACTAGGGCTCCTAGGCATGATGATGCTAAATATAATAAGGGCTCATGTCTCTCTGTGCTGATGTGAAGGGCTTTGGAACAAAACTCCCCAGCCTGGGATGTATTTATCTTTTTAAACTCCTTCACCTGCTCTCTCCCAATCTCTCCCCCTTCCTTCTGCTGTCTTCCTTACTTCCATTCTACCCCCAAAAGCAACTGCCTCCCTCCCACCCACCTTGCTGCTGCCTCCAAGTTCTGACAGAGGGTTTGGAGCTGGGAACACACTCCACGGGGTGTGTCCTGGGAGGAAGATTCTGGCATCTTGTCAGCAGAGACCTGGCAGATCTCACACTGAAGGAACCATGTGCTCCAGTCGCTGTGCTTTGCTGCAGGGAGAATCCCCCCTTACCTCTTGTGTAGGGGTGTCTAGCTTGTCAGACCAGGGCACGGTTAGCATGCATTTGCTATTGCAGCAAGCCAAGGAATAAGGAGAGCAGTGGGACAGATGCACCTGCTCCCCAGTAGGAAAGAAGAGGTGAGCCTCATTCTTGTCTCTCTTCTCGTGCAGTAACATCGTCATGTTCCCCTGGAAACACCAGCAGGCCCTCGTCCCCCAGTACAGGGCTCCATGCCAGCAGTCCCAGTGTATCCCAGAGCAACTCTAAAGCCACAATGAACTCATCCAACTTTAATCCTTCTGGGTAAGGCGATGGGGAGCACCTGGCACTAATGCCCAGGGCATGGGGGAGCAAACAGGACCCTCGAGAAGAGCATTCAGGGCTCGCTGCATACTATTGTGATGGGCTTTAGAAAAACCAAGTTAGATGAGGCCATTCCATCGTGGTGGTTTCATGCTCACTCTGAGGGTCCATGGGGAATGGCTGTTTTCTGCTTCCAAACTTATAGAAAAGGCCGCGTTTCTTTGAAATCTCCTGCTAGCAAAAATTCGGCATGTGAGCAGGTACAGGGGCTGTGATGCTTTCCTTCTGTATGTGGTAGGCACAGTGGGGGAAAGGAGAGAGGAAGAGGAGAAGATTTATTTTGCTGTTGCTCCTACTTAGACCCCCTCCTCCGCATCCCAGTTGCCCTCCTGGGGACTGACCCATTGTGTCCACTCACAGATAAAGCAAAGGGGATACATTTCCTCTGTCTCTTCTGTCCCCAGCAGATTCCCCATGCTCTGAGGCGAAGCCCCTCTAGCTGTTTCTCATCACATGCCTCGCTACTAAGTTCAGTGCTGCTGCTGGCATCCCTCTCCTCCCCCGGCCACTGCTGCTCCAGCTCCCAACCAGCATTGCTCATGACATTGGCGACAAGTTAGCAGAAAGCAAACCCAGAGCATGTTGGGTGTTGCAGCAGCTGCTGTGCCTCCTGAATCGTGGAGGAACTTGTTCTGATCCTGTACACCTGCAATTTGGCAGGATCTGGTCTTAAATTGCCCCTGGGACTCCTCATGTGTGAAATCTGAGCATGGTGGATGCTTCTTGGTCATTCAGAGAAGACTAGCTTGGTTATAGTGCAACCCACCCTGAGTTTTGCTCTGAACCCCCTGTTGGGTTTAGAGGATCAGTTGCTGGCTAAATAGGGCTACAGATGAAATAATGATGCGCTCCCGTTTCAGGGGAAAGGAAAATAACAGTGCATTTGTGTTTGTTGTTTACTTTTTTTTTTCCCCCCAGATCTTGGTACCGATGGAATCAACCCACTTATCTCCATTGAGGCTATTGCTTCATCATGTGCAAGGGAGCCCTGACTTTTAGCCATGGACCAAAGTTTGGAGCGACGGTGCCTTCAAAGTGCAGCAGAAGGAAGGTCTTGCTTATGGGAGCCCAGCACAGCTGAACTGTTTAGAGACTCAAGCTGTAACTGAGCCTCCCAGGAGATTCTCAACTCCAGCAGTGAAATTTAACACCCTTCCAGGTGTTAACCAAAACAATCCCTCACCTAGCCATAGCAGCACCAAACACTGTCCAACGCATGCGGATCTCCGCGATGCTCTGTATTGTCTGGCAATAGCTAATATGGAAAGATTTCCATATCACACTCCTCCTTCTCCTAGCTCATTTCAGAGCTTCCCATGAGAAGGGTCTGCAGTGCCGTATCTGACCCCACACCCCTCCATCCACACCCACATCCCAGAAACCCCTGAACTGAACCCAGGTTACCACGGTCATTTCACCAAAGACCTGCATCTAGATGTAAGCTTTGGTATCCTATCAACTTCCCAGATTAATGTTATTGTGCTTTATTCCCTACTCAATGGTTTGCCTCTTTTCTCGCTTTCTTTAAATGTTTAGAGCCAGGTGCCTCTTTACCTTTTTGTTTTCCTTTTAAAAAAAATGCACCTTATTTGTAAAGACACCGCTCCAGTCATTGCTCAGCTCCAATCCTCACCCCACTGCTCCCTGGGTGGCTGTCACTCTTAGACATCATGGGTGAAATTCTGGCTCCTTTGAAACCATAAGGAGTTTTGCCCAAGGATTTCACCTCGTGTTGATTTTGCTTCCCTCTTATTTATCCATTGGGCTTCATCAGCTACCAAACAACAAGACCTGCCTAAGTTTGTGTCTGTGTGTGTACATGCCAATCATTCTTGCTGAATTATTAACATGTAAATAGCTTTCCCATTCTTTGTGGTATGTTCTTCCATTCCTGGGAGGACAGTTTGTATAACTCAGGTGTGAATTTTGAGGATTTTATTTTTCTGTGTGTGTTTTGTTTAATTTCATTAAAAACTAAAGTATAGAAAATCTAACAAATTTCACAGAGTATCAACAGGGAAATCATGTTTATTTCACAGCTGGTCTATCTGAAAGGAGCAGATATTTCATTTTGTAGAGTAGAATTAAGACATGAAATACATTACAAAGTCATGAGCAAGATCCTCAGCTGCTGTCAATTGTCATAATTCCAATGACTTCAGTAGAGCATCAGCGATGTACACCAGCTGAAGCGCTGGTTCTTAAAGTGTAAATAGACATTCTGGTTTGCAATGTTAATTCTATTTCTTTTTCTGATGCCTGATGCTTATTTTTAGGCAAACTCTAGCTACATTTTTAGGAGTAAAAATCCTGTTTTATTAGTGGTTTGAACAATTGTTTTCCTTGATTCAATCTTTTTTTTAAAAGCCCCCAAAAGGCTCTACATTCTGGGGTTATACCCCACAATGAATTAATGGATCGCTAGGGTTTCTCAATCACTTCCACACATAGAACTCAATCCTGCAAACGTTGTATAGTTCAGCTGTATATATTTTATAGAACCTTATTCTGTAATTTTCTGCTTCATTGGGGTTTTTATCCTGAAACCAGAAACTCTAATAATAACTACAGCTGATTGAAAAATGGTTTCATTCAAACTTTTCTGTGAATGGTTTCATTTTTTTTTCCAACAAAATATTTTGAAGTAAAAAGGAGCTAAGGAGTGGAGAGTTTTTCCCTTCCAATGAAATTTTTTCCCGAAAAAAATTAAAATGTCTATTTGTAATTTTTTAACAAAAAAATCAAATAAAATGATTTTTTTTTTCAAAATTGTTAATTTTGGTCAAAGGCGCATTTTCTGTCAGGGGAAAAAAGTTTCACTGGAAAATTTTCAACCAGCTCCAATAATAAGAATAAGAATTAATAAAAGTCCAGATCTCATCCATTAACTTGAATGGAGCTACATTTATTTATATCAGATGGGGATATGGCCCCAAATCTTTGGGTCTGATTCTCCACTACCTTCTAACTGGATGACTCCATTCATTTCAGTGACCTATATACAACTGGTAAAAAGGAAGAAGAGAAATCCAGGTCAATATGTCCAGAAAACTTTCTACTTATGCCCTGTTGCATAATATGGCTAGAATTTTCTTAGTGGCTCTTGCTAGCCGAGTCCTTGTATCGTTTCCCTTGCCAGTATGGAAAGAGATTTTTTTCCCCAGAACTGTACTAGACAAATGGAGCTGTACGAGACAAAGGGGACATTTATTTAACCACTGGATTCTCTAGGGAAAAACAAACTCTACGCTGGTCAAGGAAACCGCACTGTAACTATGCTTTAACAATTGCATTTAAACCCTGCTGTGGCCTGCGTGGCTCAACCTCAGAGGATTATCTTGCAAATACTCCCTTCCCTTACTGCTGACAATTGTCCCAGTAGCTTCAATGGGGTTCTCGCAATAGCGTGCTCTAGGCTTAAACATAAGGCCCCAAGTGTGCAGTACAGAACACCTGTGTGGAAACACATTACCTTCACTAGGTGCAGCAGTCACCAAGCCCTCCTTGATGGTGCAGGATTGGTGCATAAGTTTTTATGCTGGTAAAGGTGACACCTAACAATTTAAAATCCTACAGAATTCTACAGGACACACTGTTGTCAACTACTGTTTTTTGTGGCCATAACTAAAATACCACAGTATATTTTTATATGGGGAACTTGGTTCTATGACTGATAAAAATGAGCCCTCTGCTTTGCACGTGGGACTCTGTTAAAGAGACACTCTAAGGTATTCTAGGCCTAACATTTTGATTGTTTTCATTGCAAACCTAATATAAACAGAAATATTTTCAGTCTATTATAAAACGTCAATGAAAACAGCTTTTTGTTTATATTCAAATAGTTGTCTTGGCAAGAATCTGCCACCTGAATATGGCATCCTTGGGCTAATTCATGAGCACCTGCCGGTGAAACTGACCAGAAGCAAAAGTGAAATAACTAACCTAGTTCCACTGTCCAAGATGAGGGAGCTGCAAAAGGTAACAAACAGCACTGACCTTGAAAAGCCAACTTCAATACATTTGTCAATGGGATTTGTGCTCCTAAATCATGCAGGCACTTTTCAAATTCCCACCTTTAACGCATTATTAGTAACTAGGGTGACCAGATGTCCCGATTTTATAGAGACGGTCACAATTTTGGGGTCTTTTTCTTATATAGACTCCTATTACCCCCCACCCCGTTCCGATTTTTCACATTTGCTGTCTGGTCACCCTATTAGTAATATGGCTGATTAGCTAGTGGGCTTATAATAGATGTTTTTGAATCCGAATGTGTCTCCAAGTACATTTAGATAGCGACTGGAAACCTGAGTATTTTTACCTCCAGCATTAAAATGCTCCTTCAACCCTGGAGTAGGGGCGCCACTTTGAGAAATGAGTCAAGATTACGTGGACAGATAATGCAGAAGTTATGAGCTGGATCCTGCTGGATTCTTAGTGCCTGTTCTTCCCATTCAGTGCCAGGGAGCTTAGAACCCTGGTTCAGCAGTTCTTTCATACACATTTACCTGCTGGGATTTACCCACACCCATCCTGTACTAACGCTGCCCCCAGTGGAGACTTTGTCCGCATAATCTCTGGCTGAGACTAGTTTTGGAAGATATACATATATGAGAGTGTGTGGAGTCGGGCGACGCTACGCCCGGCTCATGAGACCGCTCCTGGTGTCTGACACATTTATACGGAACACATCACAGGACACGGTCAATACCACATGGAGTAATGGAGACTGCCAACCAGGGAAATCACCCACTTCCTTCCCTGATGAAACATGTACTTATTCGCGACACCGATACTGACTTGGACTCTTAATACATTCCATGGGTGGCGTACCCGAGCCCACTTAGCCACTGATGCTCTAAAAACTCCCGCACCCCAATCTGGGTCTATGCTGGTTATGTGATATGTATGTCTCTCGTGATCCTTGTAATTGATACCTGTAATCCCTCATAACTCAAGCCGGACCCCGGATGTACAGTACCTTCCCTCTTAACTTGTGTATATTTAATTTTAAACATTAACTTTAATAAAAAATTTAAATGTGCATACATACACCACCAGGGTGTGCTCATTGCTTTTGTTCACCTACAGGATCTTTGTTTTCTTTCCTACATAATTAGATTACATACAACATTATAATTAAGTGGTTGACCTGATTCATTTCCATCGGCTTTACATAAACAGTTTAGTCAATCCAGGCTGGGCAGTTGGTAGCTGCTTTGGCTGCAGAATTATTTATTATTATTATTATTATATTATCATAGCACCTAGGAGTCCCAGTCATGGACCATGACCCCATTCTGCTAAGTGTTGTACAAATTCAGAACAAAAACATAATCCTGAGGGAGAGAGTTAATACAAATCCAAAAGTTATTAAATGTTTATATTATGGTAGTGCCTAGAGGTTAACAGGTAAGCATCTTCTTGCATTAGGCACTGTACAAATATATAGAAAATGACAACCCTAAAAATCATACATCACACGCCTTTTCTGAGATGGAACTTTAGGGAGGATGGGATGGTTGCACACTGTTAATGAGAGAATGAGGCAATATCTGAAATCTCATCAGGGTGCTGCATGCACCCATGCAGCACCCTGCTTACTGCAGAGCTGGCGTGGGTCTGCTGACTTAAGGAGAATAGGACCAGCAGATGCAACAGTAGAGCTGGTCAGATTCAGAAAATGCAGTTTTATTCCAGCAGAAAATTGAGACGTGTAAAATGAACAGACAAGCAAACGAATGCTAATGGTCTGCTTGAAAGCCAACAATTTTTGGCTGAAAACTGAAAAATGTTTGGGTTTCGAGTTGTCAACTTAAAAAAAAAATCTAAGAAAACAGATGCCTTCCACAAAAATGTTCAAAAACCCAGCTTTCCATCGGGGGGTGGAGGGGAAAGTTAGTGGAAAAATTTCACCAAACCCTGCAGTTTATAGAATGTTTGCACCCCTGCACGTCACTACAGCTCTGTGGGGCTCCTGGCACTGCAGTCTGTGCGGGAGTTCTGAGGTAGAGAAGTGATGGACCACATGGGGCTGATGGATCTGTGACTACAATGATCCACCTACCATATGGCCTGGAGGCCCGATCCTGCTAGGTAGTTCACACCTCATAGGCTCAGGCCCCGGGAGAGGAGGATTTGCATCAGGAGAAATGAGGAGGATGTCAGAGCTTGGGAACAAGGTTCCCACCCCTCACTCAAAGGACACGGAAGAATTATGGCCTTTAATTCTTAGGCTCTTCACGAATGTCTTTGAAGCTCCAGGCAACAAAATATGGGAGTATGATAAAAGGTGGAAACATGTAGGTAATTTCTTTTAATGACAAAACTAAACATGATCTGCAGCCATCCATCTGCACCGAGTATGCTGCCGACTCTGAGTAAAGACAACAGCACTTTGGCCTGGGCCAAGTTTGCCAATGATTTCAAGCAGCAGTTGTGCCCATGTAAAATGTGGCAAAGGTGACTAGACACTGCTCTGTAATTTGAAAGAGGTGACTTGATCCAACAAGTCTTCCTGTCTGCAAAGGTGATGCCTGTTTTCTGATCATATCAAAAAAGGCACCAGATGTTAGTCACTCCGCTGATATACAGGGAGCTGCATAAACTCCTCCCACTGTAGGATGCATGGCTTTTTAAAAATTCATTTTACTCTACTACACAATGGAAGCAACTATGTAATGGGAAAGGGATTTGAGTGTTTTTCTGTAAGACAAACAGACTTAAAATGTTACTGCTGTTATGAAAGTGATGTTATAATTTAAAGGCTACCAGCCAGGAAGAAGGGTCTTGTCTTTAAACCATTGGACCGTGGCTCAGGAGATCTGGGTTCAGGTTGTGGCTCTGTCACTTCCTAGGTGACCTTGGGCAAGTCACTTAATCTCTTGGGCCCTCAATTTCCCACCTGTAAAACAGAGGCCATAATGCTTCTATTCATTCACCCTTTGTTTGTCTTGTCTACTCAGACTCCAAGCTCTTCAGGGCACCGGTTGTCCATTACTATGTGTATGTACAGTCCCTAGCACAATGAAGCCACAACCTCAGTTGTAATAACAGCAAGGTGTTCAGCACTTTAAAGCATGGAAACCCACACAATCCCTGCCCTAGAAAACTTACAAGATACATTGTAAGCTCCTTGGGGCAGATACCTTTTTGTCCTGTGTTTGTACAGAATCTAGCACAATGGGGTACTTTGATCCATGACTATGTCTCCTGGGCACTATAGTAATATCAATAATAATTAATAAAGACAGACAAATCCTGGCCCCATTGAAGTCAATGGGACTTTTATTGTCTTGGGACATGGAAAAAAATTCTTATAACATGGCCAAGATTGTCAAGAGTGACACGTGAGTTTGAGTACCCTGATTTTTGGTGTCCAACTTCAGACACCTTAAAGGGGATCTTCTTTTCCAATGGTGGGTACTCAGTATATGTGTCTATTAATCTATTGTTTGTGTGTGCAAAGGAGAAATCAAGGGCTTGTCTATGACCTGAAAGTTATTTCAGATTAAGGTAAATTGTGAATTTAAAGCACAATAGCTATTCCAGAATAGCTCCCCATGGGGACACTCTTATTCTGGAATAAAAGGGGGAGCTATTCTAGTTAATTTCCCCATTTAGACAAGTCCAAATTCTGCTCTCATTTATATAGTTGTAAATCTGGAGCGACTTCACTGAAGTCAGTGAAATTTCCAGATTTTATGACCCTTTATGTAGTTTAGATCTCCAAGTCTATAACATCATTACAAAAAACACTATAAACTGCTGCATTATGCTCCCAATGTTCGAACCTGTGTCGGCTACTCTCGCAATGTAGGGCCAGATCCTCAGCTGGTATCAATCAGCATCACTCTATTGAAGTCAGTTGACTATGCCGATTTACACCAGTTAAGGCTCTGAGTGTTAGCCTGATGAATTTCCCATATATTTGGAACTGCTAGGGTTACAGAAAGCAAACTTTTTTTAACAGACTCTAAACAAAGCACAAGCTTCCAGTCTCATTTTCATCTGTAAAAATCTAGAACAAATCTATAGATTAATATATTTTAAGGTCATTATTGTTATCTAGTGTGACCTCCTACATCACACAGGACATAGATTTCACCCAGTAATGTCTGCATCAAGCCCATATCTTGTAGTCGAGCTAGGGCATATATTATTTTTTTTGAAAGACATCCACTCTTGATTTAAATACATCAATTGAGGGAGAATCCATCACATCCCGAAGTAAATTGTCTCAGTGGTTAATGACCCTCACTTTGAAGTTAAGGTGAGTTGCTCTGAGTTTTCGCAGCTAGAACTAAGATCAATATCTGACTTCAAACTAACAAGTCATGCTTACATTTCACTTCCAAAACTTATTCTAAATAGAGTCTATTTCAAGCTTCACCCATGAGTACATTTTGGAGGGTGAGCTCTGAGAGTTAAGGAGAAAACTTATAAACATACTGTATGAAAATGAAATGTCATTCACTATTTAATACTATGACCATTCAAGTATCGACAGAAGTAAAATCTTCATAGAGAGCTGGCTAATAGTATTTCTATACTATCATTTGTATTATACTAGTGTTTACTGCCCTCACTAAGGTTAAGACCCCAGTGTGCTAGGTGCTGTACATACATATAATAAGATACAGTCTCTGCTCTGGAAAGCTCACAGCATAAAACTGGCCATTTCTGTTTATGGACACACACACTATCTAAGGGAATCTTTTAGGTGCCTTGAACTGATTGGGGAAAACATACATGTCCTGTTGTTTAATAAGCAGTGCTAGGGAGAAAGGTTTTTATTCCCAAGCACTCCCTGAACAATTCTAAGCACTCACTCTCAGCAAGATCTGGGTTCTAGTCCATCCTGTATAGGGTCTTACACTGCACGGATAACTCTAGTCTCTGAGCACCCTCGGGTAGTGCGTTAAGCAATATTAGTACACATCGGTCATGTGTTGTTTGCTTTTATGTGCTTTGCAGAGGGAGAAGTGTGTGCAGTGGAGTGTCTTGTACTGGTAGGGGCTTTTTTAAAAATTGAATAAATAGACCCCCTATGTGTTTATACTGGAGAAGGCAAGGTCAAAGAAATGCACCATACACATGGAGAGAAGGGTGGTAAGGTTTGGGGTGGTCCTTAGTTCCTGGGAGAGGTCATTCCACTGTCTTGGGCTGCCCCGGGGGAAGGGTCCATCTCCTGCACAGATGAGCTTTACTCTTACTGTTGAGAGTTCTATTGTGCCAGAGGAACAAACTTGCCCTTCGGGGTCTTTGGATGATCTTGTAGGTATCCTGGACCCAGACTACGGAGTATGGGGCAGGAAATTCCAGCTTGACAAGCCTGACTGTCACCACCTACAATACCATCTAAAAAATGCAGAGGACTAATGTCCACAGACAGACCTGCTCAGGGTGCAGAGGCTAGGAGAGCTCAGATAACCATCTCCTGAACTAGCTGACCGGAGAAACCCATATGCCTGAAACTGGTCTTGGCAATAGCCTCTGTCCCAGCACCTCTCTCCAAGGAGAGAAGAGAGAAAGATTCATTCCCCATCTACCTCTCAGGACGGATGCATCAGTGACCTGAATCCCAGAAGGTGGGGAAGAGTGAACTATCTGCCATCTGAGCCTCTGCTTCAAAGACATCTGGGTAAGCCCCATCGGTCTTGTGTTTGTGGGTGCCTGGGTGTGCTGCCACTCCAAGCTTATATACACATGTGTAGTCAGCTGATGTTTAAAGAGCCGTCTGAGGAAAAAACCACTGAGATGGGGTAGCCCTGAACATCAGTCCACACCGAGCTGCTCTGTGTGAAATGTTTTTCTGTAGGAAGCTCTCCTCCTGATCCTGCTGTTGTCTCAGACAGGTCCCCACACTGTGGTCTGCAGAGCTCTGACAGGTGGTCAATAGGGTGTTTGCTGTCACATGCTGCTGGCCCTTCTCTTTGCTTCCAGCGGCTAAGTTGCATTAAAAGAAGCTAAAAACTACATTTAAACTCTTATGCCCTATTGTGACTTTCCCATTGCTGGGGCAGCCCTGGGAGTGTTCATGTGACTGCAAAAGGGTGGGGAGGTGTCCAGGACCCAGACTTTGAGATGTTCTCCAACTTTGAAGAAATCCTAAGACTCTCTGGTCTCAAGGTATGTCTACACTGTTACCTCAGGTCCCGGAGCCGTGACACAGTGCAAGCCCAGCCAGAATCCTGGGGAATTGCTCAGGCAGCTAGACTTCACTGCAGCCTCTTTGCTCCCATACCAGAGCTAACCGGATTAAAGCATGCTCTGGTGTGTGTGCGCACCAGCTGCACTCACAGCCTGTGATTGGGTATGGACATACCCTAGCAGCCTTGTCTCACTTGCACAACCGCATGGCTGAGGCTGCAAACTCTCCACCTGAAGCCCCAAGCCGCTCCTAGAAGTTAGCTGTTTACGTAATAACGAATAAGAGGGTCCCCTTCTGCGGCGGCTCTTTCAGCACTGCCAGGCCTGAGCAGGCTCGTGAAAGGTGTGGGAACTTTACTTACGTTTTGTTATTTATTGATAACTCCCTTGTTTACTTCTCCCATAGTAAACATTCCCCCTCGAGTTTACACCAGGATCCCTTAAAAGTCCCGATGAGAAGGGGGAGGATGGTCCCAGAGTTAGGTGCTGGTCTGGGGCTTGTGGGGTTCAAGTCACTGGTCTGCCACAGACTTTCTGTATGACCTTGGGCAGGTCCCTTAGGACTTATCCTCACTGCAGGGTTAACTCAGGTTCTTACTCACGGGTTGCCCCTTTACCCTTCCTGTCCACACACAAAACCTCTTCCCCAAGTGTTGTGGGGCGGCAGAACAGGCCAAAGCCAGAGGGCTGCTCACACCCTGGCTTGTAACCCACCCATGCGGCAGGGAGGACCCAGGTTCCACCACTTGAGTGTTGCTAATTCTCCAAAGCCTTCCCATGCTTTCTCCCCTGTGCCCAGGACAGACAAGATTTCCCACAACTCACTGGAAAAGAATAGAGTAGTGCCCCCGGGACCCTAGGCTGTGCCTCCCAAGCACCCTAGTGGCACAGACATGAATGTAGCCCTCAGACACTATGGTGCCAGGGTCCCCTTGAAGTACCTAAGGTGGACAGCTGCTGCCCCATGCTGGCACAGGGTACCTCTACAGTGGACTGGCCTTGCTCTTAGAGGAAACAGGGCTGCTAGTTTTCAACACATCCTCATGAAAGCTGGAGGGGCCCTTTGGAAACTCCTTATGGATCCAGGCATCTGTTCACATTACCTGTGAAATACCAGGCCAAGGGCTGTATGAAAGCCAGTCAGATAATAGTAATGGGGGGAAGGGGAGTTAACAAAATGAATGACCAGCTCTAAGCAGTGCCTGTCCAGCTGATGGACCCAGTCCCTCCTCCCCCCAGCCAGACCAAACTAGTGATTACATCTGTTTTTCTCCTGGAACCTATTAAAATAACAATAGAGTCCACCAGGAGCAGATACATTCTCACTCCTCCCTCCCTCCCTGCATTCTTCCCCGTCTCTTCTTCCCCACCTCCTTTTCCTTCCACCTCCTACCCCCACGTCCTTTCTGAAACCCATGACCAGTGTTTCACCCTCTCTTTCTAAACTGGGCTGGATGGGGGGAGCTCCCCCCCCCGGAGTTATCCCCCGAGCCCCATTCCTACTGGTCGGGAGAGGACCGCCCCTTTGCTGCCCCGCTGCCTTCTCCCTGCCAGCAGCTGCCGACCCGAGTGGAGAAACCTGTGTCTGCGCCAGCTCCGCCCCTGCTGCCGCCTTCCCCCAGCTGCGAGGCCCCCGGGGCTTTTGGAGGCCGGCGGCGCCTGGACGCGCAGCGCTGGAGAGGGACGGCCGGAGCTGCGGGGGGAGGCAGCTGGACCAGCCAGGTAACTCCTGGGGGTGGGGGGCCCCCAAGTTAAAGGCCATGCAGGGGGCCGGGGGCGCTGAGAGCCACTGAACCAAACTGTAAACCCTGTGGATGATGGGAACCACTTCCAGCCCCGGGGTGCGGCTGCACCCCTAGTTCCAGAGCCCCTGCCTGGAAGAGACTCCTGCCCTCTCCCGGAGGGCTGGGGTTCCCAGGGGCTGCGCGCTATGCCCTGGCTGGGGACTCAGACCCTCCTGGAGCTCTCTAGGAAGTGGTGAGCCTGCACTGCTGCCCCCGCAGAGCCACACACACACACACACACACCGTCCTAGGCAGGAGCTCTCCTGTGTCCCTCAGGGGAGCCAGGGTGGTTTCCTGGCACACCCTGGCTCTTCGTAAGTTAACCAGGGTGTGCTGCTGCTGCTATCCCTCCCCTGGCTCAGCAGCCGGGGAGGATGGAGATAACTGGATATTGGATCAGGTCCCCCATGTGCCTTCCTTCCCCCTCCGCCCTGCCCCATGAACAGGAGCTGGAATGGGGGCGGGGCTGGGTAGGGGGATGGCATTCAACTCACTGTGCTGTGCCCTGGCCCAGGGATGGGGCTGGCATGGTGGCTCTGGAGTTTTTAATGCCCAATTAAGCAAGTGGTGCGTCTTGCTGTGACTGTGCTCGCTCCAAAGGGGGAAAGCCCCAGGAATTGCCTCTCCCCCTAAGCTATCTACTCTCTAGAATAGGTCTGCACCCAGCCGTGCACTGACTTCCCATCTCCTCCCTTTGTGTCCCCATTGCCCTACACACCCTTCGGCTTACCTAGGGCTTTTCCCTGGCTTGTGCTGACATTGGGTTACTATCATGCAGAGTGCTAATTATCTCATTGTAGCAGTCAAACCTTTTCTCTTCTCTCCTCTCCAAACCATCCCCACACCCCCACCCGACCGGGCTACTTTTCATGCAACATGCTGGCTGATCCACAGAGGACACCGGTCTGTTAGAACAGCCAGCTAATAACTTTAAGGCAAGCGGTGGAAGTCTAGGCATTGGATGTAGCGGATCTGGCTTTGCCTCCTGTTGATGAGATGAGGTGAGTCTCATGGGATCAATTTTCAAAAAAGGTCATTTTCTTGTGCTCTCCCTGTCAGTGGTAGGCCCCCGTAGTCTCTAGTCTGAGAGTGTAAGCTCTTTGGGGCAGGGACCGTCTTTGTGGGTTGGTGCGGTACCTAGAGGAACGGCTTCCAGGCATACACATGATGATGTCTCCAATAGACCCGCAGCCATGTGTTGAGCACTTGACTCTGCCATGCAAAAACATGTAAGCAGGGATGGGGATTTTGTATCTGTCCTCCGTGCCTCTGTTTGCCAGCTTGAAATGGGTGAGGTGGTTGTTTGTGAAACCTCTTCAAATTTCAGTCACGTGAACGGGCCTGTGGAGAAGCTGATTGGCAAAGTGCCTAGGTGGGGGGCAAAAAAGTTGGGTAGGATGACGAAAGTACAGGGTTGAGGATGGTTCTGTGCATCTCTTCCATCTGAGTCCTTGGGTGTAGCAGCTGGTGCTGATCAGTGCTAACTGTGGTGGTGGGGATCTTTTTAGAGGGGTTACTTCACCAGTAGCCTTCTTTCTCTGTCCATTCTAGGATGATGCTCTCCGTCATTTTCCAGGTGACCTGCAGCCTGACTGCCTGGCTTTCCCTCTACGCCGGTTTCTGCTATTGGAATAAGCACCATACTTACGAGTGGAGCTGCCGGCTGGTCACTCTGATGCATGGGATCATTGTCACCTGCCTCTCTGGCTACGTTGCTCTTATCGATGGCCCCTGGCCTCTAACTCACGCAGGTATGTTTGGTGGAGTTTTGCCCTGGGACAAGTGATCTTCTCACTGAAAAGAGGCAGTGTCTCTGTCCTACCTGTGATCGGTGCAGGAGGATTAGCTCTCTCCCCTTAGAGCTCCCTTTGCTATTTCTTGCTATCTACACCAGGTCTCCCTCTTCCTTGCTCCCATCTGTGCTTGGAACCTCGTTTTCTTTGTCTACCTGTAGGCCAAGCCCCTGCGACCTTCTTGAGACCCATCTCTCTTTCAATCCCTGACTGCCTATCCCCACCCTCAGGCTTGCTTTTCTTTTTCTTTTCTTTAACTTTTTCCCCCTTTTGTACTTAGCAGTATGCTGAAATTCCTTGGGGCAGGGCCTTGGCTAAGCTGTTGGACAAAGAGCTGTGCACGTTTCTAGACTTCATCAAGAATAAAGAAACTCTCTTCTTTACTCCCATTTCTGACTTCATCCCACATCCTGCATGTCTCGCTCATCCTCTGGAAGTCAGTGGGGTTCCTGCTGTTAGCGGGAGGACAATGCCCGACTGTCACTGTTCAGGCCCCTAAACTGAGAGAGCTGTCTAGTGGGGATAGACTCTGCCCTCCCCCATGCGCAACCCTGCTGCTCTGGTGGCTTATAAATAGGCCTGGTAGAATTCAGTGTTGATTAACTTTGGTGGGTAATTTCGATTGTTTGTTTTTAAGCAGTTTTTGTATTTTTATAAATTTGAAATTTTCACAGTTGTGGGCAACTATGTAGGGAGGCCAGATAATTATTTAATGACAGTAAAAGTTGAGATTCCAAGAGTTCAAGCTTTAAAGTTTAAAACACAAACTGAGAGGGACAAGGTGGGTGAGGTAATACCCTTTTTCTGGCCAACTTTGGTTGTTAAAAGAGCCAAGCTTTTGAGCTCCACAGAGCTCAAGGGCCCACAGACCTGGAGAAGAGCTCTGTGGCGCTTGAAAGCTTGTACCTTTCACCAACAGAAGTTGGTCCAATAAAAGAGATCCCCTCACCCGCCTTGTGGCTGTCATATCCTGGGACCAACACGGCTACAACAATACTGCAAAACCCACAAAGTGTCCATGTCACATGTCAAGATATAAAAAATAAATATCCTAAATCCAGAAATGATTTGTTGATTGAACTATTCATTCACTGGTCCATTTGTAACCAGCCTAATTCAGAGGTCTAAATCACTGGATTTTTTACTCTAACAAGTTCTCAAGCAGCGTTTTTCTTCTTTCCTTATCTGTAAATTTCAATTATTACTGATGGAAATATTTTGGTGGGTTTGTGGGTGTACAGTGAAATTGGCATTTATGGATTAAAAATCTGATCTTTCCAAGCCGGCTTCTAGAGGCCATTCATATCCCGCACCTTGCCAGGGAAGAATTCCCCAGCACAAACATCGCATAGGGCTATGTGGGTATGCCAGGGATGGGAGGAGTTGGGTCCATAGCGTATGGCACTACAGGTGTTCTGTCTGGTAGTTCCTTAAGAGTCCATCCTGGGCTGCTAAGTGGCCTAAAGGAACCGGTGGGCTACCGCACTCCTTCATTCCCCCTCTTCAGGCTGTGCCTTCTCAATTTGACCCCAAACATCTGCTACCATTAGTGTGTGCAGCACGGTAGACTTTTAGGGCTATACACTTGGGACTGTAGAAATGGGGAAAGGGGACTGGGGGGGAGGGGCTCTTGATGGACAAAATCCCTCCCATCCAACAAGCCCAGGATGTAGAGGACAGTTTGGGTCTTTCACTTGGTTTTGTCTTGCTTTATTTATTTAAGGTCATTGTCTTTCAGCGATTCCTATTCATACTTGCTAAGTTGACAAGGTAAAATATCTTTCTACCTGCCAGCTGCCTGCAGACTTAACCTGAGATCTGAGAGTCAAGCTGGGTTCTTTCTGACTTGTGCATCGCTGTGGAGATTTTGCCTTCAGTTACACCTATGCTGTTGCATTGGCAGAATATACCTTCACTCCAGTTGCAAAGCTAACTGTTCTACTAACGAAGTCGGCTTTGCCTCATGCATCAGCTCTCTTTGAGCTACATAGGCTCTGCTGTGCTAATGGAACCCAGAAGTAGTAAATCTGGGGGTGAGTGTCTCAAGTTGGCAGCTCAGACTCTGCATACACCCCAGAGAGCAAATCTACTCAGTGAGCAGCCACTGTTTTTCATAGTCTGGTGAACTGTATTACTATGTGTCCACTGTGTAGCTTTTAGAAATGGAGCCCTTAGGAGTCTCTCTTTTCAGTTTAATGCATATGTCTTTCCTTTCAGGGACACCAAACACGCCTCTCCAGGTCCGTGTGCTGTGCCTTACCTTGGGTTACTTTATCTTTGACCTCAGCTGGTGCATGTACTTCAAGACAGAAGGAGATCTCATGCTGTCTCATCACACGCTGAGTATTGGTGGCATGGTGCTCGTGCTGGGGCTCGGCAAGTCAGCCACCGAAATTAATGCCATTGTCTTCGTCAGCGAAATCACCAACCCGCTGTTGCAGGCCCGCTGGTTCCTGCGGGAAACCGGGCACTACTACAGCTTCATTGGGGAAGTGGTGGATTTCTCCTTTGTGGCTCTCTTTATAGTGCTGCGGATTGGGGTGGGAGGCCAGATCATGTATTCCGTGATCGTCTCGTCCAGCCCCATATGGCTACTCAAGGCTGGAGGCCTGGCTATGTACATAGTGTCCCTGGGGTTCATGATCGAAATCTGCAGCTTTGCTAGGAGAAAAGTGTTGAAAAAGTACCATGCCTGGAGGAGTGTGAGCGGTGGGGTCGTGCCCCTGAAAACCAATGGACATCTGACACCTCATTAACCTTGTGCTGAAGGGACTAATGTATCTAACCTGGCAATAAGGGACTGGGAATCCTGGCCTGGGCAGTCAAGCTCTGAGAGAGAGAACTGTTCAACACCAGCAATAATGTGAAATGGACCATTTAGTATTGGCTGTCACAAGCTGGATGAGCCGGAATCAGACGGTGCTGCAGGTGTCTAGCAAATGCTGCTGGGGAAAGGGAATCCTACAGAAGGGTGTGACAGTACTAACTTCTCCAGCGGTCTCAAAAGGGAGGCTAGAGACCACTCGAGCTGTTCAGTCTGCCCCAGGCAAACTGCACAGCCCAGGCACACTTTGTAACAACTTACTTCTCGGAGGCAGTAGGTCTGTGGGGAGTCTGATCTTCCCAGCTCTCTCAGCTGTGTGAAGTCGCTTGCCCTCTGCCTCACTTTCCCAAGCTACACAATAACATAATGCACACTTGGATGAGAGGCACTGCACGAATGCCAAGTATTTATTGTGGTTGAGCCTGGTATCTTTAGAAGCCAAGTTGTTTTTTTTGAAGGGACGGGACTGCAGTTGGGCTAATAACTGAGGCAATGTCTTTGCCCGGTTGCTTTTTGTGAAATGCCTCTTGCCCTTAGTCTTGCTTCTGCTATTGGTATTTATACTCGCACAACCCAGTTCTGGTTTTATTTGTAGCAATGTAACTTCAGTGGAGTTACTCTGGCGTTGCACTAGCAAAAGTGGGATCAGAATTGGGGCCCATCTGCTCAGTATACTGCTTTGTAGAGAGGTGTTCCTGTGGAGTGGTTCTCCTTGGCCTTCTCAGCAATGCGAGACAGTGGACTGAAGCCCACCCCTCACCCTGCTGCTAAAGGGATCCTTTCAGGGGCAGGATAATAGAGGAGAATCTTGTCCCCAGCCCATACCTGCTCTGCATATGAACCATCTCCAGAGGTGTGAAGCCAGAATCTTTCGTGAGTGCTAAAGTCACAGGAAAACCAGACACTGTTTTGCAGGTGTGACAGTTAAATGTCTGTGTGCAAGTGTGTAGGCTTCAATGCAGTGCCCCTGCCCTGGATCTGTCACAGTGGGCTCCAGGTCTCAGGGGCACGTATGTTTTAATCTCCCTGCACTTGCACTCGATTTCCCTCCGGCTTTACTGTGTGGATTGCACTATGCCAGAGACAGCAGCTCCCATTTCAGCTCTGCTGTAAAACCTCTCCTGTTGCAGCTGAGGAACGAATGGCCAGGTGTTGGCCTCAGGCTACAGAGGTTGATTTCCCTGCCTGCACTGAAATTTCATCAGGCTGGGAAGGGTGAGCCTTCCCCCTGCTCTATCAAAGCCATGGTGTCGCTGCTGCTGGGGGAGTTTGAAGGCAGGATGAATGACTATAGTGGGGAATACGGCTCCCGTGGTGATCAAGGGTCTTCTACCCCTCACCCCCTTATTCGGAGTCTATTGTGGCTGCCCCTCTTTGTGCTGTTATCTGCCTTGGGGTTGAGGGTGGGGGAAGTGGTGCACGCAGGTGACTGGGGGATGGAGCATGCACATGTGTGAGAGGTGGGGCAGTGAAGGAGTGTGTGTGTGTGGGGAGGGAGAATCTCGTGGGGGCAGGAAGGAAACCTGCAGTTGCAATGAGAGATGAAAAATGAAGGGGAATTGGAAGGAAAAGCAAGAGAAGGTGCAGCCTCAAAGGTGGTTAAATATATTCTGAATGTATTACGGTTGGAAATACGAGTGGAGTCTTCAAGAAAATACACATGCAAGTCAGCCGGAGCCCTTGGCTATGCGAAGGTTGTGTGCCAGGACTAGCATGAGTTATGAACTCCTTGCCTGAGTTTGCTCCAGGCTGAAAAGATTTGTAATAAAGTGACTGTCTTTTGTAGCATAAATTTGCTGTGCACAGTCTCTCTTTAAACATGGGATGGTGGGACCCAGGACTGTTGTGACTCAAGTTGTGGTTTGCTTGCTGACCTCTCTCCTAAAGCAAATGCATTGCCTTCACCTTCTAGCTGCTGTACTCCGGAACCTCTTTGGGTCCAGGTTTGTAGGGTAGGACTTAATGGCCCAAGCATCTGTGTGACAGAGGGGTAGGAACCAAGAGCTAGCACTCTGACCACTATCCTCCACACACACACACACCCCCCACTTAATTAGGCAGGAGGCTGATGAGCTAATCAGAACCATTAGCTAAAGGAGAAGAAGGAAGTGAAAGATGAAAAGGTTGGCGGGTGCAAGGGATACAGGATCTCAAGCAAGGAGACCTTTGTGTGTCATGCTCCAGAGAGTGAGCTAAAGTGTCCACTTGTAGGTTGCTGCACAAGGCTGTACTGATGAACTGGTGGAGAGGACGAACAGGTGGTTATAAAACTAGGAAGCATCCAGCCTGTTTTTGGTTGCCCAAAGGACAGAGGAGGTAGTCCTCTTACAATCAGCTTTGGGACACCTCGACTCGTTCCTCAGGGCCAATACGGTTCTTAGAGCAAGTACTATGCAGTGTGTGTATAGGTTTTGGGGGAAGTCTTAGATGAGACCTTTAAACTGAGGTTCTTGCTGGGCAGGAAAGGTCATATGGCTCTTTGCCTAAAGCAGAGGTCTTCTAAAATGACCTTGTCTAAAATTTGCTTCTTGTTCTGACTGTGCCCTGTGTTCTACTGCTGCCTTCCAACCCAGAGTTGGCTGGTTTTCAGGAAAATGCATTTGGTAAAATGCTTTGGAAGGGACACTCACTTAACATTAAAAAGAGGGACTATGTGAGAGGCCTTTGTGTCCCAATGCTAGCAGCCCTTTATAGTTCTACATATTCTCTTGCAGGTGTAAGGAGATTGGGAAGGGGATGGTGCATTAAGAGACTTCACCAACTCACAACTGCTGATGGATCTGATAGTTTGAAATCACTATTAAATCTGCTATTTTTTTGAGTGATTTGATCTTTAATAAAAACAAGCTTGTCCCCAGAACAATGGGATACATGGCAGATAAAACTGCAGGCTTTTTATCAAAAGGAAGTGCCCAGAAATCTTCAACTAACTCAGCTTGCAATTTGAGGGGAGCCAACTCAACACCGTTTCTCACTGTTTGACACGAAGTATCTTTGAGATTTATAAATCATGCAGCCTAACAAATCTAGTGTTCTATTACTGTGCATGTTACAACCCACATGCTAATTGGTATTATGAAAAAAGGAAAAAATGTAGGTTGAAGGAAAGTTTACTGATGAAATGACCGGCCTGGGACTCCAGAAATCTGGGTTCAATTCCTGGCTCTGCCACACACTTTCCATGGGACCATGGGCAAGTCACTGGTTCTCTGTGCCTGAGTTTCCCCATCTATAAAATGAGTATAATTAGGCTTGGAAGAACTAGATTTGTATTGGTAAATTTCAATTTCACTGACACCACCAAAAGTGACATTTCCATCCATAATAATCAATTTATAGATAGGCAAAGTAAGAGAAATGCTGCTTGAGAACTTTTCAGAGCTTAATTTAAGGATGTTTTCTTTGTATGTTTTGAAGTGATATTGACCATTTGTGTTTTACCTGTTAAAAGCACTCATTTGTTGAATCTCCTCATCTATTAAATATTCTTCCTAATTTCCTGCAACTGTGAAAATTTGATAAACAAACTTAATCATAACTTTGTACAACTGTGAAAATGTAAATTGATGCTTAAAATAAACATCTGTTGAAATTATTTTTAAAAATCAAAAATTAGATTCTCCCCTGCATAGGTATAAAATGTCCTGAGTCTGTCTTGTCTAGTAAGATTCTACCTGCAGCACCTGGGCTGATTGGGGGACCTTGATCTCAGTTGGAACCTTAACACTGCTGTATTACTGCCAGTCACAGTGCTGTTGTCTTCCTCCCTGAGTCCTCCAAAGCAATGCACTGAAACTTTCCAGGCTGTGGCTGTCACCACTGATTCTTGCAGATCAAATGTCACGATTCTGCTGGTTGGTTATAGTTTCTCAAACAGGATGTGAGCCTAGGGTCTGTACTGCCTTGCCTACTGCAGCAAAGGCTCAAGCCTGTAGAAATGGGGAAAAAGCTGTATGAGAAAAGTAAGTTGGTTCCCTTGCGGGGGAGGTTTAGTTTCATCACCCCTAAACTATGAGCTGCTTGAAGTAACAGGAGCCTCTACCTGATCTACCAGAAAGCCAAGTTTGAGTGATAGGTAATGCACGGCACCGTGCATGTGGGAACTGAGCCATGCTCTACAGCACAAACCACACCTGGCCAGCCTTAAATGTAGCGTTAGGTAAAGCTTGATAAATCTTTCTCTCGAGGCAGATGTTGGGGGACAGCTTTCATCTCTCTCTCCTTCATGAATCTGAGAAACATACACCCTACCCTGAGGAGGATTTTGTGGGTGCAGTGATGAGCCTGAGCGGCCACTGGGTTCTTCAGTGTGGTTTAAAAAAAATCACAACACTCACCATTTTCACAACATAACACAAAGGAGACCCTTTAGTACAGCAGCCTTCATTGTCGCATCCCCTGAAGAGGCAGATGATCTACATTATACTAACTTACATTGATTGTGATAGCATCTACCTCCCCCACCCCTCCCTGCTCAGGGCTCTAGGGGTATGTGGACACTGCACACCAAGACTGGGCTCCGATTTGGGTTTGAACCCAAGTCGTCCTTTCGCCACACCCAAACAGGCTGACTCAGGTCAGCAAGCCCACAGGACCCAGGTTGAGGAAGGAGGTGGGGAGGGCGTCAGACCCTGAGTCCTGCTGTGATGAAGGTCGAAGCCCCCTTATTTTGCAGTGTGGCTGCAGCTAAAGCTGCAGAACTACAGCAGCAGATCTGCCTAGTGCAGTAGGGACCTGTTTGCAAGGCTGTGAGTTCCAGATGGAGCAGCTGTAAGCCTAGGTTTACGATGCAGCATAGATGGGGGCGTGGAAACACTGAGTCTGTGGCATGGATCCCACGGACAGTGTCGACACAGCCTGTGGGGCTAGGTGCTGTTCGCAGTAAAGGAGTCCCTGCCCCAAGAACTTCCAGTCAAAGCAAAGCTCTAGGTTTTATAATCACTGGATGGATCTTTGTGTTGTGCTGCCTGGATCTCTGTGGGAAGGAAAGGGGTTATGCTCAGCTGCCCCAGATCTGGGCACGTGAAGTTGGGGTTAGGGTGTATGGCTCTCTTTCCCACTCTGGCCTCAATCGTTGGGTAAGGAACGGTGGCTGTATATTGCTTTGCTGGGATTGAACTAGCACCGTCCCTACTAACAGCTGAGGACATTGCTATAAGAACGGCCATACTGGGTCAGACCAAAGGTCCATCTAGCGCAGTATCCTGTCAACCAACAGTGGCCAATGCCAGGTGCCCCAGAGGGAATGAACAGAAGAAGTAATCATCAAGTGATCCATCCCCTAACGCCCATTCCCAGCTTCTGGCAAATATCAGCTATCTGAACTGATGCAGAGTTCCCCCACCGGTGAGACAGTAATGCAGCCATTCACTAGGTACAACAAGGCCCTGATTCGGAGAGGGGGTGTCTTTGGGGGTGCTAGTACTGTAATGTACATAATGCCAATATAAGTCACCTCTTCTCTGAGAGAGGCGCTGGGAGAGACTGCGGGCAAGGGCAGATGAGGGGTGGCTGTGTTTCTTGCCCCTCCCTCGCCAAAAATAAATAAATCCCCCCCTGTACATAGGGGTCTGGAGGGAGTTTGTTCTCCCCCCTGCCCTTCTGCTCAGCTGGCCCCGTGCTGCCTTCCGTCCTCCCCACCAGCAGGCGACCCTAAGCCGCGATCCTCTCTGTCTGCAGCCGGCTGCCGGAGCCTCCTGCGCGGCGCTCTGTGGTTCCTGTTACCGAGAGACGCTTTGCTTACAGGGGCGGAGGAACTGAGCAGGATCCCGGCTGCGGCCTGGAGCTCTGGGCAGGTAACCTCGCCAGGCGCGCCCGGGACGCCCCAGCTCTCCGGGCCAGCGGGGGCGCACGGGCATCCCCGGGACAAGGGCGCATGGAACTCAGCTACCCAGGGGCGCACGGGGGTCCCCATCCTTATAGACCAAAGGGGGCGCACGGGGGCCCCTAGCTCTCCGGTTTAAAGGGGCGCACTGGGGTCCCCATCCCTCTAGACTAAAAGGGGTGCATGGGGGTCCCTAGCTTTCCGGCTCAAGGGAACCCATGGGGGTCCCCATCTCTCTAGACTAAAGGGGGTGCACGGGGGTCCCTCGCTCTCCAGCTCAAGAGGGCACACGGGGTCTCCATCTCTCTAGACCAAAGGGGGCTCGGGGGGCCCCTAGCTCTCCAGCTCAAGGGGGTGCACGGGGGTCCCCATCGCTCTGGACCAAGGGGGTGTATGAGGGCCCTATCCCTCTAGACTCAAACTAGATGGACAAGTCCTGCCTTGTACCACTAGAGTTGTTTTTTTCGGCCCCCCCACTAATCCCAGCTCTCTGCACCCTTTCCCTCAGCAATATCTCGGAGTGCTAGCTACCTGCCCCATTCAAAAGAAACAGGAGCACCCATTTATTCCCAAGACTTTGGATCAGACATTTGCTCCTGCTAGGGTGGCCAGATAGCAAGTGTGAAAAATCGGGATGGGGTGGGGGAGTAATAGGTGCCTATATAAGAAAAAGCCTCCAAAATCGGGACTGTCCCTATGAAATCAGGACATATGGTCACATAGCTCCTGCTAGAACAGATGGAGAGACAAAAACTGTGAACTCTACTTCACCTTCTAAAATTTTGAGTTTAGACTGAATGTAAAGTAGATTGGAGGATGTTGTGGTGAGGCGGGAGAGTGGCAGTAGGGAGATGGAGCCCTGGTATGATATGTTTTATCCTGAAGAGGAAGGACTTTCTTCTGGTTAGAGTACTGGGCTGGGATTCAGGAGATCTGGTGTCAGTTCCTGACTCCTCCACGCAAGCTCTGTGACACTTTGGCCAAATCAAGGATGATTTAGTTGGGGTTGGTCCTGCTTTGAGCAGGGGGTTGGACTAACCAGTGTTGAGATCTCTTCCAACCCTGATCTTCTATGATTCTAAGTTACTTAGGCCTGGATTGTCAATGGAAGAAATCCCAGCTTGCTGTCATCTGTAAATTTTGTAAGTGTACTCCCCACTCTGTTATTTAAGGCATTAATGAAAATATTGAATGGTACTGGACCTAATTCTGACCCCTGTAGAGTCCCCCTCGGGTTCCTTCCCCCAGTTTGACAGTGAACAGTTGATCTGCTTTTTGAGTATGGTCTTTCAATCAGTTGTGTGCTCACCTGACAGTAGTTTCATCTAGACCATATTTCCCTAGTTTGCTAATGAGAATTTCATATGGCACTTTGTCAAACCCCTAAGTAAAATCCAGATATATCATGTCTACAGCTTTCTGCCATCTACTTGGCCAGTAACTCTGTCAAAGAGAGAAGTTAGGTTGGTTTGTCATGATTTGTTCTTGACAATTCCATGTTGGCTATTCTTTATATCCATATTATCCTCTCAATGCTTTGTGGGTTGCAAAGGATTGTGGGTTCTGAGTCAAGGGAAGAACCAATGTGAGAGGCTTTTGGGTGCAGTGAGCAGGATGGGTAAGCAGGGGTGAGTTGAGATTTTTCCTTCTTATGTTAAACTTTGAGATCTATTGATAAGAGTTACACTAGAGTATGTATTTTTATTACTTACTTTCTGCTCCATGCTGTTTCTCTCACCCACCTGTTGCTTTCTGTCATGCACTTAGATTGTATATTCTCTGGGGGAGAGACTGTATTCTTGTCTGTACAGTGCTTGACTGTAGTCCCTCAGCACTATTGTAATACAGATAAGGAGGGATCACTGGGCTGGGGGTAGGATCACTTCTGGGTAGTTTCCCAAGGGTTGCACAGATCGTTCGCCATTCAAGTTCTGCCTTATATGACCACCACCAGCTGTGGCAGTGCACAATCATTGTAAGCTGCTCTTAAAACAGAGCTTACTTTCTACACCAGTAGAGGAGAGGCTTAAACAGCATGTCGGTACCTATGAAGTTCCGCATGTGGAGTGTGTGTGTTTAAAGAAAAATCTGTAATTATAATGTTTTAAAAGGCAGCTTTGTTTTGTTGAGCATCTTTCACACAAAGTACCCAGGAAATGCTTTAGTTTTGCAAAGTTACTATTAAATATCAGAGGGAGGGAAAAATCCACAGCAGTCAAAGAGGGCAAAGGAGAACATGGGTATCTTTAGATGAGATTTGAAGCTAAATAGACAATTGGCAAAGCAATCCTGGGAGGCTGCTCTAGGTGGCATGAGCTCATGCCAGCAGTGCTGAAGAGACAGAAGAGGCCGGGTGCTGGCTGAACCGAGGTGAGTAGCAGAGAAGATCTGTGAGATCTAGTAAAGGGTTTTCAAATAGATGAGGAGCAATTTTGAACTGTGCCCTGAGATGAAGGGGGAAACCGTTGTCAGATGTGGGGTGATGTGGTCAGACTTCTTCACGTGTGTGAGAAAAGGGGGTGTGCTGGCATCTGGAGAACCAGGACTCGAAAGCGAAAGGTGGTCCAATAGTCAAAGTGGAAGGAGATTATAGGGGTCAGGTGAAATCCTTGCCCACGTCTATGTATCCTGTTTACACATGTGGAAATGGGTATTGTAACGCTCACTCGCTGAGGTGTTGGAAGGCCTGCTTCATGTTTGTGACAGGCAGCACTCCTCGGGTGGCAAGTCCCGTAGGAGTGCAAAATATTTCTCTTGTTCCGGCAGAGGTGGAATTGAGATGCTTCCCTCCATGAGCAATGTTACAAAGCAGGGCAGGTGATGCAACGGGCAGACCTTTCAGACGCAGAAGGCACGGGAGGAGAAGAAAAGTTGAGGCCCAGGGATGACTCTCGTACTTGGAGCTCAGTCTTAAAACTTTTTCAGAATGCAGCAGCCTGCCACTTAGGTAGAGTAGATGGCTGAGAACACATCCCACCCATGCTCTGCACTCTACTCTGGCTGCCAGTCTGATAATGGGTCCATTTCCAAGTCCTGATCTTTAAGGACCCAACTGGGCTAGGATCTAGTGGCCTAGAAGACCGTCTCTCACAACACACCTCCCCACAACAGGTAAGACTGGTGAGGTTGCTTCAGCTGGCACTCCCCATGGGCTGCTTTCTCAATATTGGGCCAGCCACTGGAATTCACTCCTAGTGGGTCTAATTCTCATCACCTTCAGGGTTCTCTGCAGGACACACTTCTTTCAGACAGGTTTCCTCCTAACAGAGTCACGGAGGGTTCCTTGGCAGTAGATGGTAGCCTGTTCCAGAACTGGGAGGCAAGAGACCTTACATTCCAAACCTTGCCCATGAGTCACAGTGGGACCTGGGGTAATTCACATCACCACTCTGTAACTCAGGGTCCCCATCTGAAAAATGGAGATTATGATGCTGACCCTCTTCTGGGAAGCGATTTGAGAGCTGATGAGGCTGCTACTTAGTGTATTCTATCTCATTGCCTGCGATGGTTCCTTACCCGAGTAAAATGGCTTTGTCTGAGGCGGGAGAGGAGAGAAGGTGGCAGCTCTAACAGGATTTGCTGCATGCTTGGGTGCCATGGCAGCAGGTGCCTTCAAAATAATTTGTTATAACAAGCAGCAGAAAATACTAATTTATTCAGAGGAGGAGTCAGAGCAACTTAGTGGTAAATCTGGAAATGATGTGATGGAGCCAATTGACTTTGCATGTGACTAAATTAACTAACCTTTCTCTGTCTCCCTGCCCTGTCCTAGGATGATGGCCTCTATGCCCCTCTGGGTGACCTGCAGTCTGATCTCCTGGCTGTCTCTCTACACCTGGTTCTGCCATCGGTATAAGCACCGAAGCTATGAGTGGAGCTGCCGGCTGGTCACTCTGACCCACGGTGTCCTCGCCACCTGCCTCTCTGCTTACGTTGGTTTTATCGATGGCCCCTGGCCTTTGACTCACCCAGGTGTGTTATGGGAGTTTTGCCCTCAGGCTACTGATCTCATAGCAGAGAGTGGTGTCTTCTGAGCAACAGGAGCCCACCCGTCTTCCTCAGTGGATCTTGCTGGCTGTTTCCTTCTTGAGCTCCATCTCCAGTCAAAATGTAATGGGTGCCAGGAAGAGGGGAATCTAATTAGTGTTGTTAGTGCTCCCTTTGTCACCTTTTCCTGGTCTCACTCTGAGTCTCTTTGCAGCCTGCTCCCTCTGGAATGGCTTCATTCAAACCCTCTTCTCTCCCCGGCCCTGCCATCAGATCGGCTATGGCTAACTCTCCCTGCTCCTTTGTTTGCACTGTCTCTGTGCATTTTGCTGGGGATTTTAAACTCCTCAAGGCTGGGATCTCTCATTTATGCACCAAAAGCAGACTGAAGTGAGTAGGTGCTAATCCCACGGAAGCCTCTGGGGCAAGTTCAGTGTGTAACTGGTGTACCCGGCTTATGAAAAGGGTGTGAGGGCAAAGTAATATTATTGCACTAAAGCTGCCACTCACCAAACGTGCGAGGAATACGAGAAACCTGCTAGTGAGTAGGAAACTGATCCTGATTTGTTTGTACAGGGAGGGAGATTATTTCATATACTTCTGAAGAATATAAGCCTCCATTTAAAAAAAAAAACAAAAACTTCTATGGTTGCAAAGACAGCCTTCCAAATGTGACCTAATGCAGTGCTGCCTTCCTGAGTGCAGATAGACAGCCCAAGTGCCTCTGTTGCTGTTCATAGCTTTGCCTAGGCAACAGCGCTGTGAAATTGACAGAATTCTTGACACTCCTCACCCCTGCCCACAAGATTCTGAGCAGCTGCAGTGAAACTTAACAACCTCTGGTTAATTTCACTCCTGCTTGGAAAAGTTCTGAGCAGTGGTAGAGAAGGGTCTGGAGCTATTCACAAAGGAGGAGGAGGACACAAATAAACATTGGCTGATTGATTGTGGTGAGAGAGAAAGTACTGACCCCTCCCTAACATGAGGAGAGAGAGAGAGAGAAGGAAAGTCCTGCTAGTTTCCAGCTGCCTGAGGCGGGCTTCTAATGTATCAAATCTGGGAACCAGCAGCTGGTATGCCCTAGTAGGAATCCCAGGACTTCCTTCCCCATTTCACACATGGAGGATTTCAGGTAGTGATTTGCAGGGGAAAGGGCTCTCTCCAGGCATCTGCCTCTGAACATAGCTGTTGTGGTTCCACCTTCATCTCGCCTATCAGCCTCTGGCTAGTAGCTGTCTGGTGAGCATTTATAAGCAGTGTGACTACGGCAGAGGGGATGGCCTAGAGTTATAGGCATCAGTTTCCAAATATGCAGGGGCAGCTTCATGCACCGGTGCAGGGACAGAGTGGGGTGCAGTTTGTGCCTCCCCTGTTCAGAGGCGGCCAGGGGCCAGTACAGGTTGGTGCAGCTGTGAGTGGGCTGCCTTAACTTGTGCTCTTTCTTTTGCAGGGATGCAGAATAATAGGGACATAAGAATCCCACCTTCTGTTCCCACCCCCTCTGCCCATCCACCCCAGAACAGCCCCATACGTGGCACTCCTGTGGAGGGGGAGCTGGTCATATGAGGCCCCTGCACTGGAGATATTCCCAGGGTGTGGGGGGGCCTTGCCTCTGCCCTGCAACGCCAACCTAACTGGCATAAAGAGGCTTTAGTGCTGCAAGGAATCAGGCCTATGACCCTCTGGAACCACAGGTTTGAATCCTGGCAGGGTGGCCCGGCTCTTAAAAGCTGCGGTCCTGTCTGCTGTGAGCGTCCTAGCTCCCCATGGTGGAGGAGAGCCGTCCCTTACAGAGAGGATTTTCCTCCCCCTCCCTGCACTATTATGTGCCAGTGTACATCCAAGTTCTGCCCTCCACCGGAGGCCTTGCTACATTTGGTAGGAAAGTGATTCGGGGGGCGTGTTTCTGTAATGCTCTCTGGGCTCCTTTGGGACGGGAGGTGTTTTGCAAGCATAGAGGCCGTTATTGTGACTTCCTCAGTGCCAGGCGAAGCGGCCATTGCTGGAAGAGAACACCTTGTCCCTTCTGCAGATCCTGCCTGCCTGGCATCTCCTCACTTTAATGTACCAGCTGGTGTCTTTCCTTTCCAGGGTCCCCGAACACAACCCTCCAGGTGCACGAGCTGTGCCTTAGCTTGGGCTACTTCCTCTTCGACCTGGGCTGGTGCGTATACTTCCAGGCGGAGGGCGCTCTGATGTTGGCCCATCACATGGTGAGCATCTTGGGAATCACAGTGTCTCTGGCCCTGGGTGAGTCAGCAGCCGAAGTCAACGCCGTCATCTTTGGCAGCGAGATCACCAACCCGCTGCTGCAGGCCCGCTGGTTCCTGCGGGAGATGGGGCTTTACCACAGCTTCACGGGGGATGTGGTGGATTTCTTCTTCGTGGCCCTTTTCACGGGCGTGCGGATCGGGGTCGGGGCCTGGCTCATGTACTGTGAGCTTGTGTCACCCAAGCCCAGGTGGTTCATTAAGGTGGGGGGGGTGATTATGTACGCAGTCTCCTGGGTTTTCATGGTCAGCATTTGCCGCTTCGCTCGGAGGAAAAGCATGAAGAAGTACCATGCCTGGAGGAGCCGGAGGAACGAGGAGCAGTACTCTGAAAGAAATGGCCATCTGAAGAGGCATTAACCCTGTGGACTCCAACTTCACGATCTTGCAAGAAGGGGATCGAGCCCCTGGATAGGCAGGTCATTCTTGGGAGATGAGCCATTTAATATTAGAGAGAACTGAGCCATTTAATATTAGAGAGAACTGAGCCAAGTGCATCCCTGGTGTAACGCCATTGAAGTCAGTGGAGTTACACCATAAATGCATTGGGTCTGGGGGGTGTTACCTGGAAGAGACTGGATTAGAGGTGTGCTGTGTGTATGTAGACATAGAGCAAACTGTGTGAGTGGGGAAAGGGCTTAATTTACAATTGACGCAGTTGCCAGTGCAGCAGCGCACAGGTGTAAATAGCAGTGTTAGTGGCTGACTCCTTCAGCACTGATATAATCTTGAAGGAGATAAGATCAAGCACTAGGTCTCAGTGTTCAATGTACTGCACAGTGCAGGCACCTAATGTGACTCTGATTTCCTGTTCAGAAGAGGTGTGGTCTCGTGGTTGGCATGGGGCAAGGAGGAGTCAGGATTCCTGGCTCTGCCACCAGCTCGCAAGGTGAGTCACTTAGCTCTCTTTGTGGGGATAATGAGGCTGACCCACCCCTCTGTGAAGCACTTTCAGATTCTTGGCTAAAAGGGGGTCTGTACATGCAAAATGTGGTAAATATTTATTATTATCTCGGCATTTCCTTTGGAAAAGAGAAGCTTGGTGGTTGAGCCAGAATGCAAGTGCAGGTTAGATAGCAGTTAAGTCAGTATTATTTTTCTTCTGGTCGCTCGTAATTCTTATTAATTGTTTGTTTGTTTATTTTATTTCCGTTACAGTAGCGCCCAGAGGTCCCAATCATAATCGAGGCCTCAGCGTGCTAGGTGCTGTACAAACACATACAATGAGGCAGTCTCTGACGCGAAGAGCTTACAATGGCTTTTCCCCACAGCTCACTCCTTTCCATCATTAAAAACCATACCCACAATGTCGTTCTCGGTTCCCTTTCTAGTAGTCAGGTGTCTAACCGCTCCCATCACAAAAAGCCACATCAGCAAGGGGCTATAACTGGCCCCCTTCCTGACTGTCTCCAGAGGTGGGCTGATCTGCCCATGGAGACTGAATTCCCCTTTGTGATGCTTCCCATCTATCCGGGGACAGGGAATAGCAGAGAGAGAGCTTGCTTTGCTGCTTCCTGTGCTCTGCCTTGTGGATAAATGACATACTTCAGGCTTGTCAAACCAACTTCTCTCACCAGCAGTAAATTCATTTAAAAACTAAATCCTTAAGTAGGATGGGACTGGCAGCTCGCAAAGTAACAAGCAGATCCTGACGTTGGTTAACCTAGTGTAAAGGCAATGCATTTCCACTGTGGATTTAAACCGGTGTATCTGAAACCAGAATCTGGCCCAGTGTTGCCTTTGTGGTAGCCGGCTGACCTGTACATAGGAAAGCTGTGTTGCTGACACTGGCCCCATGCACAGATTCTGCTGTGTTGGGGAAACTGTTGCAGTTTTCAGATGCTGTTGTGTTTATCTCGCTGCAGTCTCTTAAGCACAATTTGGTTTTGATCCTGGCCCTTTTACGTGTGGATTCCGCCATGCACGAGTCTACAGTTCATATTTCAGTCCCTCTCTTGTAGACGTCGCCTGTTGCAACCAAAGAACTGACAAGCAAATTGCCACATGCCAGCTTCAGGTGAACAGAGCTGACAGAAGGGCAGGCCAGTCCTCAAAGGGAAACTCCACCTGTTTTGCTCGGTGCAGTGATACAAATGTTCACTCTTGAAGGGAGGTAGGTGGTTAGCACAGGTAAGTGGTAATTAGGACTCCTGGGTTCTATTTCTGGCCCTGCCACTGACCTGCGTGTCATGTGACCTCTTTGCTTCAGTTTACCCATCTATGAAATGGGTATCATATTGACCTACCTCACAGGGGTGTCTTGAGGTTTATCAACAGTAAAGCACTTTACCCACCTATGGTGAGTGCTTTCAGGTCTCTGGTGAGTAGTGCAGAGTGTTACTGCTGTGATTTGAGATTTGATTTGAGAACTTTCCCCCATGGTGTAAACTATGAACTATAACTGGGACTAAACTTTCTAACTCAAACATGGCACTTCTCAGTCCCTGGCTTACTCGAATCACAAAACCCCAGAGGGGTGTGATGCTTTTGAACAGTGTTTACAGGCAGGATTCTGAGAGGTACCAGTTGATACTGTGAACTGGAAATATATTTAGGGGCCAGTCCTGCAATTTCTTCTCAGGTAAAGTTCCTGTTTGATTAAAGCGAGGGTGGTGGGGTTGTTTGCCTATGTGGGGACTACAGGAGTATGTCTGGAGTCTCAACCACCTCCTGCAGTGGGCCTGAACCTGAAAATCTTTTTGGTGTGGAACTCTCATCAGTCAATAAAGGGCTTGTGCAGGGAAGGCTTGCAGGTTGGAGTCTCAAGTATTCTTAGAAGAAAGCTGAGCCTGATATGGTCTAATTGCTGGACAGAAATGGTTCCATGCGCAGACCTGATGGTTTGGATTGAGACCTAGATCTTCAGAGAAGTTTGGTGTGCAGTTGCATTCAAAGTTGATGCCGTTAGATTGTCGAGTAGCCATGGTGGTGCGCCCAGTGGAAGTAGTAGCACGTGCAAATTAGATATCCACTTTGCACGAGCCAGTGTGCACTTAGAAAAATATGAGCTGTAATGGCCAAGGAGTTCCTTTATTTGAGCTTCCGAGAGTAGAAGGGGGACTTGTTGCAGATCCTGTGATCAATGTCAGGACTGTTTAGAATGTTATACAAGGATGCCAGAAGACAAAAGGAGTAATTGACAATGGCTTTGCAGAAAAGAGACGGCAAGAATGCTTCTAGCAAAGGCATTGTAGTGCCTGCAGTGGGCACAAGTACAGAATCATGGACCCAGGGAGAGGGAAGATACCTTGCCATCTGAGTGAAGCACATGGTGGGAGAGAATGTCCTAAATTACACTGAGTAGAAGGGCTAACCCATAGTGTCTGGAACAGATGTGTGGGACTAGTGTGAAATACTAACTTGTGTTTGAATTACTGTGTAATAATTACTAATGTTCCACCGGTGGATGGTGTAGAAGCTTTCTATTACATTTTATAAAATAAAGACACTTTAACTATACAAGGAACCGAGTCTCTCCGTCTCTTTCAGGCAGTTTCTTCTTTTGAAGGTAAAATGCTGGCTGCCAGATGAGTCAGCATGGCCTGATTAGGGGGTCTCAAGCTTTTTCTTTCTGAGGCCCCCTCAACATGCTATAAAAATTCCTGGCTCAGCTGCGCCACAACAACTGTTTTTCTGCCTGTAAAAGCCAGTGCCAGTGTTAGGGGATAGCAAGCAGGGCCATTGCCTGGAGCCTCATGCCACGGGGCCTCCGTGAAACTATATTGCTCAGGCTTCGGCTTTAGTCCCGGGTGGTGGGGCTCAGGGCTCAGGCTTCAACCCCATATGTGGAGACTTTTTGGCTTTCTACCCTGGGCCCCAGTGAGTCTAATGCTGGCCCTGCTTGGCGGCCCCTCTGAAACCTGCTCGTGGCCCCCCCAGGGGCCTCGGACCCCTGGCCGAGATGGATGGGTAAAGCATTTGGCATCCATACCCACCAATCAATGGATACAGTATTGGGACGTGCAATCCTTCCTCTGCCAGCGTCTCGTTAAGGGGCTGTGAGCATGGCCCTTTACCTCCATGTCTTCCAGCATCTCCATCTGTAAAAGGAGGCTAGAGTCTACGTCACAGGAGTGTTGTGGAGAGAAAACAAGGAGTGAGAACGGTTCATCTCAGGAAGAGAATAAAGGTCCCAAAGCCGGTCAGAATGAATGAGGCCATCTACAGGTATCTGGGCCCACTCGGGAGGTTTTCCACCGCAGTATATAGAGGGGCGGATTCTGGCCCCACTGCCCCAGCAGTGTAGAGCTGTGGAAGAGCCCCGACTGGGAGCGAATTCCCCTGGCACAGCACCGGCGTAGATCCAAGGCGAGCAGCCCTATGCTGCCTTGACTCTTGCAAGTCTCAGCCTCGGGGGTGGGAGGGAGAGCGTACTTGTGGCATTCAGCACTGTGTGAATTCTGGGCTGCCTGCTGCAGCGGCCCAGAATCTGGAGGGTGCAAAGATGGCATGAAGACATACACCCAGGCTTTATTGTCTGTGTGGCACCTCTTAAGAGGCACAGAGCAGAATCTAGCCCTGAGCTGGGGGGAACATTGCAAGCAAGTGGTGGGTGTGACAGTTTTCAGGGTACCCAGGATTGAGAGTCACCTTGTAACCATCCCCGTCCCCGTCTCCAGCATGAGAAAAACTTGCTTGTGCTTAACTGGGTATCAGCTCCCTGATGCCACCAGCCTGTCAGCTACCCATGCACTCACCTCTGAGGTAGGCCAGCCCTTACTGTGCCATGCAGGCTAATGATCAGTGCACCCCAGTCCCTGGCCCCTTTGGAACTGTAGTGTCCAGTCTCTTACCCACTGAGCACCCACAGAAACACCACGTCTGCTTGTCTCCACCAAGGGAACAGTGTGCACCCCTGTTTGTGTGATTCAGCTCAGGATCCCCTGACTTAATATCACAGCACTTAGATCTATTTATAGTGAAAACAACAAGTTTATTATCAACTAGTCTCTCTGAGAGTGTGTGTGGATAATGGAAGGAAACAGTTACATATAAAACAAACCTGTAACATGCTTTCTAGAGACTAAACTCAACAGGCTAACCTCCCTGTGGCTCATTCTCCAGTGTGCTGCTGCCTCCCTGTTGATTTCACATCTATCCACCCCACACCCCACCTCGCCCCGTTGATTTCACATGTAAATAACTTGCTATGGTGTTGGCTTAAAATGCTTAGTTTACCTGCTGACAGAGAGACAGGTCAAAAACATCTTTTATCTGGCAGAAAACCTGTTTGTCAACTCTGCCTTGATGCAGACTTTAAAGCACATTTTCAGTAGACGTATGTAACTCCTGACCTGATATCTGTACATACATTTCACAAAGATATTAACAATCAGTGTGACCCTGGCTTTCATTCAAGACCTCACCTGATGCTCTTTGGTGAACCAGAATGTATATACCAGAATCCAGATAGTCTTGTAACCCCCTTCCCAGTTGGCATTTAGGGGTTCATGGATCACACTGGCTTCTCCAATGCTGCTGAAACCCATCTTATTTTATACCTTCCCTTTTGCCTTAAAAAGCCTCCCCGCCCTGCAAATGACCACTGTTGGCCCTAGAATACATGTATATAACCTTCCCTTCCAATCCTCTGCCATACTTCTGTAACTGATCCCCATACTTATGTTTTAATAGGCTGGTATTTTATAATATTCAGGGCTTTATTCCCTTGCAACAGTGGCCCAGGCACTGATGAAAAAGCTGAATGTTTTAAGACGTTAGAGTCTAGACTTAATACCAGCACTGTCAGCAGGTCTGTTTCTTGGATATGAAAGATGAGAGAATGTTTTAAGCCTCATGAAAGTCCTGAATGCATTTCTGATCCTTCCAGACTTTGTGTAGCTTGGCTGGAAATAAAATTGCAAAGTCTGCTGCCATTTCCAAAGAAATCAAATTGCAGAGAGAGAAATTGTCTGCATCAGCTTTGAGTTGCATGAGCAATTTCTGGGCAAGGAGGGACTCTTTTGATTATCCCAATATACCGGCACTTTTCTCCTTCCAAACCATAGTGTGCATGTGTTCTAGTGAATTAGCATAGAAGGAATTAGCTTTTTATGGGCCTGATCTTCTTCCCATTTTAGGAGTGGTTTGCTTTTGATGAGCATGAGCCTGACTCTGCTCTTGTCACACTACAATCCGAGTTTTGCAGTTGATTTGGTGGGAACAGAATTGGGCCTTAATTAAAGCCCTCCTAATAAGCAACTTGAGCAGGTCTGTATTTAAGACAGGGCCGCCCAGAGGCGGGGGCAAGAGGGGCAATTTGCCCCAGGCCCCGGGCCCAGCAGGGGCCCCCACCAGAGTTTTTCGAGGCCCCTGGAGCGGGATCCCTCACTCGCTCCGGGGGGCCCGGAAAACTCTTGCGGGGCCGGGTGCATGAGCTTCTTCGCTCCCGGTCTTCGCCGGCGGGGGGTCCTTCCGCTCCGGGGCGGAAGGACCGCCCCCACTGGTGAATTACCGCCGAAGCGGGACCCGCCGCCGAAGTTCAGCCCGGTCTTCGGCGGTAATTCAGCGGTGGGGGGCCCTTCCGTTCGGGACCCGCCGCCGAAGTGCCCCGAAGACCCGCGGCGGGGGCCCCCCGCCGCCGAAGACCGGGCTGCACGTCGGCGGCAGGTCCCGCTTCGGCGGTAATTCACCAGTGGGGGGGCCCCGCCGCGGGTCTTGGGGCACTTCGGCGGCGGGTCCAGGAACAGAAGGGCCCCCCGCTGCCGAAGACCCCAGGCCCCCGGAATCCTCTGGGTGGCCCTGATTTAAGATGACTACAAAATGCTTTAATTAAAAGGAGAGTATAGATGCTGGAACTAGGGGTGCTGAGGGTGCTCCTTCACCCCTTGACTTGAAGTGGTTTCCATATATACAGGGTTTACAGTTTGGTTCAATGGCTCTCAGCACCCCTGAAGGAAAGGAACTTTTATTCAGAATTAATTCGGAAGTGGAGAAATTGTCAGTTTTTATGCCATCCCGAATACCTCAAGGTATAGCTTTTGGGATAACTTTCCTGACAAGTATAGCATTGTCTTTAATTGAGACTCCTGTCAAAAGGTTTCAGCTCCTCCAGCACATCTGACTGTCCTTGTACATGATTGGAAATAGTATTATTTTCCAGCTCTGCAACAACAACACAAGCCAACTCCCACTTCTAGTCAGTGCTTGTCTATACAGGGACACTCGGGAAAGTTTGGAAATTAAAATCGAATGAAGGCCACTTTAATTCTGAATCATTGTGTTCACATAAAGGTTTAATGTGGTTTAACTAATCCACTTTAAAAGTTAATTCGGGTTAATTTTCCTGAGTGTCCCCATGTACGCGAGCCCTTAGAAGACAATGAAAAGAACGGCTCCGTGACAGAAAGCACAGTGTGTGGAGCCTTGTGTATACTTAAAATGTTTTGCTGCTTTAATTATGGCAGTGTAGTTAAAGCAGCAAAACCCTTCTCGGGCGCAGACAGCTATATTCACATAAAAGTCTGTAAACCAGTATAGTTTATTTTAATTTGGGACCTATAATAAGCAATACTATTATAAGTCACATTTAGACCCCCCACAACAGCATCTACACTAGGGCTTTTTCCACCATTGTCGTATGATTGAAAAAAATCACACTCCTAACCAACATAGTCTGCTGATAAAGTGTTTAAGCATAGACCACGCCTGTGTATGTCTCTGTAGCAGTGTGTGCTGAAAGGATCGCAGAATAGCTCTCTGCTGACAGCAGAGCCACTGGCTCTTTAAAGGTGCAACATACAAAAAAGCATCACAGTTACATAGCTATATGCACAACAGCAAGAACACTCCCACCCACCCCCTTCCCCAAATTCCTGATTGCATCAAAATGTCCTTTAATAGTGACTGATCAGGCCTCATATCAGCTTCTAAAACAGAGTCTGTTTAGGTCGACATGAGAATAAAAGCAACAGCCAAATGTCTGACTGTAGAATCTCCCCTTTTGAGTTGTGGATGGCTCGACAGTTAGGTTCATTAGATACATGGTTGTCTTGCTTCTGGCCATAGCATCGGAGACAGCTTAAAGCTGTCTCAGAAGGTAAATCTTAGCAAAAGGCCAAGTTCAAAGTAAATTCCCAACTGGCTCAGAAGGATATAACCCCAAGTAAGTTCCCTGGGATCAAAGAATACTGAACCAAGCCCTAGCCCAGAGCAGATTAGATAATGCACAGGTGAGCTCGATTGAATCGAAGCTCAGACAGTTACTGAAATCAATAAGGCAGGAAGATTTAAGACGTGCTAAGCGTGAGAGCAAAACCAGCCTTAACCTACTGCCAACAGGGAGGCAACTAGCCAGCTGCATGGGAAAACTAATATAATCAATTGGATTTTAGAGCCAGCGAAAGGCAGTACTTACTGCTCTATGCCACAAAGCCAGGCTGTGGTGAGAGCTTCCACTTAAAGGCAGGGGACTGTTGTCCATGTTTTTAAACATAATCAGTGGGTTGGTAAGACCATTTGTGGGGAGCAGTTGGCTTGGCAGCAGATGATTCAGCTATGATGGATTCTTGCATTGCAAAGTGAAAATAGCTGAAGAGCTGCTGCTGATAGATGTGTCTGCAAGTTGAAACAAATGGATTAACTTCACTGCTTAGCTGCTCTGTTTCAGATCCTCGTGCTATGTTCCCTCTGGGTGCACTTCTGTAGCCAGAGAGAATGCTGGGGACAGTCTAAGCATCCAGTCTGTGTTACGTAAACTTCATGGCATAGCAGTTTGAAATGCTAGCAGGATTGTCTCAGCCTTTCATTCTTCCTTGACAACTTAAGGTCAGTGTGTGGGAGATTCTTACATGAGACTGTTAAAAAGTCAAGGATGAGGCCTTAGAAACCAAGGTCCTCTCTGTCGGTCTTAAGTATTAAAAGCTTAAGGCACATTTTGTAACATTAGGTGTTTCCGCCAGTGTCCAGAGACAGAATTTCCCCTTCACACCCTGTTGTGGAGGGTCCCAAAGAGCTGTCACCGGCCAGAGATTGCTGCACTTAACTGGTGCAGTGTATAGTTTGCAATGAAAGGTGTAATTTAAATGTAAAATATTAGTGTTTTCTATCACCGATTCTAAATCCATCACCTAACAGCAGCTGAGGTTGAGAGAGAGGCCTTAATCCCACAGATTACTGGGGATGGTAGGGGTAAACCTCTCTCGACTCAAAATCTCACACATGCTTCTACCCTAAATGGAATTAGGATTAATAGAGTTTAAGGCTGAAGGGACCAATATGATCATGTAGTCTGATCTCCTGTAATTACAGGCCATGATTTTTCCTTGAAGGCAATGACTTCTGTTTGAGCTAGACCATATTTTGGAAAGATACCCAGGTCGTGAATTAAATCCTGCAAGTGATGGAGAAACCATCATATCTGTAGGTAAATTGATTTCATGGTTAATTACTCTCTCGGTTAAAAATGTACAGAATGTGAGGACGTAGATTCCTTATAAACAGAATCTCTTTAATTAAACTTCTTGCTCTGTTTATACCTAAACCAAGGTTAAAGCTTGAAATGCTTCCTTATGCAGATTTTTTTTTAATTTAATGTTTTCTTAATATTTTTGAGAATAATACAAATGAAAACAACCAAACAGAGCTACAAAAGAATGAGATGTTTATATTTAATCTACAATGAATTATGGAAAGGAAATGGCCAGAAATGTTATAGATACCTCAGCCAAATTGACAGGGGCATATACTGGCTACCAAAAATAAGGAAACTACAACTGGTCAAAAATTTTCAACATCTGAAATGTTAGGGAGAAATAATTCTTCAAAATTAGAATTTTGACAGCACATAAAAATAGAGTTTTGCACATTTTTTCCTGTTTTTTTTAATTAGCTATAGAGCTATTATTTTAAAAAAAAACTTCAAAACATGAAATTTTTGTCCAAATTTGATTTTGTGTGTGTGGGGGGGAACTTTGCAAAATGTTGTTTTTTCTGACTTTTTTACCACCTCCAAAAAAGTTTCTAACTTACTGATCCAGATTCACTACTCATGCAAGCAGATCCAGCTCAAATAATTCTCCCAAAGTTGCTCTTGTGGTTGGTTTGGATCATTGTGTGTAGGGGCAGTTAGCATCTTTCAGGCTTAAAAGTCACAATATACACAGGCACACCAAACAAACCACAATCCTCAACTTGTGTAAATTGCTTTTGCTCAGTCGTAGTCAATGGAATCATGACAATTTACATCAGCTGAGGGTCTGGCGTAGTGAATTCAGAGCTGAACCTTAGAGTGTCAGTGAACTGCGCTGACTAGGTCTCCCATAAACTCCATAATCTAAAGTTTGATTAAAAGACTCATTGCAAAAATGTGGATCTTCTTTTAAAATGGGTCCCCTGGACAGATGGAAGGTTTTCAGGTGGGAATTGTGATGCTGGGATGTTCCAGCAGATGGCAACAGGTTCCTAGTGTGAGCTATATTAGTAAGGTAGATTGGATCTCTTTCTTTTCTTTTCAGAAATAAACATTGTGTAACCATTTTGACTCGGGTTTGTATTTCCAGGAGTCCAGTATAAGAGGCCTCAGAGGAGTTGTCCTTATACCATCCTTTACTGCAACACCAGCTGAGGCGTTCTGGTCTATGGGACACACATCCTTCAATGAAAGAAGTTCCCAGTTCTGTGACACATTTACTTTTGGTCTGGACACTGGAGAATATGCCTTAGAGAACAACCTTGTTTTGCCCTGGAGAAATGGATTGGATAACTTAATAGCCCTTTTCCATTTCTAATATATGTTTCTATGAAGGTACTAACTGTAAATTGCAGGCTAAGTGAAGTTTTGATAGCAAAAAAAAATCTATTTTAATTGGTAGTGCACAGTGTAATTGCTTATTGATTTTAGCTGCTGGATTTCACATTGTTAAACTGCTCAAGCAGCAGAAACCTCATAAATAAACACAGATATTAAATTAATAAATGTTACATTTGAAGGCATGCACTGTTGGTTCCTAACAAAATCAACATTTGCTAAAACGATAAACAGCACTTGCATAAGGGCTTGTTTTGATTAGCTGTTTCCCTTCTTAATTGTTGAATTAAAAATTAAAATGACTATGTGAACCATTACGAGAGAAAGTTAATCTCCCCAACAGTGTCTTACATGGAAATTTGTACTTTGTCTTTATCGGGGATGTGTGTTTGTAGAATGATTCTTTTAAACAGTGAGGCAAGTCCTCAGCAAGTGTAAATCAATTTAGCTTCATTGATTTTGATGGAGCTATGCCGATTTATTCCAGCTGAGGATCAGGCCCATTCTCTTTACTAAATTTGTGTATACACTTTCTTGTTACAGACATATTAAGATGGAAGACCAGCAAATTAGGAAGCATGTTCAGCAGGAATGCTGCTACCTGGCTAGCAGCTGTGGTTGCCAAAAGCTTTGGTGGCATGATAAGATCGCCAATGATGGGCCAAAAATGAAAATCCAGCCAGACCAACTTAAAGACCTAGCGAGTGATTGATCCAGGTGTGGATTGATCTGCAAGGAGGCTATGTCCCTCTGAGATTGGCTATGATGCTGGTGATGTCTTCCTCTTGCTAATTGTTATTGTAATGTGATTATTTTGTCATGCACAATAAAATATGTTCAAGAAATAAAATAAAAGGACACCACAGCCTGATATGCAATTACCAGCCCTGACATAAAGCACGGGGTTTCCCAGAAACCCACCTTCCCTAAGATCATGACATCAGCATCATCAGCTGAAAGGAAATCACAAGGAAAATATAGCTCTGCTTGGTGCCTATGCAAATGTCATGCATCATCTAGAGAATGGTTTCATTTCCCACTTCCCCTCTTGCAATGAATTGTTTTGAAAGAAGAAGTTAATTAGATGCTAATACTGTCTCTTGGCTCACACTAACCAGATCCCTGGTGAAAAACGTTATACCACAAGGTAAAACAGTACTGTAGCTTATTTACTGCAGGGCACTGTGCTGTATCCCTAGGGATCTGGTAACAGGCCAGTGTCCTGGGTCGCTTTGGCCTTGCCACGAGTGTTTGGTGCTTGGCAAAAGCTGTGTGTACATCAATCCTGTGGCATTTGGTAAGAAAAGACTGATAGGCACTCCTGATATTAGAGTATTGCTGTTAAGATCTTGAGTTTGGGAGACTAGATGCTGCCACCAAACTTTACTAATGGAGCAGGGCCATGCACTCATGGCATATTGCATGGCATCTTGTCCCTTGGTACCACGTGGTAATAGTTTGAATCCTTGGCAATATGACACATGGTAATGGAATTTCATGAGCTTGTAGTGTGGGTTAATAATCTTTGGCACTTAGTAACATGGCACTTGGGTGCACGCTTGGTCCCAATGGGGTGGGGATGAGGAGGAGTGGTGGGTATGTAGGGTTAAATAATACAGAACTCAGCGGCTGGGTTTATTGTTATTATATGTGGTGTGCTGCCTGTACAGTCTATGCTACCAGACATTGACAAGAGAGTTTAGACACACACAGGACCCAGTGGGCAAACTGATGAGCAAATTTTAAACCTCTCCCCAAGCCTAGTATATTCTATAAATGCTGGGGGGGGGGCATAAAAAGGTGTATCAGGGAAGCGGTAGTTTTAGGGACTGAAGAGATGGAGATTCTTTGGGAAACAAGCGAGGGAGAGCCACGTCCCTGGAAGTTTAACTGTGAGAATGGGCAGTAGGGTTAATTTATGGCTTGATCCTGTGCCCTTTGATGTCAATGGGAGCAGGGTGAGGCCCTTAACTGGAATATTTGGTAGGGGGCGAGGGTGCCTGGCACCCTTCTGGTCTGTCGGCAGTAGTAGGTTTTCTCCCCAACCACAGGAATAACTCCCAGTGAAACAATCAGAAAACCAAGCATCCAAGACCAGAAGGCAAGACTAGAGCTCATCCAGTTTGCCCTCCTGTTTATCACAGGCCACTACCACACCATGCACCCCCACCCCCGCCAGCAAGCCCCCAAACCAGAATTAGCCCAAAGGATTACACCGCTCAGGCAACAAAACTATTAGATGTCATCTGCAGAGAAGAGGAGGGCTCAAGGTGCAACCAAAGCCATATACCCAGATGAGAGGCATTAGCGCTGTGATGTAGAGCCACAAAAAGCGCTGGTAATTACAACATCCTATTATTCCCATTCCTGCTTTGGTACTGTGGGTACCCTTGTATTTTAGTTTATTTATTTACTTATCACACAATAGTTCTCCAGTGCCACCATTTCACACGTTACAGAGCATCAGCTATTGCAATAGGCCCTCCCTGTCCCAAAGACCTAATGAGCTGCATAAGACAAGACAAGACAAAGCATAGAGCAGCTGTACAGAAAAGGGAGGGTGTGGGTGGATAGAGATGGGGAAAGGAGGGATCGCTTGATGAGGTGTAGCTTAAGGGGGAGCTTTGAAGGCGGCAAGAGAAATATTTTTAGCAAATGGTAACGCAGCTCACTGGAAAGAAATAGCTATTAATACTTAGCTCTTAGAATAGGACAGAGAATCCATTTACTGGCTGGGAAGCCATCAAGGCTGCAATTTCCAATAGGAGTAATTGATTCAGAGTGTCTCCAGTTTTGGGCACTCCTCACCCCCCCAGACACCTTGGGGCCTGAGTCTTCAGAGGTGCTAGGGACTCGCAGCTCCAACTCAATTCAATGGGAGCAACATTAAATATGGAGATTGAGAGCCTAACTTTAGGCATCTATGTCTGAAAACTTTGCCCATCAGTGAGAGGGGAAGGAGTTTCCTAGGCACCCATTCCCCCCGCCCCCCCCCAAAAAAATCACCATGGAGTCAATCTTTTTGCCTTTATTAGGGATAAGGTGGGGCGGCTATCTTTGCAATGAATTAGGATGGGAAAATCCCAGCTCTTCAGTGCATGGGGGTGCGGGGTGGGGGGGGGAGAGGGGTGGGAATCTTGTCTCTTCAGTGCATTCCAGGAGTGCGTGGAGAGGTTCTGGCTCTACATTGCATTGGGGTGGAGGAAATCCCTTTGCTTCAGTGCATTTGGGATGCGTGGGTCCATATCTGCATATGATTGAGGTGGTGGATCCCCTCTCTTCAGTGCATTCAATGCTAGTGGTACCTTCCGGTCTTGGATGCTATGCCTCAGTTTCCCATAGTTTCATTGGGAGTGCATTCAGGGGAGAGACTTCCTTTACTCCAGGGGTAGTTGATAGGTGGACCATGGGCCAAATTAGGACCGCCAGATGCTTTTGAATGGATCCTGACAGCTTTTATTTACTTACTATCATTATTGGGTTTTTATTATTATTATTATTATTATTATTATTATTATTATTTTCTCTGGAGTCTTGACCTTGACCAAGAAATTTGCACCTTTGACTACCCTTGCTTTATTGCATTGCATTGGGGTGGAGGGATTACTTCTCTTCAGTGTCCTGGGGTGCTCGTGGGGGGGGGTTCCCTATCCGCACTGCCTTGGGGAGGGGGGGCCCTTTTCTACCGGGCTTTAGGGATGGGGAAGGTCCTTTCAGACCCTTGCAGGGTTGTGCACTGGGGGTCCCGAGTCCCTCCTCTCCGGTATGCGGGGTGGGGGAGCTTGGCATCCTCTGCGGTGTGTCTAAGGAGCCGCCCGTCTCTGCAGGGTGCGGGGCGGGGGTCCCCCCTCGCCTCTCTCGGGCTGAGTGTAGCTAGGGACTCCTTTGCCTGCCCAGCTCCCGGCGGAGGCGCCGGGCAGGGCGGTGAAGCGATCGGCGCAGGGATCCGCGCGGGGGGGGCGGGGTGACGCGGCTCGCAGAAGTAAGAGACACACAAAAAAAGCCGCCGCCGCCGCTGCCGCTCGGGGCGGGGGATCGGAACCGGCGTCGAACCGGACCGGCTCCCCCGCGACACCGGGCGCCCCGCGAGCCGGAGCGGACCAGGGACGAGCCGGGCGGAAGCGGAGCAGCCAGGACCGGGCTCCCGAGAGCGGCCTGAGCCCCCCCCCCGGGACCGGCGAGAGCAGCGAACCGGGCCGGCGGCACCGAGCCGGGAGCGGACCGGACCGGACCGGGGCCTCACAGACCGGCCGGGGACAGAGCGGACCGGACACCGGACCGGGCCCGGACCCCGGACCGGACGGAGCCTCCCGCCATAGGCCCGGAGCAGAGACCCCAGGGGGCCGCGCTACCGACCCGGGCCCGGACCCCGGGGAGCAGCGGGGGTCCCCCTGACCCGGGGACCCCCCCACCCCGCCCCGCAAGGGGAAGCGGAGCGACCCGGGCCTGGAGCCCAGCCCGGCTGCAGGGGATGGAGCCCTGAGAGCCGCGGGGCCTAGGGGGACACCGGCAGCCGCTGCTGGGGGGGGACATGGGCCCCGCTCTGCGCCCCCAGGAGGAGAAGGAGCCGCGGGCGCGGGGGGGCTGCGAGCCGCACCCCGGCACCCCCAGATAAGGGACCCCGGCGTCCGGAGGGGGCACCCCGAGAGAGTGACCGGCCGTGGCGCACCCCCTGGAATCCCGTAAGGGGGTTGTGTAGCCTACCCCATAGGGGAGGGTGTGTATAGGGACCCCCCAATCCATAGGATTACACACCCTGGTGGTTTGGGAGTGGAGCCCTGTCACCCCAGGGGAGGTAAACAGAGGCACAGATCCCCTTGTAGGGCCCAGTTAACAAAGGCGTTTCTTAGGCGCAAATCAGGATCGCCCCATAACCGCCCTTTCCCCGGCGTTTAAAGGTTTGGACCCTCTGAGGATTTATCACGTTTGAAGATTTTTCTCTTCCTTTTGGGAAATTTTTGCCCCTGGGAGAACTTGTGTGTGTTGTTGGATTATTTATTTTTTAAAGAGTCCCTTTGATCTGGACATTCTGATTGACTGAGCGAAGGTGTTTTTGAACTCAATTTGCCTTCGGTGCGTGTCTCTTCTGGAGCAAGGCTGGATCTCAAACGTTGCTTTATATGTGGGGGGTATGTGGGGAGATCCCTGCGAGAATAATAAAATGCAAATTGGATAAAAAGACGACTCCTTGCCCAGGGCTCCAATGAGTGGCACACAGTCCACAATCACGGACAGGTTAGTATGAAACAGGATTTTGTTAAACAAAAAACCCGTTTCCCCTGCTCCAAAGTTGGTTGCCTTTTTTCTGGATTTAGTGACAGTGTGAAAAGTTGGGAAGGGTTGACAGGCTCAGGAAAGTGGGATTTTGGAATCCAGTAAATATTCCTGAGCAGTTGAAATTAACCCAACATTTAAAACAGCTAATCCATATTTGTAGGAATTAGGGGATCCTCTTTCAGCCTCAGAGCTAGAGGGTCAAAGTACCCAAGAAAATCAGGTAAAATTAAGGGTTGGGGCTTCCTGGCAAGGGGATGTAATTTAGGCTACAAACATTATTCTTGATTGGGTCAGCAAGTTGTCATTCAGGGAAAGGTCACTTCAGGTGAAGACAGGATCCATACCTGATCAACAGGTATGTCTGCCCAGGTGTCTACTATATCATAGTGGTGGTTTCCAATTGTCTGCTTCAGGTAACTTCTTCATTCTCGTGGCTTCTGTGTAAAACACCATTTTACTCTGGCAGTTTTTGTGCCTTTTTATCTTTATTGGGTTCTTCAGGGATGGGCTGGAATGTTGCTCTCTGTTAGGAGAGATTTGGATGGTATAAGAGCCATCGGATAATTCCTTTCAAACTTTCCATATGTGTTTGAGACAGTAGCATGATGTGAAGGAAGGAGAGCATTTAAGTTGTATTTCCATTTCTAGGCAACCAGGAAAAATGTCTTCTCTGAGGTTTTCAGACAAGATAATTTTAGTGCATAGGTAGGGGTGTGTGTGTGTGTGTGTTTGGAAGTGATGACATAAAATGATTGATAGAACTGTGTGAGGTTTGGACCACTTGGGCCTTATGTGATCTGTACATCAGTTTTGAAGCAGCTGAGACAGGAGCATTATTCAGTTTCCAGTATCTGAGAGTAGCCTTGTAGATTCCAAAGGTGGGCAGAAGAGACACTGAGCCTGATTCTCATGTACATGAAGCCTTTTTGCACTATTCTGGAAGTGTAAAGGGGCCTTAATGGGTGTTAAACTGCCTGAGTAGCATAAAGGGGCCTTGGTGTAAACAAGAATCAGGTCCACTATGTTCTGTTTATCATGTTTGTTTTCAGAATATTGAGGATTTGCAATTTTTGCAATATTCATTTTTTTCTAGTGTGATAGGTGGGACTGTAACTGCAATACTGTGAATGCTGGCTTGTTTTTCTTTTACAGAGCATGTGCATTACACTGAATTGCATATTTGTATGAGTGCTGTAACATACCATTTTCATACACAGCAAGGAGAGTTCTGTTTATATATATTTAAAAGAAATGTGTTCCCTAAAACAACTTAAAAGACATCGTAGGGATAACTAGGTACTGGAACTAGGGTTTCCATCATATACAGGGTTTACAGTTTGGTTCAATGGCTCTCAGCACCCCCCACTATTAAAAATTGTTCCAGCACCTCTGTAGGGACAATGGGCTCTTCACACCAAAAAAAAGAAATTCAGTTGCAGTATGTGAAGGGGATACGTGAAGGCAGGGAATTTGGTTGGGAAAATATTTTTTTTTTTGTTAACATCATTGCATTAGAATGGCCAGTACAAAAACATAAGCACTTCCACTTCCTGCTGCTTTGTCATATTCCAGGCATGTTCGTGTGCAGTATTCAATTAAAAGCTTTGAATAAAAATATTAATGCTGGGAAAAGATGCTGGCTTGACAGCCCTGGAGACTAAAGCTTTCTGTCATGACAGAGTACAGCATGGGCGATGGCAGGTGTGGGGAGGCTTGTCCTTTGCCTTGCCACTCTGCCTCACCTCTGACCTGGAGGAACCCTTGATCTAATGGCGAGAGGGTAATTCAGTCTTCATGGCCCATTTGTTCCTTGGCTGAGACAGTTGACAAAGTGCCAGATGTGATGGTGTGTTCTCATCATGTGGACATCCGCTCACTAGGAATTGGAATGAGACCACGCATTCATTCATGTAGGGCACCAAACACCCTCAAATAGTGGTGTCTTTTTGGCCACCCCTGTCCTGGCAACCTAGTGGTGAAAGGCTCTCTGTCCCATTAGGTTTAAGAAATTTATATTGCTACTAATTGTGGGAATATAAAACAGGTGCAACTTAAGTGCAGGTCACTAGGCCTACAGAATATAAAAGCATATTCCAGGTTTAAGTCTCTTGGGTTGCTAGTGAGGTTTATTAGCCTGACTCTTTCATGGAGTGCCTTTTTAAAAGTTCAGGCATCCACATGTGTGCCAAATAGAAACATGAACATAGCAGGGTGGGCATTATGAGCCGGCATCATGAGCCAACCTCCTTCTCCGTTTGTGTTTATGGGCCTTTTGCATACTGATGGCTTCTTAAATACCTATTAGGGAAAAAATCTACTGTCCATATGCATAATCTCCTTCACTCCCCCGCCCCCAGCTGACTTAGCAGTGACCACCTTGAACTTTATTTGTGATATCTGATTGACGTCTTTTTGTGCAGGGTTAGCTCACAGCTCTTGCTGTTGATCTCATTTCTGGCACTAGTTTACAAGTTAGGACAAAGATAGGAATAGTCAGTTTCAGTGCTGCTCCAGTGACAACAGGCCAAATCACAAAAAACAGACAGCCTTCTCCTTTTTCTAGTTGTTTCTGTTTAAGATACTCAGAGGAGTCTAGATATTCCTGCAACTGCATCTGGGTTTGCTCAGGTATGCAATGCAGCCAATTCGTGTTGGCCCAGTTTGATATGTCGGTCTCTCTCAAAATGCATCAAGCCGTCAGCCCAGCTCTGTTTAATCAGAGATGTTTTGCATCTTCAAGTTCTACTGTTATAGCCCATTGAAGTAGGAGTGTTTCCTACGGGACACTTTCTAGCATATTTTCCCCCAGTGTATAAATGTCTCAAGAAAACACTAGGTGTTGAGTTAAATGAATTTATAACAAATGCTGAGACTGGTCAGTGAGTTAACTCCTTATCTTCAAAGCTATCCTGAAAGGAAGATGGAAATATCTGGGACTTGTTAAGAATGAAGCCAGAGAATCGGTGCTATTGGACTACTGGAGAAGGGGAAAACTGAAAGAATCCTTGTGTCAAACAGTACTTGGAGAGAGAATTTTGGGGATTTAATGACTTAGAGTAGTGGTTTTCAAACTGTTGGTTTTTTTTTTCTGGCGACCCAGTTGAAGAAAATTGTTTGATGCCCATGACCCAACAGAGCTGGGGATGAGGGGTTTGGGGTGTAGGAGGGGGTCAGGGTGGTAAGGGCTGTGGGGTGGGGCTGGGAATGAGGGGTTCAGGGTTTGGGGGGGGGCTCAGGGCTGGGGATGAGGGTTGGGGTGCAGGAGGGGGTCTGGGCTGGGGGTGCAGACTCTGGGCTAGGGATGAGGGGTTTGGGATGCAGGAAGGGTCTCTGGGTTTGGAGGGGTTTAGGGCTGGAACAGGAGATTGCAGTGTGAGCTTACCTCAGGTGGCTTCTGGTCAGCAGTGCAGCGTGGGTGCTAAGGCAGGCTTCCTGCCTGTCCTGGCACTGTGGACCACTCTGAGCCCCCGAAGCGGCCAGCAGCAGGTCCGGCTCCTAGGTGGAGGTATGCAAGCGGCTCCGCGAGTCTCTCGCTCGCAGGCACTCCGCGTGCCCGCCCCCCCCCACTCCATAAGAGTGCAGAGCCCGTGCTCGGGGTGGCGTCAGCCTGCAGAGCCCTGTGGCCCCCTGCCTAGGAGCCAAACCTGCTGCTGGCCGTTTACAGGGCGCAGAGTGGTGTCAGAACTGGTAGGGACTAGCCCGCCTTAGCCGGGCAGCACCACCAGCAGGACTTCTGATGGCCCTCTTGGCGTTGCTGACCAGAGCTGCCGTGACCCAGTGTCTTACATTCCACAACCCAATACTGGGTCACGACCCACAGTTTGAAAACCACTGACATAGAGGACATGCAAAGAGTGTTCCAAGATAGATAGGGATAATGGAACCTTGTGCCCTAAATGACATCTCATGGCGTGGGAAGGATTCGGAAGCTTAAATACACCAAACAAGGCTTCCTTCCCCTTCCTCCCTTCCTCTTTTGGGAGACTATTAAACAGCCTAGATTTTCTCTCTTCGTGATTGATTCCTGCCACCCGTTGGACTATATGAAACAATTTCCCTTCATCCTTGGTGTTCGCACCCTTCATCCTGGGAAATGATCATGCACCCTTCGCTTAATTATCTCTTAACCAGGCTATGCATATTTAGCTCTTGTGTTGCTTCCAGGCTTTCGCTGTTTATTCAGTTCCTTGCTAGTTGTCACCGTTTTACTGGTACTGAATGCTTTTGGCTTGGTGATGTTCTGTTAGCGTTTCCAACTGTCAGGTCTGTCCTAGGCTAAGATTAGATGGTTACGCTGGCTTTAGACTCTGGCATGTGTGTTGGGTTTCTTCCTTCTGTTGTTTCTGTCAGGGTTGCAGCCTCTTCAGAGTCCCTCTGACTCAAGCTAAAATCAAACAGGCTGGTTTTGGGCGTAGCTCTCTTGCCGTTTGTGGCAGGCGACACATGGCTGAGCAAGATAAGGGTTTTATTTTTCTTTGCAGGGACTGGGTTGAAACTCAGCAACTTGCGGACTGTGATTGGTCACTTAACGATTATCAGAACCTTGTTGTAGCCTCTTATTATGCTGCAGAAACGTTTGTAGGAGTTTTTCCTTTTTTGTAACCCAGTTCCTATATTTTTCTTCCTGCAGCCGCTCCAGCCGTATTGGAGCAAGGAGATTGCATGGTTACATGGACTGTGCAGGTTTGTGTGTGTGGTTATTCAAGTACTGTAAAGAATGTAGATATTTGGTAAGAAGTGAGTGTCTGTGTTGCCATGTGATTGCTGTCAAATAGGTTTTATTTATAATAGTGCCATAGCCTGTGCTAACATAATTGTAAAATAAGGCGGGGAGGAGGTAGAATTTACACATAATTTTCCTTGTGAAGCTTTTAATTGTTGGTTGGTTTTTTTTCTCATCACTTGATATTAAAGTAAACCTTAATTGTTTCTAATCCGCTTAGATGTGCTTCCCCTCTCTTTGGGTGTTTAAATGTCCCCTTGGTAATTGGGACATCTCTTTTAGCCAAATGGTAGCAAAATAACCCCTTCTCCTCTTTCTCTCTCTGAAATTCAGGGCCTTCTCTGCAACAGTATTACTGAATAGCTGGCTACACTTACAATTTGCACAGTGTTCATTTCATTTATTTTTTCAACATTCTCCCTTAAATCTAGTACTCACGCAAGACAGATGTCATTGAAGCTTTCCTTCTTAGCTATAGGGTGGCCAGTTGCATACGGGCATCGGTGCAAGCTTTCTTATGCTGTCCAGTATTGTCTCCGTTTCATTTTGAGTATGAGGTGATAGTCTCTGTGCTTACTTGTTGTATTCTGTACTTTTATTGAAGCTGTCGGGATAGCGTGCCAGTCGCGATGTGTGCTGTCGGCTAGGGGATAAACAGGAACCACAATGTCTTTTGCTAAAGAGACTGAAAGTGAGGTGAGCTTGATTTTTCTAGTTTTAAGAGAGCTGGGAACATCTATTGTGGTTATTTGGCTGGAGGCAGGAATAGCATGCCGTGTGTTAGCCAAAGATGTATAATTCTCTCTGTGAGTAACTCCTATTGTGACATAAATTAATACTGCTTAGGGAGGTCTGAATGGCTCTGGAACTGCAAGGTGATGTAAAGTTTTCCCCTTCCAGATCACTTTGCATCCAGTCCAGGTCTGCAGGAATCAGGGCCAGGAACACTAACCAGACCTCTCCTAGTCAGAGGTAGAAACGAAAGACTTGAACGGTGATAGAGCTGTTGTTAATGTCCAGAGAAGCCCAGCCCCATACCCCGCTGCTGTGATTCCTGCAAGGTGAAGTCCTTGGCCCCTGCTAGGGGGCTCTCACTAATAGTGTGGAATAGATTTGAAACTCCCCTTGGCCTCTGGAAGACAGAGGAACTCTTTCACGTTTCCACCCTCATCTCATCTAATCTAAAAAGATTCTTATGCTGCTCTTATCACTATAGAATTTGAGCGCCTTCCAGCAGTGCATTAGATGACATGACCTATCATGTATGGCGCGCGCTCTCTCTCTCTCACAATTCTCCCCTGGGGAGAGGATATGTGCAGTGGAGTGTTTTGTTTTGGTAAGGTTTTTGTGTTTAAATGTCCGCTCTCTTCTGACTGTGTTAGAGAAGGCAGGAAGAAGGAGTGTGCCTTGCACTTGGAGCAGAAGGTGGTGAGGTTTGTGAGTCCTCAAATCCTGTCGGATTTCATTCTACAATGTCAGACCAGCCCCCGAGAAAGCTCTGTTTCCTGCACAGATGAACTTTACCATATGGTATCAAGCGCCATTGTGCCTGTGGAGTGGAGGAGTTGACCATGGTCTTCATTCCAGAGCTTTATGCAATCTTTTAGTTATGCTGGGCTCAAGCAATTGAGCACCTTGAAGGTAAGAACTAGACCTTGAACTTGACGCAATATTCTGTCGGAAGCCAGTGGAGAAACTGATGGGCAGGTTTGATGTGCTTGCAATAGCTTCAGTTGCTAGAGAGGTGTGCTGGAGAATTCTTTACTAGCTGGAGTTTCCTAAGGGCTGATGGCTTCATGCCCATCTGTGTCCTAGTCTTCTGAATGTTTCAGGATGAGGGGTCCACAACTCTACCCTCCCTTCAGCCTTCTTTTTATGGGCCCTCCTATTCAGTGAGGGCCTTGGGTGTCTGTTTCTGTAGCTGCACATAGCATTCCCAAGCAGAATCAGAGTGGATTTGACATGAGTCTAGACAGTTTCACTGCTATCCACAGTGTTCGTAGTAGCATCGTTGGCACTATGACAGGTGTCCACATTGTAAAAAACCAACCCCCAAAACCATCAGCACAGTTGACACTAACCAGACACTTGACTAATAGCATCAGGAGCAAGGCCATGGTTTACCTTGGTAATAGGGACTGATTTTTCCCACTCGTACCTTTAAGGTGTGGCTCTCGGGTTAGAGGGGAAATATATTGGCAGGCCTGTTTCAAGCATAAGTTTGGACTTCTGCTGCAGATGGTGTTAGTGCTCTGTACGTAAAAAGAAGACTTCAGTCTCCAGGGCTGTCAAGTCGTTACCTTTCACCAGCACTAAATTCTTAACATCAATAAGGGTTATACTGGTGTCCCCTCCTTGCGCTTTTAGATTTGGGAACATAATGCAGTTGACATATTGCATGGTGATATATAACTTAGGTTTGTAATGCTGATCATTTTCTCATCACTGGTGAGTTTCTTGTAGCAGCCTCCCATTAGTATTGCTAAAAATTATGAAGCTTTACTCCCAGTTAAGGCCATGTAATACAGCTGTAGTGTAGACATGTCTACACTCTGAATGTAGTGTCCTAGTGTAGACGCTAACTACTGTGACAGAGGAGGGAGTTTTTCTGTCACTGTAGGGATTCCACCTTCCACAAAAATGGTAGCTAGGTTGATGGAAGCTGCATCTGCACCAGGGGTTAGGTTGGCCTAGCTGCCATGCACTATGCTAGGGATAATTAACACCTCTGAGCAATGTTGTTGTGTTGACCTAACTCCTAGATGTAGACCAGGCCAAAGAGCCCCCCCTCCCCCCATTATCTATTTTGCAAGGTCTGGGTTTATGTATGTAAGAGAGGCCAATACGAATTCAGAGAGACAAACTCTTTCTTCGAGCCAGGCCAGCAATTCTGCATATACTGGCACTCTACAATCCTGCCCTGGAAATAACCATTAGGCTTTAAAAATGTATATCAAATTTAAAATCTCACTTTAACAAAACTAAGGCCCTTAATTATTCCAAAGACTGAATGCAGATATTGTCTCCACACAAAAATAGCAGCCTGACGATGAGGAGGAGAGGGAAGGGATGCAAGGCTTTTTATAAGTAAACCAAGAAAAGGGGTATAAAGTCTATAGAGATGTAATAAATAATGAAAAAGGGGAAGGCATAAAATGCAAAACAGGCCACCAAGAGCTTAGAAATCAAGCCACAGGCTTAGAACAGAAGAGCAAATAAAGAAAAAGGCAGGAAGAGACTGTTTGTTTTTAATTTTGTTTGTGTTAAACAAAAAAAAAATTAAATAAAACCATGTATATTTTTAAAACAAGCATGGCAGGAAAAAGCATTGTCCTCTGTTTACATTTAAATGTAAACACAATTATAATAGCAAAACCAAAACAAACGGTATTAAACACAAACTGTGGAGTAAACAAAATGTGCACCAAACATCCCCACTTCTGTCCCTTCCTTTTATGCTGCATCCTTTTTCCCCACCCTTTCCCTGTCTGTATTTTGTCTGTTTGGTCTGTAAGCCCATTTGGCAGGAACTTGGTCATCTTGCATATCTGTGCAGCTCATCTAGCAATGTTTGACCCTACGTACATGATGATGTTTCTTTTATTTGTTGGCAAACTCTTAGAATTTGTCCACTGAGCTATTTTGAGCTTTGCTTTTGGATCCTTTAACTTTTGGGTTCTTCAGTGTAAATTAGACTGAATTAAGAAAGTCACTCGCCAAAATTGAGATGGTGAATGACCAGTGTCCTCGGGGCTGAGTACCCAAGCTGGAAGAGGCATTGATTTATTGCAGGTGGGGTCCCACACATTAGCGACAGTTCAAGTTCTAATCTAGTTCTGGGTAATCTCATCTATCAGGGTCATTATTGTGTTTGTCAATTACCTGTTGTCAAGTGACCTGCTGATTATGGCTGAAGTGTTGCTCTGTCCGTCAGAAACACTGTGTCCACTGTGTGAACCTGTGGATTGCAACAGGATGTGCTGACTTGTAGAAGCTCAAAGTGCATCTCCCATTTGTTTAAACAACTCAGCAAAATTAAGGCATTTATGATCTGAACTCACTGGCTATGTGTGAGGTGGGAATTAACAAAAAGGGCCTGCCTTGGTACTGATAATGAGGCTGCAGGATTTGTGCTAGCTGCCTAAGGGAGAATCCCAGGACAATGGAGTGTCTAGCCTGCTTATACCCACATGAACAAGGTGTAGTTTTGCTGGGGCTGGACATTTGAGTTGGTTCAATCAGCTTCTGAGCTCTTCAAGTGTGTGCTTCAGACTTTAAGAAATAGATGGGGGAAATTTGACTCTTCTTATCCAAGTAATGTTTCTCTTTAAAGCTGCGTGCACCAGTTCAGCTAACAAAGTTCCTGTTTATCTCTGAAACTGATCTCAAGTTCGTTTGTAGGCACTGAGTTCTGGGTCGTGATATTGCAGGCAGTTGCATGCCAGAGCACTTGGGTGACTTCCCAGTGTAGAGAGACAGACGCCTATGAGGAGTTAAGTATGCTTTCATGCAATTTTGAACAATTCCATAGTAGCTGGAAGGCGTGAACTGACCTAAGGCAGTGTTTTCCAGCCTGGAGGGAGGTGGCCAGATCTCACTGAGGGAGCACTAGATCCATTCAGGAGGGGCACAGTGCAAGGTAAGGTGCAGGATCTTCAATTCGGCAGCGCACCTACCTGCACACACATGCTGCAACCTGCTGGTCCATATAAAGTGTCAGGTGGCTCCTTTTCAAGTCTTCTCTTCCTGCTGTGGTTGTGCTCCCTAATGTAGCTGGTTGGCAACTGCTCCTGCATGTTCTGGGATGAAGGCTCAGACCAAGTGTCTTTTCTCTGCACTCCTGCAGTGCAGAGGCACCAATAGATGTCCTATCCCATGCCCAGCAACACATAACTTTCTGATGAAGGGGGAAGGTGATTGAAGCTACTGGAAACGGGGGAAAGGAAAAGAGTTAGCAAATAAATCAATAAATAAATAAAGAGCAAAAGAAAAAGATAATGAAAACTGATAGAAAAAGAGTGAGAGAACTTGAATAGGAGGCAACCACAGGACATAGGAGAGGCTGCCCTTATGCCATTCACAACAGCAGCCTCTAACTAAAAAGGATGAGAACTCCCATTGATCTAAGGTAAGAGAGAATTTGCTGGAGCATGACATTCCTTTCAGGTTGATAACATTCACCTGTGCTTTTCAGCAACATCATGGAAGTATATGGATGCCTGTTTGAAATGTGGGGGTAGATATTCATGCCCAGAGGGGCTGCATGGTGGTGAGAACCATCAGTCCCTTCTGGCAGTGGTTGTTTTGTTTTTCCGTTTGCCCTGGCTTAAATGGATGCACTAGTGCACGGGACACTTGAGCACTGTTGATATTAAATACTTTCCTATGTCGTACATTGGTTTTCAAGGTTAGTCCTTTTGGTAACATGGTTCTGGCTGGCCTGTGTAGACGGGAAAACTTGTTGGAAATTTTTGTTGACTCCAGAGACCAAATTCACCAATAGCTTCTTTAGGATTTACACCCACTTATACCAGGGCTGAATTGTTGATTAACTCAAAACATTTTCAGCCATTCTTCCCCCTTCTGCTCCAGGCTGGGCAGCCGTGTTACCAGGAATTTAGCCTAAGTGGCTGCTTTCTGGAAGAAAAGTGGTGAGGGAAGGATATGTTTCACTGGAAACTGAAGGTGTAGTATGGAGGAACCAGTGTGATGTGAATTAATTAAGGTGAACAGGACAATGAGAGAGCTCATCTATGAGATAATCAGAGCATTCTGTATCCCAAAGATGAGAATTACAGAAATCCCGTAATGGTGATCTCTAACTCTCACATTGGTGATCTGCTCCTGCAGTCTGCTGAGACACAGGATGATAGGTTGTGGTTTGCCCTGTGTAGTCACTGTGGTTTCTGTAACGGAAGTGGTTCTTGTGGGTGATGATCTGATCTTAGAGATTGTTGGTAGTATGCGTACTATCATTTTGTTTCCACTTTTGTTGGCTGATGGAATAAGGTGCCCTTGGGATGCAACTGAAAGCCTTTTATAATGTTAACTATTTATAATTAGGTTTTCTTTAATTCTGTCACTCCATGCTGCAATGAAGGTGTCAAAGTGCACAGAGACTTGAGGAATTTAACACTGTCAGAGGCTTCTTGTCTACCACTGAGCTTCAGACCTCTTTGTAGTGGGAGGCAGCATTCCTGTAGTAGTTAGAACATGGGGATAGGGCCCACAATACCTCGTTTTTGTTCCTAATTCTAACCCTGATTTGCTGTGTGATAAAGGCTGCTTCACCTTTAGGTTCCTCAGTACTCCATTTTAAAATGGGGATAACCTTGTACCCCACAGGAGCATTCAGCATCATGTCGAGTGCTTTGAGCTCCTCTGAATGATGTGATAGAAGTGTGTATAGTTGTTGTTAGTTAATCCCTGTGTAAATTCTTTGCTCAGGTGGCTTAAATCTATACATTGGATTTTCAGGAAGATGTCAGCCCACTGTTAGTGGTTGGTTCACCCCATAACTTCCTTAACTTCTGACTTGAGTCTGTCCTTCAAAATATGGACGGTTGAATTTAAAAATCAAGGTGATCATTTGTAAACGGTAAAATTGTTTGCTTTGGCCATTCACCAATGTTGTTGCAGCCATGTATGTTATAGGACATATATTTAGCTCTGTTTTTTTTTTTTCCGGTAGGCTTTATCAGGTTTTGGGCTCAGTGAAGGTATATTAATACTACTTCAGTTTTTATTTAGGGCTGTTTACACAGGGCAATCAATCCCATTTTATAGCAAGAAACAGACTGGCATGGAACAGAAGCCAAGAGTCCTGACTCCCAGTCCTTCTGTTCTAAGCACTAAACACTACCTCCCTGGGAGTCTGAAATGCGCTTTACAATTGGCTACAACTACTCTTGCAGTTGTGGGTTGTAGTAATACTGGCTGGCAGATGCCAAGAGAAGGGGGAATAGTTAGTGTTGTGATCAGTGTTTATTTTGACAGTCAGCCTCCTCCAGAAAGACTCTTCCTATCTGCTTTTCCCAGCAGTGTTGCAGTGTTCCTAGGTCATTGCTGAAGCAGAAGCAGGCAGTTAAGCTGGGGGTGGTGGTGGTGGAAATAACCTCGCAACAGGTCTGTGGTGCAGGCAGTTCTCAATTCTCAGTGATCTTGTTGTCTGGAATTCAGCCAGTTGAAAGGAATCCCATTTTTGTCATTAATTGCTCTACGGCTGCTGGGAGGCTGTTTTTGTCAAGGCTGCTTATTTATTCCACTGACAAGAACGTCACAGTGCTTGAGAAGCACTTTTAAGTTCCTGCTCCACCTATTGCTGTTTGTGTTCTGAGGAAACCACTCCTTCAGATCTACCCTGTGCTTCCTGAGATATTAACCATTAGGAGTCTCTGGATCAGCTGTAGCGGAATTGCAGAGGATCACCACATTGACTTAAAACTCCAGCCTCTCTCTCTCTTTGTCTGCTGAAACTTCTGGTGGATGGTGGGAAAATTTTCCAGTAACAAATTGGGCTTTTTTATTTTAAAGCTCTCTGGAACACTGTGTGGTGTGGGGTTTTTTGTTGTTTTTGTATGTTTTTTATGAACAAAAACATAATTTTAAATCAAAATTGAGGTCAACCCCAGTACAACCATCTATCAAGTGGGCAAGGAGGAAAATAATCACCAAGGAACAAGCAGTTATAGTAACAGATGTACAGTGAAGTCTTGCAAGGAGCACTGAAGAGAGCCACAACAGAACTCTGGATATCTTCAGACAAGGCGTTCTGTATTCAGGGACCTCCTCTATGGAAGTCGCTATCCCTAAACTGATCGAAGCAGGACTTCGGAATGGAGAGCAGAAACCAGTTGATCAATCTCAGTTTGCCTTGGAGGTAGATAGCAGAAGAGGTTAGATAATGCAGTGATAAATTCTGTACAGATATCTGTAGATATGAAGGGCTTGCTCAAATACTTGGGGCTTACAGTGGTAGCAGTGTGTTCTTTGGATTTCTTTAAATTCTGTAGTAACCATTTGGAGCTATGTCATCATTCAGACGTTTCTCCTTCATTCTCCCCTTGTCTGTCCTTTCCCCAGCTGTGTGTGCAGAATCTCAGTGCTATGTGAATCTGGGACAGCAATAATGTAAATCTGGGGGCGGTCCTCTTCCAGTGACGAGGACTCCAGCCACCACCACGGCCCCAGGATCTGTTTCTCGATGACAGTCAGCTCAGTTCAGAGGAATGATAATGTGCAGAAACAAACTCCCACTGGCAATTTAATTTCATCTTCTAAGGCTGCCCTTCCCTCTCCCTTCTCTTCCATTAGGTTTGGAGATACTTGCTTTAGATTAAAGCACTTTTTTACTTAATAACCAAGTGGCTCCAACTTCCATGCTGCCGTTAGAATGAATAAATTTAATCAGACTGTTTCAGAAGTCTGAGCAGGAAATACAGTAAGGAAATTGCCCTAACGCAGGCTATTCATAAATTAATGAAAATAAATGTTTCCTTTCTTCCTTGTCAATACATTAGCGGCTGATTTTCTGACCTGTGACCTGTTTGATATCCTGTATGTGGAAATCTGGATTGTCTCAATAACCTATGAAGAATGTGTTCAGCTGTTCGCACGTTACCGTGGAACCACAATGTTCTTCATCCTTTGAAGAGGTTTGATTGTGGGCAACTTCCCCTAGTTGTATAATGTGTACGTTTGGCGCCGGGGCAGAGTGGGAATTAGAGAGGTTTATTTGCTGGCATTTGAATAATGCAGCCATATAATGTTTGGAGAGTTGCAACTTCTAGCAAATATACAGGTGTCTGAGACCTATGGCATAGGAGCAGCCAGTGTCCTTGAGAGCATTTCAGCCGATAAACTGGGTTTGTGTCCTGGTATGACACAGGATGCAATCACAAATTTAAAGTTAACATTGAAGTATACAGATAATCTCTTATAGTTAATTAGATAAATTTAATTATCAAATACTAGCTGACAGATGATCTCAGTTATTGGTCTAAACTTGGTTCAGTGATTGAGGTTTGAGGACAGCTCCTCCCAAGCTTAAAATAGGAAAAACTTGCAAAGGGGAGGAGGGGAATGCAATTCTCTGCTAGTGAGCAAAGATTAAAAATACAGATGAATCATCTATCAGGAACTATTAAACTAGGGGCTTGTCTACACAGGGAAATTTACCAGTATAATTATAGGGGTATAACTCCCTGTGTACACTCTTTCTCTGTAATAAGCTTGTCCACACAGGTGTATATACCAGTATAATTATAGAGGTAGCATAGTAAAATATGCCAGTAAATTTCCCCATGTAGACAAGCCCTAACACCTCGTTTGCCCCCCACCCCCCTTCTCCCTGCCTTTCCCCTGATTGCTTGCCATGGCATCATTTCTGTGCTAGAGATATGTTAATCTTTCCCATTGCTGTGGCAGAGGGACTGGAGAGCCCTGGAAAAGACTATTTATTGGCTTGGGACAAAGGAAATTGTCAATGCAGAGAAAAATTGTAATTATTGCAGCATCAGGAGTGACAGAAGAATTAAATTAGTTCTAAGGCATCTATCGCCTGATCCCAGTGTCTCCAGACAATATAGGAACTCAAAATGTCAGCAGTGGTGTTTGGTTCTTGTCACATCCTGGGAGTAAGCAGGTGAATGCAGCCACTAGTGCCCTGGGAGATGGATCTCTGCGTTTTCAGTGGCTGGGAGTATGAATACAGATATTGCTGCCTTGGGGTGTCGATCTCGCTGCATTCTGAAGTTGGGAGTGACTCTAGGCTTTAGTGACCTAAGCGGTAGATTGTAATGACAGTAGGGAAAATACTTAATCTTGCTTATGGAGTCAAAATTCTGGTGCCGCTACAGTTCTCCTGTATTGATTTATACTATTGGGTGGAGACTGAAATAGGAGAGATTTCATAATAGGTTGAGAAAATCCTTTAAAAATCTTGTGAGAACAAGGATCCAACATTTTTTCTTTCTTATCATTGGCCCATAACTAGTGTTTGGACAAGTTTTATTCACTTTGAAAGCATTTGTATTTGTCTGCTGAAGAGCTTCTAACGCTGGCTGGTGCTGTAGTGAGGTTCTGGATCTTAAAACCATGCCATTGTCTCTTACTTCCTATCCTCTCTTTATTTCTGACAAGATTTTTGCTGCTATTGGATAACTTGCTCTGGATGGGGGGATGTTACCATTGGGCTAACTGGGCATGTCAGCGTGTATTTCTCTCTGATTGTTTCATGAGATATCGATCTATAAAATGGTCACTAGTTTCTTTAGTTTAGCATGCTGCTTCAGCAGTGGTCTCAGCTTGAATATAGCAAGTACCAAAATTGATCTGCTATAATTTTCTATTCCTAGAATAGCTGGTTGGTCTGTCTTTCCAGCAAGACTGTTACAATAATCAAACATGGAAAACAGGGTAATCAGAAATTTGCATACTAGAGGGTTTTAAAATATTTAATACCTCTTAGAAATTGGTCAAGATGAAAGATCAAGGAAGAAAATGTGACCTTTTTAAATGGAGGCCTGCATATACCACTGTCCTGCATCAGAAGCCAGCCCAGGCAAGTGAAGGCTGCTATCGAGTTAGAGCTCTCATGCGGGAGGGAAATCCTTTGCTTTGTGCTTCTACAGGCTTTGTGTTCTGTTGGTTTGTCACTGACTTTGTATAACTTTTTAGCTCCTTTTCACGGATTAATAAACTTCCATTATTTGTACCAAAACTTGAAGATATTATCGTTGTTCTTCGGAAATCCCCATAGAGTCGCCTTAAAGCAGCCTGCTGTGTGACTCATCACTTTAGAGGTTAGAGGCTAGTACTCTTGGGCACTTCCCCAATTTCCTCAGCTCAGCAGATTCTATTTAATATCTATTAGTTGTAAGTTTTAAGCACAGTTATTGTTAGTACAGTTTCAGCCACAGCATGGACACAGCTTCAAGGTTTCCACTACATGAAAGGAAATGTCTTGGCACTGCAGGTTTTGTTCAGAGTTAACACAGCCATGCATAAGAAAGAGACAGATGTAGCTCAGTGTTGTAATGATTGGCTCTGTAGACTCTCTTGCCGGTCTAATCCTAACTTGGCTGATCTGTGCTCAGCCCAGATGGAGCCCAGAAAGTGGGTTTTACTGAGCAGAACTAGTGAATTTGCCTGGTGAATCACTCGGTGAGGTGAATGATAAATAGGGTCCTTTTTGTGAGCGCTCAGCTCAGATGTGCGTTCTTTTCTCCCCCCCACCCCTCACCCAGCCCTTGGCCTTCGTTAACTTGAGATGAATTGTGTTGTACAGGCGCACTCCTCCATTGCATGTATTGAATCGTGAAGCTGGACCCTCACCGAAACACCTGGGCACTCGGGAGCCCTCCTAGAAGGGCCTCGTTCCCCACCGAGATCCTAAAAACTGTCTAGATTCCTCTCCTGTATCTGAAACCTGGAGACTTCTACATCTTTCCCCATGCTCTAGCGTACAACTGAGACGTCCTTTGCTTTTTCCTCCATCAGTCTGAACGTTCTGAGAGTTTTTCTGTATCCATAGGCTACAGCACTGGTCTTCTCCTAGTGTCCTTGCTAGATTACAGTACTGATTTAAGACCATGTGGGGAGTGATTATAGCACTGGACTGAGAATCTGGATTCTGTTCCCACTTCAGCCACTAACTTGCACTATGATGTTGGGCAAGTTGCTTCCCCTTTCTGGACCTCAGTTTCTCAGTCTGTGAAGTGGAACTAGAAACTTGCCTTTTAGACAGTGTTTGAGGTTCTTTGGTGAAAGGCCACGTAAGTGCTCAATAGTAGCATCGTAACGTTCTGCTTCTACCTGACCCACGCTAGAAACTGTCTACTGTAAACTTGCAGAAGTGTCTGTTAGGAGGAGGCCTTTGTCTTGAACTTACTCAGACTGGTTGACTTAAGTACCACGTAATGCAACAAGTTTCAAATCCCTAAATAGAATATTTGACTGTCACTCATTTGTTTAGCAAGGCATTTGTTGCTGTCATTGAAAAGTATGGCAAAAGTGGCAGAGCTGCAGTGCTTTAGAGCCAAAAAATGTTTGCTTTCTCTGTAGTGTGGATTATGGAATACTGCAGGGGGGTGCAGCTTTCTTAAAGGAAGCGATAGATACTTTCTTTGGGGCATGGGGAGGGCGTGGCAAAGAGGACACATTTGCTCCGCATTTCACTCTCTATGCTTAAAATGTGCAAAGCTTTACAAGTGGCATGAAGGAAGTGACTCGAAGGTAATGGAACAAGTGTGTTGGATGACAGCTGCAATGCTGGCAGCATTTTTGTGTCTTTGTGGTCAGAAGCCATCTTTGGAGGAGGACTAGTTGCAGTGCTGTGAGGTGGGAGGAACAAAGGCATAGAGCCATCTGAAGGAAAACTAAGGCTATGAGTTACAAACAGGACAGCAGTGGACCAGGGGAAAAAAGTGGTTGTACTGTATGTGTTTTGTAATGGAAAAATACAGTTTTGAGTACAGTATGCAGACTTTTTTGTTTAAAAACTCTATTGCATCTTATGTGTGTGTGTGGGGGGGAAATGAAAATTTAGTGAACCAAGAACTCTTCTATTCTGTCTAACCCAACTGTATTTAACAAAAAGGAGTGGGAATTGGTCTCTAATAGTTACTGAGGATACTCATCAGTAGCATTTTGAATGGAGAGTTATTCCATCTCTTCATATTTAAAAGCATATGAACTCTCAAGTACCGTATGTCAAAAAGATTGACTTGGTCTTGTGGACTATGCGAAGTTGCTTAGCATCCTGCTGAGAGGTGTGTGGTGTGCTGTTGTTTTTTTTTCTTGTTTTTTTTGTAGCTGACATTTATAGTATATCAAACTGCAACCTGTGTTAAAGTTACTGATTTTTTTTTTAAAGTGTGCAAAACCAGCTTTATTTGAGGTCTTTTACCATTGTCCTAGAATATCAGGGTTGGAAGGAACCTCAGGAAATCATCTTAGTCCAACCCCCTGCTTAAAGCAGGACCAATTCCCAACTAAATCATCTCAGACAGGGTATTGTCAAGCCGGGCCTTAAAAACCTTTAAGGAAGGGGATTCCACCACCTCCCTAGGTAACCCATTCCAGTGCTTCACCACCCTCCTAGTGAAACAGTTTTTCCTAATATCAAACCTAGACCTCCCCCACTGCAACTTGAGACCATTATTCCTTGTTCTGTCATCTGCTACCACTGAGAACAGCTGAGCTCCATCCTCTTTGGAACCCCCTTTCAGGTAGTTGAAAGCAGCATCACTTGCACCCAGAATAGTCAATATAAACGACACTGATTTGTTGGCCATTAATGCAAGAGTTGCTATTGATAGGCCAGCTTTTAGCATCCTGAGTGGAGCCACAGTACATTATATAATAAAACAAAGATATGGACCTTATAAACTTTATTCCATTCCTACTGTGATAAGGAAATACAGGTGTCTGCTTCCCACATCACATGTGATATAACAAAGGAGATGGAGCCATAAAGGTAAATGTTTTATACATTAGAATGTTATTGCATGGTAGTCTCATTAGTCTTAAGGTTTTTTATAGACTTAAAAAAATGATTTCCTATCCTTCCATAATTTTTAAACAACTCTATTTACTTGTAGGTTTTTCTTTATCACAGCCACGTTGAGCTTTTCAGTCTTCCACATCTGTAACTTTAATTTTTATTTCTTAAGAAATTGCTGACTACTTGAATACTGGTATCTCTACAAGCACATGCTGTGATAACCTGCAAGCTTTGTGTCATTTTAAAGCTCAGTCAGAGCTTTAATGATACAAGTTAAAGCTGCAATCCCAAGTGGTGGTAGAGAATATGGGAGTTAGATGGGCTTTTGCAAAAACACTGTTGTTTTGGCAGTCTTGGAATCTTAATCATTTATTCAGCTGGAGATTTTCTAACAGACACAACATTTTAAAATCAAATACTTGACTCAGTTTCATCCCTAGTTCAATATTTCACTACAGAGCAAATTAGTGCTGTTAAGTTCTCTCCATATATATAATTATTTTTTTAAAATGAGCTGATCATGATAATTATCTAGTGGTGGTGACTTGTTACCAAATAGAGTTCTGTTGTGGGCAGCCCTGATAGATTTTTTAAATTTTTTTTTTTTAAGACCAGAACGGACCATTAGATCATCCTGTATTTCAGAAGCCATGAAATTTCATCCGGTTATCCCTATATTTAGCCCAATAACTTGTCTTTCACTGAAAAGTAACTTGTGTTTAGCTAAAGCAGATCTTCCAGAAAGTCATCTAGTCTTAATCGGAAGACATTGAGAGATGGTGAATCCGCCACTTCCTTTGGTAGTTTGAGGGAGATGAACCACAGGAACCATGTTAAAAATTAGTGACTAGTTTCTAACTTGAATTTGCCTGGCTTCAGCTTCCAGCCATTGATTCTTGTTCTGTCTTTCTGTGCTATATTAAAGAGCCCTTGTACCCAATGTTTTCTCCCTGTGAAGGGCCTTACACACTGTAATCAAGTCACTTCTCAGTTGTCTTTTTGATCAACTAAACAAACTGAACTCTTTAAGTATCTCACTGCAAGTCCTCAAATATTATTTTGGGGTATCTTCTCCATGCTCTCAAATTTTTCAAAGTCCTTTTTAAAATCTGGACACAGCTGTGACTGAAAGTTGGCTGTTCCTTCAGTACTGGCCTGATTCTGGTATGTGTGCTTAGCCCTCTCCAGTGGCACTGAAGCTCAAGATGCTTAGTACCATGCAGACCCAAGCCTTATGTGCTGTAACATTGGTAGAAATCCAGTAGAGAGTTGTAAAAGGCAAGCTAGAGGCATTAGTGATCAGAACTAGAACTCTCAGTAGCTGCTCTGCAGCTTTTTGCTTAGATGTGGAGTCCATTCCTTGGGGACCTCTCCACATCCGCTGTGTGGAGCTCTGGGAAGCTGCTCTTTTCCCATGCTTGGCTCCTTATTGGGGTAAAGGTCTGTGAATTCTGCATAAATATTTACCATATCCCATCCTAACCAGCAGAGAGCTGCTAATGCTGTTTCTTAGGAAAACCAGCAGAGTTCTGCTTGTGTTTTGCAGGATTCATGTCTCGTGTGCCTGAGCAGGAAAGCATCTCATCAGTAAAGGCTGCGACGGGAGAAACAAAGGCCAATATGAAAGTTGAGTGTAGAATAACATACAAAGAGGGGTGATCTATGCAAAATGGGTACTGAGCTATAGAGACCACTCACCCCATTCTTTAGAAATACATGAATAACTGCCAGAAAGATTAAAGGAAAATAGAATTTGGCTAACCTATAAGGCTTATAAGCAACATCTACTTTGGAGTTTAGGGGGGGAGTGTTCCTTATTTTTAAGAGAGCAGCATCCCTTTGTCCTTCATTCTTTCTCTCCCTTCCTCGGGGGTCCAGAAACTGTTAGATTGTAGAGAACAACCCTGCATAGTTTGCGGACATGGACTAAATGATCTAATAAATCACAGCCATCGCTAACTTCTGTTATCTCCCAGCTGCACTGAACCTCTTTGCTCCATGGCATCATGGGCTGCTGAATCAGATTTTTGCATGATTGGGAGGTTTAATTTGGCACAGAGGGCACCAGTGGATGGAGCTATTGGGGAGCAGGGTTGTTGGATAAGACGAGGGGTGTCTGAGTGATTTTTGGGTCCCCTCCTTTTACACCATATCCTGGCATCTGCCTTAATCCCCCGAAGCAGCAATAAAACATGAGAAGAACACTCTGGGCTCCTTTTATTCCCCCAAAAGTTTTTAATCACTTTATTTTGTGATGAAAACTAATATATTGTTATAAATCAAAAGTTGTGGTTAATTCTTGCCAATGTCAGCCAGAAGTAAAGCTGTCAGCTACTCTCTAGCCCTAAAATGAATATAACCGATCACAATAAAAACCAAGCCGGACAATGCTATCCTTCCCCTCAGAAACATTTGCTCTGACTTTGCCCTTTCCCACAATGAGTATATAAGGGGAACCTCACATGTCCTGAAAGTTGTCAAATTTGGGCTGTTTCAGTTGGGGTGGGAACTAGGTTCCAAAAATTGTCCAGTGTATTGTAGCTTTAGGTAGCAATGTGGTTCTGGTAATCTAGTATTTCAGAAAGTGTTGAACACACTTGGTCGGATTCTTACTTACACAAAGGCTCGTTACTCTGCTCTGGAAGTGTAAAATAAGCCTTTGTGTAAATGAGAATCGGGCACGTTGAATTTTGAGTTCAAGAATTGCATGTGTCATCTCTCTTTAAACCCAGTGTCTTCCTCTCTCATGTAATAACCCTCCAAGATGCTGTCACTTTATCCTGTGCTCAGATCCCCTGAAAGCTTCTATCTCCTCCCATGATAGACCCTTTCCTGGGTGCTTGTACAGCACCATGACCTACTCCCATGCTACTTGCCATTTTTCCTGAGGGACAGCACTGAACTTCATCTAAGTTTTTCAAATAAGGAGGTATTTTGGGGGGTTTCAGTTTTGATGGACTACAGATTACGTTGTGTAGTTTAGCATTTAGGGTTCATGGTTCAGACTGAAAAGACAATTCAATATTTTCCTGGTACCATCGCAGGCTTTTTTATTTGATTTGTGGGGCCTGAAAATGTAACCACTGAGTTATAGTAGTAATAGATTAGAATAAGATCTGCTTATTGACCCTTACACTAATGATGTAAAATTAAATATTTTACATAATTTAAAGAAACAAAATTTTCCCTGCGTGAATGGGCAAGTAGAGCGTTGCAAGGTTGTAGTAATACTTCCCAGTGTTGCACTTTTTGTAGGATTGCAAACACATTTTGAACCTCAAATATCTCTCAGAAGTACATATTCCCATTTTAAAGCTAGGCAAACAGAGGTGCAGAGACTGAAATAGATCCAGCAATGGATCTTGAGTTCTGACTTGCCGTTTTAGGCTCTAACTGCTAGACCTCATTGCTTCTACTATTGTAGGCTGGGACTGATTCCACAGGATAACTCTTTAGTGAAGTCAAAGATGCTGAATATCAGGATCAATGTTTTAAGAAAGTGTTTTTGGTAAATTCGCTCTTATTGTGGTGTTACTATTACTGCATAGATTTTGTCCAAATGTCAGTGGGTGTGGTGGGGGTGTGTGAGGAGATTTAGGAATTCTTGACTTGAAAACAAACAATCCAGTATTAAAAATAGCCTGTCTTTTGACACCCTGCTCCAGTTCTGAAGGGAAGGGTGGTTCTCTGGCACATGTGATGCATGAATAAAGTAGATGTGCAGTGTCTGCTTTGGGATTTTAAGTTTTTTTTGTTTTTTCTTATTTCATTATCTTGGGACACTTGTGTTTTGAAGAGCACAGGTTAAACATTACTGGCTGTTTCATTTCTGCTCTCTAGGGTAGACTGGGATTGTGTGCAATGAGGTGCTGGCCAGTGAGTTTCTGAGCATCTGGCCACCTTTTGTGTTTTTCCCTCTTGTTAGAGCTGGAGTCTTTTTTGTTTTTCTGAAATTTCTCAAAAATGAGAATAAGGCACATGTCTCAGAGCTGAAGACCACACTAAATACAGCCACTAATCTTTAGAAAATTATAGTGAAAACCACAGGAAAAAATCTAGAAGCATGGAAAATGCATTCCCTGGGAATGTATGGATGGGAATTGTTTGCATATTTAGAGCCGTGGAACAGATAGATTTAGAGGTAGGAGTGGATTCTTTTGGCTCTGTGCCTCCTACATTAATTCCTTCTCTAGCCATGATGAGATCATGGTTTTGTCAGATTGCACTGACAAATTACAATTTGGTATTGACACAAACTGGGCTGAGGAGCACTGACGTTGTGGTGAATGGGCCTTTTTGATTTGTGTGCGAGGTTGCTCACCACTTTTCTAGCCAGTTCCATCTTTTTGACAACCACAGTGACATGGGAAATATGTGGAGCTGAGTTAGGAACAGCATTTAGAGCAAACGATCATAACCTCTTTCGTGCCGTTAGACAGTTTCAAGGGAAAGGCTTTAAATGAGTGTTTCCCTTTCCTTCTTTCCTCTTGCTGTCTGCGGTGGCATAGATGCTTGTTAATAGAGCGCTGGCCATCACATTGCCTGTGGCATGATTAGAGCCCTGGGAAGATTTACATTAATCAAACACAAACAGACAGTGTAGCGTGAAGAAATTTCTATCCTGCTAGCGCTGCTCGGGAACCTAATTAGGTTATTGGGGCAGAAAAAGAAAACAACCCCTATATCCCACTGCTATTTTCTTGCCCTAGGGCTGAGCCAGTCATATAGCCAAAAGTGCAGCAAGCTTGCTGCCCTCTGTGTTGACCTGCTGATCGCTCGTTCCAGAAAAGAGAGAGAGACGGACGATTTTATTCCCCTCCTTCTCTTGAAAACAATAGGGAAGGTGCATTCTTCCAAGAAGAATTCTGTGCTTTCAGGTATCATTGTGGGTGGGTGCCTTTAAATATGTCTGTAAACAAAATAAATCATGTGATATGCGTGTTGGGGGTGGGAGGAAGGCGGAGCTGTGTGTGATGACAAGACCCCGCAGCCCTATTTGGGTGTCTTGTACAAGCACATCATTTCATATTCATTCAATTACCATGCTCAGTAGAGTGATGTGACACTTGCTTTTTTATTTTTAATATGCCTCTTGGTCCCAGGATATTTGGACATGCTGAGTTTTAAACCCCAGCTCTCCTCCTTTGCTTCCCTGCTGTATGCATTCTCCCAAAGTACATAGATGCTGTTCTCGGCCTGTCCATGAGTAGCGCAGTGTTGGGTCTCTGTTGATGATGGTTGGGAGGAGATGGGAGAGAAGAGGCGGAGTTTATTCCCATCCCTCAGATGGTCAGTAAAACAATCAAATGCCTCTCCAGGAATGTCAGACGAGCATTTTTATTTATTTTTTTTAAAAGAAATGGCAAAAATGAGGGCTAGCTTGTGCTCTTCGAAGAGGAGTTGGGCCTGATACTCTACTCCATGGTAATGAGCCTTTTGAGATCTCCCTTGTCGGCTGTTTTGTCCTGTGATTCAGGTAATGTCTGGAAGCCTTTGTTCCCTCTCTCTGTTACATGAATATGGTGAGAGACTAGAAAATAGCATTTCTGAGTGTCGGAGGCAGGGGGAAAAGCAATGTTCCTGTAATGTGGATGAGAATTAACTGAGCATGAAATAACCCTTTTCCCTTTGTGGTGACCCTGCAGTTGTTCTTTCTTTGTGTTGGTTTTTAATTTACCATTTAGATGCACTAATTTTGAAAATGCTCGCCTCAGTGTCTGAGAACAAAGGTTTTGATAGCTAGAAAAGATGTCTTGCAAAAAACGTAGGCAGCACTACCCTCTTGTCAGTCCTCAGTGCCGAACTGCTTGCAAGGCTTTATGCACGCTAGCAGCATCCGCCGTACCAGCCTTTGTGATCTACCTGAAGTGAGATTTGATCATCTGATGCTTTTGGATAGCGGTGATGAAATACTTCCCACTCAGTGCTTGCGAAACCATTTTAGAGAGGACGATGATGTTTTTAATGTTTTCCTATAATATTTCCATTTTTGTATTTATAATTGGGTCTTGTTTTATTGAAAACAAAAGCTGCAATGGAAGAGAGCTGAGCTGACAGTCTCTGTTCAGGGCAGTGCTGCTGGTACACAATTCATACAGCATTAATCTGAATAATTTTACCATTTATTCAGTGTGTAATGTCAGCACCATGATGTGTATGAAGACACTACTGGCTTGCTTTGTGATGGCGTTGGGAGGTTCATTGTATCCATTTGATCATATCTATTAATGTATGGATGTTGGGATTAGATGTGAAGGGTGAAGATGGTATGAAAAACACATCACTGTGTTTCCTTTGATGGAATATGCTATAGAAGAGGCACTTAGCTTCTGTTCGGAAAGGGAACTTTCCAGCAAGGCAATGTTTTAGGTGGCCCTGGCATGAAGAGGCAGCTCTGAGAAGTATTGGGACATGATCCTGAATGTTGTTGCAAGCTCTGACTCACTGAAATCAGTGAGAGTTGAGTACTTAGCACTGCAGTGGGCCTTTAATAAGGAGTAAGTGCTGAGGACTAATGTATTCTGCCAAGCTTGAATTGAAACTTGAAGCAGACACTGCGATTTTCAAATGATTTGATTATCTCCATCCTGCTGACACGAGTCTTGAGGAATGTAACTGCTCCCACCTCTCGACAGCTGGTATATTTCTCAGGAATAAGGCTTTCTTTTAAGATGGCTTCACAGGAGAACTCGGGGTGGAGGGGAGGAGAATATTCATATAAAAATGTCCTTAGAAGTATAATGGTTATACTCTGTGCTGATATGTTGTCGTCACATGCTTTCTGAACATCCCAAAGGATGTTACCATAACCTCATGGCATTATTATTGAACTAGACTGGTTGCTCTTCCCCCCCCCCCACCCCCCCCTTCCCAACTCACAACAGAAGACACTGGACTTGATCCTGCAGTGAAGCCAGAACTTGTTTGATCTAGTTTCTTACAGTAGTTTGTCATAGATTCAGCACCGAAACGTCTCTTTCAGAACAAATGGAAGGGGAATATGAAATAGGAGGGAGCAAAGCGTTGCTTAAATACACCTGGAGAATGTGTGCTCTTCATGCATGCAGTATGCTGTGCATCATTTTGCTTCTTGGCTTCTAGCTCAGGCTGCATTTCAGTGGTGTGAAAGATGGAAGGTTTGCATACTATGTGCATTTGTTTTGTTTCTTTGAGTTTGTGGGTGCTATAGAAAAATATAAGATACCAGGGAGCGCCACTATTGTCTTTATAGTTAAGATTGAAATTAGTTTTCCAGCATAAGCTTGGTGGGGTGTGTCTTCTCCCCCCCCCCCCACTACTTTATCTCCCTTTGCCAGAGCTAAGAGAATCTGTCTGAAATGTCTCGTGATCTTTTATGCAAGACTTTTCTGGAAAGTCTTGAAGCAAATAGGATGAGACGTTAGCAGGATTAAAAGAGAGATGTAATTCACTTCTGAGAAATTATTTTTTTTTCTCCCCCCTTGGTTTATATCTCAAATGTTGTGGCTTACAAATGACAGTCTCATTTGTTCTGTCTCCCTTAGTGGTTGCATCTATGCTAGCCAACTTTGTAGCATTAACTCACCACCAATGCAATTTCACCAGTAGTAGAATGGGCTGCATATCAAGATGTATCAGAGGCCTTCTAAAATTGTCAGTAACTTGGACCCAGTAGAGTGGAAGCTGTAGATAGGACTGAAGTGTTATTACCCACACTGTAGGTTAGAGAGCACTGTGGTCATGATTCCCGAGACTGTCTAAGCAGTAGATTCTGCTGGTGGAGCAGTATGTGTCCAGTTTCTTCCTAGTGTAAATGAGGCCACTGAGGAGCTCTTTGCCTTTGGCTAGTTTTGGACACATTATGTATAGATTAGTTATTGCTGCAGGCAAATGTTAGGGGTCTTGCAAAGGTCATAAAAGTGCATGCCTTCCAGTCAGCACAGACAAATGAGCATGGTTTGACAAATGGGTTAAGGCTTGGCGGGGGGTGGGGGAGGTGAGAGGCTTGGGCATGGTGGAGGATGCATTTTACTTTGGTTGCCCTTTGGCTGAAAAGAGGTAGTCCCGGGTTGGCTGGCACAAAAATTCTGATGTGGCAGCATTGAGGTACTAGACCAATAACATATATTAACTATTGGAACAAACTGCTAAGAGAAGTAATGGATTCCTCATCATTTGATGTCTTCAAATTCAGACTTGGATACCTTTTGTCAAACACAGGCTGTGGGGTTCAGTGCAAGAGTAACTGGAGGAAATTCTGTGGTCTGTCACACAGGAGGTCAGACAATATTAACTAATGGTCCCTTCTGGCCTTGAAACGTGACTCTATGAATGAAGGTGTCATTACACTATTTTTGTCAAAGTCCCCAAACCAAAGGAAATGTTCCAGTCAAATGTCTACATTAAGCTGTAGTTAAATTACATGTGCATTTATAATCTCAAGGGGGGAAAACATCTTATCAAACTGAAATTTTCTAAAGTTTTCTTAAAAAAAAAACAAAAAAAAAACAACAAAGATAGTCACACTTTGAAAATAGAAAGTATATAAGTATTTGGCAACCCTGGGAAATGGTGTTTGTGTATAATCAGTGTCTAGATATAGGATAGGGGAAATAGAGCTGAGTCCCATATGTCAGTGAGCTTTCTGAGCTGAAAAGTCCCTCTGCAGAGGGGCCTAATCTTGCTCCCATTGAAATTCGTTGCAAAACTCCCATTAATTTCAGTGGGAGCAAGCTAGAGTTGCCAGAAATCTGGTTTTAGACTGGAATGCCTGGTTGAAAAGGGACCTCGCGGCTCTGGTTAGTACTGCTGACTGGGCCGCTAAAAGTCCAGTTGGTGGGGCTAAGGCAGGCTCCTGGAAGCAGTGACATGTCCCTGTGGCCCCTAGGTGCAGGGGCGGCCTGCAGGTGAGAGTCCTGCACAGAGCCCCCATGGCCGAGCCTACACCTGTGGGCTGCAGGAACATGTTGCTGCTTCTGGGAGTCACCTGAGGTAAGCACCAGCTGGAGCCTGCACCCCTGCCTCAGCCCTGAGCCCCCTTCTGCACCCCGAACTCCTCATGCCCAGCCCCACCCCAGAGCCCGTACCCCCAGCCGAAGCCATCAGCCCCTTCCACGCTCCAACCCCCTGCCCCAGCCTGGTGTAAATGAGCGAGGGTGGGGGAGACAGAGTGACAGAAGGAGGGGGGAATAGAGTGAACAGGGGCTGGGGCCTTGGAAAAGGGGCAGGGTCGGGCACAAGGCAGGGGTGTTCAGTTTTTTGCAGTCAGAAAGTTGGCAACTGTAAGCAAGACTGGTCTGTTGGTTGCTGCCCTGAGTATACCCATTAGTGGGTAACAGACTCAGTTGCTCACTGGTGGCTAGAACTTTTGTATAGGACAGATGTGATGAATGAATCTGTCGAGTGTACTGTCTGTGTGTGGTATTGTTCTGCCATAGGTACGTATGTTATGCCAACTGCTTAATGAGATGTGTATTCAGGGACAGATTTTCAAAGGGGCTTCAGACTTGAACACAATCACAAAAGCAAAATTTGATATTGGAGACAGTGTATAGAAAATTGGGCTTTCAAAATATGGTGTATTACATGTGACATGTTTTCTCCTTCCAACCCATGTCCTTGCTGTTTTAAAAGCTGTCTTCACACTTGTTGCGAGTCTACCACAGCCACAAGGAAGATAGAGCATTAATAAGGAAACTAGGCCGTGTCTCTAATGAAACACAAAAGCTGCATGATAACTGGGGCAACATGACTGATTTCCAAGCCCTTGTGCATGTGTTGGGTGGAAGCAAATACCATGGCATTTGAACGCTTTAGATTTCCAATGGTTGGTTTAGCAGAATAAAACTGTCTGGCACAGTGTTTTGGGTGTGGGTGCGAGCTGGGTGCTGATGCAGGAGTAGCAGAGGAGTGTCTCCTGTGAGCCAGCTTTGTATTGTAATTATTTTCAGGCAAAGCAAACGGTAATTAACCTGCCTTTTTTCAGAGTAGCGGCTGTGTTAGTCTGTATCAGCAAAAAGAACAGGAGTACTTGTGGCACCTTAAAGACTATCAAATAAATTTGAGCATAAGCCTTTCTAAACTGTAGCTAATTTTGACTGCCTGGCTCTGTCTTCTAAAGGAACTTAGTTTGCTTTGTGGTCCTTGAGCAATGGGGCCATCTGTTGTGGGAATTTTTAAATTATTTCTTATTAATGGATAGTGGAGTGAGAAAAATGCAACACAAAGTATTGGTTGCATTCCTGAGAGGTGTAAATTGGGCTTTTCACCGTGAGCAGAAACTCATGGTGCCAAGAAGTGCAAATGGAAAAAGGCTTTTTTCAGAGCCTTTCCAATAGGACCAAACCAGATATTCTAGAATTGACTTCTGGTGTTAAGAGGTAAGGGGGAGGTATGAATTCTGTAGGGCTGAGAATCTTTGCCTAAGAAAGCACAGTCTTTACTCTTGGATTTGAAGGGCATGGCCCTCTTATCTTACTGGTTCAATATGAAATGCAGTGGATGCTTGCAGCAAATGGACAAGTCTTGTGGATGCTTGCTCACCAGTTCACAGTGGCATAACATCTCGCTCGGCTACAGCAATTTCTTTCAGGTAAAGTAATTTTAAGAAAGTGGTGGTCCTTTTTGAAAATAATTGATCATGTGTGTTTAATTCATTTTGTCACCCCTTCCATCTATTTGTTCGTTTTCTCTCTCTCACTCTCACTCTCACACTCACGTCAGCCAGTAATCCATGACTAGTCACACCATTGCCTAACCCCGGCATGTGCTCCACAGACTGGTGGTAGTCCATGTACCACAGTTCAGGAGCCTTTGCTCCAGAATGATTTCAGAATGGAGTTTTGCTGTGGGTCTCTGATGTATCATTTTCCCTAGAGGAACCTGACACTGTTGCTTGAATCTCTTGTTTTCAGGCTTGATTTATAAAGCCTCAGGGATGAGGGAAAACTGAGCCATTTGTTACATTACTATCTCTTGTATTTTGTAGTTACGGTTTGCTCAGTATAGTTACCCAATAGTGCAGATACTAGACCATAGTTGTCCTTGTGCTAGTAAAGGACTGTAACTTCAAGTCTTGTAGCTGGAGAAACTGTGATGCTTCTAAACCTTGGAAGTTGGGCACTAGTGGAAGAACAGTATTTGGTGCTGAAAATGTCTGATGAAAAGGTCCCCTCCCATTAGCAGAATTTCTGCAGTGACTAAAAGCTCTCTCGCAGGGTCCTGGCTTCAGCAGCAGAACAGCACAAAGGCCACATTGAGAATAGCTGCTGGGGAAACCCTCCTTCCTTGCCTGCCCTGTAAATGCAGTTCTTTCTCCATGAAAAGCCCTGACATCAGCTCTTGGAAAAATCCAAACGCTTGTGTCATGGAACAGAGTTGAGGCACTTGGCTGGTGTGGTACTGAATGGCTGAACTGTGGATGAAACTTCACTAGAGATGCTTTTCCCCTCCCCTCCCCTAACCCATACTGCTCTGAGAAACATTAACCCACACTGGAAAGTTGCCCAAAGAGAAAAGGCTAAGAACAGTTGCAAAACTGCAATAAGTTATCAGTATTTTCTGGACACCCACCCCTCCACTAGCCCCTTTCTCCTTCTCCACTTGTTATACACCTCTTTTTAGAGCTGAATACATCTATCTATGCTGTTATTTCCCAAAGCTGGCAAAAGACATCCCACCAGCATTGTTACTATCTTTCATATAGCTTCTGGTGTGGAAACCAAGGCATTGTTTTCTTTTTACATGAAGTTCTTGAAGAGCACTGATGCCTCCCTTCTGGTTTTTTGTTTTTTCTCTTTTTTTGCCTGTTCTATTTCTCCCCGCCCCCTCCCCATATCTCCTGGCAGCTGCGGGGAGAGAGCTTGCCAAGGTCTGTGGCACTGCTGCACAGCAATGAACATTTCCACCCCCAGCGTGCGCCAGTTTAACCACTTTTCCAAAGCTGCCAGCAGCATTGTTTTTGAAAATCCCAAACGTTCTGAGCCTACTTATGAGAGACTATACCTCCCTGTAGTGGTAGGGTGCTTTTGCTAGTAGTGGTGTTGGGACTTTTCCCATGTGGAGTCCCCACTTTTTGGGAATCTCTCCTTTTCTCATGATCCATCAGAGACAGTCATGTAGCTTTCAAGGCTCTGAGGAAGGCGTATTTATTTATTGCCTTTAACTTTTGATTGATTTTGCTTACTTCATTCCTGCCAGTTTTGCTGCCAAAACAATACTACCATCCGTTAGTAGTCTCTTTAACTTTACTCATAATTGGCATTTCAGGAAAGCTATTGAGGGATTTTATAGTTTGCCTGACACTATGATGGTGAGGTGCTTATTTTTGAAACTTAAAAATGCATAAACTACCCTCAGCAGCATAACATGAAAAGGTCGCTGCAGCAGCCCACAGGAATGTTACCCTATTAAAGCAAAACACAGTGGAATCTAAAACTAAAAATATTATGAGCCAAATCCTGAGATCTTTACTGGCTTTCTACTTGGGCAAAACTCCCTTTGGAGCTGATGGGATTATGTGGCGGAAGAGTTTTGTGTGGGGTCAGCACAAGGGGACTGAACTAGACAGGCTTTCCGGCCTTCTTCAGTCATTAGTTTCCTATGTTCCTGCATTGAAGGTGGAGATTAGATCCATTCACAGAACTGTCAGTAATCTAAAGCTAATAATGCCATGGGCGATTCTTCCATGAGTCATTCTGTCAGCTGTGGCTGCTGCTCTGGACTCCTACTAAAATAACATGGATGTTTTTCTTTATCACCCAGTTCAGTTTCCCTCCCTCTTACCACAAGTGTACCAGATCTCTATATGGCTGCAAGGGGTCCTAGCAATGCGTACCACTTGGCCACCCTTTCTAGCTCAGTTTCTTCTCTGCAGCCTGCATTTGGAAACCCCTTGTCCGGAAGGGCTGTCTGATTTTGTTCAGGAGAAGACTTTATGGTTCCCACATCTCTAAGCAGAGCACAACGTTTTGTTGGTGATGGTGGCAAAGGGGAAGCTGCACCTAGGAAACTGATCTTTAAATGGATAAATTCTAAGTCATAGATGGTTTCTGCACTGGGTCAGCGGTGTCTAGTGAAAGTAAGTGTCTAGATAAGCTGATATGGTCACAGCAGGGGTTTGTGGGTAGTGCAGTGAAATGCCATATTTCTCTCTGCATTCTCTCTTGGTTTCTAATAGCTGGCCACTTGCCACATCTGCATTTCTCTCTGTCCGCCTGTCATTTGCAATCTCATCAGTTCCTCTTACTCGGCCATCCCTCTTATACAGAACATGTTCACCCAGCTTTGTTGTGACAGAGGACTGCCTTTAGCTGTATGTTAAGGTCATAATGGTGCTGCTGTAGTTCAGGTTGTGTGGGCACTATCCTGTAAAGTTAGTCTTCTCAGGGCTTTGAAATTCAGCAAACAAATGCCTTCCTCAGTTTAGAGAGTGTGTGTAAAATGTGAGAATAGCACAAATCTTTCTGTTTTTAAATGGAGGTCTAGTCCGAAAAATTACTATGAAATGGCATCAGTCTTCCATGTTTGTTGTAACTCAAAGACTCCAGTTCAGATGTGCTCAGTTTACAAGTTAAAATATAGCTTTTTTTTTTTTTCTGACCACCAGCACTGTAAACTCTATCTGGGGTCAGAGTCAAATTTGAAGTGTCTGATGAAGATACACAAGTAATAAAGATGGTGCAGGCTGTTCAGTGGTCTGGCATGGGTGAGAGAGTCAAATTTAGTCTAGCCGTTAAATCTTAATGACCAGATCTGCTGGTGCATACATGAGCCAGAACAGAATCCAGCTCCCTCTCTGAGCTGCAATTGCTCTGCAGGACTAAATGGAAGAGAGAGCACTAAAAACTTACTGTTTTGTTACTAAAGTCAGCAGATGTGGCTCCTAAATATCTACTGAGATCCCATTATTGACTAATAATACCCAGTGATAACCTGCTATTGGGTAACAAGGTGCCATTTTATGTAGCCTCTTTTTAGAGCAGAACAACTCCTTGGAGTTGTTTTTTCTTTTCTCTTTCAGCACTTTTACCTCCATGGGGGGGAAAAGTAAGATGGCTTTGTGATTCCCTCCCCCCGCCCCCCCCCGCCCCCGTTTAGGGTTCTGCAAAAAGCAACTTCTTTTTCTAAATGACTACTATTAAGTAACCATGATGGTTTCAGTGCTACTATTCCTCTCCTAATTAAAGATGATTTCTGACAAGCAAGCAGTTCTTGCTCGTCCCTGTTGAACAAATTTCATGTTATAAATTACTCATACCAGCACAAACTGTAATAATTTTGATTACAATCCTGCAAGCAATAACTACCACACAAACCTAACTTTAAGCATGTGAGTAGGCTGAGTGAAGTAAATGAGGCTAAAATTATGCAAATGCCTATGTTTTGCTAAGTTTGGGGCCCAAGTTTGAATCAAAATATTGTTCTTTGATCAGTTTTTGAGAAAGCAGGTACTAAAATCTTGCTAGAAATCAAACCGGAATAAAACCCGACATGGTTCTCTGAACAATGTGCTATTTATGGCCTGATATATTTTCAACCTTCAGGGCTAGAATGGAATGCTTTGTACTGCTGGAAAGCTGGGAATCCTTCCTAGCCCTGGTGTATTTTGACACACACAATCTTAAAACTATTATTTTTTTCTCTTGGCTTAGGTGGTGCTTTTTGGGCTCTGGTCCAGTGCTCTGTGTGTGTGTGTGTGTGTGTGAGAGAGATACTTTAGAGCAGTGTAATTTTCAGTCTCTAATATTGCAGGTTGTGTATTTTTGTTAAATTTGCTCGTTACTTAACTTATTTTACTTAACATACTTATGACTGATAAAGGCATACTTTTAATAGTCTGACACATTAAGTCAAATAAATCAAGTGATTTTAAGTGACTTGAAAATGAAATTAGATATGGTTCTTAATCACTTCTGGTATTTAGGAGTCATAGAGAGGGCAGAACGACTAGTTTGAAAATGTGCTGATGCACAACGGCACTTCAGACAAAACGTCCACAAACGTTTTTTTATCAGTCAGATTTGGAGTTGAATCTCAGCCTGTAGTGGGTTTGCAATGATAGGTGAAATGCACAATCTACTATGTTATTTGGGCACAAGGGAGTGAGTTCAAGGTGATCTTTCAGCACTACCTCTGAACAACTTTTTGGCTTTTGTGGGATGAAGGGTGAACACTTGCTGAATACCTGCAGACTGTGGTGGGCATCTGGCAGAGAAATACGGCTATATTAATCACTTACTGCTTTATCTTTGCCTCTCAGTTAAGCACCCTTCCTCCCTATTTCCCTGAAAGAGAAATCTTTCTGACGCTTCCTGGTGCATGTTTGACGGTACCCCAGAGTGCAAGAAAATCAGATATTCCAAATCATACTGCGTCACGTGGCAGCTCTGTCTGCATCATTCTGGAATCTCTTCATGTACTTTCAATATGCATCATTTCTCAGTCTAATTTCTTATACTGTGTCTATTACTATAGTACAGAAGTGATTTTGTATTTAAGCATGGAAGGATATCTTCAGCAAACCAAGAAATGCTAGGAGTTATTCACAGTGGGAGCATGTGAGAAGAGGAGAAACTTAGCTTGTGCTGAATGCAGTCCTGTTAGCTTGACAAGACAGTTCTGAAGTAAAGTTCAGTAATTCAGTGCAGAAATGCAGTGATTGTACACTGGAGGAAAGAACTTCGAGGTCTCCTCGTCTCTCCCTGTATTTCTAAAGAGTGTGCAGGGTACTCATAGGCTTGTGAGAGGCTTCACTGTGATCATGACCTGCTGCCTGCCCTGCTTTCCTCCCCTCCCCCTCTCCCTCCCTCCTTTTTTTCCTCTCAAAAAGAAACTCAGGAAATTGGCTTGCAGCCAGTGGCTGGGGAGCTTCCGGGAATCTATCCCAGAATCCTTCTGGAACAGTGCACCCCTTGACGCATGCGGCATTGTTCTGGAGAGTGGAGTTTTCATGAGGGAAAGACAGAGGCTAAAGGTGATAAACACTGTGTTCGTGTGATCCCAGGATTAGTGCTGAAAGCCATGGAAAAGAAACCAATCTGCTTTCTTCTTTGGCAGCATTTCTGCCCAGATGAGCAGGCCCATTGTAAACGCTGGCTAATAATTGCTTGTCATATAGGCATGCTCTGAGTCTTGGACTCTGCCTGATTCAGCAAGGTGTTTAAACACATGCCTAACTTTTAAGTGCATCAGCTGTTCCACTGACTTCAATGGGACTGTTCACGTGCTTGAAGTTAAGCTTGTACTTAAGAACTTTGCTGAATCAGGGCCTTAATTAATTATAGGAAAACCCGGAATACATGCTTATGGACATCTTTTTGAAAACACAGTTTGTAGCGTAGCACTTATTAAAACTCCAATTTACTTTCCTCATTTATGCTGTTAGGCGGAGGATAGAGAAATGCAAAAAATAAAACGGTAAAAGAGCTAGTTTTATTTTGCTTTGTAATCTATATTTCACTTTCTGGCTGCACTAGTATGATGTTACGTTTTGAGTTGGAAACACTGTAGGGGAAAACTCTTTCCATGTAAATGTTTTTCTATTTAATATTAGGTTTTGCAAAACACATAACAAAATGTAAATGTGGGTGCCTCAGCTATCAGATGCCACTCAAATATTTGTGACACACCCTGTGACACTATAAGTTCTTGTAAGAGAAATTATTGTTGCATCAGGCTTTGGGAAGCTAATGGTTTGCCCCTCCTGCTCTTCCCTAGATCCACTGTCCGCTCATTCTACTGTTGAGTCAGACCCTTGTTGTTGCATCTTAGTTTAGTTTATCACTGAATCTGTAGTACTAGGTTAGATTGAGCTGCCTGAAACACCTTCACCTTTCCTCTGCACTGGGGTCAAGGCTGTCTCCTTTATTATACACAACTAGTTCTATGCCAGCCAACCAGGAATGATGTAAAGACGGAGAGTGGGAGGATGAACTGTCCAGGTGGAGCAGAATGGGGAGAGGTTGGGCTGGGTAAGCATTTCTTATTTTAGCCTTTCAGATAGGACACAGTGGTTAAATTTTAAGCAAGGGATCTCCTGAACTTTTCGGGGAAGGAGAAGCCAATATTGCCTTCTCAATATTTAGATCTTCACAGCCTCTTATTTGGATTTGTTGCTGTATTTACAGCCAGTTTGTTTGGCTTGGTCTATGTATGTCTTTTTAATGGAAAACATGCTCCTTTGGAGAGTTGTAATTTGAGTTTGTTCCCTCTCCTGTCACCCTTTTGTGGGAAGGGATGGATTTGTTTATAGCAGTGTGCTTAAGTAGAGGATTGGCACAGGTCGTGGGCATTTTGTGTGTGTGTGTGTGTGTACACCTTTTTATGTGGGTTCCTTTTACTTGAAAAGAGGGATTAGGTGAGTGATAAGATCAGGTTGAATTTAATTACCATTTTAAAGTAATTGTGGTGGTGTCACAGGTGTGTAAAGGTGCCACTTTCTGTTTAGGCCACTGGAGATGCATTTGGTACTGGGCAGAAAGCAGGTGGTCAACTGCTTTTTTTAACCTTGGGAAACAAAACTTTAAGCATGAAACAGCTTGTAAATAGTCATCTTGTGTGGGGAGACTCCTTGCTAGTCCAGAAAACCATTTGGGAGAGGAGGTTGATTCTGAATGTGGCCCAGTCAGTCAGTTTGACGGGCTCAGGGTTCTTCAACTTGCTTATTGAATCTGAGGTTGGATATGCTAGTCTCAGGACTGGCCTGCTTTAATAAAATGCCTTTCCTTTTTTCTGACACACAACTTTTCCATGGGAGACTGTACAGATTTTATTAAAGGAACTTGGTTCGGTTAAAATCTATTGGCTAAAACAAAATCAGTTAAGCGTTGCCTTCCAGTTTTTTTTGTATTACATTTTCCTTCTTGAATTTAGTTGTCTTTTTTTCCTTTCTTCTGTTGCTGTGTGGAAAAACCCAGACAAAAAAGGAAAAACCAACTCTACATTAAGTGCTGTCAAATGCACAAAGCAAACAAACGGGGGAGAGGAAAATATTTCCCTCGATTATTTGTGGTAATCCTAAGCGTTACTAGTAACAATAGGGAAAAACAATTGAGGACAAAATGTGACCTTAAATGATCTATGTCCATCTTACTATACTACTTTTCACTTCTGTACTGCTTTCCAGACATGAATCTAAGAGTACTTGACAAACAGGATTGAATTTGGCCTCCTAAGACTGCTGAGAGTTCAGGAAGTATTATTACCATTTTGCAGATACGGAAGCTGAGGCACATAAGTTAAGTTACATGCCAAAGGTCACACGTGGGAATTGTGTGGCAGTGCTAGGAACAGAATCTATGGGTCTCCTGATTGCTTTGCCTCATTGTCTAAATTGCTGATTTCCTCCCTTTCCTCTCCTTTTATGAGAGAGGATGCTCTGGGAGGTATGGGCCTGGGGTACTGTATTCAAGGGTTCTAACCCCAGATCTGCCATGGGCTGGCTGTGAGACCTTGGGTAATTGTTAAACTTCCTTTAGTTCAGTTTACCCAGCTGTAAAATGAGCATAGTAAAGGCTCAGAGAGAGAGTTATGTTGTTCAGTTAGCAAGGTAAAGGACTTGAGGATTGTCTTACGAAAGGCATTACAGACGTGCAGAATGTCTTTATTAACGTTAACTATGATATTAATAAGCAAAATGTATTTCACTACGCTTTCTTTTTTTTTCAGGTTTCCTCTAAAAAAACCTACAAGGTAAGATGATGGGGTTTTGGTTGCCTACTGTACTACAAGCTTCAAGATGACATTTTTTCACTATAAAATGACTTTGAAGGAGTGTCCATAGCTCACTTAAGTAAAGGAAGTGCACAAATTGGTCTGTGGTTCTACAGAAGGTCAGACTAGATGGTGGCAGTGGTCCCTTCTGGCCTTGGAATCAGTGGAAACGAGTGCTCAAAATATAACTGTTGATATTTATAGTGCATGGTTCAGTGTTAGCATTAGCATTTTTGCTATGCACACCAACACAACTCAACTCATCTGGGATTTGAGATGGTCCTAGAAAGTGACTCTTGCTGCATGAAGGCTTTCTGTTTTAAATCTTTGTCTCCATTTTGAAATGAAGTTTTAAGGCAGGGTTGGGGGAACTGATGATTTTTGGATGCTCTTTTGCCTCTATGTAAATTATAAATTGGCTTCATTTGTAAAGTGAAATTTGGCAAGTTACATGACCAATAAGCTTAATTGCTTTTAACACTTGGAAAGGTAAAAGGTTAAATGCACTTTTTATCTGAGGGAGAGAATTTCTTCTCCCCTTAAGAATTTGGTGTCGATCTTTGACTGTTGACTTAAATGTTGCGTAATGTCTTCTCAGTATCTTTGTTTGTTTGGGTTTTTTTTTTTCAACTGAGGCTACTTGCAGTTTCTTTGTACAGTTTTATCTATAACGTACAGTCCTATGGTGAAGTGATCCAAAATCAGTTGCTTTTGTTTGACATAGGCATGGCAGCATTCTGAGCAGAGAGACTCCAGCTGACAAGAAACAGAAGGTTGAACGCTGCAGTAGTGCACACGACTTTGATCCGACAGGTAAAGGCTTCAAAACTTCCCAGATGAGTGAAGGATTTAAAAGTTATTGGGGATTGGAGTAAATGAGCTCTAACAGGTGTAATGTTCAGGAGCTATTGTTCTCTATTAGATTGCAAAGTTGTGGGTTTTTTTGTTTTTGTGTTTTTTTTCTTTTCAATATTATACCCAGACTTTGCAGCAAAGGTGGGCGACTGAATTTGGCATGACCTTGCACAAGGTGGCTTTCATCTGCACAAAAATTAATCTAGACCAGTAACTCCAGTAAATGACCTAAATTGTTTATTTTTAAGAAATAAAATAAATAGCCTAAATGTTCAGGAAACAAATATTTTAGCTTGTGGCTGGTCTTACTTGGTGGAGGAAATGCGAATATGTAAAAGGTCGTGTGGTCACAGCAGCAACTGACTTCCAGTTCCAGTGGGTTTTGAACCCTCTCTGCAGCCTTAAGGATGAAGCTTCACTCTCAAGAACTCGAATTTTTAAATAAAACTTAATTTTGATGGACTTGGTGTCCATTGTTTTCTGTTTCCTCTTCTTTCTATGCCCTTCTGTGAAATCTGGACCATCTTCGTTAGTTTCAGAGTCTAATGCTGATTTGGGCACTGGACTGCATGCAAAGATTCTTTCCTCTCCCCCTAAACCACTAACCCAGTGACTGCTGTGTGTTCTTAAAACTGTCTGACAGGCTTTTGCGTGTAAGCCTGCTGGTCCCATGCAGTGTGTTTCTCATGTTTGTGCACTCTGGTCCTGCTATTCTCTAGGGACTGTGGAACAGGTCAGAGTAGAATCTGAAGTTTGTAGACTGGGATATGAAGGAAGTTTTCTTGCACAGAGTGGATCAAGCTACTGTTTGCCAACCATGTTGTTGTAACGTTTCTGCCACTAGCTGCGTGGTTCCTTAAAATGGGCTTCTAACATGCACTTTTCCGGGAGTGGTGGGAGATTAATGAGTATCTCAATTCTCTTTAGGGTTAGGTAAAAGTAAAATATTTTGGTTTGGGTTGTGTGGGAGGTGGTCACAGGATTTTGAACTTCAGGTTTAGAATTTGATTGCCTGGAAAGCAAAGCAGATGATCCTGGACCTTTTAATCCCAGTACCCATTCTCTTGCTTTTAAGGGCTGTTGCTCTTCCCTAGCATTAACATATCCGTGGTCTAGTCTGGTAGATATTCTTTATTCTAGCCTCCATAATACTCATGCCTTTCTAAAGATGGATTCCAAGCATTGTGCACTTTCATATGTGCAAGCTGTTTTATGGTAGAGATGAATGCTCTGGGGTCTGTATGCCTCAAGACTTCTATCGAGAGTAATTTCTCTAATTCACTTGTTGGCATAGGAGAGAACTTGGTTTATTGCACTTTGTGTTCTGTGATAGACCCTCTCAGTATGAGGTTACCTGTGTTGTTCACACTTGAACTATTCACACTTACTCCAAGTGTTATCACCTGTGTGGTGTTCATACCGTATTTGTGTTTTGCACGATTTAACCTGATCATAGAAATCATTCTGTTTTTTCCTTGAAGTTTTTTTTTTCTCATGTTTGGTCTCCATATTTTCTATCTCTCTCTTTCTCCTTTTTTCCTGCTCTTGTGCAGATAGCTCCTCCAAGAAGACAAAGTCTAGCTCGGAGGAGAGTAGATCCGAGACATATGGTAAGCTAAAGCAGCCACTCCAGCCTTGCATCTTTCCTGTCTGCTCCATGTTTTCTGCCTGTGCACCCGAGGCCTTTGGCTTTTACTTGCTCTGCATGGCTTGCTTTGCAGTAGGGAGAGGGAAGCTGGGTTTTTAATGTGCTTTAGATGTGCAAGCATGTAACTGCTGGATACTAACCCATGTGTAGGAAGCGTAGACTGTCTTCTATATTCTCCTGTCTTCTGTTACCAGTTGGGAAAACTTGCTGGACCTGCTGTGTTTGGAGAATCTCTCTACCACCAGATAGTCATGGCAGTGTATCAACACACTTAAAATCAGACTGGACTCTACAGCTTGTGGTGCTGATGCAGAACTGTCTGCATCTTGTTTTAACCATGAAGGCTGAGCTGGCTGGGATAGCAGGATTTGTTTTAATGATCTGCCGTTTCACTTTTTCAGTTGGGTAAAATGGAGAAACAGTTCTTCATAAATCCCTTGCATGGGTTTGGCAGGGGAATTTAACTGTACAGATATTCAAAATGATCACATTAATATTATCTTGGTGAGAACATTCACTCTATTTGCTTCATTCTGGTAAGGTCACATCCCTTGAACTCCCATCTTGCTGCACCCTTGTGTTCTCTGCGTCTTCAGGCCAATGTAAATCAGCACATGATTCTGCCAGGAAAAGCTCACATCTTCTTCTATTTCCCAGTTCACCCTCAAGATGTGCTGTGACAGAGGATCTTTCAAGGAAGACCATTTACCACATAGCCCATGGTTACTCATCTTCCCCTTCTAGCTTCCCTCAGGAGTGCTTCTCTTTTGGTGGAGAGGAGGACACAGTCAGAGTATGCTTGTGGCTTGCTGTGGTGTTAGCACTCCTAAAGAGAGCAGTAGATAGGTAGTCAAAAGGTAAGCTGGGCTTACAGCTGGTATGAGTCTGAGACCTATCGGGATGGTAGACTGTCCGTCTGTCACCGACCTAGCTGAGGCTGTGTAGTGGACAGTCACCCGACTGATAAGTGGACCAACCTTTGGATCTTGCATGCTTCCAAGTGAGCTGGAGCTGCCCGGGCAAAGCCTCTGAGCCTCTAGGGAGTACTTCTGGGTGCAGACTCCCTGCCTGAAATCCTTCCTTGGGATGTGGTTTTCTGCAGTGCAGTTGCCCTAGTCCCAAGAGCAGTACCAAGACTTTCCAAACCTCAGAGTTGCTTATGCATGCTCCCCCAGAGTTTCCCTTCCTGTGGCAGCTCTGATTTGCAATTTAACTTTTTGGGGACATATGATAGACGAAGTAAGGAACACAGGCTTTGCACAGGAATTTCTTCAATGCATTCTTACTTCAGTCTTGGCAGGAGAGTTACAGATCTAGGCAAAACAAACGCCAGAATACAATCCCTCACTCCCACCCCAAAAGTCCTTGGGAAAAGTCATGCCCCTCCTACCACCATCCTCCCTGTCTCTTGTTTTTGAAAATTGACACACGCTCTAAGCAAAGGAGCCGGTCCCTTTAAAGAAGTCGGAGACACCTTTTCAGTTCTTCCACTGAGGATTTTCCATGTTCTGACGTCTCACTATTTGCTTTCAGGCAGAGGTTGCTACGTCAGTGGCTCTACCAGTAGCAATCCTAGTGTCCTGTTAAGATAGAACTGTCCAGTGTTGATGGCCCCGTTTCTGCTCCCAAAATGGGGGTTCTGATAGACACTGAAAGTTAAAATCATAAATATTTCACAAAACAAAAGATTGATAAGTTTGAGACAAACTTATTCCACAGATTGCTACACCATCTTCCTTAGGGATCTGAAGCTGGTCTTGAGAGAGTATGGGCTGTTTGGGTGCAGCTGGAAGCTGATGTCAGGCCTGCCCTGCTGTAGGTGTATGCATATCTTCCATCTCCAGAAGGAAGGAACAAGGAAACTACTTGCCTGAAGACCAGACATAAGCATTTTAGAATGTTTCAGCTGACAAACTAGTACTGTGGAACTCTTTACCGATTCCTAGCTAGCCAGGGCTTCTCTAGAGTGAATGCTGGCTAGCTAGTGACCCGGCAGCCATGCTGGCCATATCCAAATACCTTGAACCTCAACTAACTTTTTTGTCTAAAGCTGCTTAACGGTCACATAGTCAGACTGTTCCCTGTTAATTACAGGAAATGTTTGGTATGCCTAGTGGAATGTATCTGTGTTTATACTACTTGCGCACTCTGTACAATGTCCTGGCTTTTCATGTCTTCATAGAGAAAGATGACTTCCTGACTTAAGCCTTTACTTCCGCCAAAATTTCCTGCAGATGTTCTGTCTGTGGCCAGGAGCTAGGAGAACAGTTTCCAGTCCTCCTTCCTTTCCAGTGGCCATTTGCTGTGTTGGACCTCACCCTACCTTCTCTCTTCTTTCTCTACCTTCCCCAGCCCTGTGATACATGTGGAGAAGCCTGCTGTTTGCTTTGGATGGGACCAAACTTTTTAAGAGCCTACAAGCAGAAATACTGAACTAATAATTTTTTTGTTAGTAACTGGATATTAATGCTGTCTCTGGCTTGCCATTGGGCGATTAGTAATAAAAATCTCTTGAGTGGCAACAGGAAAATGAGGTATTTCTTTCGTGTGTGTGTGTGTGTGTGTGTGTGTGTGTTCTTTGTAACTCTTGAAATTCTTATTTGAAGTAGCGATAAGCCAAGGGTCCTTGAGCAACTCTTTTCAGTGGGTTGGGGAATTAGGCAGGCAACACCATTCTCACGTCTAGAAATTGATAGAGCTAACTTAAAATGTTTGACTTTCTGCTTCATAAATCCAACTACCCTTCTCCTGTCTGTGTATTCAGTGAAGTCGTGAACATGACAGTAAAAGATTCCCGGTGTGGTCTGAGAACTGTATCATAGTACTATTCAGTGCCATTATAATGCAGCTGAATCTCTTGGCGTATTTCTTATGTCTCTTTCATGGAGTGTAATTTTAGTCATGTAAACTGCTTTTAGATAGAAAACTACCAATCAGGATCTTGGGCTCCTTGCCAGCTAGCTTAGCCAATTAGCTTTTGCGATCATGGGAATTCTCTTTACATCCTTTAATTTTTTCTTCCACAAAGTATGTTTTCTTGTACATTTAATGACATGGGTATTTTTGCAGGTCATTGCTCCATACGGCAGACTAGACCCACTGAGTATAATTTCTTCATTCCCACTCTTAGGATGTGAAGGTTGTTTCATTTAATTTTCTTCTGAGAATAGTTTCTATCCTTATTATGTGCCTGATGGAGCCCTAGAGGATTCTTTTTTCTTCACTCTTCCTGTTTTGTTCACTTTAGTCCCTCCTATTTTTTTTATAGGTTTTTATGCAATGCTTGTCACCGGGCTATTTGAGCACCTTCCGGTAGTGCATTAAGCCACGTGACTACACATCTGTCACGTCTTGTTTGTTTTTATCCTCTCCCCGAGGGAGAAGGCTGTGCAGTGGAGTGCCTTGTTTTGGTGGTGTTTTTTTAAAAATTATTTATATAGTTGTACCTGTTATGTTTTCATTAAAGAAGGCAAGGTCAAAGAAATGCACCTTGCACTAGGAGTGTAAATTTTATGAGATTTTTGTGATGGTCCATGGACAGGTTCATTCCACAGACCTAAACCATCCCTGGAGAAAGGTCTGTCTCCTGCACAGACAAGCTTTACTTTTATCATCAAGAGTTCCATTGTACCAGGGGAGCGTAATTGTCGACCACAATCTGTCCCAAAGCTTGAGATTTTTCAGATATCGTGGGGCCAAACCATGGAGTGCTTTGAAGATAAGGACTGAGACCTTGAAACTTGATTTGATTCTATAGGAAGCCAATGTAGGGAGCCATAAAGCCTTTGTGGCTTTATGATACAGCTACTGTCTTTTCAGCCACTGAGGCCTTGAAAGGACACTTGGAAACTCCTCTTCATTGCACTTACAATGGCCAGAAATGGCTTGGAGCGTAATGGGGCACTCAGCCACAGGGGTTGAATGTGCTGTCTCCATGGAAGCAGATGCTCCTATTTGTAATGATTAAAAGTTCCAGGCCTGTATATAGTGAGGATATCCAGGCTAACATTGTGCATGGCGTTCAATGCCATTGATACCAAGTCTTATCAAGACTATATATTGCACTAAGCTTTCCATGTGAGTTGAAGGAATGACTTCTGTTTCCTATTAATGGAAGAATCTCTGAACAATTCTGATACTGGAGTATTTGTGTGAAGAACCCATACATTGAAATAATAACTAGAGTTGAGGGAAATTTGAAACTTCAATCCTGTGGGATATTCCAACATTTGTATTCATTGCAAAATTGGGACAAAATGTTGACATTTCAAAAACTTGCGTGGAAAGGAAATTCAGAATTTTTTTGCCATTTTTGACTAAAACAAAACATTTAATCATTCCTGAGATCAAAATGGTTGGTTTTGGTTTGTTGAACTTACCTGAAACACTTTGTTTCAAGTCTGTTCAATATAAAACTGCATTGTTCCACTGTGGTGTATTGCATCGTGGGAGTTGTAGCTCAGGAGCCTGATGCCCCCATTTTCCCTTATGGGTCAAGTTCCATAATGCACCTAGCGACATGTGACTCCCATGACCACCACTCAATGTGAGGGAAATCTGCATTGCGTTATGGAAGATGTAGTTCAGACTCCATTCTTGCCTGTGGACTGGGCTTCCTGAAGGACTATTAGAGCTCCTGTAAAGCAATGTGCTGATAGGCAAATACAGTGTAATATTACGTAGAACTGATTCAAAATGAAACTTTTTGGGTCTGTTGAAAAAATGAAAAATTCAAAATTTGGAAAAATATTGATTTGCTGCTGACCCCTCCCCCCTTCATTTTCCATCAGAAAATTAGTCAGAAAATTTCCAACCAGCTTGAGTAATAACTAACACTTCTATAAAACCGTACATTCTTAAAGATCCCAAAGCACTTTAGAGTTTCTAATGGATCAGACTCGCTGTTCCTGGGTGGTGAAATGCAGCTGTTCTGTTCCTGCAGCCTTTCACTTGTAGGAGGGAAAATTAATTGTTCAAACGGTCAGAGGTCAAACACCCTTACAAGTACCATGAAATGTCAGTGACCATGAAAAGCTAGGACCTTGACTCTTCCTGTCATCCAAAAGACAGCACCTCCAGAATCACAGCACTTCCTAGCATTGTAATATTGGTCCGGTAATGAATCGGAGGGAAAAGTGCCACCTACTGAATGGCAAGTGTCTAGGCTTTCCTTGGAACTGTGCATTTCTAATATGGGCTGAGCTCAGATCTGCTTAACTAAAATATCTTCTTGAGATGATCTGGCCTCAGGCCAAGAGCACAATAGCTTAGTGGGTTTTTTGTTTGTTTTTTCCCTCACCCCATTATGGGTATGAGAAGGGATTTTTCTTAATTTTGTCCTTTTTAAAAAAACTGAAGTCCCTGCTGGGAACTGCATAATATGAAATAAATAGAGAAATCGCACTTAAGGTGACCTCTCTTCATTCCCCATCGCAGACTAACTTTCACTTCTTGCCCCTGCTGGCGTAGAGTGGGAATGAGGTCAGTTGTTGAGGGATGCAAGGTGTTCTCTTGGTGATAAATGTAATTATTGATCTGTAGTACAACCTGGTCCCCTGCAGCCTCCATCTTTCCAGCCAAGTGAGGTCTTGAGACACCTTTCCAAGCATGGACTCATACTAAGGAAATAGAAACATCAAGGATTGGAATGAATTATATAAAGGCAGGCAAGGTGACTGAAGGCTGCCACTTCATTATTAACTTGTGTCAGTGATAATTGCTGCTCTTTCTGTGTCGCACTAAATCTACTTACTCAACATAATCAAGGTATGCTGCTCTAATAGTTCATTGCAACATTTCCATTATGATATTTCATGAATTTGTGATACTAAGTCACAACGGTGCAGCAGCTCCTTGAAAACAACCAGCAACACGTCTTGGGTGTGGTTTTTCATAACTCCAGTCAGTCACGGTTCTCCAGATCATCAGAGTTGTATGCCAATGGATTAAGTATCCAATGCAAGATCACATATTGTGGTGAGATCCCAGTTTCATAAGAACAGAAGTACAAGAGTCAACAACAGAATAAGTGTTTTCTTCAACAGCTCAACGAGAGAGTTCTAAGTTTAATGTATTTTAATTAATAGAAGTGAACAGATGACCAACTTGTACATGGTTATTCTTTCTCCCTGCCAGAGCAGAGTGAAACACTGCAGTCGAGTCTTGCTCTTGTTCCCCTCTCTGGCACAGGCATAGAAATTGCTATACTGGGTTAGACAAGGCTAGTCCAGGATCCTTTCTGACAGTGGCTTGTATGAGGTCTTTCAGAGGAAAATGCAAGAAACCCCATAAAGAGCGATCATGGAATCAGTTCTTTGTTCCCAGCACATGTGGTATCGGTACCTTTGTCAGCTAGCTGGGATATCCAGTACTCAAGGTGAAGACTCGAGTTCTGTTAATGCCAGGCCCTACTTAGGGTTAGGGAAAGGATCAGGAGCACGTTCCTTTGTGAATGGTTGTAGAGAGGAGATGATGACTAATAAATTCTGACCGCTGTGGTCCTAATTAGACTCCTCTGCCATTCATCTCCTGACTTGTTCTGTATCTGTAAAATCCAAAGAAGACTATCTTGGGATGTAAATTACACATCAATAAGCAGCTCTCAGGTAGCATATTACTCCCTTACATATTACTCTGCATTTGGCACCAGGTTTAGGTGGTGAGAACGCCTCAATACAACCATCTCCGGTATTATTGATTTTTAGAAATAAAGCCAACCTGTGCAGGAAATAAAGGGACAATGCATTGGCAGGACTATACTGTGCCTTTAAACTAGGAAGGTTCTTACTAGTAGGTAGACTACCTCCTAAAACCTGAGGGTCTGGCAGCAGAGTTTAAAAAGAGCTGTTTGTTTGAAATAGCACATGTTCCCTCTCCTACGCCCTGCCCTGCCCTGGGGCATCATTCTTGTGTAGTGAGGCTTAGAGAAGATTGGTCACGTAGAGAAATTGGAGGTGAGGGAAAGAAAGAGATGTTCTTTCACCGAAGTAAATGAGGGGTGTAAAGCTTAGTGCTTCTCTTTAGCCCCGCTTCTCATTCCCCCTTCTTGGTTCCATTCCATCAATTTGCTGCTTGCCACTGAGGAAGACGTAAGGGCTTTGGCTTTACAGTGGGAGGGCAGGATTTGTTGCTAGATTATGATGTGAGTAGAAGGCTGCAGTGGTTCCAGCACCACAGACAACACAGGGTGGAGCGTGTTCTGATTTATACTCATTTACATTAGGATTAACTCCCAGTGAAGTTAGTATAGCTACGCTGATATAGAAGTGGTGAGAGACCAGGATCAGGTCCAAGGTTTCCTTCACACCCTACTACCACTCATCCTTTCAAACAAAATTCCTGTTGGGATAATATTTTCATCGCCCTATTTCTTCCCTCCCCACAAGAAATATCCACAACCTAGGTCACTGAATGATGCTGGAAAAGATACTCCTACCCCCCCCCCCCCACTGGCTCTCTGTAGAAGAGTTTTGCCTGGTGTTGCTGTGTAAATGAGCAAGTGGAATGAACGATTGGAAATAAGGATGGTCCTTTGTTTTGTTTTGTTAGCTGGTAGAGTGTAAAATGCTTTAAAGATTCCTTATTTGTATTGCACTAAGTGCCAAAGTCCCCCATCAATGTAGGGCCCTATTGTGCAAACATTCAGGGAAACACACTTTCCACGGCAAAGACTATGTAGTCTAATGCAAAGAGCTCCTAGTTCTTTATTTATATATTGACTAATAAGGGTGGTGGGTAGCTCAGAGGATTGGCTGTGGGATAAGGGGTATGGAACCTTGGACTGCGACCTCACAAGTTTGATGAAGCTCCTCTCTTTAGTAATCTAAAGTTAAGTGGAGTATATAAAATTAGTTTGGTTCTCAGTGCGCAGGTGTCCTTATCAGAGACCCTTGCCACAATTAGCATGAATTGGTACCCAGAGTAGAGAACTAGGAGTGAGTGGGCCACTTATTCCTTACACAGGTGAGAGGGATCTGTTTTTTTTCTTGATTCCATTTCGAAGAGAACATTGGATGTCTATTACTTTACCTCCACAAAATGCTGTACAAATATAAACAAATTAATCTCTGCAGCAGTATTTATATCCCCACTCTGCAGATTTAGAAATTAAGGCACAGCAAAAGGAGGTGAGTTGCCCTGGTCTTGTGGCAAATTGAAGGAAGAGCAGAGATTAGAACTTGCTAGCTTTTGGCCCTGTGCTTTGATCATGGGATCACTCTGCCGCTCAGTGGGAAATGAGATATTACTAGTTTCCGAGTGCTGGCAGGCCAAAATAGACATGGCTCTTGTCTTTGCTGCAATTGCCCTGTCTCTGCCCTGTTGAATAACCCAATGGGATTCTTCAGCTCCAGAAGGAGGGTAGTTTGTTTACAGAGAGGCATGAAACACGGAAAGAACAGGATAAAAGAGAGATCTAGATTACTTAGATGTATTTAAGTTGGCACAACCTGATGAAGTTCATGCTAGGGTACCTAAGGAACTAGGTGAAGCAATGTCAAAACGGTTTGTGATTATCTTTGAGAACTCAAGGAGGATGTGTGAGGTCCCAAAGGACTGGAGAATGGAAAACATAGTACCTATATTTAAAAAGTCCCCTTTTTAAAGAGAACCTGGAGAATTATAGACGGTCAGCCTAACTCTTGATACCTGGAAAGATACTGGAACGAATTATTAAACAATCAGTTTGTAAATGGAGGATAATAAGGTTATAAGGAGTAGCCATTATGGATTTGTCAAGAACAAATCATGCCAAATGAACCTAATTCTTTCTTTGACAGGGTTGCTGGCCTACTGGATTGGGGGTGGGGGGAAAGCAGGAGACATGATATATCTTGATTTTTTAGTAAGGATTTTTGCACAGTCCTACATTCTCATAAGCAAAGTAAGGAGATGTAGTCTAGATGAAATTGCTATAAAGTGGATGGACAACTGATTGAAAGACCATACTTAGCAGAGTAGTTACACTCTACCAGTTTGACAGCTAACCATTGGTATCTAGTGGGGTCCTGCAGGAGTCAGATCTGGGTCTGGTACTATTCAGTATTTTTATGAATTATTCGGACAATGGAGTGGCGCGTATATCTTCATAACATTTGCAAATGGGGTTACAAGCACTTTGGAGAACACGATTAGAATTCATAAAGACTCTGACAAACTGGAAAATTGATCTGAAATCAGCAAGATGTAACTTAATGAAGACAAGTGCAAAGTACTTCACTTAAGAGAGAAAAAAATCAATGTGCAACTACAAAATGGGGAATACCTGGCTGTGTGAGTGGTAGTACTGCTGACAAGGATCTGGGGGTTATGGTGGATCACAAATTGAATAAGTCAACAATTAGCAAAAAGGGCTACTATTCTGGAGTGTATTAAGGGACGTATATGTAAGACATGGGAGGTAATTGTCATGCTCTGCTCGGCACTGGTGAGGCCTCAGCTGGAGTATTGTCCAATTCTAGGTGCCAGGCTTTAGCAAAGATGTGGACAAATTGAAGAGAGTCCAGAGGAGAGCAACAAAAACGATAGAAGGTTTAGAAAATCAGACCTGTGAGGAGAAGTTGGAAACAAAATAAAACTGAGCATGTTTAGTCTTGAGAAAAGAAGACTGAAGGGGGAAACCTGATAAGTCTTCAAAAATGTTAAGGGCTGGTACAAAGAGGATAGTGATCAATTGTTCTCTGAGTTCACTGAAGGTAGGACAAGAGGTAATGGACTTAATCTGCATCAAGGGAGGGTTAGGTTAGACATTCTAAAAACACATCCTAATTAGAAGGATAGTTAAGTTCTGGAATAGGCTACCAAGGGAAGTTGTGGGGAATCTGTCATTTTCAGGTTTTTTTAGAACATGTTGGACAAACACTTGTCAGGGATGGTTTAGGTCGGTGGTTTTCAAACTCTCCATTTGCAGACACCCCCTCCACCCCCCCAAAAAAAATGTTGAATGAAAGTGCAGACCCTTTGGAAATTTTAGACATAGTCTGCAGTAACCTGCTCCAGGTTTACTTGCTCCTGCTTTAGCATGGAGGGGAAGGATTAGATGAACCCTTGAAGGTTCCTTCCTGCCCTAGATTTCTATGAAGACTTGTTTGTTCTGTAAACTTTTTTACAAATCAAATCTGCTGACTTTAGTTTGAGCTATCTGTGTTTTTTTTCCTGTGTGTTAATTTGGTCATATGTAAATATATTTGGTACTGTTTATATTTGCCAGGTGCCTAGAGAATTATTGTGGATACAGGTGGTGTAGAGAGAATTATTGAGGTGGGGAGAAGGCTATTGTGCACAATGATTTGTGTTGGTGATAGCTATTCTTAAAGGTTGCTTTTACCTCCTAGTTTCATCTGATGTGCCAGAGCTGTCTGCATCTCTGCTATATATCTGTGTCGTGTAACCAATTTAGTGAGCTTGACCTGTCTTGACATACTTATCTGTTTGTTTCTGGACTGATGCCCTATTTGTGTCTTCTAGCACAGGTTTCATTCAGTGCTTTGCGGTGTTCTAGCAGGATAAGCTTCTGGACTGATGCCTAGCTTGTGTCGTTTTCTATTTTTTCCCTCTCTCTCTTCTCCCCTTTCCCCACCTTACTTGTGCAGGTCTCGTTCAGCGCTGCGTTATCATCCAGCGGGATGAAAATGGATTTGGGCTGACAGTTAGTGGAGACAATCCAGTCTTTGTGCAGTCAGTCAAAGAAGGTAAGCGAACTTGCTAAATATGCTAGCAGACAGCAGTCCACAGGGCTTCTGTCTAGGGAGCATGTGAGAGGGGAAGGGAGAAGATTCTAATAGTAATCCTCCAGGGCAGGGAGCTGTAGCCATCACAGATGGATGATCAGATACATGAGGACAAGGGTAGCATTGCATTGCTGGATTGCATGGGGCCTACCCTCTCGAGTGTCTGAACTAATCAGAAGCAGTTATGTATCCTGTGCAGGCCAGGAAATAAATGAGGTCTGTGTTTATAAGGTTGTGGGATTGTGATCATGATGATTCACATACAATGTGAAACCATAACTTCTGGAATCTGGAGACTCATGACATTGTAATCTGTGGCTACCTGGATTTTGGGGAGTGGGGTGTCGAGAGGGGGCTAGGGCAAGTATGAGAGGAATGGTTTTTGCACAGGGGTAGAAAGAGGATGATGTTTCTCTAGTTACTGACATGGAAAATTACTGGAAGCAGAAATGGATATAATTGTAAACGACTAATTCTCTCCTCCTCTAGATGGAGCAGCCATGCGGGCTGGAGTGCAGACAGGTGATCGAATCATCAAGGTAAGGGTGCTTAGTGTTACCAGTGAAATGGATCACATGCATTAGAAAAATGTGAAGTTCAGTGGTCCCCATTAAAACATCTGCATTTGTCAAAACTTAATAGCAGTTACTACTATATTCTAGATCTGAGAAATCCTCTATTTCCCTCTTTTGCTGCTAGCCAGTAACTGTGTAACGTCTGTAGGCAGATGCTAATTTTTTTAATGGAGATTACTCTCATTTCAGAATGTCCCGCTGCAAGCTTGTGTACCTCAAATGGTTCAAATGTCACATACACAGAAAGGCCAGTAAATATGGCAAGAGGGAGAGCCAATGATACTTAGTTGTAAATTGGAACACACTCTTTGATTTCCCCGTGTATCCTAAATCCATGCTCCCTTTTCGTGTCAAACAAATAAGAAACCTAGGTATTGGCTGTGAAATCCTCCAGGGAACCAGTGCAAATAATCCTATCTCCATTGAAGTCAATGGCAAAACTCCCACTGACTCTGATCCAGTCGGGATTTCAACCGAAGTGGATGAATTAGTGAGTTAAATGAGCCAAGGCTAGATATTTACTCAACTTCCCTGCTATTTTCTCCACCAAGATTTGCTCTAGTATACTGGGCTTCTGCTTCCCTGTGCATGAGATTCATCAGCATAGGGGAAGCATCCTATTTCTCCTTTCAAACCAACACTGCATTTTTAACATGTTTACTTTGAGAGGGAGGGCTTATCAGATTTTCTCCGTAGCGTGGCATCCAAAGGTGGGAGTATCCTGTTAGTACATTAAAGAGTATGAAGAAAGGGCGAGTGAACATGCGTCTAGTTGCTTCTCTCTCTGAGTTTGTGTTGAGACATGATGAAGCAGTTTGTCCGAGGTCAGAGACCAAAAAGTTTAATGCTCTTCCTCTTCTCCTCCCCCAGGTGAATGGGACTCTTGTAACGAACTCAAATCATGGGGATGTGGTGAAGCTGATCAAGTGTAAGTCAATGCAGGCCGTTGCTTATTTTCAGTGCACTCCTTGAAACCATTAAAGAGATGACTGTGTTTAAGAGGTCAGACTACCAGTTCAGCCCTCAGGCAGTTAGTAGTGGAGTCTAGCTGTGCTGTTGACCATTATTCCACCTGTCTGGTAGTGCTGGGTACGTTCAAAGTAGAGATAGTGAAGTGGAGTTTGAAATCTCTTTGAAGGCCGGGGGAAGGTTTAATCATACTTCAGCGGATATGGAATTTTACTCTTTTCTACCATTGTCCAATGGCTGAGATTACCCTACCCCCCACAACCGGTCTCCTCAATCTCCTCTTGTTTTGCCTGTCTGTCAGTGCCTTTGTATGTGTCATTAAAGCTGTATCTCCTGTAGATTGTCATAAAGGGATAGTGGAGTTGGGCTGGTTCCTTCGTGCAGGAAAGGGATGTTACTAGTTCTTCCCAATGTAGCCCATGTTAATTCTTTGGTGACTACAGACATGTATCAGACGTACATTTTGTCTAGCAGATTTAAAAAGAAGTGTTTTGTCACCGCTTAACTGATGATAGATTTTGGGCTACCTGAAGTTTAAAGTCTATCTCTGGAGCGGAGCTAACACATTTTCAGGCTCTTTGGTGTGAGTAAACACCATTGGACAGATGAACAGATGAAGTATAGTCTGCTGCTTGTCTCTTGGGGACAGAAAGGGCCATGGATAGTCAAATGTAAATGTATGTGAAATGCGAATTGTTCTTTCTCCGCACAGCGGGGTCCTATGTAGCTCTCACTGTGCAAGGGCGCCCACCAGGGTCGTCCCAGATTCCATTAGCTGATTCTGAAGTGGATCCAGCAGCATTTGGGCATATGTCTCCCATCATGACATCTCCCCATTCGCCTGGCACATCTGGAAACGCAGAGAGGATTACTAGCCCGGTGCTGATGGGGGTAAGAGTCAAATGGGCCTTTGCAGCAGGGTTGGTTGTGCACTAGGAAAATACGCTAATCTTCAGTCTCTGGAGACCTATTTTCCATTTTTGATCAAATGGAATTTGTAGTCATAGTGGACACATGCCAATGGCAAAACTACCATTCAGCTAAGCATCGTGTCTGCTGGAGAGAGCAGGGCTGGAATAGCAAGGGGGCATTGCTGTCCGCTTTGAGATTTGCTAGGAAAATTGCATGATGGATGTTTGCACAATGGCCGGTTCTAGCCATGGCCATCATTCCATAACATTTATTAGCACCCAACTGCAAGAAACGCAGGCTTTAAGGACGAGAAAATTAGTAACTGGTTTGGGTGAATCACTTTTAAAAAGAGTTGTGGCAACTATGTTCAGATAGAGAGGCGGGTGGATACAGTCAGTGTAGGATAGTGACCTGAGGAAACTTAAGAACCAATTTGGAAGGGCTTGTAGAGACCCTATATTTAAGATGGGGAATGGGGGGGATGAGTGAGCATCTCCATATTTTCCTTTCCAAGTTCATTAACATTTCTCCATTTTTCCCAGGAGGAGAACAATATTGTTCACAACCAGAAAGTGGAGATTCTGAGAAAAATGCTGCAGAAAGAGCAGGAGCGGCTGCAGGTACTGGAGAGGGAGGTCTGCAGAGGGAAGAGTTGAAAATAAAGACCAGCTATTGAATCTTTCATTAGTACTGTCTTGATCGATTTCCATGTGGTCTGTAACATGACTGCCTAAGCTATTGCCTTTATCCCAGCGCAACAGCAGAGACCTGTCAAGGTGCTCATGCTTGACAGCTGAATGCTTCAGAGTGGAGAAAGCCTTCTCTTTGGGAGGCTTCTGTATGCATCTAATCCTGAGAGATGTGAGCATCTGAGAGTCTTGTTGAAGAAAACAGGAGTCATGAGTGTGCAGCACTTCTCAGGATTAAGCGCCGCATTTGCTTACCTCTGGCTATGGTAGAAGGTGCATCTCTTTAGTTGAGCAACTATGTGAATGTCTGTCTGAATATGGCTGACTGGGAATTTTTTCTTACAGTTAGATCAGGGGGAAGAGGGAGGAGCTCTGTATTATAGGTGCTGTAGCACCCAGTTGCAACAGCAATGGGTGTACAAATAATTCCATTTAATGGCATTTGTAATTAGTATTTCATAGACAGGTCGCTGATACGAAGATGAGTCAGTGACTGCAGCTCTAGGCATCAGAGTTGCAGGGATAGCTCACCAAATGCTCATTAAACTTTTCAGTCCTTGCAAGAAGATTACAGCCGAACACCCACTCCACGACTGCTTAAGGAGATACAGGAAACTAAGAAGCACATCCCTCAGCTGCAAGAGCAGCTGTCCAAAGCCACAGGCTCTACTCAGGTAATGGGAGTGTTGAGAATCTTATCAGTAAACTCCAGCTGGATGTGCTATAGGGAAAGCTGTATGTGTGTGGGAGCAGGGTGTTCCCTACCATGTTCTTGCCAATTTCCACAAGCAGACCTGCACGGCCTACTTTCAGTAGCTGTTTAGATGAAGGCATAAGTGACTTTTTTTATTTGCAATTAGGCTCACAGAAGTTGATAACTTACAGGTTCTGTATATGGTGAACATTATAGTATTTAATCAGAAGTTGTAACGTACAGTTTCTCTGTGTCCTAGGAGATTGAGGCTGTGTTTAAAGCAATAAGATCTAATTGTGTGTTAGTGATTTGATCTCTAATTTGTTTCTGTATCTTAAGTAAAAATGAAATGAAATAGTCCATAGGATAATTTTAAAGATAATAAGGTTCAAAAAAGAACTAGGTAAGTTCATGGAGGGTATTAACCAGAATGGACAGGGACAGGGATGGTGTCACTAGCCTCTGTTTGCCAGAAGCTGGGAATGGGCAACAGGGGATGGATTGCTTGATGATTACTTGTTCTGTTCATTTCTTCCGAAGCACCTGGCATTGGCCACTGTTGAAAGACATGATACTGGGCTAGATGGACCTTTGGTCTAACCCCGAGTATGGCCGTTCTTATGTTATGTTCTTATATCCTTCCAGTTAAGAATAAATTACTTGAAGCTCTAAAATAGAAAGTGTCCTTACTGAAGGGATTTTTTTTCCCCCCATTGCCTGTTGACCAGTAGAAGCAAATTTTTCCCCATTGCATGTTGTAAGGCTGTTCATGAGCATCGTGCTCTTGATGTTATTTCTTAGAAAAGCATCTACCGCCACTTAAACTTGGAGTTTTATGGATCAAGCAGATTAGGTCAAATTTTGAATCTGCTAATCGTAGTCATAACATTGTAGAAGATTAGGGTTGGAAGAGACCTCAGGAGGTCATCTAGTCCGACCTGCTCAAAGCAGGATCAATCATCAACTAAATCATCCCAGCCAGGGATTTGTCATCATAAGTGTTCTACTCAAACACCTCAGTGCCCTGCTTCGGGCAGTCTCTTAATATATTTTCTCTTTCTTAGGATGGAGTTTTGTCCTCCAGATCTGTGACAGAGTCACTGCAGATCAGTGAAGTAGACGCTGAGAGTGGGGATGGGCTGAGCAAAATAGACTACAGCAGTGGTGATGGCTCCCGGCCGAACAGTGACATTGCTGATGTGAGTATAGGGTAGCTCTGAAGCTCCACCTTTGTCCCTTTGTGTTTGTTTTTCCCATAATAGGTTTCAGGTTAATAGCTCTGTCCTCCATGTGTTATGCATATGTTTGTGCTCTCTCACGCACACAGTACTAGGACAGTGCTTTGAGGGATGTACCAAAGACACTGCTGTGAGGAAGCTTGCAGTGCTAGTCTTCCCTGAGACACTGGGAAAGGAATATACCATGTTTTTCAGGGTTGGGTTTTCCTGGCACATTCCCTGTTACCAGGCTGAGAAAGATGAATGCCAGTGTCTTACAGCAATGAGACAAACTACAGTATCTGGAAGAACACGTTAATGTTCCACATGTGGTTAGAATGACTCAGACAGAGTCACAGGGCAAGTTGCCATGAGTGTGAGGAAAAGCATCACTCCTACCAGATACACATCAGTCATTAACCAGTAGTTAGAACCTTTTCTTTTATTAATCCATCAGCTAACTATCTAGGTACTAATAAGACCCCATCGGTATAGTGTTTTAGCACTTAACCTTTAATTAATGTGTTGTCTGGTGAGCACCGGGGAATTGGGACTGGGGCTGTTATAGAACTTATGGGTCAGTTTTCTGAGCTGCATATTGGGGATATAATTTCTACCTCCTAGTGGGTTGTGTGAGGTTGGATATCAAATTTACAAAACTATCTCTGAGAGAACTGCTATGCAAAATGAGTAGTTGTAGTCTGTTTCCCCAGATTTAGGTTTACATTAACACAATCTCACTGAAATATAAAGTTGAAAGAAGACTTTATAAAAACTCGAGACAAAAGCTCCGGAAACAGACAATCTTTGCCGAGTTGAAAATTGACTTATGGAGGAGAACGGTGGGCTGTGGGGCTCTCCCACCCTTACAGGGGAGCTGAGCCCAAGAAATGCAAGACTTTGAAGGGGGTCTGTTTTTGTTAATGACAGCCAGCGGTAGTCACACCCATTATAGTTAAGGTAGCAAATGAGTTTCCATTATCGCCTTTTGTTTTCACAGGCTTCAAAATCTTTACCTATTAAGTGGAAGGCCGTTGTCATTAAGGGAATTGGGGCATGGGTTTCCTTTTATTTTGTGGGGATCAGGGAAGAATGGGAATCGTATTGTTTGATGCTTGAAGAATCTCAGCTGGCCCCTCCTCCCTTTTCTTCTTGATTATTAGCAATGATGTAGGAGTCTAGCTGGGCGGGGCTTCTACTTGCAGTTGGAAATTAAAGGGAGCGGGCCAGAAAACGATCAAGAGTGTCCGTTTGCTCCCTCTCATTTTTATGCAATATAATGGTGGTTTTCAACCTGTGGTGCACGGACCCCTGGGGATCTGCAGACTATGCCTAAGATTTCCAAAGGGGTCCCACTTTCATTTGAAATGTTTGAGGTCCACAAATGAAAAAAGGTTGAAAACCACTGCAATATAACATCAGTGAGAACTGCATTTTAAGGGGACTGGGCAGGGCAAAATTTCCATTTGAGGTAGTAGCCTTTGTAATGAAAGAAATTCTGTCAATATTATTAGCTTAACTTACTCAGTTCCTTTCATGTGTCCTAGAAACATATTAAGATAGTGTGCGTATGGGTGTCTATTTAGGGTTTAACTTTTCTTGACTCTTTCTGGCAGCTACTTGGCAATCTATTGAATGTGAGCCATGTGAAATTTGTCTGTTAATCAAGAACTTACTCTACAGTACTTATTTTTCTGGGCCTTGCTGATGCTCACCAGAATTTGCCTGCCTTCCTTCCTAGAGTCCCCGGAGTGGCCTGAAGGAACGGATTTCCCTGGAGGAGAGTCCAGAGAAGAGTGAGATTCAAGATACTGTGAGTCCAAAACACAGTGTGACCATAGCTGCTGCTTCTGTAATGAGTCCATTAAAATCCTTTTTCCTTGTGGTCTAAATTGAACATAAATTGACTTTTCCCTTATAAAATAAAATGCAATTAAGAATCATGCAGCAAACTTTAATTGGCAAAATGTTTATGGAGCTTAAAAGTGGGTCTGTTAAAGGATCAGAAGTATATAATCTGCTGTAAAACAGCTGTCTGTCAAATGCCAGGAGCTGTCACCTATGTCTGTATTCTGTCAGCCCCACCCTAAATGGAGGAAGGCTTTCTTGCCTTGGGACACTCAATCACTGTGTGACTGGGACTATCAGGGATGTCATTGTGAATGGGGAGAAGAGAAAGTTTGGTCAGCAGTAGTTATTGGTTATTCGAATGAATAATTTTCCCGAGGAAGAATTCTAAAGAGTGTGCCTCTCTCACCCATTAGTTCTCAATTGGTTCCCAAATTGTGATGCATGCACCACTGGCGGAATGTAGGCTTGATGCTCCTTCAGTTCACAATAGTTTAAGAGGGTGATATATGATCCGATGTAGTTTGGGAACTGCTGCGAGTCAAATGCCTTCATTTGCAGAAAGAAGTTGCTAGGCATATACCACCTCACAGCATGCCTCGTTGGAGGCATTCTCACTTATATGGGTGACATTCAGAGAATACAAAAACAGGCCATACAATGTGGGTTTGAAACCTGTTAACTGTGGCTTTTCTGGGCATTCTTATCTTAAAAGGGGAAGATCCTAATGTCACAAGTCAGGAACCTGCATTTCCCCCTTGTGGTCCAGCAATGGCATCCACTGTAGGCTTCAGGCTCCTCAGCTGACAGCTCTCTTGCACGGGGCGTGGGGGAAAGATTTGCACCCCTCTCCCTCATGACTAGGGTATTTCCAGACTGCACAGCTCCCTGCTAATGCTTTGAGCTCCCCAGCAAAGTCAGGCTCCCTAAGCTGGCCTGCTTGTCTTTTCTCCCCACAGACAGCAAACCGTATAATTGCCATAGTTAAGATACCACACAGCACTTTATAAGCAAGCACATTTATTCTTAAGGTAAATGCATTACAGAAAAATTATAAACAATAAAAGAACCTATATGCATGCTAATCAGCTTCCCAGAGATTGCCCCCTGACTGCAAGGGCTCCGACTAGTGAAAGATCCTTCAGACTCCACCCCAGGGGTTTTCTGTGGTCACAAGTTCATCACAGCTTCAGCTCAGAACAAGGGCTTTAGTTCTTCTGGTGCCTCAGTGGGCCAAAGTCCTTTCAATCCTTGCCTTAAGATTGGGGCCCTCCTTGGACCGGGGTCCTGTCCATTTGCTGCATCAGAAAGAAGGCCTGGCTCAGTTTTACACTCAGTCTGTTTTGGGCTAAAGACCAGACTGAGTTTCAAAAGAGTGACTGGTTAAAAATGAAACTGTCATCGTCTCCTTATAGGCGGTTGCCAAAGAGAAACCTTCCCTGAGACGTTAACTGCTCTCTGCATTTTTTTTTTCCCTCTTTCGACACCCCAGGATTCTCAATCCAGTGTTGGGAGTCCCTCCTCCCGCATGGCACCTCAGATCATCGGAGCAGAGGATGACGACTTTGACACTGAACAGGAGCAGGTGGGTATCGCTCTTCTCTGTCACAGACATTTCTTTGGGATTGGACACAGCTGCATCTAAACGTTTTCCTTATGCCTCAGTTGTGACCACATCATGCCATATTGTTAGCAGACGTTCTTGTCTAGTAAATTTTAAAAAAGAAAAGAGGATTCATTGTTACTGGCCCTACCTAATGGCAAATGGCACTTTCAGAGTCCACGCTAAAATAGTCTGATTCTTTGTTACCCCGTCTTTTCCCCATAACTTTAACCTCACCAGAAATTAATCTGCTTTATTGTATTGCCTAGCTTTAATTGGCTTTTCGTAAGTGGCAGTGTTGCTACAGCAGTTATCTTTTCTAATACCTTTGTACTGAAGGGTTTTAATAGTAATTTGCTCTTGATTCTGTTCCATTATGTCTTGTGTGGAAGTGTTTCCAAGTACTAAACTATATGGAAAAGACCAGGAAGTGGGCTGATGCTGAGCTCTTCCTGAAGGGCTAGAATGGCAGTCCATGAGTCGTGGAGTTAGGCTGGTTCTGCTCTGTTGCTTACCAAAGAAAGGAGAAGCCATTTGGCTGGGATGAAGCCTTCCAGGTTTCTCACAGGCCTTTGTGTGCAGTTGAAGTGGACTGTCTGTCTTTACAGATCAATGGGCAATGCAGCTGTTTCCAGAACATCGAGCTGCTGAAATCTCGCCCAGCTCACCTGGCTGTGTTCCTGCATCATGTGGTGTCTCAGTTTGACCCAGCAACGCTGGTAAGATGTTGCTCTGGAATGGTTCTGCTGGGACAGGTTAAAGGGGTGGGCCTGAGTGGGTCTGGAGTCACCTCTCTCTTAAACAACATAATCCCGGATAGTGCAGCTGCTTTGGCAGTGAGAAAAATGAAGCTCTCTTCGTGTGACAGTTCACTTCTCATGCATGCGTCGGGCTTTTGAGTAAATGAAGGGAAATGTCAGATAAATAAAATGGCCTCTAAAAGTATTGATTCATCTCTTCAGCACAGCCATGTTGCAAGTCCTTGGCCAATAACGAGTTTTGAGAGGCTTATCTCCTCCTCTAAACATTTGGGAGGAAATTCACGGGTAGAATTTGGAGAGTTCTCACTCTCTCTCTTTCCTCCAGCTCTGCTATCTTTACACGGACTTGTACAAACAGACCAACTCCAAAGAGACTCGTCGTGTCTTCCTGGAGTTTAACCAGTTCTTCCTGGACCGAGCTGCGGTAGGTTCCAAGACAGGTGTGCCCTTTTGTCTCCCCCTGCAACTGCTCTCGAACTGATTTTTACCTTACTCATCCTGATGTGCTGAAGAGCTCTTAGAAATGCTCCAGGTACTGTGGGACCTTCATTCGTATCCAGGCAGGGTAAACCTAGCCTTCAGTTTTCTGGGGTAAAATCTGTTGTCTGTGGGTGTCTTAGATACCAGAATACTGTCTGTGTGTTCATGAAAGATCCCATGATCCATTTCATAAGAGTAGGCCAGAACTCTCCTTGGTCCCCACTCTGTGCACATATTGTAAGGTATTCTGCACTCCAATTATTTGGTGCTTTCAAACCTAGAGGTGCTGCATTTCTGTGTGTGTGTGAAGTAACTGGGGCTTCACAATGAAAAGCACTACAGAAATGTACTGTGCATGTGCAGTTTGTTGCTATGGATTAAAGCTGATAAAACCTTCTCTCAGTGCGTAAAACTTCTGGGGGTTTACATAGTGTTTCATCTATTGCTCGCAACCATTATACATTATATACGGCTTCCCTATTCTTTATCATTTGTGGTCTATCAGGTTGAGATTTACTTCTGCTGAGTTTAAAATGTATGATTATTTATAGTTGAGTAAACTGAAATGACTCAATGGCTGAATTGACTGTTCTGTCATAGCATTGCCACCAAAGCTCAGAAATCGGAAAACTGAAAGCTTTTTTTCAAACGTAATTTTAAAAAAAGGTTACTTCTGGTTTTCTAACCTTCCTCCCCCACAAAGCTGTACACAGGCAGAGGCGCTTCTTCCATCTGTCTCCTGTAACTACTGTAGTTCCTTGTTAAAATCTTAGCACTTAATGTAAGAAAAGTAAGCTGGCCACAACCTCAGGACTCTGGAAACCCCTTGATTCATGAGCAGCATGTTCTTTGATAGGAAGTGGAATGAGTTTGACGTCCAAGATAACCCAGGGCAGTCGTCCGTTGCTGTAGAGTTGGATTCTGCCGCTTAAATTGATGTGACAGTTCACAATTCCCACATTAGCATCTGTTTTACAAAGACAAGGAACTTCTATTTTACCATAATGGATAAGACCCATGGACAGGCTCATAGGATATCCTGCCTGAAGTAGGGGTCTGTATCACATGCCTTGGAGGAAGGTGAAACCACTTCCATGATGCACCTAGTAACAGTGCAATGCTATCTAAAATATCGGCTGTAGGAATTATTTTGGGGAAACTCTATGGCCTGTGTTCACAATGGTCCCTTCTGGCCTTACAATCTATACGTTCTGAGCAGAGGGAATTGCCTTTGTGACTCCTGGAAGTCCTCAGATTTGATCTGCCTATTGGGAGAGAAGAGCCTGTCGCGTATGGTCTCACTCTTACATTTGCTTTCCTTTTTCAGAATCTGAAGGTTCCAGTTCCAGATGAAATATCTATAGATCTAGGTAAGGTCCTTTTATACTGAGTGTCCGTTGGCATCGATCCTGCTGTTTGAGACAGTCCTAACGAATCTCTTAAAGAAATCTCTGAGTGTGTCTTTAGGTGTGAGTTTGAGACCTAGACAGTGTTGCATGTCAAACTTGGAGAGACAGGTAGATGGTCTTGTTGGTGTTTGATGGGGAAGAACATATACGCTCTAGTATATGGCTAGATGGGAGGCGTGGGCACCTACATCTTGTATTTGTTCAGTGTGATATTGGGTATAGCTAACGCTGTTGGCGCTTAATGCACTTTCACGTGGCAGACAGCAGGAGGTAGAAAGTCACTGCAACGTAGACTGAAGAGCTTATGTGGATGGCTTTCTCCTAATACAGAGTAACTATTGTAATACAGTGTTCTAAAGTGAAACCCCCGCCTCTTCTTCCTCCCTTCACCTGCAGAAAAAAGAAGGCCAGAACTCATTCCAGAGGAATTGCACCGCCATTATATCCAAACTATGCAAGATAAAGTCTATCCAGATGTCCAGAGGCATCTGGAAGATTTCAGGTATGTAGACTCTTTACTGCCGTTTGTACTGAGCACTAAACTTCATCCCTGCCCAGAGTTAATACTCTGTTAATATTGAGGGAAGTTCAAACTTCCAGGACTTGGTAATTCGTCTTTGGCCTAGATGAATCCTCCATGTTAGCAAGTCACTGTGGGGATGCTCTAGAATTTTGGAGCTCACTTGCTCCTCTGCTGTGTGTGGTCAGAAAATCCCATCGTAATCTGTGATGGCTTGGAAGGACAGCCCTGGGCTCTTCAAATGCCCTCTGTATTGGCACAGACACTGAGTGCACAGTGCTCAGATCAGACTTCCTCTCTTCCTTGGCCATTATTGTCCATCTCCACCTCTCCCTATATGGGGCACAGCTTATTGTACGGCAGTCTGGCTGCCTCCCTTGACCTCGGAAGAGGCTACAGTTTCATGAAGCCCCTTTGCTCTGTGAAGTGGTATTGGCTCTGCTTTACTGCTTGGGCCAATGATGCACAGAGGAGAAGTGAGTTTCCCAAGGCCACATAACATTTTGGTAGGTGAGGTGGGACTGGAACTATCGAGCATTCTGAACGCTGGGAGGCTACTTGTTCACATCACCCAGGTATGTTATTTCATGTGGTTATTTTCTCTCCTTATTTAGACAGAAGCGTAGCATGGGATTGACGCTGGCCGAAAATGAACTGACCAAGCTGGACGCAGAACGTGTCCGTGACCGGATCACATTGGAGAGAGAGCGGGCGTGTGCGGAGCAGATAATTATCAAAATCGAGGAGGTGTTGTAAGTAGCAGCGTGTGTGAATGTGGGGGTAACATGCAGACTGTCTTCTATCCACTCAAGGCTTGATGAGAGCAAAGCAAAGGAGTTGAGAACTGAAAACAACTCAGGGTCATCACCTTTCCCCTCCTCCCTAGTTTGCTTCTGGCAGCTGTTGGATTACCCATCAGTATAATGGAGGCCATCAGAAAATGAATCCAGAGCAAATATCCCCAGATAGTCCATAGTGGAATTAATATGGCTATTAGCTAGGATGGGTAAGAATGGTGTCCCTAGCCTCTGTTCGTCAGAGGATGGAGATGGATGGCAGGAGAGAGATCACTTGATCATTGCCTGTTAGGTTCACTCCCTCTGGGCCACCTGGCATTGGCCACTGTCGGTAGACAGATACTGGGCTAGATGGACCTTTGGTCTGACCCGGTACGGCCTTTCTTATGTTCTTATGTTATGTAATAAGTATTCCAGGAATAAGCAAATAGCAGCTCCAGTGCTTCCGTTCTTGACATCTTGAGTGTCAGATCCAGAATTTTTTTTTTAGTTGGCTCAAAGAAACTTGCAGCCGCGGAATTGATTTTTAGAAGAGCTGCTGGCTTCTCCCTATGGAGTTTGGCTGGGATTTGTTGGGATTCAAGGAGAAGGCACTATACAAATAGGTGCTGTTATGCTGGATTGTTTTGACTGTGAGTGTGTTTGTTTGGGATTGGTTTGTGTTCTTTAAACTGTCTCTCCCATTTTCAGGATGACTTCTCAGCCTCTGGAAGAGGACAAGAGGTAATGTACCAGTTTTGTGGAGTTTGCATGTGGACTAAGATCACCTCACCTAAGTGCTGTCGCTTGGCTCCGTGTCTGACTTTTGCTGAGCAGGACAACATAGCCCTCTGCTGGCTGTAGCAGCAAACTTCATTTTCTAGATGTGCTCTCCGTCAGAGATCAGTCTGGATGGAGCCCTACTGTATCGGGGCAAGTTTTACTGCAGCTGAGACTTAGCTGCATTGTGGTATTAATAGTATGTTTACTGTTCTAGACCTTCTGAAAACATTTTTCTGGATAATTGTCTAGATGTTACGGAGCAGTGGTTCTCAACCTTTCCAGACTACGGTACATCTTGTAAGAGTCTGATTTGTCTTATGTTGCCTCCAAATTTCACCTCACTTAAAAACTACTTGCCTTCAAAATCGGACATAAAAATACAAAAGTATCTCAGCACACTATTACTGAAAAATTGCTTATGTTCTCATTTTTTACCATATATTTATAAAATAGAGCAATTGGAATATAAATATTATACTTACGTTTTAGTGTAGTATATAGAGCAGTACAAATAAGTCATTGTTTGTATGAAATTTTGGTTTATACAGACTTCGCTAGAGCTTTTTATGTAGCATGTTGTAAAACTAGGCACATATCTAGATGAGTTGATGTACCCTCTGGAAGATGTCTAAGTACACCCAGGGGCACAGGTACCCCTGGTTGAGAACCACTGCTACAGAGGATGAATCAGGGACTATATTTTGCACCTGCAAGAGGACAGGCTGTATGATGAGCAAGGTGTTTTCTGGTCTCTTGTGACTGAGTCATATCAAAAGGAATTGGTGCCCCAGTACCAGAGAAGGATTTTAACAACTGATTTTCTAACTAACCTCTGTATGCCAATTTCTTAATTAAGAGGCTTGCCAAACTGAGTTTTTACCAGTTTCCCTCTTTCGTTTGTCTTGCAGTTCAACCATGCAGTATGTGATTCTCACCTATATGAAATATTTGGGTGTGAAAGTCAAGGAGCCCCGGAGCCTGGAGCAGAAGCGTGGACGTATTGGTTTCCTGCCAAAGATAAAGGTAAGAGTGGCACGTCCGGAGTCTGTGGCCAACCTTCTCAAACGTGAGTGCTTCAAGTAAGACTCCATACTTATGCACCTAAATATGAGTGGCCATGACTTCCAGTGGTGCTGAGTGTCTGCAGCCTCCATTGACTTCAGTGGGAGCTGGGGCTGCTCCACACTGTAGTGTCAGGTGTCTAAAGATGGATTTAAGAGCCTATGTTTTGACACGTTAGCTTTGTTCCTCTCTCATTTTGCTGCCTGACTCCTGGTCACCCTATTCTCATACTTCGAGTCCTGTAAAAGCTCTGGGTAAGGAAATGACCCGCTCTCTCCTTGAAATCTAAATACTGTTGTGAACTGTCCTGTGCTGACAGACTGGGATAGGGATAGACCAACTAATGTGAATAGGTCTCGACCATCTTGAACTTCTAGGATTCTGAGGTAGTAGCAGGTATAGCTATAATTGACTCCTGGAGAAATGAGTTCCTCATTTGGTTTTTCTTTGGTTGCGGATTAACCACAGCAAAGTATAAAGAAAGAGAAAGAAGGGGAGGAAAAAGTGAAGAGGAGAGGCTTCCCCAGTATCCTGGGACCACCACGGAGACCGAGTCGCCATGACAGCAGTGCAAGTATGTTGGACTGTGAAATGTGCATTCTGCTTACTAATTGTCTCTCTGAAAAATCAGTTGGTCTCTGCACCCATCATCACCCTATATCCCAATGAGACTTAAAATCTCCGCAATGCACAGAGTACTTCAGATGTCTGCTAAAGAAACCCTCTGAACAACATCCTCGTATCAGAGCTCGAGTAGCCATTCGTTAATTGGAGACCCATTTGGTTTGAGATGTGATTTTTAAAAAAACAAAGCAAGCTAATGAAATTATTCGTTGAAATCTCTGAGGGTTTCTGGAGACAGGAAGGCCTCCAGCAAATTTGTGTCTGGTCTGTCTCTGTTCAGTTGGCAGGGCCATGGAAATGCAGAAGCAGCGCCATCCAAAGCACTTATCCACGGCCTCTTCAGTTAGTCCAGAGCCGCCAGACTCTGTCAAGATGCGCCAGAGTGGGTCCTCCAGCGATGGCACAGACACGACATGCCCTCCTGCCAATCCTATGTCTCCTTTAGCTATGGGGACCTTTACCTCCCTGGAGGGAAGTAAGGACAGCGAGACAGGTGAGAGGGTGCTGGAGTGGGGAGGGTTCAAGGCGGTATTGCAGACAGGATGTGCAAATTGCCATCCCATTTTAAGAGCATGTTACTAACATTGAGGCCCTTAGACACTGACTCTTCATGTTCAGTGATCTGTGCTGAGTTATGTCACTGGGCTCTTGAATGTGGCTTCCAAATTCTTTATTGTTTGACCATCCTGAGGAAGAAATAGCCTCAACTTCAGTGCTCAAGTACCCAGCCCTACAAAAACAGATGAATGCAATGTGAAATGCTTCTCTGTTAAGGCTTCTTTCTTTCTAAGATCAGGAATTGTTGTTGGGGTTGATTTTTGGCGGGGGGGTCCCCCCCTCAGCCTCCAAGAGAGCTCTGAAAACTAGTTTTGTGTTTTGATCTCTCTTGGAAACCCTTGACAGTTCTCTTTTCAGGCCCCAAGCAGTCTGGAGATGCTCCGCCTCCTAGTGACTCTCTGGATGGCGCACCCCGCACACCTAACACCGTCTTTGATTTCCCATCCCCTCCGCTGGACCAGCTGCAAGAGGAGGAAGGAGAACTTGATAGGTATTTATGGGTGCAGGTTATTTGGCGCTGGGAAGGGCATAGCAAAGAGAATGAAAGCAGTTATATTGGGTCTGTAGAACAACATTGGCAGCATGGCCTATTTTGAACATGATTCCGGGTGGGGTGGGTAGAGAAGGAGAGAGAATAGAGACACTGCTCCAAGATACTTTAGTTTCCTCCCACTATAATTGTACTAGAAGTCTCCCTCTCTCTCCAGCATCAGGGCTAGAGTGTCAAGTTTGGCTAGAGACACAAACCAGCCCTTAAGATTTCACTCTGGAGCTCCGCTGACTGGAATGAAATCCCATTACTCAAGATAATCTTGTAATGTGTTGTGTTTTTGTTGTTTAGATTAGCTGACTTGGGAACACCAAAACCTTTCCGAAAGTGAGTATGGCTGTGAACTAGTTGGAACTAAAGACGTTACTTTATAGTAATACCTGATGCAGCACTTTAGAAAGGAGGTCAGCATAGTTATCCCCATTTCCCACAGACTGGAGACTGAAGTATGGAGAATTGAAGTGACTTGACCAGGTGCACTTAGCAGGCCAGTGGCAGACCTGGGATTTGAACCCAGGTCTCCTGAATGCCACTCAAGTGTGCTGTCCACCAGGCCACACTCTTATAAAGTAGAACTCAGTGATATTTGTAATCTGTCCCTGTTCAAAATAGTTTCAATGACAGTCTTAGATAATAGTACTGGGTAATGGGGTTATTAATACCCACGTATTAACGCTTTGTGATGTCTGGATGAAAAGCACAAATTATTATTACTACTGCTTATAATGGTTGGATTGGGAGTCAGGAACACTTGGTTCTGTTCCTATGGGTATGTCTACACTGGCAAGTTCCTGTGCCACAAGTTACACCACTTTTATTAAAACGCTGTAATTTAAAATGCTGTTGCCTGTCCACACTGTGCTGCTTGTGACGCTGGAGCGCATCCACATTAGCAGCTCTTGCAACGGCAAAGAAAGCAGTGCATTGTGGTAGCCATCCCACTGTGCAACTGGCCGCCAGGTGCTTTGGGAAGGGTTTGCAATGCCCCATGGGGCAAGTACAGCATCACACGATGCAGATTTCCCAATCCCATCGTTCCATGGGCATCCTACTACCAGGGCCAGCTCCAGGCACCAGACAAGGAAGCACATGCCTGGGGCGGCTCATTGTAAGGGGTGGCATTCTGGCCAATCTTGGGGTGGCATATTCCGCGCGCCTCCCCCCCCCCTTTTTTTTTTTTTTGCGCTTTGGCACTCCAACTGCATTTTTTGGTTTTGTTTTATTTGCTTGGGGCGGCAAAAAAGCTAGAGCTGGCCCTGCCTACTACATTGCCAGCTGCTTTTCAACTGCAGTGTGTAGGGGAAAGTGTGTGACAAGGAGGGTGTGGGGGCGGGGAAGGAGACTGTTTTGCGGGACAGTTTGTCAGCATGCTGTCTTGTAAGTTCAGACAGCGGCAGGAAGCAACCAGTCCTGAGGCAGGGGAGGGGGAAACCCCAACATCAACCCCCATCTCTCTCTCTGTGGGGGGTGTGTGTGTGTGTGTGTGTGTGTGTGTGTATACACACACACACCCCTCTGTGCTCAACAGCATGAGCATTCCACATTGAAAGGGGAGGGGCGCATGTCTCCAGGGCAGCCAAGTTAAAAACAATGAACAGAGCGGTCACTTGAGGCATTATGGGACAGCTCTGGAGGCAAACTACAGCACAGAAAGCAATCAAGTGTCTACACTGACCATAGAGCGCTGGAGCCTGTGCACAAATAGCCTTATGATTCTCATCGAGGGGGATTTTTTTTTTTTTGCAGGGCTGCAGCTGGGAAGTTTGTGCACAAAGTGGCTTGGCAGCATGTACATGTCTGCAGTTTGAGCGCAAAAAGCTGCTTTACTGTGCAGAAACTTGCCAGTGTAAGCAAGCCCTAAATTTTTTGGGGAGTATCTGCAGATGGAGAGAAGAGAATATTCCCCCCCACCCTCCCCTCTGCAGTCTTACTGTGTGACCTTGGGCAAATGACTTGACCTCTGTGTAGCCATGTCATAAAATGGGGATTATAATACTCAGTGCAGAGGGTGTTGTAAGAGTGAATGCTAAGCCTTAGCTCTTTTACAGAGACCTTTATCTAAGTACCAAACTGCATCTGTAACCAGAAGGCTTCTGGCAGCTTCCCTGAGTATTTTTTAACATTTTACAAGTCCCCCGCCCCCTTCTGCCTCCACTTTGCCATGTTCTTTCCTGTGTTGGTGCTTGAATCAGAAGGCATCTGACTGGTGTGTTCTCTCTCTTCAGGGTGGACAGTGTGGGCTTTGGGGATATTCAGAGTGAGGATGAGCTGTTTGATTTTGACACTGAGACTGATCCTCCCAACTGGCAGCAGCTGGTGAGCCAAGAGGTGCTGCTGGGGCTGAAACCCTACGAAATCAAACGCCAGGAAGTGATTAATGGTGAGTTTGTGTTTCTCTTTGCTGACCCACCAGCTCCTGGAACCTACAATTTCTCAAAACTTAAAATGAGCACTTTCTTCATCTGAATGGCTCACAGTTCGGAACAAGCTGTAGTTTCTGGCCTGCAAACTGCAAGCATGTGCAAACTGCTGGTATAGAGTTTATATATCAGTAGGTAACATGCAGAGATGCTAGACTGGCAGGAACAAGCAATTTTAGATGGCAAAACAAGGACCACCTTACAGCATGCTTGAAGGAATAAAGAGGCAGGGAGGACTATATACCACTTGCTGGAAAAAGCAGGATCGAAGGGAATGGCTCATATCCCAGCACGCTCATGGATACTTCATCTTGATCTCAAATCGTACAAGTCTACAGAGTTGTGTGTGTGACTGAGTAAGCTGATAAGTGTTACAATTTACGCCAAGTAAATGGTTAATTCAGTATCAAGTTTGCTTCCCTGCACATTCCTGTATCTAGGGTAACGGAGCATGGTTTCTCATTTCTTAGTACACCAGAATCTGGGCCAGCAAGGAGAGCACAGATGGGGGAGAGATTTTCGCAGATTCAGTGTCCTTACCCCAGAGTTAATACGTGCTATCTAAACTGCTTAATTTATTAAGTAACTCAATTGCTGGAAGATTCTGGCTTCCCACTATGGACCATGTTGGAATCCACAGACTGTTACTGCGTTAAATGAGTAATAATTCCATATTTCTTTTCCTCCTCTTCAGAGCTGTTCTACACTGAGCGAGCTCATGTCCGCACACTGAAGGTTCTGCATCAGGTCTTCTACCAGCGTGTACTCCGTGAAGGCATCCTGACCCCCTCTGACCTGCGCAAAATCTTTTCAAACCTGGAGGATATCCTTCTGCTCCACAGTAAGGGCAGATGAGGCACCTTTCAGCTCTGCTAGCCTCACGACAGCAGTGATGGATGCACACATCTGAGATATGCATACTTGCATCAGCAAGCATGTATAAGTATATCTGCACACAGTGAGCATCCGCACACAGCACTTGAATTACATGCACACAATCATTTCACACTTGGTTTACAAGAATATCTGTTGCCAAGGTGCCAGATACACTCTTGTTCTCATCCACATCCCCAAGCTGTCTTGAGGTGATATACACCCCCTTTTTCATAAACAGAGCAATACTGAGATGAATACTCGTAGGCACGTGTGAAAAAGCTAACCAGACAGGTGCTGCCCAGGAGGATAATAGGAAGAGGGCTACTAAAGGGAGCAATATGCATTTGGATGCTGATGCTTCTGAAAAGCAGTGTTTCCTAGTGGTTAAAGCAAGGGACTGTTTAGGATTCCAGCTGTATCACTGTGATATTTTTTTTGGGCAAGCCACTCGCTGTAACCTTACTGTGTCTGTTTCCCCGCATTTTAAAAGTAGAATAGCATTAACCCTCTCCTCCTTGTGAAGTAGACAAAGTAATGTTGGAAAAGTTCTTGAAGTGGTTATTTATTGTTCATTCTTATTAATGATTCCTGTTTCTCAATATTAGCCTACCATCTAGCACTTCTCTGTTTCACTTTAATTTGCTGGGTGATTATTGCAAATCCAGTCTCCTTTTTGGTTTGTTTGCATTTTGAAATAAATGACCAATTTAGACCGTATTAATTATCCCTTCTTTCGCCTTTTTCCCCCCTCCAGCTGGTTTGAATGATCAGATGAAAGCTGTCCGTAAACGGAATGAGACCTCTGTTATTGATCAGATTGGGGAAGACTTGCTAACCTGGGTAAAATGAATTTTTTTCTCCCTGTTCAGAAATGTAAATATTCCTGAAAGTGAGAGTCCATTAACCATAGTAAACAAAGCTCCAGAGAAACCAGTGTAATTCGCACCCACTAAGAAGGTAATATCTGAAATTGGTAATTTCTGTGGAGCTGATATGGAGGTGGGGACGCAGGACTGTGAGAAGGTGAAGGGAGCTCAACATGGAATTTGCTGAGTGCTTTATCTAGTGGAGTGCTTTTATTCTGTTAAAGATAAATACGTGAGTCATTTCGTTAAAGGTGACCTCCTTAGAGGAGAAAACTTGTCTGCCTTTTTTGCTTCTTTATGATGTGTGAAGGACAGAAAGGAGGGGTGTGTGTGTGTGTGTGTGTGTGTGTGTGTGTGTGTGAGAGAGAGAGAGAGAAGATGAATGGCTTTTGCTGGGTGGTTGGGTTACTTATATTTTTACCTTGGAAATATTGAGAATATGAAGTATTGTATTCCCTGTGTTTCTGCTGGAGGTTTCATAAAACTACTAGAGAATTGAAGTGGGAGTTTTCTCACACCCAAGTGGAAGGAATTGGGAGTGTTTTGAGTCCTTCAAAAAATGCTTGTATCCTGAGGGTCAAACTTTCTGTTGCTGTCTTGTGAAACCTATTTAATTTAGAGTTTCCGAGTTTGGCTAAAACTCCTTCCATTTTCAGTTGTTCAGTTTTCAGTCTCTTGTGATGTGTTCATCCCACCAGTTCTCCATTCCTCTAGCCAAAAGAAGGCAACATAGACCTGTTATTTCGGATGGAGGGAAGCCCCAAACCTTTTAGATCTCCTCTGTATATTGTAAAGAAGCAAAAAATTGCACACATGTTCCTTTCCTTTGCAGGTCACCTTTTAAATTGTGTGGATGGAAGGCTTGGGATGTCAGCAGGCTGGGCATTGTTCACCACGCCAATGCAGTCCCTTGGGATTTTTCAGCTGAATGGTCAAACCAAAAAGCAGGACTCCATTCCAAGTAGTAGGCATTTTCAGAGAATCTGAGGCCTTTTCTACACTGCAACTTTCTCGCTCAGGGTGTGAAAAAACACCTGAGTGCTGCAAGTTTCAGCGCTGTAAAGTGGCAGTGTGGACAGTGCACCGGCACTGGGAGCCGTGCTCCCAGCACTGGTACTACTCCCCTCGTGGGGTGAGGTGTTTTTTACAGTGCTGAGAAAGCGCTCTCTGAGCGCTGGTGCTGCAACTACACAGCCACGTTAAAGCAGTGCTGCGACAGCGCTTTAATATTGCTAGTGAAGACATACCCTTGGGCTGTCTCAAGGATGGGTGCCAAGGAGAGCAGATACAGGGGTTTGTAGCACAGTCTCTTGCAGTCATCAGCCCTGCTCCATATTTTATTGATTTATTTTCCAACTCCACCTGCCATCTCGCTGCAGAAGTTTGGGGCAGGCAACAAGATCACATGTTGAATCCTGGGAGCTTGTAGTGGTTGGCCCAACCACCCGGTTTCACAGGCAACCCTGGACTTGCATGTACAGGTCAATGGCAAAGTAAAATAGGCCCAATTCATCCCTCATTATTTAAATCGGTGTAGTTGTACCTGCTTACACCAAGGCTGATTTTTTGACTCAATGGCTTGATGGACAAAGCAATGGCATTGTGTCCTCTTCTGAGTCAGGAGTGACCTCCGTGCCTTGCAGTACTTTCTGCCTTTGGTATTGAAGGAAAGACTGTGATTGTGAAAAGTGGGTTGTGTAAAAGCAGGCCTCACGGGAGATCATCTCAGCTGCAAAGGGTTCCTCGGCGGGTTGGGGTGAAGAAGCCTTAAAGGCAGTCTGTATCAGTTTGAGACAAGGCGGTGTAAACATGGCTATTTTGGGGATCTGGGCAGCTTCTTTGCTTTCTGAGAGCAATTGCAACGTGTGCCAGAGCTCATGCTGGCACGTGCCCAGTTTGTCTGTCTAAATTTGGCTTCCTGGGTTTCTTGGCACAGTTCAGTGGAGCAGGAGAGGAGAACCTGAAACAAGCAACTGCCACCTTTTGTAGTAACCAGCCTTTTGCTTTAGAGGTGATCAAATCACGGCAGAAGAAAGACTCTCGCTTCCAAACCTTTGTGCAGGTGAGTTTCACTCAAAATTGGAACTGGTCCCAAGTTTGGATGATGGTCAGTGAAGGATAAGCGGGGGCTGTAAGTAAGGTTAATACAATTAGCAGGATTATATCTAACATTGCTGTTGGATTGGGATTATTTCCAACAGCAGATTGTCTCTGTTAATCACTTCTGGACAGGTGAACCTTTTAATGTTGAGGATTCAAGATACTGTGCTGGTAGAGAGAAGCATGTTCAGTTATAGGACTTAGATACCCATCCCTGTTACACTGTGCACATATCCGATTGGGAACAGGTGTTCTGTATAGCCCAGCAGGGCAGAGTAAAGAGTTGGGTGTGCGCCCCGAAGGCAAGAGACATGTGGTATACCTATCCCACTGGGAAGGACCTTGGCATGTGTGCCATCTGAAGAGGAGAGCATTATCTGCATTACCGCTGGATGGGAACTCTGGTAATACAAAGACTGATGTAATTTTGAAAAATGTAGTGTCTACGTAGTGTGAAAGACTAAGCTGATGTCTTCCCTATATGGCAGTGACTGAGATTGATTATGGATGGTACCAGCCTGTGTGAAGTAATGAGGGAAGGAAGCCACTGCTTTTGTGATGAGCCTTTCCTATATGTAATTTCAAATGAAACCGGGCTGTGTAGTCTGAGTGATAAATCTAGGCATTTCTTGTCTTGTATTTAATTACCGGAAATGTGAAGTAATAGACATTTATATGATGAATAGATGGTACATGTTCAGGTAATTATAGTCCTAATAAAAATGACAAATGCCATTATTACGCTGTTCAATTTTAGGATGCTGAGAGCAATCCACTGTGTCGCCGGTTGCAGCTGAAAGATATCATTCCCACTGAGATGCAGAGGCTGACTAAGTACCCCCTTCTGCTGGATAATATCGCTAAGTACTCAGGTAGCGCATTTCCACGAGGGAGCCATTATCTTTGTGCGTGCATCTTGGCAGTTTTGCCAAACAAATCTGACTCTTAAAAATGTATGCATAATAGATGGTTCACTGCCCTGGGTCAGTGACTGTTCTCAGCATGTGTCCTCCACCCTTTCTCATGTCTTTTGTAACATCCACTCCGTATGAGAAAAGCATATGCACTTGGGAAATAAGGTTCAAAAGAGATTTGATGCCTGCAAGCTTCAACATTCTCTCTTAAGCATTTTTAATATATTTGTCATGTTAATATCTAGGTGCTGGAAATAGTGTGAATGTTAGAAGTTCTCTCTTCGCACTGGATGTTGATAGACTTTTAATCTAATATTGCTACCATTACCACCCTTTAAATCTTCAGAGGGTTGTAGTAACGTTGATACACACAGCAGAACCTTACTCACCTGTACATCACTAAAATGCAGTTTTGATTGACCTGAAACTACTCGTGAGCTCATGTAGAGTTCGCTGACTAGTTTCGACCAAACCAAAAAACGTGACCAAAACGGTCATGTCGAAACAACCTTTTTCTTTCTGCTTGATTAGAAAAAATTTTGTTCTGGTTTTGGGCAATTGACTCTCAAAGGTGATAACTGTAGCACTCTAGTCAGGATGCGGGAGAATCAAGTTTGAATCTCTGCTCCAATGACTATTGTTTTCTTTAATACAACATAGAACATCTTCAGTGGGAGGAATTAAGAAAGACTCATAGAGGATATCCTAAAGCTCAGTGGCTAGGGGACTCTACTAGGATGTGAGAGATCGAAGTTCAGGTCCCTTTTCCACATCAGACAGAACCCAGGTTTCCCACATCCCAGGAGAGGAGCCTGACACTAGTGATATGCTTGGTTATAAGGGAGTTGCTCCTCCCCTGCTTTGTGAATCTTGTCCTCTTTGCTTTTGTCAAAATGCCTGAAATTTAAACACATTTTTTCAAATTGGAACAAATAATATAAATATCCAAAACACAAGATCTGGTAGTAATGGGGAACTTGAACTACACAGATGTTGGAAAATTAATCTGGAAGTTCTTGGAATGCATTGGGGACAACTCTTTGTTTCAGAAGATGGTCTAGGTTGTATATTAGGGAAAAGCTATTTCACTAGGAGGGTGATGAAGCACTGGAATGGGTTACATAGGAGGTGGTGGAATCTCCATCCTTAGAGGTTTTTTAAGGCCCAGCTTGACAAAGCCCTGGCTGGGATGATTTAGTTGGGGTTGGTCCTGCTTTGAGTAGGGGGTTGGACTAGATGACCTCCTGAGGTCTCTTCCAACCGCAGTCTTCTATGATTCTATGACTATTCAGAGTAGTTATCAGTGATTTGCTGTCTAACTGGAGGGTGCATCTACTGGGGTCCCATCCTGGGTCAGTACTAGTCAATATTTTCATTAATGAGTGAGTTAATGGAGTGGAGAGTGTGCCTATAAAATTTGCAGATGCCCTCAAACTTGGAGGGGTTCCTAGCACTTTGAAGAACAGGATTAGAATTCAAAAAGACCTTGACAAATGAGAGATCTAAAATTGGCAAGGAGAAAACCTGACCTGTGAGGAAAGGTTAAAAACGGGGCATGTTTAGTCTTGAGAAAATAAGACTGATGGGGGGGGAGGGGAGACCTGATAGTAGTCATCAGATATGTTGAGGACTGCTAGAAAGAGGACTGCGATCAATTGTTCTCCATGTCCATTGGAGGTAGGGCAAGAAGTAAGCCGTTGAGTGTACAACAAGGGAGATTCAAGTTAGATATTAGGAAAAACTTTTAAGTGCTGAAATAGGCTTCCGAAGGAGGTTGTGGAATCCCTGTCAGTGGAGATTTTTAAGAACAGGTTAAACAAACACACCCCTGTCGGGATGGTCTAAGTTTACTTTGGTCCTATCTCAGCATGGGGAGATGGACTAGAGGATGCCTTGAGTGTCCCTTCCAGTCCTGCATTTCTCTGATCCAGAGAAAATTTCCAAAAAATTCCATTTTGGATTTGACCCAGAACAATTTTTTTTGATTGCCAGCAAACAGAAAAATCCATTATTCACCCATCTCGGCCTGGAAACGGCACAAAAGCTTGGTGGTAATTCCACGTGCACCCTTCTTAATAAAGGTTTAATAACAGATGCTGGCTGCAGTGAAACCTGATCTATAGTATTACTTTCATGTTTGCACAGAATTTTTTTCCCTTCCCTATTTTTAAAATGTTTGTCCTTTATAGAAAAGGCTGCAGCTTAGCAGCTGCAGTTGTTCTTTTAATCTATCTAATTATTTAGTCATGTTTACTTGCCGTTAACAATTTATCACTTTTTCACATTGGTTTCAAAGTATGAGTAGTTTTATCAGATGTTATGCATTCACCACTGACCCAGCTCCTCCATCTCTTTAAACATTAGACAGCACATGGGAAAAACGATGCATGTCTTTCCTGTTTCTTCCCCTGGCCCTCAGTCTGCCCTGACCAACCTCTCTAGGAACTAGAATGGAATTCTAGCAAACTTCTCTCACAGCTCAGAATTCCCTTTGGGCAGGAATTGATGAAGTGGAGAAACTTTCTGTAAAGTCCTTGTGTGTCCCTGTTTTGGGCGGGGAAGGTTATAGAATGCCGCCTCTACTGTTTGATCGGTATCATGGACCTGTATCCAGTGTGATTCAAACCCTAGCTCTCTCTGAGGTGAAGCTATTTCCATCATTAATCTGTGAAGCGATGAGAGCTAATTGAATGTTTTACAAAGTCCAGCTCCCCTCTTTGATTTTGGGGGGCCAGTGTGTTGCATTAGATACTAGACTAAATGGACCATTGGTCTGACCCAGGATGGCCTTTCTTATGTTATGTTCTTAATTCTCCTTTTACCCCTCCCCTGAAGCTCACCTCGTCTTTATTTCTTTGCCCTGTTGTAGAACGGCCTGAGGAGAAGGAGAAAGTGAAGAAAGCAGCGGATCACTGCCGTCAGATCCTTAACTATGTGAACCAGGCTGTCAAAGAATCGGAGAATAAGCAGGTAGGAGGGGAGGGAATGAGAAGGCTGGACAAGGGTGGATGATGGGGAAATGAAGAGAAACAATCCAGAATTGCTAGCACTGTGGTTGAAGGAATGGAGCGCATTTTGTGGTGTATGCTCCTACTACTGCTAGAGCTAGAATCCCAAGCCTCTGATCTTGTTGAAGTTCTGAGAGTCACCTGCATGTATTTTGACTCTTCCAAGTTGTCTCAAACCAGTATAACTATGACTTCATCATGTGTCTTCCAGCGTTTGGAAGATTATCAGCGTCGCCTTGACCTGTCCTACTTGAAGCAGTCGGAGTACCCTATGCTGGATGAGATCAGGGTGAGTGGCAGAGCGGAAGTGATTATTGAACCATGATAGTGACCCCTTGTAGTTAAGCTGGTGATGCTTCCTGCTATAACTTTGTTGTAAAGTCAAAAAAACTCATTCCACTTGAAACTTCTCATGAAGAGTCTCTGGTGAGAGGTAAATTTATTTTATATAAAGATGAAGTGGAACATTTATTAGATATGAAAACCTGAACCTCCGGTTGCTCTTGGAAGGTCTCCATGAATTTAATAACTTGATCTTGCAAAACGGAGAGTGTCTGTGGAACTTGTAAATGTCATGGAACAAAACTGCTATGGAATACTACGTTTTTCACTTGTATATCACAGGAGAGAGAACTGGTACACGGCATTTATATCCCCTTCTGAAACAACCAATAGAGTATGTATACCTTGTGGTGGGATAGCTCTGTTATCTCCTACTTCGCAGTACTGCTGGCAGAACAAGGAAATCCTTTGGGAGAACCAAAGCTTAGAAATTCTGTTGACTTCACAAGTGGAACTTGTAGCTATGCTTGATTCACATTGAAGATCCGATGCTATAGGTAGCTGAGCTTCTAAATCCAGTGCTAGAGGGCTGTGCTTCATGTCCTGTTTAAACTCCAGCAGGTCTCATAGTGGAGCTTGTAACTTTTTTCTGATATAATTTTGTTTAGGGGGGAGAGGACACAGATATCTAGGGACAGGGCTGCACCTTCTGGTATAAATGTACAAAAAATGGTCAGGATATATACTCAGTGTTCATCTTTTCATAGTAGTATATACAGTTTCTTGCACTGTTAGTGACCATGTGGAAGTTCTAACATGTTATAATATACAAAGAGGTGTCTTTGTTTCAAGGCTCATGGAGTTCACTCTAAAGTTCTTTGGCATGATATGCCAGCCTACTAAAAAAGGCTTGCAAACGCTTTAAGTCATGAAATAAAGGACTCATGGAAATATTAAATCTGCCATCTTGATATAAACTCTGAAACTTGGAAGGAATGGCTAATGAAAATTACTGCCTCTGCTAGCTTGCCTGCAGATCTCTCAGGAGCCCTGACATGATGAGTAGCAGCCGTGTTAGTCTGCATCCGCAAAAAGAACAGGAGTACTTGTGGCACCTTAAAGACTAACAAATTTGCTGCAGCTCACGAAAGCTCATGCTAAAATAAATTTGTTAGTCTTTAAGGTGCCACAAGTACTCCTGTTCTTTCTTCTGACATGATAAATAACTCAGTGACATGTTAAAGTCCAGCAGATCATCAAAACAATTCATTCTTCAGAGTGTGTGCTGCAGGCACTCTTAACGTACAGTCCACATTTTAAAGCACTAATGAAATAAAATATAAATTCCAAATATTATTATGAATTGTTGAGAAAATACTGCTGGAAACAATCCATTGTTATGATAATGCCTCAGAACTTCATTTAAAATAAAAACCTCTAAGGTTGTGTAAAGCTGTGTACACTCATCCCTCGTCCAAACAAAACCTCATTAGAACATTATAGCTTGAAGATACTTGCGTGTCAGAAAGTCTCAAGTTCTTTCTTTCATGCTGTACCTAATTTTTGAAAACTATAGGCCACAGGATCCAACCCAATTTTCCATATAGACTTAGAAATTGTCCCCTCTACTAAAAATCCTATACACTCACCCACTACTTAGAGCTTAAATCCAGTCATTAAATACCCTGGCATTTGCTAGTGACCACAGCCTCTCCCCTATTGTCCTTTACCTAGACTACCCAGGAGCTTTCACTGCCCCACTTACCCCTGGGAACACCATTCACCTTCCCAACACCCTCTTGCCACAGGCAGGAGATCCCATGTTATCACATTCACCAAGGGCACTGGAACCTTTGTAGAAGTACGGGGGGGAGGGGGGAGAGGGGGCATTGGCACTGGGGTCCATGCACCTCACTCTTTACCATGGGCATAGTTTCAGGGGCGGGGCAGTGTGCCCCCCACCCCACCAAACTGCAGCCCTAGGGCAAGCATGGAGCAGCATTGGCTGGGGCTGCATTTTGAGGCTGGAGAGCTGATAACAATAAGCTCCCCCGCTGTGAAGCACAGCCCCAGCTGGCGCTGCTCCATGCCTGCTTGCGGCTTGCAGTTTGGGGGGGGGGCATGCTGACCCCTCAAATTACGCCCATGTTAAAAAGTAGGGGGGGGGGCATGGCCTTTTGGCTCCCTGTGTGTAGGCACTGGAACCAAAGTTTCCATTCCCTCACCCTTTACAGTCCTGACATCCCCCTGTGCCTGATGCAGGGTGGGAGAATCCTATCCTTTCACAAGAGGGAAAACAGAAGTTTCTTTCATGTGGCACGAGGTCAGTGAGTGCTGAAAAGTGAAACAACCCAGAGGTTCTAGGTTCACACAAATACCACAGATTCTAAATCTCATTTTACCTGTCTTTGGATTCAGCTACTGGTCGTCTGACAGGAGTGCCTTTTACCTTGACCTCCAAAGTTCCCATGTAGTGAATCCTATATGAAAGCTACTTTTTTTTTTCCTTCTCCTTCCCCCATATTGACAGAATTTGGATTTAACCAAGAGGAAGATGATTCACGAAGGACCTCTGACCTGGAAGGTTAATCGGGACAAGACTATTGGTGAGCCTTATCCCACCAGCCAACTTAAACTTGGGTTTGTGACCAAGGCGAGGAAAAGATGTGGCATAGCTGTGATTCCCAATGATGAGTTGTACTGCTGCCTGTATGAACTCATGTCTGCTCCTCAAGCGGATTCAGTTATTCTTGTCAAATCTGAAATGTGTCTGAGGATCATTAGGACCATGCTGGGGCCCCGCAGTCTGTTGGGAGATGACAGTCCCATCTGTAGCCCTCTGCTGTGGTTCTGATGAGAGAGATTTGCAAGCTTTGCTTAGGCTGGCACAGCCTCTGCATATAATAGAGAAAACAGCCTTTTTTTTCCTATGTGCCCTGAGGTGCGATGTGAGGGACTGTTTGGTTAACCCATTCCAGGCCTGTTTTTACCCTTTACAGATCTCTACACGCTACTCTTGGAGGATATTCTAGTGCTGTTGCAAAAGCAAGATGATAAACTGGTGCTGAGGTGTCACAGTAAGATCCTGGCATCCACCTCTGATAGCAAACACACATTCAGTCCTGTTATCAAGCTGAACACTGTGCTGGTTCGCCAGGTGGCAACAGGTCAGTGCAACCAATGGGCAAAACTTAGGAGTAAGCTGAATGCAAAGGCAAGGCCACTTGAGGAAGGAAGTTTTGTCTAGGAGTTGGAGCAGGACACTGGGAGTTGCGACTCCTGGATTTAATTCTCGGCTGCACTTTTGATTTGCAGTGTTACCTTGGATGAGCCGTTTAACCTGCCTACATCGGTTACCCCTCTGTAAAATGGGGTAGTGTCTTTCCAGAGATGGTGTGAGCTCTAGTTAATGTTTGTAAAGTAAAGTACTCTGAGATCCCCAGAAGCCAAGTGCTTTAGAAGTGCCCGGTGACTGGGGAAGGGGTGGGGAAATACACCTACTTTAAAGAGGTGGGAGGAGCAATAACTAGTTTTTGTCAGGCCTGGAAGCCAGAGTCCCATTTTGTGTTTGAGAATGAAACTTCTTTGTATTTATGTAGTTTGCCTGCTGGTTTATTTCACAGAAACTTCCTGCAGTACACCTTATTGGGTAATAAAAACATAGGGGTATGTGCTCAGTTTCAGTGAACTTGGGATACAATTGTTCAGGCCGAGGCATCAGATTCAATTACTCTACTCTTGTGTCTCTCCAGATAACAAAGCTTTCTTCGTCATCTCCATGTCCGAAAACGGCGCCCAGATTTATGAATTGGTGGCACAGACTGTTTCTGAAAAGACTGTGTAAGTGATGGGCTCGGTTACCTCTGCTGTGGTGGAGAGAGAAATCTTACATCTGAGTAGTAGTTTAACTCTAGAGGGGCTTGTGAATTATCTTGGTCTCAAACTCTCACCTGTCACCCCATTGGGAATTTTCCTTAATTCTTAAGAAGAACAATAACTCTTTGCTAGCTCAGGCTGTTTCTAGAGATTTTCCTGGTTATGTCTAGTCTTTCACTCCCAGCCCTTCTCTTGCCTTTTCTTTTTTAAAAAATCTTTGTGAGTTGGGGTAAATGAGACCCCCGTGGTTTAACTGTCAGATGAATCAATGACGTACTCCTGCATCTCTATGCAGAGTCCTAGAACCTACCATCTGTCCTGGGTACCCTCAGGATTCTGAGAAATGTTAAGAGTGGCAGGAAACTCAAAAGCACTATAATTTATGATTTCAAGTCCCTGTCTGAACTGTTCTTCATTCTGCCTTAGATAGGAGTGCTTTGCCTCTTGACCGTGAACACTTCAGGGTGTGGATTTGTTTGTATGGTATTTTGTACATATTGCACAGTGCCATGTACATCAGCACTACGTAATATAAAATGCATCGTCAATGGTAAAATCCAGGATTGCTAGCTTTGGTACAAAGGTGGTGATACAAACTGCTCGTGTGCATGAAAGTTTGAAATTAGCTGCATCAATAACATTCTGGTACCCCCATATTATGTCTTGTAACCATTGTAGTTCAGGAAAATACTGCCCTGGGAGACTTGATGGCTTCTTAGTGGTTGGTAATGAGATTATGTGCCTTCTGTCGCTATGTTAGGGATTTGAAACTGACCCTTCATCTCCAGTAAGCAAAACTTGCCATACAGTGGCTGAGTGGCCTGCGTTATGTGAGATTAGTTGGTGGCTCACACCCAAGTTCATTGTGGACAGGTGTTCCAACATGTGAACTACCAGAAATTTTGGCAGTAACTGGCCACTGTTATCCGCTGTCTCCGCACAGAGGGCAGAGGATTGACCGAGCCCTGGGGTGAACTCACTCCTGCCTCCTAGAGAAAATCATCCAGAACTGAGTTTATAAATGGTGCGTGTAGAGAGGTAGTTTTCACTGCTGCTGTCTGTGCTGTACTTGCTCTTTGGCAATAGAGAGAATTTCAGTTCCCAGGATTCAGTCTGGCATCTCTTAATGAGCACTGCAATTCCCTTTAAAGGTAAAACATTAATTACAAATTTTAAATGTTCAATGTGGACAAAGAAATTTGTGGGCCCTTCCTTCAAGTGAGGTGCAATTACGATAACAAAGACTTTTTCGGTGTCACCAAGCTTTTGTTCATTGAGTTGGCATCTCGAATGGAATATTAAATCTGAAGTGCAGAAATTAGAGCTGCCTTTCAGGGATGTCTGTGTTCAATGCATTTTCAGCTTTTAAAAAAAAGGCTGGAGGCAAAGCTTGCTTCTAGGGCTATATTCATAGAACTGGTTTCATTCCAATAGAAATCCTGTAGTAACGAACCACATTCAGACTGCAGGAATCTCTTCCCCCAAACTTTTACTCTATTTTGTTACCTTGAGAACTTTATGGAAAAAAATAATCTCTTTTCTGATGTTCTGTGTAAAATGACAAAAGCCCAGGCACCCGCAATTAACTGCGGAATAGGTTCGCTTCAGGCCATTGCATACAATGCTGTACTTCTGGCTTCATTTGTTGTTGGATTGAACCTCCCACTTCTGCATCTGTATGGTTTCTGCTGAGGTTGGTGCATTCGTTTCTCAGGGCTGGAGCGTCTGCTTTGCTAACTATGGTGACCTCACCAGATACCTGTGGAATTCAACTCGCTGCCACAAGATGTTGAGGCAAACAATGTAGCAGGATTTAAAAAAGTCTATTAGCTGGGTTGAAAAAACCTTACATGCGATAGCATCCTTTTATGGTTCAAGTGTCTTGTGTCTCTCATTTTTGGCCTCTCGCAGATGGCAGGACCTGATAGCTCAGATGGCAGGGACAGTAAAAGTTGAGGCATCTAAAAGGCCAATTCCATTACCACAATCAGGACCTGGCGAGTAAGTAAAAATCACTTTTGGCTTTTGTCCATTCCTGAAGGGCATCACCAAAGCGTTGATGCTGTTAGAGTGGTAGGAATGCATGGGATTCACAGAATTTGGTCCTTTTTCCCCTTCCTGCAGCGAGGAGCGTGAGGAAGAGGAGCAGCAGAAGCTGAAAGAAGAACAGCATGATATCCCTGCCAGCGGTATGCAGAGTCCAGGTAACAGCGTAAGCCAGCATGCTGGACGCAGTATAAGAGTGATAGGCTTTGCCTTTCACATTAAATGGATCTTTCTGCTCAAGTGAAAGTTGGTGTGTGGGGGGTTTTTTAAATTTTTTTTTTCCCCTTGGCTCAGAAAATGCTTCACACTAGAAGCCCTGAGGGAGGGTGAAACCCAGTCTGTTGAGGTATACCCGCTAGTCTTTCCCAGCTACCCTTAAACTGCAGGGAAAGGAGATTCTGCAGAGGTTCAGCTACTAAAAAATAATAGCCCATTCGACAGATACGCATCCTCAAATTGTCCTTGTGAAAGAGAGTGCAGTGCAGTTTAATTTTTCACCCTGTGGGTAGTTTAGAATATGTAGTGGGGCATGTAACTTGATTATGTCTTTTCTGTTGGCTAGATAAAGATTTAGGACTTGAGTCTCCCTTGATGCTGAAGGCACAGTCTCCTTCAGCAATCATGGCTGAGAAGTCCGAGGTAGAAGATCTTCTTGGGACTAGAAGACATTTTGAAAAAGAGCAACGGGCAAAATTGACTCTCAGTGAAGAATCCTCTGTGCACTATGGACTGCCAGTCCCTTTCCAGATATCAGGAGAGCGGTGGGCATTAGATGCACTAAGAAACTGTAAGTAACTATGATACTATGGACAGAAGTGGCCCTGATGAGTCTTGATTTGGATCTGGGAAATTTCAGGTGGACAATTTGACCCCTTGGGCTAAAATAGTATTTTCTGTCTGTTCGTAGTAGAAGCTCTTATGTTCACATCTGGGCTGCAAGGCAGAATGGGCTAGAAATCAGGAACTCCTGAGCTTGTTATATTGCAAGCAAGTTATATTGTGGGCAAGTCCTCCTCTGCCTTGGTGTGCCCATCTCAGACTGGAATAATACTGATTTATGAGGCGTTCTTCATTCTTGTCCATGAAGTGCTTTGGGGAGGTGGAGTAACACTTCGGTGCTTTATGCATGATATGCCAAGTATTATTGTTTGAGGCACAAAGGTTTTATTTATTTTTATATCTATAGACATAACATACAATTAACCAGTGGGACTCATTGCCACAAGATATTATCTAGGCCACCATTTTTCAGCAGTATTCAGAAAGGGATTGTATATTTATTTGAATAACAAGAACACCTAGAGTTAAAATTAGTAAGGTTCTGGGGGGAAAAAAGAAGAGTGTGGAAGTGATGTAGAACCTTATGCGTTAGGCTGTAAACCAACCTCTAGCTGAGGCATTTAGGAAGAACTTCCCCTTTGAGCAGGTTATTCCATATTTTCTCACTTCAAGATATCTTGCACCTTCCTCTGAGAAGTCTGATACTGGCCTGTATCAGAGCCAGGATTAATACTGACGACCGTACTGGATCATATCAGTTATTTGTATGTTCCTAAATATGATCTCCCAGCTACCTTACTGATGTTCAGGTGACACACAAACATGCTTCCTTGGTAACTCTGAGATGGATGTGGTGCCTCTAAACAAAACTGAACTGTGCTACTGGGAGTGGTCTATATCACTTCTTTATGGGCCCTCTTAGCTCAAGGCATACAGGTGCTTTGACTGAGTTCCTTGCCTCTACACAGGTCTCTTCAGTCTAACAGGTTATCCTGGGTCTTTTGAGCCATATTGTATCAGATTTTTACAGAATTCAAAGCATTGTTCTAGGGATGGGTGCTTTCAAGTATTTCTAGTTCTTGGGCTCTTGGATTGTTAATGGAAGCTCATTCTAGCGGGGGTGGATGGTGTGTTAGATAACATCAGTGATCTGTCCTGACTGCTAAGATTTAGTGAGATGCCCTCTAGCAATAGTAATAGGTCACTTCATGTTGCTGCAGTGCCTTCCATTCAACCGGGTGGCTGCTTTGTTTTAGGAGCTGATAGCATTTCTCAAACTGTGGGTGTTATGCGATTGTCAACTTATAGTTACATGGAGCACTTGGACTGCATTATACGTGCTTGTTCTTAAGTAGTGGTATTTAAGTAGTTGAAGTGAGAACTAAAGCATCATAGGACAAAGACCAAATAAGAATCTCCCATATAATTTAGAGATTCTGAATGTTTGTATAAACTTGTAGGGGGAGTTTTCATCCCAACATTTAGAACGAGAAGGTTGTGCCATGGAAAGGTAATTTTTCCCTTGAATCTGCAATAGGATCTTTGCTTCAGCCTGTGATGTTAATGTTCTGATAACTTGAACATTCCCAATACACCTTTAACCTCAGATTGGGAGTGGGGGCGGCACGCTCAGCATTACCAGCATTATGTAGCAGTTGAGACTGGAAATCAGGGAATTTGGGTTCTCCTCATGACTGCCACTGACTTGATGAATGATTTAGCTAAGCTACTAACCAGTCTGTGCCTTAGTTTCCCCATCACTAAATTGGGGATCGTACTACAGTACTTATTCACCTTTGTGAAATGATTTGAGATCCTGTAATATAAGGCACAAAGTAATACAACAGTGCTCCAACCATTTCTTTGTATCTCTCTCCCCGCCTTTGCAACAGAAACAGTGAGAGAGCCGGTCATAGAGTGAACTCTTTCAGAAAGAGGCATCATACCGTCCATCTCATTGAGTGTACAACGGAGGCGGCTTATACAGTTCAGTGAAAGTTCCATGTTTCCTTTCCTTTCAGTGGGCTTGCTGAAGCAGTTGTTGGTGCAGCAGCTGGGCATGTCTGAGAAGGGGACCCTTGAAGACTGGCGATGTTTTCCCAGGTATAGGACCGTTTCCCGGGGGGCCCAGGCAGAGAGTGGTATCCAGCATGGACTACAGCAGCATTCTGACGACAAGATGCAGCAGCTTGGAACAGACCAGATGCCTCCCGGAACAGGAACTAGTGAATCTGCAGCTTATGGCCTCCGGACTTCAACTGAGTTCCCAGCTCCACAGGATGCTGTGCAGCTGGGGTCTAGAGACACCAGGTCTAGTAACAATTTAGTAATGGACCATGTGAACATGAACCTGGAGACCCCTACCCCGGAGCTGGAAGAGGTGGGTGCTGATGACAGTGGAGAGCACTTCTTTGATGCTCGCGATGCCCACAGCGATGAGAATCCATTGGAAGGTGAAGTAATGGAAAGGAAGGAGGATGAGGAGGTGCACTTACGGATCTCAGGTGAGCTTAGTCCACTTGACACAGTACGTTGAGTTATGGCCTGTTTAGCTGAAATGCCAGAGACTTGGTTGTGTTCAGAGACCAGAAATGCATAGGAAATGTGATTAAAAAGAAGCACAATTATGCTTTCCTGGTGGAATCTCCCTTGCTGACTCAGTACAGGACACTGCACACATAGTTCTTCTGGTCTTCAGAAGTCCTTTTAGCTTTGGACGTATCAAAATAGCTAGTCCTCTACGCTTCAAAAGTGATGTACAGACATGAACTCAATTATTACCTCAACACCCTGAAGGATGGCTGATTAAAAGAGAAACTGAGGTACTGCTAAGTTAATAGCCTATCAAAGGCGACAGCTGAAGAAACTGAGAATTCCTAGCTCTAGCCCAGGTGCATCAAAAGGGAGAGGGTTCCATTAGTCTGTGTACAGCATCCGTGTACCAAGGACCTCTCCAAAGCTGTATTCTCCCGGTCTCCCACTTTAGACTCCCAGCAAGTGGTGGTGCAGAACTCCTCTCCCAAAAGTCTGTCAACATAACCTTGTTTCCCATTATCAACCCTCCGCCTCTCTCCAGAACACCATGGGGACTTGACTGCATACCCAAACTTAGGCAATAACTTTCTCCTTGAATATATCCCTTCCTGAAATCTTTCCACCATACGCCCAAAGTACTGACTCTGCTACATTCTACACAGCAACTGGGGATGTAATTTGTAATCTAGCTAACTCTCTACAAATAGCAGTGAGGACACAGAGGTGCGGGTGTCAGCGTAGGCTAGCAAATGTTTATGTACCCAGGGGATCAGGCTGCCTTGTACAGCTCTCTCCTGAGGCCCATGCCGCTGTGTCTTCGCTGCTGTTTATAGTGAGTTAGCTTAAAGCGATCACAGGAATGTCTACACAAGCTGCAGATTACACCCCTGGTTGTATAGAAATAAACTATGAGGCATGATTATATGTATACAGAGATCCTTCTGGATCACCTACAGATATCATCAGTGGACTAGAATGTCTCCATTATCCGTCTCCTCTTTATTTCAAAAAAGTTGAGACAACATTTTGTTTCCAAAGAACATAAGAATGATGATTTGGTGCTCTACAATGAGTCTCAACAATGCAGCATGTACAGTGTTGTCACTTTAAATGTGTGACCTCTGGGGATAACTGTGCAGGGGGGATTTTACAGTCGTGTGAGACGTGCCACTCTATGGCCACTGTTGTGTTTTTTTTTTCTTGCTTGAGCTTCAAAAAGGAGCTTTCTCTAGTTTGGCTTTGCTTGGTAATAGTCTCCACAGACTCCCTGTCGCCAGGTCTGAAGCTCTTAGAAGCTGTTCTTGTTTATATATCAATATATAAAGTAATGGTTTCCTGAGCGGCACCTTGAAACAGATCTTTTTTAGGCATGCGGAAAGGTTGTATGCCTTTGGGTCTCACTAGAACGGTAGTCCAAGATGGCAGCTGCACGTGCTTTCCTGGGGCTTTGCAGGTTCTGTGATAGATGGCCCTGTGATCCTGCTGTGCATCTGAAGTAGTGGTGCTCTACTTTATGAATGAAGATGGAGTTAATCTGTCATGTGCGTGTTGCAGTGCAAGTAGCTGTCAGACTTGGAATACCTTATCCATAAATATACTTCATTTAAAAATTGAACTTTGTGTGATGAGCTTGTTTCTGACTGGCTGAATGCCATCCAGTCATATATTGAAAATCATATTCCCTTCTTTTCTGTGTTGTTAAAGCATTTTAAATTATTAAGTGAACCAACAGCTTCAAAAATCTAACGTATTTTTCGCTGCTTGTACTGTTCACTTTTTGCTTAACTAAGCGGGGACTTGGAAACTAGATAGACCCTTTTTGGTTTTCATGCACTAGCATAGCTGCAACACTGCAGAGAAATTAAGGACAAAATTCTGGTGGCACATGCAAATCATGAAAATAATTAAGAACATAAGATTGGTCATACTGGATCAAACCAGTGGTCCATCTAGCCCAGTAGCCTGGCTTCCAGCAGCAGCTGGAGTCATATGCTTCAGAGGAATTGAACAGAACAGGGCAATTTATCAAGTGATCCATCTCCTGTTGTGCAGTCCCAGCTTCTGGCAGCCAAATGTTTGGGGACACCTGGAGCATGCATCCCTTTATCCTTGACCATCTTGGCTAATAGCCATTGATGGACCTGTCGTCCTTGAACGTCTGATTCTTTTTTGAACCAAGTTATACTTTTAATCTTTTAACAACACCCCCTGGCAACGAGTTCCACGGGTTTACTGTGTGTTGTGTGAAGCACTTCTTTTTGTGTTGGGTTTTTTAAAACTGCTTCTGAATTTCATTGGGTGACTGACCCTTGGTTTGTGTTATGTGAAGGGGTAAATAACATGTCCTTACTCACTCACTCTCTCTTCACCATTCATGATTTTATAGATCTCTATCATACCCCCTTTGGTCATCTTTTCCAAGCTGAACTAGCCCAGGCTTTTAAACCTCTCCTCCTATGGAAGCTGTTCTATACCCAAATATTTTTTGTAGCCTTCTATTAAAATTGGAAAAGATACAGAGATCTTCTTTGAGATGGGGCAACCAGAACTGCATGCGGTATTCAAGGTGTGGTCTTACCATGGGTTTTTATATAGTGGCATTACGATAGTTATTGTCTTATCTCTTTCCTAATGGTTCCTAACACTGTTAGCCTTTTTGACTGCTAATGCATATTGAACAGATGTTTTCAGAGAACTATCCACGATGGTTGTATGATCTCTTGAGTTGTAACAGCTAATTTAGACTCTATCATTTTGTATGGCTAGTTGGGATTATATTTCCTAGTGTGCATTACTGTGTGTGTATCTGTGTTGAATTTCATCTGCCATTTTGTTGGCCAGTCACCCAGTTCTGTGAGATCCCTTGATAAGTCCAAGGCTGACTGTGAAGAGTTAACTATCTTGAATAATTTTGTATCATCTGCAAACTTTGCCACCTCACTGTTGACCCCTTGTTCTGAACCATTGATGAATATATTGAAAAGCACAGGTCCCAGTATAGATGCTTGGTGGACCCTGTTGTTTACCTCTCACCATTGTGAAAACTGACCATTTATTCCTGCCCTTTGTTTCCCATCTTTTAACCAGCTACTTGTCCATGGGAGAACCTTCCCTCTAATCCTATGGCTACTTACTTTGCTTAAGAGCCTTGGTGAGAGATCTTACCAAAGGCTTTCTGAAAGTCCAAGCACACTATATCCAGTGGATCAATGTTTGTTGACCCCCTCCCCTTTAAAAATTAAGATTGATGTGGCATGATTTCCCTTTACAAAAGGTGTGTTGACTCTTCCCCAACAAATTGTGTTCATCTGTGTCTGATTATTTTGTTGTTTACTATAGTTTCAACCAAATTGCCTGATGCTGAAGTCAGGCTTATTGGCTTGTAATTGCCACAGTCAACTCTGGAGCCTTTTTTAAAAATTGGTGTCCCATTATTTCTATTAATACTGCATAATTTATAGAACCTTTTATAAGCAATCTAAATTTGAGTGTAACCTAGCAAAAAACATCTCTGAAACTGAATAGCGAATTCCAATTAGACACCCAGCAGTATGATTGGTGGCTAGCCTGGATTCCATTGTAATAATTAGTAGCATGCACATGAATATTTTTAAGATACCTTCTCATGAGAGAAACGCAGAACAAGAGAGAGAGAAAAACCCTATTGAGTTATCTAATCCTATGCTGCTCAAACAGCAGACCTCTAGTGTTCCCCATTCAGAACCAGTCTAGTCCAAACCAGTTCAGGGTGGGCTCTGCAGGGTATCCTCTGATGCTTTATCTAGTCACTTTTAAAACATGACGAGATGAAGCTTTCATCAGTTATCTTTTTTTTTTTAAAGTCCAATTAAATTGTCTCTCTAGTTCAGTGACTCTTGGTGATTTTTATTGACCTGGTGATGCTAGTACAAAACTGTTCTCTTAACAGGAAATTATTTGATCCTTGATGGATATGGAACTGTGCAGGAGAGCTCTACAGATGAGGACGTGTCCTCTCTAGTTCTACAGTGCACTGCCGGCCACTCCTCTTTGGACTCAGCACACCAGCAGCCGATTTCCCCACGAGATGCCCAGTCAGATGAAGGGAGCTCCCCGTTTGCTGAGGAATTTATGGCCTCGCGCTGGGGGCCAGTGGACGAATTGTGCTCCGATGCACCGAGCCCCCACTTCTCCGTTGAGTCACGTATCCAAATGATGCAGTACATTCAGAAGATAGAGGCTGACCTTGAACACTTAAAGGTAAAACATATTTTTATTTGAATTATTCAGATTTTTCCTTCACTGTTTTGGAAAAAAAAAAAGCAAGCTTAGGGGAAGAAAGCAAACCAGGAAAAGTACAGGGTTGTGAATACAAGTGCTTGTGTGATAAGACCTGTGTGTGTGCGTGTGTGTGTCCTTGAATGATCTCCAGGGAAGGGACAGGAGAAACCAGATGCTCTATATAAATATGGGCAGATGTTAAATATATGTAGATGCAGACAGTTCTCCAAAGTTATGAGAAGTGGAACTTTAATTTAGTGGGTGTTAGAATAAGGCTGCAAAAATTGAGAGTGGGGAAGTGGACCCACCACCTGGGGAATATGCATAACTGACCTGGAAATGTTACTCAATTATCATTTATTGATACTAATGTAAAAACGGAGTCAAAATCCCCATTGTGCCAATAGTAAGCATTTCAAACCCACTAATTTCCAAGTCACTTCTTCTGCATTCTGGGGATTCTCTGTCCCATCTTGAGGGTTATTCTTAGTCCATCACAGCCACCGCTTCCAAAGAAATGGGGCCTGGAGTACTGTTTGCCAAGAGACCTGTCAGCTCCTTGTGTCAATAGCGGACTTTCTTGCTTAGTTCTAATGTAACCAAGATCCAAAAGAAATTGCGCAGACTTTTCCCTGATGGAGGAACTTCTCACTAGTGCTAGTGATGGTTTGAGAGCTGGCAATGGAATGTGTTCAGTAATGTGTAATTACAATCCAGTCAGCTCCACTAAAATGTTTCCTATTCTAAGAGAAGAGCTCTCTGGAGGTTCATTAGGAACAGAAATAAAGGGCCACATGGGTTTTGTCTTTCAGGAAGTTGAGGAAAATTACACCACTCTCCTTCGCCAAAGGCTGGCTGGCTCAGCCCCCACAGATGAGCATTCAGGTATGTGAACAACACATCATCCCTTCTCCCGGTGGCTCTTTCTAAATGGTAACATGTTAAAATATCATTGAACTCTAGCACCAAGGACAATGAACAAAGCCGGTTATTAATCTTTCAAACAAAAGATGTCATTATGGCTTCAGACTTTTGGAAGCTGCTGGTTCCACAACATCATAAATCAGCTGATCATGTATTGCCTTCTCTGAGGATGTGTGAAGTTGGAGGCACCTCTCCTTCACTTTCCTTTTCCCCACCACAAGCCCATGAATAAGGTGTTCGGCTTGCCTTTCAAAGGGGTTCGGCTCGGTTTAGGGACTGAAGTCAGATGAGTTACGGCTGTTGGCCAGGACGTGTCACTAGCCTCTGTTTGCCAGAAGCTGGGAATGAGCAATGGGATGGATCACTTGATGATTTCCTGTTCTGTTCATTCCCTCTGGGGCACCTGGCATTGGCCACTGTTGGAAGACAGGATACTAGGCAAGTTGAACCTTTGATCTGACCCAGTATAGCTGTTCTTACGAGTTAGATTGTAAGAGGGGTTAGGCCCCTCTTACTTTTGTGTGTAAAGCACCATGCACACCATTGACATGGCGTAAAGCAGCCATCACAACTCCCTTTAAATTTGGTTTGAGCAGATTCCTGTGATGCCTGCAGGTGTTTTCTCCAAGTCAACTGTGGCGCACAGTTATCCCCACAAACAGTGCTGTCTGAATTGGCTGTGCGTTTTGAAGGGTTCATGATGCTCACTTCTCTTGTGGCCTGTTTTTCCCCTACTATCTCTTTCCTTTTCAGACAAAAGTTAGTCACATTTTACGGAAGTGGCTGAAAATTGGATGAGAGCATCAGCGCCTACTAGCTTCCATGCGGACTCTGAGACAAGTGTGTTCTGTCTGTGGACCATCCGAGTGCTAACCATGCTCTAGCAGAGTGGGGATGGGGTGCTTTCCCTGTGAGGCATCTGCACAAGTTTGTCAGTGAGGGAATCTCTTCCATTCTCTCCTCCGCCTCTTGCTACCGGAAATTTTGTTTTTGATTCAGAACAACAACAAAAAACCAAACCAAATGTACAGAGCTTTGGGTGTAGGATATAAAAATGTATTTAGACATTTAAAAAATCAATGTATTTATTTGACTTCATTCCATGTATCAAAAGCACATTTTAATTTTTTTATTTGCTTTTGTTTTAATTGGGTAGTGACAGTTCTAGCCCTTGGAATCTAGTGCACTCTGGATGCCGCTGCTCCAGAAGCAAAGTTCAGATCCGAGAAGGGAGGGGTGTATTTTGTGTCTTGATTTCACTGGATTGGACTCCATGCTCCCTGCTGGCAACCCAACTGCCACACACAGAGTTATTTGCAAAGGCGTTCTTATGACCTTTGGTAACTGGCTACATTCAACAGCCTGTGAACTGGCTCCATTTGGAGCGATTGCCTGTTGTGTGTAGCTCACGTGCAATGAGAATTCTCCATGCACTAAATAGCCAGGCACTTGAAATTAGGAAACCATTTTTCCCCTTGGCGGTCCCCCTCATTGACTTCGGGTCTCTGACAGGGAGAGGAGAAAGCTGGGTTTAATTTTTTTTCTTGATTTTGTTGGCCTTGATAATTGTCTCCTGTTTAAAGCGATAAACAATGTTTGGAGCTCCAGCACTTGTGTAACCGTTCACCGGATCAAGCAGGAAAAAATGCAAACCCAGAAATGTGGGGCAGGTGGGGGTATCTCACTAAATCACTACTGAATGAACAGTGGCTGCCATTTGAGTTAGCCACAGGTACTGCTGATTATAGGGCCAGTAAATGTTAGTACCTGGAAGTATGTCTTGCTGAGTTTCATGGGGTGGGGGGGGTATTTTTGGTTTTTTTGCACTGATTGTACCAAAGTGCTCTCAGATAGGCGCATTGCAGAGAAGGCAGAACTACTGGAACCAGACCCAGTTCTCTAGCACTTCCCATAGGCCAGTTCCAACAGTTTTCGTTGGACTTCATTCCAGACTGACCCTGCAAAATGCAAGCTCGTAACAGAACTAGCCCTGGACACTCCAGACTGGTTATTGATAGTGCCTGCTCTGAAATGGGTGCTAGGACGGGCACTACCTGCTAGGGGACAGTTGGTTCAGGACGTTCTTAGTCTCTCAAATTTCCGGAATCGCAAACTGCAAATTTAAAGTGTGTGAGACGCATTCTTTCTGCAGGTACCCAAGATATAGACTTTTACCACAGAACTGAATAACGTGCCAAACCAGTAAATCCTCTTCCTCTCTTAGAAAAAGTGTGCATTACTGCATGGACCATGATGTGCGAAGAATATCTTTGGTCAGTAGAAAGGTCGTTCTCCCTGCTCCATTTTCCCTGTTGCTAATGACAGAGGATCAAAATTGCTTTTCCACGCCAGTTCTTGTCCTTTTCCTCAATAATAATAATAATTTTAAAAGAGCATATCCAGTTTGTTGTAGGTTGAACAGAGATGACTTTGGATCCACTTTACAAGTTGGGGCCATTGGAGAGCAGGGAGGATTCTCTTGTAGAAGCCAAGTGCATGGAGCACTTCCCCAGCAGGATTCCCATGTTCCCAATGCAAGCCCAAATGTTCCCTTGTAGACTGGCAGTGGCATCTCACTGTGTTACACAGTGTTCTCCTGTGTTACATCTGTATGAACACACGATTGGCATCAGTTAAGAGCTTCCAGTGTCAGACAAGCAGGAGCTCTGCACCCAGCCCCAGCCGTATGGTTCTGTTAGTTTTAAACATCTAGACTTGCTCTAATGAACCCAGAAATTAAACTGTTGTAACAAATGGTGCCTGACGCTGTGTGGAGTCTCCCTTTTACCCAATCCTGCCACAAAGATATCTTGGTCCATGGCCAAGTTTAGTTTTTGACGCCCTTTTCATTTTATAGCAACTGTTTCTTCCCCCTTAACTTGCTGATAAAGAGCAGAGGCTGTCTCTCTCTTCCAGGGATGGATGGAAGAGCTGATTTTCCTGCTGCATGAATTGGAGCAGTTGCTATAGCCCTACCACACTAGCCTTTATAACCCGTTTCCAGAGTTGCCCAAGCCGTGCTTGAGCGTAGATCCCTCCCTACTTTGGGCTGCATTTAATAAACAGAGTTCAGACCCGTTGTCCAAACACAGGTTCAAAGCCCAGTGAAGATGATGGGGTCTAGGAGAGAGTCATGGCCAAGCTCTTTGCCATTGTGACTCCTGAGGTCTCTCCAGCCTCCTTACTAGGTGCAGGAAGCCTAACGTTCGTGGTGAGAAGCATGCCGCATAAGCAGCGGAGAGATGTGTGTAATGATGGCCTAGTGGGGAATGGTCTGCAGTTCCATGTCCTGGCTTGTCTGACTCCTCTGCCTTATGTGCGCTAGCATTTGGGGGGAAATCCCCCACCACTCTTAGTGTCAGTGCAGCTCCACCAGAGGTGGCGGTGGTGGAAGGGCCAGTGAAGGTAGAGAAATTACCTTAGTGTGTCATCTAGACTTGCACTCAGGTTACCACTACTGGGGCTGCAGGGGTGGGAGAGTTCCCCTAAAATACTAACTTAGCCATAGCCTTTAGTCCAGAGGGAGGTGAGATGGGATATTGTCTCTGCAACCTCTCCAGATGTATAAGGGGAAAGGTTGACTGTCCCATTCTCAGCTGTGGTAGTGGGGGTGACACATGAATCTGTGGGATGATTTGGCTGGTAGGAGTGGCATAGAAGAGATAATGGGTATCTTCTTGAGCTAGCAAAGCAAGGTACACTACAGAGACCCACCTTTATGGGAGGTGAAATGACGTGCTGCGTTGTGCTTGGTCCTACTTATTTTTCCATATTGATCAATCTCATGTTAAGGGCATTATTCCTTGGTGAGGGATAAGGGATCTTTCATTTCCCCAGCACCGTGACCCGAAATCACTAGGATTCCATGTCACTCCCTAGCACATCTACTGTATCGCAGACCCCAGGCATGGTTCATTTTGAAGTGGGGTGGGGGGGCTGACGTTCAAATGCACTTTTCAGTTTTCTCATTTTTATTTGCTTCAGTAGCCATGGGTTATCCCTTCTGTAAATTCCAGTTTCCAGTCCAGCACAAGATGACCTGGCCTGTGATTGTATGTTCCCTTGTTCAGATTGGACAGCAGGACACTGTGTTCTCTGATACGATTCTGTGTTTTTCTAAATAAAAAGATGACCCGGGGTTTCTCATCTTGAGAGTGAGGAAAGATTGCTCCAATGCACTCTGCAGTCCCTTCTGAGAAGCGTGTTCATCTGGTGTTATGGGATTTAGTTCATAGGGCTAGAAAGAATTGGGTTGTGTGGGTTTGGAACAGTGTCTTGTCCCACAAAAAGGGGAGTGATGCAGATGGCAATGCTATTTAGGCCACATTTGCTCAGGTTTCTCTATCTTGCTTTTTCTGTAGGGAGAGGAGATTAAAACATCCGAGGGGCAGGATCAGAAAGGAGGATCAGGTGTGAAAATCCAAGGGCCTGAGTAGCATAGATGCCCTGGTCAGCTTTTACACCACATCCCTCTGCCTAGATCCAGTGTTTCCAATAGAAACACAACATCTATTAAAATGTAGATACTCACTGACTCTTACAGAAACTGTGCCCCTTTGGCTAGAAAAAGTGTCTCAGTTACCTGTGTAGGTGATCCTTGATTAGAGTCTCAGTGCTGATGGTAATTGGTATTGCCTTTGCCCCCTGAGCTCCCCCAAGAAATCCCTTTTCTTTTCCAGGTGCCAACTGACAAGCAGATGTACTGCAAAAGGGATACTACACCCAACACACTGTTTTAATTTTGAATTGTCTTTTGGAACTCTCTTCCTACTAGAATATTTTTATTTTCTTTGTACACCATACAATCATGTACTCTTAACAGAGATTTACTTTAAAGAGAAGAAGGAAAAAAAATCTGGAAATATTCTTTAAAAAAAATACAAAAATATCTTTATTAATAATCTTGTATTTTTACTGATCATGTTTGAATGTCTAAGGAAAGACTCTATTGTTCTAATTATCCAGATGTATGTTTGTAAAATAGCTCTTTTATGACTTAGCGGATAAGGTTGTATGTTTCTGGAATTAAATATTGGTCATTTTAAAAGTGTTTCTGTTTCCAGGAGATGGGCAATAGAAAATTTAAGCATTCAAATATCATTAAATAAGCTTAAAGGAACCAAGTCCTTAACTGGCTGCTTTTTGTTTTGGGTTTTTTTTTTATTGCCTGGCGCTTGGCAGGACAAACTGTTCCAGAGAGAGAACTTGATGGACAGTGGAAGCTTTTATTTGGTACAAATAACCTATCAGAGTTCATTGATGCAATTGCTTGGGGAGTGGATTCTTTCTCACATTAACACTATTGTTCTTATTGATTAGTAGCTCTTCCCTGCAGAGCCCCCTGTTGGTATCCGTGACAGTTTAGACATCCTGCTCCAGCTAACCTATGCCTAGACGTGGTGTACATCCTTGCCATCTGGAGAAGGGTATGCCACTCTTCTGGTAAGAGAGAATGCTTTCAAAGCCTAGTCATGCTAAAAAGTCTGACTTGCTCTCTAGTTCCAGACACAGTGTCCTTCTCTCCCACCAAGTTGCCAGCGTGTCTGCTCCATGCAGGAAGTGTCCCTTGCTGGTTCCATAGAAATGTGTGAATTCCATAGAAAAGTGAATTACTTTCTTGTGTTCAGTGCATTCACCTTCACTCCTGACTTCTTCTTTATCTCACCTTGACCCTAAACTTGTAAACAATATAGTGTAAGTAATATTTCCAGATACCAAATTCTCTCTCCCAATAGATCTTTTCTCAGCATCTGCCATCAGTGTACTTCATTTCGTATGTTTACTCCTGATGTCTGTGGTCAAAGATCCTTTATTAACATGGGCCTGATCCAACCCCCTTGGAAGTGTATAAGAATCTTTCCATTGAGTCACATGGGCTTTGAATCAGATCCTATAACTTTTAGAATTTGTAAGAGATTCAAATACCCTGGAAACAGGGTGTAGTGTACATGAAGGTGCAAACTTTTCTGTTCTCAATTGCCTGTCTGTGATATCTGTAGCACACTCCTCACTTTGTAAATGTTACACAATGCCAGTAAGGTCAGTTGATTCTCTCCCCCTTTTCAGAGCATATGGTTAGATTGGGGTTTTTTGCTTGTGTCCCAGTTTGCTGTTAGATGAACTCAGTTTGGTGTGAATGCCCCCACAGCTTTTTACTAGCAACACACTTTTTGTTCTCCACATTTCCTAACCCTTAACACTCCTTTCTCACTTGACAATTAGTGTCCCTGAATCCCTGACCCCGTATAAGTACCCCCTGCTGATAGTGACTGATATTCCGACCCCATTCTGCATTTGTGTGCCATTTCTGACTGGGTGTCTGTACCCCACACAGTTCCTGATAAGACTTAAACACCAACTTGCTGTTATGTGAAATTTCTGTTCGTTCCAGTGAATTCCTGTCTTGGAGCCTTTAAAATTGCCTGAAGCTTTAATGGAGGGAGTATAACATTCTTCTCAATGTGTCTTGATAAAGCAATGGAGATGACGTTGAGAACAATCCTGTATCAGGTGGGGATGGACGAGATAATCTAACAGATCTTTCCTTTCTTTTCTGTGATTCCCCTGAAACATTTTCTAAATATGTACTAGATGCTAGTGATTTTTTTTAAATACTCTTGTTTGCAGTGTCTATTGAATGCTCAGGCTTTTCCTAAAATCTGTCGGGGCACCCCTCCCACCCAATGTTGGTTACCCCGTGGTCGGGAAGGGTCTTTAATGTGCTTGTGCTTGTCCGTCCTTTGTCTGTGGTTCTTCACTCCTGTGGGCTGAGTGTGACAGTCTCAAGACAAAGTCCACACGCTTGCTCTTATGGTCTAATGGAGCAGAAGTAGTAAAGTGAGTCCTGCCATGCTCAGGCAAAGGGAAGCATTTGACATAGGAAATTAACCACTCTCTTCTACGCAAGTAACACTGTCCTAGCTACCCTTGGCGCCATCCCCCTTCCATTTGCTTTCTTCAGCGTTAAGGCCAGAAATATCCCTACATGGTGGTGGTCTTGCTCAGCCCAAAGCCAGAATTCTCTTTGTCGTGGAAGTCAAACAATTGGACTTTGAGCCACAAAAATGATAACGCTGCACCTCAATCTGTAAACTGCTGAATTATAATTCTAAGTGATCTATTAGTATTGCTACTCACATCTATAAGATGCCAGTGACCATCAACTGTGTTTGCGGGAGTGAATGGGCACAAGATAACTTGCAGTGGAAGTTTAGCCTTCACACTGAATTTTGGTTGAGTGCAGCCCCATTGTATTACTTGACTGGAAAGTTCTTGTTTTTCACCACTTCCTTCCCTGTGTCACAAATAGCAACTTCATAACACTTCAGACACATGGACTTTCTTGTTCATTTGTTCTGCTTTGACAGTGAATTTAGACCAGTCAGTTTCACTTCCAATTTCTCGTCAGTTAAACTGTCCGATACTCATGCATTTAACGCATAATGAGGTTTCTAGCACCACAGCAGGATGTGCAAGTCCAGCCAGAAACATTCCCCAGTGCAATTAAATGCTTGCGGGTTTTATTTAGAAACTTCCTTAATTTTTTTTTAAGCAAAATCTAAATGTTTCAGCATAAAATATTCTGACAGCGAGAGTCGTTTTAACAAGGTGCTGTAGTTAAGGAATCTGGCAATATATTCATTATCAAGGGGTTTTGGACTATTTTCTCCCCCTTAAGCACATACGTATGAGCACTTCAGCTGTCTTGCCCAAAGGCTGAAGCTTTATACAAAGTGTCTGTCAAATTGTTTCTCAGGTGGCTATAAAACTCCATTAGGCCGTACGTTATTGCTTGTTTGCTTCCCCCAAAGTGAGTCATCTGTTGGATCTTTGCTTTTTTTTTTTTCTTTTTTTTTTTAAACTTAGCCCTTCATGGAAGAAGTCAGACTTGTTGTTCAGAAGTCTTTTTAAAATGGAACGCTAACAAAACCAGCAGGGCGTATAAAGAGCTGTTGTGTTGCTGGATAGACAGACTCCCACGAGTGGGGCTCGAGCTAGCATGCTAAAAATAGCGGTGTGGATGGTAGTGCAGCTCCAGTGGAGACTCAAGCTAGCCACCCGAGCTCGGAGCCAGGGGCTCGGGTGGGCTTGAGAGCCTGAGCTCCTGACTAAGCCGTACTGTCCACGTTGCTGGTTTTTTAGCACGTTGGCTCAAGGCCCAGTAGTATGAATCTGTCTGCCCAGGGCTGTGAGGCATGCTCCTAGCTGATGTGTAGAAGTAACCTAGGCTGACGAGAGTGATTTTTTTTCCCCTCGGACCTCTGCTTTGTTTTCCTCCCTAGACTCTTCCCCATGAGTCTGAAGTTTCCTCTTGCTGTTGGATTGTCCTTAATTCTTCACAAGTTGAGGGACATAAGGTACGTCAGCACTGCAGTCCGAGGTGCTGATAGCAGCTCGGGTGGACATAGCAATGCTAGTTTGATCTGTGCTAGCATGGATAAAAATAGCTGCGTAGATGCTTCACCGTGGGCTGTATAAGCATGTACACCTCTACCTCGATATAACGCGGTAAAGCAGTGCTCCAGGGGAGTGGGGCTGCGCACTCTGGTGGATCAATGCAAGTTCTATATAACGTGGTTTCACCTATAACACAGTAAGATTTTTTTTGTCTTCCGAGGACAGCGTTATATCGAGGTAGAGGGGTTCTTGTATTGGTGACCTGTACTGAACCTCATGCCCCTGCATCCACATGGCTGTTTCTAGCGGCGCTAGCATGGGTATATCCCCCCGGGCTCTAATCTCTCATTGGATTGGAGTGTAGACAAACCCTGAAGACGTACAGTGACTTTCCCATGGCAGAAGCCACATTACAGAAGATTGTATCTCTGTGCGTGGAGGTGTTTTGAGCACTGAATTTTTTTATTGTTGTTCAGCAGTAGTTTTTCCCCTCCTCAAGATCGAATAGAAATTTGAAGGGGAAGCAAAATTTGAACTTGCTATTGAGAGTACTTGGAGATGAATAGTGAATGTCTGTGCGAAGATTGTCCCTAGGCCTGTATTTTACTGTTATCTGCAGAGGGTGATCTACATATATTCCTATTTAATGCTGTCCCTCACCCCACCTTTTGGCTTCCCTGGCATTTGACATGCCACCGATCCAAATAACGAATCTGGAAGAGCCGAGTCTGGTATTTTTTCCCAAATGTTGGGAGTCCTGTTTCTCCCCTTCTGCAATATATCTCTACAGCTCCTTGAATTGCTTTATTACAATTGGTCATCTGAGCTCTGTGCTTTCTAATGATGCTGTTTGTGTTTTGCCTATTTAAATGTTAGTTTTCTCTATTCCTTTTGCTGCACTATTGTAAATAAATATATTCAAAATAAACCAGTCAAGTGCTGCTCTGTGACTTCTCCAGCAGCCAGTGCCCTTGAGCCCAGCTAGGGGGAGGAGGAGGAGGACTGTAAAAATCAGAAGATGCTATCTCTTTCAGGGCTTTTTCCGCTGCAGGATCAAGTCTCTCTGGGACTCGTTGCCCTGCTGGCTGGCTGGCTGCCATGATTATTGGAGTAGGGAAGTGGGAACCAGGACTCCGAGTCCGACACAGATTTGTTACACTTTGGACAAGTCTGCATAAATTCTCTGGTGCACTATTTGTAGCGTTACGTGATGTAGCCTACCCAGTGGGGATGTTGGGGCATTGGTAATATTTATTATTTGTATCTAACAGTGATGCCTCGGAACCTCAGTCATGGACCAGTGGGCTCGATGCTGTACAGACACAATAAAAAGACTGTCCGTGTCTCAAAGAGCTCGCCAGCTCAAGTTTGCAAATGGCTTTGAGACCCTCTGCTATAGAAGTGCAGTGTGCTCCACTCCCTCCTCTTCCCATGGGGCCGTAAAATTATCCTTCACTTCTTGGATTTTTTTCCTCTACCTTTCTCTGCATCCTAAGTATTGCCTTGTTTTTAGTAAACTGGCAAGCAGGCTAGTGCTGCTTTCCAAAGAGCAAGGGCAGGATTTAAATGCTATCTCGTACCAGTGAAGATCTTTCATGGGGTTGGAAGGCCTGTGCATTTCCCCCCACCCAGCCTGTCTCTAGATGACCTTTTCCTTTCATCAGCTAGTCGATGCCGTTATTTTTCCTCAAATATTTATGAAGATTGGACTAAAATGAAAGCTGTCTAGTCTCTGGCATGTGATCCAGCCAGCTGGTCTGATTATTGTAAGTGAATGCATCATCAGAGAAACAGGCTCAGCCAATGAGAACATGTCCCACAGAAGTAGGAAGCTCTCATATCTCCAGTTTAGGCATGATCAAATATTTACAGCCCAAGTGAAGTGGGAGGGGTTGGAGAGGGGCATCCAGAGAGTCTCTGCATTTTGATGGTGATAATCTCCCGCTTCAAACCTTTCCAAATGCATTTGATTTTAAAAAGAGGAAGGAAAATCCTTGTCCCTGCTGGAAAGTGCTGGGGGGCCATGTGCCTTTTGTGTTTGTTTGCCTCTGGACTCTTCTTGGTAATGTATTACAGCAATGGCCCTTTAAAGATTTCTCGTGCCCTGCTATACAGGAGGGGGATTCTTTGAAAAGATGAACTTTGCTATTCAATAGAATATACCATGCAGGCCAGGAGGGATTTTAAGGACCAGGACTGTGCATGCAGCTGAAGAAGTCTCTTTGCCTGTGCATAGGGAAGATTGGGGAGAAATTTAACGAAGGCTGAAGCCATCCAGTGCGGAGTTCAGGCTGCAGTAGCTTGTTAGCAGGGGAGTTCATAGTGCAGGCTGAGGATGAAAGAGATCTACACTATCATAAAATGTGGACCCATGGCTGATCTGTCTCTGTCTGTAACCACAGGGTGAGCTTAATGCTGATCAGCTGCATGGCAGGTTTTCATTGCTGATGAACTTCCATCAATTTTTATCAAGCAACTTTGAAGTATAGGCAAAAAATGTTGGTTTGGTGTATGGGTGGGTTTTTGTGTTTTTGTTTTGTTTCGTTTTTTGCTTATAGGCAGCTCTGACTCCTGGCCTGTTGCCAGCACATCCCATAAACTGCCACGGAGAGGGAACCCCAGTGACTGTGGCAACTGGAGAACAGAGACTAGGTCCCCTGGAGACATGTGCCATAGACTGGAAAATTTAAGGGGATTTCTGAGAGAGAAGATAGATGGAACAAGTGCATCAGCAGGAGCAGTGAGAGCCTCGGCTACCGCTAGCACCATCCAAATGATTCTGGGGTGGCCTATAAGTCCCTATTGGGGCTGAGAGCTTGGCAAATAAGTTTTCAACTCCACTGTCTCCCTTGGCCTCCTCTTTGCAAGCAATTTTGGAAACTGTGTCCTGCACCATCCCTGTCCTTTCTGGGCATGACTATTGCTTTTTCATGGCACAATCCAAGAAACTATGAAGATTAACTGTGAAACATGCCTCCCTCAGTATTTCTCCAATGTGAGAGCCTCTATTGGTCTGCACTTCCCGCCCCAGCTGCTATTTTACAGCTGCAAGTCATCAGCTGGGCTTTGGGTGGAATAAAACACCCTGAATCTCTCCACTGCTTCCTTGAACTGGTTTGTCTCCAGATGTCTGTGGCTTATTTAGCATGAAGCATTTCCCCTCCTCAGTGTTTGAACTTTCTTGTTGATATTTACTCAGAGCTGCTGAATAAGTGGCATTAAATGGAGCTCCATGGATGGGAGAGTAAATCTACATTTCTATCTGCTCTCTGGGGGTTTTGCAATAATTCAGACTATGGGAAGTTATTGTTATACTAGGATATTAACCCGGGGGGGGGGCTTCTCCCCACTGAAATTTCAATACAGGTTCTGCTTCCTAGCCTGAAACAACACTCAGTGTCTTGAATGAACATGAGAAGGAAAGCTCTGTATTCTCCAGTCGCCTCCTCCCCTTTGGAATATGGCCTTCTAGCCGGTTCGAAGGCGTACTTGGGCACTTCCATCTGTCCTCAGTGCGACCCTTAGGAGGACGGTGGCATTAAACACTCCTACTGTGGGTTTTTTTTTCCATTTTGCTTTGAAATGGTATCTGCGCACCTCCCCAGGCTTCTCCCAGCTCTGAAGTCTAATTAGATGAGGGTTTTGCTACCTTTTCACCATGTATCCTGGTGTCAACTGATTTACAGCCAGGCTCTTGTGTTGATCAAACCGCCTGCTCGGTGATGTGTGTCCTTGCCCTATCTTTTAGCTACAGTTATTGACACTTGTATTTAATTCCGTACACCGAGAACCAAAGCATACAAGTTATTCCAGGGGACCTGGTACGTCAGCAGCCCCCTCCTCCTTGCCACAGCTGAAGGGGTGGTTGAAACGTTTTCAGCTTTGGCCTGCTTTAAAGGAAGATGCTCCAGGATTGTATCTGGTCAGGTTCCATAGTAATAAATTGCCAACTGTTATGATATTTGGTGGTTTTCTTAAAGCCTCAGCTGCTAGAGATGTGTCAATGTACGAAACTCAGCTTTCTTTGCTTTAGTGCATTTGTAGTCCTTGTGCTTACAGAAAAAAGCTTGAAAATGTGACCCAAGAGCACCCTAAAGGCTCCAAAACTGGAATAAAAAGGTGGGGGAGGAAGCAAACATATAAAATGAAAATCTCATTAGTTTTAAGCCAGTCTTTTTTTTTTTTTTGGCAGGGGTGTATGATTGTGGAACATTGGAGGTTGGCCTTACTGAAATAATAAAGGGAGTGTGTTAACCTGGGTCAGATCCACAGCTGCTGTCAACCAATGTGTTTCTACTGATGTCTGTGGACTCTGCTGAGTTTTATATCAGCTGAGGAACTGGCCCTGTGTGTCTATTTTCCTTTTTGAAGCACTTTATCAAACTTAGTACTTCCAATCCCCATGAGATGGGCACATATCTGATATTTCACAGGGGAGAATCCTCAGAGGCAGAGAGGATAACTTTTCAAAAGCAGCCACGGATTTGGGGCATCTCACTGGGTAAGGGCCCAACTTTGAGATACTTTCAGCCTGATTTTTCATGGAGTTGATGTACTTACGCTTCCACTGCGAAGCACTGAGATGCAGGTGTTCCACATCTCTGAAAATCTGCCCAAAAAGGTGGCCACAAATCGAGGCATCATATATTAGTGGATACTTTTCGAAAAGTAAGACCAAAGCAATTTGCCTGTGGTCCCAGAGTGAATCATAGTCCAATGTGGGACTAGAACATGCGTTCCTGGAAGCCATCCCTCTGCTTAGCCTGCTAGTTCAGCTGCATGGCTGTTTGATTGTGTTGAAACAAGGCTCCCCTCCATTTCCCATCAGGAACAATTCTGGATTTGAACTTTGGCTCCTAAATTCCACCCAGTTTCTTTCAGCTTTTTGCAGCTGCTGCTTCGTTTGGGTTCTTCACTTCTCCGGCATCATTCAAAGGGGTTTAAAATGCTTTGTATTTCAGGGAAAGGAAAATTCTGCCCGTTTCAGCCAGATCCAGTCAAAATCTGACTTCAGTCTTCATTGTGTTCTTGTACAGTCACAGCTTTGGTGTCCACAGTTACTCTGTTGAGCAGATATTTAGTGTTTATATTACAGTACTGCCTGGAGGGCCCTATTGTGCTACCACTGTACAAATATAGCAAGAGATGAGCTGGGTTCAACAAATTGTCTTGTCTATTTACACTGTAAAAGGGCCAGAGGGGGCACGAAGAGCAGAAATGCTTTTACCAAAGTTGTGTGGCATCACTGGGCCCAGAACCTCTTCTCTGTGTTCTGACTTTCCAGCTAGTCTCTGCTCTATTCAGCCACACTGCAGCTTTGCTCTCTGAAGTCAATTTCATTCTTCAGGCAGGGTGTGCCTTGTTGCTGGAGTGTTTTCTCATTTTAAAGTCTTAATTCTTGTGCTTTCACCACATTTCAAAGAGGAGTGTTTTTCTTTAATGACTACTTTTAATTTTTCTTTGGCACATGAATGAAACTTACAGAAGAAAACCTCTTTTGATAGTTGTAATTACAAGGGAATGAACACTAGAACAATAAAGAATCTGACAGATCTGAATCAAGGACAACACTTTGCGAACAGCAATGTGGTGTTTTTATTGTTTTAAAAAAACAACCCCCCAAAAAAGCTACCTATGGTTACAGTATTGTACTAGGCCTTTAGAGATCTGAGTTCAATTCCTGGCTCGGCACAAACTCCCTAGGTGACCCTGGGCAAGTTATGTAAGCCCAGATCCACAGTGGTATTTGGGCATCTAACTCCCACTTGACATCAGTGCAGGCTGGTCCCTGGCTTGCTTTGAGAATCTGGGCTTAATGGCTCTTTGCCAGTTTAATGTGTCTGCCTCCGTTCACAATCTGAAATATGGGGGTAGCAATCTTTCCATTCTCCTACCCTTGACTTGTCTATTGATATTATAAGCTAGTTTGCATACAAACAATCTCACTGTGGTATAATCAGCACCTCCTACACTGCAGCTCCACTCTCAGTGAGGGCCTCTTGGAGAAACTGGAATAAAAATGAAGGTAAAAAGAGAGTGTTCAGGCAATGCGTGGTTTGAACGGTACAAATCAGAGCTGGGGGGCTATGAGGGAAGAGTAGGATTTTGGCTTGGCTGTAGCAAAAGTTCATCTATTGAAGGAATGAATTTGTGTGAGTCAGGGCACAGAGCTGTGTTCCAAGGGAGAAAAAAAAATTCTTTGTCGTGATTGCAAAGCTAATCATTTAAAGGTTAGGAAATGCCAGGGGGAGGGGCAGCTGCTCTGCAGTGCTGGCCAGTAGGCCCATAATGAAGAAGAGGAGCGATGCAGGAACTGATAATGGGAGATGGAGTCTTTTTGGTATAGGTCATGATTTAAATGTAGTTTAAGGCTGTAGTGGCTGAACGCTGTCACTCCAGAACGAGGGTTCTCTGTTTTTATTTGCATAAACAGAGAACCTACTGGTGATTTTAAACCCTATGGTGCAAGGCTCTGTACGCAATGAAAAGACAGTTCCTGCCCCAAACAGCTTACCAGCAAAGGACCTGGCACACAACTATTCACTTCACAAACAGTATTTGCATGAGTGAGGTCTACAATGGTTATTTAGCTCTCTTGTTTTTTCTTCCTACTTACAGACCTGTGTTCTGCCAATGCTCATCTGTTTAATTTTACCTGTGGGAGTAGTCCCATAGCACTCAAGCCCCAGCTCCTGTAAATCATCAGAGCTCCATTTACTTCAGTGAGGCTACCCTAGTTTACACCAGCCGAGAATCTGGCCTCGTGTCTTCAATGGAGCTACTCCCAGGAGTAATATGACATGCTTGTGAGATTGGGATCACAGCTCCGCTTTGGACTATGTTCCCCTGTTACATTTGAACAGATTTTTCTACTTTTTCAAATAAAAGCAAGCCAGTTGATTTTTTCATAAATGTTCCTTATTTACACACTTGGTCTGATTAACTCAGTGGAGCTGTCTCTGGTTGGAAATATAGAATTAGTTTTTTGTTTTTTTTCCAACTACCATTATGTGCTAACCACACTAGAGCTGTCCTTTCAATACTCAGCCTGTCTGTAAAATTATGTAATTTGGACATTTTCTCCTATTGGCAAAAAAATCATTTTGAACATTAACAAGGAAAAATCCTACACCTACAACAGATTTTTTTTCCCCTCTATATCTCAGTTAAATGAGGTATCTTGGATTCTGTAATATCTTTCATCCTGAAGGATTTCACAACACTTTACAGACTTAACTAACTCCTATGTACTGAGCTTATTTATTCTGTCACTGAAATGTAGCCACCTCTGGAGTTAAGTGCAGCAGCTGTTTACATGGTGCAGAGCTCAACTACATGCCCAGTTAAGATAAGAAGAGAAGAATACCCCATGTGCTGTTGAAAGTGCAGGAGTAATTTGTTTCGCTATATAATAGACACCTAGATGAACACAGTGTTATTACTGATGGGGGAAATTTGGCTAGGCTGTTGGGCTTAATGGATGATAGACTATTAGATGGGCCAAACTGTTTTGCAAATTTCAGTGTCAGTTATAAATTGGAGTAATTATCCTATAACTGCCTCCGCAGGTTTTTTGCACCTTTCTCTGAAGCAACTGCTGTTGGCTACTCTCAGAAACAGGTACTACACTAGATTGAGCCCTGCTCTGGTACAGTAGGGCTATTCCTATCAGCATTGTGTTTGATCCCCTATTTTGACCACTCCTTGGATTTGTCTGATTTTCATTCTGTGCCTTATAAGCCTCAGTATCTTCACAACAGCTCTTGAAGCGGGATTGCGAGGCTTGGTCTACACCTAAAACATATATTTCAACCTACGTTCCTCAGGGGTGTGAAAAATTCACACTCCTGAGCGATGCAGTTAAGCTGTAGTACAGAGAGTGCTAAGTAAACAGAAGAATTGTCATTGACCTTGCTACCGGCGCTCAGGCACAGGAGGCACTACACCACCAGAAACCCCCTTCCGACACTGTAGGAATGGAAGTGTCTATGCTACAGCACAGAAGCTCTGTCACTGCAGTGCATACAGTGTAGGTGTCTTTGAGCACAGTGATCGGTGACCTTAAACGTAGGCCTTGTCTACCCTGCAGAGACTATAGGGCTGTACCTAGGCCGTGTATATGCTGGTGGCTGGGATTTTTGTGTCAGTGTACGAACACCTTCTCTCTGAACAACATGAGAGAGAAGCCCAGAAAACGTCTCCACTGATTCTGCTGCGTCTATGCGGGGGGGTTTCTGGGCATAGTAATATCAGTCAGGAGAAGGTTTCATGCCCCAACTGCTATAGCAATGTGGATCAAACTTTCAGTGTGGACCAGGCCATTGATAGTGTCTTCAGTCAGGAACTATGTACCCACTTTTCTGTCTCTGGGACAGGGATTGTCTGTCTTTCTCTCTCAAGCATCTGTCTTTGTATGGCACCACTCTCAATAGACTCCCAAGCCTAGTGGTGGTCTCAGTAAATATATAATGGCAGCACCTATTAATAACTTCCCTACCAAATGATCCCAGAAACAATCTGAGCTCCAAAAGTGAGACAGGGTAATGAGCTCTCCTAGTTCTAAGCCAACCTCAAGGCTCCTGCCAGTTCGCCTAGAGTACGTTGGGAGGAAATGGGAGAACAGGAAGCTCATACCAGCATTCCTGTGTTTCAATTTCCCTCCTTGCCAAGTTCTTGGGGGTTAGCACCTCTGCCACGGTGACCTTGTCTTTCTGATGTTTCTTTCCACGGAATGGTCTCTTTCCACCTCCCTCCCTTCTGTTAAATGCTAAGGGAAAGATCCTCAGCTGCTGTAAGATGAAAGAGCTTAATTGGTTTCACTAGAGCTATGCTGATTTACACCTGCTGACAATTTGACCCTGACAGGTGCTGAAGTCAAGACCTTGGATTAGCTTTCCAGCTCTCTTGACATCTTTTTACAACCCTACCCCCAAGGCAGAAGCTCACAAGAACAACTTGAAGGACTTTCCACAAGACAGAGAATGTATCCATATTCAGTAGGAAAGAACAACAGTCAGAGACCACCCAGCTTGCAAAGCAAACTACACCCACAGAAAATGCCAAGAGGGGTGGCAGGAACACAGCAGGGTCTGGCCTACACTGAGCCCCTGCAATGGCCAGCTTCTGCCCTGAAGCATGCCAGGGTGATTCCTCCCTCTTTTAGCCTGTTTAAGTGCAGAAGCTGGTATTAGTCACAAAATTATCCAGCGTCTACTTCTCTCCAGACTGATTTTCTTTTCTGCCCAGCACTGCCCTGCCACCTTTCAATCTGAGGTGCAATCCCCCACTTTCCTCAGTGCTGCAGCCCAGACAGCCAAGAGTCTAGGAGCTGGGGGGCCATAGATGTAACCGAAAAGCAAGTGCAGCCCGGACCTAGGGAAATGCTCTTTCACACAGAGAATACGAAATGATTGGGCTGGCCTGGTGCAGGGGTGATTCAAGGAGTAAGTGACTTGTGGCTATTGGCCTCAGAGAAACGATGTGTGAAGGGGATGAGTTCAAAGCAGCCGGGGGCTCTTACTTGTGGGTCTTATGCGCAATCTGTCTCTGTGGTAGAGGCATTTCCCCCCCGGTGAAGCTGTTCCCCTTTCTCTTCTCTCCCAATGCTGTTTCTTCCCAGCAGGAGGGGAAGATGAGTTTGTCTGAAATAATAGCTCATTATTGTTAACTGCACCAGTCCAGTTAATTGAAGGTGTAAAAGCTTTATGTTTCTTGCCATTCAAAGCCCCCATAAACCAAAACTAGAGTATTGGACAGCAATGCTCCCTAGGACTGATGCTTGCAGCAGTGTGACTGCAGCCCTCTGGGCTAATACAAAGTGGGTTTTTTTTTTGTTGTTTTACAGTAAGAGATGGGCCCAGTTCTGCCCACTCCTATCTGATCTGACTCTATGACGGACAAGCACTAGGTGCAGGAATTGTTTTTGCCTTGGGTGGAAATGCCCCATGGCTTCCCGGCACTGTGTGCCGGGGGCGGGGGAGATGTAAACCGTGAAGGTGAAGATTGTGGCAGCTGTGAGCAAAGGCAGTTAACCCCGTCGTGTCCAAAGCTCCAACCCCCTCGCCCCCCTTCGCCAGCAGGAGGGAAGGAAACAGTGTCCGGTCGGGAAATCCGATCGTTTGCAATAGACGAGCCCGGGGGTGTCCAGCGCCAGGCACCTGTGCAGCGGGTGCTGCTTTGCAGAGGGTGTGTGCTCGGCCGGTCCCCAAGCCAGGCCCCTCACGCGCTCTCAAGCCGGACACTGGTTTTCATTGGTGTTTACACGGGCCATTTCCCTAAGGCAGCGTCCGCACAGAACCGGGGGCACTAGCCGGCTCCCCCGCTTCGCTTCGCTTCGGGACGCAGCCTCCGCTCCGCTTTCCGAGCTAGGGGCCGGGACCCCTCTCTCCCCTCGGCTGCATCCCCCCCTTCCCCCTGGCTCCAGCAGGGGGCCCCCGCGCCCCACTCCAGAGACTCCTGCCGTCCCCCCGCACGGGGCATGGGGGCGCGGGGCTCTGCCTCGCCCGTGCTGCCCCCCCTCCTCCCGGTACTACCCCCCCCCCCCCGCCGTGCTCCCCTCCTCCCGGTCCCCTCCTCCCGGTACTAACCCCCCCCCCCGCCGTGCTCCCCTCCTCCCGGTACTACCCCCCCCCAGGTACTGTTCCCTCCTCCCCCCGGGTACTGACCCCCCCGCCGTGCTCCCCTCCTCCCCCCGGGTACTGACCCCCCCCCGGCCGTGCTCCCCTCCCCCCGGGTACTGACCCCCCCAGGTACTGTTCCCTCCTTCCCCAGGGTACTGACACCCCCCCGCCGTGCTCCCCTCCCCCAGCCCCACGACTGTTCCCTCCTGAGCCCCTCCGCCGTGCTCCCGCCCCGGTACTGTTCCCCCCTCTCCCTAGATACTGCCCCCTCCGGCAGTACTCCCCCCCCCGGGTACTGCCCCCTCCTCCCCTCGGATATTCCCCTCCCCCGGGTACTGCACCCCCCCACACCGTGCCCCCTCCACTCGGGTACAGCATACCCTGCCATGCCCCGTCCCCCTGGGTACTGCATTCCCACTGTGCCTCCATCCCCCCGGTATTGCACCCCCGCCATGCCCCTCTCCCCCCAGGTAGTGCCCCCCCGCCGTGCCTCCCGGTATTGCACCCCCGCCGTGCCCCTCTCCCCCCGGGTAGTGCCCCCCCGCCGTGCCCCCCAGCATTGCACCCCCCGCCGTTCCCCTTCCGCTCGGTACCGCCCCCCCCACCCCGTGTTCCCCTCCCCCCGGCACTGCACCCCCCGCCGTGCCCCTCTCCCCCGGATAGTGCCCCCCTGCAATGCCCCCTCCCCCCCGCCGTGCCCCCCAGCATTGCACCCCCCCGCCGTTCCCCTTCCGCTCGGTACCGCCCCCATACCCCGTGTTCCCCTCCCCCCGGCACTGCACCCCCGCCGTGCCCCTCTCCCCCCGGGTAGTGCCCCCTGCAATGCCCCCCGCCGTGCTCCCCGGCACTGCGCCCCCAGCCCCGTGCAGTTCCCCCGGCCTCCACCGGGGGCCCCCCCTGCTCCCTCCGCTCCTCCCCGGTGCTGCCGGACACGGTCTCTCCGCTGCTGCCGCTGCCGGATCGGCGTGAGAGCGCCGCCGAGTCTGCGGGAAAAGCCCCGGCTCCCGCCCGCTGCCCAGCCCGGCGCCCCGGGGAGCCGCTCAGGTAAGAGACCGGCCGCCGCTGCGGCTCGGCTGTGCCAGCCCCGGCCCCCCGGCGGGGTCCCCGGCTGCCGCGCACCGCCGCTGCCCCGCAGCCGCTTCCAGGGGAGAGACAGCATCGTCCCCGCCCGGTCCCGCTATGGGGCTCTGCCTCCTTGCGCCCCATGCAGCCTGTGCCCTGCCCGGGGCCCCGCTGGAGCCGGGCGCCCCCCACCCCCGCGACTCCTGTGTTTCCCAGCGTCTCCTCTCGCCCCCACACCCCGTCTCCTCTGCAGCGGGGCCACCTTTTGCCCTGGGGTTCAGGATCATCCCCGGGGGCCCAATCGCGGGGGGGGGGAGGAGGAGGGAGGGTAACTGGGGGAGAGGGAGTAGGCACCAGCATCTATCCGGGAGGGGAAGGGTGGCTAAGAAATGAAAAAGCAACTCCATGGTCCTTGTATTAGCTGGGAAAAGAGGATGGGTGTTGGGGGGGGGGGGGAGGAGCGGGGGGACAGCTGTGTCCAGTTGTGTGATCCTCTTTGGAAGAGGCTGGGCTGCAGGAGCTGGCTGTGCCATGGCTGGGGAGGTGAGAAGCAGGCTCTGAAGTGTTTGAAATGACTCAGTTTTCCAGCAGATCTTTCATAATGATAATCAGAAAAATGTTTTAAAAATTACCTGTTAATAAAAATAGATACTGTGCAAGATAACTGCCCTGGGAAGTGATGCTGTGGGGGAGAGGCGGGGCTGGGAGGATTCTCTAGAGAGGGGTGAAGGATGAAGGGGGTGTGGAGTGGGGGAGGGAGAGAGAGATGAATAGGTGGAAGAGGGGGGATGGGAGGGAGTTTTGGAAGGAGGTGATGCAGTGGTGATGGGTGGCGTGGTTGGAGAAGTGAGCAGTGGATGGAGGAATGGGATGAAGGCATGGCAGCTGGTGGGTGAGGGAGAGATGGATGGAGGGATGGCATGGCTGATTATAAAGTTATGGTCACTTATAAAGAGTCTTTCAAATGGCTTCTATTTCTTTAAGGAACCATCCTTTCTCTGTGGCTGATCTTGGGGTTGTGAGCAGTGGGGCACCTCCTGACACCGTCTCCATAGCAGGGCTCCTGAAAATATCCCCATCCGTATTTCCTGGAGAAAGGGTGGCCAGGAGAGTTCTCCTTCCCGCCCCATAGGACTCTGGCATCTGGTGTGGATTTGTCATGACTTCACAGTCTAAACTGTTTTAAAAAGATTTAACCAACAGAAATGTACCATTGCACTAAAGCTTCCCAACTACATTGTTGTTATCCATTATATCATCTATTCGTGCTTGCAAAGGACTCTCCCACCAGCCCTATGCGGCAGATTATTTGTGGCCACAATACTTTAGCATATCAAGAGTTGTAAATAACTGAGCTCTGTACCTCAGCCTTCAGCAAAGCTGAAACCTAAAGAGAGCCGGAATAAAGCACAAAGCCCAATTCCCACGGTTTACCTGGACGTGACTTCACTTCCCTGATGTCATGGGAAGTGTGTGGTAGTTTCACAGAGTACAGGAGCACAGCTGGCTGACGTGGACGCTTGCCAGATATTGGAAATGGCTATTTTAGTGGCTGGAGATTGCAGTCATTGGCGTTTTCATAAATACCTTTAGATGGCTATTTTCCCAGTGTCTTTGGGTTAGGAAGATAGGGTAAAACCAGTCCATAATGTCACTCCACTGGATTCAATGGAGTTACTCCAGGGGTGAGTTTGTCCTAACGTGATTTTCATCTGGGATACCTCATTCCCTGTGTGTGTGAAGGTTACCTGGAAATGCAGGTATCATCCTTGTGCAGACCCTTCTTAATAGTGTAGCTTTGCAAGGTGCGGAGGGATTCCAAAAGCCTCCCTAGGCCCAGCTTTATTCTGCCATAACAGAGATGCTTCATTGCAAGCGTGCCCTGCAACTCTGAACGGGAACCTTTTGGGCAGAGGGAGGCGGGAGGATGTTTGCTGTAGATACTGCGCATTGCTCATCATTAATCAGGTTTATTATTTTCCCAAACTGGCAGGATTCATTCCTCAAGGTCGCGACCCTCGGGAGAGTTAATCTAATATGCACACATTACTCAGTCTGGGCTTGTTTAATTTTCAGCACTTTGCTCATTTCCTGTTGAGGAGCTATCTGCTGGGCATACAAGAGCTGTGCTTTGCCTCCAGGCCTCTAGCAGGAGGCAGTGTACAATGCCCAGGTCTTGTTGCAGTAGCATCCAGGGCAATCTCCCTCCCTTTCCAGCCTCCAGCAGGAGCTGATGCCCGCGTCCTGCAGCAGTAGCATCCGGGCTAGAGTTGCCCCTTCTAGCCTCCAGCAGGAAGTAGTTGCTAAGTGCCCAGGCCTTGATGTAGCAGGACAGTCTTCCAAATGCTTCAGGAGCCAGTACCTAGTGTCTGCATTTTGCTGTGGCTAGCTAGCAGGGCAGGGCCTTCTATTCTTTCTTCCAGCAGGAACTGGTGCCTAATACCCACTGCCTGCTGCAGAATCCTCCTTTTCGAACCACTAGCAGGAGCCAATTCTCTTAGCCACCAAGGCACGTGTGTACGTGCGTGCAGGTAGGAGACTGCTGTTAACAAGACTTGGTATTTTTGTGCCGAGGCTTTTCTTTTGCTACATTTCACATAAGAATAGAAAAGGGCTTTGTTAGATGAAGCTGCAGCTAGTCTCCTGCAGTGCCAAGGCAGGATACTTTAAAAGCTTTCTTTTAACATATGCAGTAACTGTTGTATTTTAGGAGAACTGGCTGGCTGGGAAGAGAGGTAATGTGCGACTGAACCTTTCGCCTGCAGGTCACTGGTTCAAATCCAGTCCAGATTTATAATGACTGAAAACTGTCAAAGTGCTGTTTGGTGGTGTGTGTGAAAAGAATTGTTTGGCTTAATCTATTTCCTGGTGGACAGGCTTTTACATCACCAGACTGGACATAAATTAGTACCCCTGGAAAAAAGCAGTGGATGAATGGGCCATGGAGACGACGACTAAAGTTAGTGATGGCATGGAGGAAAATTGTACTGTCAGTGCCTCCGTTCTGGAGATAAAGTGGGCGTAGGTTGTCCATTTGGAACCCTTCAGCAGCACAAAATGAATTGCATGAAATCCTTGGAGAAAGATGTTTTAAAACATAGTCTGATAACCCTTCGCGTACGAGTTCCTAATACAGATCCTCTCCGCCACTTCCATTTTGAGAGGCAGGTTCCATGAAAGGTTGAAAATCTTCAAAATAATGAGCCCCAGGCTGAGATCAGGGGAATGCCAATTCTAGCTCCTCGGTTGGGGACTGGAAGGGAGAGAGATGCGCCTGATGAGCAGGTGGTGAGGGAAATCTGTCTAGCAAAATTTCCTCTCATCCAGGGACAGGCCACCTGTAAAGTCTTGTTATGTGCGGGGATTTCAGCATGGGTGCTGCAGTGCTTAGGAATGACTGCATTACTGTTGACTGGATGTTTGTTGCTGAAGATTTTCTTTACCAATGTCGGTGTGAAGAAAAACTGAGCTGAGGATGTCGATCATAGGCACGCGAGCCTAAATACCCAGAAGCCAAAGAACGTTTGGTGATTGGTAGGAGAGTGGTGGATAATTTAAGGCAGTTGGTCTTCAGAGAGCTCATCAAAGGAGGATCCAGGCAGTTGTACATATTACCGCCTTGGAACGACTTTGTTATCTATATACTAAAGTGTGTCAAGAAATCCCATCTGCACAATCCCATCTGCGTGCTGATTACGTAGCCCTCTAATAGAGCAGTAGGTGAGCAATGACCTACTGAGTTAAGAATCAGCCAGGATTACAGGGAGATCCCATTTGTTGACCCTAGGCTGTGTTAGTCTGGGAGGCAGAGAATGAGGAAGAACCACAGGGTGGGTCTGTGTCCAGTAGCCTCCTTGTTATATCCATTCCAGCCAAGTTCTGTCCCTTTGGGATCACAAGGGATGCTTCAGCCTAGTTGCTGAACAGTCCTTACCTGGGGGGAAAACTGCTTTCTGTTAAGGGCCAGAAGAGAAGCGGGAAGGGAGTGGAAAGAGATTTCCTGGGTTGGGAACAGGTCCTCCTGTCAATGAAGAAATGGGAAAGAGAGGAACGTAGAACGATAAAGTAGGGAAGAGGAGTAAATACACATTTAGAATCAGTTAGCATTAAGGGCTGAAGTAAAGAGGAGAATTTACTAGGATAAGAAATCGATAAAATAGGCTGGTTAAAATATAGGGGAAGCCAGTCGAAAGGCAAACAGTTAATTAAAAAAATGTTTAGATGAGCACATTGCTAAGAAGGAGAGAGGCTTAAATGGAGCCCGATGCTGTGAGGCATTGAGCACTGTTAATCCCCTACCCTGCCTTGACCTTAGTGAAAGGGGGTGGATTTTGAGAAGGGGTTTGAAAGCAGAGAGGCTGGGATAGAATAGAGGAGGGCTACAGAGAAGGGGGAGTGGAAGTGTGCCTCTCTCCTCAGTCCAGATGGGCTGTCATCTACTTTAACCATGGGAAGGGAGGTCATTCTGGGTTTAGGGGGCACCCTAGAAGGAGGTATGGAAGTGGGAGGAGAAGTGATGTTAATTGTCTAATGTCTGTGTAATGGACATCTTGGCTTGTTGATTAATAATGCAGTAGCATCCAGAGGCCTCAACCAAAATTAGGTCCCCACTGTGCGTGGTCTGGACATAGATGGAGTAAGATAGTTCCTGTTCAAAGAGGCAGTGCAGATCTGTGGGTTGAACTTGGGTCTCTCAAGTCCTCGTCCCCTGTGCCTTAACTGCAAGACTGCCCTGCGTCTCAGGTTGTTTACCCAGAATCCTTGTCTCTCTTTCTATCCACTAGTGACAAAAGAACTGCAAGAGAGTAGCTGCCTTTGGCAGTTGGATCCCACCAACGCAAGGGCGAGCACTGGGTTGTGTGGCGGGGGGACTGCTGGTTATGGTGCATCCTGGCTTGATAGGGAAACAAAGTCCTGAAAGCCAAAGGGCTGATTTGCAAGAGGTGCTAAGCACCTTCCTCTCCCGTTGACCTAAGCTGGAGTTGTGAGTGCCGAGCACTTGTAAAAATCGGACCCCCGTGTTCTTAAGGTGCTAGATAGAAGGCCGTCAGCCACTGCATTAGCCTTTTCAGAAGTGCCCCCATTCCATGCTGGGGGTTTCTCAGGCAATCACAGAATGTTCAGCTGTCTGTGCTAACCCAGAGCTTCAAGTGAGGAGCAACTGTAATTCTTGTCTAAGGAAGAGAACAGCATAACTGGTATCTCCTAAGCCAGTGGCTCTCAAACTTTCGTACTGGTGACCCCTTTCACATAGCAAGCCCATGAGTGCAACCCCCCTTGTACATTAAAAACATATTTTTATATATTTAACACCATTATACATGCTGGAGGAAAAGTGGGGTTTGGGGTGGAGGCTGACAGCTCACGACCCCCCATGTAATAACCTCGTGACCCCCTGAGGGGTCCTGACCCCCAGTTTGAGATCCCCTGTCCTAGACTTAGTGGGTTGATAGAAATCCATGGAATGTTGGTGATTCCTTGCTGAAGAGAATGGGAAACTCAGTTCTCCGAATGGGGGATTTCTGTATACAGAAAACAGACTCCAGATACTATCGCAAGGTTATTCCAATGCAGAGGAGGCCACAGAGTTCAATGTATTTGGTTATAAGTCCCTGTTAGTGGAAATATTAATATAATTGTCGGAGTGCAGCATAGGGCATCCGCTCAGAACAGGAAAGAACTTAGTGTGTTCACAGAGGTGAAAGAAGTTGCAAAATCTGATGGAACCTACTGAGCAGTTTTAACTGCCCCAATATTAACGCACTGTCTGGTATGTTGGGCCTGGATTGGAGGAACAATTTATGGCATTAATAAACAGCTGCCTTTTAGAGCAGCGTGTTTGGGTACCTATGGTAACTCTTGATTTAGCTTCCTGTACTAGACACGAATGGGGATTTAGCAGCTCTGTTGGCGAGTGACCATGGCACGACTGTGTTTAATGTAATCGTGAGTGACTCCCTTAGGGATAATGCTGTGATGGCAAACTATAAAAGGGCAAGTTTGAAAATGTTGAGGAAATTGGTTGGCTGGAGGCTGATGGGAAAAAGTGGAGAAACAGACCAACGTTAAACGTCCCACGAGCAGCCCAAAGAGCTATTTAGGGATGTAGCAGTCAGGATACTGAAGCTTTGTAGATGTCGGAGTACTAACAACAGCAACAAAACCCACAGGCAAATGGAAAGCAGCAGAGTTGGAGTGAAGAATACTGAGCATCGCTGCGGTACTTCCCCTGCACCCCTCTCAAAGTAATTTACAGAAGAGGGGGAGTGTCTTTCTCCCCTTTTTACACACAGTGAAATGGGAGCACAGAGAGGTGAAATGACTTGTCCAAGGGAAGCGAGCCAGTGGGAGAGCTAAAATCAGATAGACCGTAGGAGCCCTGATCTCCAGTCCCCTGCTTTGTTGGCTAGTCACTCTGCCTCAAGAGGGCCAGTTGATTAGGCCTGGAAAAAGACATTCTCGTAGAGTGGAAAGCTCACCTGAAGACCACAGACTGGAATGCAAGGGCCATGCCAATGGTGAAGTGAGGTAAGAGAGGATAGATCAGATCAATTGACAACATCAGTGCAGCTAAGTCAGTTGAAACCAGCTGCAGATGTGACCCTATGTATCCAGTGGTATTGAGGAGAATAATACAATATTTGGGCAATACATTAAAAAGCTGCATAGGTGACTGTAGCCCCAGGGCCAAAAGTTGTGCAAGGAACAATTGAAGAGGAAAATGAAGGGAGGAGGTGGGTGGAGGGGAAGTTCAAGGATTCCTTTGCATCTGGATGCTGGAGAAATTCCCATTCACAGGAAATTAACAGCAAGTGAGTTCTCCAAAGAGGAAGTAATGGGGCGACTTGAGAAACTTGGGTGCTGTAAATCAGCAGGACCCTGATGGTTCATCTGAGGGCTCTGGGGTAAATAAAGTGTGAAATAGCAGAGCTATTAACTGGCTTTGCAGTATTAACTTTAAAGTGGCAACTCTTCCTGAGGCTGGAAGGATACTGTTGCGGGACCGGCTCCATGAGCCAGTGGCTTTGCAGCAGGGATGACTCTGGCCTGTGATGCCTTTAAAAAGTAAAATAAAAACAGAAGTTCCAGGATATTAGCCCAGTGAATCTCAGTTCTGTTCCCTGGCAACTGACAATCTAATGAAAGCTCAAAGTTTCAAACTCCCTAGTCTCTGTTTGCCAGAAGCTGGGATTGGTGATGGGATGGATCACTTGATGGTTACCTGTTCTGTTCATTCCCTCTGGAGCACCTGCTGTTGGCCACTGTCAGAGGACAGGATAATGGGCTGGATGGACCTTTGGTTTGACCCAGTATGGCCGTTCTTATGTTCTTAAGTACTTGGATCTGGTGAACCTGTATGGTCAAACCATCATGACTTGTGTGAGAACAGGGGTGGAAATCTGCCACCTTTAACCTGGTAGCGATTACTGGTCAAGTTAATGAAGCAGGAGAGCTGATGATGACCCAATGGACATAATTTATTTGGATTTTCATCAAGCTTTCCATTAGGTCCCTCATAAGAGACTATTAAAGGAGATAAATAACAGAGTGAGAAAAATAAATAACCACAGGTTAAGGGGCAAAGTCGAGTGGTGGTTTAACTAGGTAAGTAACAGAAAATGGAGCTGTAATGGAAGGCTGCTGCTCAGAGGGCAAACAGGTTATTGGTGGGTAGGAGCGGGGTCCTTGCATAGAGGCTGGAGCTGTTTATTATATTTAATGACTTAGAGGAGGAAGTGGACCAGGGAGGGGGTAGGATATAATTTTGCTGTTAAAAAGAACTTGCTTTGGTTACTAAATGCTGAGGAGATTTAAGAGGCACGGCAGCTAGATTGAAGCCCATCAGGGGATTGGTCAGCATGCCGGCAGCTGGGATTTAACTGGAATAAATGTGCCAAGCAATGCACACTGGCAAAACCACTCTGAATCTTCTCTCTCGGAGGCAGGCGGGCTGTGAATCTATGGGATCTTCCGAGGAACAGGGAGACGTAGGAGCAATCGGCCAGAGAGGTCAGGGAAGATAACCTGTTCTGCGTGCAGTAGTAGTTTAAAAGGCAAATAGGCCGTGTGGGAGCACTGTGAAAGAAAGTTAGCATGGAAAGAGATTCTGACCTTGCAGCAGGTGGCCTCATCTGAAGTGCTATCTAGTCTTGATCACCCGGGTGCAGGGCAGATATTAACAAAGCCTAGAGGACAGCGGTAAAGAGGGAGAGACAGTAGCATCTAGTGGATAGAGCATTGGATTGGGAGTCAGGAATGTGGGTTCTGTTTGTGCTTCTGCCAATGGCCTGCTGGGTGACTTAGGGTAAGTCATGGCGGCTTCCTGTGCCTCAGTTTCCCCATCCATCATCTCTTTCTTGGTAAAGAGTAGAACTGTGCAGATGACCGTTCTTTGTTTTTTGGTTCTCTGGTAGTTTAAAAAAAAAAAAAGTTCTGGGTTGACCCAAACCGAAAATTTTTTGGTGACTCAAAAGCTGAAGAAGAATTCGTAAGCCAAAGTTTTGTTTTGATTTCAAGTGTTTTTTATCTTTTAAATCAAACGGAAGGAAATTTTCAACCGAAGTCATGTTGGATCGAAAAATCGAAACCTTTAAAAAATGTTGCAACATTTTGACTTTCCCAATTTTTTTTTCTTTTTATAAATATATGAACAATTCACTGAACCCTTTCGATGATGCTGAATCTGCGTTTTTTCCCAGGGAAAAGAGAAAAGTTTACGCCAAAAAAATGGATCTCTCTATAGTAAAGAACTTTGAGCTCTGTGGTTGCCCACCCAAAGACCACCTACAGCATTGCAGACAGGTCGATACATTGCTGAGGAGCACCAGAGGGTTTCGTCTGACACAGCAGAGACTAGACACTGCAGGCGTCAGGATGCTGCGCTTGATGGGGTGCTGTGTCTCTCTCTTGGTGCTCTGTTAGTACTTAGCATGTTCTCAGTAGTATGGCAAATCCCACATGCCTTTTCCAGCTTTCTCTCCTGCCACGCAGTACTCGCAACCTTGGCTTCTGCATAGTATGAAGCTTGCAGGGGAGGAGAGGTAATGGTGCAGAGAGCCAACAGGTGGGTCCTCCAAAGCAGTGAACAGGACAACCGGGTGCGTGTTTAGGGGGAGACTCTTGGAACTGCTCCCCTAAATGGTTCAGAAGATAACACTTAATCGCCAGAACCGTGAGGGATTTATACAGCTTTTACATTTATTTTCTGCTCAGCTGCAAATCCCTGTATCAGATCCCGGGCAGGTGATGGGACGGAGCTGCAATGCTTATGCTGACTGTCCTTCTGCAAAGAAGCAGCTGCATAATGTAATTTCCAACCCGTGTCTCAACTGAGCACCCAGTGAGCCATCCAGCATGCGGGGATTTGCATCTCTACTGAAATCACGCGGCTATAAAGTCTGCAGAATTGATTTGCATCCTTCATGAGGGAAAGAGCCAGACACACACTTTTTCCCCCTCTTCCATCCTCTCTCCCTTTTTAGTGTATTTGGTTAGCTCAGCATCCGGCACAGTGTTGTGGAAATAAAGCAAAGAAGCTTTATCTTGACTTCATTACATATGTATGTTTCTATGCATAAATAGGGAGCGTATATCACATTGGCAGTCCCTAGCTAGGCTAGAGTTAATGGAAATGCTGCTGTGACCTTATAAACCCGGCTTCTCAAGGGTTTATAACAAGTCTGCAAAAATTCACTCCGGACACAAACGAGTCATGCGAGGTCTTAGCCCCCCCTTGAGCAGAAAGTCATCATAATACAGATTTCCCACCCACGGTTGCTTGGGCATTCGCCACAGTTCGGTGAGGATTTTACTGCTTTTAAAAGGTGGCTTTTCCGTCCTGTCACTGTCTTGGGATTTGGCATGAAGAAACAATAGGAGGCAAATAGATCAGTCCATTCATCATCATGAGGAATACTTACAGATTGATGCCTCTCGCACACCATTTATGTCAGGGAAGTCACTCCAGACTGACACTGGGGCAAAGGAGGGGAGCCTCTGGCCCCTACATCTCAATTTTTTGTGGAGTTTTGGGTTGCCCAGCCTAAACTAGCATGGGCCTAGGGTTGCCACCGCTGATGTGCAAAAAGCCCGGGACATCTGGGATGACCCTGAGTCCACAAAACTGGTGAGCTGGCAGTGTGTACTGAACAACCTTGGGACAACTGTCTAAAAAAACCCAAACCTGCTCCTGGGAAAACTGGGATAGGTGGCTACCCTAGCTGGGCCTGATTTTTGGAGGTGCTCAGTGTGACAGATGTGATGAATGCCAGCATATCCAGAGACCATCGAAGCTGCTTCATAAATGTTATCTGGGTAAATGCTACCTGTATCTCTGTGAGTCACGATCTGTATGCTGGCTGGTCAAGAGGGTTGCTGAGCTCCGTCCAGGAACTAGAATCTATGGCAGGTAATTATCATCAGTGGGACAGGTAAACAGCTCCAGAGAAGCAGCACCTGCTGGGGTGAATTGCATAGACCAGTTGAGACCAGGGTCAAGAGATCCAGGACGCAAAGAGCTGGTGATATAAAGGGCCAGGGTCAAATGCTTAATGGGGGCCCCTCATTTTGTCCAGCAAACTGACATGGACTGTTAACCAAGAGCGGGCAGACCCTGCTGAAGGGTTTGAAGCCTGAAACCTGTCAGGGTCCCCAGAGGAAAGACTGAGGGACCTCTGGTAAGCTTAGTATACGTTTAGACCTTTTGTTGTTTGTTTTCAAGCGTCACCGACGTCTCACTTACACCCTGGTTTGAGAGTTTAAGGAGGAGTCACATAGGGTACGTCCAAACTACCCGCTGGATCGGTGGGTAGCGATCGATCTATCGGGGATCAGTATATTGCATCTCATCTAGACATGATAAATTGATCCCTGAACGCGCTCCCGTCGACTCTGGAACTCCACCAGAGCGAGAGGCAGAAGCGGAGTCGACGGGGGAGCCGCGGCCGTTGATCCCGTGCCGTGAGGACGGGAGGTAAGTCGAAATAAGATACGTCGACTTCAGCTACGCTATTCCGGTAGCTGACCTTATGTATCTTACATCGACCCCCCGCCCCCAAGTGTAGACCAGGCCATAGACTTACGGAGCTTACGGCCAGAAGGGACCACCAGATCATCAGTCTATCACAGGTCACCAACACCAACATGGTGAGCCTTCTGCTGGCTCTCTGCATCGGGATGAATTTCACTCAAGATGGCTAAGAAGGAGCCAGAGTCTCTTTCTATGGTAGAGTGACTTTAAGTGACTTACCTAGAGCAATTCACTGAGCTGGTGGCAGAGCTCAGATTACAACTCACTAGTTCCTGGGTCCTGGCTTTACAGTATATCCACTTGTTCCTGTTGCGCTCCCTCCTTATTCCTGTTCCTCCCATTGCACAAGCTGGTCGCCTGTTCCAGATAGCCTGTGTGGGGGCCTAATTCATCATTGCCCCCGACCTCGCCTTCTCATTTACACCATTGGAAAGCAGGAGTGAAACACAACCAGGTTAGAAAAAGAGCATTTTATACCCACGTTGCATTTGTTGTGAGAGTAAACTGCTCTTTAATCTAGCAGAGAGAGGCATAAATATGGCCTGTCCTTGTAATGGATCGAGACTTACACAAGAGAGGCATCAAAAAGAGGCTGGGTACTGTATGTAGAAGTGTGGTGTACCCTTTTTAGTGTACTCGGAGGAGGAGGGCTCCTCAGCCACAAGCCCGAATCTTTAGCCAGGTTCTTTTGAATATTGCCTTGATCCTGACTAAGTAATAAGTATGTGCAAATGAATATGTTAATGTTTTATTGGAACTTTGCCTAGTGAAAAGAAAAGTGAAGAGACAAAGGCATAAAAAGATCCACTGCTGGAAGCTGAAGCCAGACAAATTTAGGCTGGTAGTAAGGCACACATTTTTAACAGTGAAGGTAATTATCCATTGGCACAGTTTATGTAGGGAATATGGCGGATTCTCCATCCCTTGCAGTCTTTAAACCAAAGCTGGATCTTTTTCTAAAAGATCTGCTATAATTCAATCAAAAGTTCTGGACTTGATGCAGGAACTGCTGGGTGAGGTTCTCTGGCCCAGGTTATACAGGAGGTCAGAACAGTGAAGGTCCCTTCTGCCCTTTAAAATCTCTGAAAACCTTCAAAATGTGACCCAAGTGTAACTGACACAAGTGATGTCTGCCTGAGGTTGCAGAGAGTTTGAAACCCTAGCTCTGAGGTGTGAAATTCCCTGTCCATTTCAATGGGGGCAGACTGAAGTGCCAGCCAGGAAACATCAAAAGATAGGCCTTTATCAGCACATGGTGAGGGCTCAGATTTCAAGTTCGGGAAACATAGCCTAGGGTGAGAATACTGTGGCAGTAGGAGTTTGATGGTGGGCTCTGGAGAGAGCTGGTTTTCTCTGAACTGGGCTGACATGCCTGTGTGTTATAATTCCTGGCGAGCATTAAACAAGATTTTAATCTTCTCAGTCACTGCTTGGCTATTGAAGAATGTTGCAGCCAATACAAATGTAAACAAAACTGTCTGGATATTTGTTTATGTAACAGATCATTAAAAACTCTGTGAAAAATATCTTGTTCTGGTCTGTTAGCTAATTAATCTGCATTTTAAGAATTGTCTAAAGACATATTTGCAAGCTAGTCTATTGAGCTGCTGCTTATCCAGTCAATAATCCCCATATTTAATAGTCCCACAGAATGTATTTCTATAATGTGTTGCAAACAGTTCAGAAATCTGCATCTTTTCTGTCTTAAGATGTCAACACTCAACACATTTTCTATGACAGATTATTACTATCAATGGAAAAGTTCAGAGACATTAGCTTCCAACTGCTAAGACTAGGGATAGAGAAATTCCGAAAGCAAACCCATGGGTCTCAGTACTTCCAAACGCTGAACGTCTTTGCAATTCAGATCAGGATCCGGTTCCAGATGTTCTGGTTTGAGCCTGTAAAATTCAGGCAGTGATTGTCTCAAACGCCCCACCTTGATAACAGGTGCTGATCCTGCTGGGAAATGGGTTTTTTCCTGACTCACTGAGTCAGGTGGCTCATTATCCCATGGATACGTAAGTCTCTGGGGAGAGAAGATTGAGGGGTGGGCTGAGCAGCTCAGAGAGGAACTCTGGGAGCAGCCAAAATGGGATGGGAGGTTTGAGATAAACTTTATCTCCCCAAAAAGCAGCTGAATGTGAGCTCCCAGGAGAATGTGGAGGCTAAGTGAGCACAGACTGTTCCTGGCTGTGTAAGCAGGGGACGATTGACTAGAAGTAGGGAGGTGATACTGCATATAGCAGTAGTGGGACAATACCAGAATATTGCATCCTGTTCTGATGTCCGTACTTTAAAAGGGATGGTGACAGTTTGGAAAGGGCTCAGAGAAGAGCTGCAAGAATGATGTGCGGTCTGGAAAGCCTGTCTTACAGAGGCCGAAGCGCCATTTATTTAGCTTATCAAAGAGACGGTTAAGAGGGGACTTGACTGCAGTTTGTAAGTACCTACGTGGGGGAGCGATTTTGATAGTAGAGGGTTCTTTGATCTAGCAGACAATGGCAGAACACGATCATCGCTGAAAGCTGAAGCCAGACAAATTGAGGCTAGCAATAAGGCATCCCCCATCCTTTTTATTTTTTACAGTACAGGCAATTAACCATGGGGACAATTTACCGGAGGATGTGATGAATTCTCCAGAGTTTGAAATCTTTGACTCAGGGCTAGGTATCTTTCTCAAAGAGATGCTCTAGCATCCCCAGAAGTTATGGGCCTGATGCAGGAGCCACTTGGTGAGATTATCTGGCTGTAATATTCAGGACGTCAAACTAGATATTCATCATGTTCTCTGCTGGTCTTAAAAGTCTATGGATTTCTTTATTGATAAAATTGAACTTCAGGAAGAACAGGAGTAGTTGTGGCACCTGTACTCCTGTTCTTTTTGCGGATACAGACTAACACGGCTGCTACTCTGAAATCAAACTTCAGGGAGGGAGTGGGCTGTGTATAGAGAACATCTCGGAAAAGGTTTTCACAGGGTCCATCTCTAGCTGCCAAAGAATTGAATGAAACTCGGACATATGTCTCCACTGTATTGGAAACCTGGGTCCCGGCTTGTGGTCTCATTTCTCAGCCCAAGCACTCCACACTGCATTGCAAACATGGGTTTACAGTTGCTGGCCGTGAGTCTCTCAGCCATGCTAATGCATCCATACTGCACTGTGCAGACCTTCTCACTCGGGGCTGCAGTTTGAGCTGCATCCGTACTGTAAAATGACGGGACCCGAGTCACGGCAGGACTTAGACTCTGACCCACCCCCTAGGATCTGGGTCCCAAGGGCTTGCTGACATGAGTCAGACTGATTTGCGTGTGGACTGAAGTGGCGCATGGGCTCAAACCTGGTTTAGTCGGCAGTATAGACATACCTTAAAAGTGCTCAAATAATCTATCTTATTACAGGGGCCTCAGCACTGTAGTATCTTGGCGCACACTGAGTATTTACCCTCACCACGCCCCAGGCTATTACCTCCATATTTCTTACAAATGTGGGAATAAGGCACAGAAAGACTAGGCCCAGAGCCTCACAGGTATTTAGGTGCCTAACTTCCATTGAAATTCATGGGAGTTAGGTGTCTGTCTACCTTAGGAGGTTCTAGGCCTACGTGACTTGCCCAAGGGTATGCAGGATGGCTGTGGCAGAACAAGAATGGCACCTGGCTCTTCAGAGTCCCAGGCCAGTGCCTGACCCACAATCGGAGAATCGTAAAAATGCAGAGCGGGGAGGGACCTCAAGGAGTGAGCAAGTCCAGCCTCCTGCATAGAGGCAGGGCTGATGTAAACCTACATCTTCCCTGCCGGGTGTTTGTCCAACCTCTTCTTATCAACCTCCAGTGATGGGGATTCCACAGCCTCCCTTGGAAGCCTGTTCCGGAGCTTAACTACCCTTAGAGTTAGAAAGTTTTTCCTAATATCTACCCTAAATCTCCCACGATAAAGCCCATTACTACTTGTCCTGCCTTCAGTGGACACGGAGAACAGTTGATCATGATCCTCTTTATATCAGCCCTTAACATATTTGAAGGCTGTTACCAGGTTCCACTGTTCTGTAGCCCCATTGCCAGCATGGTTTTGCTGGCTCAAGATGTCCGCCAGCTACATTTCTGGGTGTTGAGCCTGGGTTCCAAACCTTTGGCTGGGTCTATGGGACTGCTGCAGAGAGGTGGCTACAGGCATGTTGTTTTTTTATTATTTGTATTATCGTAGCGCGTAGGAGGCCTTGTTGTGGGCAAGGACCCCATTGCTTTGCACAAACATAGAACGAAAAGACAGTCCCTGGCCACACCTGACCTGCTCGAAGCATTTTGCTCAGGCAGATTCAGGCCTACAGATGCCCCCATGGGGAACGAAGCTGTAACCACTGACTGGTGTCATTACACATATCAGTGTTGTATCCACACCGATCACATATAACTTGGCAGTCCATGTCATTGCATCAGGAGAGTGTTTGTATAAAAATAACGAGCGGTTCGTTTCCCCCACATCTAACCCACTGAGTGAGCTCTTCCCCCTTCTAGCCGCCTTAGAGGGAGGTGCTTAGAAAAGCTCCTATGGGTTGAGGTGGTTCTGATTTTATCAGACTGCCCCCTCCCTCGCACACTTGATAAACCAGCTGTTAGAGGTTCCAAGCTGCTACAGAACCTCCAGCAGGTGCCTGCACAGAAACAAAGGAGGCTGGAAATGCAAATCCCTCATGCCATCACCCGAGACATGTTTAGCAAATGCAGGGAAAGCGATTAAGCGGCATCGTTATTGTTTCGTCAGTGGCTGGTGTGTTAAGTACAGCAGTGTGTTCGGGAAAGTTACTTTTTCTTACTGCCGTGTTTCTCTGTCACCCTTGCCCAAGAGAGCCATGTAGAGGTGGAGAGAGGGGCAACCCAGGACCGTGTGGTATCTTGTGAGCCTCGAGGCTGAGATTTCACGTGAATTTGGGGTGATAAATCCAGGCCAGGGGTTTCACAGCTTGACTCTCTGTCCTATCCAACTGTGGCACTTGCTTTGCAGATCTAGCAGCAGGGCTGGAGGGCCCCAGGCCAGATGCTGCAGAGCTGGTCTCTCAGTGGTGAGCGTGTGTGGAAGGGAGCAGGGTGATGGGTAAGGATTCCTCACCATCCTCCCTCCCTGAGCATGAAAACTGATTCAGGGAATGGGAGAGAGCTTCTCCCAGCCCAGGCTAATCTCTCCCATGGCTGAAACAATTCTCCTGGATGCTGCTGGCCCATAATTGTTGGGGACTCTGGAATAAATACCACCCTTTCCACAGCTGCAGAGTAGTAATGTGCATCTCAATTGTATTTGGTAAATGATGACGTGAAACTCATCCTGTACGCCCTAGCCACCTTTTTTCTGTCCTCATCGCTCTGGTTCTTATTTGCTGGGTCAATAGGTGACACGTGTCAGGTTGGAGTTTGATTTTGGGGGGGATGGATGCTCTCAGAGCACTGGTGAGAATTGAATTAGGATTGTCTCAATAAGAGGGAGAGATTACCAATTGCAGGGGAAAAAAACCCATTTCAGGGAAGTTACTAATATTGTAACTGTTAATTTGAGTGTTCATTGATTGTCTGTCACTTCTTTGATGCAATCTATTACTCTCCTTCCAAGCGGATGGATTCCATTGATTAAGTAGCTTAGTTGCTATTGCATCATTTTTTCTATTTTGACTTGGATCATTTCCCCCCTCCTCACTCAATGCTTTTCTTTGACTGGCTTTATAATTAGCATCAATTATTTTTGGCATGATCTCAGCACTTACATTGTCCTTGTTCTCTTACAATCATTTTTAATGTCTCTGATACTTCAGGGATTTTTAAGTGGCCGGAGATGACAACTTAACCAAGGGATGCATTTGTACTTGATCCAGTATCACTTGTGCGTGTGGATTTAGGGTATGTGTTTCCCCGGAAACTGATTTACTCATTAAAGGTTTTTTGTTGCTGCAGGTTCAATTATGGAAGTGAATTGCGTTTTATAGACAAAAACAATGTAAGCCAAACTGCGCTTTTATGGTGTCTTTGACATAAATGGCTAAGCAGTCGAGCAATCATGGGGAAGTTATTCTGGCCAACTAATAGAAAAATGGGCACTTGTGGAATGTCTTTTATCGGATACCATAAGCACATTTCAGCACTTCTGTTCAGCCTTTCAAGCCCCCGCTGGCATGTGTGTGGGGGGAGCATTGTTAACCAGTTTTTACAAATGGGTAAACTAAGGCAGAGTGTGGTGAAATGTCTTGGCTAAGGTCACACAGTGAATCAGTGGCAGAGCAGCAGCCTGCTCTGGAGGGTAACAAACGGTTATAAGAGTTGGGGGAAGAAACCAGAAATCCTGATGCCCAGCTCCACTGGTCTCTGATCACTAGTCAACACTCCTTTCCCTCTTATGTATCCATAGCACAACCCAACTTGTCCAGTGTAATTGCATTGTTTTCAAAGGATAACTCTCACAGGATGAGGTTGGAATGCCAGTGCAATTTTGCATGTCCAATTACATTGTCTGGGCCTAGTTTCAGAGGAAATCTTCAAATTTGCAGCAGGCTTGTTTGAAGCCATTAGCCCATCTCTAAAGTCCCTTTCCGCAGTGTGCAGCTATAGTGAATGTTTGGTGTGCTGAGTCACTTTTGAAAGATTAATAATCCTAAATATGAAACAACAGTTGACTATATAGGGAAAAAAAATTAAGATTCCCTGTACAGTTTTTGACATATTTAAACTCCCGCTTTCAATTTGTCTGGCTTGGAATAGCTTCTAAATAGTACCAATGATAGAAGAGTTTATTCTGGGTGAGGAGTTAAGAGACTATTGCTCATACATCCAAAGCACGACATTTTCAATCACTTCTTTGCTTCGTTGGTAAGTGAAGAAATGATTTTCATATCTTGACATGTTTATCCTTTGGAGGCTGAGCCAATTATCACACTGCATAAGAACTCAGTCTAGAGCTCCTAGACCCACTGGAATATTATCCTGGCTTAGGAAAATCCTCATGGTTTATACGCTGTAGTTACATAGCCAAAGCTATGAGAAAGTCAGGGAGGCTCAGGCAAGTTAAGACCAATTGAGGAAAGGGGTGATGTTAAAGTGCATTACACCCCGTGTGGATGCTTTCATTCAGAAGCAGAGTGGTCCTAGGCTTACACTTAGCAGCATAGGTAATCTTATCAGAACCAAATCTAAGGGCTGGTCTACACGGGGGGGGGGAGGGGGGATTGATTTAATATACGCAACTTCAGCTATGCTATTCGCATGCTCAGGGCCTAGCTGCGATCGCCATATTTGGGGTCGGGAAGGAATTTTCCTCTGGGTCAGATTGGCAGAGACCCTGGGAGTTTTTCCACCTTTCTCTGCAGCATGGGGCATTGGTCACTTGCAGCTTTAAACCAGTGGAAATGGTGGGTTCTCTGTAACTTTAAATCTTTAAATCAGTGACTCAGCCAGAGGTTAGGGGGTCTGTTACAGGAGTGGGTAGGTGAGGGTCTGTGGTCTGCCATGTGCAGGAGGCCAGACTAGCTGATCATGATGGTCCCTTCTGGCCTAGGAGTCTAAGTGTATGTGCTTCTATTTCTACAGTTCTGTTCACATGGAAGTTTTGCACTGACTGCTGCTTTCTCCATTATTTAGATTTATGTTTTATAGCCTTGCATTAGTCATTAGTTTTCTTACTCTGTTCAAGTTTGCTGGTCATGACTAATAGAGTTTTCTGCCGTGAGTCTTTTATAGTGAGGTAACTAGCGCTGGTCAGGGCACGGTGGCTTTTTCTTCCTCCGAAATTTTCCACAGAAAAGTTTGATTTTCTGAGGGAAAATTGCAAACCAGCAACGTTTTGATTCAGAAAGGCTGTGGCAGTGACAGTGCCTCATGACAGCTGCGTTTCGGGTGTCTCATGCGCCCGTTGCCTGGGTTACCTGCTCAGACTGCATCTCCCATGAGGTACCTCAGCCCCTGTCCCGGTGAGGAGTGGTGCTTGCATCATGGGAGAGGTGTCCTGGAAGGAGAGCTTGGCGCAGAGCAGAGAATGGGGACATGAGAAACCCAAACTCCAACCCCCGGGAGCCGCTGCAGGGGGATAGCAGAATCAAAATACTTCCGGTTTTAGGTATTTGGGGGGTTACTTCAAAACCTGACATTTTCTGCAGAAAGTAGGCACTTGGGGTGAAAAACATTGTTCAGCTGAGAACCCGGTTTTCTGTCAAAAGAGTTTGGATGGACCAGCTTTCAGCCAGAGTTGAAGAGAGTTCTGGGCAGGGGAGGCGAGTACTGTCACAGGCTTCATGAGCCCTGGGGCGGGGAGTGTCCTGCTGCTGTCTGTATGCTCACAGGATCCTTATCATCACTGCAGGCAGGTGACCAATTACTTTCCAACTTGGATGCCTAAAGCAAGGATCCTAAATCTATATCCATCCACCCATGTAGGCCTCTTGATCTTCAAAGATTCTGTGTACTTGGTACGTCCCTAGGGTGACTAGATGTCCCAATTTTATAGGGACAGTCCCGATTTTTGGGTCTTTTTCTCATATAGGCTCCTATTACCCCTCACCCGATCCCGATTTTTCACATTTGCTGTCTGGTCACCCTATACGTCCCAGTGTGAAACACTTGTGTCCCCATCTCTGTTATGATTTATATTGTGATGGGACCTGGAGTGCCTGGCCGAGACGAAGGCCCATTGTTAGGCACTGTGCAAACTCATAAAGACAGTCCCTGCCCTGGTGAGCTTGCCCTGGAAATAGACAAGGCAAAGAGTTGGGAGAAAGGAAGGATTATTGGATCTATTTTACAGACTGGGAACGTGGGTCTGGAGAGATGAAGTGACTCCCCGGAGGTCACACGAGGAGTCTGTAGCAGAGCCGAGAGCTGAACCAGAGCTCGAGAGTCACAGCCTCTTAAATAGGCACCTAAAATTCATATTTAAGGAGCTAAATAAGTGGCTGGACTTACCAAGATCTGCGCACCTGACATCTCCCACTGTGAAGTCCGTTTGGCCCCCATCTAGGCTGTCCTGGAACGCTCTCCTTAGCTCCGGGAAACGTGATGGCTTTACTTGATGGTCGTTAAATGCAGGTGGTCATTGGTTTCTCCTGTCTGGATCCTACTGGGGGGGGAGAACGCAGTGTCTCAAATGTGTGGTGGGGGCAGCTGAGTCACTTAGTGTTTGATGCTTGGTTGGTGCCCTGATTTTTGTTCTGTCTCTTTGTATAAAGCTTTGTCTTCCATGCTGAGAAGCTCAACAGATGAGCTGGAGTCTGTTAGACCATCTGCTCTTGCTGATTTCGGTCCGAGTCCCGGTACCCCCAGCTTTTGCTGGTGCCGCCTATTTTCAGAGCTCAACCAATCTCAAGTGCGCTCCTGGGAATGGGGAAGAGACGTCACAAAAAATAATAATGCTCCTTTGCCTGGAGCAGACCTGCTGCATCTGGACAGCTCCATCCAAATGCAGCTGATCAGCTCTGCCTGCTGCCGTGATGCCGCTTTGATGGGTTTGGCAGGGAACGCAGAATTGGAGCTGCTGACCCAGAGGTGAATCGGACCTTTGAGCTGGAGTGTGCTGTGACCCATAAGGCTGGTTCTGCAGTGGGGAAGAGGTGAGCAGGAGCGGGCGGCTCTCAAGACCTCCCCGTGTCTGCAGCCGCAGCAACTGGACCTCGCTGGGTGCTGTACAACCCAACTGAGTATTTGTTTTATGGCGGAGTGAGAGGCTCCAATCCAGATCAGCACCATTGTGCTAGGCTCTGTGCGGACACTTAGGGAGAGGCAGGCCCCGCTCCAAGGGATTTACAGCCTAAATAGGCAAAACAGACAAAGGAAGCATCGTTATGTTAGTTTTAGAGATGGGAACTGAGTCATCGGGAGAGGACGTGCCTTGCCCAAGATCACAGGGAAGCCTCTGGCCAAGCTGTGAATTAAGAATGGTCACACTGGGTCCATCTAGCCCAGTGTCCTGTCTTCTGGCAGTGGCCAATGCCAGGTGCTTCAGATGAATTTATCCCCTGTCATCCAATCCCAGCTTCAGGCAGTCAGAGGCTTAGGACACCCAGAGGATGGGGTTGCGTCCCTGACCATCTTGGCTAATAGCCATTGACAGACCTACCCTCCATGAACTTATCTAGTTCTTTCTTGAACCCAGTTATATTTTTGGCCTTCACAACGTCCCCTGGCAACGAGTTCCACAGGCTGACTCTGTGTTGTGTGCAGTAGTCCATCCTTCTCTTTGTTTTAAACCTGCTGCCTGTTCATTTCATTGGGTGACCCCCGGTTCTTGTGTTAAGTGAAGGAGTAAATAACCCTTATTCACCTTCTCCGCCCCATTTGTGATTTTATAGGCCTCGGTCGTATCCCCTGGTAGTCGTCTCTTTTCCAAGCAGAACAGTCCCAGGTTTTTTTTTAATCCCCTCTCCTACGGAAGCTGTTCCATACCCCTAATCATCTTTGTTGCCCTTCTCTGTACCTTTTCCAATTCTAATATATCTTTGTTGGACCTGGGGCTCCTGAATCCTTGCCCAGTGCCTTACTGACAAGACCATCCTTCCCACACATCCTCTGAGTGAGGGAATCTGTCTCCTAGCCTGCGGGTTAGTGCACTCAGCTTGCACCGCTCCTCCTCAGGTGAAAGTGAGCTTAGTGGCTAATTCTCTTCAGGTTGTGCTGAAAACCTAATTTCCTTTTCTGTGACCCGTGGAGGCAACTCTTAACTTTGGCAGTGAGCGCTGGAGAACGTGGGGCGTACCCCTTTAAAGGAAAGAAATCTCCCTTGCTAAACGGCCTCAGTAAATGTTAGGGCCAGGCATATTGCCATCATCGTGAACATAATTGTTCTACTTTGCACCTGGCCAGCATCTTTCATGCAAGGATCTCTAGGGATGTGTTAAACCTGCTAATACTCCCGTGAGGTAGTATGAGCCCCGTTGGACAGGCAGGGAAACCGGGGCACAGACAAATGATGCAGCTTGGCCAATGGGTTAGAGTGAGTCTGTGACAGAGCTGGGAACGGAACCCAGGAGTCCTGACTCCCAGTCTCTTGTGCTAACCATGACATTTTCATGCTGAATTAGATTTTTTTTAAAGCTTCTGGTGGATATTTCCTGTCCCTGCCCTGCACTACTTTATTCTTCTTTCTGTATTTCCTTGTGCCTCTTTTTTACGTTTATCCCATCTAACGAGGGCAGTACAATAGGCACAAGGCCTGCTTAAGGGCCTACAGAAGGCATGAAGGGGAGAAACTCCTGAAAGTCTCCCACAGTCTAGCTGAGTGCATTGTCAGCAGGGCAAAAGTGCAAGCATTGCCCAGGGAGAACAGGTGATAAACTATGCCTGGGAGGGGGGTTGTGTGATTACTGCTCTGTATCCATAACATGCTCACCCCAGGTGCCCCCTATGCACATCTGGTTCTGCATTTAGGGGGTTTTAACTTTCTTTTAATTAAAGGGCTGCATTGTGCCAGGCAATGCTTCACAGAGCAAGGGCTGCAGTCAGAGCTTTCGCAGGCGAGGGATAGTGGTGGTGGCACATACGAAGCTGAACGCAAGATTGCAGGCTGACAGCTTTGTGCAAGCAAAGGGGCCTGGGTTTTAGAGGATTGCCAGTTGCATGCCTGTGCCTGGGTTTGGTACCTGCTTCCCAGCAAGGGCTGCCAGACGTCATCCTGAGAGCCTGTATCTATACACAGAAGTGACTTCACCGAAGCAGATCCCAGGATAGGAGTGACACAGGGAAGATTAGGTGACTTTCCTGCACCTTGTTTGTTTCACTAATCACTTTAATGGTGTGTAAGCAGGTGACGCGCCAGTGCTCCAGCCTTGCTGCTAAACTTGCTTGTAGCTGCATGGACCAGTTGTGCAGCACAGGGCAGAATCGGGTTAGAAAGCCTGATCCTGCGCGTCTGCTGAAGGTGACGGCAAAACTTCCATAGGTGCAGGATCAGGGCCAGAATCGCTTTACGTAACGGCGCTTCCGGCCTTGTAGAGACCAGGGCCATCAATGAGGCTTTTGCTTTTCTCTCAACTCCAACAACAGAGACAAGACTAGCTACACGTAGCCAGACTGGGAGCCTCTTGTTCCCATTCACATCAGTGGAGTTGCTTGTGTGAGTAAAACATTTGCAGCCTGGCCCTTAGCAAATACATGCACAACCCTGTGCTTCTATGTCTGTCTCCCTTGTTCGCCTACTTCCATTGCGTTATGCACCCATCTCTGAAGCCCTGATTCAGAAAAGCACTTAAGCATGTACCTCCAGTTAAGCATGAGCTCAGCCACCCTTCCTGAATTTGGCACGATTTCCTGAACTGGGGCCTTGTCTGGAAGATCTTTGGTGCAAAAACGATCTTTTATATCTGTACAGTGCCTCACACGATGGAGCTCTGACCCTGATTGGGTCTCTGGGTGCTATCACAGCACAAATAGTAGAAATAGTTGGATAAACAGCACTGGAAACAAAAATCATTGCAGGTTTGAAAAAATTTCAACCCGCTCCAGCCTATAATAATGCGACTAATCAGTTTTGCTCCTGTTTACAGCGTGTTTCTGGTCCGTATCACTTTCAGTGTCTCAAGACAGCAACACTGCAGTGTTCTGAATTGGAAACGCTCTGTGGGAATATTTGCTTTAAAATACAATTTCCACTGGATCTTAATAGAGAGAATATTAAAGTATTTGCAAAAGATTGTTTTTACACAACTTAAAATTTAAGGGTCAAATCTGACCTGACTTTATCTCTTCTAAGAGTGGCGTTATCTGGTATCTGTGTTCTGGAATATGGGAATCAATAGTCACTCTTGATAAACACCTGTTGTTCTGAGCTACATTATTTTAAATTTAAATTTAAAAAAAAACTTCCTGTCCTTGAGAAAATGTTTAGCACCGGAAGATGGTTGAGATGACATTTTCTTAATTGAAGGAAGCCACTGACTTGTGTAATTCTGGTAATTCAGGCATCCCCAACGAGATGGCTGATGTGCTGGGAATTTGACTTTTAATAGGCTGAAATGTGTTTTAGATTCTGTTACCGAACTTTGCTCTGTGGGTGGAACTGGCGTTAGCCTTGTTATAGCATCTAGAAGCTCCTTGTGAGTGGGAGAAAATGCACTCGCGTGGAAGCAGATCATCAAGCAGGTGCTGTGTGCGTGAGTGTGTGTTTTCCGGTGTGTGTTTAATGAGAGTGGTGGGGAGGAGTGTGAATATGTTTTGGCTGGTGTGTCAGTGCATTGCCTATCTGATCCAGTGTAGTGCAATGGGGGTGTGTGTGTGTTTGCATGCCAGTTACTCTGTCTGGCATATGACAAACCGCATATTGTGTGAGCGCACCTGGGATTGCTTTGTATTTGGGGTACTGTTACTTTGCTTTGGCTGCGAAATAACAAGGAATATTTTGAAAGGAGGAACATGGAGCCATGGGGAACAGTCAGTCAATGAATGTGAAAGGACACTAGCTCTAACGATGACAGGGAAAAATTCTGTATGGGCATGGCAAGCAGTGAGTGGATACAATACACAGAGGTACAAGGGTGTGTTTTTTTAACAAACAGAATTCAGCAGAGGGAGCAAGGATTGCAAATGGTTTTCAACACTGTTGTGAATGCCTAATGTGAGTATTTAGGGCTTGCATCCCATTCCCCTTGGAGCATGTGCCTGTGAGAAGATTTCAAGTGGTAAATAGGTTACTGGATCAAACCAGGGTAGTGAGCTGGGGACACTGATGTGCGTGCTGGTAAGGAAGCTCCAGAGGCAGGTGCTATTGCAGAATGGGTAAGAAGGATGGCAGAGGAGGAGGGTGGCTGTACGGAGCTAGGACATAGGAAATCTCTGCTCAGTTCCCAGCTCTGCCACTGACTCACTGTGTGACCCTTGGCAAGTCATTTAATCTCTCTGTGCCTTAGCTTCCCACCCCTAAAACAGGGGGAGAGTGGGCAATGGGAGGTTTGCCACTGACCTGGAAACAGAGCAGCCTCGTGTCTAGAGTAACGTCTTTGGCCTGTGGTGAGCAACGACGGGGACGATCTGCGTACATTCTAGGTGTATTTAGGAGACACACAGATGTGGGGCTGTCCGTGGCAGTGCTTCTGGGGAGCGGCGGAGGCCCGAAGAAGAGCTCAATTACAGGGAAGAGTTTTGTTTCTGGCTCGGGGAGCAAGCATCAGCCAGTGCTCAGAGCACAGGAATGGGCTTCAGCTAGTCTAGGTTCTGTTACCCAACTCTGCTGCTGACCTGCTCCATGCTTTTGGGCAGGTGTCTTAACTTCACGGTGCCTCAGTTCCCCTTTCTCAAAAACTTCCCTAATTCACCGAGGGGGTTGTGAAGAAGGGCTGAGGTTGGCTGAGTCCAGTGAGCTCCTCACAGGTAAGGTGCAAGATGCCCCTTTGTTTATGTACTGTACAACATTTGTCATTGAGGAGGGTAGCGAAACAGGAAGCACGGATGGATTTAGGATCTGCCCAGTTAGGAAGATGCTGGATTCCACACAGGACAGAACCAGGGACCAACTGAAGTAGGAGCAGCCCTGCCTTGTTCATAAGATGAGAGTGTGTTTCAGGGAGTTGGTAAAGAGGCCAAGTGGCGTTTTGGGAACTGGGTTTGCTCAGACAGCAGGAGGAGTGGGGCTAAGTCGCCTGAGAAAATTCCCCACAGAGGAGAGCGAAGCTGAGAAGTGGAGCTGTGAATATAAAGGCTGTTTGGAGCTTCTGCTTCAGCAACAGGTGTGAGATTGTTTGTCGGTTTCTCATTTGCATTGCCATTGCTAAGACAGTTTATGGATTTGTTTTTTGGCATCCTCCAGATCTTTCATATATTATCTTACAACCCCCTCCCACCCCACCACGCGCACCATACACCAAACTCACGTTGCTTGAGGCCTGACTGGCTGTTGCTACATCCCAGATATCTGGCACTGTGCATTTCTCTCCTCTTGTTCTGCATTCCTAATGCCACATGCCAATGTTTTCAACGTTCGGCGCCTACAGCTAGTCCCATACATGCATAGTTAGCAGGGATGCTGGAACAATGTGTATAGTGGGGGTGCTGAGCGCCATTGAACCAAACTGCAAACCCTGTATGTGATGGAAACCACTTCAAGCCAGGGGGTGCGGCAGCACCCATAGTTCCAGTATCTATGGTAGTTAGGCACTTAAATACCAACCTGGTTATAGGAGGGTCTGTTGAAAGCAATGGCATCTCCGGGTTCTCAGCATCCCTGAAAATCAGGCTACTTCTTTAGATGCCTAAACTGGAGCTGAGCAAGTAACTATTTGATTTTATTGTTTTGATTCAGTGGCCAAAATGTAGAATCTGAAAAAAAAAAAAAAGTTTGGGTTGACCTGAAATGGAACGGGTTTGGTTTTTCTCACCGAAATGAAAAACAAAATAATCAAATAGTTTCAGGTCAAACAAAACATTTAGTTCAGCCCCAAACAATCTTGTTTTGGTTTTGCCTTTTGTTTAATTTTCGGGTGGGTTTTCTTTTGCCTTTTTCTGTTTGTTAATAAATCTAGCTGCGTTTCAAAACAAACAGGGGAAACGTTTAGATGTCTCTGTTTTTTTTTCCTTTCTCTTTTTTGGCCTCAAGTCACAAATAGTTTTGGTCTCTCCTAAACTGCATTTTTGGGCCACTGAACTGTTGGGTTGAAAACTTTTGCCCAGCTCTAGCCTAAAACTGGATTTAAATGTCTAACATTTTGCAACCTGTGCAAGAGTCGGCCTGAATTTTAAAAGGGTGACCAGTGATTTAGGGTGTTTTATTCTGTGGGTGCCCAGTTTGAGTCTTGCATATATCCTGTGTTGTCATTTTTATGCGTTAGCTGTGCTGTGTGTGTGTGGACTGTAATATGCTCAATAACACAAGATGCTGAGTTGCAGTTAAACTTGCTAAGTGCAGATCAAAGGAGATGGACCATTAATTGCATTCGTTAATGTTTGATTTATTTATTTTTTAAGTGTGGAAGTCCTGAGCCAAGGTTACCAAAACCCTTTTGTTACCAACTTTAATGCTCAGAATATACCCACCAACTATTGAACAGAAACCTTCTCCCAGGTAGGCACCCAATCACCCTTAACTTTGCCCCTGTTCAGCAAAGGCCGTTTTTCACCGGGACTCCCAGGAACCATACTGACTACTATTGGGGTGGGGCTGGCTGCCGGGTGAAGGGAAGGTGGGGTTAGCTTACCCTGCTGGAACCTCTCCTGGGTGGATTTTCTGCCACTGAAAACCCTGTTCCAGAGTCTTTGCCACTATGGATCTTCCAGTGGATTTGCTTCATGGAGTGTCTCCATCTAACAATGGAAGACTCAGAATTCAAGTTACTGCAGCTCAACACTAGCTTGCCACACACTCCCCAGTGTAATCCACAAGGGCCATATCAAAGGGGTTTTATCTTCCCTGCTCCATGGTGCTCAGTGGCAGTGAGTCTGGTTCAGTGCTGCCCTGGTGACCAGGGGGAGGTTTATGTGGAAGAAGGAATGGTGCAGTGGTTAGGGTGCTTGCCCAGGACTCACAAAATCCAGGTCCAGTTCTCAGCTCTGCCACAGGCTCCTTGGGCAAGTCACTAGGAATGTGTCAACACGGCAGCTAGGAGCATGCGGCCCATGGTGGGCAGACGGACGTGCGCTAGCTCTGCTTGGGCTGGTGCGCCGAAAACAGCAGCGTGGCCATGGCGGGCCGAGCAGGGGCTTGGCCTAGCTGCCCGTGTACAATCCCCGCCCGACCCCTCGGGGCAGCCAAGGGGGCAGGACGGCTGTTTTTAGTGCCCCAGCTCGAGGAGAGCTAGTGCGTGTCTGTCTGCTAACTCTGGGGACAGTTCCCCTGCCCTGCCTCACTGGGGTGTGTGAGGTACGTTAGAGATTGAGGTGCTCCAATACTGTGCTAATGGGGGCCAGGTAAGGACCTACGGTTAGATTTTCTCTGGTCCCTTTTGGATTTGCCCATTGAAGGCCGACCTAGAATGTAGGAGGATTGCCTCCCAGGGAACACTGCATGCACCAGCCCCAGGCCCTGCCCCATGCCACCTGCGGGGCTTTATTTCTGCCAGCGCTTTATTTTGCCGCCGAGTTGGAAGGCATTAATGTGGAAACATTCTACCTCAGGATTTCCTCAGCCTCGGAATAAAGAGACATTTGGAAAATTAAATATTTCTGTCGAGCGCATGATAAATCTTTCGCTGTTTAGGAAGGTGAGAAATTAAAATTGCAAAACAGGCAGCGAGGGAGCAAGCCAATGTGCGTGGCTGGGTTGGCTGGGTCTCCAGTCTTCAGAGAGGATGCTCTGTGTGGGAATCAGCAGAGAGACAGAGCTCTTTCGTAACCCAGGGGAGGCTGATCGCCCTGGGACGGGAGGGCTGGGCGTGGCAGAGAGAGCTGAGCCTGCATCCATCTCTTTATTCTACTTTAAAACAAACAAAAGGAAATATTTCTTCACACAAGGCAAAGCCAACCTGTGGAACTCATTGCCAAGGGATTTTTGTGATGGCCAAAAGTATAACCGGGTTCAAAAAAGAATTAGATAATTGTATGGGGCTGGGTCCATCAATGGCTATTAACTAAGATGGTCAGGGATGCAACCCCGATGCTGTAGGTGTCCCTAAGCCTCTGATTGCCAGATGCTGGGAATGGACAACATGGGATGGATCCCTTGATAACTGCCCTGCTCTGTTCATTCCCTCTGAAGCATCTGGCATTGGCCACTGTTGGAGGAAAGGATACTGGGCTCGATAGACCATTGGTCTGACCTTGTATGGACATTTTTATGTCCTTATGTACTTAGTTGGAGGCATTTCCATGGTGCCCTTCTTGTACCAGAGCACTGCAGATACTAGGGATATGAGTACATGGATATTATAGCGTCAGTGTATAATAATCTACAAAATCCCTCTGAGGCAGGGACGTGGCCTGTGGTAGGTAGCAGGTCACAATCTATTTAGCAAATGAAAATGCAGTTCGCAAATAGATGGGCGAGAGGGAAAATACGTTTGTTGGCTGGGACGTTGCTGAGCAGATGGTGTCAGTGATCAAAGAGCTTGAGGGGGGTGTGTGTGTTTGCAGGGCTTGGGCGTGTGTATGGGGGGTTGTTTCCTTGATTCCACATTTACAAAAAGAAATCACAATGTACGTTCTGTAGTACAGAGAAGCCCTTTACAAGAGACCAGCTCATATTAGGAAGTGTGCTACCTTAAGGGACTGCCCCGTATGTCCCCAATGTGTTGAGCCCAAATCTCCTCCCCCTTTTGTAAGAAATTCCCCTCTGTTAAGCCCTGATCTTTGCAGGGTTCTTGAGACCCTACAACAAGGTTTCACTACATCAGACAAACACACACTTTTTTTAAAAGACCTGCTCTGGCACCTCGAAGTCCCATGCATTAGCCTCCCAGGGGATGGCATAAAGCCCATCCTCCCCCGTCCTTTGGTGATGCTTTCGTGCAACGTTGACTCTTATTCTCATTTTAATCTGGGCCAGACCCTGCAAGTTTGCTCCTGTGAAGCGTTGCAGTGAAACCCGGGCGACTCTCTGGTGAGTAAGTTTGTTCGGGACCAGGCCCTTCGACTGTAAGCGCGTCTGTCAAGGTAGGAACTTACATGGCACCATAGATTCCAAGGCCAGAAAGGACCCCTGTGCACGTCCACTCTGTCCTCCTGCATAACACAGTCCAGAGACCTGCCCCACAATAATTCCTAGAGCAGAGCTTTTGGGGAAAAAACATCCCATCTGGATTAAAAAATGGTCAGCGATGGAGAAACTGAGGCCCCGAGAGATGAACTGACTTGTCCAGGGGGCTGGGACGGAGCCAGGAATTGAACCCAAATCCCACAAGGCCTAGCCCAGAGCCTTAGACATAAGAGATGCAAATGCGCCTGCAAGGAAGAAGCACCCTCCAAGTAAAAGCAGTAGGGAGTGCCCGCCCCGTGGAGGAAAAGCCTGCAAAGGAGAGTTCCCCTTGCTGTTTCCTCCAGAAGGGGGTGGGATTTCCCTTCCTCGGTTTCAGTGCCTCTGAGCCCCCGAGCTAAGGTGAGTGCTAGATCTGAGAGCAGCAGCCCCTTCCCTCTCCTCGAGTGTGGCCCTGGCGACTCTCATGTCCTGGTTACTCTGGCAACTAACTGTGATCAGACAGCACCAAGCAGCTGAATTCAGCCCCTTGTTCAGGGGAAAATGCTCTCATTGAAGCAGAGGCTGAGCGAAGGCTCCAGCCTTTATTCCGCTGAATGACACCAACATCCATTTGTACACTTATTCGTGTGTGCGTGGGTAAGGAGCGAGGAACGAGGCGATATGCGGATGAAAAGCAGCGGCGGGTATTGCCGCATGCTAATCAGGGCAGCCGGGATCCTCCTCCCGCCAGCCGGGAGGCCTCTGGGTACCCACAGGGGCACCCAGAATACCCTGGCACAGTGGGAAGCTGTCAGACCAGGCTGACTGTGGGGTTCAAGTGGGAAGGTGTCTTAGTTGAGCCGATGGGTGAGGGAAGGGCTGGGTGGGGAACGGTATCCAGGGGCTGCTCTTGGCCTAATCTTTAAAAATAACCTTAGAGAGCATTGGGTGTGGTGGTGATAATGAATGTGGTGATGGGAGAAGCGATCGGAGAAATATGTGGGAGATGGGGTGCGGAGTAGTGGGAAAAGGAGGAATGTGTGGAAGAGGCTAGAGAAGGAGGGGGAAGGGGATGGTGGGAAGAGGATAGAGAAGGAGGGGGAAGTGCGAGGAGGAGGAGGAGGAGACTGTGGGAAGAGGAAGGAGCGGGGCAGAGCCATATCGGGCGCTTCTCGCCGCATTAGCGATGGCACTAAAACAGAGATCTCGGTGTCTGTGGGAGATGGAAATTCACCCGCCCTCCTCACGCCGGAATAAAGAAAGTCTTGCCAAGCACTTCTCCCTCACTGTTAGTCAGCTTAAAATGGCAACAAAGGCCGAGGCTGGGGAGGTGCTGCTGCTCTGGGATTGAGGGAGCTGCCCAGAATGATAATTGAGTCTTTTTTCATCTTTTTTTATGAAGCTAGCCAGCTATTGCGCAAAGTAATTAACTGGACAGATGGATACATCAGAATTTGTAACTGTTGCCGGCAACATTAAGACACTTTATTTATTTTTCCCCCACTGAGGCCTTGTCTCAGCCAAAGGGCTCCAAGTTGGGGCAACCCTTCAGAGAAGGGGATAAAATAAATGAGGCTTAAAAAATGAATAAACATCATGGCAGCGTATGCCATCAGCACCTGGTGATCACTGCAAGTAGGGCCTTGCAAGAGCGCCTGTTTGCTTGCGCAAAACACCCCTTGCTTGTGCAGGCAAGGGGTGCAACCACCCCTCAAACACGTGCAGTTGTGAGGGGTTACGCAAGAACGGAGGAACTGCTACAGCAGATCAAGCCAGTGGCACTTACTTCCAAGTACCTAGGTGCTAGCGCTGATCACTGTCCGAGCAGTCCCAAGAGCCCTGAAGTGGCCAGTTGTGAAATAACCTACCCATAATGGTTCCACTATCTTCCTCCCCCTCTGAACCAGAACTTGGTTTATGATTTCAAGACGGAGGGCTTATATCCCTCTCACGCTTCCTCTTTAAAACCCTGTAACCCTGTCCGACGCAACTCTGGATGTTCTCTTCCAACCCTTCTAACCTCTTGCCTTCAGTGATTTCTCGTGGCAAGGCATTCCCCAAGTTAATTAAGGGTTGTGATTTTTGTGTGTGTGTGTTGCTCTTTTTCACCAGCGTTCTAAGTGTGTTACAGTGAGGTGAGAAGCCAAGTCCCCTGCCTGCTCAGAATCTAATCTGCACCATATCCTTGCAAAAAATATTGTAAGCATGGTTAAAGAAACCTGTTGATCAAGAAAAACCTACTGAATATTTCTCCTTGTGCACTCAGATGGAGGCAGAGCTCCCATGTTTCTGTGCATTTCTTTTTCTTGTTTTTCTCCTCCAGAACTACTTATTCAGACCCTGGTCCTAAACACCCCACATCCCCCCGCACTTTTCTGCCTCTGCATAATAAATAATAGCGTTTGTGGGAAGGGAAGCAAACCTGATGTCCCATTGCCCCTGGGAGCTCTTGTCTCTGAGCTTTCCTGGAACGTGAAAGGGACGCCCAAGATTCAGACAGCCGTCGATGCTCCCATTACAGCTGCATAGATGTCTGTCCTCATTAGGGCTGAGACCGTGTAGGTTACAGCACAGTGGTTACAGCAACATCAGAGTGAGCGTGAAGTTGCTGCAGAAATATTGACGATGGAACCAAGGGGGAAAAAAAATATCTCTCTGATTAGCTACAGAATTTTCTTCTCTTTTTAATTAGCGAGCAGGAATCGGGACAAGTTGTAACAACTGCGTGAAGGGGGGGATGCAAGCTGGCGGGAGGGACCTGATAGAAGCTGGCTTTGTGTTAGTGTGGCGAATTTTATGAGAGAGAGAGAGAGAGGGTGAGGGAAACATGACAGGCAAGTGGTATGCAGTGCCTCCTGAATTTGTAATAGCTCCAGCTCCATCGGAATCATCCTCTCATTGGTAAACGGAATGTAAAGCATTTAACAGATCAAATATTGGAAGAGGAACAACCACCAATACCAGCGGGAGGAACCTCACCCAACTCAAACGGGTTGATCAGACTAAAGCCGATATGTAGGGTTATGATTTGGGCTTTTAACGTGTTAATTACATAATTCACTCGATTCCTGCTTCCGGTTTCCTCTGCCTCTTCCCGTTAGCGAAACCCTGCTCTTTGGCTGGGTCTACACTAGCACTTTTGTCAGTTAGGTGTGTGAAAAAACACCCCCATGACCGACATAAGTTTCCCTGACAAAAGCACCGGTGTGGACAGTGCTATGTCGGCGGGAGTGGGAGACAATGACTGCCGCTCACTGGGGGTGGTTTAATTATGCCAGCAGGAGGGCTCTCTCCCGCCAGCATAGAGTGGCTACACAGGAGACCTTATAATGGTGCAGATGCAGTGGTACGGCTGTGCCGATGTAAGGTCTGTAGTGTAGACATGGCCTTTCTGGGAGTTGGTAATTCAGAGATGAAAATTGATCAGGAGTAGAAATGGTTATGGCTGGTAGAAACTTTTCCATAGGAAGTTCTTGTGTTTTTTACACAACTTGTCAGGGTAGGTCAGTTACTTTTTCACAGCCTGCACAACTGACGTGTGGAACTCATTGCCATATGTATTGTTGAGGGCAAGAACTCAGCAGGATTGACCTTATATATGAATAACAAGACCACCTAGAGTTAAAATTTGCAAGGATTAAACAAGAAAAAGAAAAGAAAAACGAGAGGTTTTGGAAGGACATAACTCCTCCTGTTTCACAGTATAAAACAACCTTTACGGCGGGGAGGGGGCAAGAAGAAACTTGCTTTGTGGACAGGTTATCCTATAAAAGCACCTTCCTTGGAAATAGCTGGTACTGACCCTGTTGTAGAAAGGATCCTGGTCTAGATGGGCCAGTGGTCTGATCTTGTATGGTATTTTCTGTTTTCAAGGCTTCACGGTGGCTTCTTGCTGTGGACATTTGCTGCCTTGGAACTGGAGATGTAGCAAACTCATTTCAGACATGGGCCACTAAACCCCAATCAGACAGCAAACAAAACCCAATCTATAAATCCTTCCCAGGGTCCCCTTTATGCTTTTTGTAGCCACTTTAAAAATAAACTTTGCAAGTAGTTCATCCGTGATGCAATTAGACTAACTGCCTCTGCTCCTTTTGTGGAAAGGCCTCTAGACTAATTGATTTTTTTTCAGTTTGGGGGCTGAACTGTAAAATAATAATTAAAAAAAAAAAGGTTGATTAGCGCTGAAATGGATTTTTTTTTAAATGTTTTCAATTGAAAAACTCAAAATGTTTTTTGTTTAGAATTGACTGAAACACTTCGCTGGTCTTGAAATGCCTTTCCCCCCAAAGTTTTTGGCTTCAGTTGTTTTGGGCGTCTTTTACGTCCTTTCTTTTTCAATAGGCCAAACCTCAAACCGGATTTTTCATTTCAAAATGGCAAACCCAAATAGAATGGTCCACACAAAACATTTTGACTTGGCTGAAACCATCCATCAAATTCAACCTGAATTTATACATAGTTGCAGAGCCCCCAGAAATGCATTTTTTGGCAACAATACTATTTGCAAAAAAAAAAAAAGTCACCCTAATCTACGCTCCACGCTGCTGCATAGTGATGCTGTTAGAAACAAGAGGATTCAAACAGGTGCAGCCTTATTTTCCGAACGCTCATCAGTAGGTGGCGTTCTTGCTGTGAGTGCTGGGCCCATGTTTGATCTGCTGGATTGTTGGGGTTTTTAGACCGAGCTATTCCAGTCAATCAGGTCAATGATCTGTAAGGGTAGAAAAGATTCCAGTCCTTGACATCATAAAGCAACGCAGAGCAGTTATGGCTGGGTAATTAATAGACATTCTTAATACTATTGAAGCCCAGAGTGATAGGATAACGAGCGATAGAAAGTCCTCCTATGTAATAGGGAATAGAAAGGGAGCTACAATGTATAAAAGCTGGCAAGGTTCCCTGCAGCAGAGGTGTATGACTGAGGTACAGAGTCAATCTGTGCTGTCCCTAACCTCTGTCTGCCACAAGCTGGGAATGGGCGACAGGGGATGGATCATTTGATGATTACCAGCTCTGCTCTTTCCCTCTGGGGCACCTGGCATTGGCCACTATCGGAAGACAGGATACTGGGCTAGATGGACCTTTGGTCTGACCCAGTGTGGCAGTTCTTATTATCTGGTCCCCGGTGAACAAGGAGTTAATTTAACTGCACCCCACCGCCAGCCTTTTTCACAGCCCCTCAGGGAACTGGTATAAGAGTGGCTGCTGGAGAGAGGTTGTTTTTCACACCCAAGGCTGTAGAGGTGAGATGTCCTGTCCTGCTGAGTCAGTCCACCAGCTCCTGTGCGACAATGGGAGGGTGAAAATAAGAGGTCGGATGTAAGCTAGGTGGAGAGCAGGAGATGAAGGGTAGTTGTGGATGGGGGCTTCCATGGCCCTCTTCCCACATGGGGCAATATTTAGGGCCTCCTCTTTTCATAATGTACAGAAATGAATACGAGCCTCATCCTGCCATCCTTACACAGGCTAAACTCCCATCACAGTCAATGGGAGTTTTTGCTGTGCGAGGATCTCAGAGTTGGAGCCCAGAGTGATGGTGTTCGGTAATATGAGTAGGGTGACCAGATAGCAAGTGTGAAAAATCAGGACAGGAGGTGGTGGGTAATAGGTCCCTATATAAGAAAAAGTTCCAAAAATTGTGATTGTCCCTATAAAATCGGGACATCTGGTCACCCTAAATATGAGGGTTTTGAAACATGAAGGAGAGGAATTATTGAGTGTGCTTGCAGAGTTTAATTAATGTGACGAAATTAAGGAAAGGAAAATTTAGACTGACCATCAAAAGATGTTTCCAGGCAATGAGATATGTGAGACTCTGGGGTAGTCTTCTAAGGTTATTCTTTTTATCACAGGAGAGGCTAAAGGCCTCAGCTAAGATCAGGGACTCATTCTGCGAGGTGATGAACATGTGCATGGTAAGACACAGCCCCTGCCCCAAAGAACTTACAGTATAAAAAAAGCAGGACAGAGTGTAGTGTGATGAGTGGAACTAGAGGAGGTCAGGATTTGGGGGTGGTGTGCTGAGTCTTATAGGACTGGAGGTCAGGAATACAAATTGGGGCCAGGCGGTTAGGCTGCTCAGTATATAACCCTGACCTCTGTGCATGCTTGGTAAAGATCTCTTTCCTACATCTCTGCTTCTTGCTGTGTCATTTATTGCTAATGAAATACAGACAAAGGGTGGGAAGAGAAACTGAGGTACAGAGAGGCAAAGTGACTCGGTTAAGGGCACATAGCAGGCCAGTGACAGACCCTGGAATAGAATCCAGGTCACCCTGACTCCCAATCCAGTGCACTACCTGCTAGGTCACATTGCACCTTTCTCTAAGTGAGCTCCAGTGCTTTTGACATTTAGACCTAGACTGGCTAGAGCACTGAGAACAATCAGGACAGGAATAGCCTACATAACAGACTGGTTTTATTCTTCTATAATTTCTGTAATTAAAGTAGTGGATAGTCAGTCACATGTTGTTTCACGACTAAAGACGGGGGCCACCTGTCCTGTCCAGCTAATCGTACACTAACAATCCTCATATTAGATATGATGAGTCTTCCAAGGTCGCTGCGTTTGCCCGTGATATTCATAACAGCAAAATCATGGCAGCAGATAAAATGCAGTTGGGAAGGAAGATGAGTATAAATAGTTAGCCTGGTAGCAAAGAAAGCCAGGCTAGGCAAAATGTGATCTGTCATCCAGAATGGCCGTCAGGAGAGAGGGCCTGCATGCACGGCGTTGTTATAGGAAAAACCAGTAAGTGCATTATAAAGCAGTAAAATGCTAATATAGCAAATATATAAATATTATCATCAAATAGGGTACTAGCTTATGTTTATAGGGCTAAAATATCAGCCAGATTACCGAGTCAAGCACTTGCCTCTGTATGCTACAAAAATAATGGCATTGGAGAGGCACTGTATTTTTGTTCATGGGACGCTAGACTGGGAGTCCTGCTCTGAGGTGATGATGATAATTCCTTGCACTTACAGAAGGTCAGTATCAGTGGGGAAACTGAGGCACAGGGAAGGGAAGTGACTTGCCCAAGGTCACCCAGCAGGCCAGTGGTAGAGCCAGGAATTGAACCCAGATCTCCTGAGTCCCAATCCAGTGCTCTATCTACTAAGCCTTTCTGTGCCTCTATTTCCCCTTTGTCCGTCTTGTCTATTTATATAGTAAGCTTTTTAGGGCAGATAGTCTCTCACTAGGTGCATGTACAGCGCCTTGCACAATGGGTCCCAGATCTCGGATGGGTTGACATTACTGTCATGCAAACAATAAGTGTCTTCAGTCACATTATGACACTGCTTTACCTTGCTTGTGTGGACAGGAAAACATCTCGTAACCAGATTACTGAGTCGTGTCTCATCCCTGGTAGATCCTGATGACGTGACTCTTACACAGGTATGTAAGCTGTCTCTGCAGGGAAGAATAAACCATTTGAGCTGATCTCAAAATAGTAAAGATTTGTCACAGAAAAAATCATTTTAATTCCTGAGGTTTTTTTGAGAAGGAACGACTTTTCATCCAGTCTATCAAAAACAAAAAGTATCTCTTTTCCTTTTGCTTTTTTTAACCTGTCCCCTTTCCCCCTCTATATCCCTTTCTCCTTTTTTCACTCTCCTCCGTGTAGCCACTGAAAAAGGGGAGAACCCCCACAAAACATTGCTTTGGGGATTTTGCCCCCCCAAAATGGAAAATGTTGAAGAAATGAAAAAGGCCATTTTTAAACCCAACAAACCTATTGGAAAAATTCCATCCAGCTCTAGTTATAATGTGTCTTGGCCACACAGCTATTTAACCACACTTGTTTGTGTGCGCAGTGTAGATACTGCCTTAGAGCTCACCTGAAATAATGTGCATGGCGCCGGTGCCTGTGACATGCAGAGACTACACCCTGCAGTGGTTGCCGTGTCCTGCCCTGTCTCCACTTGAATTCAGACCATGCTAGGCAGTCCAGGCCTGTCAGGGATGGTCCCTGACCTGGCTAAACCATGGTTTGGTCTTGATCAGTGAGATGGGACTTGGCAATGGTGCAAAGAGGTGGCAGATCTCTGGTCCCATCTGAATTGTCCTGCATTAGTGCAGATGGGGCAGGAAAGGAAAGTAGTTCTGGGGAGGGAATTTCCAGCACGATGAAAGTGGGTCTGGCTGGGACTCGCCTCTGCCCAGAAGAATCGCTACAGTCCCTATTCAGCGTGGTGCCCCTTACCTCCTACAAAGGCCTCTCCAATCCTTCAGGAACTGGCCAGAGCAGAAGGCTGAAACATCTCGGGATTAGACTGAATCTTAGGGGTGAAGCTGTGTATTCTCCTTCCCTTTGCTGTGCTGCTGACCAGAAGCAGCAGTTTTGCCACGTCAGCATGGCCTCTCCCTGCTTTCCCAAGAAGCCTACCTCCTGGACCCCAGAAACTCCACCTCACAGTTCTGCTGACCTGCCAGGAGAGGTCCCCCCAAACTTAGTTGAAAGACTGACTGAGCAAATCCTGTCCATGACCCCTGCTGGTCTAACCTTTGGCTCTGCAGTGCAGGGCCGTCTAATGAGGTGGCTCCTCTCCCCAGGCAGAGGAATAGTGTTAGCTATCTGTGCCTTGGCTTTTCCGCAGACCCTCGGTGGTGATTTGATTGTGCCGTTTAAAGCTCCTCTTGCTTCCTCTACCTAAGGCAGACACGTCCCTTTCTGAAGCGCCTGTGACAGCAGCATAACACCAATATCTTTCCATTTAGCTGCTTGCTTTGCTTCTCCCCCTCTCTCTCTTCCTCTCCCTCCATCTCCAGTCCTCTCCAAACAGCTGCCTTTCACCTGATTGGATTTTCACACCTCAGTCTGCGCTTCTCCGGGAGCCTGTCGGCCTTGGTTTGTCTCTGAGCCTCTGCAGCAGGCGGCCGGGCTTTTCCCGCTAGTGCGCCGAGGACTCTGCTTTCTTTCATCACCAGCTGGCTAGGCACCCATGAACCCGATGAGGGGATGCGTCCTCTGGGGCTCTCTTCTTACGGCTGTGTAGTTCAGATGGTAAACGGGGACAGCGTTCAATTCAATTAACTGGGAAAGTCAGTTAATTCCTCTGCCCCCAAGTAAAGAATGCACTTGCACCATATGCTTACGTCCCACTGATGTAAAGATAAGCCTGTGCATGAGTGATTTCTTCAATTAGGGTCTTTCTGCCTCAGTTCTCCAGCTGTACAATGGGGAAAATCATGCTCCCTTTGTCCACCTCATCAACTTAGGCCATGTCTACAAACACAAGTTGTGCCACTTTAAGTATACCAGTATCGTTAAAGTGGTATAAGTCTTCTAGTGTGGACACAGTTATAAAGGTGCTTATTCAGGGACAGCTTTTTTTCCCTCTCCTGTACAGGAAGGATAATAAGCTATACTGGTATAACTGTGTCCACACCAAGGGTTGTACTGGTAAGGTAAAAAAAATGGCACCCCTAACCAACATACTGGTACAAAATCTGAGTGTAGAATGGGGTTTTGATTGGTAGCATTGTGGAGCAGGGAATGTCATTTGCTGTGTATGGATAAAGTACCTAGCACACTGCAGCACAAAATCTCATTTGGGGTTTGGAGGCACTATCATAACCTGAAATGACCCATTTGCTTTCTAGCCATCTCCAGTAGAACTTTGTGTAGCTAGAGTTAGATGAAATGTTCTCAAGGAAAACCACAGCCACAGAAGATTTACCTGGGTTGGGGTGGTACTGCAAACTGAAATAAAGAGACCAGGCTCTTGGAAAGATTCACCAGGTATCAAAGGATTGGTGCACCCGTCCGGCCTGATGAGTAGTGAGAGCCAGGATGAGTCCCGGCGTTGCACTGCAATCGTGAAAGCTGTTGCTTCAGCGTGAAGCTGGGTAGAATTGAGAAGTTCTGATTCTGAATTTTGCTTTGGAATTGTGAGCCCAGGTTTTCCCCGGTTTGATAACTCCGGTAACAGCTGGGGTGAGTTTGACCCATTGATTTCAACTGAACCTGTAACTCCAAATCAAAATTGGGAAGGAGCTAAGGGGTGCAGCATGGAGTGAAACCAAAGGAACCCTCCATATCTAAACCTCTGCAAAGCAACAGATCGGCTGTGTACTTCTGCATAGCTCTAGTTTTGATGTCCCTGGTTGATAATGTCATTAGGGAAACAGCAGCCACATGTGATACTCCAGGCTGGAGTCTGACCCCGTATTCTGTTCAGGTGACACAGTGAATTTGTTTGTTTATAGCCTCTGCTTCCCTTTCCGAGTGGCTCTTTGATCTCAGGTATGTTATTGCATGTCAGTTGCTGCCGACTGCGGAGTTGTCATGTTTCTATAAGGGGTAATGGTGATTTGAAAGTGTGTTTTTTACCCTGAAAAGTCGCTGTGTAAAAATGCCTCTTTTCTATTCAGTATATCTGCGCCCTGTATCTATTCAGTCAGATCTGCTAGCTAGAGTGATAAAAATAAGTTTGTGCTACTTTTTTGCTCCTGCTAGCTCTGCAGAGAGACAGCAGCACAGGGAGAGGAAGCTGGAGTTTTATCTGGCTCGTGCATCAGCAGAAGTGCTGAGTCCCAGTTGAAGGGCCAGCCATCAGTCGGTTACCCATGTGCAACTCCATGAAGACAATGGGCCAGGTTCTCAGCTGGTGTAAATCAGTCTAAGTCCATGAACCCATTGTGCATGCATAGCGGTAACAGGAGCCAACATTCGGTCTGCCGGATCGTTATAACTGGTGACAATTTATGACAAAGAAAGGCCCCAGCATGACTCTCAGATTCCAATGGGTGTCTGAAGGACTGGCAGGGAAAGGGAGGGAAAAGCCCTTTTTTTTTTTTTGGTAAATGAGATAAGCTTGCTCGTTTGATCTGGGGTGAGCAACACACAATCGAGGGATCGCAAGGTGCCGTCTGTGTGGAGACACTTCTCAGAGTGGTGCCGCCTTTTCGAATAAGGCTCAGCAGGTAGAGTCTGAATTGTGAGGGCTCACCCAGGCCGGGGATTGCGGGTGAGGCTTCATGTTCTGTATTGGCAGATTAGACCAGCTGGGCACTTTGGGGGTTTGGAGTTTTTGTCTTTATGCTTTTAACTTCTTCAGTTCTGCAGAGGCGACTTGGAGCCGTTACAGCTCACTCTGGTCTCTTTCCTGTGTTCAGGGTGTTGTGTACCTCACAGGATGTTGCTAAAGGTGTGCCGAAAGGTGTGTTCACATTAGGAAAATACATCAAGGTTTTACTATCGCAGTCTAGGTTCCTAGTGAAAGAAAAGCTCTAAAGGTCTGTCATCATTGCAGAGGTATTTTGAGCTCTTGCTCCGGTGTTGCTCCAGCCTCTCTCCTGTCCACGTACAAGAACCTCTAACCTGAGTTTAGTGGTGCTTTAGATCTGAGCTAGCTGATGTGTCCTGGGGTCTAGGTCGGAGCCTGGCTGCTGCTTTCAGTTGGGCTGGTAACGCACCCACTTTGCAGTGAAGACGCAGGCTGAGCTGTTTGAGTGCTGATGGTCCTCCAATGCATTCCCCCATGCGCTCAGAAGGACAGACATAGGATCCCACAATTCGCTAGAACACCTCTGCTTAGTGCAGCACAAAGAAACCTGGGAGGTGCCCCAGAAATCCTAGCGACGCGCTCCGGGGGGCGTGGCACTAGTGAGGGCATGGTAACTCAGGCAGGGCTTTGCACTTTGTGGCTGGGCTAACCGATCAGCACCGACGCAGGTGCCGATCACCCAGGTTAACTCTGCAGTGAAGACATACCCGAAGGGTTTGTCTTGAGTAGAGTTGTTTTCTCGTCAGGTGAATTGATTGAGGCCGACCCGGAGGGTGAAGAGCAAACATTTGTGGCCTGTAACAAACAAACAAAAACAAAAACTAGCCTTTACAAAGGTGCTAGGTATCTGGAGTTAACTGGCAATCGGTCAGGGCCTCAAGTGACTTAAGATGAGAGAAGGGGTTTTAAGAAGGGCATTTTATCCCCATAATCCCAGACAATCACTTTCAAGACCTGTTTTCCTCCTCTTTTTCCCCCCTTTCGTAATACTTAGCACTTACATCAAGCACTTTATCTTTTCAAAGTGCCAAACAAACATTAATATATCTGAAAGAGGGGAGTAAGTAATTTTAATCAACTGATTGGGAAACTGAGGCACAGAAAGGCTGCCACCTGCCCAGGACAGGCGAACCAGGATTAGAATCTGGGAGTCCTGATTCTCAGCACGGTCCTCCCTGCACTGGGCTGGGCTGCCTCTGTCTAACCCTTTTTATTTGGGCATAAGCAATACCTGCTCCTGTATTTTCCACTTCATGCATCTGATGAAGTGGGTTCTAGCCCAAGAAAGCTTATGCTCAAATAAATTTGTTAGTCTGTAAAGTGCCACAAGGACTCCTCGTTGTTTTTGCGGATACAGATTAACATGGCTACCACTCTGAAACCTGTCTAACTTTTGTCTCTATTGGGATTTCAACCCGTGGAGCTGCACCAATGCCAGCCCCTCGCACGAGCACAATTTGCATTGGTGTAACACTGTTTGCATCAGTGCAGCTATGGCAGGGGCCGGAATGTCAGTGTAGACAAGTCTGTGGCTCCTGCTGATTTATTTAATAAAGAATGCCGTTTGAGATGATTACAGAGGACCTTGATCAGAAGCACAGAGGTTATCCAAACTCAGCTGAAAACAGACAGCGCCCCAGCACAACAGGGTCATGGCTGCAGCTAGCACTCCTCCCTTATGTCCTTCAGCTCGCCTCTTCGGGGTGGCGGTGGGAGGCGGGGGGAGAGAAGAAAAATTGTCCTCTTTTTGCCAGGCTGTGAAGAAAACAAAGTATGAATTGTCGTAATTTAGTGGGCTCCCGAGTAAATTTGTATTTCATTCTGATTATGGAGTGTGTTCTCTAATTGCGGCAATAAAAAGGAATAGTCCATCTTCTCAATGCAAACGGCAGTTCTGATTGTTATTTAATTAGTTGATTCCAGTGTTCCGGGGTGAGCTCGGAATTACAATCATGACTCCTATTATTTCAATAAGATTGCTGAATTAATTAAGAGGACAATGGGATTCTTCATTGTTGACGTCTTAAGAACGCGCGACAATAACTTTAAAATTGAAGGAATAATAAAAGGCCATTATGGATTCCCCTCCTCCCCCCCGCCATAACAGAGCACTTCGGAAAGACACAAATGGTTTGCAGTATCCCACCCCCTCCTCCCTCGTGCATTGGGCTCGCTGGGAGAGCAGCCGCTGGGAGAAGCATTAAAGGTTTTGACTCAAGTTCCTGGCCCTGCGCGGGAGGACGCTGGAGTAATGCTGTAGGAGAGAGGGAACAGCAGTGTCCCTTTTGCAGCTGTTTGTGTGCCTAGAATGGCAATAGCAACTGCGCGGCAGCAGGAGAGCGTGTTGCTGGGAATGGAGAATGAAATGGAGAAAGCAATTCTACAGGGTGGAGAGAGAGAAGTGTGTGGGGTGGGGCGGTTGTTGCTGCCAGATTGAAGCACTCTTCACCACTCTCCTTTTCACTCTCTCTTCCTCTATGAAGTTCCCAGACCTCAACTAAGCAGGGTCAGTAGCTGGATGGGAGAATTCTGATAAAAAGACAGCGGGTGCTGCAATGAATGGTCAGTATGTTGGATCCTCAATCACTACCGCACCCCGCGTCTCTGTGTGGTGCTAGGGAGTGCCAGGCTACTGGAGTTTATCTTCACTGGGGAGTGGACTCAAGATGACTGACTCAGGTTCGCCTGGTAGTGAGTCACCCTGAGAGTTATGCCTACACTGCAAAAAGGGGGTGTGTTTAACCCGAGAGCTAACTCCGGTTCACATTTCATTGACAGAACACGGAGCAATGGTCTCAAGTTGCAGTGGGGGAGGTCTAGGTTGGATATTAGGAAAAACTTTTTCACTAGGAGGGTGGTGAAGCACTGGAGTGGGTTACCTAGGGAGGTGGTGGAATCTCCCTCCTTAGAGGTTTTTAAGGTCCGGCTTGACAAAGCCCTGGCTGGGATGATTTAGTTGGGAATTGGTCCTGCTTTGAGCAGGGGGTTGGACTAGATGACCTCCTGAGGTCTCTTCCAATCCCAATATTCTATGATTCTATGATATGAAATAGCAGCGAAGACTCAGCTGCCCAGAGTGATTGAATTAGCAGCTGATGAGTTAGGCCTATATCGGTATAACAACGTCGCTCAGGGGTGTTAAAAATCCACATCTCTGAATGACATAGTTATACGGACCTAACCCCCCCGGGTAGACAGCGCTGTGTTGGCGGGAGAGCTTCTCGGAGAGGCGGATTAACTGCACCCTCTCCATCGGCATGGTAGCGTCTTCACTAAAGTGCTACCTGGCACGGCTGCACCGCTGTAGGAGAAGACAAACCCTGCGTTAGCACGTCTCCTCTGACAGGCCAGTTAAAAGCACCGCCAGACTCTGCAGGTTTTTGTGTTTGAACGGGAATTGAATAAGTGGCAGGACTTTAGGTATAGCTTGGGTTAGCTCTTCGGTGAAGATAAACTCCTAGATAGGACTTAAAACAAAGGGCCTGAAAATCCAGAGCCTTTCCATTGAGTTTAGTGAGACTGTGAACAGGTCTTTTGGGCATTAAGGGGTTTGTGGTACTTTTTTATGAGAGAAGGGGGGTGTTAACACAGATGGCCTCACTCCATTCAAATGCAGGTTGTTATATTCCATCCACCTAAATTCCCCCTGGATATGAGATTCTTCTGGAACTAATCTTTTGTGAAGAATATTTTTTCTTTTCACTTTTAAAATTAGCGGCCTTTCACTTTCAGGGAACGTGGGGACAGTGAATGAAGGCAGCCAATTAAAAACAGATAAAAAGTGATGCTTCAACAATGCACGATTAACCTGGGGGGCTCGTTGTCCAAGTTATAATATAACTTTTGAGGGCAGAATTGGACATTTATATGGCTGACAAGAATATCCAGAGTAATAATAGTAATGATGAAATAAACAAGAGTTATAAACTCTTGCTTCAGGGCATAACCTAGTGTCTGATTTATAGGAGTCAGGAGGAAACTTATTGTGATATGCTGCATCTTTAGGAACTATTGTTTCATCTTTTAAAAGGTTAACCATATGTTTAAGCTAACCCGTGAAAGCACAAAAACTTCAGACTATTATACTGAGATGGGCCAGACAATATAAGCCCATAGAATTTTCACAGGCCTTTGGATCAGTATATATTTGTGTGTTCCTGGCTTGCTGGGGGTGGGTCTCTGTCTGGAATCAGGAATCATTGGAGGGTGATTAATGCACATTCCCAAGGCTGGTTGTGCGGATACCCAGTTTTTGAGGATTCGCCCTCTGGGGAAAGAGGCTGTGACTGGTTTGAGCTATTTCAGGAGCCCGGAGAACAAAGCCTTTTGCAGAATAGAGACTGAGCTTGATCTGACAGTGGGGGCATTGTGAACTACAAACTGACATGCCCTGATAACCAAGAGAGGCAATCCTTTAAAGAAGGTGTTGAAAGACCCTGGTACCTGTCTGGGATTCCCATGAGGACCGATGGGGAGGGGCAGGGGCAGGCATCTGATAAGCATAAATATGCATTGAAATCCTCTTATTGTCTTACGCTTTCTTTTTTTATCCTAAAATAAACGTACGCTGCTTTGAAAGAACGGTGTGGTGACGACACAAGGCTGGATTAGATGTACTACTGGTCTGACCCAGTATGCCACTTCCTATGGGTATGTCTGCACTAGAAATGCTGCAGAGGCTGGAGTGTAGACATTCACCACAGCGATAGAACCGGATCTCCCATCACTGTAGTAAATCCATCTCTCTAAGTCAACGGAAAAATTCTTCCACCCACCGAGCGCTGTCTATGCAGGGGCTTAGGTGCGTTTACTTACGTTTCACAGGGAGGGACGTTTTTCACAGCCTTGAGCAATGGAGTTGAGCCAACCTAACTTTGTAGTGTAGATCAGCCCTATGCTGTGTAGTGTTGCTGTACGCTGCTGAGGCGCTGCTATTTTCCACCCCAGAGGAGGCTGTGTTTCAAGTGAACTTTATGTGTCTCTAGTTTGTCCTCTTAGTGTTTTGAGAATCTTTTGGACTCTGTTCCACAGAAGAACATCATTCCTCCATGTGTACGTGTCTGGATTGTCCAGTAAGGACACCCAATCCCACAGGCCACAGGACTAGAACAGAGTCTGAGTGAAACAGTAGGGAATTCCCTAACAGTTGTTAGTGATCCCTGCACAGAGCCCTTCACAAAAAAGGGAATGTAGGGCACTTCTCTGAAACCTGCACTAGTTAGCAAGGTGGCTGTGAATGAGAGAGGCAGGAGGTATCTAGATTTCTCAGTGAAAACAATGGTTTATTGTGTTACCTTTTTCTTTTATTGAAAATATATTCCGTTTAACGACCTTTCGGGCAGCTTATTGTGATGTGGCTTTTATTGTCGCTGACTGCAAATTTGCTGGGATATTACAGCTTGGCAGTAGCAAAAATCACAAAACGGATTTGCTCATAAAACATTAGGGGAGATATCAAACATGCAGTACTAATCTTTCCCAGCCAAGGCGGGCCTTGTGGTTTCCTAGTGGCAGACTCTGCACAAATCGCCCTTCCCTTGGTGTCTGTATAGTGTCAGGCTCCAGGGCTCAGACAGGGGAAAGTTGGACAGGGTGTGTTTGTTACGCCCCACTTTTCATTTTAGAGGCATGATGCTAACCTCTTTCTGGGGAGGCTACAGGATCTAGTGGCTATGACACTGGACTGGGAGTCAGGAGGCCTGGGTTCCGTTCCTGGCTCTGCTACTGATCTGCTGTGTAACCTTGGGCAAATCACTTCATCTCTGTTTTGCCACCCATCCTTTGTCTATGTGGATCGCAAGCTCTTTAGGGTAGACATAGTCTCTTATTATGTGTATGTACAGCACCTAGCACACTGGGGGTCTTCATCTCAATTGGGGGAGGTTCTCCCCATAGGATCATGGGGGGTGGCTAGACAAGGGTTGGATGTAATCAGGGGTGAAAGTAACTTACGGGACTTACCAGTAGGGCCAGAGTCCTCGGGGAGTGGTGGCCTCACCCGGAAGAGGTGGGGCCTCAAGATTTAAAGGCCCTGGGGCATGGGCTGTGGCTGGGAGCCCCAGGGCCTTTAAATCCTGAGCCCGGCTGCTGGAGCTGCGGGGGAGGTTTAAAGGACCCAGGGCTCCCCACAGTGGCCGGAGCACCGGGCCCTTTAAATCCCCACTGCGGAAGCCGGTGCAGTCCGGCACGGTGTACTGGCTCTTGCCGGTATGCCGTACCAGACCGTACCAGCTTACTTTCACCTCTGGATGTAATAAATCTTAGGGCAACCTCTTTGCCAAAGTGACCCCCTTCCCCATTCATTCCTGCTCGGGGATGAACTGTGCTATTCTTAGAAGGAGGGAAGCCCCATAAAGACGCAGTGAACAGAGTATTGTGCAGTGTGGCCTGATTCTGCAAAGTGCTGAGCACTACCAAGGAACTCGAGAGCAGGGGAGGTTTTTGGCACCTCTTGGGAACCAGCCAAACCCTCTTTGGCAAACCAAAGTGCAGATGACGGTGGGGAAGTTTAGAGTGGAGGAGGCATGCTTGCGGGAGGACGAGGTTGCAAATCTTCACTTGGAAGTTGGAGCTGGGACTAGAGGGGGTTTAGGCGGGAGAGGGAGAGGGAGGTTTTGCTGTCCCATAAAGAAATCCAAGCAGCTCTTAGAGGTGAGGATGACGGGCACTAGAGAGAACCCCAAGATAAGTAGATTCCTGTCACCAGGGCTTGCATTAAGAAAGCACATTAGATCATCTGCTTGTGTGGGGGATTTCCTACCCTGTAACCCTGCACGTCGCCTCCTGTCTCCCCCCACACACTCACCTCTTCAGCTGCAGCCATTTGGAAATGACCTCAGGATTGCCTGAATCCCTGCTGTGTCCTGGAGAGTGTGGATGTGTTACAATGGGTATCTGGTCGCAGGGGTCATGTGGTTGGTCAGTGTCAGTGTTCAGATGGGCTGGGACGGGAGGGCCTGACATGCAGATAATTCAGGGAGCTCCTGGGCAGCTGTTGATCATGATTGTTTGTTCTGTGTAGGACCGTAGCACCTAGAGTCCCAGATATGGATCAAGACCCTGTTGCGCTAGGTGCAGCACAGAACACGCTTTTTATCTGCTAACCAACCTCTGATCCCCATTTACCTCTCAGTTCCCTCCCCTTGCCCCATTCTTCCTCCTCTTCCATGCACGCTTACCACCTCCCCACATCTCCCCGCTGTTCCTGTCTCCCTGCCAAGCTGATCCCTGAACAAGTGTGTTCTCACCTGCTAGAGAAAACTCACCCTGGCAGCACTTCAGCTGAGCTTTTAGCCAGACGTGAGTAACGGGCAGTATTTCAGCATGGCCGGGAGCTTAATGAACAAGCTCTGTGCCAGAGCAGGGCCGGAGCAGCCCGGAGATCTGGTGGTTTGTTTGCCGCTCTAGCTCCACTCCGGAGACTGCAGCCGCAGCCTAGATATCCTTTCCGTCTCCTTGATCTGCTGCAGCCGGCATCGGAGGCTGCCCCTGCAAGGACAAGGCTGGCTACTCCTTGGAGTTGGGAACCGAGATTCGCCAGAGGTGACCATGTGCGAAGGAGCAGGGTGGGAATGGGAGTGCAGCCCTGGAGCTGTTGGGGATGGGGTGAGGGCTCAGCAGCAAGAGGATTGAGGGGAGGCTTTCGGGGTGGGGAAGATGACGTTCGAGATCCGTCATCCCCACCGTGTCTATCGCTCACTTGACAAGTCGACAGGATGCCACTGCTCCTGAACCTAAATCGGATCCAGACGACTCAGAGATGGAAAGCGAGGATGGGGCAGGGGGACTGGAAGTGATGGAGAGATGATGGATCTTTATCTCTTTTTTACTTATTATTCTTTGACTTTGAACCCTTACAAACCTCTTGTGCTGGGCAGCAAAGGGAGGGGCGGAGGGATCAGGAAGAAATTAGTTTGTCTCATCAGTTTCCTCTTGCTCTTTAGAAGTCGGAGCTGGAGAAAATACCTAGTGGATGGTCCTGTGCAGCTTTGTTCCCTCCGGTCTATTCTCTCATTGCCTGGTCCCACCTTCCTCACACCCCCTTACCCATTTCTTATCCCTCCTCTCCCACTGCTGCTATCTGCAGCCCAAGAAAATCCACTGCCACCAGCCTCTATCTCCCATAACTGACTGTCTCCGGGCTCCTAAACATCTTTAATCGCTCTTTCCCTCTGATAAGTCAAATGAATTTTTCTTTTTCCTGGCCCACAATTCTTTGCTGTTAGCTGCTGGACTCGGACGGCGATTCGGTCAGATATTATGAGATGTGTTTGTTTATTTCTCAACTCCGTGGCAGAAGAAACTTGCCTGAGAATTTGTAACCCAAGAGGGAAAGGTGCCAGTTCTGTTCCCAGGGCTCAAGGGGGAAGATAAGGATTTGCTGGCCAGACTTTCTGCATCTTTGTGATCAGAATCATTGAATGTTAGGTGAGGACTGGTCCTCCAGGAGATGCAGAGATAAAGGAGCCTGGGAGGAGAGGGAGGAGAGAAGGAGATGAATAGGAAAGGTGGAGAAAAGAGAGAGAATCAGGGAGAAGGAAAAAAAAGCAATCAACACCCTGGAGCTCTGGAAAAAAGCCAGAGAGAGAAGAGCACAAACGACTGGCAAACTGACAGTCAATTTACTGTCTCCAGGAGGGACCTGGCGGGGTCCTGGGGAAGCCACAGGGTCCTGCACCCCCACTTCACAGTCAGACGTGACTCTCAGCCAGCCAGTAACACAGAGGTTTATTAGATGACAGGAACATGGTCTAAAACAGAGCTTGTAGGTACCGAGAACAGGACCCCTCAGCCGGGTCCATCCTGGGGGGCAGCGAGCCAGACACCCAGGTCTGCACTCACTCCTCGTCCACAGCTAGCTCCAAACTGACTCACCCTCCAGCCCCTCCTCCTCTGGGCTTTGTTCCTTTCCTGGGCCAGGAGGTCGCCTGATCCCTTTGTTCTCCAACACCTTTAGCTATCACCTTGCTGGGGGGAAGGGCCCCGGCCATTAGTTGCCAGGAGATAGAGTGTCGGCCATTTATGTGCACTGGCCCTTTGCTCTGCAACACTCTCACCCCCTAGAGACTTAAGAAATGCATAGGGGAAACTGAGGCACCCACACAGTATTCAGAGGAAACCTTAAGAACAGTCCCACTTCGTCACAACACCCAAACGTGGAACTGAATTTAGACCTGGCACAAGAGGCTTGACACTTGTTCAGCTATGCAGGGGGTTGTGCCCACTTATTCCAGAGCTAAACTTGGCTTTAAACCTGCAAATCATTTTAAGATTATGAGGGACGGAGTGTATTCTATATAGGTTCTTCTCCCACGCTTGGCGCCGTAATCTTAGTGCACCTTCCGGTAGTGGATTAAGCTACATGACTACACATCTGTCACAAGTTGTTTGTTCTCTCAGCCTCTCACTGGGGGAGAAGAATGTGCAGGGGAGTGTCTTGTTTTGGTAGGTTTTTTTTTTAAATGTACGTGATGCTCTGCATTTATGCTGGAGAAGACGAGGTCAAGGAACTGTGCCTTGCATGCTGGGTGGCAGGTGGTGAGGTTTGGGTCCTTAGTTCCCAGGGGAGTTCATTGCACAGTGTTCAGGTCCCTTCCCGCCAAATGATTTAAAACCTTGCACCTTTCCCTAGAGACGCTGAGGCATGTTGCAGGTTTTTAGGGGAAAGAGTTTGGGCGGGACCCAGATACACAGGAAAGGGAGTGGGGAGAAATTACTAAGGAACAACATTTCACCATCTTTGCAATTGGATCTTATCGGGTGCTGCTAATCAGCCATGTTGAGCAGGGACGTAATAAGTTTGAGGCACGTGGTGTCGGCGCTTCACCTTAGGCATGCGATGTTGGTCCCTGCTGCTCCAACCAGAAAAATAACACTGATGATCAGAAGCAATAGCTTCAGCATCTCCTGCTGCTCTAGTCACTCCGCCATCTGCATCACGCTGCCTTTCTGCTGCGGAACCCATGCTCCCTGCCGCTCGAGCACCTGTTCTAGCGTCAACGATTCCAGTACCCATTTCAGAACTCTTTCCCTCAGACCGTACTCCTGGCTGCTTCCACAAAATCACCTCCCGCTGCTTTAGCTCAGCTCCTTTCAATGCTCCTGGACCTTCAACTGCTCCAGCACTGATGCCTGTGATCCGTCGAGGCCAGCATCATAAAAACATAAGAACGGCCACACTGGGTCAGACTAAAGCTCCATCTAGCCCAGTATCCTGTCTTCCGACAATAACCAGTGCCAGGTGCCCCAGAGGGAATGAACAGAACAGGGAATCATCAAGTGATCCATTCCCCTGTCGCCCATTCCCAGCTTCTGGCAGACAGAGGCTAGGGACACCATCCCTGCCCATCCTGGCTAATAGCCATTGATGGACCTACCCTCCATGAACTTATCTAGTTCTTTTTTGAACCCTGGTATAGTCTTGACCTTCACAACATCACACCTCACCTGCTCCTGTACCAATTGCCATTGATCAATTTACAAGCCCCCGCCCCCTCTGTGTTTTCTGCTTGTGCATTTTATTTGCTCCTGGATGGCTCCCTAGTTAGATGAACAGAACAGTTTAAAATAAATCTGATGAAATTGTGGTGGAAAGGAGGCACTTGGGAGCTGAGAGTGATCCAGCAGTGGAAAGAAAGAGTCAAACTTCCCTTTTGTGTAGCTGTGGGAGAGCTCTTGGGTAAGACCAGGCACTCTAAGGCTAGCACAGAGAACATGTCCAGGTGTTTCATTCATTGGCTGAATCAGCCACTGTCTCCTTTGACAGGAATATAGATGCAATGGTTCTTTTTCACTCTCTCTGAAATTGCTTTGTAATAACAGTAGGAGTTGGAGAGGCATTTTTATTGATTAAACAATCGAGGCTATTTGTCTTTACAAAACCAAAAATATAGAGGTGTCTCTTGCATCCTAGATATACATTATACACTTTTATTTATTAGCAGCACCAGTCTCAGTAATCAAGCTGATGTTTATGATGGGTTGGTTCGCAACACTGGATTGAGATGAAATAAGGGGTGTGGAAGTGCAAAGGGAATCTGATGTAAATATACTGAATAACAAGGGCTAGGTAGAGGGAATTGAGAAGAGAGAGATCAAGCTTTGGCTTAGTGGAGGGAATATATTATCTAGGGGAAGAATTACCACCGAGACATGCCTCTTTCTACTCTTTCCCTAGTGATTTCTGATCCCATTTCCCCCAAATATGATTTCAGTTATTGGACACCTCGTGCTGCCTGCAAATCCCCCTGACCCTTATGCAAAGCAAACGGGTGATTCCACATCTCAGACATTTCTACAGTTTAAACAGTCACATTTGTTGCACCCTGAGTTGGAATGAGGTACTCCTGGTGGATTTATGTCTGTGGACAGGAAGAACACACTTATGTGCTCTGTGGCTGCGTCTGTTCTTCATTTTGCATGTGCTTTGTATTTTCACATCTGTGTGCCAGGTCAGGTTGATCTCTGTGCAGTATTTGTGTTCTGAATGTCTGCACATGCTTGTCCCTCCTTGTATATATGTGGTTTCTTGTCTTCATGTCTGGTCTGTCTCCTGTGTGACTTGGGACTAGGAAATGTGTTGATTAACATGTGTATTGTGTGTGTCTGCATGCACACGTGACATATTTATTTAGGAGAGTGCCTTTGTCTATTCTGTGAGTGTCTCTCTGAACATATATGTGCGTGTGTAGATTTTGTGTGTGGTCTTTGTATATGTATGAACATCTCTCTGACAGTGGGTGTATTTATGAATGTGTTTCAGTGCGTTTGGGTGCATGAGGCCCCTTGGGAGTCACTTGGAGGCAGTGGTTTATGCAAACCGTTTCAGCTGTCGAATACTAGAGCTCTCCTCGGAGGGCCCTGCAGGCTGACTCAGTGCTGTTGCGTCTGAGTGAAAATCCCTGGACAGAGATGCTTGCTTTGGCTGAGACACATAGTGGTGTGATGGAGGTAGCTTGGATTCTTCAGACATCTGCACTTCTCTTTGGTTCCATGGATGAAAATTCCCTTACCTACCTTCCTGGGCAGACAATCACAGAGCCATTGCACCATCCCCATAAGGTGGTTTGTCCTATCATAAACCAGTATGACTGAATTATTAAGAGATCATTCTAATCCCAGCACTGATGCTGGGTTTTTGGTTCCAGTTCTGGAGGGTTTTTTATAAAAGTCCTCTTCAGTCACTTGACTGACCGACTGACTCCTGCCAAACTATATTCATGAAGTTCAGTTTCTTGTCCAGAACTGGGAGCTGCAACACACAGATTGGAGGAGAAACCAATTGAGCTTGAATTGCCTTTGTGGGTGTATTTGTTGATATGGTATCTAGTGCACACAGTGTGTTTATGTATGCCTCAGTTACCTTTGCTCCGTGTAGCAGTGTGTCTGCCTGAATTGCATGTGTGTGCGTACATAAATACAACCCATACACACACGTAGCTGGATTGCCTTGTTGTCTGTGTATGTCGTGTATATTTGGGTGGTTCTCCATGGATTTGATCTCCGCATGTGTGCATGCTGTCTCACATGTGTTGAGGTGCGTGTGTGCTATCTGACATGATTTGGTCTCTGTCGGAGATTCCTCCGGTGGGTCATCTCATAATGGCAGAATTGAATCATTGTTATAGGCTTGGCAATCCCATGTGGAACTTTTTAGAATATTGCAGCGCTTTTCATCAAAAGAACTCTGCAAACTTTCCAAAGTTATTCCTGTTCACAGCTTTCCATACAGACCTGGTAGAAACGGTTTTCATTTTTCTTTTTAATCGGTTGGAAATTTTTGTAAAAATACCCCCCCCCTTTTTTTTTAAAGGGGAGTGTTGTCAAAGAACTGAAATTTTTTGATGAAAATGGGAGGCGGGGAAGATGTTTCTGTCAAAATTCAGTTCTTTGATGAAAACCCCTTTTAAAAAAATAAATTTGACATTTTTTCATGAAAATTTCTGTTTGGTAAAAAAAAAATTCTTTTTCTACCATCTGAATTTATGAATGATACTTAGGAATGTATTCACCTCTATCTAAAGTGGTGATTAAATCTTCTGCATTGACTGGCTTGCTCTCCTTTTCACCTTCCTATTTTTTCCTGTGCATAAAGGGCTGGTGGTGAAGGTCAAATCATTTTAGTGATGAGAAAATTGAGGTGTAGAGGAGGAGAAGTGACTCAGCCCAAGTCAGCACAGCAGAATACTGTTCAAACTCATTGTCTCCTGATTCCCAGTCCAGCGCTTTATCCACTGGACCACGGTAGCTTCTCTTTGACAACCTTGGAGACGGACACCATGTGTCTACAGAATAGGCAGGGCATGGGGAGATGCACAACAAACTTGCCCACTTAATATTCCCCCCCCCCCAGCCATTTCTAGGGACGAGAGGGGAGCTCAGTCTCCATTGCTCACTCACTCTTTAGCCCCCTTGTTGGTGGCTTCAGCAAAAAGGCCCATCAGTGCTAGAAGTGATAATGGGCAGCAGGCCGGTCTGAGGATACTTCGCTGGCTTCTATTACTGAGAATAGAATTACAAGGGCAAAAGTCTCCTCTGGCATATGCTTCAGTCTGGCGATGGTGAAAATGGGTAGGGACCGGAATGGAAGGAAATGGAACCCATGATCAGCCACCTGCCTCACCCTGTCTCTGTCTCTTCGCTGTGATAATGAGGATACCGTCACTGAGCTGGGAGTGAACGTCTGGCGATGCTGCACTAGGCCAGGGGAGCAATTTCTGTTGATGCTGCACAGCTGTGATGTCACTCCCGGGCGCCTTACTCCAGTCTTTGGATCTGAATCACTCTTCAGAGGAGCATAGCTTAGAAAACTCAGTGATTTGCTTTGGGAATATCCCCCCTCTCCCAATTTGCTCTGTTGGTTCGGCGGGATCTTTAAATGCAGCTGCCTTTCTTTCTCCTGGCCACCGAGAGCGACAGTCTCTCTCTCTTCCCTGGCACATCTTTCCTTCTGTTTTCATGCCTCCCCTTCCCTTTGCCAACTTCAGACATTTCCTTCACTCCGGAGGATTGCACATGCCTCTTGAGCATATTGGAGGGGCGAAAAAGTAAGTCATTCATGTAGAAATCCACAATTAAGAAGCTGGGAGGAGCAGAACCAGCCTGAGTGTCTTCATGTTGCCATCGCTTTAATGCAAAGGATTTTTGAAGCTTGCTGAAAAAGTTACCTTCCTGTATTTGGTTCTGGGAATCCTTTTTATCTGAATGTTTTCAAATGACCCCTGCAGCATCTTCTATGAGCAACAAAGTGGTCAAATGCTTCAGGCAGGATGAAAAGTGGCCACCTGTCTTGCTTGTACGATGCTCAGCTTGGAACTGAAGTCACTCTGATTTTATTTTGAGCTGACAGCTGGATTCCATTTTTTTTTTTTTTTTTTAGCAGTTGTGATTAATCCTCCAGGACAGTATATGGCTCAGTAATGTCAGGACAGCACAGTCTTTTTTTCACTGCACAGTTGGTTTCAATGCAGCTGGGATTGATAGTTACCCAAAGTTTGATGGCTGTGTGAAATGAGTTGGCAGGTGCCTGGGCAATTCCGGGATGTCCACATCACACAATCATCACAACCGTTGTTATTCTTTGTATTAAGGTAGAGCCTAGAGCAGGGTTTCTCAAACAGGGGTCGGCCGGACCTGTGGACAGGGCAGGTAAACACACCGGCTCGGCCCGCCAGGGGCTTTCCCTACACAAGGGATGACCCCTGTTTGAGAAACTCTGGCCTAGAGGCCACAACTGAGATTGAGGCCTCATTAGGTGTGGGGCCATGTGACTATATAATAAGAGACAATTTTTGTGGGATGTAGGTAGCTTTGGGTCTAAACTTTCTTCCACACTGGGACACTGTAATACGCTAACTTCCTCACCAGCCTGGGGAATTATGAGCCACAACAAATTAGTCTTTGACCCTTGGCACTGGGCCTCATTTACCATCCAAATGATCAGACTGGAAAACTTCCAGCTGGGGCTTCCCACCTGGAGCCATCCATCCTTCCTCTGGGACCACTACAGGAGACTGACCGTCCCTGCAGATTCCTCCTGCTGTTCCCCCTCAAATGAGCCACTTGCTGCCTTTTAGAATCACTTACTCCCTTCCAGGTTGTGAATGACTAGGGCTAGCCCAGGCTTCTGGCTTTTCAAAGGGGCCAGGCCACCCTGTTAGACGCTCCTTGGGAGACATCTAGCTGGTATCCTCCTCCCAGTTAGCAGTATGGGAAAACCAGGGCGGTGGCACCCCAGAGGCTGAGAACCCTTAGACCAGGGATCTCAATCTGGGGCTTGGGACTCCTCAGGGGGTTGTGAGGTTATTACATGGGGGAGTCGTGAGCTGTCAGCCTCCACCCCAAACCCCTCTTTGCCTCCTGCATTTATAATGGTGTTAAATATATAAAAAAGCATTTTTAATGTATAAGGGGGGTCGCATTCAGAGGCCTGCTGTGTGGAAGGGGTCACCAGTACGAAAGTTTGAGAATCAGTGCCTTAGACTAACCTGAACGACTTCCCTTGAAATGAAGGACATTGGAGAGGTGAGGTCAGAGGTGGAACCTGTGTGATGTTTCTTTGGATGAAGTTGGTGGCCTTCGTTCCCTTTGCCTGCCTTCTGTGAACTTTATGTCCTTTAGACAAGGTGATGTGTGCGCTGGGCAGGCCAGGGTAGAGAGGAAGCACAGCCGGAGAAACATTGCGCTGGGGTAGGGAGAGTCAGTTTCTTCAGCTTCTTTTTTGGATGGGGTGGGCGGGAGAATTGCCACTCGGTTTTCCTTGCCCGTTTTACCAGATTAGAAACCGGATTTTTGTTTGGTTGTTTTTTTTTTTAATTTGCTAGTGTGTTGTCCTAGAATTACAGCGCTTTTCCCCGCATCATCTCCCTTGAATGCAGTCTTACTCCACCTTTTTAAATTTCACCATGCAGCCTTCTTTATACAAATACAGAGGTAGTTAAAATCCCCGTTTTACTGCAGAAGAGAAAAAAGAAAGAGAAACGACAGAATAGATGAGCCCACAGCAACAACTGTTTGGAGAGAGAATCCCAGCGAAGCTGCTACTTTCACTAATTAGAAATCTGACTTCCTTTTAGGAAGGATAACGTCTACATTTTCAGATTCCTGTTCTTGCTCCTAATTACTTCTCCATTAAATGAATAAAGCCGTTGTGTTGTGTACGTTTTACTTACGGAATCGCTGAGCCGGAGAATATTGCCTGGAAATGTCTGTCTTCTTTCTTTTCTCTCCCCCACTACTTTCTCCCCTCCCTTTTCCCCCCGCAACAGATTAAAAAACTAAGTGAGTCAGAGGCTGATGCAAGCAGTTGGGCTTAGGGGGAAAAAATTATGCCAGTGCATCCTTCCTGGAGAGCTGGAGTTAGGAGCTATGATGGAATAAATAGGTCTGTTGAAGTCTGCAGGGTGCTGGTAGGAAACTGGGTTGGAGGAGCTGGCTGGTAGTTATGATGGCTCTGTGCTGATTGATTCACCTGCAGTACGAAGAATCAAGAGAAGTTTCAAGTACTGGGCTGGAACTTGATCCCTGTGCAGTGAAGACACAGGCTAAGTTCTTTGACTGCTGGTAGTCCTCCAGTGCCTTGCCACAGGTCCCCCCGAAAGACAGACAACTTCTCCCCCAATTGACTGGGAAAGAGTCGTAGAGAGCTGTGGCCCAAAGAGTTAGCGGACATGCCATCAGATACACACGGGCAGGTTCAGAGCCAGTGGGGACGCGGTAACTGGGTATAGTGTTGTAGTGGGGACGCTCACACCCGGGCTAGGCTAACTTGGCTGCTCAGACCAAGTGCCGGTCACCTGGCTTCTCTGCAGGGAATGACCTGATTCTCAGAGCACCGCTTTGGTGATGTAAATTACAGTCACGCTCGCACTGCCAGAATGGTGTGAAAGGGGTTCAGTGCCTCTAAGTTTGTCTATACTGGGAATTATTTGGGAAGATCTGTTCCTGATTAATTATTCTGGATTAACTCCGGGCATGGCTACACTTGCAGATGTAGGGTGCTGAGAGTTAAACCTGCCTTCGGAGAGCGCAGTAGGGAAAGCGCTGCAGTCTGTCCACACTGACAGCTTCAAGCGCACTGGCGTGGCCACATTTGCGGCACTTGCAGCGGCATTAGGAGCGGTGCATTATGGGCAGCTATCCCAGCATGCAATTGACTGCAATGTGCTTTTCAAGTGGGGGTAGGGTGAGGTGGAGTGTGATAGGGAGTGTGTTGTGTGTATGTGGGGGGAGAGAGAGTGGGTTTTGGAGGGACTGAGAGCATGTCAGCATGCTGTCTTGTAAGTTCAGACAGCAGCCGACCTCCCCCTCCCCCCCGCCTCTCTCTCTCTCACACAGCATTCCACAGTAATGGTTACTTTGTCTCGGAGCAGATAAGCAGCCAGATGTCAGAAACGGATCTTTCAAAGGGCATATCCGCATTCCAGCAATGATTCCAAAACAATGACAAGAGTGGCCACTTGATTTAAGGGGATTATGGGACGTTTCCGGAGGCCGATCAGAACACAGCAATGCAACACCCTGTTCACACTGACGCCCGGGCATTGTAGCCAAGGCGCATCAAACGTTATTCCACTCGCCGAGATGGAGAACCAGGAGCGCTCTAGCCCTGGAGTCAGAGCGCTCTGCGTGCCTTGCCAGGGTGGACTAGGGTGCCCGTGGCTGCTTTAATGCACTCTAACTCACAAGTGTAGCCAAGCCCTCTGGTGTGGATGCTGGTGTTCTGGAATAAGAGTTCCCTTTTCTGAATTAGCTTAATCCAGTCTGGAAACTAATTGGGCATAAGGCATTATTATTCTGGATAAGAGTATCCACACGTGGAGTTAATCTGGAATAACTCATTATAGATTGAGACCCTGCTTTATTCTGGAGTAACTTTCACGTGTAGGCAGCCCCTGCGAATCTGTCCCAGGGTGTTGGGTTAGCAGGATCTGTAGGACTAGTCAGTGTGCCAGGATAGAGGAGCCTGTTGCTGTTAGGATGGATTTGGGCTGATCTGCAGTTTGCCGTTGCTGAAATTGAGAGAGATTGTGAGCAGCAGAGTGGTGTGGGTCTGTGGGATGATGGGGGCTGGGCTAGGTGGGCCTTTGGCAAGCAGTGCCTGTATCTGCAGAGAGATTGGCGTGGTGGCTAAGAGGAGCCCGTTCCAGGCAGTAGTGGGTGGGTGGAGATAATCAGGGTTCAGCCGTGCCCGAAAGAGAGAGGGAGCTGGCTGAGAAAGGTGACTCACAGAGACACCAGACCTCTGCTTCCTAATCCACTCTCCGCTTCCTTTCCCTCTGAAGCCCCTGGCATTGGCCACTGGCAGAAGACCGGCTACTAGGCTAGATGGACCGTTGGTCTGACCCAGTCTGGCTGTTCTTACGTTCTGCTTGCGCCACTTGTGAAGGGATGTTTCCCCTACGCCCCAACTGCCCCCTTAAATCTGATTTCAACCTGTACCCCTCTAGCCCAAGATTGATTTGGGGAGATTGAAGAACATGCAATGTACAGACTTAGTGATTTAAACACAGAGACGGTCCAGGGTTCTTGTTTGTTGCTAGGGCAGAAGGGTGCCGGGGGGAAGGAAGGTATCCCACTGCCTGTCTAAGTGGAGAAAAAGGGTTAAACTTTATCGGTGTGGTGTACAGGTGAATGGAACAGGGACTCTCTGTCTCTCTGCTGAGCATTGTTAAGCCTTCAACTGCTGTTAGTATGTAACCATTATAGGGTGCAATCTATTAGACAGAGCAATACACTTCTAAGGGAAGCTATGGAATTGCCATTGCTTGGGGCGTTTAAATGTAGACTGGGGAAAAAACCGATTACAAATATATTTAGGGAACAATCCTTCAGGGGCAAGGGAATGGCTGTGAGGTGTGTAAGAACTATTAGGCCAGATATATCCCTGGTGTAATCCAATTGAAATTCAATGGATCAGTTTGGTCTCTTGTATTTTAGTATTCTGTGAAATGAGGGAGGAAAAAGCCTGCTACAAAGCAATCTGGAAATGAGTTTTCACTTGGAAATTGGGTTGTGTTATAAAATGTGTTCATGAACATGTGTTAACTCACATGATGGCAAATATGATTTGATACTCAGTGCAGACAAGTGGTGTCCTTCTTAAAATCAAATCTGCTAGTCTTGGAGGGTTAACAATGTCCAGCCGACTAACTGTGACTATCTGACATGATTTAAACATCGTAGCCCTTATCTGCATTAAATGTCAAATCATGTTTACTGTTTGTTAGTTAACGTGTTATAACATAGTCTGTTTCCCCCACTGTTGATGAGACATTCCTAAGGTCATTTTCCCTTTTCAGTGTTACTCATTTTCCCAAGAATGCTTAACTGGAGCCAGTAATGAAAAGTTTAAAGCCTGTATGTGTGCAATTTAGAAATGAGAGGATGGGGGGAAATGTGTGTTTGATCTGTCTCCTAGAAGCTATACTATTGGGTCCTTTTATGTAGGAACTGTGCTCCTCCGGATGAATTCTCATGGTTCAAAAGTTGATGGTGTATTTCCCCCCATCTACTTTGAATTATTTTGCTTTCATCAGTGTGAAATGGAGATAGGAGGTTTTAAAACTCTTTTGAAGGAAGGTCTAGCGGGATCAATAGCCATGATTGGAGTTCTAGGATTGGATTTGACATATATCTCACAAAAAGATCACTCAGTGATCATTCTGTTTCTTTCTGAGTCAGAAAGAACTGAGTTACCTGCTTTGTGGATTATGTCTTGATGCCATAGTCTGGAGGATTAAGAAAGACCAAATTGTTTATTCCCATTTTTATATTGGATTTAAATTTTGTACCAGGCAGACTGGGATCATGGTTACAGAGGAAAAATGAATCTCAAATCTCTATTTGATCATTACAATAATCTCTGCATAAGGAAGAGACTGTGCAGAAATGGAAAACAGAGGCTTTTGCTTAAACCCCAAAAATTATGACCAGAGAGAGGGGCGAGTAAAGAACTCTAACAATCAAAGTACAGTAGCTATTCATGCAATATTTGGTGTGTTTTCTTAAATCCCCAGCTGCTGGAATCCTGTGATTCTGTGAGGATTTCAGCTATCATTTAAATTCCAGCCCTCCTGGTTACAGACACAAGGTTGAAAATGTTATTCGAGTGCATCCAAAAAGGCTCAGAAACTAAAAGGAAGTAAAAAGAACCTCATATTTATTTATTTTTAAATTTTAAGATTTTTAAGCCAATTTCACAACTCTTGAGGGCTGACTCATGATTTTTTAATACTTGCCATTGGTCGTAGTGAAAGTTGAACCAAATATTTGAATCAGTGCTAACCAAGGCCCCAATCCTACAACTGGATCCATGCAGTGGAACTGTGCAGAAATCAAAGGGGGAAATGAACATCAAATTAAACGATGGCAGGGAAACAAAAACAAAAAAAAGGAGGGGGTGGGGATAAGGATTAAGACATAAAACTTTCTTGGTTGATTTAAAATTATGCTTTGAAACAAAACCCTCTGCATTGGCAACCGTGTATTTCAATATGTTAAAAGATGGACGAACACAAGAAGCACTCGAGGAATAAAGAACCTCATCTCAGAGTGTATATTTGGTCTTCATTATGCCACCGAGAAGGTGTTAATATACAACGTACAGTGTATTAATCACCCCTCTAACTTCCAAATGCAAAATGCATCATTAACACTCATGTTGTTTTCAATTAGTTTGCTGCATTGGAAGGAAGGGAGGGAAGGCACAGGTGTCCATTGCAGAATTGGGGCCCAAGAAGATTGCAAAGGGAGTCTGACTCTGTTTTACAGAGATAATTCAGGGAGCAACAAATAGAAACTTCTGAACTTTTAGGGTGCACTTACTTCAGGCTTTTAAGCTTTTCTCCACTACCACGAAGGCTGGAAATCAATCAAATATTCACTTGACTCCAGGAGCTGGGGCTCTAGGAAAAATACCAAATATCACAAGACTCATGATCAAATCATGAGAGTTGGCAGCACTGCTCATTATTGTTCAGTGCTCTGCAGCTTGAAAAGTCTGCTCTCCAACAGGGAGCAGAAACAATGCATGTGACTCATGTGACCCATCACACACCACACTTTAGAAATGAAATAAAGACCATAAAGAGTTAACTGGGTTAATCTACCAGGTGATGAAATTCCTCCCTGTGCAGGGGGTTAGCATGAGGTCTATGAACCACTAAAGCTCTATTTTGAGGCTCTCCAATGAAGAAGAATCATAGAAAGATCGGTGTGTAAACGGAATAATGTATGGGATTCATGATGATCTTTACTCTTGATAGCTAAGTCGGTCGTTTCTGGTTTTATATGTGGTATTTTCAGATTCTTTTATTAGCACAGGGCTTTTTCTTTTTTCCTTCTGCAAATTATACAGTTGCTCAAACTTTACTCACAATGCAAAAATAAAAATAAAAATAAAAAATGGCCTCTCATTGCTTGATTTATTGTCCAAACCCTTTATAACAAGATTTCTAGTCTCATAAAATATTAAATACATCCATATATTGAATATCCCATTTTGATATGTTTCATGCCTCATTTGCTTCTGGAGTCAAGGACAACTTCACATTTTTCATGGCAAAAGGCCCAGATCTGTCTTACTTTTTTTTTTTTTAACTATTTTCTTTTTTACCTACATCCGTTTGCATTAAGTCTTGGCAACCATAGCAACCTATACCAGCGTGTAGTTTCAAGTCTTGAGCCTGGAGATTATGTGAGAACAGTTTGCCTTGGTCATCCCATATATGAAACCATTTGGGCCAGATACATATTTGCCACCTAAAAGGGAGCACGGTAATAGGGAAGGGGCCAGCTACAGTTCGGCTGTAAATTTTAGGCGCAGGCAGGCAGGCAGTCCCGTCTGTCTCTAAAAGTGTCATCTTTAAACAAAAGGCTGTTTTGTTAAACAGCTCACATGATGTAACAAGGGGATTAGATGGGATTTGCTGCCACTGTTGGGGGGCGAGGCACATAACTCCTGTTAATTAGAAAAGGCTCAGGATCTGTCTCAGTCCTGATCTGTGCGGGAGTTATTAGTTATTTGCTTCTCACTTTGGGGAGGAACATCTAAATCTTGTTGCTTTCTGATCCGCAGTGTGAGCTCGAAGAGTTTTCCAGCCTCTGCAGACCATAGTAGAGGGCAGCCTGAACTACCAGTTAGACCAGGTGGCTGGACTTCCGGACACTTGGATTCAATTTCCTGTTCAATTATTTGGCTTGCTGTATAACCTTGGGCAAATCATTTTCAGTTCCTGTGTTGGTCCATTTCTCCTTGGGGAGAGTAACACACATCCCCCTTTTGTTAAGGGCTGTGAGATGAAATGTGTAAAGTATTGGGCCCCAATTCTCCATTGCTCTGTAACCTTACAGGGGACACAAAATGGGCTGAGAGGACCGCCAGGGAATACTGTGTGTACAGGGGGCCTTCCCGGCTGGTTAGAACTGTTAGAGCCACCCTCAACCTGTCCCTGCTCCTAATTCCTGGACTAGGGGGCAGGCCAGGGAGCCTGGGAGCATGGTCAGAATGCATTGGACTCCAGTTCTTCTCTGGTGCCGGCAGCCCATAGACGGTCATAAGAAGAGTGCAAGTTAGAGCTGAATGCAGTGCTGGAGAAACAGAGACCAGGGCCCATATTATCTATTTGATCTCACATCTCCCACCCCAAAATAAAATACATACTCTCTCCCTCCCTGGATCCTGTGTGCCGCTTTGAATAGGATACTTTCATTCCGCTCCTGACTCTCTGTGCAGAGAACTGGAAATATCTGTATTATTATTATTACTATTATTATTTATAAATCTCATATGCAGCTTGGTTTATCTGGCTAAGATTATCCTGTCTGGATGCCAGAAATCAAAGGGGGAAATGAACATCAAATGAAATGATGGCAGAGATGAGACTCCTGGGGGAAACAGAGAAGGGGAATTCTCAACTAGGGAATATTCCCTGGCTGGCTCCAGCTAGACTGGCAAGGTTGACCTTTCCCAAGCTGAGCCTAGGAGGCTCTACTAACACCTTAGAGATGCTTGCCTGGGCAGGCAGAAGGGTGGAAGTGGGGAGCACACTGACAGAGCGACACAGATGCTGTGAGGAGTCCAGTCCGCTTCTCCCTGCCTTAGACGGAGTTAGTCTAAGCAGAACTGGATCTATCCAGAGTGTGAAGCATGAAGCCAGGTCTTTCACCTCAGAGATGCCCTCACGGGGGTGTCTACAGTGCAGTTCACCACGTAGCTGGGACAGTCTGAGTACGATGTCCTATCTTGGTTCAGGGAGAGGAATGGTTCCAGAACTTTGATCTGAGCTCTGTTGCATCTCTGGAAATGCCTGAATTGTCAGCCTTTATTATGCCTTGACCTGGGGCTATATTCTGGTTTTCTGAGTGCTGCTCCACTACGGGGGGGGGCGAAAGCTGGCCAGCCGGATGAATGGTCTGTGAGGATATGGGCCTTCCTGGTGATTTGGAGCTTGCACGGTGCGTTTCGGTTTGGGGTCGTGTTTCCGTAGGGTCACCCAGGTGATGGTGCTTCTCAGACAGGCTAGAGATTATCCTGCAGAGTTGGCCTTGAAACAGTGATCTAGGTTTATTGGTGGAATCTATGTTTATTGAAGACTGGAGTTTCAAAAAAGAGGCAGATTTTCAAAGAGCTCAGCACCCAATTTGATTTTTTAACTGAATTCATTTGAAAATCTGGCCATTTACTTGGGTGTCTAAATGGAAGCTCTTGAAAATATGGCCTTTTAGAAAATGTAGTTAGGCTCTGACCAGGTTGAGCTTTGGAACAGCAGGAGCATTAACAGGTTAAGGTTAAAATATTTTAAAGTGCCTAAGTCCCATTTTCAAAAGCAACAGGCACCTAAGTATATATTTGCAACTAAATATAACCTTTGTACTAAATTTTCTACTTTTTCCTAACGAAGAGGATTTTCTATATCTATGCACATTTATTTAAGGCGTTGTATAGCTTAGCATACATTTATTCAGATTCTTAATTTTTACATTTTTTATTATGTTAGAAAATTGTGAATGGTGAATTTTAATTTACTAGAAGATTAATGTTTATGATTTTGTGTTAGGCTCTATTTGGATGGAAATTGGAGTTCAATTAAACACACAAAACAATATTTTAATAGTTGTTTTTAGTAGTAACATAAAACTACCTTAAATATGCTAGATACATAAAAAGATTTTTAAAACTGAGTTATTAAAGAGAGGGAAATATTACCTGTAGTTTAATAAACTGGTTGATTGATTGTTTCTTGTCATCATGTCTTTCAAGATTTTAGAACTAGTAGATCTCATCCTCTCCCCATGTAGTTTTTATTCAGAAATTGGAAGAGGAAAACAAGTTTCCTGATTTTTCAACTTTCTATTGCTTCTTAACTAAACTAATTGAATGAACTGGAATGAAGAAGTTATTCTCTCTGCCCCTGCAGAAGAGCAGCTGCTGTCAAAAGCTGGTTTAGCATGTCAGCAAACTATGTTCCAAGAGCTTAGCCAGTGGCTTCTACCAGTTCCGTGGCTTGACTTTTAAAAAAATTTTAAAACAGGTATTGCTTATTATTATTTTTATTAAATTTAAATGATTTTAACCAATTGTAGCAAATTTAAGTCTTAACATAGATTTGCCATAATTTCACATTTAATTTTAAATAGGTCATTTTAAAAAATGTATTTAATTTAAATTAAAAATCAGATTAAAATATTAATTTATTTTTACTTACCCTGGGCACTTATGAGCCTAAATCCCATTGGCCTTCACTGACACCTAGACTGTCATTTCTAATGGCATTTAGGTGCCTAAAGTTGCAGACAGGCACCTTACCTGTTAAAGGGCTAGTTTTCTAAAGCACTTATTTGCATCTTTAGGTTTGCAAATGCCACTGGTAATCTTACCCGCAAGACCCTCACATTGAAAGTCTGTGATTTAGGCCCATAGATGCCTGTCACTTTTGAAAATGGGACTTAAGCAGTTTTGAAAATTTTACCCTTAATACATTAATGCTCCTGCCTCTCCAATCTTGACCTGGTCAGAGCCTATCTGTATCTTTAGATACCGGAATCCTTTTGAAAATCTGGTCCCAAGTGCCCGAGTCACTTTTGACAATAGGATTTAGACTCCGAAGTCATTTAGGTGCTTTTGAAAAAGTTACCCATAGTCTATCCTGGGCACCATAGAACATGTCATATAGCCACGGCAATTCAGCGCTGCTCTGCATCTCAGCAGCAGCAGGTCTCTGTACGTGGTAGACAGGCAAGAGTTTCACCCAAACTGGTTTTTGATCCTGAGACTTTCAAAAACACAGTGCGCGTTCATGAGAAAAGCTGCCTTCCCTCCCTTCCTTCCAATGCAGCAAACTAATTGAAAACAACATGAGTGTTAATGATGCATTTCGCATTTGGAAGTTAGAGGGGTGATTAATACACTGTACGTTGTATATTAACACCTTCTCGGTGGCATAATGAAGACAAAATATACGCTCTGAGATGAGGTTGTTTATTCCTCGAGTGCTTCTTGTGTTCTTCCATCTTTTAACATCTTGAAATACATGGTTGCCAATGCAGAGGGTTTTGTTTCAAAGCATAATTTTAAATTAACCAATAAAGTTTTATGTCTTAATACTTATCCCCCCCGCCCCCGGCCACTTTATTTTTGGTTGGGTAACTGAAATGCAATGCGCAAAGCAAATAGAGATGTACAAAAGGCTGTTTCTTCTCCAGCTGGAAAGATGATGAAGGACATGATATGGCCTTGAATCCACATCTGCTTTTTTTTATCATTAGTGGGAGACGATCTGTTCTGGGAAATAGGGCTAGTAAAAGGTAACATATTAGAAGTTAGGGAAAGCTTTCTTCCCTTCCTGATTGTTAGCGGCCTCTGGCATCCATGTAACATTAATTATTGTGATTAATTGCACTTGTGGAGTCTCTGAAAGGGCTGGGGGCTGAAGCCTGTGATTAACCCATAAAGCAGTCAGAAGGATTGTGTGTGTCCATGTGACATGCAGGAATCAGCACCCTTCTTTCTCTCTCTCTGTGTCTGGAGTTAACTCAGAGCTGCTGCTGTTTTGTATTAATTTCTGTACCATGCGATGTGTGTGCGTGTTCCTTCTTGTGTCTTGGAAACCCCTCCTGCCTTTCAGTGTATGCAGGTGAAAATCTTTCTTTGGAAAGGAGGTCAGGGGTTTAGGCCCTGTTGCCGGCACAAAGGCCCGAGGCGACAGCAACAGTGGTTCGTTGCCCGGAGTGCCTCGCTCCAATAGACACACCAGGGTGGAGAAGCAAAAAAAAGTTTATTTGAGATCTCAAAGCGATGCTTGGAGACACAGACACGTCTCAGATCAAGCACACTTCATACAAGCAGCTCTTTCTCTTTATACATGATTTTAGCTAAGCATGTCTATTACCCCCAATGCCCAGCTCGCCCCTTCCCCCCCCCTCTTCTCCCTCCTTTTTAGTTCCCATACAGCAAATACATTATAAAGTAGCAATTACTCTAAACAGGTTAGATCATACTTGGCAAAAAACATATTATCTCGTTAGTAACTTTTCTTGACTGGTCATTCTGTTTCACTCCCTTCAGCCAGGTGCAAGCAGGCTGTATAATTGCCTCCTGGTACTGATAACTAGTTGCCACACATTCCATTCTTTCCATCTGGCCTGTGGGGTTAATTAAAGTCTAAACATGGAAGCGGTTCGGACAAGCAGAGGCCTGATACAGGGAGCCTTATTGGCACTGTCATTTTCCACCCCTCTGTTAACACTGGGCCATGCCTGGTGCCACCAACAGCCCTATTTCTGCAATCTGACCCACGTGGGCTGCTCCCTGGGCCAATACAGAGCTCATTGATTTCAGCAGAAACCTGTGCTGGTGAGAGAGTCCAGCCACACAGAACTGATTGCAAGGATTTAAATCCTATCTGGGCAACAGCCATCACAGGGCCAGGAAACCCAGCTTCAACACAATACTAAGCTGTTAGTGTAGACAGGATTTAGCCACCGAGTGATATCCTTGGACAGCACAAGGCTTGAATCCAGTCACGGGGAAGCAATTATACTCAGCCTACACTAAAATGTCTAACTGTGTTCTAATGGGATCTCGGTGCCATGTCTCATGATTTACAAGTCTTACAATACCAGGAGTGTTTTTTTTCCCTAAACATCCTAGATCCTGGAGTTTTGTTATTTTATGACAATCTCAGCGTTTATATTTTTAAATATATTAAAAAAGAAAGTAAAAGCAAGAGTCTCTTCCATTTATGCTAGTCGGTGGGGCTCAACCATGCAGAGCACTAGGTTTTAAGCCCCTTAGTGGGCAGCTATAGCAGTTTCAAAAACTTCTTCTATGGACCAGCCCCTAGACGGTGGCATAGACTCACAATCTCTTAGCACAAGTTGCACAAGCGCTGATGCTAATGTGTGGTCTTGTCGACTCCATTGAAACCGCTTTGAGTAGTAAGCATTGTCCCGCTGGGATTATTCACGGTCGCCACTATTCCTGGCAGTGATTGTAAGCAGAGTCCGGCCCTTATGTTGTAACGTAACTGGTGTAGGCGGATGCATGGGGTGGCAGTTGATTGTGTAATTCACTCCTGAAACGGAAGGCGATCACACAAGTTATATCACATCTATAACTAAATATAGCACCAGGCTAAAACAACAAATATAGCTGTTCTTGGCCACATGTGAATTTTTCTCCTTTGGCAAAGTCATTAAAGGAATGGAGAGGGGCGGGGGAAGGCGAATCTGTCGCCATCCACTCTGCATATTTCGTTTTGATTGATGAAAATGAAAATCCGAGGAGTGAAATCCCAGGGAGAGTGGCCAAGTGTTTTTTTTCCAGCCTCTTATTAATAAATATCACCTGGTGTTGCTATTTCCACTGAATTGGTAAAAATATCCTCAGTTCTATCCCATTTGTCAAAGGAAAAAAACAAAATCAAACAAACAAGCCATAGTAATTACCGCTTGAGGTTTTTAGTATTTATTGACTTTTTGAATGTTGATGAATGGGAATGTTCTTTATTAATTAAATTACCTGACGAACCTTCCCCAGTCAGAACTGTGATGAATTTATCCCATTCTGGCAACCTACTAACCCTGCTCCCATCCTCCCACTAGGCCACATTTGCATGCAGCCAAGACATGCCAACTCCTTCTCTCTATTCCCTTTGTCTGAAGTGATAATCGGCGCAAATGAAGCCCCTAGAGCCGTTTGATGGCACATCCTACCTGACTCACTTGGCTCCGTCTCCCTGCCACTGCAGCAGTATCCTGTGGCTGTGTGTATGATCTTAACCCAACTGTGGTTTGGCTGATTTTTTTATATGGTTTGCTTGTTGGTTGGTTCTAATTACTTTTCTGGGAATAATAACTAAAAAAACCACAGATTTCAGTATTCCCCTTACAGAAAAGTCTTAAAGAATTTAATCGGAATGAGATGAAAGGTGTTCAGTGGAAACGACTCAGAAAAAACGATGTAATTTAATTGAACATTTTAACCTGTTTCTCTAGTAATTTTCAAGCCAGCTGTAGCAGGGGTGCCAGGATTTATGAAACCACAGAGGATTGCAGGGATCTTCTATTGTCCTGTTTTGTCTACAGGAGTTGGAACCCTGCAATAAATCTGTGACTGTTGCCTCTCTCATCATAATTGTCTCATGGGTACCTTATGCTCCCCCCCAGTTTGCCTGGCTCTCATTTTATCCTTGGATTACAAGCTCTTTGGAGCATGGACTGTCTTTTCTTTGTATGTTTGTACAGCTCAATGAGCCTTATAGGTGCTACAGTAACCCACGGGTGAGTGTGTGCTACGCTACCACCATTTAAATTTTAATAAATCTGGGGAGTAATTTCTGCTGACTCACTGTGGCAGAGGGAGGCGAGAGAGTTCCACTAAGGTATAAGAAATATAGGTGTGACTTTCCTAGCAGAGAGAACAAGGGGTGGCAGGCTCCTGTAGGAAACACTGGGAACTGCCATACTTAGGGAGAAAGCTTGGAGGCTCAATGTGGGTTGTTGCCTATAAGGCAATCCCCCAACAAAGGCATACGTTTGACTTTGCACCGCCTGTGAAAACTTCATGTGGGGAGCCGGGTGGGAATGCCACTTCCTCACTCCAGCCTGTAGAATTTGACTGGCTAATTCTATGCCTGCTGTAGAATCCTAGAGAGAAACAAGGCAAGTGAGGTAATAGCTTTCATTGAACCAGTTTCTGTTGGGGAGAGCGAAAGCTTTCAAGTGTACACAAGGCTCTTCTTCAGCTCTGTGTAAGCTTGTGTCTCTGACCAACAGAAGTTGGTCCAGTAGAAGATGTTACCTCACCCACCTTGTCTGTCTAATATCCTGGACCCGACATGGCTACCCCACTGCATACATAGAACCCTGTAGGCGGCCTTAAAAATTCTACAGAAACCTCATCACTCTCTATTAAATTCCATGGCCCCTTACCTTGTAAGGGCAGCCTGGACATTTTCCATAAGAGCAACATGGACATTACAGATCCCCTGACGTTTTTCACTAGATTTAGGAGCTTGCTGAGGTGCTTGTGGCCACAGCTACCTCTTCCGTCGCTCTCGTGTAGGGGACTGTGCTCCACTTGGCTGCTATGCTACACCCCAGAGGTAGCTACAACGGTTGCTATCTGTCAAATATGTTGTAAGGATTGCAAGTTAGGGATGATTTTACTCAACTAGCTTGATGTGAGCAACACAGGATGATTCACCGTCTGTGACAGCAGCCAGGATGTGACCTCAGGGTCAAGAAGGAGGCATAACTACCTGTGCTTTATGATTATTCGCATACGGGCCCTTCTCTGTTACCACCTTCATGCGGTAGATTGGAGTAACGCCAAACTGTCATAATCGACAGGTTGAGTCCTCGTGTTCCAACCTACTTGGCAGACTGCAATGGCTGCTGCTGGGTCAATAACCCAAGTAATAAAGAGCCCCCAGGTTCAGCTTAATAATAGAATAACTCCCCTGAAGTCATTACAACCTGACATTCATATTCCTGCTCTCTGCTGCCGCAGCCAGCTCTCGTACCTGTGTGCGTATCGACACCGATGTGTGTCATGATGACGGTGGTTCCTTCTGGCTGCAGTCTCTGCATGTCAGTGTTTAAAAGGTGAATGTGGTAGAGGAGCGGGTTTAAAATGGGAGCAGGCGTGTTGGCAGAGCACATTGGAATGGGGCATATGGTGGCATAGCTGGGAGAGGGGAGCAGAGCTTTTGAATGGAAGGATGTGGAGAAAATATGAGAGGGTGTTGGGTGGGGAAGGTTTGCTGTTTTCACAAGCCTATGGATGAACAATATTTGACAGGCCTGCTCCAAAACCCATTGAAGTCAATGGAAACACTCAATTCCCTGCGTTTTGGATTGGCCGCTGTAGGAGCCAGGTGTTACTGACCAGTGAGCCAGATCCGTGTCTGCTTTCACTCCAGTGACTTTGGTGCAGTTATGCTAAGGATGAATCTAGTCCATTGCCCCCAAAGGAACAGTTACATCCCCTCTTTTGTCAATGACGAGCAGATTATGCAAGTCTGTCAAAACCTCCGTGTAGGCCTCTGCTTCTGGGTTGTTTTAATTCATGAAGGATTCTAAAACCTTCCTTTTTTAATACCGCTATAAAAAAGGAAATTAAATCACAAATACTTGCTATAAAATCATGACGTTGGTGGGGGTCTGAGATGAATCCATAGAGGCCAGTAAATTATAGGTTCGGGCTCTGACTGCTTTCCCAACTCACTGTGATACAAAAGGCACAGAGCAAAGGCTCACCCAATGTGTATGATCTGCAGCATATGGACTCCCTCCAGCAAGGTGTGAGCGCTCCGGTTCCGATCCAGCCTAACACTTCAGGACATGCTTCACTTTAAACATGCGAGTAATTTGTTTGAAGTCAACGAGCCTGCTCGTGAGCTTGAAGTTAGACATGTGCTTAAATGCTTGGCTGGCAGCTAGAGTGCTCACAAGTTGCAGGATTGGGTCCCGACAGGCATTGCATTCTGCAGCAGAACAGCTTTCCTGCCCCCCAAACTGAATGTTCTGAGTGCATCAGGACGGCATTAGTGGGGGCTATGTATGAAGTTGCACCCACAGAAATCAAGCCCGGCTTAGCCAATGTGCAGTTGCACGGGTTTAGCAGAGGGGTGGTTGGGCCACACTTGAGCGAATGGTGTTGTGACCTGGGGCATTGGCGCTGGTGCGGAAAGTGACTCACAGACCTGCTGCTGGCATCATCACACCAGGCCGGAGGTGACCCGCCAGGCTGAGAACCCAGAGATAGAAGGGGAGTCAGGGATACTGCTCCCATCAGCAGTGGGGCTGCAGCTCAGGGAGAGATGGGACCAGGAGTGCACACAGGGCAGAGGGCCCCTGATCCTCACGAGGAGGGTAGCATCACCGCAGGCCTGGGCCCTGTCTGACCCCACAAACCCTTTCCTTGCCTCCTATCCCTGCACCCACTGAATCAGGAAACTACATCTGTCCCTGCGATGCACCCTAGAATCTTAGCATTAACTGATACTTGGTTCTTCTGCAGCCCTTTGCAGCTGTAGCCCTCCAGGCGCTTTACAAAGGATGGCATGGCCTCATCCCGCACAGTTATTCAGTCTCACAGTGTCCGCAGTTACTGATATGTGAACCTCGGAGTGGTGCAGCACTGTAATTTGGTGAAGCTGCCAAAATATCACAACCCGTTAGCCAACCAATGCATACCTCTTGGGCCTGTGAAAGTGAGCTAGAAACCTCAGGAGAATCACCTCTTGTGTCTAGCTTCTGGTTGCTCTGGAGACACCTACCACCAGAGAGTTTTCTCCTGGCATTCCATCGCTCTGCCCCATATGCAACCTGAGAGTGCAGAAGGAAGAGTGAAAGTGAGGAGGTGGGAGCGAGGTAATCACGCTGGCACCCTGCCTTTTCCCCGTGTCCTCTCCTTCCCCGCCTCCAAACTTCCAAAGGTTTGGCTTGCATTTTGGGAGAAGATTTGGTGCAAGTTGGTGAGGTGTAGCAGGGGAGAGAAGTGATGGTCCCAAAGTCATCCACCCATATCTTCTCTTGGGGCTAATGGCAACCAGTCCTGCAAAGCCAATGGTTGGTCTTGACATCTCCTATAGTACAGTACAGTAAAACCTTAGGGTTACGAGCTGACCAGTCAACCACACACCTCATTTGGAACTGGAAGTACGCAATCAGGCAGAGAAAAAGGCAAAAAAGAGGCCAAAAAAAGAGCAAGTACAGTGCTGTGTTAAACATAAACTATTTACAAATATAAAGGGAAAGCAGCATATTTCTTCTGCATAACAAAGTTTCAAAGCTGTATTAAGTCAACGTTCAGCTGTAAACTTTTGAAAGAACAACAATAACGTTATGTTCAGAGTTACAAAACTTTCAGAGTTAGCAACGACCTCCATTCCCGAGGTTCTACTGTACCTACATTTTGCTCCATTGTGTTGTAACTGTTTATCCTCCATCTCTTCCTCTTGCAACGTGTATGTGGTTTTGACAGGGAGGTGAGGAAGGATTGTCTAGTGGTTAGGACATTAGCTGAGGACTTGGAAGACCCGTTCTACCACAGACTCCCTTTGTGACCTTGTACAGTCACTTAGCCACCGTGTGCCTCAGTTCCCCATCCCTTTTTACAAGTGGGGAAACTGAGGCACAGAGAAGGGCAGTGGCTTGCCCACAGGCAGAGCTGGGAATAGAACCCAGGTGTCTGGACTACTAGTCCAGGGCTCTGTCAGGTAGGCCTCGCTGCCTCCCTTAGCAGGCTGGGATTCTCCAGACATTTCATTTGCTTTTGGACCTACCGGCTATAATGAGAGTTTGTTCTGCACGTACTCATGTTTGTTTGTTTTTATAGTCTCAATGAAACAAACAGAGTGTCCACACACTGGCTCAGAGCGCTCTGCCCTGTACTGACAATGACAAAGTCAGAGGCAAGCTACAATCACTCACTCCTCCTACCAAGCAACAGTTCTGAATACAAATCGCAACACCTCAGGCACGAGCCAGTGCTCTGCTTTCACCTAATTCTCCTCAGAGGCTGGGTGGAGTGGAAGGATGATCCCTGGCTAGGGTGTCAGCCTGGGACTTGGGAAATATGCATTCAGTTCCTTGTTCCACCCCAAACTCCCTCTGTGACCTTGGGCACGTCCGGCTCTCTGGGCCCCAGTTCCCATCTGTAAAATGGGGATAAAATTGCTACCCAACCTCAGGTGCTCAGATACTGCTGTAATGGGGACCACATAAGTGTCTAAGATAGTCAGAGGACAGGACCTTCTAGCAGGCCCTGAAAATTGGCAAATCCGAGCTATTTCAGATGGGGGTGGGAAGGGATTCCATTTCCCCACGTCCTTAGGGGGCCACCTCTTGACGCTTATATTGATCTAGCATCGGGCAGCTGCTGATCAAACTCTTGGTGGCCTTTCATTTGAATGTCTCTGGTGATTATTGCCCCCTGTGCTGCTGCTTTCATGGGCTTCCTCTTGCTTGTCTGATGCAATTCAAAATGTTCGCTTTGTTCCCCCAGCTTCCTTCTTACTCCGGGAAAGTAGAGTCACCCCGTTATGCAGGTACTCTGCTACCACGGTGAGGAGCACCGTGTAGGTGGATGGTTCCCTCTTTCCTGTATGGAAATACACGACTTAATGAGCACAGGAGAAAGCAGCCTCTGGACGCCTTCTCCCGCGTTCCGGATCCCAGTCTTCAGTGTTCTGAAACTCGCCCTTCTGAGATGCTAATATATAAACCTCACACAGCTGGCCCGACCCCTTTGAGGGGCAGACTCTTCATCTGTGTAACGCCAAATAGTCTTTAAGTGACTACAGGGCAGGAGCAGGAGTGACAATGAAATCCAGACAGCCCTTTTTCTAATTCAAATAGGGCCTGTGAAGCAGTCTGCTGCTAATACAGGGGTTGACTTCGGTGGGCCCAGGGTTGCAGCCCTCATGCTTTTTGCACCATCTCATGATGGTGCTAGCTTTGAGTGAGCTAAAATAGTGGTGTAGCTGTGGTAGGAGTGAGGCAGCAGACTAGGCTTGCTGCCCCGAGTGCAATCCCTCCCATCCAAGATGATAGGTACATATTCAGGCCGCTAGCCCGTCCCAGCTACGCTGCTATTTTTGGTGCACTCGCTTGACCAAAGCTAGGACACTTTAGATCTGCTCCAGTGGAGACAAACCCTAAGAAGCAGAGGTTAAACTGGCAGCTGTCCCCACCCCGCCCCCAACCTATTTTAATAAATATTAAACTTTGACTCTTCCGCCGTGAGTGAGCGCTTGCCAGACCTTTGTTCTTTTTGGCCTGCCTCAGTCTCTGGGATGAAGGCGTCCCTAAGGGAAGGATCTGATGCTCAAGTTTTGCAGTGACTATGGGTTACCCTTGCAGGACTATGTGCGTACTGGGACTTCGCTCCTGCAGGCCCTGAATTGATTGAACATGACGCGTAGAAGCGGGTGGGTTTGTGATTTACCGCTGCAGCTGTGATCTGCTGACAGAACATTGCATCGTCCAACATTCTAGCGAGGCTAAAATCAAATTAAATTTTCCCAGCATGATATTTTTTTAAAAAATAATATTAAAAAAAAAAAAAGCCCACAGAGTTCATCTTTTGGATGAAGTTACATTATGTGGATGGAAATTAAAGGCTTTTCATAGAGAGATCCGTGGTGTAATTTGATGGAAGACTTTAATTATTTCAAAGTGCTTAAGAAAAGGAGCTTTTAAAAAGATTTCATTCTGGGGCGCTCATAAAAATACATATCTGTCTCCATGAACCTTTTTGAGCAACATTTGGGCTGAAAGGGCTGCTGTCAGCTCAAAAAAGAGGCATTTGAAAATCCCATGCCCCCTCTCCTCCCCAGAGACCAATTTCCACTTGAGTGGCAGTAAGACTGCGAAGAGGAGAGCATGGAGGCAGGCGGAGGGGGTGGGAGAGGAGAGACAGAGCAAAGATTTCAATGCTGCCAAACTGTTTCCCTCACCAGCCAGCCAAGGGAGTTTTGGATGAAGAGCTCTGTGGGCTCTTAGGCCCGGGACAGCTAGTAGCTGTTGCTTTTGTCTTTATTGTATTCTCAGAGATGGTAGAGCCGGAGCCCGATGGAGAATTTCCTTCTAGCGCGGCAGAGCCAGTTGGGTGCTGTGGGCAAGGGGCTTTGCAGCAGTCTGGGTGCAGAGAGGAAAGGGAGGGTTTAGCATTCCAAGCACTTAGTGAAGAGCAGCCCCAGGTTCAAATCCCCACAGGAACAGCTCTGCCCTTCGTATTTCTCAAAGAGGTAAATAGAAATCTGTGCGGTACATTGTGTGGCTGCGACAAAGGGCACGAGACCGTAACGGTTTAAGTCACCTGTGCACGGTTGAGGCAACTGGGCAGATTTTCAGGTGGTGGATATTGCTCGATTTCCACCAACTGCAGAGGTGGCCCAAAAGATTCCCAGGCACTTGTTCTGAAGAACAGAAGTGTGTCCTGGGCCAAAATTTCCTTCCCACCCTCTGTAGTGCAATGCATCAGACGCTGATTTGGCTGCTGTTCCCCCACCAGAGGTGGCTGCATTTCACTGGTGCTGTGTGTGGTGTATAGTTTGCATAGCTCTTTCGCAGTGTGATGTCAAATGTTTTTTCCAGTAAACCCCAGGATGGCTTGCCCTGCTCTGTCCTGCTCTGTGCTGCAACAGTTCGCTCTGTCCCTTCCGAGAGGGCGGATGGTCTGGTAGTGAGGGTGCTAGCTTGGGGTTAGGAAGACCTGACTTCAGTTCCTTGCTCTGCCACAGACTTCCGTGTGTTTTTTTCCCAGACACTCTGTGTCTCAGATAATAGCGTTGCCCTACTTCACATGCTGTTGTCAGAACAAATACATTATAGATTGTGAGGTGTCCAGATATGACTGTGATGGGGCTCATGTAAGAACCTAAAATAGATATCCACGATGTGGATCACACTGGGATCTGTCCCAGGGGCCAGCATTAAAATAGCAGTGGAGAGGAGGTGCTTGTCTTTTCTTTCTCCTTGGAAGGCAGCAGAGGAAAGAGGACCGGGTCGGGATGCCTAGTAGGAGGGGAAAGGGAATTCTGAATCGTATGACGGAGTCCATGGCTTGTCTGCATGGTGAGTTAGCGCGTGGCAAGCCAGCATTCTACAGCACACTAGCTTCCCGCGCACTAACTCGCCCTGTGCACTGTGCAGTACGTCAGAGCGCACTAGCATGGCCAGTTAGCACGCTGTAGATCCACAGGACGGGTCGCTCACTACCTCGCCGCGATAATGGAGACTGCAAGCCCCACTACTTAATCAGCAATGTAAGGCGGAGGAGTCTAGTCAGCTGCCTCCACTTCTTATATCCTGTCATCCCGAGCGATCACTGCCAGACTGAACTCATGTAGCTTGTGCGTGAAACGGTTCTGAGAACAGAGACATCAGGACAAATGTCCACTCTGGCTATCCAGAGAAATTAACCCTCTTCCTAGGAGGCTCAAGTGATTGCGGAGTCTTGCTGTCTACTTGAGCAGAGAGAAGGAGAAGCCGCAACTTCAGGAGAAAGATTCATCTAATGGGGCACTGCGTTTGCTCGGCTTTTAATGAGCAGCTTCCTGGGGTTGTCATCAGGCTTGGTACCATAGAGTGATAAGTCTAAGGACATTTACGGGGCCAGAGTTAATCCAGCACTATGTCATTAATAGGAAACTGCACACTGTTTACTCTGGGAGTATTCTTATTCTGCACTGTGGTGTCGATGGTTTTATGCACCAGTCCTTTTTGCACTGATCGTTCATAGCTAAATTTTCTCCCTAAACCCCCTCTTGAAAGAATCAACCTTCCTTCCAGACCCCATCCTCTGCACGTTACATATCCACAGGGACGTGTGCATGTGCACACACACACACATATCAGGTTCAGAGTTGAACGATCAATCATGAACAACATGGTCCCAGTGGATGATTTTCAAATCTGTGTTTGAGATTCAGGTGTGTAACAGCCTTCCCAAAGCAAGAGCCTTCTCAGCTGGGGTGTCTCTCTGGTGAAGCAGCTGTCTAAGGGTACGTTTACACTGCAGCTAGGAGCATGCGTCCTGTGGCGGGTGGAGAGATGGGTTAGCTCTGCTCGAGCTAGCAATATAGCCAGAGCGGCAGCATGACCTAGCCACCGGAATACAGGGGATGCTGGAACAATGTGTATAGTGGGGGTGCTGAGAGCCATTGAACCAAATTGTAAACCCTGGATATGATGGAAACCACTTTCAAGCCAGGGTGCAGCAGCACCCATAATTCCAGCACCAATGCATGAGTACAAACCTGCCTGGCGCCCCGGGTGTATGCTGGGGTGGCTAGTCCAAGCTGCTGCCCGGGCTACCCACAGCTATGCTGCTATTTCTCTCTCTACCCTGGCTGGGAAGCAGGCTCCCAGCTGCTCTTCAGACATATCCTAAGTAGAGGCAGCTGAGCATTCAGTACAGGCGGCTTCCTAAGTGACATGTCTTCAGGGCAGGAGCCATTTGTGAACCAGGAAGGAGCTGAGGTTTTAATTCAGGGTCCTTTTAGCACAGAACAGACCTGCCCGCTTGCCCTGATTGTAAATCCGGCATCTCAACATTTCTGTTTCCCTCTTCAGTCAGCTCTTTTGGGATGTTTTTTTAAACAGACTGAGGAGGAGGAGGGAACGCAGCTGCAATAGGATTTAACTCTTTGTTAACCAGAAGGAGCGATCCGCTGTCAAAGAGAACTGCTCTCCCGCAGCAGGAATGGGAGAGAAAATGGCTTGAAGATGACATGAATAACTGGTGTCATTCACTCTCAAAATCCACTGTGTGTCCCCTTCCCCCTCCCCCGCCCTTTTATACCCAGTTTTCCCAAGCAAGGGCCATGCCACTTGTGTAAGGGAGACATGTGGGAAATGGAGTTTGCAGCTTTTCTTTTGGGTCTAGGAGTCTCTCTAGAGGCTGCCGTTTGACAGCTGGGAACATAAAATAAGCTGGGCTGAAGAGTAGTGGGCATCTGGAGTAGTCGGAGGCCTGCTGGGTTCGTAGCTGACTTGAGATGAGTTGTGTAGAAACATAACTATACAGAGCTGCATCGTGCTGGAGCACTTCTGAACTGGAGCGAATCCCACAGGCATCAGGGCTGGGTTAAGATGGAAAAGCTCCTGGTCAGAGAGCAGGTTAAAGGAAACTCAAATGGCACCAGGCGGAGGTTCATGTGGTTAAGATAACTGGACTGGGACTCAGATTCAATTCCCTGCTCTGCCACACACTCCCTCTCTGACCTTGGCCATGTCTCTTAATCTAGGTGCGCTTCAGTTCACCCCTCTGTAAAAGGGGGGACAACCCTTCCCTCTGAGAGGTGTTGTGAGGATGTCCTCATAGATGTCTGAGGTGCTCGGGTACGACAGGGCCATGGAGGCGACGTACTTACCTAGGCAGGGAGATGGCGTTCCAGAACGTTGGAATGGATCGGGATACCCAGCATCGGAAAGGGGCTAGGATTGGTTAACAAGGATAATCAGTGCACACAGGTGGCACTTGCAGTAGGATGAGTGACCCTGGGCACACAGCTAGAAGATGTGATGCGTGGATTTTACAAGCACTCGGTGTGAACATAGCCCCACTTCTGTGAAGTTCATTCATTTGGCTGAGACCAGCATGAAGCCAATACTGAGACCAGTTGAAAATCCACCCCAGGATGGGGTCCGGCAGGGCTAACAGCTGGATTCAAGCATCATGGATGAGGAGAGGTGTTTCTGGGAGTAGTTCCAGAGCACTGCTGGGTTAGGGGTGCGGACAGCTGGTTGCTTTTGATCTCCTTTCATCTTCTCAGAATGTATTTTCAGCCCAGGTGCTGAGTTGTTTCTGACTCTCTGTCCGGTTGTGGTGTTCCTGTACAGGCCTGGATGCTACTTTTCTCATGGCAGCCGAGTGGTCCCACACTGACCACTCAAGACTTAACTTGAGGGATGGGATCCACCTGAGTGTGGTGGTCCTCTTTCTGTTTCTTTCGGGCTGTGTCTTGGAAAGGAAGTTTTACTTGAGTAACCACCAAGTCAACACTGGATAAGGACTTGAGCATTTGGCACACGCTGACAGCTACACTTGACAGCTGAAGGGGAAACGCTGTTTCCGTTTAAGTCAGTGGCAAAGCTCTTATTGGGATTTCACTGTGAGATTTTCAAAGTATTAAAGTTTTGGGGACTAGGGTGTCCAAATCCCTTAGGAAGCTTTGAAAATCTCAGCCAGCCTTTACAACAAACAACCTCCAATCCCTTCTGAAAATATGGTTCACTCCTCACAACCCCCTGTAGGGAGGTAAGGGTTATCATCTCCATTTTGCAAATGGGGAAACTGAAGCAGAGACGGTAAGTGACTTGCTCAAAGCCAAAGAGGGAGTTGGCCTCAGACTCAAGAGCCTTAAGGGCTGCGCTCTCCCAATCCTGTGTTCTGACCATTTAATTATGCCTGCCCTAGAGCTGTCATTCAGTGCAGCGAGGAAGAATAGTCTAGTGGTGAGGGTGCAAGCCATGGAAGTCCTGGGTTTGCTACCCTGCTCTCCTCAGCTCTCCATCTGTATCTGCCTCCTGGGGATGTTGGCAGGGTAAACTCATTAAAGATTATGAGGCATGCCGATAATGGTGCCAGATATGCACCTAAGATAGACTGTCGTCTTCCCCACCCCCACCCCAGCAATCTTTCTTTACAAATCCCTATTCAAACAGCACGAAAGATCCCAGGCCCTTGGGCTGATCTCCTGCTACCATGACCCAGCTAGGAAGATAGAGATTTTGGCAGAAAAGTTGCACAGTGGAATTTGTCTCTTCGGTGTTTGTTGTTGGCCCCAGGCTGCCCCCACTCCCCCGCTGCCCCTGGCCGCTGAGCCTCTCAGGAGTTGGCCTTTTACTGTGAGCAAGGGAAACTGCCCGTTCTCTCCCACCCCCCTCAGGAGTGTGACATTTCATCTTAGCCACGCTGCAGCGCCATGCCTCTAATTGGATGCTGCTTGGCGTTCAACCGTTCATCAAACTCGCGTTTCTGGTTTGAAGTCTTTTTTGTGCCTCTTATGCTACAACCAAGATTAAAAGCTTCACTTGTACAAATAAATCCCTTCTAAATGTAACATCAGGAACTTGGTTCGTGCTTTGGAGTGTCTTTGCTGGGAGATTGGGTGTTATTTATTTATTATTGCTGTAGGCTTCTCCGTTGCTCCATAGGTTGCATGAGTGCACAGTAACCCATATACCTTCCTACTTTTGCATGCATTCACTCTTAACTCCTGTGCTTTCAAGTGCAGGTTCTCACATGAGAGAGCATGTGGATTAGTGTGCATGTTTCTGTGCTAGCACATTTCATGTTTACACATTTGCTCTCTCACATACATCGCTACTGTTGCCCAAGTGTGCGGTATCTCGGACTTCCTCGTGCATGTCCCCTCTTGCATGCTTACACACCTGCTCTCTTGTGTATGTTCTTATCCTTGCAAGCTAGCCCGCTCGCTCCACCTGCTCTCTTGAGCACATTCTTGCTCTTTCCTGCTAGCTGCCATGCTCTCTCACAAGCATTATCCACGTGCTCTCGTGCATATTCTTAGTCTGGCATGCTGCTCTCTTTCCTGTGCACTCTCCAATTCTCCTAGAAGTGCACCCTTATACCCAGAGAAATTCCTGCTGAAATACAACATATAAACCAGAGGTGTCTTAGAGAGTGATTCCCAACTGGCTTGTTCCTTAACTCAGACAAAAGACTTGTTGAGCGTCTCTTAAATGTATCAAGATAATCTCTGGGCAAGAATGGAAGTTTAATCTATTTATTTCCCTTCCAGTTTTGGCAGACATGAAAAGAAGCCAACCCAGCCTTTTGGCCATAAATTGCCTCTCTTAGGTGGGCTTGGTAGAAGTCACTCCACTTCTTTTTTGACTCTGCTAGAGATGTAAGTGAAATAAATAGATTAATCTTCCTTCTCTTGCCCAGAGAGCATTTTGATACATTTAAGAATGGCGTGGTTGGCTTTTTTTGTTGTTGCTTTTTAAAAAAACAAAACAAAACGTCACTGTCAAGGTCACAGATCTGATTCATACCATAGAACGCACTTTATGCAAAGAGTGAACAAGCAAGGAGGAAGTAAACAAGGAGTTTTGTTGGTTGTGTTTTTTAAGAGCTGGTCAAAATGTTTCCATCAAAATGTTTTCTAATGGAAATGTTTTTGTCAACCAAAATTGTTTTGTGTTTAAACTAAAAAAAAATAATTCAGTTGCTTTAAACAAAAAACAAAAAAAAAACAAAAAAAAAGATAATTGGTGGCTAACAACATACTTTTTGGAGTTTTCAATAGAAACTTGGAAAAAGTTTGACAAAAACCAGAGGAAATGCATTACATTAAAAATTTCCATGGGGGGAAAAGATCATTTCCTGAGCAGCTCTAATGCTTTTGTGATTCTGTGGAATGCACTGTGCCAAGAAGACGCCACGGTAAGGGATTTCTCAAAGGATCTCTATCTACCATCACATTAAAGCTGAGGTCCTAGAAATGTCTGTCACCTTGTATGCCCCTATCATGCTCTAATGAGAGATGCTCAAGTGAAACAAGTAAAAACCTGAGGCTCTCATTCCTCCTATGCATTGTGTGTTGTATCACCTTGAACTAATATCAGCAGAATTGATATTGATACGCAGCTGCATATTGTAGGGAGAAACTTGGTGCATGGTTTGCACTTTTACATCCCTTTTTATCTCATGATCTCAAAGTGCTTTAGAGATATTACATGTCTTGGCTCCCCATATGAAGTAAGCATCAGACCAGCTTTATAGTTGGGGATACTCAGGAACGGCGCGATACAGGGGTACGTCTACACAGCAATTCAGTGTTAAAGAACGCTCCCTCTGGTGTTACTGTTCCCCGGTACTCTCCTGTGTGGTGTCAATAACCACAAGCTCTCTCTGATAACCCTGTCTCCGGAGAGCAAGTGAGCAGGTGTGCTCGGACAGCCTGCCCTCTGCTGGGAATAACACAGTGAAGGCAGGGAGCTGGGCACCCTGGAAATATCCCAGTCACCAGGGCGCGAGACACGGGTCTCCATCCAAAAAGGCAATGGCTGGGGAGCTGGAAGTCTGAGCCTGGCTGCCCTTGTTGGACCACTGAGGGGAAACACAGGTGCAGTTGCCCAGAACTGTGACAATTTGTACAGCCCGTGCTGCAGCAGCTTCCTTGCTATTGTTACTGGAGCTAGCTAGATCAGAGCTAGCCCGGGTGGGTCTACACATGCTGCAGTCATGCCTCTGAATTCAGTGTAGACATGGCCTAAGACTCTCAGTTCTTTGGGACTGGCTTTGTCTTTTGCTGTGTGTCTGAACAGCACCTAGCATGGTGAGGCACTACCATGATACAATTAGTTATTATTTCATACGTTGCACTGATTAGGGCCTGAGCTGTAGGAGGATTGGAAACCTCCCGGGAAAGCTGAATGAAAGGGGTGTTGATGAATCAGTAGGTGTTGTTCTTCCCTCTGAGTACTTAGTCGGTGGCTCCGAGTGGCATGAGAGGATGATGTGCTGTTGGAGGTGCAATCCCCTCTGAGTTGGTATAAAACCAGCACCTTGACTGCTTGTGGTCATTGAAGATCCCAGGGCTCTTTTTGTAAGAGTGGGGTTGTTAGCGCTGGCTTAATTCCACTTAGAGTGATTTCGATTATTCTCACCTAATATTTCTTCTTGTAGATTACACACCCACACCACCCACTCTAGTGTAGCCACGCAGGTGCAGAATGGCTGCTGCAATAGCCTCCATAGGTTGCTTCGTTGAAGTGATGACCTGCAAAGTATTCAGGGTCCTCCTGCTAGATAAAGGTGATATTAGGAAAGCACCAGCCTAGTTGACAGCTGGCAAGAGGATGTGTGAGGCCTGAGTGCTGAGGAGGGAGAAGATGGGGGAGTTATCCGGGGGTGTGGGTGTGTGGGGAGGGTTAGGATTGACTGAAGAGGATTTTTAGAGTCAGACTTAACCAGAAGCTGTATCCAAGATACGCTGCCGTCAGCCTGGTAATTCTCATTATCAGCGAATTTAAAGCAGTGTAATATTTGAAGCAGTGTCAAGAGGTAAGTCAGAGGAGCAGTGAGTGTACAGGCAGCACCCACCCTTGTTCAGTGGTAGCTCAAGACCCTTCTCAGCTGGGAATGAATCTGCCTTCTTTCCTTTTATCTACCGAGGTGCCTCCACTGCACCTGTCCCCCTCCACTACGCTCTAGCCTCCTTCTGGCCTTTTACTTGAAGGTGGCAGCTCAAAACCAATGTGTATCTGAAGTGGGAAGGGCTTCCTGGGCTCTTCATAGCACTTTGAGACCACGGGGCTTAAACTTCCATTGTTTGTTAATAAAGATAAATCCCGAGCAGTTAAAAAAATGATAAAATCCCAGATTTTAGCCTTTTTTTTTTTTTTACATTAAAGGAGAAATTTTCACGTGGCCCAGCCACAGGTGGAGAGCTACAGAGAAGAGTGATGGTGCCAGCACTGAGGGCAGGGCAAACGGGGGCAAGGAAGTGTTGTAAGGGCTAGATTGGCCCAGCTCATGATAAGGTGTGGTGTGTAGGTGCCCCACTAAAAGGAGGCACTGGAAGGAGCTGGGCCTCGGAGGCCCAACCTGGGCTTCTTGGCTCTGTGGTGGCAGGGAGTAATTTGTGCTACTTCTTAAAGGCACGGGCAGGCTGTGGGCGCTAGTGAATAGTTCATTGACCTAGGGCTCAGGAGACTTGTGTGACGGGATCCCCAGGGTGCAGCTTGGGACCACTGGACTCCTTAACTCTCCAGCCTGGGCTGTCTTTCACAACGCCTTGCTAGTGATCAGCAGCAAACCCCTCCAAGTGCTGTGATCACTCAGCACAACAGCATGCGGAGTCCCATGCCCAGCTAGAATGCTCCCAGAGCCACTCGTGAATCACACAGAGAAAGGCACCAGAGCCAAATCCTCCCAGCTTCTTTCCTTGTACCTCAGGAATATACCGTCTTGCACTGCTCAGGACGAGCAATGCAGATTTATTAATTGATTCACCACTTCATCGATGGAAAGTGGATGTACACCAGCCTTTGCAAACCTGAGCAGATTTGCCACATGCTTCAGGCAAACTCACTGGTAAAGATAAACAGTAAAGCACATTTATTGACTACAAAAGATAGATTTTAAGTGATATTAAGTGACGGGCAAAAAGGCAGAGTTAGTTACCAAAATAAAATATAAGCACGCAGTCTAAACTCTCAACCCGATTAGACTGGGCAACAACTAGATTAAGCAGTTTTGCTCACCTCAGTGGATATTACAGTTCATAGTACACAGGTTTCACCCTTGAAACCTGGGCCAGTCCCCTCTGTTGGAGTCTTCAGTCTTCTTCAGAGTGTCCTTGTTGCTTGCAGTGTAGGTGAGTGAAGGAGAAAGGCCCCGCATGTGGGCCCTGTGTTCTGTTTTATACCCTCAGTCCATGAGCCTGGAGAACACAAGTCCAGGCATGTCTGCTGGGCATTGTTGAGCCGTTCCCCTGGTGTGGCCTCATGCAGGTGAGTCATTGCATTGCAACTCTCTTGCTGGACAATGGCTGCTGATGGGTGGATTGACACCCCACTTGGATGTTGGCTACTTTCCTTGCTGTTGCCTCTGGGGAGCTAATATCTGCCCAGTTCCCCAACTTACAACATGTTTTAGTGACAACCATACAACACAGTTGTCCTAACTTCATATGCATTAATTATATACATATATGGATCGAGAAATGGCTTTCAGCAGATCATAACCTTTCCCCTGATATCTTACAAGGCATGCTTAATGCGTAAGATCACAATCATATATAAAAATGAGGAATATGGGGGTTACAGGGTGCTCCCCCAAGGTACACAATGTCACAACCTGCATTCTGTTCCTAGTTTTGCCACTGGCCTGCTGGGCGACCTTGGGCTCTGGTGGTGGGGGAAGGGTCCAGTGTTGACCTCACCTAGTTATCTTGTGGTAAAATTTCCAGGGAATTTTGTCTCTGCTAGGATTTAAAGCAAGAAAACTCCCCTATGGGATGCACAGATAAAGCCTGTGTGGTGTGCAGCTTACTTCTGCCTCTGCTGATATACTTGTATGGTCCTCATCAGGATCAGAGCCACACGTGCAGCCAGCTGCGCAGTGGGTGAGCAGAGTCATCTATCATTCTAGTATTAGAGTCATAGAGTTTGGGGCCAGAAGGGACCACTGACCCCCTGTACGTCACAGGCCGCCAACACCATCCAGCGCCCACACACGAAACCCAGCAACTGAAATTAGACCTACGTTTTACAGCCCACAGGGGACTTGACTATTATGTGCCACAGGCGGAGAATAGGAGAGACTTAGGTGCACCAGTACCCAAGGCCCCTACAATGGCAGGGAAGTGATGAAGTGAGATAGACCCAGATAATCCTGGGAAGTGACCCACAACCACACACTGTGGAGGAAGGGGGAAAACTCCCCAGCGTCCCTGCCAATCTGACCTGGGGCGAATTTCCTTCCCAGCCCCACCTGTGGTGATCAGCTAGACCCTGAGCATGTGAGCAAGAACCAACCAGCCAAGCAATTGAGAAAGAAAGTGCTTGGTGCCACCTCAGAGTCTTGGCCCATCCTGTCCAATGCCCCGTCTCCAGCCCTGGCCATCCCTGGTGCTTCAGAGGAAAGCAATAACACCCTCCCCCCACCCCCCGAATACATTACTAGGTGGGAAATCCCTCTCTAACCACTGCAGGTGGCCAGCTGAAACCCTGAAGCATGAGCTGTTAGCAACATATTGATCTCATCACCACAGTATCTGAGCCATAGCTTCGACCACTCTTCCTCTTCTTGCTCTGCATGAGGGATGTGTCTCCAGTGCTCCTCTTGCAGCCACCTGGAAAATGCTGAGTGCCCCTGGTCTAGCTACAAGCACCTCACCACCTTGAGCATCTCACACCTCACGTTTGAACCTCTCTGTGCAGAGGCAGTTATACTGGCAAAAAGGGGTGTGATGTTTCCCCTCACACTCCTAACCAACACAGCTAGGTAGGTAGGTGTGTGTGTGTGTGTGTGTGTGTGTGGAGGGGGGATGGGGAGATTAAAACAAACAAAACAACACTGTAGGGGAGGAGAAAAATTCCATTTCATGTTTCAGCCCAACAGGTGTTTATCTTTAATATCATCTTCCGCTGCATATCGTCTCCTCCAGTGCTGAGATGTGCTAACTGAATGACCCTTCCTGCAGCTATGGCTTCACTGTGATGTGACACAGAGAGAGAGAGAGAGAAAGGTGCTTTTATCCTGCTGACACCTGGGGAAGGAGATACCACCCACCTGTCTCTCGCCTCAGATGAGTTAATTCCTGACAAGCCACAGTGCAAATACTGTGATGATAATGCAGGGAGAGGAACCACAGGGCGACTGTGTAGGTTGAAAAAGGGGTAAAGTAGGATCTTTAGTGTGTTCCCTTAAAAATGCATTGTTGACAAAATCTAAAAGGGGCTATGTTATTACAGAAACAGAGAAAATGCCAGCCTGGATCAGCACAGTTCTCCATCCAGTTCAATACCAACTGCTTCAGAAAATGGTGTAAGAAGGCCTCCTTTATGGGATAACTTGCCTCTAGGGAATGTTCCTTCCTGACCCCCGTTGGGTAGATGTCAGTGTGTGCCATGAGGGTTGAGATCCCATTCATAGACTCATAGACTTTAAGGTCAGAAGGGACCATTATGATTGTCTAGTCTGAAGTCCTGCACAACGCAGACCACAGAATCTCACCCACCCACTCCTGTAACAAACCCCTCCAGCAAGTGACCTGTGCCCCATGCTGCAGAGGAAGGCGAAAAACCCCAGGGCCTCTGCCAATCTGCCCTGGAGGAAAATTCCTTCCTGACCCCAAATATGGCCATCAGTTAAACCCTGAGCATGTGGGCAAGACTCACCAGCCAGCACCCAGAAAAGAATTCTCTGTAGTAACTCAGATCCCACCCTATCTAGTATCCCATCATAGGCCATTGGGCATGTTTACTGCTAATAGTCAAAGATCAATTAATTGCCAAAACTAGGCTATCCCATCATACCATCCCCTCCATAAACTTAGCAAGCTTAGTCTTGAAGCCAGATATGTCTTTTGCCCCCAGTGCTCCCCTTGGAAGGCTGTTCCAGAACTTCACTCCTCTGATGGTTAGAAACTTTCGTCTAATTTCAATTATTGGATTCTGTAATCCTTACTATTATAATTCTGCATTATCTTGTTAGTTGTATACATGTCACATCCATTTTTGAATCCTGCTAGGCTCTTGCTTCTGATGATACCTAGTAGCAATCAGTTCCAGAGGTGACTCCTGTGTTTTGTGTGGATGTGGTGGGGGAGAATGTATTTCCTTGTATCAGTTTTAAGTTTCAGTTGCACTGAACATGTGTCTTTGGATGGTTTGTAACTAGAGTCTCTTCCAAAAAAAATTATATAAAACCAACCCCACGCAATACAGCCCAACTGTTGGAGTTTGATTCAGATCCTTTCCCTCTTGTCAGTTTCATTTAAATCTGAACCTCTCCACAGATGAAGCTTTGCAAAGGGAAATCACTCAGTGTGTCTGTCAAAAGAATGAAAAAGACCTGTTAAGTTGTTTGCTGATTTTTCCTGACAATTTTTCAGAATTCTTCCCTGTTCTGCAGCTGTTAAATTTGTTATTTCAGCTGCAAGAGTCGCAGTAGCTTTGCTCAAACTGCATTTCCTCGCTGTGTGTCAGACTTCCTCTGGCGATGCACAGAGATCCAGCATGACCACAGCCACACCTGGGCTGGAGGCTGCCTCCCCAGGTGCATTGAGATGATTAAAGCCATCTCCAAGTATCAGAACTGCTGCTGGTTTTTAAGGGAGCCTGCAGACAGCGGGCTGGGGGGTTTGTTTTCCAATAGGAGGAACAAAAGCTTTCATGGAGAAGGCACGCCTGGTTCCTGATGTCTACACTTAGACCGCTACAGTGGTGCTGCTGTCATGCTTCAGTGCAGGCAGGGGCTTCTTCTGATGGCGTAGCCCACCTCCCCGAGAGGTGCAGCGAGGTCCATGGGAGAATTCTGCTGTTGGCCTACTACTGTCTTGCAACATCAGCCTTGCAACATCTCTCAAGGTGTAGATGTAACTCTGCTGATGTAAGTTCCCAGTGTAGCCCAGAGCTGGCAGGCTGGGTGGACAGAAGCATTGATGCGGGAGGTAAATTTGATTTCCCGTCATGCTGAAGTGCACAGTTTTCAGGAGTATCCTCTGCCCCACTGGTAGAAGGAGCTGTGTGGAAGATGCGCCTGCTTTTTCAGGGGTATCTTTACCACCAGACAGAAGCAGCGGTAGAAGAGGCAACCATGCTTTCTATGGTTTAACAATTTATTCTCCCTCCGGCTTTTGCTGTGATGAGTAAGAAATTTCCTGCAGAAATCTCACTATGTCAGAAAGATGCTACAACATACAAAGGGAAGTGTATTGGCTAGTACAATAAAAGAGAGCTAATTAAATATGCATTAGTAGTTTCAGGAGCAGCTGCTAACTTTGAGACGCGAAGCGTATGTAAAAATGTCTAAAAACTCCATCAGCACAGTCGCTCTTAATGTCATCCTCCTGAAGTTACATAACCGAAGCCCCAGATTTTTAAAGGTATCTAGGCATTGCTGCACTCAGTGTTGCAATGTCTAACTGATTTAGGAGCCTAACTCCCAGTTTGAAGAGGGTTTTAGGCACATAGGAACCAAAATTCCATAGTCAGCCAATGGGATTTAGATTCCTCAGGGCCTAAATCACTTTTGAAAGAGATATGGGCTCCTAAATCACTCAGGCATTGCAACTCTCCATGTAGAGATGCCTAAATGCCGTTAAAACTCTGGGCCAAAGTGCTTACTGCAAAAACTACACTTCCTTCCTCTCCTGAGAGCAGCCAAAGATTTTAGATCATGTACTGCGATAAGTGATTTATGAGACACATCTTCCACCTGACCTCTCTCTATCTGGCAGGGTCATATTCTTAAGGATGTCGGAGTATCATGACCTAAAACAATAGCAGATGCTCTGCGCTTCAAACAGCTATCTGCTTTCCAGGGTTCCTTATAGTCTTGGAATGTCTTCAGTGCTCCAGATGCTTTTGCAAAGGAGGTACGTACATGTGGCTTCCCTGCGAACCTGCTGGTTGGGGGAAGGCCTCAGGACCATGGACAGAGACTCTAACAAAGGCCATCTGTCTCTTTCTAGGAAGCTTGCGGGTCGTGTTCTCCATGGATAGAAGGATTAGTGCAGCCATTTCTTGTCTGCATTCTCTTTTCCTCTTCTTGCTCAATGGAGAAAAGAGGATCAGAACAATCCTGAAGGTGTGTCCCTCCCGCCCCATTTGCCATAGACAAGGGGATTTATTTTCCCCCTCTCCTTTGCTGTGGAAGCATCTCTGCGTTATTAGGATGGATGCCCTCTTAGTAGGTGGGCATGTGGTTTGTTAACAAATGCCCCACCCCAGCCCAGAATCCTTCTGCCAAGTAAAGCTGGGTGGAAGGTGTCTTTCATGGCATTAAAATGCAGGTGTATGGGAGCGACTGTAACAGCCTGGGGCCAAGCCAGCGTTGATTACAAGCTGAGTCCCACCTGTGGGGAACCAGGTAATTCAGCTATTAAAAGGCGGCAGGGGTCTGCAGCGTGGTGTGGTGAAGAAAAGCTCCAGAATCAGAACACAGTAACAGGTAAAGGAAGCCAGGCCAGAAGGCCGAGCTCCGGCCAGAGCAGACTGACGGAGAACGAGCCCCAGAGGTGGCTGCGGAGCCAGAGTGACGTAGGAATGGTCGCATCACGATGTCGGACTTTATGTTGAGGGCGCATGGAGGATCACTTGGGTTATTTTGTGACCAAGGACTTTAGCTGCTATTAAAACGGCCCCGGGAAGGGATGCTGGGAGCCACAACAGGAACGAGATGGAGTGCTTGGAGGGGGCTAATAGGGACAGGGTGCTCTGTACCCGGCTACACTGCTACAGAGAGAGAGACTTCGCAGCAGCAAGGAAGGGAGCATTGTGGGAGAACGGGGAACTTTTCAGCTCAGGCAAAATGAACTTCCCAGGGCAGGGAAGCGAGGAGCAGCGCTTGCTACTTTTGTTGTGTCTCAATTAAGCGAACGAGCGAATTTTGAGCAGGGGAGGGAGATGGGCTCGGAAGGCTGGGAGGAAAAGGCAGCTCTAACAATCTGCTGCAGACGCCTCACAAGGCTCTTGTTTGCCTTCCTAAATGGCAGTGCGACACCCTGTGCTGTCTGACTAAGAGAGAGGTTCTTGCTGCTTTTCTGTCTGCTCCTAACCCTCAGTTGCATGGATCTAGTGATGGGGGTGTGGTGGGGGGGAAGGGTTCTTGTGTTGCTTTCTCTGGGCACGTCAAAGCATGTGATCCAGATGGGGGATGTGTGTTGACAGTGTGTGGAGGAGGGGGGTGATTGCTCACCGTCTGCCATTTGGCAAATGCCAAGGTACCTTTCTCTCCCTGCCAGCTGTTCCACGCTAGCAATCAAAGCGCTGGGAAGTTGTTCCTAGCTGTGGATAACATGTTAGGTGACCGCAGCATCCCTCTGTGCTCCATGTTCTAGGTAATTACAACCCTGCTGGTCTTGTAGCCAAGCACAGCACGTGCCGTGCGTTTATCGTGTAGCTTTTAACTATGAACTCCAGGCTGGTGACGTTGAGGCAGCAGCTTCCCCGTGACCCCTTCATTCTGCCCTTTCACCAAACCCAGATGGCGTTCGGCTGCAAGCCGTGGCGGTGGACTGGAGGTCACTACAGTATGGCCGATGATCTGATCTCTCCCCCAGATCTCTGCTGCTGGTTATTCAATTAGCAAACACGCAGATCCAGAAGCCACAGCTGCACTCTTGGGGAGATGGAAAATGAGATCTCCTCCTGTTCGTTTATGATCCCGGGCAACTTTTTTTAAGATGGGGGAATGATAACCTAGTGGATAGAGCACTGGACTGGGACTCAGGAGATCTAGGTTAGAGTCCCGGCTCTGGCACTGTCCTGCTGGTGACCACAGGCAAGTTGTTTCATCACTCTATGCCTCAGTTTTCCCATCTGTAAAATGGGGATAACGAGACTGCCCTCCTTTTGTAAATCACTTCGCGAACTACTGATGGAAAGTGCTATATAAGAGCTAGGCATCCCCACGCATTTCCACTGTGGATACTTTTTAACTGAATCCCTCCCCACCGCTTTGATTGTCTGTGACAACCTTCTTCATACCCTGCCCTCATCTAAGTGTCATTGTGCACCATTAACATACCGTGTGTTCATCCCCAGAGGTGGCTGCATTTCTGTGGTGGATGAAAAGTGTTAGCTCTTGACTAGCTGGCACGTTGGATTGTTTGCCAAAATCCTTTATTGAGTTCCCTTTGGGAATGAGAGAAATGGAGGGAAAGGTAGAGAGATTGGGGGATAGTCATAGGCTAATCAGCTCCATTTTGCTGCTTTCTCCATCAGGGGAGCTGGGCCAGCACCTTGATAGAGAGATTTGTTTTTTCACTCTTCGTCGTGTTTTGCAACATGGCTATTGTTGCATCCCTGACAAACCCGATTTGCTTCCACTTTAGCACTCTTGATCCCTTACATTCCATTTAACAAACGCTGACAAAGTCTGAAACGTTCCCTGGGACTGAATCATGCAACAACGCCCTGCTGGTTCCTAGAGGTCTGCTTCCCAAATGCCATTGACAGCTGGCAATGTGAAGGCCGGGGAGGAAGTCCATAGAAGAAGGGAGCGAGTGAGCGAAAGAGGATGGATTGGTGGGGAGGCGGGAGGGGGTGGAAACTCAGGTGACATGTTAAAGATGACAGTGCTAGTTTCTGGTACAATATACCTTGTGATTGGTTGGTCTTTGGAACAAACAGGCAGCTGAAGTGTCAGTGGCTGGGAGACTGCAGAAGGTCTGTAGTGGGGGAACCAGCAATTGCCAAGTTTCTCTATTGCATCTCAGACAGAAAAGGTATTTAGAGTCTCTCTCTCTCTCTCTCTCTCCCCTAGGCTGCCTTGGTCATACAGAGGGAGTGGGCGAGAAGGAAGGCAAATACCAGTCTGGCATCCTGTGCAGAGAATGAGGGGGTTGCTCAGAGCATCACTCCATCTGAATTGAGGAAGCAGTGCAAGAAATCACAGGGCTTCTCAGATAGCTTTAGAGCCAGTCCTGCAAGGTTCTGGACGCCCTCGGAGTCCATGAGAGTTACAGGTTCTCCTTGTTTCTCAGGGTCTTGTTTTATTTTCATGCAAAATAGGCGTGAGAAACTGTGCGCGCGTGTGTGTCTGTAGTGGGGCGAGAATAAGTCAGTTCCACACGTCAGGCTGTAATACAATGTGAGTAAATTTGACTTGATCCTGCTGTTTTGTCAATAACCTGGAAAGTTTTGAAATAACAGCTTCAAAATGCTCAAATGATACGTTACTCCACAGTCTGATTCCACTGTTGCAAACACTTCTAAGGAACAGGTTTACCTACGCGTAGCATTTTTAGAGCTCTCCGATCCCTGCTAGTGTTCTGCAGTGGTCATCAAAACAAAACAAAAAATCCTTAAGGCCGGATTTTCAGAAGGGGAGCAGTGATTATAGGGGGCCCAGGGTTCTGGGAGACCAACATGAGGCAGCTTCAAAGGGTCTGATTTTCAGAATGTGCTGGCCACCTGCCTTCTGCAAATCTCAGACCCTTTATAATGTTTCACACCGAGTACCCAAACACTGAGGGTATGGGCTTCAGTGATTTGGAGTTCCTTAAAGGAAGCTAGGGCCTGAAAACCTTGCAGGATCTGGGACTAAGTCTCTTCTAAAAATCCTGGCCCCAGTTTGCAAATAGGAGGGCTTGAATGGAATGAGAGGAAGGATGTTCCAGTGGTTAGGGGCAATAGCTGGAGATCTGGCTCTGCCACTGAATTCCCCTGAGGCCCTGGGCAAGTCATTTTGTCTCTTTCTGCCTCAGTTCCCTATCTTTAAAATGGGAATAATAGCTCAGAGGGGTGTGATATAAGGTATTATATTTCCCCACCTGCAATCTCTTATGTAATGCTTTTTATCAGTAGATCTCAAAATGCTTCATGATCTTTAATGTGTTTCTCCTCCCAGCTCCCCTGGGAGGTAGGGCAGGGATATTATCCTCATTTTACAGATGGGAAACTGAGTCATGGAGCAGCTAAGGGACTTGCTGGTGGTCACACAGGAAGTCTGTGGCAGAGCAGAAAATTGATAGCTATCATGGTAAGAATCAGCTCTGGGTATTACAAAATTACCAGCCAAAAATTTTGTCTTTTCTCCCACAAACTCTCCATGATTTCAAAATTTTGCCTCTCTCCAGACTTCAGAATTTAGCCCCATGCAGTAGAGAAACCAGATGAGAGGAAATATATTTCCCATTGGGTTGGAGGAGGGTCAGATGAATGACTGGATGGAATACTCAAAGTTAGTATTTTAAGGGCATTTTTGCCAATGGAAATCATGTCATCAGTGCAAGGGACAGTAGTTTCGCCTATAAGCTATAATCTCTCTATGGAGCTGTTAATGAGGCCTGTGAAAAACACCTCTTCTCTAATGGTGGTGCCCATTCAGTTTCTAGAATGAACCACTTCCTCTGACTGACCCCGGCTCCTCCTGCACGGCTCCAGCAGTAAGTGATACTCAGTCTGTCTCTGAGCCGTGATGGCCTCTAGTGGCTGTATGTGGAGAGTAGCTGTGAGACCTACTACTACTAGTATTTACTGGAAGAGATGTCGTTTCGTTGAAGTGACAAGAGATCAGAGTGTATGGAGCGGAGGAACCAGGGTTCTTTATTCTAGTTTCCTCATGTTTGTGGCTAAGAGATGATACAGTAATTGTGTCTGTCTGCAGCAGGTGGATTTGTTTTAAGAGCACCGGCTGCTTTGCAAAATGTTGTGGGAAATGTTGATTGTTTTCCTTTTTTTTTTCCCTATCATTTTCTTTCCCTTTAAAGTTCTGTTTCTGCTGGGAATGTGGTGGGCAGTTCCTAATGACCATTGGGAATGAGCTGAGACTTCTTAAAAAAACCCCAAACCTTTAGTTTTGCACCATCGTTGCTGTATTCCTCCTCTCCCCCCCCCCTGGTTTTTGTTTCTTGCCAGGATGGCAAGTGAGAAGCACAGAATAGCAGGAGCAGGTTGCTTAGAGGAGCAGTAGGGGCCATTGAACAGCTCTGCTACTGCTCAGGAGCCTGGATAGGGGAGCAGTCGTTCACCCCAGCCCCTGGGTGCTATGAAGGCTCATAGCAAGGCTGGCTGCAGAGGGTGGGATTTAGCCACAGCAATGAGGTACCTAAAGGCCTCTGCTCAGCAGAGCATTTAATGCGTGTGCTTCACTTTGAGCAAGTGTTCAACTCTCATTGACTTCCCTGGGGCTTAATCAAGTGCTTAAAGTTAAGTTTGGTTCTCTGCTGAATCAGAGCCAAATTGTGTCTCACCCAGGGTCCCCCTGCTGCAGTCTCAGAGTGGCCTGGGGGCAGGTGTGACTGGGGGAGTGAGTTGTGCGGGAAGGGGGCGAGATTTGCAGTGGCTCCTTAGGAGCTCTGAGCACCCATGCGCCTATTAGCGCAGAGTTCTCAAATCACTGCTGTTGGCTTTCCAGGTGGGGATTTGCTGAGAGTTTATGACAATCCCAGCTGGCTAGTTATTCGTACTGTGCTAGCTCCTAGAGTTTCTGTAATAGACAAGGGCCCCACTGAATTTAATGCTCATGCCAAGATGCACAATCCTGGAATCACTACTCAGCCACACAACAGATGCTGCGTCGGAACGAGCAGTGCAAGCTTCCACCGCACACCCTTGGCCATGTGTGTCTGGACTTTGGTCCCTGTTTAAGGATGGGAGTTCATTACAGCCTCCCATGCCCATTGAATTCTAGGTCGCTCTGCTGGGAGTGCCAGCAAAGAGGCCAGTTAGTTAGTGTCTTTTTCTTTTCCCACTGAGACCCACCAGCTGGTTTCTCTCAGGTCTCTAAGTTGCCATCAGATGGTAACAGCTTCCAGCCATTACCAAGCTGGGGTGGGTTTGAACTGGTGGCCTAAGGTAGATTAAAATCAGAGACGTGGGTGAATGTCTCCAGGTCCCCTCGACCCTACAGTCCCCCACCTGGTAGTGAAGTGCTTGGAAATGTCTCCCGGAGGTCAATCCTCTGCTTAATCTCTGCAGTGGGAACTTAACTTATCTGGCAGGGCTCAGCCCTGAGCAGTGCCGATGCTTTCTTAGATCTGCACCGAATTCAAGGCGGAAAGTCCCCCATCTCCGCCCAGAGAGAAGCCAGGAAGCTTCTTGCTTGTGAGCGTGACCCTGCCATGCCCCGCCTGGGTGCGTGTGCGCTGTCAGCTCAGCTGCAGTGAAGGGGTTTGCTGCAGCCCTCAGAGGAAGGTTCTTATAGAAGATCACTGCCACCTTGGTCCTATTTCCCTTCCTTGTCCCTCATTTGTCATTTCACATCACTCCGGCCCTCTGGCTGTCTGGCAGCTCCCTGGATCCCAGAGCTATGTAGCAGCACAGGGTTCTGTTTCCCCTTCTGTCATGCTGCTTCTCTCCTTGGTCTCACCTAGGCACTGTTTCCCCCTCCTCCTCCAAGCAGTCCTTCCTGCCCTTCCCATCATTAATGGTCTCTTCCCCATCGCTGCTCCAGTCTTGCCGTCCAGTGTCTTGTCCTGTTTAAACTGAAAGCTCTTCAGGGCTGAGGCCATGTCTGACTCCACAAGTGTAAAAGCACCATGTATGTTTTTGGTTCTGTACGAATCTGTTTTTAAGGGTAACAAGATGCCAAAGGCAAATGTAAATCCTGTGTCCACGGGTCGTATGGAAATAAGTGCCTCTTGCTATATTAACAACCCCTTATCACCCTTCCCCTCTGCAAACCTCCCCTTTCCTCTCCCCTCTGGTCACTGTGAGCTTTATGCAGTTCTGCAGCGGCCTCCCGGGATGCAAGGAAAACCACTATCAATTGTGCAACAGCCCCATGCTATAGATCAGCAAACGGTCGTGACAGATAACTAGCACATCAGGCTTAATGATGGAAGCACACTGCCCACCACCGGTTCAAGCAAAGGGCAATGGAGTCACCAGAGCTTTGCTCCCAAACCAGGGCTCGGAGCGGCGGAGTGGTCATTGCTTGGCTATGTCTGTTTTCTAGATAACAGCTTTTAAAAACATATCCTCTGGCTGTGATGATCAACGAGCGCCTTAGGCCGTCTCTCCTTGCTTCCGTGATTGTGAGATTTTGCTCCATATTTCAATGACCCTCGGAGAGATCTATATCTTCAGATCTCTTCAAGGCATGGTTAAAATAGGGGGCTAAAACAATCTCACACTCCTGGAAGCAAGGAGACGCCCTAAGGCATAAGCGCTTGCTCCTGATTTTTGTATAATATGCAATTTTCATAAGACTGGAAGGGACCTTCTGGATCATCAAGTCTGCTCCCCTGCCATCACAGGCAACCCCATCATATAATCCCATTCACAGATGTGTCAAGCTCCATCTTCAAACTACTTAGATTGTTTGCCCCCACTACTCCTCCAGAAACTTACTCCTCTGCTGGCTAGAAACCTTCTGATTTATTGCTGGCCAATTTCTATCCCTTTGTTCTTGTTTTCAAACACGGGCACATAAACTAAGGTGCCCTGTAGCTGGATGCTCCGTAGGTACCAATATGGGTATTTAGGGGCCGAAGTGCCAGTTTATAGAATAATGTTTTGCTCTGTGTTTCCAAGTGGTTCCCTCCACCACTCATCTTTTAATGGAGATACTGGATTGGATTTTGGAGGTGGGAACATGGGCCTTGAACCTGGATCAGGGAGTAGCAATCAGGGGTATGGCTGGTGGGTTGGGGATGTGTAGTTAATGGATCTGGCTCACTGTCATTCTGGTTGGGGGAGGCAAGAGGAGATGTCCCCTTCAATTGGGATGCTTCTGCAAGCTATGTTGGTTCCACGGCTGGTGTCATTAACCGTGCAACGTTCCTTCTTTGCAGAGTTATGTCATGCCCAGATCACCGCAGGGCTCCATGAGGATTTATAGAAGATGCCCCGGGTCTTGGCGCCTCTGGTGCTCCTTCTGGTGTGGCTAATGAAGATCGCTGCCAGCCCCCACTCCCTGAGGATCGGTGAGTAAGAAACTTCCTGCACACTCTGGGTTTAATCGCCCTTCCAAGGCACTTGTTGCTGCCGGTGCAAATACAAAGCCTGACTCTGCTATCGCTCGCCCTTGTCTTACTCCACACATGGGCGCTTGGGGAAGTAAAGTGAGGCTGATGTTTAAACCTGTGATTTAGTCACACAAACTCTCCGTATCAAGCCAGCAGTCTAGTGAGCCAGGCCTCTCTAGCTGGCTAGATTTAGCTCTCTGCTAGGGATGGTGCTGTCACTGCATGAGCGTAAATCAAATGCAGCTTGTGGTGAGTATTCATGTTTGCATTGTTTTCATCAAGTTAACGCTACCCGATGGGAATCTTTTATATATAAATTTGTGGTAAAAGCCACCTGGGAAAGAGGAGCTATGGAATATAACTTGATTTTTCCTTGGCTTTCATGCCGAACGCTCCTGTAAGCACTGTACAAACAACAAAAAGTCTTGCCACAGCAATATTTGTTTTGTCCTCGCATTGGGGAGAGTGAGAAATGTTGAACTCAAGTTGAATACAGTTTAGCAGCATTATAGAGCCGTTAATATCACCAAGACGCGTCATTCACAAGGGACCCACGTTTATTCAGCCCTCCCCGTGTGTATTAAAAGGGATTTGGGAAGCAGGGACCATTGGCGTTTATTCGCTGCCCGTGTGGGTTAGAGAAAAGAAATGAAGCCAGAAACTCCGGTAATGAAACTCGCCTTGTATTGACACTTCGCTCTGCTGTTAAGAAAGGAAACAGCTTTCCCCGCCTGCTGTCTCTGGAGCTGTGAGCTGCTTTTATTAACTCTTTGTAGCAGATAAGAGGCTAATCTATTTCCTTCACACGTGCAGGTGACAGCTGGAATAAACCCATTTCTCCCCTTTGCTAGTTGAGCATGGCACAGCTGAGAAATACCGCATGGGCTGATCATGCGCTGGCTGGGGTTGGGGTGAGGGATGTCTCCATTCCTGAGGTAACTGTACCTCTGATCCCTTCGTGGCCTCCTTGTGGGCATGCCAGACCTTAAGCTATTACCTTTATGAGGGTAGAAATCGTGTTCTTCTCTCCCCAGACTGGGGAGGATTTAGGTTGCAATTCCTCCTGTCCTTCTGACCGCTTCAGCAAGTCTGAGTTTAGTTCAGTACTTGCCCTCCTGTCCTCTTCCAGGGGCTACAACAGAGATAACCAGTGACCAACCAGCCTTGAGAAAGCAAGAGACGGACTTAGAATAAAAGCATTACAGGAAAAAACAGATCTTAAAAACAAAAACCTAGCTTATAGTCAGACCTGTCATCTGTCATACCAGGTGTCACTCATCTTCGTCATGTTTCAAAATCCTTCCAACTAGAGCTGGCTGGAAAATGGAAATCCCTTCCTGTGAAATGTACGACATTTTAAAAAAATGTGTCCCAAACATGGACAAAAAGTCAGAACTGTGAAGCTTTTTGCAAGAAGGACTTTCAAGAAAAAAAACCTTTTTTGGGAGACCTGAAAGGCATTTTTCGGCTTCCCGCCAGGACTTGGACTTTGGAAATGAAATCAACAAGAGCTGTGGGAGAGGCAAAGAGTTCTCAGCCTGGCAGCCCTCCTGGGAAGCTTTTGCCATTTTCACTTTTTGCCCGTGGAAAACTTCAGTTTTGCAAAAAGGACTTTTTTTCTCCTGGTATTCTGATGAATATTTTTTCAGCCAGCTCTACTTCAGAGCCTTCCTGCAGGGTCGGTCCCTCTTGGTCACAGCGGTCGCATGGGTTCTTGGATCATTTCATTTCTTTGTTTGCTGGGCCTCTTGAACATGCTCATAACCATGCCATGAAGTTTCCCCCAGAGGTCGGTACTTCTGCTGACTTGTTTATCTTGTAGGGATTTGCGTTAATTACTCCCCTGGGAATTGAGTTCCTTGTAATTCAGTCATGCTAGGTGACTTCCGCCCACTCCATTGCTTGTCTTCTTTCAAGAAAGAAATTAACCCCTTCATACCCGGTGGATAACAATACGGGGGAGGAGGGGAAACTGAGTCACATACATTCTTTTATTTAAAAAAATATCAAAAGGTTCTGGGTGCTGGGTATTTTATGTCTCCAGCATTTGTGGTTCACATGTGATAACCACACTGCATCATCTCCGCTGATTGGACCTCATTTCTTGCCTATTGGCAAATCCTCTGCCTGGCCCAAGTAACTGAGGAGGGCACGGGGGATATTTTGTGTGGGCAGCAGGTGTAAAATGTTCTCTCTGGACGGCAAAGGAAGGTTGTTGAACCTGTAGCTCCACAAGAGTCTGCAGCATCTGTGTTTGCTGCATCTCCCTCTCCTCTTCCTGCACCTTTCTCCTGTCCACTCATTCCTTCTCCACATTGTCTGAAATAGTCATTCTCCAGGCCTCTGCTCATGGTCTGATTGCGGCACTGGCTTGTGGGATCCTGCTGAACATGTCATCCCGAGTCCTCCTCTTTCTCCTCCTCCTCCTCTGGCTCAGGCATTCTGCGGGTGTGGAGGGGGAACCTCGCAAGGCCCGAGCAGCAGCCACTGCGGATAAAACACCCCGAGCTTCCATTGTCAGTATAGTCCCAACGGTTCAGAACTCTTTCTTCCCTTGCTCCCCATAGGTTTTACACAAGACCTGCTTCTTGTCACTTCTGCTTTGGGGTGTTAGTGCACGGTGCCGTTCACTGCACTGGCCCTGGGGCGTACGGCCCGCCAGGGGCGAGGGAAACGAGGAGGGAAACGGCTCAGCTGCGTGAAACGATGAGAATAGGGCAATGGCACTGAGGCCTGGCACCCTTTCCCACCAACTGGGGTGATTTCAGCCGATATCTCACTCTTGAGGGTGACAAAGGCAGAGAGAGCACGGCTGCTGCTGGTGTCCCAAATCTGCCTGGGCCCGCGTGCTGCTAGTCTGTGTTCTGCAATGATGCCAGCTGAAGTTATCGCTGACTGGCGTGGGAAAGTGTCTGACTATGGAGGAAGAACTAAGGCAGCCGTCCCTAGAGACCTTTGGGAGAGGATTGCAGAGTGCCTCCAGGAAAGTGTCATTGAGATCGCTCAGGAAGATTCAAGGGACATCCCTGTGCCCCTCAACAAACCGCTCATCAGGTCCTCCTTCCCCTGCCTAACTCTACAGAGGAAAGAAAAGGCGATAACAACCCTACTTCTCTTTGTTGTACTGCTGCCTTTTCTAGCACGAGTACATTAGTGAAAAGTCGATAGCCATGTCCTGCTAAGTTGGGAGTGTGACGGGTTGCCCCCTCCCCCACCCCGGGGTATCACCTGATGTACTGGGGAACCACAGAACCCGCCAGCTCCACCAGTCTGGGTTCCCTTACACTGTCCTACTGAGCCAGGCTCTCAAGGCTCCTCCAGCAGACGTGCAGGTAGGGCTCCACCCAACTGCAGAAAGACACAGACCCTGAGATCCGCTCAGAGTGGGAAGGCTCGGCTCGGGGATTGCCCAGCACTTGTCTTGCACTGCACAGCAAACGGCCCAGTGTAAGCTCATGACATTCACTCCCTCCCTCAATGCGGAGAGAGGGATGCACAGATTTTTGCCCCCCAGTTATGAATTGCACAAACTGGTTTAGCGGGGGAAAAGCCAAGTTTATTAACTACACAGGGTAGATTTTAAGTGCTTATAAGGGATAGCAAACAGATCTAAGCAGATTACTGAGCAAATAAAGCAAACATGAAAACTAAGATTAATACACTAAAGAAACAGGCTACGAGTAGTAATTTCTCACCCTAAATGTTGTTTTAAGCAGGTTGCAGAGTTTCATGAAGACAAACTGCTCTTGCTTGCAGTTTAGAACGCCAGGTATTCCTTTCACAGGCCAGACACCTTCTAGTCTGGATCCGGTCCTTTCTTCAGCAGATCACTGTTTTCTGCAGTCATCTTGGGTGGGGAATCAGTGAAGAACCGACCCTGATTAACTCACTTCCCTGCCTTAAACAGGATTTACCTATGGCAGGAATCCTTTATTTCCCAGTTTAATCCCCACCCCATTTGTGGAAAAATGCGAGCAGTCCAAGATGGAGTCTAATACCAGGTGACATGACCCTGCAGTGTCAAAGCAGCCATAAATCCTCAGGAAGGTGGGAGATTAGCATCGGCAAAGTCCTGTTCTCTCTAATGGCCCATCCACTAACCAGCCACAAAGGAGGCGACTGAAGCTGGGTTAACACTCCAGGCAAGGAGCAAATGTATGCATCAAGAGGAGGAGTGGTTGCTGGAAAACCTTTCCACTTATAAATATGAATTACATTTAAGAAAACAAAGCTCCCAGTGGGGCATTAACTCTACTGAGCTCCTCTGGCTAGTTGTAATTAGCGCACTGCTTGCCCACTTATCACACCTATTCTGGGAGCAACAGATTTAAGTGCCACCTATTCAGAAGGGAGAGGAACTAATTACACCTAGCCAGAGGGGAGCAGAGCGGAGAGGAGAACAGCTGAACTGGAAAAAAAGTAGGTCAATAAAACACATATGTGATTAGCTGACTCCTGTGTGCGGTCTTGTTAAAGGATTAAAAATAACCCTTTTTGAAAATCAACCACAGGTAGAGCAATACTTGGAAAGCTGTGGACACCCCTGCACTGCATAACTTCGTGCCCAAGTGGACATGGGTGAGCAAAGCCATTATTATAAATAATGCATCACTTTACATCCAGAGATCTCCAAGTGCCTTACGTTTGGATTGCAGTAGCGCCTCAAGGCCCCAGTTAGGGATCAGACCTCACTTTGCTATAGGCCCTGTACACAGACATCATCAAAAGGGCCGTCCTTGCCGACAATGAGGTGACAGATGGAAACAGCGTTTGGTGTAATGACGAGTAGCTATAGCATACCCCCTGCCTAGCATCTTGTAGGCATCACAGCAGAGGTGAAGCTTAAAGAAAGGTCTGGAGGAGGATGTTCTTTTTTACAGGAGCTCCTCCAGTGCATAAGAGACAGCATGGGATGTACCTTTATCTCTGTTTTTCACAGGCAGAAGAAGTGAGGCACAGGGGCGGGGTGGGAGGTAATTTGATTGACATCAAACTGCAGATCAGAGGCAGGGTTAGGATTGGAACTCGTGACTCTCAGGGTATGTCTATGCTACAGAAGCAAACTCTGGCGCTGCAGCCGTGCCAGTATAGCACCGTGGCGTAGATGCATCCTGCATCGACAGAAGGGGTTTTTTTGTGTCAGTGTGGGTAATCCACCTCTCCGCCAGGCGGTTGCTAGTCAACATAAGAATTCTTTAGTCGTCGTCGTCCTTATATTTCATTCAAGGTTGTCAGATCACATTCTTAAAGGAATCTTTAGATTGGGGGAGAGGAAAAGGGGGCGGGACCTAACATAACATAAATAAAATCCTTGCTGATGCATGTTCTGCTACATTAGTGTGGCTGTGACATTGTAAATGTTTCATTGTTTTTCCCTGTAAAGAAACCCCAGTCAAGTCCATTAAGGTGAAATAGATTCATTGTTGTTCTTCGTTTGTTACTGGAGTGTGGAGAAAGGTGCAGCAAAGTACAATATTCATTTGTTAGCTATTCAGTCTCTTAATTTTGTTTTTACAGTTCTTCTAGTAGAGCGATATTTTATTTATGCTCCCCGAGATATGCGTATAAATCCCTAAACCAACCACCAATATGTCAGCCCTGTCAATAATTCATCTTCTGGAAATGCCCTTTGATTTCTTTTGACTTTCCACCACAAATCCCCATCCCAGTGACTGACTGCCTAGGGAGAGTTGTTGTAGCCGTGTTGGTCCCAGAATATTAGATAGACAAGGTGGGCGAGGTAGCATCTTTCACTGGACCAACTTCTGTTGGTGAAAGAGACAAGCTTTGGAGCTTGTCTTTGACCTGAAGAAGAGCTCAGTATAAGCTCGAGAACTTGTCTCTCTCACCAACAGAAGTTGGCCCAGTGAAAGATATTACTTCACCCACCTTGTCTGTCTGGGAAGAGAGCAGCTGATAAAAATGCCACTTCTCTTAGCCCTAGCCTTCAGGTTCTTGATGGGACTTTCAAAGATGCCCGTCTTTCCAGACAACTTTCCAATGAGCACTTCCAAGATAAAAAAGAGTCCAAGCCCCATGGGGAAAAGCCTACTGATGCTGTTCTGTCCATGACATCTGCAAGCTGAGAGAGGGCCTGCAGTGCCCATGTCAGTTGAGGTCTGTCGTCTGACCCATTCTTGTCTAAACGATCAGGCAAAATGTTTTGCCTTGTGCGGTTTCAGAACTGGTCTCTTTATTTGAGGCAGAGGGTCAGTTTTCTTTCCATGCACTAAATCCTGAAGTGATAATCAGGCAAAACTCCCTGTAGCAGCAATGTTTGCCTGAGACACCCCACCTTGTTAGCAGCTGATGATCCTTCTGGGAAAAGATTAGGTGGGATCTGCTAACTCACTGAGTCAGGGGGCTCATTAACACCACCCGAATGCAGGGAAATGGGAGTGGCTCTCTGAGGGGAGAGGGTCTAGAATGTGGGCTGAGGAGCTCTGAGGGAGGGACGCTGGGAGCAGTCAAGCGCGAGGAGAAGGTTTGAGCTGAACTTCATTACTTTGTTTTCCTTATTAATAAAATCAAACCCCAGGGGTAAATTTTTTGAGTCCGGACAGCATGTGGACTTCGTTTCTAGAGCAGGCTGAGAAAAGTGCCCACTCTCACTCCCATTGAAAGCTAAGGGGTATGTTGCCAGAGTAGGGGTCTCTGGATATGGCCCACCAAGAGAAGAGCTGAACCTAAGTAACTTCTAAGCACACTCTCACCTGACATTCTCCTCTGGAGTGAAGGGCAGGAACCAACTGTCCTACAGCAGGAGGGCAGATTTTGGCCAAATCCCTGCTTTTCTGAAAACATCCAGACAGAGCAGTTAGGACGTCAGGTTTTTAAGGTCCCATCAGAAAGATCTCCAGATGGTAACCTGTATGGTTCTTAATTAATCTGCCTAACTCAGCCCTGACAGCATTTGAACCAGTGGTCTCTGGGATCTAGGGATCCCAAACCAATCTCGGACTGTCTCTTCTGCCTCCTCTTTGCTTACTCTACATTGGTCTTGTCATTTTATTTTAATCTTAGTCATTCAAGTGAAATCAATAGAAGAGACCATCCATCCACCTTGCATACACACCCTGCCACATTAAGAGCCCATTTCAAAGGAACCCCAAATTCGCCCAGTACAACTCTGCTCCAGATTCCTTGGAAGACCTTTCTGTTATGCAACTGATATTTGTCAGTCACTTGAGTAATTGCATAAGGCAGGTTTCTCTGCATGACTTCCCCTCTCCACCCCATGCCTCCGTTCTTGATTTCCTTACGCCAGACAGCCTATGAAATTTATTGCCCTGAAGGGTCAACAGATCCAGATGCTGTGGCTGGATTTTCTAAAAGGCACTGGGATAATGTTATGACCCTTCATAACCACTGTAGTCATGCAGGCTAAGAGAAGGGTAATCACATTTTGTGCTTTAGGTTGTCAATTGTGTGTTGCAAGGGGATTGTATAGTGCTGCACAAATGGGTCAAGGCTTCACCTTCCTCTGATTGATCAGGCTGAGCCATCATCTTCCAGACACAGGACACTAAATGTGATGGACGTATGGCGGTTCCCATGTTAAATACACTCAGCCATGGCTGGCAAGCCCAGTGAATCTTCTCAGATTTAAAACAATAATGGGCTGGCCTTTGACACCCTTACTCACCACTGGGACTACTTGCAGAGTACAGGAATATTCGGTGTGAACACTGGCAGCAGCATGTGGCCTGAAATGAGCGAGGAGATGCTGTCTTATTGTATATGTGGATCTGTCCCAGAGCGGTATGTCTAATGCTTGTGCTGGCAGAGCCTAGTCATCTAGTGTGGTCCCTTCCTCGATGCTTGCTAGTTTTACTCCTGCTACAGTTGTAGTCAACGCTTGTTACTTTTGATAAGCAGACCTACCGTATCCGCTTTGCAGGCAATGGAGGCTGGCTAGGGCTGAGCACCTGGAAAGCAGGAAAAAAAGAGTTGGATTCGGTGAGACAAATGACCCCTTTGAGCCTTGTTTGTGCATCTGTGCTGGGTTTGTTCCCTCCCCTGCTTCCACTGGACTGAATTATCTTTACTGATCTCTTAGTGTCTGGTAATAGCCGAGAGGCATGTTAAACTGGCACTGATGGATCAATGTTGTATGGAGATTGGTGGCTTTTGCCCAGAAAGGCCCCAAGCTTTGTTCTGATTCATATGTGTGCATAAACTGTCTTGACTATGAAATCACTGCCTGGTTGTGGGTGCTGATCAAGCCACATGGTTAGCAAGTTAGCACTAACCGTTATTTGTAGTGCAAGGTTTATGCTCCCACTGAGCCTAGTAAAACTGTGGAACAACTGGATAATGCAGCAGAATGCTACCGTGTGCTGCACTACATTGTGCTAGGTTTGAAATTTGCATAGATCTTAAGTGAGCTGTAGCTCACGAAAGCTCATGCTAAAATAAATGCGTTAGTCTCTAAGGTGCCGCAAGTACTCCTGTTCTTTTTATAGATCTTACTGTAGGTGCTAAAGCAGCAGGCGGAAGTGGAAAGTTTTACATTAAGGACAGGAGCCAGAGAATGAGGTTGGTCACTTGAATGTCAGATCTCTTAAATGTACAAGTCCGCTACAGCCCCTGTAGGAATGACGAGAGAGAGATGTACAACCACTGTAGACACCCCCACACACACACGCTTTCTGGGCCTGATTTCTTGTCTTCTCTTGGATGTGCTGCAAGCCTGTGTCTGAGCCAGAGGTCAGGAAATGAGAGCAATGCAACACTGATAAACTGCTGGTGACTGCCGCTGAGCAGGGTTTTCAGTGTGTCCAGGGTTCAGCCATTTTTTAACACGTCTCTTTTCCTTAATAGCCTGAAAACCAATCCTAGTAAAAGCTATTTTTGTCATTTCTGTCATTAGTTACAAAAAAATCCTTTATGTGAATGAAAGCAAAAGACGCCTGCCTCCCTGGATACTCAAACAGCTGCCAAAATTAGTTCCAGATCTACCAGCCATCATTGAAGCTAGAAAATCCATGGAAGGCTCCCATGCAGCCTGAGATGGGCTTCTGCACTAGTCTGTGTTATAAATAGCTACTGTCCAGTCCTTTCCCTCGCCTCTGCCAGGAGCTAGCTACGTACTGTGGATTTCACACGCACTCTGTAGGGCTCGTCGTGGCTGCACAGGTCGCTGGAGTTATCTACACTCAAGTTAACACCTCCGGAGTTAGCCTGGCTCGAGTGAGAGCCATCACATTGCAATACTCAAACTACATCCCCACTGCCGTTACTAGCTCAAGCCTCAAGCTTTAACCCACCCGCTCCCCAACAGGCCAACTGGCCTGAGTTTAAAGCACCACTGGAGCTAGGGTTTCTGGTGTGTGGTCGGGAGTCTGGTAAGGGGCACCCTTCAAGCTAACACTGCAGTGAAAAGCTGCCCGTAGCATAAACAGCTTTATTGATATGCTAGCCACTTCTGAAATGGGAAGGTGGCAACCAGTCAGCACCCTGCACAACACTGGGATGAGGAGGGTGTGCAAAGTTCGGTCAATCACTTTCTGTTATTGAAACTGCCGAGGGATCTTTAATGTCCACAGAATGTGAACAGAACCTGAGATTTTAAGGCTGCATCCAAAAGACGAGAGGACGGATGCGCTAGTGGGACTCAGAAGAGAGGAGTTTCAATTCTTGTCTTGCCCACAGACTCCCTGTGTGACCGTATCAATCTCTCTGGCTTAAGTTTGTCGGACGTTTCTGAGCACTTGCGGCAAGTTTAGTCAGTCCTTCACCCAGTTAGGTGGTCTTTGATCTGGAGTTTCTAGGAGCAGATACGTAGTAGGCAATGGGTTTTTCTCCAGGTGCAGCTTCAAAAGGATGGACTCTGACTGAGGTGGGTCATTTGAATTCCCCTCACCGCTCCTAGGAAATACATTTAACACGTATTGTCTCCAGAAGTCCACTGAAGTTCCTAATCCTTCCCAGAGATTGCATTAGTTAATCTGCTAGAGAGGTTACACACAACAACAACACCACACACAACCACAATTTGAATACAGTGACTCCCCAAGGTATTAAACTTAATTCCACAAGGTTTGTCTAGAATATTGTTATATCCGCCACACAAGGGCTCGAGTTTTTACTGTAGTGTACTCATAATAAGTCTCTGTGGCAGTCCCAGGGCAATGCTGTTAAAGAGACACGGGTCACAAAGGTCTTTGCTGAGGAAAATCACCTCTTTCTGGGGCTTGTATTTATTGGTTTTCTAGTGACACAAACTAAAAACATCAGTGTTCAGAGTCCCGAAGCTGAATTCTGCCTTACGTGGCAGGACAAGCAAAACAGAATAACACACTAAGGGGACACCCAAGTTATACCCCCATGGCTGCCTGAACCAGCTGTTCCCAACCACTTTCTCCTGCGTCATCCTTCAGAGAGGTCAGCTGCTTTGAACTGCTTGATAAGTAATGATGTGCACCTGCTCTGACCTCAGCTGCCTCCTCTGAACCAAGATAGGGCAGAAACTCCCTGTGAATGGGGGGAATGGAGGGGGTTAGGGGAGCTAGTGAGACGGGTGGATGGTGGGCAGCCGGCTTCAGGCTGTGCAGGGGCTACCAGAATGGTAGCTCCTACAGCAATTCCTCCGGCAGTTCCTGGGTGGCTGGAGTGCGGTTCCCCCCCTTACCCCGCAGTGGATGGTCGATGCTCTGTGCACCAATGCCCGCCACCCAGATGCCAGTGCCCTGATCCTTCCCCCATCCCCACTTGGCAACTGGCACATATGCTGCTGCCTCTCCCCAGGGCTGGATGTCTCCGCTGGAACCCATGGTAGCTAGAAGGCTCGATTGGGCTGGGCGGGGGAGTCCAGCCTGCCCCACGGCAGCTGCTTCAGCCTATCCACTGTGTCCTGCTCTTGTCGGGATCAGCAGAGCCAGGTCCTGCTCTCGCCTCTGAGACAGCAGTGGTGGCAGAAAACATAGACCCCACCCCTACTACTTCCATTGCGGGGCACATCCTTTTGTCTACAACGCGTTTCTCCTGGCTGTGTGCTCTGTTCCTCCACCCTGCGTGAAGGCCTCAAGGATCTGATTGAAACTAATGGCCAAGTTTCCTTGCAAAAAACAGGGAAAGGAGGAACAGCTCAGACAAATGCAATTTATTTGTATGTAGAAGCTCTCCGAACAAAGTGTTGGCGAATGCTTCCCAGATATAGCAGTGGGCAGGGAGGATGGATATGGATCTTGAGAATGGACTTTGTTAGACTCTCTGGAAAGGCTCTTTAAGGTGATAAAAGCAGCATGGGGGATGGATCCTACCTTGCCTGTGGTATTTGCCCTTGAGAAGAGATCCAGCATTTGAATGAGTTGGACCAAATGTCACTAATGGAGGCAGTGTGTTCCAGCGGGCGGGGCACCAGACTGCGAGTCTGGGGACTATTCCCAGCTGTGTGTGTGGACAAGTTTTGGGGCAGGAGGAGTGGTCATGTAATCAAGGCACTGGGCTGGATCTGGGTTCCGTTCCCCGTTCTGTCACAGACTCACTGGGGCGAGTCATTTTATCCCTCTCTGCCTCCATTCCCCTTCTCTAAAAACGGGGTGTTCATGATATTTCCCTATCTCACAGGTGCCGTGTGAGGATAAAATCCGTAAGTGCTTGGAAAGTGCTCGGGAACCATGATGAGAGGACTATAGAAGTATGCAGATAAATAGACATTACTTTCCCTCTGTGCCTCATTTTCTCCATCTGCATAATGGAGACAATTATCCACCCCCTATCTTTGTAAAGTGCTTTGCATCTCCCAGAGAAAAGCACTGGAAGTACTAAATGTTGTTTATCTGCTTGTACAATGGAGCCAGTAGATTGGGTGTACAGCTGGGCAAATACTGCAGAATATTTTCCAGTTTTTAAATTTTAAAAGGATCCCTATTTAAAAATGTTCACGTCTCCGTTTGTGTTCACTCTCAATGAATATTCCAGCAACCGAGTTCCCTGGCAGGAACGTTAGAGGGGAGCAGTGACACTCAAGTGAAAACAGATGAATATTCACTGAGAGCAAATTTCTAATTGGTTATCGGAAACGTTCACAACACAGAGGTAAGCGTTCTGCCCATCCAGTCAGGGAACTGAAAATACCATGTGACCTCCACGGCCAATCAAAATCACGGGGATTGCAATTATTTGCAGCAAACTTCTCATCAACTAGCCACAGATAAAGAATTATTTGCAGAAATTATTTGGCAAATAATGTCAGATAACATAAGGCAACTTGCAGAGAGGGATTCGCCAGCAAAAGAGGGGGAAAGTCATTGAATGATTGTTCATCCAGCTCTAATGTATTTCAAGCCAGATGGAATATGTAGATTAGTGTCTTGCAGGCTTGTGGCACAGAGAAGCCACTTATAGCACTGAATGGTGCCACAGAGAGAGAGAGAGAGAGACTCATTAATTATGGCATGATGTCCTGATGTTGCATCGTTTTCCCCATTCTTGGTGCAGTGCTGGTGCAGCGCTGTTTCAGGATGCCGGGCCATAGTTATTTGGTGGCTCCCCTGGGATTCCCACATCATATATTTTCTTTCACTCTTGGCTGCTGGGAAAAGGGAATATTTCTCCTCTCCTTTCACTTTCTTGGCTGCCTGGAGGAATTCATGCAGCTCTGGTCTGTTTGCTTGGCAATCCCTCTTCATGGGGACCTGGCAGAGTGGGGGAAGCAGCTATCCAATTGATGGATTACACTGCTTTGATTTTTGCTGTTTTAGAGCCCATTGGGGTTCACAGCAAATTCTCTTGTGTTTTTGGTTAGTAACAGAGACTGAGATTTCCAAAGCCATCTAAGGGATTTGCATTCTCATTTAATGAGAACTGGGTTCCCAAAACCCTCATATGGCTTCGGAAATCTTAGCCCAGATACACGAGGCTTCACCAAAATGCATGTGAGCAAACATCCCCGGGGAAGGAGCCTCCTCAAACCCATTGAGTCCAGCTGTCTGCATTGACACGACATTGCTCCTTTGGAATGAAATAGGAGCACGAGACTGTCCCTCATAAATTTTACCCGCAATGGGGATCTAACAGGCAGACTTCTAGCCTGTGGCTTGCAAATGAAATCAGAGCAGTGTGCCCAAATCCGCCACTGAATCATACCCAAGCAGCTGTGCTGATATTGACACAGAGCTCCGTTATCGACCTGAACATTGTGTGTGCGGGACATGGGGGGGACAGAAAATCCACCATGGAAGTGAAACATAGCCCAGCGGTAGCCCGTCTTGGTTCATCCCTTGCCAGCCAGTGTTTCTCAGCTGGCAAAGGCTGCGGGGCAGAATGGTTAATTCTCCCAAGGACGCCGTTAATGAATTCCACTTGCATTTCCCGAAGCTATGGGAGTTTGGAGAGACTAAATGGAATTTGATCTGAAAATGATGGCTGAATGTCAATGCCTCTGTCAAAGCCAATTTGGGAAACTGAAAGCGCTAAAAGAATTAAGAATGCTCAATGGAAATAAGTCTACTTGGTTGAGATGAAATAGGGCTTAAATGAGTGAAATTATCAGTGGATTACCCTTGTTAGAGCACTGCTTTATTTTAATAAACTGAGTTTTAATCTGCTGCAGAGATTCCTGATGGAAAGGCCCATCTTTTTTAGGGGTATGTGTGTGGTGCTGGTGGTGGAAGAACTGGATTTGCAGTGCGTCTCCAGAATAGGGGGACATGCCGATGGGTTGGTAATTATTTACCTGTGATGCTTTCACATTTCCATGAAGATCCTGTTTGTTGCTTGAAAAGTGGCTTGCTCCCTGTTCCCAGCTCGCTCTCCTCTTTCGCTGGCAGAATGGAAGCTCTCCAGAGTTGCTGCCACTTAGATAATACACGTTATGGGGGAAATTCACCCTGGTGCCAAGTGCCAATGCAGAGACTGTGCATCATTTAAGCCATCCTATGGCCAAATGAGTTAAGGTCCCATGTGGTCATTGGAATGGAGAGATGCAAAGAAATGGAACCTCGTGCATTTAGAAGGCAAAAACAATAGGTTGAGATTTTATCATAAAGATGTGGTTAATAATTATTAACAGGTACTAACTATCCTCTTCCGTTAGAGCAGATCTATTGCAGCAAAAGAATCAAAGCAGATGTTCTTGCCTAACTTAGCTGGCCACCAGGGTAAACACAGATGTAACCTGTCGTTCTGCCGGTGAGTCTGACCTGTCTGTTTTTATGATGGGCTTGAAAAGCATAACTGCTCCAGATGCTTCGGGAACTCTGCCCTAAAGGCAGAGCCCAATCCTTGGAGCTTTTAAACACCCTCATCTCCCAGAAGCAGAGGGAACTCAGCAAGCAGACTCTTAAAGAGTTGGGGCGCAATCCTGTGAGTGGCCAGGTGCCCCAGATTCTCCTTGCAGAATTGGGCCCTAGATCAGTATTATGATTTGTATACGGCCACAACTAGAGGTCCCACCCAAGACCAGGGCCTCGCCGTGCTTTCTGACCACACAGGCCTTGCCCCAAGGGGTTTAAAATCCAAATCAACAAGATGGACCAAGGGTGGGAGGGGAAACAGGCACAGAGGGATGAAGTGACTCGCCAATATGGCACAGTAGCGCAAGAGCAGAGCTGAGGATAGAACCCGGTTAGTTGGAGTCTCCATCCAGTGTCAGCTAGACCACTTCCCTGGCAGCCAGCCCAGTGGGGGTGAGTTGGGGACCCCCTCTAACATCGAGATGATCTAGGCAAGGTTGCCAGCCCTGAGCGGTGGGGCATGTGGGCTGCATAGACAATCAGGTGATGTTGGTGAGTGGGGGAGGGTTAATAAATTGCTTTCCCAGCTTCTCTCCAGAGGGGAATTCATTTCCTAGCAATGGGCTATCTTGTGTTTCAGAGCATGAGTGTCTCTTCATCTTCCCTGAGAGGCAACACCTGTGGGCATCTCTATAGAAGAGTTCCTATTCTTTCCATGGAAATCAGACAGACAGACAGACAATAAAGAGCAGAGATTCATTTTCTGGTGGCTGCACAGCACCAGGTAGAATTGTGTGTGTGCGTGGGTGCGCATATGCGCTGGGGATTTAAACCCATCTGAAACTGTATTGAAGGTGGGAATGAAGCTGGTGAAGAGGATATGTAATGGTAAATACTTTATCAGATTGATCTAGTAATCTTGGTGTTTATTACATGTCACTCCTTTGAAATGGATACACAGCGAGCGTGACGTTAGCAGAGTTGTGTCATCGAGGGGTTGGACTGATTGGGATCAGTGGTGATGCATTTGTTCCCATCAAGGCGGATGGGAGGCCCAGTTCAATGGAAAGAGGTTCGAGCCTCTTGCTTGGATGCAGGTCTCCTAGGTAGCAGACCAGACCTACACTATACCAGACCCTGAGATTATGCAGCTTTCCTCTCCCCACCATTCCCCCTGATCTGCCTTCCCAAATACACTTCTCCGCTGATGCTTTAAGCTCATTAAGGCCCATTCTAAGTCAAATGGAAGGAACCACATTCACATCAGTGGGCTTTGGATTGGGTGCTACGTTTTCCTCGTTGAACTCCTAGAGTGTGCGGCGTTAGGGCTCTCTCTGATCCCTCCATGCCTCCTTAGTCATCTGATGCCCAAGCCCCTTGCTAACCCACATCCCTCTCCTGTATTCTTCCTGCACCCTGCTCCTGAGCTACGTCTGTTTTGCCAAGGGATGGAGGAGCTGTTGAATGGGTTATTCAGGCGATGTTCTGGTCTCTCTTTTGCTTGCCTCCATCCCCTGCTGTACAGTAATAATGTCCATGTTTGCTACTTCTCAGCTTATCCAGCCAGTCTCCTGCTTTGCTCTTAAGGCAAAAGAGAACCATAAAGGAACAAAAAGAAACAGTTTGGTCTTTCCGGAGGCCTTGCTCTTGATTAGCTGGGCGACCCCATAGCTCCTCCACTGAGATCATTCTCTTTGGCTTTCAAATGTGCCCATAAAATAATCCCCACCACCACCCAGCAACAGCATTTAAAAATAATTCTTGGTGTGAGAGGCACCGTTTGGCCAAAAATGAATGTCCAAAGCAGGGGAGGATGGGCATGATCGACTTAGCTATGGTCCTTCTAGAGCCCCGTTGCAGTTGTGTGGAGAGCCTAGCTGTAGTTCCAGCAGTCTATTAGGTGCTAAGGCCCAACTCCCTGAAGGGATTTAGGCACCTAACTCCCATTGGAATCAATGGAAGGTTGGGGCCTACATACCTTTGAGGATCTGTGCTGAACATAGTTTCCCCTAGGGATTGTCTAGTGGCCCATTGGTGTTCCAGGGGCAGGAGCACACCTCATGTATGGGGCTCAGTTGAGGCTCCTGGCACCAGACAGAGGCTGCAGTTGTCTGGCCAAATGCTGGTGGCTGAGAAGGCGTCATTACTTCACAGGCCCAGGAGCAAGCGTGATGCCTGTGGACACAGGAGATCAATGCACTTAGCATTGGCCCCTGCTGTATCTCTAGAAGAGGGGTCGTTTGTCCAGCTACAAACTCATGGATAGGATGGAGCGTGCAACCCTCGGCAGCATTTGATGCTGTTGGAAGCACTAGTGGCTGCCAACCTTGTGCTCAGGGCATTGCATTAGAGCTGGACAAGAAGGGAAAGGGAAGGGCTCTCTGCTCCCATACACGCTCAGTTTGCCTGTGCTGGAATAGCCATAAATCGGCCACTATTGAAGGGTTCTGCTGAACTCGTTGGCTGTGATCTGTGAACATTGCACTGCCCGGCAGCTCTCTCCCAGTTTCATGTCAGACCCATGTTGAAGTGCAGGCTGTGATGAGAACCCAGGCGCTGACCCCAGGTGCTCTCCCAATGGAGCTGGCAAGGTCTGCAAATATTTTGCTGAGCCCACTTGGTAACAAAGCCTGAGTGCCGGCCATGTGAGCTTGTTTGTGGGGTCCCAGGTTCCATTTCAAATATCTGTTCCCCCGCCCTCCCCTGGGATCTGAATCAGCCGACCTGAATAGAAGGAATTCTTCTATTGCTTGATCTTGTTGCTTAGAGTTATTTATAACCTGCAGCTACCTGCAGAGGTGTGGGGAGGGAGGCATGGGGAGGTGCACGTGCTACAGTCATTCCATTCCCCAGCATGCTTCCGCTGGCATCCAGTCTGCACTAAAGCCGCTTCTGAAAAATTTCATTTCACTATCGCAACATGGGCCTGCTCCTTCTCACCTCTGTGATCTCCTCACAGATTTGTTATGCAAACTGCTTTTACCCGCCCAGCGCCATCCCCTCTCCGAATGAAAGCAGTCAGGGAAAGATTATTTTGTCATCTGGCTCCTGCATTTTAAAGCAGATCGTACCATAGCCCCTGTCCCCAGGATGCTTTGGCAGTTGCAGAGTTCTGGCATTTAATTTCACTTATGTTCTATAACTTCAGTTGCATTTGGGAGTTTTGGTACGATTGTTTCTTCTAGGGGACTGGTGCAATTGGGTGGAAGTGCTGTTTTTATCCATGTAGGTAAATAACATGCGCTTGGTCATAAAAGAAAACAGCCGTTCAGGAAGCTGTTGTATTGCAAGAGCTTGCAACATCTGTGCAATGTCATGCTGCGTCCACATTTGACAGCCATACCAGGTGTTCTACGTGCCGGCTTGTGCTGGTTCATTGCAGCGCCTGGCAGACAGTCCATCAGGATCGACCGAAATGGTGCAATCTACGCTGGTTTCTCCCAAAGCCAGGAATGTTACAACTCCACCTGGCCCCCAAACACAGTCCCACAATGACCCCAGCAACAGTGTTGGGTGACACTATGGGATAGGTACTGCCGATGTCGCAGAATGGACTGTGGTTGTCAGGCATGGTGTGTCTGACCCACCAGAATGGTTCTATCTTTGTTGCAAGGGCAAAGGAGACAAGCAGCTAGGGCTGTCTGGAAGACGAGAATTCTGTTTTGTGAAAAAAAGTTCGAGGGTTCAAAATTTCATTGGAATGAAACTGAAATTTTTCAGAAATAGTAACGAAAAAGAAAGACTAGTAGCCCAGTTGTTGGAGGCAGTCATCTGGGATGAGCCTGAATCAGAGGCTTGAAACTCTCACGGTTATTGCACTCACTGGGCAACTGTTTGTTCCACGCATGCACCCACATGCCCTGGTCTGAGACTGGGTAACCTGCAGTGATCTTCTGTCCTTGGTGGCCTGAAGATCTCCACGTACTGGTGTTCGTGCAGAGCACTTTCATTCCAGGGGCTGCATTTGGAGATCCTATTTTACTCGTGTGTATAAATCCTATGCAGTGTTGCATCAGCAATGAGCAAAGCAGTAGGCAGGCAGAATGGAAGGAGAGAGATCTTGATTGAATTTGTGGAGCGGTCAGTGTTACGTGCGGAGGCTCTAGGGCAGAGGTAGTCAATTATTTCTTTGTCCAGGTCCAGATTTCTTGGTCAAAGGTCAAAATCCAGACTCCAGAGAAAATAAGTTTAAAAATAACAATAATGAGTAAATAAAATTATTTCAGGGTCTGTTCAAAAGCAACTGGGGGTCCGGATTTGGCCTGCGATCCGCCTATTGATTACCCCTGCTCTAGGGTTTGATGTGCGAGCAGTTTGGCTGGGTCTTGGTGGTGAGGGGGTTAAAATCATTTCCTTAAGGAAGGAAGCACTCTCCTAAGGTGATTGTCTCAGCTCCCTGATGTGAAGACTATAGTGGATTTTCTGGTAGGGCTGATCTAAGTAGCCCTGGGAAGAATCCCGACGGCATGAATGGATGGCATCGCTACAGGTGCATTAGGGGATAGGAGAAGGACGTGCGCATGAGAGCTGAGGAGGGGAAATGAAGAGCCGATGGTGCGACCTGTGCTGGATGGGACACAGACAGGGCCGGTGCAAGGATGTTTCACGCCCTAGGCGAAACTTCCACCTTGCCCCCCCCACGCCCCTGCCCTGAAGCACCCCCCCATGGTAGCTTCCCCCCCTCCACCCTGAGGCACCCCCCCATCCCCAGCTCACCCCTGCTCCGTGCATGAGCACCCCGAGCACGCCGTCACTGCTTCACTTCTCCTGCCTCCTAGGCTTGCAGCGCCTAAGCTGATTGGCGCCACAAGCCTGGGAGGCAGGAGAAATGAAGCAGCTACGGCGTGCTCAGGGAGGAGGTGGGGCAGGAATAATTTTATTCTCTTGACTTCATGAGCTGGGGCAGGGAGTTCCCCTGCGTGCCCCCCCCCCTTACTTGCTGCAGGCGGCTCTCCCCTGTCCCAGTGCCCTCCGCCTAAATGCCAGCGGCGACTGGGGCGGACGAATATCCGGCCGCCGCAGTCATTGCCGAAGAAAATGGCGCCCCCCCAAATCCCAGCGCCCTAGGCAACTGCCTAGGTCACCTAAATGGTTGCACCGGCCCTGGACACAGAAGGGGTAGTCTCTGCTCTGAGGAGCTTATACCAAGCACAGAACGTTCTGGGAGCCCCAGTGGAACGTTCTGCCTTGGAACGTTTCCTTGCAGTCATGACGGCTAGCAGCATTTTTGCACAGATGTGGCTTAACGACTTGAGGGTTGAGTTGGGAGAGGGAATTTGAAACAAGGGATGTTTCCTAGTGAAAAGGGAATAATAATGTTATGCATGTTAAGTTCCCACTTTAGCCAGCCACTCCCTGAAAATAAATAGAAGAATTAGAGGGGAACACTAAATAAGGATTATAATCCCTTTGGTCATAATCTCTTTGTGCTGTGTTCGTACAACGTCTAGCACATCTGGGTCCTGGTCCAGGACTGGGGCTGCTAGGTGCTGCTGCAGTAAAAATAATAAATAAAGTGTTACCAAAAAAAAAAGATGTTGCACACAAGATTTAAAGGGGATGTAGGATCCTCCCACTGTAGGAAGGGTCAGATCCTTTTTTTTAAAGTGTGTGTGTAATATAATATTACTTTAATCCACTTACACCCTTCATAGACAGGGCTTGTTCTTCTCATGAGTGAAATGCAGCCACCTCTGGGGCAGATCATAGGAGCTTCTTAACAGCACACTATGGCTCTAAACCCTGCTTTAGGACCTGAAATGAAGAATCCCTTATCCAGCTGAAACTATGTGGGAAATTCACAGCAAGAGCCCTAGCCATGGTTTCTCTCTTGCTCTGAGCAGGGGGTTGGACTAGATGACCTCCTGAGGTCCCTTCCAACCCTGATATTCTATGATTCTAAATAGCAGCATTAGAATCTTATGAAAAGTGCCATGGGATCTTTAATAGCCACAGAGTGGTCAGGTCCATCAGTCTCTGCCCATTACTATATAACACACCATTCACAGGTGATACAGAATGAATCATAAACTCACAGGTGCAGTGGGTCAAAGGCCAGTCAACAGTGAAACAAATTTAAACGATAATCCTGCCAGTTATTTAGCTCTCTACCTCTGCTGGATAGCGAGAGGGAGGAAAAAATGGCTCATAAAAATGAGGTGAGACATTTGGTGCTAGCTAAAGAACCTACACGCTTCAGTGGCTCAGCTAGCCCCAGAACCTGCTTGAGAACACACCGTTTCATTCCGGTTTAAGGGATATTTACAGATTGAGCCATGAGCCACCCAGTCTCACGCCTGCGTTGGAATGATAAGAGTCTCGACTTGAACCCAGAAAGCACGAAAAAAAAATACATGTACAAGGCTTGTTCTTAGCTGCCACACTTTGTTTTATAAAAGGAAATAAAATGAAGTCAAGAGAATAAAATTTGGCATGTGAGTCTGTCCTGCCGAAGCGCCTGAAGCTGACGCGATGGATGGAGTCGTTACAGGCTCCTGTGTAAATACAGACCCTTTTTTCCTTATAACATATCTCATTTGCTCAATAGCCCATAATGGCTCCCAAGGAGCCATTACTGTTTATCAAGTCAAAGCTTCTTTTGCTGCTTAGCAGACTGTAGAATTGATGGCCCATCATGGCTATTTTGGGTCAGACTAGATGCTTTTGCTAGAAACGCTCCAGAGCAGGAGCTATTAAACCTATCATACTAAGGTCACTTGGAGAATTGTTTTTAGACCTGTGAGTGGGAGAAATCCAGGTGGCGTTCAAGAGGCAGCATGGACTAACTAATGGGTAGGACAATGGACTGACAGGAAGCCTGGGTTCTAGTCTTGATTTTGCCACTGGCTTCCTATGTGAATGTCCCGTCCCCTCTGTTTTCTTCTCCCAGGCTTTGTCCACCTGGTCTATTTCGATTGTAAGTGGCAGGGGCTCTTCTCTCACTGCGTGTTTGTACAATGCCTGAGCCCTGAGCTCCGTTTGTGGCTCTAGGTGGTGTTATAATAAAAATAACAGTAATAGGCTGAAAAATGAGTGACGGGCTACCCTGGAAAAGTTTCTGCAGTTTGGCAAAGCAGCGTGGAAGAGCATCCAGGACTGAGTCTTACCTCTCCTGCTGTGGACATGCAGCCATTTCCGGGGTAAAACACGGTTGTTGTTTTTTAACAGCTAAAGACAGAGCAGGAAGGGGAGGGAAGAATACTGTTGCCCCTTTTCGACCTAAAAGGCTAGTCAAATGTTGGGACCCTGAGGATGATGCAGTGGGAAGTAGAAATCGATGGAGTCTGGTATTTTGTGTCATGCTGTCCTGTTTATTTGCAAGGACCGTACAAAGTCCTGCTCATCTTAAATGCAGGAGGAACCAGGAACAAAAGAAACAGTTTCTGAGCTTTCAGCCCCAAGCCTCTTTAGTGAATGCTAGGCCCAAAAGCACTCTCGAGCTTTTTCCAGGATCACGCTGTGCTTACCAGCTGCTGCTCGGCTGCTTTGCCTCGGCCTCTCTGTTCATGTCTGTTCTCAGTTTGCGTGTGTTCTGCCCCTGTACACACGTGCCCACGCATGCACACAACTCAGCAAACCTCTTCTGCCCACTCTGTCCTGGGCAGGTACACAACCCCCTTTTGTCTTCGGTGGGGGACTTCTGATGAACTCAAAGCTGTTTCTGATCCAAGCAGTCGCCAGTACCTCTCAGCATAACAATCGTGTGGGTATGTCTACACGACAAGCACAACAGGAGCACAGCTGCAGGTATGCTGCTGTCGCGTTGTGGTGTGGACATGTGCTACTGCGATAGAAGGTAGTGAACACACTCCCCTGGAGTGGCAATAGCTAGATGGACGAAGAATTCTTCCATTGGCCTAGCAGTATCTACACGGGGGCTTAGGTTGGCTTAACTATGTCTCTGGGGTGTGTGAATTTTTCACACCTCTGAAGGATGAAGCTAGGTTGACCTCAGTTTTAGGTGTAGACCAGGCCTCTAGCTGCTTGGAATGGCAGAGGAGCTCCAGGTAAGCAGAATGCAATGATCAGAGTTGGAATTTGTCCACAACACCAGGTTTAACGCCCCCGATCCCTTTCAGAAAGCACCAGGGGATCTTTTAATGGCCCCTTGTGGCCAGGAACCTTGGTTTAAATGTACTGGCTGTACTCCCCTCCTCACCCCATCTGCAAGCTGGAAGAAATCCAGCGTTATTCATGCTGAAAAGGTAGAATCAACTGTCTGTGCTGAGCTGCCCAAGAAGGAGCCCAGGGTGCAAAGGAAGCTGTGTAGCAGTGTTACAGTCTGCCCGCTTTCTTTAAAACTAACCTGCTCATGGATTCTGGAGGCCACACTGTCCTTTATTTGCTAGCATTGATCAACACCAATTTCCAGGTTTAAAGCTGAGTGGTGCTAGTAGTTAACATTCCCAGCTTTCATCAGTAGATCTCAAAGCACTTTACACATGGGGTTTGATATTATTATCCCTATTTTATAGATGGGGATAGCTGAGGCACAGGGTGGGAAAGTAGCTTGCCTAAGGTCACCCAACAGACCAGTGGCAGAGCCAGGAATAGAATCCAGGCCTCCTGAGTCCCAGTCCGGTGTTCTACCCAGCAGGCCACGCTGTCTCTCCAATGTCTCTCTACTATGGGAAGTCCAACAGTCAGAGATTCCGCAGTGAAATGTGATATTCCGTGGTCAGGTTGCTAATGCTCTGCAATGGGCTTATTTTTTGGTTTTATAGCATTTTCTACTAAGATTGAATTAAAAAGCTGTGTTTTCTAATGTTCCGGGGAAAGCGTTGCTAAATTGTTACAGCCAAAACCTTCCATTCCAGTTTTGCAGTTACTCAGTGGGTCAATTTCTGTACTCAGTTAGGGATGTAAATCTAGAGGGATTAGACTGAAGTCAGTGGAATAGTTTTTGATTTTCCCCACTCTTCCTGAAAGCAAAATTTGGCCCTGTGCATGTTGGGGCTTGGACGTTTGGCGTTTTGATTGTCCATAGAATGTGTATCCATTTCACCTTGCCTGGCTTTCCCGTGGACAATCTCTGTCCCTACAGTGTTGATCTGTATATGCTGAATGGCAGTGGGAAGCGCATGGTCTATTGGATGTTGAAAATACCTTTTGAGGGAGACAAGGTGGGTGAGGAAATATCTTTTATTGAACCCACTTCTGTTGGTGAAAGAGACAAGCTTTCGAGCTGCACAGAGCTCTTCTTCAGAACAGAAGTTGGTCCAGTAAAAGATATTACCTCACCCACCTTGTCTCTCTTGAATCCCAGGAGCAACCCATCTACAACAACATGGCAAAAAAAAAAAAAATCTTGGTCTTTCAGGTCAGACAGTTGATGTCCAGCTGGTATGGTCAAGTAGATTTCTTTCCGGGGAAGGGCGCCTGTTGCTTGGGAGGCAGCTTCGGCTGGTGGGTAGAGCACTGAACTGGAAGTCAGAAGACTTGGGTTCTCCTCCTGGCTGTCGCTGAATTACTTTGTAACTCTGGGCAAATCACTGTAGGGAAACTGAAGCACAGGGAGGTTAATCTTGTAAAATACTCTGCCACCTACTGATGGAAAGAACAAAGTGTTTGCTTATTTGCTTTGTGCATCCTGATGGAGCATGAGTTTCTTTCAAAAAGCGAGAGAGGGGGACCAACAGGTGTTTAGCAAAGGGGCTTCTCTGCCGGTTCCCACACAGCATTCCCTTTGTTTTGGTGAAACTGGATGTTCTCACCTGTACTGATGAGGCTGGAGCAATAACTCTTAAACCAACGCTGTGGAGGTGGAAAGGTACATCAGGAGAAGCACTTAGATGGTCTGTAGCTTCGAGATGAGCATACCAGCTGCTCAGTTTAGGGACTGGCACCCAGTTATAGATTTAGGCCCTGATTTAGCAAAACAATCACGGGCTTAACTTTGAGCATGTGAGTAAGTCCATCCCTGTTCAGCCAAGCATTTTAAGCACCTAGTGAGTTGAATGGGACTGTGATGGGGCGTTGACCCCACACTGGCCTCTAGGAGGTTAATAGAGTCCTAGGGAGGTGGCACAGGAGACATCCAATTACAGAGGGTCTGAGAGGAGCATCCAATCAGGGCCTGTCAGTCCCATATAAGAAGAGTTAAAGGGCAGAGCAGAGTCAGTTACTTCCTGGAGCTCGAGGAGGGTGACCTGGGTGCCTGGCAAGCAGAAGGAAGCTAGCACCCTGCACAGATCAGGGCTGCTAGCAGGGACCAGGGGAATTAGAGAGAGCTCCTGGCCATCTGCCTGGATTTGCAGGTTGAGACCTTGAGGCCAGGGCGTGCTGGGTGCTGGGTCTGCAAGGAAGTGGCCAGACAAGTGGCAGCAGTTGCCAGTGGGGAAGTGGCTGGATAGTTGAACTGCAGCACTCGCCCCCAGAAGGGGGGAGCACAGATCGTGGCATGGCCAAAGGGCTGTGCCATGAGGAGAACATTGTGGTCCGTGGAGTGACGTGGGTCCGGGAGCAGAAGTGATGGTGGGTGAGGCAGTGGCAGGAGAGGGCATACCAACCTGCGGAGCTAGTCCCCAAGGCGACCAGTAGGGGGCACCGGCATAGTGAGTGGAGCCCTGTTACAGGACATAAGCTTATGGTTTGCTGGGTCAGGGCTCTGCACTCCAATATGGTCCCGCAGCTAGAGCCTGTTCTTGCCTGGCCCTGTGAGGATGCTCAGCGTCTTGCAGGATTGGGCCCCAGTGTCCAATTAAACTACGGTGATATGCCCAGCACAGCAGCATCCCGTTCCCAGCAGCGCTTGCCCTTGGTTCTTAATCACACTCTCTTTAGTTGTGGCCCAGTGCATTGATTCATGAAGCGCCCCACGGCCGGAGGCCTGTGTGTCCTTCAGGATTTATAGCACCAAATCCGGCACTTGAAATTCTGTAGGTAACACAGGGAAGTTGAGCAGCAGCCCCTCTGTACCGTTTTGTCTGTCTGGGGCAATGTGGTAGGGACTGGACTGAGGAGCCGAAGAGGCGACGGAGAGAGAGGTGGGGGTGTCGTTAGAAGTCGGAACAGTCATTCCTGAGCTCTGGCTGTCCCTGTCCCCGCGGGTGTCTGCTGGAATGGAACACCCAGTTACCGGGCCCCTCTCCGATCACGCAGCCCTGTGCAGACCCCGTCAAAACCACGGCTTTAAATGTCAGACGCTTTGGATTGGATTTTGTAACAACCGAAAAGGCCAGCGGCTCAACTTTGATATTACCTCTCAAGGCAGGCAGGGAGGTCAAGGAAATCTGCATTTAGCTCCCAGGCACAGTCCCTTCCCTTCGCTCCTGCCAGGTGGCAAATAAATATTTTGCTCACCACTCATTGGAGGTGGCACCCAACCAGATGCTCGCTCACTTAAAATGACAGTAGATTATTTTGTTGTCCATTTATTGCTTATTATTTCCTCTCTTCCATACCTTCCATCTCCCCCTGCCCTAATAACTGTTTACTATCCATTGGGGCATACATTCGCTTCTGATTAAGTGCCATTTAGCTGGTGCCTGCTTGCTCATTTAGTTTTATAGACACATTCACACAGGTGCAGAGAGAGGGTAATGAGAATAGAGAATGGCAACAGCCTGGTTAGATTGGATTTTAATAAAGTTTCCAGCTAAGCTAGATCATAACCATTCAGAGCAGTGGCATAGCTATGGTGTGTGTGTGTGAGTCTGTGTGTGTGTGTGTGTGTAAGTAACTTTTGACCCGATAATGCAACAGACAATGGAGCCACTAGGATGACCCAAGCTAGACTCTTACACTGTCATTTTGGACCAGAAGGGACAGTGGCTGCTCTGCATCACTCTGAGCTGAAGTGTCTCTAGGGGAACAAGTGATTTCCCAGCTCTTGGCAGCTGCTAATTAATTGTAGATGATGAGATAATTTATAAAAATTAGGAGCGATTTTCTTCTTTGTGATAATATCGCTCGGCAATAAAGCTGCAGTTTTAAAGGGCAACTTTTGTGTAAGGTAGTGATCACTGCTAAAAATACATACACATATATAGATATGAGAGAGCGAGAGGGAGCATGCACACACAGAGAGAGGTATTTCAGCAGTTCACTTGAACCATAAGAATGAATTCAAATTGAAATTCAAATTTCAGTGTCACTTAGAGTGCTGATTGGAAGAAATTTTTGATCAAGTCACCTTGATGACAGGACAATGGGGAAAACTGTCTGCCATTAGCCTGTGGAAGGCGTTGTAACGTCGAGAAGGTGGCTGCGTTAACTGGGGTTCCCTGCAGTGAATTTTAGCACTCTCCCAGTGCTGGGGCACTGTCTACACTGCCACTTTACTGCGCTGAAACTTGCAGCACTCGGGGTGTTTTTTCACACCCTGAGCGAGAAAGTTTCAGCGCTGTAAAGTGCCGGTGTAGACAAGGCCTTAACAAAAGAGAGGCTGTTTTTTTTTCTCTCTCTTTCCTTTCCCCCAGGAGTGACAGTGACTTGACAAATGTGTATCCTGGGGCAGGAGGGTGACAGCTTGGGGAGGGGTAAGAGCCATGTTTTGTCTCCTGTGCGGTGTGCTGGGGGAAAGGGAATAGCTAAGAGAGAGGAAGAGCTGGCAATGACTAGCTGGGAAGTGAGCGAGGGGTCTAGCACCAGGCACTTCATGCCGAATGATCAGTGTGGCCTGATTTAGTGAGCGACTTGACACTCCAAAGTATGGGGAATCAAGGGAGTGCACGGCTCAGTAGCGTGTGTCACTGCAAGTGACAGAGAGAATTGGCTGGGGGGGGGAAAATTGGGGTATGGCTGATGTGGGTGAATGTGGTGGAGCAGAAAATATGTGTGGAGCATAGGGAGGGACTGAGTAATGGGGATGGAGAATGAATGAGAGAGGGAGGCTGGTCCTAGCCTAGAATTTAGGAGACCTGGGTTTAAGTCCCTGTTCTGCCACAGAATTCCCGTGTGACACCGGGCAAGTCACTTGTCTTTCTGTGGCTCGGCTTCCCGGGGAATAGGGACGATAGCACTGCCCTGCCTCCCCGGGACGCTTGGGTAAAGACACGGAAGGTTGAGAAGTGCTCAGATACTACAGGGAAGGGGACCCGGTGAGTACCTTTGATAGGCTGTGTAAGGAGGGGGGGCACTGAGGCTGAATGGACAATGGGAGGCTAGAGCCTGGGAGATTGGTACGGTGATGGAGAAGGGCTGGTGGAGTGAGTAATGGGAGAGATGGCTCTTGGGTAGTATGGGGGTGGGGCAGAGTGGGGCCTGGGTAATCTGAGGGAGGGGTGAGTGGTGCAGGTGAGACGGAGTGGGCTATGTGGAGGGAACCGGGGATCATTGGGCAAGCTGAGATGGACGACGAACGCTAAGCGAATATAGGCTTGTAGTAGCGTCTGTCTGATAGTAGCATGTCAGGAGGCTGAGGCTGTGCAGTTGTGGCTTTGAAGCTGTTCAGAAGCGGCTGTAACTTTTCCTTCCAAACTCATTGCCATTTCAAGGAGAAAGGGCCACACGGATGGGCATGTCCACCTCTCCTGGGTGTGGAGATGGAGACAGAGCGCTGTGGTTTCCCCTCCGAGCTGCCTGAGTGCATGCAGCAGAGCCTTGTGCTGCAGAATCATTGATGCCTCTCTGAGCACTCTGGGAGTTCCAGGAGTGGTTCGCCCCTTTAGGGTGTCTAGGAGTGAGCCGGCTCCCAAAGGTAATGAGTTTATTCGTGGAGTGTCAGGAGGGACCTGAGAAATGAATGGCAGTGCAGCATTCGCCTGGAAGGAAGCCATTCATTAGGCTGAGGAATGAACATTCTGCAGACTCAGGGTTTCTAATGATTTTGTCAGAATGTTAATCCCTGGGGTGAGCGGCAGCATTGCGATATCAGCAAACAAATGACGCTTCCGCACAGATAACCTAATATGGAGCCATGCATGAGAGCGGAACACAATTCATCTGTTTCTAATGGGACCCTAGTCAGGGCTGATACATCCCTGACAGTCGGGTGTGTAATAGTGAAGTAACGTGTGTCCACAAAAGCCGCGAGAGCGCGTTGCCTAATTTTATGATGTGTTTATATTACAGTAAGGGTTAAAGGCCCCCGACTGAGATCGGGGCCCCATTGTGCTAGAGGTTGTACAAACATATATAACAAGAGAGGGTCTCTGCCCCCAAAGAGCTTACAGTTTAAATAGAGAAGAAAAAGCAGAGAGAGGAGGGAAAATAATGGCCCCGAGAAGGGAAGTGACTTGCCAGAGGTCGCATAGGAGAACTGTAAACAGAACCCAAATCTCCTGAGTCCCTGTCTAGTGCACTATCCACTAAGTCCACACTCCCTCCTGAATAGCAAGTGCGCATGAATGAGTGTCCAGGACATACAGCAGTGAAAACATATGAGTAGTAGTGACAAGGGAAGGAATATGCACAGATTACAGGATCAAGAGGATATGTGAATCGTAGCGGATGGCTGTGAATTTGTTAGTAACAAAGAGGGGGTGGGGTGTGCGTGTGGCTAATGTTGCGAGGGTTTGAATGGATATGGTATATTGCAGGGCTTTGGGGATAGTGATTGTGTGCACATGTGGTGCATAGAATACCGCAGTACGAATACAGGTAGATGGTAATGAACAGGCACGTGAATGAAAGCACATGTCTGTTACAGTGAATGAGTTTGCATAAAATACTGCAGTGTGACAATGCATGTCTAAACATTTACACAGCGCCTATCAGTACCTGTCCACAGCAGCGAAGGTGCACATGCCAGCTATGGAGCACTCACATGGATGGGGGTGACGGAATACAGCAGCGCTGGTGCATAGGCGTGATAATGAGTAGCATGCGTGTACGGTGTGTACATCCCAGCAGTGAGTCTGCGTTAGGTGCATGTGGGTGAACTGACCTGAATGGAGCAGGAAAGGGGACAGTAAGCTGGAGCTGTGGAATTCAGCTGCAGCCAGAGGAGCAGCTGCACCGTGCTCAGGAAACAGAAGCTGATGCACTCAGACATGAACCAGATGCCAATGTTTGCTCTGGGAGCAGCAGGGATTTCCAAGGCTCTCCATAGCAGGAGTGTGTGTGCGCATGCGCGTGCAAAGGGAAATCGAGTACTGGGTACAGCTGTGAAGCGGCGCGACAAGTGCATGACCCTGGGATAGGGCCCATGAGTGAGGTGAATACTAGGACATAGGGGTGGAGAGGATTTCCCAGGTCTCCTCCTTTTGTCCTTTTCTCTGCCCTATAAACATCTGGTTTTATCTTGTTCAATGGTTCCAGGGAGGTCAAGCTCCAGGTCTTCCCCTGCCTTCCTGAAGAGTCTTTTGGGATCTTTGCCCTCCACTTACCAGTCAATTGTGCACACCCTATACTGCATGGGAGCTCCAAACCCAGCCATCACCAGAGCAGCCCAAACAGCTGGGCTTGGAGCAGTGTAACGGAATGGGAGGGGATATTCACCGACGCTAATAAGTGGTACAGTTCTGCCTGACCTTAGCAGGCTAGGTTCTATTTTATCCCTGAACGCCAGCTGCGACGGAGCCTCTGTGATCCCCTCCAGGCCATTGATTCCATTCATGACCTTGCTGCAAAGCATTTCAGGTGGGATTTTCCAAAGCTCCCAGTGCTGGAAGCTCTGCTCCATCGGACTCAACCCCAGCTTCAGTGGGAGCAGAGTTAGCCTCATCCTGGTCTCCTTTCCCAATGTCTTTAGTTTAAACTCGCTGTTATTTTGGGCCATTTCTCCTTTTAACACCATCCTTCACCACCTTAAATAACTTTCCCTCTTTTATGCAGCTCCCTCTCACATATTTATGGTGGAGATAACATGCCCCCTCACCTTCAGTTAGCATTTCTGTAAGCTCTACATATTATGCCCGTTTTATGTCCCTTTAACCTCTCTTTATAGAGCATGACTTTTAATTCATTTAATCATTTTTATCGTCCTCCTTTGGATTCCTTCTGATTTCTCTCTCTTTCTTTGCAATGAGGAGTCCAAAACAGTACATAGTGCTGCGAGGGTATCTGTACTGAGAATTATAGACAAGCCCATTCCCAACTGTGATCTCTCTTTGAAGCTTTGTTTTTCTAACCAGCAATCTCCTGTTAGTATCACCTGCAGCTACATCACCTTGGGCTGTCATCTTGTCTGATTTCAGCAAGGCCAGGCAGGGGGCTGGGATGGGAGAACGCCAAGGCACACCCAAGAGTTCCCAAGGAAGCAGTTATGCATATGAAGAGTTGATCAACCTTGGTCTGGGAGTCAGTGATGGAACCAATGCCCCGGCATGATGTAAAGAGGTGCTGCGGTTCCTGTGTGTTGCGGGTCACCTTCTCTGCCTGATGCACAGAGGATAAGAGTCTGTTACAGCCCTGGCTAGTGGCAGCTGATGCTTTTCTCTTTGGAGGGTCCTTGATTCATCCCTGCGATGCGTGCCAAGATGGCGTCCATCATGCTATGCTGCTGGAAATGCTAACCCTTGGATGAGGTATAAAACAGAGGCCTTACCACTTGTGATGAAAAGGGACCATGGTAGGACTTGGGAATGCGATAGCCACAGTGTTCCAAACTGGGTAAACACATTCTGTCCATGGACATTTTTCCTATAGACTTTTAGTTGCAAATGGATTTCTTCATCATGTCCTCCCCTAAACACTGTGTACTTCTGCTGTGCGTTGCTAAACAGCTGATGCATTATATTCCAAACATGGATGAGGCGATGCTTATATGTAGTAGGCATAACCGATTGTAAAGCACATTAAGATCTTTTGGGGAGGAATCATGCTGTAGAAATAGCTTGCTCGTCTATTTACTAATAAGTCTATTTCTAAATACCAGCAGGTTGCACTGAACTATGTCCTTTAAAAAAAAAAAAAAAAAAAAAGGCATGTGAAAGGCCAGTTCCTTAGCTGATGTAAATCAACACACCTCTACTGAAGTCAGAGCTTCGGGATTGCAGTTTGCAAGTGTGCCGATGTACAGGAATTGATGTACAGGAAGCATATGGAAAGACCCAGTGCTGGTCTCACTGATCAGAGGGAGACTCGTACCTTCTTAGTTGCTCCTTATGGACCTTAACAACACTGTACATGGACCCAGGGTCAGACAACTATCTACAAACAGCCACTGGTGTCAACGGAGCTACACCCATTTACCCCACTTGAGGATCTGGCCATAATGTATCATTTCTGTTTATTCTTTTCTGCATTTATAAGTCTTCCTGTTCAACATCATTGTTTGGATGGGAGGAACTGTCATACCCCTCCCCATCCCAAGACCCCCACCAGACAATGTCTGCAGTGGTGATACAATACTGAGCCGAACTCAGACCCCAAGTGGAATTTGCCCTGAAAACCTGTGTTGGGTTCTGTGGTGAAATCCAGACCAGCGAGGAGTTGTGTCACTGGCTGTCCTGTAATCCTGGGTGCCTCACAATGCTTTGCTGTTGTAACCCCCAACCTGGGCCACTCACCACCAGCCTACCAGCATTCAGGTGACACCTTGAGTGTTTGTGTGCGCTAGAGAGTCCTGGTTCAGCACCTCTGACCTCAGCAGCCTGTCTGCAGCCTCACTCTTTCTTCCACCAGCCTTGGTTACCACTTGCAAGCTGACCCCAGCGCACTCCCAGTCCCGATTTTCCCCCAAACTCCATGTTCTGCAGTATCCAGCCCTCTCCTGGGCAGTTCAGAGAAATCATATGATTTGTTCCTCTAAAGGCACAAACACACATCACAGCTGATGAACTTAACTAGGGCATATACACCTTTCTCTTTAAACACGGCCCAGAGTTGGTTTATCCTAAAATAAAACAAATGTTTCACCAATAGGACATAGATTAAGTGATGCTAAGTAAAAGGAATAACGTTAGAAAGGGTTACAAGGAAATAAAAGTGAAAACACACATCTAAATGTCTAAAACTTAATTTAACAAGATACAGGGTTCCCCCCCGAAGATGGTTCCTCTCACTAGTCATCCTTCTTCCCAGCCATGGCTGACCATGGCTCACTTTCTTTCCCTCAATTAGGACCTTCCACAAAAGCACAAGGGGCCAGTTTCCCTTGTCTTCCTACATGAAAGATCTTTGCCTAAGCAAGTTTCTCACTTATATTCAGTTTCAGAGATTTTAAACCACATCCCCCTCTCCCTTTGGTGGAAGAACCCAGCTTTCTCAGCTTGCAAGGTCTCTGTTCCCTTGAATCTGTCTAGCTAAGCGGCTTCTGTCCATGCTTATATTTCCCAAAATTCAAGAAAGCCTCCTGTGTTCTTGCCTTCCTGTGGGCTCCCCATCTCCCTGTATGTAAATGGGGCTTCCATTGTTTTGATTCTACAGTGCTTAATTTACAAAGGAGACAGGGAAATAGCTCCCCCCACCTTCGCAGGAACTGTTCCTTCCTCCGTTTGGCCACACACTTTAAAGCATAATCTCCATGAGGGTAGATAATTCCTCCTGTAGCATTAATCCAGACATTTCACAATGATATTAATTGCCAGTCTCTCGTTAGCTTTCAGAAGAGACCTAATTCTATACACTTTTTCAATGCAGCAATGCAGGATACAATCAATTGGTTGCTTATCACTTGGGGTTCAGCCCCCCTGTCTTTATAGACCAGTAAATTTTTGCCATGTATTCTTTAAAAAGTAAAACCCAGAGCAAGCTTCTCTCTCCTGCTGGGTGTGCACACCATGTTCTCCTCTCCCCGACTTGATAGAGGGAGGGTTGCCTCCACCCCTTGTTAGCTTGATGGGTCTGGTTATTACCTACACGTAAACTGAGGCTAACACACATTCCTTTGTTTAGGATAGACCTGTTTAACAACTTCCCAGATGTACCTGGTTGACACACTTTAGTCGGAATTCCAGCATTTATTCATAACTCTGAATACCCACTGCGTACATAACATCGCACAAGAATATTAATGATCAGCGAGTTACCAGTTTTCAAATGATACCGCCCAAGGCATATTTTATCCAAAGATTATTCCAGTGGTGTGTAAGGTGTGAATACAGGGGTGCTTCGTGCCCAAAGCTCTTGCCAGTTTTACGGCAGGCCCTTTATTGTCATCCCTAAGCAGGAGGAGGTCATTAGTGTTGTGGGATGTGTGTGTGTAGGTGTGCAGTAGGGGTGTGTGTGCGTGCATGGTAGGGAGATGTATATTTCTAAGCACAGAGAGGCTGTGAGCTGACCTGGCTCCTTTCTGAGCTTTCCAAGATGAGTGAAGAGACAGTTTTATTGAGCTTGGACTCAGCAGAGTCGCATTTCTCTCCATTTACTCCCCCGCTCTCCCCCATGAATATCCTTCACAGAGCCTGTTTGTGGCCCCCAGCGATGCCCCATCACAGCGTGGCAGGCTTGGCATGTCTGCTCAGTGTTACACAGGGAGCTGCTGCCGTGCAGGTCGAGCTTTCTCAGCGCTTTCCAGGGAGGCCCCGGGAGGTCAGGCTGCTGCATCTTGCCGTGCCGCTTTGCAAGGTGAGGATTTCCACGTGGCTCGCCAGGGACTGAGACCCGCTCCGTCCTCTCATTAGGAGGGTTTCTGTGGCAGGGCCGAGCCACCGACTTCTCATTTCTGAGGGTGCTCATGACGGAGATTGCCAGAACGTTCATTTCTGGATGTCAGTGGGAGGTCAGGCTGTTGTCCCTGGGTCCCAGGTGTGGTTAGGCTAGAAACAGAGGGAGTGTGAAGCAGACAGATGATGATAAGGAGCTAGGCTGTGTCTTGTTCGCAAATTTGTTCATAAAGAAAAGCTCAATACAATAGTCTGAGACTGAAACAGAGACCTGACAACTTTATTACATGTAGAAAATGCATCCTCCTTAGCCATCTTCATAGATTGATCTACTCTGCAGTGTTGACGGGGTCTGGCAGATGGCTCTGGGTAGCTAGCTGTCCACTAATGGGTCTGTGTGCAGTGTTGTTAAGGGTATTGGGAGTAACAAAGAAGAGTTTGGACTCTAATCAGTTTAAGCCATCACTGGGTCTTCTATATGGGCTCCCTGCTGGTAACTGACAACTTCAGCACACGTGTGAACTGCAGTCCAAGTGATCCTATTGGAGCTACGAAGCCCTTGTCTGTTTGTGTGACGCAGTAGGGAGCGGGGCGGACTGACCTGGGAATGTCGTCTAGTTTTACTGGGGCTGTCTGCCTGGGGATGGAAGAGCAGGGGATGACTTTAGGTGAGGGACAGGACCTGAGCCTGGGGAGTCAACACCTTTGCCCGGGAAGCTGGACAAAGGAAGAGAGCCTGCTGGAGGGGTTTTTAGTTTCAGTTTGGGGCTGACTGGGAAGACGCAGGGAACCCCAAGTCTGGGGTCTAAGATCCTTCCCCCCCGGAGGGACCTGACTGAGGGGTCCTGGTTGTACCTACAAGCCCTGCTTGGGACTGTGTTCCTGTTGTCTAATAAACCTTCCGTTTTACTGGCTGGCTGAGAGTCACGGTGAATCGCAGGAAGTGGGGGGTGCAGGGCCCGGACTCCCCCACGCTCCGTGACAGTTTGCAATGCAAAAGATCATGCAGTCTTGTAATCAGGGCTACTGCAGAGAGTCTGCAGCTTCAGGACTGCTGCTTTGAGTGAGGTTGTAAATGACAATGCGGCTAACATGATCTAATTGGCTATTAAAGGAGCTAGCAGCCCCAGAGATGCTGAGGGCCAATTAACCCTGGGAGCTGCGAGAGTGACACTATATCTCTGCGCAGTGATGTGTTCATGAGTCTTCCGTGCGTGGATATAGACAGGAGCAGGGAGGTCCTGGCCTTTTGAATTTGCATGGGGTATTTTGGTCACGCAGCCAGTTAAGTAGCTTTTGTAGCTAGATGGAGACTGGATTAATAACTGGCTAGGGTGGGCACAGCCAGAAACAGCTTAATGAAGCCATTTGTGGATGGTTTAGTGCCCTCAGTAGTGAGTCGGTACGAAACAGCGACGAATCAGCGTAGCATGTTTTTGGCGTGTGTAGCTGGGAGGGAAGGAGGCTTGGTGTGGGTGAAGAAGGCTGGTGCTAATGGATGTGCTAATGAAGCACACTGGTGCGGGGGAGCCCACTCCGGTGCACAGCTGTGAGCTAAATTGGGTGTACAATTGCCCACTGTGGCTATGGGAAGATGGTGTGAGGTGGTGTCCCACGTATAGACAAGTGTGAGTGGTCTCGGGCTCACCGTAGTCACAGCACAGAATGATGGTTCTGCCTTGTGCACGAGTGAGTCAGCGAGTTGCATGGCTATGGGTGAACAGAGTAATATTTCCACTGGAGCAAAACTTTGTCCTAGTCCCGTGAAAGCCAGATGCTTTGAAGGATGGATAGGCCTGAGTAGCAGAGTCTCTAAAGCCTGGAGCTCATTCAGATCAGTCGGAGACTCTGATGGGATTTGGGTCAGGCCCAGTCTGAATCTGAACATCCTCAGTGTCGAGGGGCACTAGGAATCCACCTTCCCATTCGGGCCTGTCGCTAGTTTGCATAAACAAAATGCTGCTACTACTTTGCCCTGCTTGTTTGCACTGACGTCTTCTGCCTAAAGGAGAGGGAGGTATTTAACATTGCAAAGCAAGCCGGCTACTTTCTTAAATCTTCTTCTGCCAGGCATCATACTGACAAAGAGCAGGACTTTGAAATGAGTTTGCATAGTAAGATCTGCTCCCAAAGGAAAAGGCACTCTCCCAGGTTCCTGCAATCTCTGCGTAATGTTGTTTGCATTGCCGAATGAGTCGTGAGCCTCAAGCTGGAGTTTGCTGGCGCTTGTCGATCTCAGACCCTTTGTTGCATTAGCCTTGGTTATTTTTTCCCCCTTAAATTGAGTTCATTATCTCTGATTTCCCCGGCTTTGCTGGTCTGATCTCTGCCGGGTGCATAGCCAACGGGTTCAGTCTGAGATACTGCACGATGGATTTGATAATGGAATGCGGCTCGCAAGTTTAGGAAGAGGAAGAGTGGAGATGATTGTTGTTGTTGAACAGAAGGGGTGGAGGCCATGCCAATGGGGAAGCCAAGGCTGCCGGGTGTCTGGCCCACATTAATGCATACGTGGCTCAGCACAGTGAAGTAGGAGAAATGCCTGATGGATACACTGCTAGGACTATTGGACACACTTGAGTGTGCTGCAGGTAGATGTATTAGCACAAAACTAGGGTGACCAGACAGCAAATGTGAAAAATCGGGATGGGGGTGGGGAGTAATAGGAGCCTATATAAGAAAAAGACCCCAAAATCGGGACTGTCACTATAAAATCGGGACATCTGGTCACCCTACACAAAGCAGAAGGCATGGGTGCCCCCCTGAGCGGTGCAAGATGGTATATTCCTGGAGTACAGTGTTGGGAGCTGGGGGGGAATCGGGCTGGTGCCTTTCTCTGTGTGATTCATGAGTGGCTCTTGGAGCATTCTAGCTGGGCATGGGACTCCGCATGCTGTTGTGCTGAGTGATCACAGCACCTGGAGGGGTTTGCTGCTGGTCACTAGCAAGGCGTTGTGAGAGACAGCCCAGGCTGGAGAGAGTTCAGGGGGCACAGTGGTCCAACAGTCCCAGGCCGCACCCCAGGGATCCCGTCACACCCTTCACGGGCAGCAATATATGCTCTCCCAAGGCTTGCGGTTTCCAAGTGCTTTTGAATTACAAATGTGGTAATAAATAATAATCAACGAGATGAACCCAAGTTACCAAATTCAGATTTATCCTGGAGTTTCAACACCCAAGTTCAAGAGTGTTGGGATTCTGGGTTCCAACCCAGCCATTTGTAGAGAGAGGCCCTAACAGTGAAATTCTGGATTATGGTTCATCCTTCCCCCTGCTACCTTCCATAGTTCAGGGGGCTGGGTGGGAGTGAGATTCCAGTCTGGGCCTATCTCTAATTTATAACACATCCTTCACCCAAGGATCTCAGAGCATTCTATTCTGTGTAGGTTCTGATCCTGTGTTCATCACTGAGCACTTTCCAGTAGTTTGTTGAGCAGCGTGCCTATACATCTGTCACATGGTGTTTGTTCTCCCATCCTCTCCCCAGAGAGAGAAGCGTGTGCGGTGGAGTGTCTTGGTTTGGTAGTGTGTGTTTTGTTTTGAGATACATATACCTATTGCTCTGTGTTTATATTAAAAAAGGCAAGATCAAAGAAATGTACCTTGGTCTTGGAGCAGAAGGGGGTGAAGTTTGCTATGGCCCTTAATTCTTGGGGGAGTTCAATCTGCAGTCTCGGGTCACCCCCAAGACTGCCCTAAAGTAGTGGTTCCCAAACTGGGGCTCGCAAAATGTTACAGGGGGTTCTCTAAAAAAAAAATTCCTAATGGCAGACAGAGCTGTCCCTAGGGACCCCAGGCAGCATGGGGCCAGCAGTCTGGAGCCCCTAGACTTCCAAGAGCTAAGCAGATCAAAGCAAGTGTATCTATCACACTGAGGAGATTTAAACGTCAAGACTCCTTATAAGAAATGGAAAGGGAGGTGGATATGTTTTGCTCTTTTTTAAATTAAATAGGCAGTTAGTATTGTTTTTAAAATTATTATTAAGAACAAGTTTAAGCTTCGTTGTAACGTGCATTGTTTGCCTGGACTGCTCAAGACGGGAATGTGTAGGAGGAACTCTTTGAGTTGGCTTCTTAAATACCTTCCTGCTGTTTCATATCCGATACTCCTTGATGAAACATAGGAGCCTTGTCTCATAACAGGCTTATTCAAAATGATTCAAGCTACGAAAGTGAGATCTTGGAAGAGTGTTGCCGTTTTCATAATGTAATAAAAATGCTGTAATGATCAATAATAAATAGTGTGTAATAAGCATGTCACAAAAACAAATTTTATATTTCCAAGATCACGGCTTTTATAATTGATACTCAGGTAAAGGAGAAAATCCCTGGAAATACTCCTTTTTTAGGAGGGGGTTCGTGAGACTTGACATTTTAGTGAAAGGGGGTCACAGGTTGTTAAAGTTTGGGAACTGCTGCCCTGAAGACATTAAACCGCCCCCTTGAGGTAGGTAAAGATTGTCGTCGTCATTATGGGTAACCTGACTAGTTCAAGGTCCCACAACTCGTCAGTGGCACTCGAACCCACTGCTCCTTGCTCCCAGTATTATTTTCTAACCATGGAGCTGCAAATTCCTTCTCCTCTGCTGCCCTTTGTCAACTGTGCCGCATCTCACGTGCTCAAACCCCATATCAGATGAAAAGGGAGGAGTGCGGGGGAGCAGGGCTCCATACTGGCAGTCGACCACACTAAAAAGGGGCTGTTGCATCTCTAACTAGAAATAGACATACAAGGCCACTGAGATGTCTGAGCAACTTAGCAGAGGGATGGAGAAAAGACATCAGGGCCCATGGGAATTGCTGCTAGGTCATCTGACAGTTTGAATCAATGTAACAAACAAATGAAATCCCCATGCGGTGGGGCCACACTGTGAAGGGCCATAACTCTGACACCATCCCTCTGAGCCACTGGCAGTTACTTTACAGCCGTCAGGATGCATTTTGTAGGACACTTGCGGTGAATTGCCGGGACAACATGTATTGTCTGGATGCTGCATGTACCGAACAAGACTCAGCCATGCAGTGTGCTTAGCGGGACTGAATGGCCCTGGGAATTGGTAATGGGATATTATGGGGACCTGCTGTCACAAGCTGGCTGCTTTGGCTCCAGCCTAGATCAGCAATGAGTTACGGTCGCTGGCATTTGGCAACCTATGGGAACTGAGCTGGTAGGTCTCGCTCTGCGTCCCGACAGACAAAGGTCCGTGTCACTAAGCCATTTCCAGCTGTGTACTAATTGGCCCAGATGCTCTGGCCTGAATGGGGTGTGGATCCTGAACTCCCCCATACCTGTACAGGTGCTCCATTGAAGGGAGGATTGAGGTAGATCAGTCGCTTGTTGCATGTGGGAAGCTTCTACTCCTGCTGCCCCATTATATGGATCGATTGAGGGCTTCTGTCCCTGTGGCTAGCAGTCTGGTACCTTTCATCAGCGCTGAATTGCCTTTAAAAACCAGACAGACATGAAGGCTTTTCCACACATGAATAACCTCCTGTCCCCATTTACAGAATGTTCCTAATGCATTGGGGGACCGAGGACACATACATCCTACTACAAATATCAGCTTGGGAAAGCAAACACAGACGTTCAAAGGAATCTGGCTGAGATTTTCACCTAGGCAGCAAATAAATTGGCTAGTGCAGCTTTTTCGTCCCTAAATTGGCAGTGCCTGGACCAGGGCCAGCTTTTTCTTTCTTTCTCTGGGAGACACCCACAGCTCCTTTGGGGAAGTCTTTGAAAGCCTCTGGAGGACAAGATATTTTGTGGCTGCAGGAAGCCACAGGGCCTTCCAAAGGTTAATTGCATCTGGTTAACGTTTTGCTGGAAACTGGTGTTTTGTGGAGGAAAATTTCTCTTAAAATTAAATCCCCTACACTGCCGGTGGGGGAAATCAGGACCCTCTTCACCATTCAGACGACTGTGTGGCAGTTTGTAACAAAGCTCAGTCCCAACACATACACACACGTGACACACCCCAGTTTACCCTAGAGTGTTGTTAGTTGCAGCTGTATCTGTCAAGCACATGTTTCAGATTTCTGTTTAAACTAAACCGAAGTGCTCAAAAACTGCACAGATCTCTTGAAGAAAATGAGATCTTAGCAGGGTGTCTTTATTGACCCCAGAATGCTGCTTTCAAAGGGTTGCTGCAGGTGGCTGTTTTTATGTAGGCAAAATACTTAGGGCTGGTCTACACATGGTTTTTAGACAGTTTAGAAACAGCGATAGTTAAATGAGCACAGCCTCCTAGAGTGGCTACAGTTAGAGTGGTAGCAATGGGCCTTTCTTGATCTTATTCCCATATGAGATGTGTGTTTGTTTTTTGAGGAAAACCTGAAATAACATTGGTTTTCTGCAAAAATGTGCAGTTTTTGATTTTTTTTTAATGTTTCCAAATACAAAACATTTTTAAGAAAAGTGTAAAAAAAAAAAATCACAAATTTTTTGTTTGTTTTTGAAAACCCGGAAAATTTTGACCAAACTGAAAATTTTTCATGCAAATTTGTTTTGCTTTGGTTGAAAAGACAAAAAACCAATTTTTTAAATGAAAATATTACAAGCAGCTCTTCCTGGGAGGGCTTGGGGGCTGGAATCTAGAGGGAGGTGAAGCACCTAGGGAGGTGGTGGAATCTCCCTCCTTAGAGGTTTTTAAGGTCTGGCTTGACAAAGCCCTGGCTGGGATGATTTAGTTGGCGTTGGTCCTGCTTTGAGCAGGGGGTTGGACTAGACCTCCTGAGGTCTCTTCCAACCCTAATCTTCTATGATTCTATTAATCCATATTGACTCCTGCGTACCACTTGGATTTGGCCACTCTCATATCATGTGCTGTGATTCCCAGAACGCTACAGAATGACTTGATGTGCCAGGACACACAGGTTATGACGTCCTATAAAGCAATACACCATGAAATTGTAGACCCATCAGCCTAACTTCGATACCTGGAAAGATACTGGAACAAATCATTAAGCAATCAGTTTGTAAGTACCTAGAGGATAAGAGGGTTAAATGGAATTGCCAGCATGGATGTGTCAAGAACAAATCATTCCATATCAACCTAATTTCCTTCTTTGACAGGCCTAGCAGATAAGGGGAAACTGTAGACATCATATATATTGATTTTAGTAAGGCCTTTAACATGGTTCCACGTGTCATTCTCATAGGTAAAGTAGGGAAAAGTGCTCTAGATGAAGTTACTAAAAGGTGCGTGCACAACTGGTTGAAAGACTGTACTCAAAGGGTAGTTATCAATGGTTTTCTGTTAAACGGGGTGAGCATATCTACTGGGTCCCATGGGAGTATGTCCTGGTTCTTGTACTATTCAATATTTTCATTAACACTTGAATAATGGAGTGGAGAGTATGCTTATAAAATGGGAAGACCACACCATGCTGGGTGGGGTTGCAAGCACTTTGCAGGATGGGATTAGAATTCAAAATGACCTTGGCAAATTTGGAGAATTAGTCTGAAATCAAGAAGATGAAATTCAGTGAAGACAAGTGCAGAAATCAAATGCACAACTACAAAATGGGGAATGACTGGCTAGGTGGAAGCACTGCTGTAAATAAACTGGGGGTTATAGTGGATCACAAATTGAATATCCGTCAACACTGTGATGCAGTTGTGCAAAAGGCTAATATCATTCTAGGTTGTATTAACAGGAGCGTTGTGTGTAAGACATGGGAGGTCATTGTCCCGCTCTGCTTGGCGCTGGTGCAGCCTCAGCTGGAGTACTGGGTCCAATTCTGGGTGCTGCACTTTAGGAAATATGTGCACAAACAGAAAAGAGAGTCCAGAGAAGCAACTATTAGCCAGGATGGGCAGGGATGGTGTCCCTAGCCTCTGTTTGCCAGAAGCGGGGAATGGGCGACAGGGGAATGTATCACTTGATGATTACCTGGTCTGTTCTTGTGTAGAAAGACCTCCCAGTATTCCTCCGATACATTCACAGAAGTAGCCCCCAGCCTTAGAACCCATCAGGTGCTCCTTGTTTCCTACAGGTAGCTATTTGGAGTTTAGTGCCGTGTTATCCATCCTGAGTGTCTCCCGGAGACCAGCGCTGACTGGAGCCAAGCAGAGATTGATCTCTGCAAGCGATAGCGAGTGCTGAGATATGAGCGGCCCGATGCCACCTGACCAGGGAATGGATTCCAGGAGGCCACGGATACAAACGGGCAGTTCCTGAAGCCACGGGGGGACAGGGAGGGCTGTCCCACGTTCTTCTGCAGCACAGATAATGTGCCTTTCGGATTGCAGATGATGATAAAGATGGCGTGAAGGAAGGAAGGTGAATGGTGGTCCTGGTGGGTCGGCAGGGACTATTGAAGCTACAACTGCAGCAATTATTCGTGGCCCCACAGCTCTGATGTGAAAGGGTTTAGAATGTGCTGTCAGTAAATAAAAGAAGAACTATCTCTGACGTTCAGATAAGATTTGGCAGCCTGAAATCTAAATAGAGTGGGTCTGGCTTTAAAAAATGTAATTCTTCAAACTGATTGTGCAGTTAATTGTCTACCAGTGAAAGGCAATGGACTGAAACTCCATATTCAATAGAGAAGATACAGCAAAGACATCAGGGAAAGCTTCCCTAACCTGGCCTGCCAGTGCCACCTCTGGCCTTAAGAGAGCCTCCTGCAGGGCTGAGACGGGTCTGCAGTCTCTGTGCCCCATTCGTTATGATACTTTGCTCTTACAGAGCACCCTGTGTCTGCAATGTGTTGTACAAACATCAGCTAAGGGCTTGTCTACACAGGGAAACTATCCAGAGTAGCTATTCTGGAATAATTCCCCATGCAGACACTCTTATTCTGGAACAGCTATAGCACTTTAAATTCATACCCAACCTTATTCTGGGACAATTTTCCCATGTAGACGTGCCTGAATTCAGTCCTTGGCCTCTCTTGTGTGTCTGTCAATGTGGGGCTGTCAATGTGGGGGTGGAGGTAGTGGTGATATTGTCATGTGGCTACTTTTCCAGGAGCTGGGCTAAGACTCATTTCACACAGGTCTTCTGGGCACCCACCAGGTGGTGGTATCTTCTTTGCAGGCTTTATTAGGGTTTAAGGATGGCTGGAAAGGTAAGGGGTGTGTGTGTGTGTGTGTGTGTGTGTGTGTGTGTGTGTGTGTGTGTGTGTGTGTGTGTGTGTGTGTGTGTGTGTGTGTGTGTGTGTGTGTGTGTGTGTGTGTGTGTGTGTGTGTGTGTGTGTGTATAAAACAAGATTCCCTCGTCTTTTCCCCTAAATCCTCTCATTGTGTCACTGCTCTCTTTTTGGGGCTACTTTTTTCACTGTGCCAGGTCTAAGCAACAAACTTCTGATCGGTGGGTTTTGGCAGTTGCTCTCATACGTATCCTACTCACAAAGCCCTGCACAAAGGCTGGTTCTGGTCCCTAATTCTGCAGCTGTGAACTCGCTCCAGCTTTCGTTCATGAACACGTGTCTGTGTAGGAGGGTGGATTGAGGCAAAGCAGAGTTGAATGGCGGGGGCTAATAAACTGCCCTTTCTTATTTAATTACAGGATCCATGGAGCTACTTGTAGCTTTTATAGGGGAAGCAATGATGGATTCCATCTTGCCTCTCCCTGTATTTTCCCCCACTTGAGGGATAGGAAGGAGGGTCTAGTGGGTAGGGCAAAAGACAGGAACTCGGGAGGCCTGGGTTAAATTCCCAGCTCAGCTGCGCACTTCCTGTATGACTTAGGGCTTGTCTACATGGTGTGAATCTGCTGGGCATCCTGCATGAGTCTTGCTACAGCGCAGTGAACGTGGCCTAAACTGCACTCCGGGACTTCACCTGTGCTGTTTCAGGGCCCGCATGGGGTGTTGCTGAGCAGCAAGCTGGTGTGCTGTGGGTTCACACCCTGCCTTGCAGGGCATTAACTTGCCAGGCAGATAAGCCCTCAGTTTGCCCTGTGCCTCCTTTTCCCAGCTGTAAAATGGGGCTAATACTTCCCTGCCTTGGGAGGATAAAGGCCATTCCTGGGTGTGAGATAACTAGATATAGAGAGGCTGGGAGGACGCTCTATCCTTCTAATGGGGGAGGCGTTTGACGGCCGAGCGAGAGACTCTCCGTGTGCCTTGTCTCCTAGGGGCGCTCTCTCCAGCCTGGGCAGGCCAGCAGCCTAGACGCCAGCCCTCTCTGCCTCTGGCAGCCCACAGGTTAAGAGTGTGTCATGGGAACCCGTGAGTGCAGAGCTGAGCCCCGGAGGCCGCCGACGCTCTGATTAATACTGCAGCAGGGCTTGTTGTGCTGGAGAAGAGCCTTTCCTCTGGAGACATTAAATATTAATAGAGAGACAGATAAACAAGAACAAGTTATAAAATGTTCATTCGGAGGGCATCAGTGTTAACTCTGACAAATGCGTGGCGGACCTCTTCCCCATGCCCCCTCCCCGCCGCCGACTCACGTGGAAGTTTCGCTCCTCCTGTCCTGGCCCCAGCCTCTGCCAGAGACCGAGCGGTGCAGGCAGGCAGGGTCCAGGGAGGGACTCTGCTCCGGGCGGCGGTGGGGCAGACCGCCGCGCCGCCAGTGACTGGCCGTGCTGCTCCAGGCTCCCCAGGGCTAGGGTGGCAGAGCCGGAGGCTGGAGCCCTCAGTCTGCTGGCTGAGGAGCAAGTGATGGAGTGGGTGAGTTTGGTGGCGGGGAGAAGCCCAGGAAAGGGGCCGGAGAAGAGACGATTCCAGCTGTGGCCAGCTAGAAGAACGGTGCCCAAAACTTTCAGGTGCCTTATGCAGCTGTGTATGCTGTATGTGCCTAAGGACGCCCCTGCCTGATGCTGACATCTGTGGTTGTCTCTCTCTCTCCCTGCCTGGGTATACGTGTCTTGTCCAGGAGCCAGTTCTACGGTCTGGCTGCCTAATATATTTTGCAGTTAACCGAAGCGTTACCTTCAAAATTCAAGCAGAAACACTTGGGCTTTGATCTTGTCAGATCTTCAAATGCTCAAGGAGAGTGGGCCTGGTTAGGAGAACAATGCAGTGCTGCAGTGAATTGTGCTGATGGTTCAACAGGTGATGCTCTTCCCTCTGAGATGGTGCACAACGGCTGCTCCAGAATGGTCTGGGCTGGGTATGTTGTGCTGATGGCAGTTGTGTTGTTCAGCCAATAGGGGGCATTCTTCTCTCAGAGTTAGTATTGAACCTCTGTCCTAGAATGGTATTGCAGGATTGCCAGCTTATTCAAAAATCATGAGATTAGCTTAAAAATCATGAGGGTTTTTTAAAGATAATTTTTTGATCTTTTTATTTGCTGTTTAGTGGTGGAGCCTTTAAGGCTCATATTTTCAATCACGTTTTACTTTGAACCCTCTACAGAGTTCAGAGTTATTTGAACCTTTGGGCCCGTCAGTAAAGTGCTTTAGAGGATCTCGAGGATCAAAGGAATTTTATAATGCTGTTGTTCAAATATCTTTGTGCTGTGCTAAGGTTGAAGTGAACAATCCACCGTCTGGAAAGCAAACGATGATACATTAGCTGCAGTAGCACCACTTGGGTAAATGACACTTTGATGTTACTCTGAAAACTCAGTGAAGCAGAACAGCGTTGCTGCCCAGCTGTTTGGAATGCAAAACAAAAATAAAATAATAATAATTAATTAAAAAAACAAAAAACCAACCACAGCTGCATAGGGAAAATAGCATTACAATGAGCATTGCGCTGCAAACTGAAGCTGACCAGCGGGGTTTAAAATTCCCTTCTTAATAACACATTCTTGTGGCAGGGAGGATCATATTGGGAATGCAAAGGTTTAATGCAAAAACAACAACAGCAACAGTAACTAGTTTAAAAAGTTGCTCCATATGTTCAGCGGAGATTTATATCAGGTTTTGTTAATGACAGAGGAACAAAAATATATCGATATTTATTTCACGATCACACTTCATATTAAGGTTACATTTGTAGATAGGGTTAATAAAGGATGAATTGAAGATTTTATGCTTTTGCGGGCAGGGACCATCTTTTTGTTCTCTGTCTGCACAGTGCCCTACAGACACGAGTGGGGAATGTTACAGATGTTTAATGGTTTAAGCACATCAGTTAGGAGCCAGGGCTATGAGTAACCTGTTGGTCACTCTACCAGTTGATTAGTTAGTCTATGAATCATTCACTCATCATGTATTACCCCTTTGTAGGCTATTTACAGATGTATATTAACATCTAACGCTAAAATGAGGTGCAGCATGCTGAAAGGTTAAGGCCCTCAGCTAGTGTCTTGAAGCTTGTGGGTTCGAGTCGCTCTCGATCTCATGATCAAAGACCCTCCCTCCAGTGCACACAGCTGCAAAATGGGTACCTGATCCATAGGACAGTCAAAGGTGGAGGGAAGCGATGCTGGCTGTTTCAGTCCCTGGTGTACCATTGGCTATGCAACTGACGTGACTTAACTGTGTCAGCCTGATGAGCCATTGGCTTGGGGGAACTTTGATTTTTCCACTTTTATCTGGCTTTATTTATCCAGAAATAGCAATTTACAAACATCAGTGGGCTAAGCAGGCAAGCAGTAGTGTTCCCACTTCACAGAAGGATGCATTGCCACACAGAGGTGGTGACTTGCAGGATCTCACACACAATATTTACGCCCTGATCATGCAGGCACTAATGCACCTGCCTAATTTTACTCTTGCAAGTAATTCTATGGGGTTACTCACAGGAGTAAAGAGTTATGCACACCTTTAAGTGCATTTGCAGAATTGGGACCTTATGTAGCATCTTCATGCATAGACCTGACCTTGTGTGTCACTTAAGCAGTGAGCATCTTTGGCTGGCTTTCCGCATGGGGGTGTACTGGAGATCTATCACCTATATTTTACAGTACGTGGAAAGTGAGGCAGAGACTCAATGACTCTGCCAGGGAAGTGCACAGGCTGCTGGACCATGGAAAGGACTTGCAGCGAGACAGTGGCAGATTTAGGAATAGCTATTTCTTGCAGATTCTCAACCCTCAGTGAGGGCAGTTAACCATTGGAACAAGCTACGAAGGGTAGGGATGGATTTTCCATGTCTTGATGTCTTCAGATCAAGACTGGGATGCCTTTCTGGATGAGATACTATAGGCAAGCACAAGCTCTTGTGCTGAGTACAGGTGTACTTGGTGACATTCTGTGCCACATAGGAGGTGGGAGAACACATTCTGTTGGGCCATTCTTGTCGTAAAAACCACGAATCTCTGCACCTGGGAGAGATGACCCTTAAAGCAGGGGGGAGCAAGCCTCCATTTCTTTATGGCTATCTGAGTGTCCTCAAAACTTTTTTCTCTCTCAATCAAAGGTCACGGCATGAAAACAGTTGACAACCACTGATCTAGCTAATCTAATATACTTGTAATTCACCAGTCATGAGGGAAAGTTTGGAGCAGAACCAGGAGTGGTCTCCCAGTCCACTGTTAGATGCGTTCCTTCCTGCTTCAGCTGTTCTCATCCTGTTCCTGGCTGCTCCTTTAGAACTGACCAGTGTCCTGGAACCCTGTATTATGGGTGATAGAAATATTTTAAGAGATTGTATGGCATCCTTCGGAAATTGCCCTCTTCAGTTATATTTATGTTGATACTCCGTTGTCCTATGAGGATTAGAGATTGTACAAAGACTTTGCCATCTTTCATGGCGAGAGCACTTCACCATAGTTTGTCTTAATGTGCTTTGTGGCCAAGGTCATTGAGACGGGTGCAGTAATCACTTGAAGTAACTGAAGGATATTGTTGGGAAGGCTGCAGGAGAATACAATTGGATCTTGGTTGGAACATGCTGCCATGTAGTTGTTGTTACCTCTGATGCCAGTAGAAACATCTGGAGGTTGCCTAGTCACAGTACCTTGCTCTCACTCCCTTGAGGGAAGGCCTATCCTCGGTTGAACTAAGCGCCAAATCACATCAGTAAGACTTACTCGGCCCCAGACCTGGCATCTCAAGAGGGGGATAATGCATAAATCAACGTGTTTCGGCTGCAGGCTACAGCTCAGGTTGCATCCGTCAGAGCGAGGCATTCTCATTGCCTCGCCTCGCAGCGCATCTTTTGGTGGCGTGGCTGAGCAGAGGCGGGCAGTATTGCAGCCATCAGACAAAGGATATTGGAAGGTGGCAGGCTTTAGAATTTCAGCAGGGCAGGGTCAGAGGGAGAGAGCTGGGAATCTTTCTGGAGTGAGCCTTCTCCAAGGCCTTGTCCAGTCGGAAAAGATGCACCGATTTAACTAAATTGATTTGAAACCAATGTAACCGTTGGTTTAATTGTTTTGTTTTGTCTTGGTAAGATATTGTTGTTCGTTTGTATTACGGTAAATGATGAGTCATTAACTGAGAGCCTGCTATGCGAGGTGCTGTACAGACAAATAACCATAACACTGCCCTGCCCCAGAGGACCTTGCGATCTGAGTATCAGACAACAAAATAAGCTAAATTGATTTAAGCAAGGGTTAAGTGGGCATAAGGGAGTCTACACGAGGGGTTACAGCAGCTTATCTAGATCAATTTAAAATCAGTGTAACCGATAGGCCTTGCCGGTATAAGCAAAAGTTGTAAGTGTTGTAGCATAGAACTGGGAGTCAGCATTCCTGGTCTCTCTTCCAGAATCTCCTATTGACTGGCTGTGTGTCCTTGCATTACCTGTCTTAACATGTCTGTGCCTTAGTTTACCCATCTGTGAAATGGGAGCTGTGTTGTCCTGATTACAGGTCAAACTGCACTTTGGAGCCTTCCTTCACCTGTGAGCCCATTCCCTCCAGGGCTGGTTAAAGCCAACAACTTTGAAACAAAGCATGATTTATTCAGTCCCCAAAGCAGGCAGAGGAAAGAGTAAAAACAATAGAAGGCCTTGGGTCTTTGTTATACCTTAATCTTTCTTTGACAGCTGTTGTAAATTCCCCTCAGCCCAGCTAACCCCCATCTCCGGCTGGGAGAAGCAGACTTCTCCTGTTCACAGCTTGGTGTCCCTGTCAATGTGCGTCTCTGCCAGCCTGTCAGGTCTCAATGAAACTCCCTGGACAATCTCTGGCCAGCCACTCCACCCCCCAACCCTTTCTAGGACCAGGGTCCTCTAATGTTTACGATCCTTCTTTTGATCCTAGACTTAGCCTTGGGAAGATTGACCCGTTTTCAGCCTGCCTGGAGCCAGATTGGGGGAATTTCCACAACAAAGCGCTTTTCTTTTGTTTCCTGCAGGACTGTGTCATTGTTTTACCTTTCCTGCTTATAGGGTGATCAGAGGTCCCGATTTTATAGGGACAGTCCCGATTTTTAGGTCTTTTTCTTATATAGGCTCCTATTACCCCCCAATCCCCTGTCCCGATTTTTCACACTTGCTGTCAGGTCATTCTACCTGCTTAGTTCCTTTAACCACCTCTGCTTGCTTAACTCCATAGCAGGTAATAGACACACAGAGGCATGCACCCTATTAATAATATATAATACAGATATTTCCCAGTTTGTCACCAGAGTTATGGGGCTTCTGTTTATGTAGTGTTTGGAAAAAAACATCTCGAGATCCTTTGATGAAAGGGCAAAATATATTAACAAACCCGTGATCTGCATAGCTGGATCTTCTTCCAACAGTACAGGCCTTTGTTAGTCACTAGCACTAGTAGGCTTGTGACGCACTGTGGAGCAGTTCTGATCTCAGGCAGCAGAGGGCAGTGGTACATACCAATATACACACACGTGCCCATCCCCACACCAGCCATTTCTTTACAGAAGTGGCCCTCACCCTTTTCCCATACCAGAACTCCCTTCCCAACTAGCTTGGATCACCCTCCTATTTAGCGCTATGGGTAGCACAGGATGGCCACGACCCCTGACATCTATCTATAACCTCTCGCAGAGGGGTTGTGACTCTAGGATTGAGAACCCTGCTATGTAGTGTGGTTAGATGCAGCCAAAACACACAGAGGCTTTTTACAGAGGAAAACCAGGAAGAGAAACAACTGGATAGTTGCATACTACCCACTCCAGCTCTCACAAGTGAGGAGAGAATGCACTGCAGGGTTTGAACCACACGAGCAATCAGCTCAGCAGAAACACAGAGTTCCCACTGCAGTGCATTGAGACCAACCACATCCCCTAGCATAGGCTGCTTCTGGTCTAGTCACACAATATCTCTCCTTACAGCAAACAGCCTCACTTTCTTTCCCTGCTGAGAGAAGAGAAGCAACAAAACGGTTGAATAAAAGGAGCGTGCAATTTGTATTGACGTTTTGTGGCCCTAGGGACTCAGTGGAGAGAGGCTACTGAGAGAGCAGAGAAGAAATGGCCCAGGATGAGAATTTTTATACTGAGTAAATTGGCAGAGAAATTAGATCTGAGACCAAAAACTCAAACTTTTTTTTTTTTTTTTTGGGTGAGCAATCTATATCTGAGTCAGCTGCACCAGGAGAAAGCTAAGGCAGCAAACCTGTATTTTTCTCTGTGTGTGTGTGTGTGTGCGCGCGCGCACACCCATCTGTATCTGTTTGTCTCTCTCATGGGCAAGGTTGGGAGGATTCCATCAGTCAATAAAACAACCTTTAAAAATTATTGTCTGAGTCTTCACTGTAAACATGAAAGCATCAACACTAGTCATGCCCAGAATCTGAAATATTGCATTATCGTTTGTCTTAGTTATTGCAAAATATAACTTGTCAGGGAGTGTTGTTGGAGGATCATAAAGTTTGTGTGAGAAGAGTTGAAAACAAGAAAGAGAAGACGGCCGGGGCAGGGAGGGAGAGGGGGCACAGGTGGCTGCAAAGCTGGACATGCAGGAGAGACATTTCGGTTTGCTGCATCTCTGATGCTTTCCCTTCTTGATCTGGTTCAGAGTCTTCCACTGTATTGCATTGGCTTGCAGATGTTCCATGCTGGGATGTGATGCTGTTAGGTCTTCCAGGCTGGGCTGGATCAGTCTCCGACTCCGAATCATTTAAACATGGAACTAGTCCAATGGCTTTGTTCCAAAATATTTTCTTTTTAAATGGACTTTTAAAAAAAAATTTTTGGTTTCTTTTACAAGTCTCCAGTTTTCTAATAACCAATACATACATTGTTTTTTCATTTAAAAAAAAATTCTGTAAAATTTTCCCCTCAATCTCCCCCCAACAATTTTTATTTCTAAAACCTTAGCAGAAAACACTTGCTGTTTTCCAGCCGGTTGTATTGAAAAATATTGACGGGTTGATTCAGGAAAGATGGTTTGGGTGCTAACCTGGGCCTTGGGAAAAACCCAGTGTTGAATTCCCTGCTCTACCACAGGCTTCCTGTGTGACCCTGGGCAAGTCAGTCTGTCTTCCTCAGTTCCTATCTGTAAAATGGGGATATTGCACTGCCCAACCTCACAGGGGTGCTGTGAGGACTGTGACAGCTGCTTCAGAGGAAGGTACAAGAAACCCTGTATTAGGCACTTATGGGATAAACTGCCCCCATGGAAAATCCTGTTGGCTTATTGTCTATGTTGGTCTCTCTAGCTTTTTATCATGTCCTCATCTCGGTAATATCTGAGCGCCTTCCAGGGATGCATGAACTACCGTCTGTCACGTGCACCCTGTATCAGAAGGGTGAATGTGCTGGTGGCCATGGGGTGGGGTTTTCTATCCAAAATGTGTCCTTGGTTCTATTACAGCAGAGTCGCCAAGTGCCAGTTTCACTGCAGCTGAATGTCCCTCATTCCGGCGCTCATGGTAGTGTGGGTGGGCTAATCGTGCTCTGCATGGAGCGGGCAGAAAGAGGAACAGGTTTTCAATGAGAGTTTCGGAGAGCTGGAGCGAGCAGCTGGGGTTCCAGTGGGCACGGAACCAGTGAGCAGCATCAAAATATCGCCTGCAAATGGACTGCTGATTATGCGAAAGCCCAGAACATATGGAGGAGCGATTGAGTACTATCCAGCAGCAAAAGATAAAAATTAAAATGTGTGGCATGCAATCAGGGACCAGTGGCTCTAATGTTGCTCACAGCCATGCCTCGCGCAGGTCTATCGGTGGGTCTTGCAAGCTGAGCGGCCCCTCCAAGGCAGTACTGACCCCGCTGCTGCAGCCGGGCGCTAAGAACTGCTCGGCTGCAGGGAGTGACAAGGGGGACTCAGCAGCAGTGTTCTGCATTCCGAGTCAGTGCTGGCCCCAGCATGGTGTTTGGGGACATTTTCAGTGTAGGAGGTCCCCTGTTGCCGATGAGATGCCATGCTGAGGCATTGACTGAGCGTTAAAGCTCCTGCTACGTTTTTGGTGAGATGCGGGGATTAACTATGATGTACTGGCTAGATTCCAGCACTTGGGTGAATAGGCTCTGCTACATTTTCCCTGTTGTTTAGTTGCATGCGTATATCTCTTCGTAGCCTAAATTAATGTAAACATGAAGTGATTCTGTTTCATCCCTTAGCTGGCTGCATGTCCCTAGCAGCTGACGTGATCCTTCCAGATAATTTAAGGACCACATTCTGCCTTGACTTATGCTTTGTGTATGGAGTTAGGGGGCTTGTAAATAAGGGTGCAATTTGATCCTGGGTTTGTAAAGCTCTTTAGGAGTCCTTGGGGGTGAAAGGCCCTCTGCCACTGCAAAGTACAGTTATTCTTGTATGGCTGGTAACTATTGCTTTTTGCATTTGCACATCTCCACCTGCCTTCTAGTGGAAAGATCAGGATCTGGCTTAAGCGCTCCATGCTGATGCAGTGCAAGAGGAGACTTCAGATAAAAGAGATGCCTTCATAAGGAGGAAGGATTATTTTGTGCTGAAGGAATAGGCCTGGGAGACAAAAGATCTGGGTTCTATTCCCAGCTTTGTGACTGATTCATTGTGACTTTGCAGATGTCCTATAACCACTTTGGGCCTCGGTTTCCTAATCTATAAAATGGGAACAACAGTACCTGCCTCCCTCAGAAGTGGGCTGTTGTCATGAGGGTTCATTCATTGTGGGTTGTGATTCTTGACTAGGCAGCCCCAGAGAAGGAAAATGTGTAATGTGGTACAATAAATCCCCTTTATGGATCCATCCCATTCCTTCTGTTGTTGCAATGGATTGTGTGGGAAATTCTGAATGGAATTAAAGGTTGGCAGATTTTTTAAATTATTATTTTAAGTACCTGTCTAGATACAACACCTGCTGCCAGGGATGGAAGAGCCGAGGCCATTTATTTTCTGTTCCTCATAAAAAATGAGACAATAAAAGAGACTTTAGTTGATGTTACTCATATCACAGCCTTGGGTAGTCGCATGCTGTGCCTTGGTGTTATGTAACATATATTTTTCCCTTCAGCCGTGGGTTTCGAAGGGTGATGGCTTCTGGGACTGCAGGTAGCACCGAGGCAATAGAGAGGATAACGCGGGGATTGTTTTTGAAATAATAGGCACTCACCAAGTGCAATTCACCTCTAGGCAGAGAACCAGCACAAAGCATGTGCATCATTTAAGTCCCACACATGATTTTAGTGGGATTTGGGTGATGCACAGACCTTCTGCACAAAGCTGAATTTTGCCTAATAGCGGAATGCTCAGTAAGGATCAAGACACTGTTTGGTAATCGTAGAAATTAGACAAAGAAAGCTTAAAGGGTGATGGTTTCCATCCCACCGTGGCCGATCCAGGGTCCATCCCCGCAGTGTCTTGTCCAGTTTTAAATAGCTTGGGTGATGGGACATCCACCTAAATTCTTGCCAAAAAATGCCTTATTCAGGGCACTGAAGCGACTTGTAAATTCATGCTGAATTTGACCAGCCAGTGGCCAAAGAAAAAAAGGTGGGGGGGGGGATTTCTGAAAGTCAGAGGGTTTCATTTTGAAGCAAAACATTTTGACTTTTTGCTTCAAAAAGGCATTTTGTTCAGGAGTTTAGCTAATTAAAAGAATAAAACCAAAACAAATGGGTGGGGATCACCTGGAAATGACCCCAAACAGATTGAAAAAACCGCCTTTTTTTTTCATTTAGGTAAGAAAAAAATTGAGTTTGCATTCAAATGGAACAAAAATGTTATGGTTCATGGGCTGAACTGAAAAATCAATTATTTGCTCAGCCCTATCCCCGCAAGCCTCTCTTTAAAGAACTGGTCATCAACCTGCTGGTCTGTAGGGAAGCCAGTGAGGATTTTGCAACTGATTTCAATGCAAATCCAGCAGACCCAAAGGGTGGTGGGAGGGGAGAAAAGGACATTCGCCCCTGTTTGAAAGGGCAGCATATAACCATAGAAATGCTTAAATCTCACATTAGCCTTACATCATGTATAGGTTTGGGGCTGCCCTTCTGCATAGGGCTGAATAGTGTCCTAACAGAGGAGTGCATTTAAAGGACTAATTTCATATTTTAATTGCTGTTGGTGCTGCAGAATCTGGCCCGAGGTCTGGTATGAGCCGTCGGGGCACTCAAGGTTACCGTTAGAAGCATTTCCTTTGTCATAGTTCTGGCAAATTAAGCTCTGCCAATGCAGCCAGACTGTGGAGATCAATAAACAATGAATTTTTGTTTGGCTCTCGCTTAATACGAATTGCCTTTTTGCGAAGTCTTGTGTTGTTCCTCTTGGGCCTGTGGCAAATAAATATGGATTTTCTCCCCCCTTGCTGCGTTTCTGTTATGGGAATCTCTTCATTAGATAAGAAGGGAAATAAGAAGCATGGATGTTTTTTTGTGTTTGCTTTTAAATTAACCTTATCAAATCAAATAGAGCCAATATCATTTCCCATGGATTCCAGATAACTGGGTTATGCAGGAAGCCTTGATCCTGATTGGGGGCTTCAGGGGGCTGCTATGTTACAAAGCACTTTGAGAATGGCTAGGCAGCTGGTGTACTCTGACTGATGCTTATTACACTAATCATAATAGTCGCTCTGCTACCCTGAGCTTCCCCCGTCTGTATCCACCAGTTATCTGCTGTTGAATAGAGACAGGATGGCCCACTGGTTAGGACATTAGCCTAGGATTTGGAAGACCTGGATTAAATTACCTTCTCTGCCACAGACTTCCTGTGTGACCCTGGGCAAGTCACTTATCCTCTCTATGCCTCAGTTCACCATCTGTACAATGGGGCTAATAGCACTGCCCAACCACACAGGGCAGTGATGATAAATGCATTAGAGAGTCTGAAGCGCTTTGAGAGCTACTTATGCAAAGTGCCTTTAGGAGAGCTAGTTGTTGTTGTTATTATTATTATTATTATGATTATTCCTAGAACTTTGATTGTAAGCTCTCTGGGACCGAGACTGGCTTTTTCCTAGGTGTTTACAATAGGCCTGATCAGAAAATCTCCCCTCCTCCCACCACACAGATGCACACACACTCCTCTGTGGAAAATTTCAATTAAAAAAAAAAGATTTTCAAAGGTGAAATTTTCCATGGAAACCAAACACTTCTGTGGAGATTTTCCTTTTGTTTTAATGAAAAATTTTCCAGCAGCCCTAGTGTCCATTGTCTCACACCACAAGGCCCTGATCCCTGACTGGAACATTTAGTGCTCCCACAATACAAAGAAGAAGGATACAGGAAAACACCAGAAAATTTTGTTCTCCAACATAGAGCAAGAAACTGGGAAATGTGGGTTCTGTTTACAGCTGTGCCGGCCACTCACTCACTGTATGGCCTGAGGGGGGCCAGCTCCCTAAGGTACCTTTGAAACTCCCAGCATAAATCTCCCATTACAGGTGGGTAAACTGAGGTGCACAGGTTAAAGCTAGGATTTTTCAAAAGAGGCTAAGGGTATTAGATGCCAACTCATATTGAAAGTCAATGGTAGTTGGATACCTAATGCCCTTGTGTGCCTTTGGAAACCTCAACCCTAAACTCTGTGCCTCAGTTTACCCATCTATAATAATGTATCCTTACCTCAGGGCGCCATGGAGAGGATTCAGTAGTTAGTGTGTGCGAAGAGCTGAGAGATCTCCGGAGGAAAAGGTGCTAAAGAAGCACCCACTGATTGTGGTGTTGGTGGTGGTTGTCAGTGTGGATTTTTCTTTCATGCTACTGCACTGGCTTGGAGCTGATGCTGCTCTGCTCAGAGGCTTGCTCTGTGGCCTACCTGCAGGGAGCAGTGGTGTGAACAGAGTAGCTGGAGGGAGGCCTTTCCCCGACCCCCGTGCTGGGAAGTTTAGCTATGGGACTGTGTGGAATAGGCTAGAACGGAAGGAAATGCTGGGGACAAACTGCTGCGGGAGCCATGATTAAGTGATGGCTGCTATCATGGCTGACACACCAGGGACTGAACTGGGGACCCTCCCAGTGCTAAAAGCAGGAGCTGCTTCAGCTAAAGCTGAACACCTGGGACTGGAACTGACTCAGACCCCCTGTGGATCAGCACAGAGGAGGACCTGGAATACACACACTCACCAGTGGGTTACACTTAGGTGACTGGGATCCTGTGATAGGGCCAGATCCTAAACCCATTGAATCGCAGATGCGTAGGGCTGGAAGGGATCCCAAGAAGTCACAAGTCCAGTCCCCTGCTATCCCACAACCTATTCCAGAGTTTCCTTGGATAGTTGGAAAGTTTTTCCTAATACTGAACCAAAATCTCCCTTGCTGCAGATTAAGCTCATGACTTCTTGTCCTCCCTTCAGTGGAGATGGAGAACAATTGTTCAACGTTCTCTTTCTAACAGTCCTTAATGTATTGGAAGACTGGTCTCAGCCTCCCCTCCCCCTCTCAGTCTTCTTTTCTCAAGACTAAACGTGCCCAGGTTTTTTAACCATTCCTCGGAGGTTGAGTTTTCTAAACCTTTTGTTGTTTTCGTTGCTCTCCTCTGGGCTCTCTCCAGTTTATCCACATCTTCCCTACAGCGTGGTGCCCAGATGGGACCCAGTGCTCCAGCTGAGGACTCATCAGTGCTGATTAGAGCAGAACAAGGACCTCCCGTGTCGTACATATGACATTCCTGTTAATACCTCCCAAAATATTTGCTTTTTCCCCACAACTGTTCACAACATTGTTGGCGAATATTCAATTTGTGACCCCTAGATCCTTTCCAGCTGTATGACACCCCCACCACCTAGTTAGTTATCACCCGTTTTGTAGTTTGCATTTGATTTTTTCCTTCCTAAGCGAAGTACTTTGCACTTATCTTTATTGGATTTCATTCTTGATGATTTCAAACCAATTCTCCACTTTGTCAGGATTGTTTTGAATTCTAACCCTGCCCTTCAAAGTGCTTCCAGCCCCTCCTAGCTTGGTGTCATCTGCAGATTTTATAAGCATGCTTTCCACTCCATTATCCAAATCACTAATGAAAATATTGAACAGTACCAGAGCCAGGATTAACCCCTGCGGGACCCACTAGATATGCCCTCCCAATTTGACAGCTAACCATTGATAACTACTCTTTGGTGTATGGTCTTTCAACCCCTTGTGTACCCACCTTGCAGTAATTTCATGAAGACCACATCTCCCTAGCTGGCTTATGAGAATGCCATGTGGGGCTATGTCAAAAGCCTTACTAAAATCCAGATCTATCGCGTCTGCTGCTTCCCCCCATCCATTAGGCCAGTAACCCTGCCAAAGCGGGAATCTTTTTACACTAATAGTAATAATGTCTCTGTTATCTTGTGCTCTCCCTCATCGGTTGTATCCAGCTGTTGTGTCTCATCATATACTCAGACTGTAAGCTCCTTGGGGCAGGAGCTGTCAGTGAGAGTCTTTCCATTAACTCCACTGAGCTCTGGATCAGTCCCATAGGGGAGAACTGTTGAGAAATCCTGGCCCCCTTCAAGTGCATGGCAAAACTCCCGTTGATTTCAGTGGGGCCAGGATTTTACCTAGTGTCTGGGAAGCCATGCAAAGGCGGTGCAGAGGGGCAGCTGCCGTATTTCCAGTCTTTTGGGTGCAATAGCTGTCTCAGAATGTGCCCCTACCGATGCTAGACTCCCACCTAAACACTGCTTGCTCTGGCTCCTGCATGTCACCTTTGGAGAGAAGCTCCCTGCAATAGCAGACTGCAGCTTTCCAGCGCGTGTGACAGAGGCTGCCCTCCATCCGTGGGGAGAAAGGTTGTGGTTTTTAAGTAAGCACTATGTATTCAGGGCTAAAATGAAGTACATGCAGGAAATGAAATGGCAGGCAGTGCTTCTGCACAGTGGGGAAGCTATGTCCATTGGTGCTGCTGGAGAAGCTTGGCCCAGTCATAGCACAAGAGAATCTGAGACTCTGTGGAGGAATTGCAGCGACACAAATGTAACAGAGGGAGAGAGAGATTAAAAACAAACAAACAAGGAAACCCGTTGAAGATGCTTCTGTTTTGGCCCTTTCAGACCCAACTCCACCTGACAGGGCATCGTAAAATTTCCAAGCGGCTGGATGCATGCCCAGATCACACCATAGATTATCACCACAAAGACTAAGAACATAAGAACGGCCTTACTGGGTCAGACCAATGGTCCATCTGTCCCAGTATCCTGTCCTCTGACAGTGGCCGATGCCAGATGCTTCAGAGTCAGTGAATAGAACAGGGCAATTATCGAGTGATCTATGTTCGGTCATCCAGTCCTAGCTTCCAGCAGTTAGAGGTCTTATACCTGATCATCTTGGCTAATAGCCATTGATGGATCTATCCTTCATGAACTTACCTAATCCTTTTTCGAACTCAGTTATACTTTTGGCCTTCATGACATCTCCTGGCCACGAGTTTCACAGGCTGACTGTGTGTTGTGTGAAGAAGTACTCCCGTTTGTTTGTTATAAACTTTCTGCCTATTAATTTCATTGAGTAACCCCTGGTTCTTGTGTTATGTGTATATGACTAAAAGTGTGTATGATTTCACTTTCTCCAACCCAGTCATGATTTCATAGAACTCTATCATATTCCCTCCTTAGTCATTTCTTTTCCAAGCAGAACAGTTCCAATTTCTTTAATCTTTCCTCATATGGGGAAGATGTTCCATACCCCCTAATCATTTTTTGTGCCCTTCTCTGTACTTTTTCCAACTCTAATATATCTTTTTTGAGATGGGCTTACCAGAACTGCACAAAGTATTCAAGGAGTGGGCGTACTGTGGATTTATATACTGGCATTATGAAATTTTGTGTCTTGTGATTTATCCTTTTCCTAATGGTTCTTAACATGCTGTTCACTTTTTTGCCTGCTGCTGCACATTGAGCAGCTGTTTTCAGAGAACTATCCACAATGACTCCAAGATCTCATTCTTGAGTGCTAACAACTAATTTAGACCCCACTGTTTTATATGTATAGTTGGGATTATGTTTTCCGGTGTGTATTGTTTTGCACATATCACCACTGAATTTCATCAGCCATTTTCTTGCCCAGTCACCCAGTTTTGGGAGATCCCTTTGTAAGTCTTCGCTGTCAGCTTTAGACTTAACTATCTTGAGTAATTTTGGATTGTCTGCAAACTTTGCCACCTTACTCTTGACCCCTTTTTCCAGAGGGGAGTTGCCTTTTCCAGAGGGCTGTTAGATGGCATTGGCAAGTAGACTTACTGCAGCAATGAGTAAACCTTGGGATTTTAAGGTTCAGAATTTCCTCCAGCAGAGCAGCTGATGCCGCTGTAGGGTTGCATAAAACAACAGGGTTTTAATGGAGGTATGGCTCTAACCCCAGTTATTATTCCAGTGTGTTCACTCAGAGGCTGTCAGGCAGGACATTAAGGAAAGAGGCAAAATCTTCTTTCAACACGGTGTCAGGTTCTGGGACCCTGCATATGAATGTAGAGCTATTCTTCGGACTTACTCTGGTAGGCAGACCAGGTGAGTCCTATTAGCTCCATGCCAGGAGTGTGGAAAGGGTTAAGTTTTTTCTTCTCTGGGGTATTGTGAGCTAAGGACAGTGAGACACAGATTCTTCATGGGAGCACTTGAGGAGCAGACCAGCTTAGAAGAAAGCTTAGGGTAAGATTTCAAGTTTTTGGTCTCATTAAATTAACAATAAGTGCAAATCACAGGAAAAGGGGGAAGTTTGGACCAGCTCCTCCTTCACCAGCAAAGGAAGCAGGTGCCTGAGGTGGCCAATAGAAAGGGGAGGCACTCCGGTATTGGGGCGGCATGTCCAGGTCTTTGGCAGCTGATCAAGCGCCCCACGTTAGTCTTCGGCGGCAATTCAGTGGCGGGCCCTTTACTCCGTCTCTTCTTCTTCGGCGGGAGCTCAATGTTTTGTTTCCCCCTCCACACACACACTGCTTGGAGCTGTGTTGTGTTGTATTTGTGTGGTGTTTTACGAGTGAGCCTGGATTATTAACTCTTCCATTTATTCAGGTTTATAGTACAATTTTAAAGTCCAATGACAAACCAGTCTTATGATTTAATGAGATTTGGATCCGAGAGCATCAGTGTTACAGAATCAACCTCCAGTGTGATTCAGGAGAGGAATAGATTTGATACATTCTGATAAATTGCCTTGTTGGCAACACAAGGTTTTATAATATAGTAGTTAGCAATGGGCCCAAAGTGCAAAATTCAGTTCCATATTCAGATTTTAAATTCCCCAGCCTTTGAGCATGTTTTGCTTCTGACCAATCTCTGGAAGGGACCATTATGACCATCCAATCTGATCTCTTGGGTAGCACAGGCCATATAATTGCTCCCAGTAATTCCTGCATCAAGCCCATAATTTCTGATTGTGCGACTAATATTAATGTTTCCCTGTCAAAGAGATACAGTAGGGAAGGAGAGGAGATTCTCCTAGTCCAACACAAGCAATATGAAGGAGGAGGAATGAAATGTTTCCTACCTGAAATATTTATAGGTGGGATTTTCTGATGCCGATAGCATTGGTCTAGTTGCTCCCACTGAAGGTAATGGTAAACTTCAGTGGGAGAAGATGTAAGCCAATTCTGAGCCCTTCTGAACATCCTTCCCTCCGTTTATAAAGCCGCTTCCAATGTGACGCATCCTAGATACTCTGAAAACGTTATCCAGGCAGCATCACTGAAATGCAGCCATCTCATAGACTCATAGACTTTAAGGTCAGAAGGGACCATTATGATCATCTAGTCTGACCTCCTGCACAATGCAGGCCACACAATCTCTGGGGTGGAGGAAGGTAACCAACTGGAGGAGGGGAAATTTTGGCCAAGGACTCTTGGACAAAGGTCCTTCATTCTCCTTCCCAAACACCCAGACATGCACTCAAAATCTCCCATGGATGCTTTAATGTCCAATCGGAACCTCAGATGGTAAGATCTCTGAACGACCCAAAGATATAAATTGCACAGAACTCAGTGTATCTCCCCTAGAAGAGTGAAGGGCTGAGTTTCACCAGCTGGGATTTGAACCTGTGGCTTCCAGGGAAGGAGAATGGTGTATGTTCCCGTGCAGTCTGATAGAGGTTTGCAGGTCTGAGCGAAAGGGCTTGTGTGGTTCCTCATACATTTTTTTCCATCACTATTATTTCCCCCTTTATATAGAGAGAGCATTTTATTAAAAGTTTGGAAATGTAGAAAAGCAATTTGTCTTATCTTGAAAATGAGTTAATGCGACAGTTTAGGAAAATGGGGAAATAGACCTGGAGGATGGAGAAAGACAAGCCCAGCCAGTTTGCTGTCCCCTGCATGCAATTTCCCAGTCAGTGCTATTCTAGTTCTTTCCATTTGAATCTTTCTCTGCTGAAGTAAAAAATCCAAATCTACAAGCAAATTCTTTGCTCCTTTCCCCACTGATCTCAAAACCGTCAAATGTAAGAAAGAAAACGAACAATAAATTGCTTTATATAATTCCAGACAGTAGAACCCTGCAATTACCCTCTCAGACAGGTGTCTCTTTCCATCTGCTACCTAGCTGTGCTGGTTCTGGATTGCCTCAATAAGAAAGGTAAATCAAGGCAACAAAGGATCAGAAGAGGGATGAATCAAGTCTCATAAAGAGAGATTCTGCCTGTTACCTGTTCAGTCTTAGAGTAAGTTTTTAGTATTTTCCAAGATTCTCCCCTCCCCTCTTTCTTTTTAATAACGATGGTCTTCATCTTGCATTTTTCAGCCATAGATCTCAGAGTGCTTTTTTCACGTATGTTGTTTAATGTGTGTGTTATGGTAGAACCTAGAGGCCTGGCTTCGTTGGGTTAGGTGCTGCATGGATAGAGAGTGACAGGCAGAGTTTAGAGTCTAAATAGACAAGATGGACGAAGAGTGGAGAAAAGAAGAGTGATTATTCCCATAGCGGTGATGGGAAGCCGAGATACTGAGGGTATGTCTACAGTGCAGTCGGAGGTATGATTGCAGCATGCACAGACATATCTGCACTAGCTTCGATTTAGCTAAGGTTGGGTACCAGTAGCAGTTCAGTTAGCCGCCTGTGTATGTGCCCAGGCTCGCTGGAGGTCTTGCACTTGGTGACCCGCCCATGCTGTGACCTGAGTGATGTTGACACCCGAGGTAACCAGATTAAAGCTATCCCAAGTCCGTCTACACGTGCTGCAGCCACGCTGCTGATTGCAGTGTAGACACATCGAGAAGGACTAAAAGTGACTTACCCAGGGTCACACAGGGAGTCTGTGGTGGAACAGGGAATAATCTCAGATCCCTTATATCTCAGCTCACAAGTATGCTCTTCCTTTCTTTACAAAGATCAATATTATGCCTGTGTTACAGATGGGGAAACTGAGGCACGGAGCGGCCAAGTGATGACCCAAGGTTCACTCCGCGAGCCAACTGCAGAATTGAGACTGGAATCTAAGAGTTCAGATACCCTGTCCCCTTTAAACAATGCTGCTTCCCAGCTTTGGAGAACAAAGGGCAGCACAGGTCCTTGGAGAGATGAGGTGCCGTGTTCTTCCCCTGGATGGGCTCTGAAAGCGTGAGGTTCTGTTAAACTGAGGCTCGAGTTGCAGAGTCCGCTTCTGTGATTATTCTTTTGTTAGGCTCAGCAGGAAGCTCTGATGCTTCAGTCCCTGCTCTAGGAAAAGGGCCAGCCTCTGAGCTGGTGTAATTCAGCGTAGCTCTGGTACAGTCAGCAGAGCTGCACTGATTTGCATCTTCTGAGGATCTGGCCCAGGATGTCCATGTTCAGCCCTTTATTTTTATATATATATATATAAAAAGAAGGATCACTGCCCACTTTATGCCAAAGTCCTCAGAGCATTAAACCTCCCCAAATGAGATTTGCTCCATAATTCTGTTCTCCTTAACAAAGTTTAAGGGACAGTGTTTCAAGGGAAATTGACGAGGTTGTGCTTTATTTAGAGGCAGCTCCTTCTGCCCCCCACCCCCGACTCCTGTCTCACAGCAAGGGAATGTAAACAAGGGGCTTGGCTATTCTTAACTGCAGGGGCTGGGCTTCTGGCAAGGGACCATGTGGCAGTTCTCCCCACGCTCCCAAGTCCGCCCACCATCTGGCTGCCCTCCTATCGTACTCTTTCCCTTGCAAAAAGAGCACTGGGTAGTCTTGGCAACCATTAGTCGCACCGGGGAGGGTGTGGGTCATGAGAGGGAATTGGGCATTGGATGAGGGTCACAGAATTGGGTGTAACATGTTAAAGACACATAGGGCCGCATCCTGTAGTGCGTTAAATCTGCTTTGTACTGCTCCGGTGGAGCACAGCAGCCACAGGAAGTCTCCTCCCACGTATGTAGGAATCTTGGTTGGCAGAGAGCCACTGTAGTGGCTCCAGTGGCATCCCCCCAGCCCCCACCCCCAGAGCAGCCAGGGAAAACGAGACCTTGATGAGGCATCCCTATGCTGGAATGACCTTAGTCTCCCTCAAGGCATTAGTAACGGAGGTAAAATAGAGCAGCCCCGAGGCTGCTCAAATTTAGGATAGGTACCTGCCTAGCTGCTGGATGCTCCCAGGATTGCAGGGCAGGGAGCTAAAAGCTCAGTCACAGCTCAGGCTGTGGAGGTCTTTATTTCATGGAGTCCATGCCCCTGCAAATGCACCATTGCTTGAGAGATATAGAACGGTTACTAGCCTTGGTTTTATGGAGTTTGATCCCATTCCTTTAGCTTAGTCACTTCAGTGGGAGTTGATCAGGTCCATCTGAAGGGCCCCGAATGAACAGCTGGTTTTCCAGACACAGAGATGAGCCGCACCCTTTCCTCTTGGTGCCGGAGGGTGGTTCTGTGCCTAGAAGATCCATTAGGCACTTCTCTCACTGCAAAGGTGTTTTGTGTCACTCTGGTCCCCTTTTATACTTGAGAAGAGTCGCTACCAATAAATAGCAATTGTGTGAATGGGGGAGCAGGGTTTATTCCATCAGTGCCAGGCAGACAATGAACCCAGCCCTGCCCAGATGGCCCCGGCGGCACTCCAAACAGTTAAACGCTGCTGTTGCCGCTGAAACTGGCCCAAACATGCATAGCTACAGTGACAGTGGTAATTAGAGTGTCTCCAGTGACCATCTGGACACACAAACTGATTTTCAATGTAGATAATAAAACATCCTCTGCATCTCCAATATTAGTGTTGTATGTGTACACTAATTGATTTAATTGGGACCCAAAATACCAAGTAAATAGGCATCAGCAATCTTTTCAGTCCAGGTATTCTATTTATTCCCTGCCAAGTCTGAGAATCTGTTGATCGTTGTAAAATGGAACGACAGGATGGTCTGGTCTGATGTTGAGTTTGTTGCAGAGGCAGGGTTCTTTATAGGTCCTTATGAGCCAAGATCTTTGCATGAGAAATGAGCAGTAGTCCATGAATGTAGGGTGTGATGTCTTTTGCAAGTTATCTTCACCGGTGTGTATAGTGGGTTTCTCAGGATGGATCTACACTGTTGCTGGTCTGTGTCTGCTGACTCAGACTTGTGGGGCTCGGGCTACAGGGCTGTTTAATTGCAGTATAGACGTTCGGGCTCAGGGACCCTGCAAGTCCAAGCCCGTATATCTGCCCGTATATCTACCCCGCAATTAAACAGTCACGTAGCCCAAGTCTGAGTCAGCTGGCACGGGCCAGCCATGGGTGTTTAACGCAGTATGGGCTAGCCAGAAGTGGTGTGCCAAGTCTTCATTTATTCACTCTGATTTAAGGTTTCGCGTGCCAGTTATACATTTTAACGTTTTTAGAAGGTCTCTTTCTATAAGTCTATAATATATAACTAAACTATTGTTGTATGTAAAGTAAATAAGGTTTTTAAAATATTTAAGAAGCTTCATTTAAAATTAAATTAAAATGCAGAGCCTCCCGGACCAGTGGCCAGGACCCGGGCAGTGTGAGTGCCACTGAAAATCAGCTCGTGTGCCGAAGCCATAGGTTGCCTACCCCTGGGCTAGCCAGAGAGGAGTAAGCCTTAGCACAGTGGAGTTTTCTTAATTCATTCTTGCAATTTGTCTTTTAAAGGTTAGAAAATGTAATAAGAAAAGAATGACAGCATGCATTGTGGGGAAAAGTCCAAATTTTCCCCCCACACCTCTGGGTTACAGAGCAGACACTGGACTTGCAGCCCTAGAAGCAGGGAGAGTTATCACAGACCTTGTTGTGTATCTTAGAATCAGGTGGGCGGATGGATGGATGGCAGGACAAAATTCCACTGCTGCTTGGAATAAAATGGTGCATCTGTGTTAACATGGAGGTGAGGGATTGGATTCTTATTAGACCATAGGTTGGCCAGAAATGTCGTCCGTTCATTCCAGCCCATTTTACAAATCCAAAAATTCTATTTTTCATAATGGGGGTGAATCATTATTATTATGATTATTGTATTACAGTAGCATCTAGGAGCTCTAGTTGTGGAGCAAGACCCCTCCGAGCTAGGTACTGTGCAAACACTGAACAAAGGGGTCACTGCCCCCCCAAACAGCTTCCAGTCAGAGAGCTGAAGAGGAATCCTGTGTTGTTCAAAAGCTTCTCTCTTCCACTGGCGGAAGTTGGGCCAGTAAAAGCTATTTCCTCTCCCACGGGGTTTCTCTCCAGTCTAATGTGACACTTTTGCAAGTCTTTGAGGAGTCCACCCATTTTGCTTGTTTGCATATGAAAATCTTCATGATTTTGATGCTACCTGATTTTGGGTACGTTTCCAAACCTTCGGGGGATTTCAAGCCCAAAATGAACTGATTTTCAAATGACCTTTTTTCATGCAAAAACGACCCATTTGGCAAAGTTGCCCACCGAAGAGATGAGCAAAAAGTCACTCCTAGTAGAAGTGATGCTCGTGGTCATAGTCAATTGTACCACAAGCCAGTTTTGGATGTTCTGAAGTGGTTGCTTAGCAGAGGGTGTTGCCCATGCAAGAATGTTGTTAATGCAGGTTTCAGTACACTAAGTATGTTTCAATGTATAGCATGTGTGATATGTGTTCCCGAGGCTAATTGATGGCTTTAACGCCCCCACACAGCCTGCTCCCAACCTCCCTCAAAAATGCTTTTGATTTGTAAGTTGGAAAGGGATCAGGGCTCATTTGGCACCAATTTGCTTCCCCTGGTTGGTCTCATTGATTCAGACTCCTCATTAGATGTTTAATCAGGAACACGACAAACACAGTCAAGCGCTTGTGGGATAGGCGAGCTGAGTTTTGAGGGAGGGGGGCAGCTTAGAGGAGACCCCTGCAGAAAGCCAAAGAGTGGACCTGGCATATTTGTAGCCGGGAACATATAGTTAAGATTCTGAAGAGCAAGGATGGGAAGATATCATCTCTGCTTCTAATCCAAGAATCTCTAATGGTATCTGTTCCGCTGTCAGAGCAGCAGGAGCTGGGGAGAAGATTACAAATCAGTGACTCATCCTACTAAAGAACCCTCAATGGCAAAGAGCCACCTGCTTCCTGCAGGCTGCCTGCTTTCCTGGCCAGGGGGGAAAAAAGGCCATTGAAGCCCAGAATGTCCTCATCAGAGAGCTAATTCCTGGCTTTAGTGTGGGAGAGCCGAGTGGCTTAATGGGAGACAGCCACAGGAGCAATGATCTCCACCTGTGCGGAGAAACACGTGCTAAGGCTGTCAGCCCTTGAATCGAAAGCTTTAATATGCTTGTGCGTGAACCCCCAGGATAATGATGGCAGTACTTTGCAGGATCTCAATGTGGGTGGGTGGGTGGGGAGTGGTTAAGTATTTTTATCCCAAATTGACAGGTGCACAGAGAAACGACTCGATTTACCCAAGTTCAGAGGCAGTGTAGGCAATAGAACCCAGAAACCTGGCTCCTAGTCCCCTGCTCCAACCATTAGCCCGTGCTGCTTAAAGCAACTTTGTTACCTGACATGATCCCCTCAATTTATTCATCCGGTTTAAAATGCTTCTGTGTGAGAGAGAGCATAATAGATGTGCCTAGAGGCTGTATTGTGTTAGGCACCATGCAAACATACTGTTAGAGATTATGACTGACCCAAAGTACTTTTAATCTAAATAGAAACAAACAAACATAAAAAGACAAAGGTCTAGGAAAGGAAACACTGTCCCTGTTTTACAGCTAGAGAGTTGAGGAACAGAGAGATTAAGTCCACAGGGCGTCTGTGCTCAAGTTGGAGTGTGCGTGATGGAAATTCTGTAGGAGTGCAAGGGAATTAGAGAATGTGTGGACAGCATCTAGCACGTTGTGGGTACTGCACAGGCATCTCCAGAGCAGTAAGTGTTTGGAGACCAGGTGGGGAGATCCTGGAGGAAATTATCCTTGAAGGAGACATGAGCATTCCCTAGTGACCACACAGGAGGGAGCACTACAGAAACTAGAATTGATGGGTCGCCCCAAGAGAAAGGGGGCTGCCGCACTTGGAGACATTGTGTCCTCTCTCTGCTGTGATGCCCAGAAGCTTTATGAACCTAATGCCTCTTCCTCTGTGGAACTTACTGACAGCTCACTTCTAAATGAGATGCTGTTATTTGGCAGGAAATGTGGTCTCAGTCCAGTTTCTGGTGGGCTGGTGTCCACCTAAAATATTGCAGAGGGCCTCAATAGGCCCCTTTTGTTGTCAGCCTCAGCAGGGAATCCCAGGTTTGACTGATCCAATCTCTTCAGGTCTAGTGCCCTCTTCAGGTCTGGGCTCAGACACATGGGCAGGAAGCAGAGTAGCGGGACGGGCTTGCCGGGCCACTGCTCCCACTCAGTGGATCAGAAGAGGAGTTCAGCCTCCTGGATGATGGTTTGTCATCTTTCCCCAGCACTAAATACACTTAAAAGCAACTATCTGAACAATTCCGATTGGTAGTTGTGCTGCTTTTCGCATCAGGCACTTGCTGGAAACCCACAGCTAATTTGTGTGGGCACCTCCTGCCTTTCTGCACAGGTCCTGGATGCCTGTTCAGATGTAAGCTTCTGTTGCCATTTCACATTAGTTCCCTGCTGCCTGTTTTCTTTGGACGATGACCATCGATGCACATTGGATACAGCTGTTGGCCGGATGGTTTGTGCCGACAGTCGGCTCAGAATTAGTGGATGCTACTTTGTTTCAAGGTGGCTTCCTGCTGTCATTTCATAACAATAAGTCCGTGTATAGAGCCTTCCATCTGAGGATCATGTGGCACTTAACAAACATTAATTAAGCCTTTCAGTCCCTCAGTGAAATAGGGTACTAGTTATACAATGAGTAAACTGAGGCACAGATTGCTTAAATGACTTTCCCAATGCAGCTAATCAATGACAGAGCTGGGGATAGAATCCACAGGTCCTGTCTGCCAGTCCCCCACTGCCAGTTTAAGATGGATGCCTCATTCGTACCCACTCTCCCGAAATTAAATGACGTGCCCGTTTGGAAAGCGCTCAAAGGTACTGGCTTTCGCTGAGCTTTAATTGCCAACAGTAGGCAGTTTATGTAACGGTAGTAAACAGAGCTTATTTAGAGCTAAATTGCCCAACAATGAACCCAGGTTAAAAATAAAACAAACCCCAAAGCTCTGGATATTTTACTTTGCTCTACATCTAACTGGCGGCCTGACACTGAGATGAACCAGTTCTTTTATTGGGATCAGGGAAAGTACATCTGCACTGATCCCTAGAAACTGCCAGGAATATAAGGGGCCAAATTCTGCTCTCATTTGCACTGGTGGAAATTTGGAGTGACTCCGCTGAAATCAGTGGAGTTACAACAGTGCCTGGCAAGATCAGAATCAGGGTGACCGTTTCTACTGGAAAATAGTCACAATACAAGATGAATTTCACCTCTGTTCAGGGACCCAGCCCAAGGCCTATGCACAAAGTTAGTCCCACTGAAGACCTATTTTGAGCGTATAAGCGGTGTGCAGACCTGGCCTTCTGCACAGGGGTGAATTCACCCAGAGTGAAGCTGTTGGCACTATTATAAGAACATATTGATGCTTCTAGGATAACAGCTAATGAGACGCAGAGTTGCTGAAGAGCCAATGGATCAATAAGTGCCTTTGTAAACATGCCTCAGAGCTCCTGGGCCTCACTGACCAAAAAGCATTAAGAGATGCACGTTCTCCAAAAGCAAACAGTCCCTTGACCTGGTGTGGCTGCAGGCAGCTTGGTGGCAGGTTCCTACCGGTAAGATCTTGACTCTTACCTTAAAACCTTGTTGAGTGTCCAGCTAGGAGATAGCTCAGCCCTTCCCATGCTCAACCCTCTCCTTAAGCAAATGCCTAAGTGAAAAGATGGACCCTCCACCTAAAAGTGAGTAGACTCAGTGTCTGCTTTATTGGCTATGGTGTCCATGTGTTCTTGAGCCCTGGGAATTTTCCTCCAGTCTCACTTAGGAAATCACTGAAAGGTTTTATTTATTCCTCCCACCCTGACCCCTATGTGGAAAGGCTTCCTGGAGAGGAGAGAGTCATTTGACTAGCAAGATGTGAAGTTTACTAACCAGCCTACGGGCAGAGACTTCTTTCAGCTGATTCACACTGGGAGACTTCTAAAGGCCTCCTCTAAAACTTGAAATATTTGGATTAGGCATGTGATGCTGAAAGAAGAGGTGCAGGTTGTTCAGTTCAAGGGTAGGTGGGAAAATCCTTACCCTTTGGGAAGGAGGAGAAAATAGATCAATCGAGATGTCACCAACATCCAAAAGATGTAGCCCCAGTGTGACCCAAGTCTCCTCCCAGAGTGGTGTTAAAGAAGGTAGAGAAAAGTCCATGCTGGCATAGAGACCCTCACACGATAGGGTGTGGGCTCAGTTACCTGCTACAACACTGCTCTCAGAACCCAGGGACTGCTAACTTGAGGGACTCGTTAGCAGGTTGATATGTTGGGTCAGCTGAAGGAGATGATCTCCTGGGTAGCCAGCCCCTCGAGTAGAGCTGGTCAAAAAATTTCTGATGGAACTTTTCCATTGTAAATGCTATTTTGTCAAATGTTTTGCAGAAACTTGTCTGTTTTCACACAAAAAAATGTGTTGGGCTCAAGGGGGGAGAAATAGTCTCCCCCACTCCAGAACAGACTGGTGTTTAGTGAGGTGTAATGAAAAGTGTTTTAAAATTATGAGCGATCACCTTAACTTTTAAGGGGTCCTGCTTGCAGGCGAGAGGGTTCTGTAGGGAAGCGTGCGATCAGCAGCCAGTCTGCAAAAGAGCCAGTGTTGAGTGAGGTGGGGGTGAGTTGTGCCTTTGCCTCAAGGAGCAGCCTGCTTTGTCTCACTCTGTATTTGGTTTGTTGTATGTTAGATTCTGGAGTTTTAGAAATATAGAAGTGTTATGTTGCAACCTTTCAGGAAAAGGATTTATGTTTTTGTTTCTAACTCTGACTGTGTATGCTGTGACCACAATAGCTAGGGCACTCACTTGGGCCCCTGCTCTGCGGTAGGGACTGGAACCTAGACCTCCCGTGTGTTAGGTCAGTGCCTTAACCAGTGGGTTATTGGCTTTTCTGAGGTGGGTTGGTCTCTCTCATCATTTTGTTTTTGTTTTTTTGCAAAACATTTTGACAGGTCTCGTTTTCATTCCTCATCAGAACAAAACCAAAATATCAAAACCTTGACATTTTTCATGAAAGAGAATTGTTGTTTTTTTGGCCAAGCTCAGTGTCAAGCCGTGCATGGCCCTGTCTCTGCTATGCTCAAAAAGGAGCTTGTAAGCACAAAGGCACATGGTGGGCTCCAACTGTAGTTTATGTCCACTTGCCGTGTAGTTAATAGTCACTATGGCAACTATGTGTTTTATCCTTGCTAGACGTTGAGGTTTGCAGATTGTCGTCCTCCTATAACTGGCTTGGCACACTGGTCTGGTGAGTCTGCAGTGTAGATGGGACTACCTATTGGTGTGGCTGTAACAGACCTGGCCAGTCCTTGTATCTGTACAGTAAGACATTGCAGAGTACATTGCCCGGTGTGCTCTGGCATTCTATCCCTTGTCATGGCAGAATGGTCCAGTGTTTAGGGCACTAGCCTGCAACTCGGAGGACTCAGGTTCAGTTCCCTGCTCCATGGACTTACTGTGTGATCTTGAGATGGTCAGTCTCTCCACCCAGTTCCCCGTCTGTAAATGGGTACAATCGCTTAACTCAGAGGGTGTTGTGAGGATATGCACATTAAGCATTGTGAGGTACTCAGGCACTATACCGATGCGGGCCACATAAATATCTTAGAGAGTGAGCTAGGTTTTCCCAGAACTCACTAACACGTGATGGTCTTGTGAAAGGAGCAGCTGTGCGGGTACCAACTCACCCAGGTTTGCTGTAATCATGTCAGATAACTGGGGGTTGTGCTTGTAGGAAGAAGATGCTGTGCACTGGAGGTGAAATTCACTCCATGATGAGAGCCAGCAGGTAGTCTGAGCTCTACATAAGTGAACTTCGCCCTATGATTATTATAAGATAACATCTCTAAGCAGAGGCTTCCTATGTCTCTTGCCCCCCACCCCCATTACACAGAGCATGGAAACACTGATTTCACAACTCCCACTCGTGTGTTTCCCATTTGTGGGTGCTTTTTTAATTACCAGCAAAGAGCCTGGAAAAGACCAGAAGCGCTCCTTCCCTGTCTGGCAGGAACACCGCGTTGGCTGATGAGTCAGGAGCTCCCACTTTGCAGGAAAGGAGGCAGGGCGGGGAGACTCGGAGGTGGGGAGGAGAACAGGAGGCAAGGAATGGTGGAATAAATGACATTTGTTTAAAGACACATTAGACGATTAATGATGGGAGTTAAAGTGTAAAAGCAACAGGGCCTAAGTGTAATATTAATGGATTCCATTTTCTTTGCCATCTCCTGCAGGAACCCTTTGGAAGTACAAAGGGGGAAAAAAATCACTTTACAGTAATAACTGTTATTTATATAACAGAACAGTATTGGATCTATCAAAATGTGAGGTTTCAAGGTAATAACTGGACCCTCGCAATCATCATTATCCACTTAAAAGGCGATTTCTTGGATGGCAAATTGATGAAAGGAAACTGCCCCAATTCCGCAGCCAGTCGTAAACAAGGTTTATTATTTTTATTATTATTATTCAGTTCCCAATCTGATAAGATTGTAAAAGAACGGAGAGGAAAAAAAGAAAAGGAAGAGAAGGATGAAAAAGGAGCGGATAACGTTCCTAGGAGCCTTTGCTGAGGAAGTCTGATGAGGTCAATAGTGACTCCTGGCCCAATCCTGCTCCCTCTGAAGTCAAAACTCACATTGCCTTTTGTGATGCCCTTATTTCGCTCCTTGGGGAGTTTATGAATAACAAAAAAAAAAAAAAAAGCTGAAATCGGGATAGAATTGCAAATGATTCACAAGTGTATGGGTGGGGGGGGGAAGGGGGGAACAGGACCAGAAAATGTATTGTAATTGATTCACAACAAATAATTTGATATGCTCTAAATAACAATTGAGTTTGTAACCAGGCCTTGAATTAACAGGTCTGACAGATCAGTTTAAACAAGCTTTGGTCTCCCCTAGGTAGGTTATTCCGCTGGAGGCAACTGCAGGACGGAAACACCGAGAGCTGCGTAAAACCTCTAGACTAGGGAGAAGCTGGGAAATCAGAAAGAGAAGGGAGCACCTGTCATTTCTAAGCTATTTTTGTTATTTGTAAGGCCTTGATTCAGGAAGGCACTAAGTCCATCTCTATTCGGAACAGCACAGCTTTAAGCAGGTGTTTAAGTCCCATGGTATGAAACATTTGCCATTGTCTTCAGAGGAGCCAGGATTTCACCCTCTGACTTCATGTGCTGATGTGCTGCTCTGAGCAGGGATGCTTGCCAGAATCGCAGCCTACATTGACCGTACTTCCTGGTCAGAACGGTGGGGACATCTACGCTGCAGCAGGATGTGTCATTGCCAGCTTGGGTAGACGTACAGCCGCTAGCTTTGATTGAGCTAGTGCGCTAAAAATAGCTGTGTAGCTACTGCGGTGCAGGAGGCAGCCGAGGTTAGCCGCCTGATTACGAATGTCCAAGACCCTAGGGAGAGTCGTTGGATGGGTAGCTGCTGTGGCTCCGCTGGTATTTTTAGTGTGCTAGCTCATTTGAAGCTAGCGCCTGTACAGTTTGCTGAGCTGGAAACGACACCCCCAGCTGCAGTGTAGATGAACCCTGTATGTGAATGCAAGGAAAGAAGGGGTGCTGGGTCAGAATATTTGTAGTGCCATCTATTGCCCTCCTGGAGGGTAAGGTTCAGAGTCTCCACTTACGCAGAAGTCGGAAGGATGATAAAGCACTACATTTTTCCAGGCCATTTTTGGTGGCTGGAGCAATCGAAGGAGCTGAATCAGTAAGTGCAGCAGGTGTAGCCCACTGGTCTTAAAGCCTTTATCAGTGTCGCTTTCAATGCCTTCATAGCTATTGGAATAGCCTTCGAAGGGGAGCAGTGGAGGCAAAAGACATATCTGGCTTCAAGATAAGTTTATGGAGGAGATGTTATGATGGGATAGCCTAATTTGGGCAATTAATTTATCTTTGATTTTTAGTGGAAAATATGCCCAATGGCCTGTGATAGGACACTAGACAGAGTGGAATCTGAGTTACTACAGAGAATTCTTTCCTGAGGCCATGGCTACACTTGCAAATTTGCAGCGCTGCAGCAGGGTGTGAAAACACACCCTCTCCAGCGCTGCAAATTGCGGCGCTGCAAAGCGCCAGCGGGGTCAAAGCCCCAGCGCTGGGAGCGCGGCTCCCAGCGCTGTCCGTTATTCCCCACAGGGAGGTGGAGTACGGACAGTGCTGGGAGAGCTCTCTCCCAGCGCTGGCGCTTTGACTACACTTAGCGCTTCAAAGTGCTGCCACGGCAGCGCTTCAAAGTGCTGCCACGGCAGCGCTTCAAAGTGCTGCCACGGCAGCGCTTTGAAGTGCAAGTGTAGCCATAGCCTGAGTGTCTGGCTGGTGAGTCTTGCCCACATGCTCAGTGTTTAGCAGATCGCTGTATTTGGGGTCGGGAAGGAATTTTCCTCCAGGGCAGATTGGCAGAAGCCTTGGGGGGTTTTCACCTTCCTCTGCAGTGTGGGGCACGGGTCACTTGTTGGAGGATTCTCTGCACCTTGAAGTCTTTAACCCATGTTTTGAGGAATTCAATAGCTCAGACATAGGTTAGGGGTTTGTTACAGGAGTGGGTGGGTGAGATTCTCTGGCCTGCGTTGTGCAGGAGGTCAGACTAGACGATCATAATGGTCCCTTCTGACCTTAAAGTCTGTGATTCTTTGATTGAAAGCTGGGTGAAATACAGCATCAGCGGCTGCCAGCAAACCCAGCTTTTTGTCCAACAGCATCAAGAGCAATCCCCCAATGAGAGGCCTATGCCACCTACCGGAATACAAGCTGAGCCAGATTCTTCTCCTACTTTCCAAGATTCCCTTTTCGTTTGTGCTCAGGCTCGCAAACACTGAGTGTCTGTGGCTGCCGTATGTGTTCTCATTAAGGTGGGCAAAAGCAAGCAGGGTTTAACTATCCGAACCACAACTTTATTTAACTAATCAACTCAAACGCTGGCTTTTTTATAACATAAACCGCAGCCTTTGGATAACTCTATTGTTTAAGCTTATCATTGTGAACCTGATCCGGTTCCTCAATGGATTAATGTAACTAATTCAATATCCTCTCTAAGAAGCATCATCATAAACTACAGGGGATGTAATTCACTTACGAGAACCTCCACTCAACCTCTGCTTTACAAGACAAGTCTGACTGGTTTTGTTATTTCTCATTCATGAACTGGAGTAGGTCTCAATTCCAGTCTAATCCCACCATTCTGTTCCACCTTCCAGCTCGGTTATCTTCTGGTACCTCCCTTGCGCTTAATTCTTGAGTTGTGCAGTCTCCTGAGTTATGTTTCTTTGTGTTTCTTTCATTTTCTTCACTAACACTTTCCACTGTGGTTTTTAATTTACTTTATACAATTGATTTTTCCTGCCTCTTGGGTTCTTTTCCATTTTGTCCCTGTTTCTGTTCATAGTCTTTTAACCTCTTTCTCTCATCCTTTCCCCCTTTTCTCTCCCAGATAGATCCAACAGAATCAATATGAAGTGCCCACCCAAGGGGCCAGCAAAAATCGTTTGTGTAGCAAAGTGAACAACATTGTACTGGAAACCTCAGGGTAGTCTTAAGAAGGATGTTTGCCAGTGGTTAGAGCATGAGCTTGTAACATGGGAGATCTAGGTTCAGTTCCCTGCTCTGTGTGATCTTAGGTAAGTCACTTAGTCTCTCCGGGCCTCAGTTTCCCATCTGGACAAGGGGGATAAGAGCACTGCATTGCCTCATAGGGATATCATGAGGACAAATACATTAAAGCGTTTGAGTTATTCAGATATCACAATGATGGGAACCAGTTCTCCTGCTGGCATTCGGCGCCAAAAAATAAAAAAATTTTGTGCACAATATTTTAAAATTCTGCACGTTTTATTTGTCAATAAATAAAAACAGAGGCTCCAGCATGGCAGTGGCCACTGGCTGCACGACGGTGGGTGTTCCCCCTGCAGCCCACTCTCCAACTTCCAGAACACAGACTCTGTGGCGAGGCTGCACCCAACCTTGACACAGCACAAGGCCTGGGCCTGCCCCAGAAACACCCCAGGGCCTGCCCCTCTGCACCAGGCGCACCAGGTGTGGGGCAGGCAGGCTCACCCAGGCAGGATCCAAGTGTGGAGGGATCCAGGTGTGGGGTGAGAGGGTTCTGTGTGGGACAATCTGGGTGCAGGCAGCGCAGTGGGAGCTTTAGGTGTGGGGGGGATCTGGATGCACAGAGGCGCAGTGATGCAGAATTCTCCCAGGAGTAAACCATGTAGGTGCCTAAGATGTGTTGTGGTGTCTTGTGGTTAAGGCTCAGGATTGGGTATCGGGAGATTTGGGATCTAATCTCAGCCATGTGATCTTGGGTGAGTCATTTAGGCTCAAATTGTCAGAGGTGACCATGTGTTTCAGGTACCCAACTGAGACACATAGGGCCTGATTTCTGAGAACAGCTGAGCACCAGAGGCTTCCCTTGACTTCAGCTGGCGTAGCAGGTAGTCAGCCCCCTTGCAACTGGCCAGAGATGGCTCAAGTTAGGTGGCTACTCTTGACAATTTTAGCCTAAGCCTTGATGTGCTTAGTTAACCCATCTCTAAAACAGAGATAATGCTATTGGCCACTGTCAGAAGAGAGGATACTGAGCTAGATGGACCATTGATCTGACCCAGTATGGCCGTTCTTATGTTCTCACAAGGTTGTTGTGAGACTTCATGTATTGACTGTAAACTGCAGTGAGATCCTTGGATGAAAGGCACTGTAACATTGCCACGTATTGTAAAAAGGACAGGTGGGTGCCTGCTAGAAGGGATTATTAGCGCAGTCTTCTCTGCCTGCCTGTCTGACCATCTCCAGATGATGTGTAATTGGGTGCATGTATTCTCTCTCACACATGCTTGTTACCCCTTTTTGTTTTTCACTGCACTTCCCACGTAGAGAGTCTCAATTTCCCTAGGCACGGTAGAAGATGCATGGACCAATTAGAAGTGTCCCTGGACCAGTGCACAAATAAGAGTGTGCACGCATATTACCGCTGTGGATCCCAAACTGAGACAGCAGTGGTAACATGAGCTGCAGCAGCTCTATGAAGCGAGCTCAGAGCAGTCTTCTTGTGACTGAGAGGGGCTAAAAAGAAATGGAACACGTGCTGAGCTGGGGTCAAATGGAAGCTGCGCTTTGCATCCCTTGCATCCGTTTGCAAAAGTAACAGAGAGCCGAATTCTCCCCCATTAATGCAGGGTCAACTCTCTCTGTAAGCAGCAAACAGATGCAGAAACTGGGAGCGCTTTTGCAACTAAGAGGGTTGCCAGGGAATGAAACCATTTTAAAAGGGTCCAGAGGAAAGGATCCCTGACTTGTTTCACCTGTGGGAGCCGAGAATAGTTAGCAAAAACTCAATTAATGCCGCACACCAGAGAGAAGGGAGGAAGATGTTAAAATAATCTGTTAAATTCCTGGGGGCTAGGTAAAAAGGAAAGGATGCACAGACTGAGGGAAATTGGAGCTGAAAGGTTTCCACCACTGGTGGAGCAACGCTTTAGCATCTCATTTTCATGTAGCTCAGCGGGGAACGTTGTTTTTCCGATGGCAAAGCAAAGAGATGAAAGCAATCCTGAGGTGCATCAGCCAGTGCTCTGGACTCACTGTTCCAAATGCAGTAAAGCACCTTTGTGCAGTTTAATTAACTTCTCTGATGCAGGTGAGGTGGGCGGTGGGTTACCTGCCACCTCTTCTCTCATGTTCTTCTGCTCCCCTTCACTGTCCTGAAATGAACTCCCTGGTGCTTTCATAATCACCTCCTGCTCTTAAAACTCCCTCTCTTTTCTCTTGCACCAAGCAACCTCTGCGTAGACATTTGAACGGTGCTCAGCCACCTGGCATCTGTGCATACAACTCTCTCCCTAAAACACCTGTCTCCTGGAGGCTTTCCTATTACAATCCATCAAAGTCATCTTCACCACTTAGAGACTGGGCTGTTTCTGAAGTGCATTGCCTGTGTCTGAATTAAACCATAAATTTCTTAGCGCAGGAGCTGATTCTTTATCTGTGTTCAGTATGGTGCTGTGCAAGCACATAATCTGTGGATTCCATCCCTTGCTCTGCTGCTGACTCACTGAGTGACCTTGGATGGGTCATTGATTCATAGATTCCTAGGCCAGAAGTGACCATTGTGGTCATCTAGTCTGACCTCCTGTATAACACAGGCCAGAGATCTGCTCCAAAATAATTTCCAGAGCAGAGCTTTTAGAACAACTTCCAATCCTGATTTTAAAAGTGTCAGTGATGGAGAATCCACCGGGACCCTTGGCAAATTGTTTCAGTGATTATTTACTCTCATTCTTAACACTTTATGCCTTATTTCCCATTGGAATTGGTCTAGCTTCAACTTTCAGCCATCGGATTGTGTTCTACCTTTCTCTGCTGGATTAAAGAGCCCAATATTAAATGTGTGTTCCCCATATAGGTACTTATAGATTGTAATCAAGTCACCCCGTAACCTCTTTGTTAAGCTAAATAGATCAGTATATGTCATGTTTTCTAATCCTTTAATCATTCTTGTAGATCTTCTCAGAACCTTCTCCAATGGCCTTCTTGAACTGTGGGCACCAGAACCAAACACAGTATTCCAGCAGTGATTGCACCAGTGCCAAATCCAAAGGCAAAATAACCTCTTGACTCCTACTCAGAATTACCCTCTTCATATATCCCAGGATTATATTAGCTATCTGGGCCACAGCATTGCACTGGGAGCTCATGTTCTGCAGATTATCCACCATGACCCCCATATCTGTTTCGGTCCCTCATCCTGTAAATATGGCCAGCATTCTTTGTTCCCAGAAGTGTATGTTTACATTTAGCTGTATTAGAACGCATATTGTTTGCTTGTGCCCAGTTTGCCAAGTGATCTAGATTGTTCTGAATTGCTCTGCCATACCCATCCTTTGTGATCGTGGGCAAATCACTTAGCCTCCTTGTGCCTCAGTTTTCCCCTCTGCGATACTGAGATGATAATCCTTTCACACATCCCTTATCTGCTTACTTCAGTTCAGGGGCCATCTTTAACTGTGCATATGTACAGCACCTGGCACAACGAGACCCCGATCTCTGTTGGGTCCTCCAGCTGTTACGACTAGCTGGTGAATATCCATAAGCTCTCCCCATTGGAGAAAGCATGAAACCTTTCCTATTCTTTTCCCCTTCTCACCTTGATATTGCGGCTATTTGCTCTCCTTATAAATGCAATTAATCAATTAGCTGTGGCAAGCTTGGAAATATGAGCCTAGCACCTCTGCACACCGGTTTCTCAATTCAAGCCGTGCAGCCTCTGCAGTGCATTGGTGACTGCCAACCTGAAACAATTCAGCAAGGATGCTGTTGAGTAATGCTCAAGTCCCAATGTCCCTCAAAGGAGGAAAGCAAGTGTTGACGAAAGAGTAAAATGACTGTACAGGCCAGATGCAGAGATCTTGCAGGACGTGCTAAAAAGGATATGGTCTCCACTCCCTGCTTACTTAAGTGCTGATCCAAAACCCATTGAAGTAAATGGAAAGACACCCATTGATGCTGGATCAGGCCCCTAATCTCTTAAATCTTGAAGGAAGGTTGGCTCAATCTGAGAGAGTTACAGCAAACGTTAGAAGCATTGATCTTGTCACAACACTTTGTTCCAAAGCATTTTACAGACTTACCCTCATACAGGGATCACTTCACCAGTAAAATGCAGCCACCTCTGGGGTGAAACACTATAGCCATTCAGGAATGTTCTATGCCATTTCAGGAAAGGTAGTGGAGATAGCTAGTTGGAGCTAAGGTGGGGAGCGGGGGTGAGAGAGCAATAGAGAGGCCAAAATGCAGTTATCGTAGATTTAAACCAGGGCATATACATGTATATCTCCTGCCTTTGGTGGGGAGGTGCTGTGGGCTCTTTGAGTGAGCGTGTGTGATTAGGGACTTGGTTACAAGACTTAACTGAAAATTGCACCCTTCAGCAGCACAGGTCCCTCTACCGAGTTGTTCACTAGCACCCCTATTTGGAGAAATCTGGACGCTCCTTGGGAGATGGACTGAACAGGCTGAATCTGCTTAGTTAGTGTAATCTGGGCAGTCAGTGAGGTGAGGTGTCCTGGATGTGGGAGGGTCATTGGGGCACTGGAGTGGTCTCTCTTTCTGCATCGTCTTGCTGCAGGGGATCTCTCTGCAAAACCCAGCTGCTGCTGGCTGGCTGTCGAATGCAGAATCCAACAGCTGAAACACACAGCGGGCCTCTCACGTCCATCATTGCTGCGATAAACCCTGACAGGCTACAAACCCTGGCTTGTCTTTACAAGACCTAGAATCTTTAAATATTATTTCTCGCTTCCTTGGTTTTTGTCTGGAAGGGCTTGGGAGTTTGTTTGGCTATATCTCCCCACACCCCATGTTCAAATTCTCCACTGACTTAATTAAGCTCTTGCTCGTCTCCTGGTCTTGCCTAGTTGGCTCGTTTCATCAGGGTTTTTAGTGCTATCCTTGTAACAACCGCAGCTGCTGGTGGTCACCTGAGACCATGAAACGGGCAGGAAAACCTCCTCTTAAAGCCCAGCTCAACTCGACAATATTGAAACAAAAGATCCTGCAAACACAATTCCAGTTACAAAGGCCTCAAGACTTTGGAGGCAGGGGGAAAGGAGGATCCAGGTTCTGGATTTGAATTTCCTAGTTGGTTCCTATATCGATGATGGACTGAAGCAACCCTACAAAGTTGAACAGTCTCCTGCGTCCACGCTGTGCTTTGGGGCAGCAGAAGATACCAACATATGGAGACACAATTTCCTTCTTATCTGTAATGAAAGCTAGAGATGAGCCACACTGACTCAGATCAAATGACCACCCAGCCCTCCCACCTTAGAACTTTGCCCATTTTGGGGGGGAACTGTTCAGAAATCCTCTGTATGTCCGGGGTCTGGTTTCCTTCCTGCAGGATGCAAGTCTGTTGATTTCGCTCCTATCCTGCAATGGACAGCATGGGGCCCCTTCATTCTATCTCCTGCTATTTCTGCCCAGGACCTAAGAGGCTGGTGATTTGTAAGGTTTTCAGCCTGGTTTTGCTGTTGTCTTGTTCATCCCCTCGCAGGGGCACCTCGGCTGAGAAAAGATTTCAGTCTCCAAATCTCATTTTTGTGTGGCAGCGTTTGCAAGTCACCTGAGGTGGAGTCAGAGGAAGGAGCAAGGAACGTGGGTTCACTGTGAACGGCTTTGGTCTCTCGCTATCAAACGGCTGCTCCGCAGACCCCTCCTCTGCGACTTTTACAACTTGCAGGACCTCATGGCACCTTTCTGATGCTGTCTCAGAGGCTGCCACAGCAGGGTGGCCCGCGGGTATTCACCATCGGGATGGATGACGTTTCTGACTCGCGGTTACCAGCAGGGTAGATGGCAGAGTCTAAATGGGATCCCTCCAGATGTGGAGTCATGGTGCTATCCAGTCTGGGACTGCTTGGAATAGATGGAGGAGACCTCCTTGTCTGATTTCATGGCCCGTTCTGCTCACGATCAGGGTGCCTTGGATAGTGCCTTCCCCTCACAGCCCCAGCGGCTTATTCCTTGCAGTAATATGCCTCCTATGTATCCGCGCATCATCCTACACCCACAAGCATCCAGGGGAGGTTGAGTTATTTACTTATCCTTCTCCCAACACTTCTGCCTTAATTTTGAACTGCTGCCCACATGTCTCTGGGGCCTACACAGTCTTTCCCAGTTCCCGAGCCACATGGTTTGTGAAACCAAATTGGAACTTTGCTATAGTTTGACAGTATTTGCATCTGGGGTGGGACATTGTCTTCCTTGTCATCAGTGGGTTTTGCCATTGACTTCAGTGGAGCCAAGATTTCACATCTGGTGTCTACAAGAGACAGAATTCTCTAAGCCAATGTTTCTGTTTCTCAGACTCATCTCTGGTTCCAACAGACTGTTGCTGTTTCATGCTAGTGCAGCCAGCTGACCGCCTGGTCCCCAAAAATCTGTATTCTGCAAGGCAGATGATTTCTCTCGGAAGACCAGGACCTCGTCTCATTAGAGTGTTTGTTCCCACCCGTGAAGTGAAGGGAGGGGGAGCGAATGAGGAAGGGACAAGACCCATCTTCCAGGCACCTGCCATCAGAATGACAGTCTGAATGTTTTTCTGTTTTGACTGTGAAAGGTTTTTTTGTTGGTGGTGGTTGTTCTGCGGGACCAGGCAAGGCTGAATGGGGCTGATCCAGCTCCTCTCAAGTGCCACTGAGAAGTTCACCCATGAGTGAATCAAACCAACCACTCGTAGGTACTGTGGCCCATGAATGTCTCGCCTCAGTGGCAGGAAGTACTTCTGGGGAAGAGATACCACTCCTCTCCATGCAACGAGAGCTGCTTTACCTGAGATTACAGCATGCATCCGCCCGTGCAAAGGAGGAAATAGCATCCAGTAACCTGGCAACGTTCTTCCTCAGCTGCATCAGATGGACCATGTTTACCTAGGCACAAAGATAAGACTTTCCCATGGTTGTCTGGTAGACACATGGCATTTGAATATTAACATACCCCACCCATAGTCATTGGCAGGAAGTCAGCATCCTTCGCAGGCCCACCAGGGACGGAGGACAGAGCTGGAACCCATTGTTTGCCGTCCTAGGCAATTTTGGGCAGCTGTTGCATAGCTATTTTTTTTATTGTTTAAGCGCACACAAGCCAATTATTAAGAAAGAGAAAAGAGATGCTGCATTTCAAGCAGTGGCAACACAAAGCCCTGTGCTGTCTTATCGTTTCTCTCCACCTCTCCCTCATTCTCTCTCTCCTGAATTCACTCTCTCTGGATCTCATAAATGAGAGGGAAGCTCCATTTAAATGCAGATTTTGGTTGTTGGCCAAAAGCAATAAATAGCCCTCTGCTATGCTGATCTGATGAACGCTATCAAGCCTGTTTTTGAAGAAGATAGTCTGAAGCTTAGGTATCTTTTTTTTTTTTTCTCAATGAGATTCTTTTTCCTTCTGGAGTAACAGCAGATTCTTACTTTTTTTTTTTCCTAACCAGCAGTTCAGAGACTAAAATGGAAACACAAACGCACCTGTTTCTCCACTGGAGTTCTACTCGACAGACCTGTAATGAGGGAGTTTGCAAATTCCTCACAGTTTACTGAATTGACAGCCTGAAGGGCTGATATTGTAACCAGCAGAGGGGAAATTCACAAAATAAGCAAACCTTGCTACCATCTTTAACCTAACCAAAAAATTGGAATTACCTCTTTTTCTGAACAATTTTAGGTTACAAAACTGATTCACTTGTGAGCAGGTAAAATCGGGTGGTAATAGCAACACAGCAGGCCTATGATCTGTCCACGAAGTGCAGAGAAGAATAGGAAAGAGATGTGGGAGGACTTGAGGACGATTCTCATTGCAGGGTCATTTTCCATGGCAGAGCATTACTGCTGGTGTGTCGGAATGGGGCCATTGGTGTTTCAAAGGGGGTAGCACGTTTCTGAGACTTGGAACAGCCCAGGATGCTTAAATTGGCTCCCATGCTAAAGAGCTAGCTGCAGTAAATCGCATGCTTTTGAATCGTTTGTCAGGGCAGGATTGAAAACCCAGGATTTTGAGTTCAGTTGAAGTGCTAGCATGCATCTGGATTGAACCTAACTCTTCTGCATTATTTGGGTTGAACTCTGGATACAACTTGAGTTTTGAGCTTACAAATAGTCTTTGGAACATACAAGGGGTTGGAAGTATATTTAGGACATAAATACAAAAAAATATGAAATACATATTAGATGTATGGGTGATATGCACCTTGAAAATACCTTGGATAAATGGACCTCTTGACCCCAGAGCACTGGACTTTAGTAAGTGAAGTCCTTTCCTCGAGTCCATGCTTCCATAACATTGCGTATTCAAGACCCTAACTTGGAAATAACAGTTGCTTTTGATTGATTGTGGGCTGTCAGTATATCCCCAATGGTACGAAAGCCATTTTAAGAGATTTAATGGCACTTAATAAACTTAACTGGGAAAGGTCAACAAACAGTGTTGTTGCAGCAGTATATAAACCTTCCAGTACCATCTGTTCCCTGTTGTTGTTGTAAAAATGCTGCTTCGTTAGATCTTGGTTGGATCATGAATTAAGTGGTGATACGTAATAAACATGCAATAGTCTCATCTGTTTGCTTATGCTACAGACCTGTTCACAGAGTAAAAGCACAGGGGCAGTGGATGGTTCAGGGGAATAGAATGCAGAGCTTTTAGCCTCTTGGGCACTGGTTGAATCTAAGGCAGCAGGAGATGAAATTAATTGCTGTCTGAAAATTGGCGGGTGGTCTTTATAGGGTAAGTTGGTCAGTCTCAGTGCAGCTCCAAGCGGACAGCTCTCCATGTCGCGAAACCAACCTAGACTGTTGGAACTAACTGGTCCTCGTGCTGGCAGGATCAGCAGAATGGACAAGGGTTGACCGAATCAGGGAGAATGAACACTTCTCTTGTTCCTAGAGGAGTTTCTTCAAGGGTACGGGAGAGAAGTTGGAGGGTGGCGGCGCTCTAGCACCTGAGCTGTGGTTAGTGTGAAAACGCTACAGTAAAAACTCTCAGATTCTGAGTGTTGTTAGTTTCTCTCCGTTTAAAATGAATCCTATCTGTGTTTGTGGGATCAGGGCCTTATACACTGGAATAATCGCCCAAGGGCTGTAGAAGAAGCCACCACCTCTTGGGAGGTTGCTAGAAACACTAGAAAACATGCTGTAGAAACGCTCTTTGTTAGGGACAGCCAGCATCAGGGGTTTGCAGACATTTGCAGCAGTTTACATTCAACTCTTAATATAGACGTTTGATGGACACCCCCCCTCCCATTCACTATCCTATATCATTCCCGTGACAATTAGAGCAATCATGCACATGGAAAGGTATATTAGGAAAGTACTGACTGTATTTTTAGCTGCTGTTCTAGTGCAGTTTAGCAGCTGGATAGAAGGAGGAGGAGTCAGCTGCATATAATCAGCCATCTCTCTAACGGCCAGGTGAACTAATAGATGAAGTGTTTATGGCCCAACTTGCAAGTGTTCACTCATTTTGGGGGTCCTATTTAAGATTAGAGATGGTTGAAAATTTACTGTTGAAAAACTTTTTCAAGAGAAAATGTATTTTGCGTGTAGGGAAATTTCTACCAAACCTTTTTTTTTTTTTAATGGTTTTTTTTTTGCAAGGGGGGGAATTGTTGTGGCGGGGGAGGGAGGGGAATGAAAACCAAAAATATGTTTTTGGCAGCTGAAATGTGAACATTGATAGCCTAAACCCAACAGTTTTATAGATTTCAGGTGAAATTTTTCAGTTTTTTGGCAAATCTGGGGTTTTTTTTTATACAAACCTGAAAACTTTAAAGGAAAAGTTTAAACTGAAACTTTATTCATCTTCAGAATTTCCCACAAGAACCAAAAATGTTCCCTGACCAGCTCTGCTTGAGATACTTCGGGGCTTATTTTCGGAAGCACTGAGCATCTACAGCTCCTATTGACTCCAATAGAAATGGGTGCTGCTCAGTGGCTCTGAAATCCCAAATGGTTTTAAGTCAAGTCCACACACCATGAGTCTATAATAAAAAAGCCCTGGAAGTTCTGAGGAGGAGACATTTATTATGACTGGGAGAGAAGCAGTGAAGCCATTCCATGGCTAACAAAGTTCAAAGCATTGCTGTAATTTTTTTCAGAATTAAGATTTACTTGATACATCTCTCCATATTTTATAGACAGGACTAGATGAAAGTGAATTTCAATAAGGACTTTAGTCTGCACTTAATGATGCTGCTATTAGACTAGATTTGGCAATGTGTCCCCAGACATAAAGTTTTAAAATCAACCTTTTAAAATATTAAATTAATCTTTTGATCTGCTAGATGGAATGATAAATAAAGCTCAGTTCATCCTCATTACCCAGTCAGATTCATGGGCTGGTTTAATATCTGGTAAAAATTTACTAGTCACACAGTAAGTATGCGGATGCGCAAAAACTAAAGACACAAAATGACAAGCCCTGCAGGGAATTAGGAATCTGCCACATATATTTGAAGGAACTGGCTACTTTGTATAGGTGCCCCTTCTGCCTTCTTGATGGAATCAGAATGGCTTAGCTGTCTGTCCTAGTTCCTTTAGCTCAAGGAGCTAGGGTCTTGTGCTTTTGGAAAAAGGTGAACTGAGTTCTTTCCCCACTGCTGCAATGAAGTTCTAAGTGGAGCATAATTTGAAGTATAGTGACCGCTGTCAAGTGAGATGATCCAAATTCTTTTCCTGTTACCAACCTGAAGTTCCAGGAAACCAGAATGTTCAGTATACCATTCCAGGTGAAGTCCTAGATGACCAACCATGTTTGCTGCAGCATCATAGACCACTATCTACGTTGGTTGCTAGGTTTAGTCCTGATGTGCTGAGCGTTATTGCAGTAAGTAGAATTGGGATTGATTTGACGCCTTAAACAGAGAGGCAATTCTGCCTACCAGCTTTAAAAATATGGGGGATCCCATGCTGCTGGCGACTGGGGAGATAATGAGCTGTGATATTTATTCCCATCTACCCCAGATCTAGTGGGATTATGGAATCTAGGAGGTACCTGGTACCCACTCTCTATTCCTATCTCAGAGGGAGATAAGAGATGTTGTCAGTCTGTGTAGACTGGGGTCCTAGGAAGGTGCTTATGTTCCCAGTGTTTAAGGCTGCCTTTGACTTTCTGCAATTTGCTGTGTGCCGGTGGGCCGTTTTCTTTCCTATCCCACACGTGTTCTCAGTGCAAGCTGTAAAGTTCAGGTGCATTCAGATCGAGAGTTTATGGAGCGAGCCACAAAGTTCAGATCCCAACTTCTGAAGTCTTTGGAGCTGGAGGTACAGTGGTTGTTTTGGGCCTTCTCTACGCTGTAGCGATGGAAGAAGGGGAGTGAAAGGAATCCAAGAAAAAGTAAGTTGACAGTTGGCTTTTTGGATTGCTTTCACTCACTCACACTCACACACACACACACACACACACACACACACACACACACACACTTTTATCATTTAAAATAGCCATTATTAACTTTCAAAAATCCTGCAGTCAGAGTTCCTGGGCTTAGAAGAAAGTGCAACCTCCTCCGGTCGCATCGCGAGATCAAGATTGGACATGCTTTGCAGATAACGATGGTGCTTGTATGTAAGCAGAGCAGAAGAGCTGGTGTTGCCTGGAGGCCTGGGAATGCCCGCCAAGACATCTGTGCAGGGAGACCCATCTTACAAGAATAGCTGCCAAGTGTTTCCTTATCAGAAGCTGGCTGGATTTAACACCCTGAAAACTGGAGCAAAACGGGAAGAGGAGGTCCCTTAGTGGATCTGTCTATACCCCTGCCCCCACACATCTGTCTTTCATCTGTCCCCATACACACCCATCTGTCTGTCTCACTGATGCAGATTCCCATCGTATCCAAGTACCTATAGCCTGGACAATACCAAGTGCAGACCCCAATGCCTGCATCTACTCAATGAACTGATTTAATTTCTAACCAGTCTCTGTAATGTTCTCTCTCTTTCTCATGCATTCCTGGTACAAATTATAACACGGCCAGGCAAATTTCTTGGGTGACCTAAAAAAATAAACAAATGGAACTGACTGGAAATCTCAGTGTCACGTCTCTTTTATACTCTGCTCCTTGGTACCTCAAGCTAAGTGCTGGCCCCAAATGACTGACGGCTTTACAGCTGCCATTGCAAAGTCTGACTTGTCTTCCACTAGCCCGTGTCATATAGAAGCCCAGCTACCAAGATGACATTTGAGACGACATGTTTTATAGTAAACGCCAGACGGGAGGGGAAGGTGGTGGGGGGGAGAAAACCTTGTAGTGCAGAGATGATTCTGCTTGTCAGCTGCCCAAACGCTCCAGAAACACATCCTTAATAGCCCCGATGACGCAGCCTCTTTGCTTGTTTCAAAATCACAACAAGCTTTCGCTGTGGGTGAAATGTGCCAGATTGGAGCGTTTCTCATTAGCCGCGACCAGATAGCTGTGAACTTGATTGATTGATTTATTTATTCGTTTATTTCTCATCGGCTTGCCCGGTGCAGCATTGGCTGGCATTCTGGGGCTCTTGCACTGAGCTGGGGACGCGCCTGAATAACTGCTCTCCGTCCATGGGCGTGCCTCTCCTTTCACTCCAGTGCAGTTCTGCATGCATCTCTGTGGGGAGAACGCTCATGCGAATTATCCCTGAATGGAGGGGAAGAAGGTGGCTTGTGTGGCCTGAAGCTGCAACTGGGTGAAATGAAACCCCAAATTCCAGGGGCCCAGTTGGGGTTTCCTTATAAACTCTCAGCATAGGCCAGGTTGGTCTAAACCTTTCTTTGGGTTCCCAAGCCTTTGGAATGAACCGGGGTTACAGTGGTGTAGGTCCAGGTTGTGGCTGTGAGGACTGGGCGGGGTGGGGTGCAGCTGAGGAACACAGGTGTGCCGGCATTGTGCCTTCCATAGATTGAATTGCATGGAGAGGAGCTCAGTAGCTGTGTATGCGAAACCCTGTATAAAAAATGCTTAGTGCAAGCAGTTACCTCCTGCATGGGTCTCTCTACGCCCAAGGCAATCATAATTTGATCCTTATGTGCTTATCCCAGAATCATGTCTAGTTCTCAGCCCCTCCGGCATCTCAGCCTGAAACATTTGGCTAATAGGGAAAGTTTCCTCCTGATGCCCTAGGGGCAGGTTATTCCATAACTGCCCACCACATGATTTTTGCACCTTCCCTTGAAGCAGTTGGGGCAGACCACTGCAGACAGGATAGTGGGCTACATGGACCATAGGTCCGATCCAGTATTACAGTTCCAATGACTGGGACAGACAGAGATGCCATCACCTGGCTCAAATGGCAACTCCTTGGGATGACTTTGTGATTTTTTGGTCCCAGCTGGGAGTTTCTCTTTTTGCCCAGCCCAGTGGTTTTCAACCTTTTTTTCTATCTGCGGACCCCAAAAAATTCTTGAACGGAGGTGCAGACCCCTTTAGAAGTCCTAGACATGGACCCCCAGGGATCTGCACACCACAGGCTGAAAACCACTGGCGCTAGCCAACATGCCTTCTGCGTGTATATTCTCTTGTTTTTCCTCTCCACTGTTAGAGCAGCACTGTGCTTCAGGTTACAGCCAATTTGCTTTTTTTCATCTGTCAGTTCTTTCTCCAAAAAAAAGCTTCTGCAGCAAAGTGATGCATTTCAAAGCTTTAACGAGGCAGGCCCCCAATTGCTGTAGCTAGTATTTTGTGTGTGTGTGTGTGTGTGTGTGTGTGTGAGAGAGAGAGAGAGACATTTACACCCACAGAACTCTGTTTAGGTGGATGTGATGCTGTTGTAAAACCAGTGTGAGGGAGATAAGCATCGGGCCCTTTCTTATTCACACGCCGAAAAACAAAGCTCTCTCCCCAGCTAAGATTTAATAGCTAAGCCCTGCGATGAGCTCTGTTATTAACAAGACTCAGCAAACCATACTGCAGAAATTTTACTAACACACTGTGAAGTATTTAGATTAATGCCACTAAACTGCAATCTATTTTTACCCTAGAAACAAACAAACAAAAAGTGCACGATGATATCTCCCCTCGCGTAGGACGGATTTGAATAGGCAGATGGTTTTACACTGCGCCTTGATGGACAGCAAATTTGGGCCCAGGAGATAAGATCAAGAATCAAGTGCCTTCTGTTGAAAAATATTTCTCCCATCACTCCCACCTGGGCCCACTTGCTTCCGTAAATATCCAGACTATGAGAGCTGATTTGCTGGTGTTAGCGCAGCAGAGAGACTTTGTTAAATGAATGAACAAAGACCATTGTGTGTGTGTGAGAGAGAGTCATAAATTGCAGTAAATCATAATTGTTCTGGTCATTAATACAAATCTTGGATCTGTCCATGGATCCAAGTATACAACAAGCTACTCTATGCTTTGTACTAGGGTGGCACTTAGGACACTCCATCAAGGATGAGGATCCTACTGTGCTAGGCGCTGCACAGAAAAGTAACAAAGCTCGGCTTTGGAGAGCTCACAATGTACGTGTGAGACCGGACGAAACAGACGGAGAGGGTGAGGGTGGGTGAGGTGACGGTAAAACAAACAGAGCTTTAGCAGAAATGCATGTAGCTCACCATATGCCTACCCAGTGCCTGATGATGATACAAGACTTTAGCGGGACTGTGCTTGGGCGCAAGTTTCAGTTTGCCCGGATCCAGCTGCAAGATCGGGGCCTTATTTACTGATACAATTATATAGCTGGTTCATGTTCTCATACAAGCATTGAAAACCAGCTTTGCAAACTGGCCAGTAAAATTTGCCAGGCTCTTTGCTTTCTGCCATGCTGCCCGCCACAGTAGAACGGTTAGGTTCTGCTCTGTACGATTTCCGTTGCTGACCTTTCGCCTTGTTTCCTAGCCGCCATCTTGGATGACCCGATGGAGTGCAGCAGAGGGGAGAGGCTGTCCATTACTCTAGCGAAGAATCGTATTAACCGTGCACCGGAGCGAGCGGGGAAAGCTAAAGTGGAGGTGGACATTTTTGAGCTGCTGAGAGACAGCGAATATGAGACAGCTGAAACCAGTAAGTACATTGCAATGTCACCGTTCCGTTCTTTGCCTGTGCATCTCCAAGTGCCTCTCTCTACAACGGCATCACAGGTGTCCAGTGGGCGGGATCTGCAGAAGTTTCCTACTGAGTATGATGCCCACATTGGCGAAGTCTCATTATAATCCAGTGGAGCCGGTCACTGTAGTAAGCGCTACTCTGTCATGAGCACTGGAAAGATCAAAACCCCGTATTCAGATACTGAATGGCTCTCTAGCTTTGATAGTATTTTAAAGGCTCAGGTTTGTCACAGCTCCCCAAGTGAAGTAAGGTATGGGAACAGGGTAGTCTTTCTTTTTAAACGTTTGTGTGCCCTCTAGTGGTGCTCACAAGCTATTTAAAGGGGTATTACCCTTTTCTCAAACACCTCATCATCATGCTACTTAAGTTTAATGGCCTGCCACATTGCTACATATATGAGGGTATGTCTACACATACGGCACATACATAGAGTAAAGACGCTCTATGCCGATGGGCGAGACCTCTCCCGTCGGCATAATAAAACCACCTCAGCGAACAGAAGAAGCTGTGCCGGGACATAGCGCTGCACACAAGAGCGCTTATGTCGGTGTGACTTACGTCGCTCAGAGTGGCGGTTTATTCACACCCCTGAGCGACGTACATGATGCTAACATAGGCTGTAGTGTAGACGTTCACACGAGTACAAAATTTCCACTGCAGAGCTGTCTAACAGGGCAGGTCTACACTAGAAAATTAGATCGACCCAGCTACGTTGCTCAGGAGGATGAAAAATCCACACCTCTGAAGGACGTAGTTAACCCCACCTAGCTCCCCACTGCAGTTCTAGGTGGATGGACCTAGCTACAGCCTCCCGGGGGGGTGGATTAACTACAGCGATGGGTTGCTGTAATGAGCATCTACACTGAAAATGTGCCGCTGTAGCATTTTAAGTGTAGACATAATCTACTTAAGGCATGTTTAGGCTTGGAAAAGAAATAGGGTTTTACAACGTGTTAGCTAACATTTCTCAACTGACACATTCTTAAACTCCACTTAGTGCTTGGTGTCAGCAAAGACAAACATGGTAGCTGATCCAGTATCTTAAGACACCAATGTATTTGTTTATACTAGGTGCTAAGTAATTTTTTTAGACTATGGTGCATTGTGTGTTAAAACTCTTGAGCTGTTTTCCTAGAGGAAATTTACACCCTCCATTGCTGTCAGCTTCCCTAATATAGATTAATCTGTAGTCTAGATGTGCCCTTAGGGTTTGTGGCTTTAGATACCAGCTTTTCACATCCACATCCATGACTTAAAAGCTGGCTTTATTTTTTTTTTTTTAACACTGAAGAGTGTTAATAAGTCAGATGTCACCTAAGTCCTTTGGTTAGTTGTGGTCTTCCCATCTCCTCCCAGCCCTGCCAAAATCCCCCAAACCTACATCCTCTGGAATTCAATAGAGTATGGTTACCTCCCAAAAGAATTTTTTTTTAAAGCTTAACCTATAGAATCATTGAAATGCATGGCTGGAAGAGACATCAAAAAGTCCTCTAGTGCAGACCTCAACAATGAGGCAGAATTAAGTATACCTAAACTGCCCCTGACAGGTGTTTGTCTAAGTGTTCTTAAAAGCCTCCAGTGATGGGGATGCCACAACCTCCCTAGGTAACCTGTTCCAGTGCTTAATTATCCTTAGAGATAGACAGATTTTCCTAATATCTAACCTAAATCTCCCTTGCCGCAAACTAAGCCAATTACTTTATGTCCAACTCTCAGTGGACACGGAGAAGAATTGATCACCATCCTCATTATAAAACAACCTTCCCTCCCACGCCTTCCCCCAGTCTTCACTTTTCTAGCATAGTATAGCAAGACTGTAATTCTCCTCTAACAGTTGGTTTTAAAAGCCCATAGAAAATATGTGAAATTATATAGAGACACAAGATGGGTGAGGAAATATTTTTTATTAGACCAACTTCTGTTGGTGAGAGAGACAAGTTTTCGAGCTACATTGGGTAAATACCATACAGGTCAGGAAATACTTGCATTTCTATCGGTAAGTCTAAGCCCATCCCCCTGAGACAGGTAGGCTAAAAACTTCAGGGCATGTTTACATTACAGCCACTACAATGGCACAGCTAAGGCGCTGCAGCAGCAGTGCTGTAGTGTCATAGTATCAGAGGGGTAACCGTGTTAGTCTGAATCTGTAAAAAGCAACAAAGAGTCCTGTGGCACCTTAAAGACTAACAGATGTATTGGAGCATGAGCTTTCATGAGTGAATACCCACATGCGTCTGACGAAGTGGGCATTCACCCACGAACTCTTATGCTCCAATATGTCTGTTAGTCTTTAAGGTGCCACAGGACTCTTTGTTGCTTTGTAGTGTCATAGATGCTTCCTACATCCACAGAAGGGCTTTTTCCATTGATGAAGTTAATCCACCCCCTCAAGGTGCATGGAAGAATTCTTCTGTTGACCTAGTCACATCCACACTGGGGGGTTAGGTCAACCTAAGTACAGTACCCAGAGTGTGACATTTTTCACAGACCTGGGCAATGTAACTAGATCAGTCTAATTTTTAAGCATAGACCTGGCCTCACAGACAGCATCGCAAAGACAGTTTAAAGCAGTAATCCTATGCCTCTGCCTGTTGATCACTTTAGGATCCCGCATGTAATCCTTTCTGGTCCGCATGTCTGATTAGTGCCATGATCATTCTGTTTTATTTCCCCCATCCCAAGGCAGAGCTAGTAAGTAGAGCATCAGTCATGGGAGGGCTTCCTAACCTGCTTCATAGTGGCCAGAGAGAAGAGGAGCGCTGAGCAAACAGCCCTGGCTGTCTGGGTGTTACCAGGGTCCATTTCCCATTTGCACTCCTTGGGAAGTGTGTCCCACTCAGAATACGGCCCATGTCCTTCCAGCAGTCCTTGGTAGGAGAGGAAATGAGAACGGTGCATTGTTTCCCTTGACTGTTCTGTGCACTCATTGTGTCACGTCTTTGAATTACATGGTAGCATTTTCTGTTCCTCCTCTGTGCATCACTATTTGTGTTATTTAACCTCTGCCAGGTAACGGGCAGGGTTTGCAAGGTGGCCAAATTTAACATGGTAAAAAGTTTGCAGCCGATTCCCCTCTCCCTTATACCAGTGTACATTTAACAAGAGCTGGTTGGAAGTTTTCTGACTGGAACATTTTTCTGTTAGAAAATGTCAGTTCGCCAAAAGTGAAATGTTTTGCGTAAACATGTCGATTTTGACGACATTCTGTTTTGTAACAAAAAGCCAGAATGGAGCATCCTGATGAGGTGACAATGTTCCATATCAACCTTTTCAGAGAAAAATGCTTTGAATTCCTATTTTGTCTTTTCATTTTTTTTAAATTCTGAAACATATAGTGAAATATAAAAGAAAAAAGTGAAATCAGAACAATATGTTTCAGTTTCATTTCATTTAATCCAAAATGATTGTTGTTCAGAATTTTGTTTCTCAGGAAATTTCAATTTTTTTTGTTCTGTTTCAGAATTAACAAAAAACATTTTTAAAATTGTGGAATTTCCTGCAAAACAGAAAATCCAGTTCCTGCACACCTCTGTGATTAATGTCAATAAAGTTATTCATGATTTGCATGAATGTTAGAGGAAAACCAGGCCCTTTAGAGTTAAGGATTGCCTGGCTTTTTAAATACCTGACTTCTCAGCTTTAACATGATGCTAATGCTGTCATTGCATTTAATATTAATAAAAGTAGCTTAGAGGTTTTAACCTATCACAGCAAAATTTTTGTACACCTCTTTAATATTGTTCTCCGATTTCACGCTTTTTTAATTGCTCCAAAACATCACAGCTAATATATGTAGCTGACTGATTCTAGGAATGTTGCTATTGCATCCGAAAAATGACATTTTGTATCACAGATGATTAACAGTTTGAGAGAAGAAAGGCTTTTGTGGGTTTCTTTTCATTTTATTTTAAAACTTTTTTTTTTTAATGCATGTGGCTACAAATATGCCATTCCTAGAACGGATAGAAAATTAACAGGTCTTAATCAAATTCATGCATGGTTTGCCACTGCTGCTTTATATCTAAAGGAAGGCAAATGTATCAACTCATTCTTGTAAGGAAAGCATCTGTAAATTACTATGGTTTGAAGTAAACCTGCAGTAAAAGGGTTATGGATGGGGCAGTTTTATCATTACAGGCAAAGCCTGCTTTTCTCAGTGTGTTTGACTTTTCAGATCTCTCTACAGAGATCCAAAATGGGCTTTTTAATCACATCTTTATCTAAACCACCTTCTCTTGAGGCCCGGGAAGGGACCGTTTTTCTACTTATCAATCTGTCTCCTGTGATCTAATGCATCTTCTAAGAACCTTCCTTCTGCTAATCCAAACACCTAGAGGCAGTTCAGCCACTACCATGACCAACTGGGGGATTTCTGGCTTTAATGTACACACGGAAATACTATTTCTACGTGCTTAGCTGATGCTTCCATAGTAGTAGCCATGCCATATTGTGCTGTGAACCCATCAGATTTCACAAGCTAAGCAGGGCTGGGGCAGGTCAGTAATAAGATGTGGGAATATGTAGGATGCTGCAGGAAATAGTGTTGACAATTTCAGTAAGTGGTGGTCTCACTCGGAGTTAGCACCCTAGTATTCCACTGGGGTCATTGCATTGCTGGAAGTGTCGTCTTTCAGAAGAGAAACAAGGCGTAGCCATTTGTGGTCAGTAAAGATCCCACAATGCTTTTCACAAGAGCTCAGATGTTAGACTCCTGGCAGATTCCGGCTGGGGTAATTGTATTTGTAACCCCCTTGTGTAGTTTCATTTGGATTCAAGATTCTTCTTTACTTCCTGTCCCAAATTGTTGTGCAGGGTTGCTATGTGTTGCAGCAGTCTTCACCTGAGGTGGATGCACTTACTGGTGCGTGAAGTGTTTTCTATAGAGGCAGAGTTTATGTATGAATATACAAAGTGCTTGGAGATCCTTAGCCATGAAAGCCACCATCTTTATTAACTAGCCATATGTATCTAATCTGAACTCTGTTAGGTTTTTTATTTACAGAAACCGTTACTTGCTCAGACATTCATTTAAAATGTCTCTTGCAGTTGTCTGAACATGCACACCCATGCTCGTTTCCTAGCTTTCATTAGGGCCTGTTTCAGGAAAGCACATAAACACCTGTGTCACAGAGTGAGATAGGTCTGTATCAAATTCTATTGTGCAGTGTGCATTGAATGCATATCTCAACTTGCCTGAGGGTAACCTATTGAATTGCATTCCAGATAGGTGCCTTACCTGGGAGAAGGGATTGACACCTAGTTGAAGGACTATCACAGGGAAGCCATCAAGGTGGGAATCTGGGGCCGTCAAGTTTGAATGACTCTCCACCCTGGTTTACTCCTGTGGAACGATGTTCTTTCTACACTGGGGCCCGCAGATGGGGCCAGCATGACTGGGGGAGGGGGCTGGAGCATCCCAGTGAAGCACACAGAGGAGAGACAGAGGTCTGGCTAAGAACTGGGTGCTGCTCTGTGAGGGAGGGACTCCGCCTTGCCTGAACCCCTTGCAAACCTTGAACTCACGCGAAGAGGTGAGATCAGCTCAGGTGAGGGAGCCTCTCAGGACTTCAGCTTTCTTTCCAAGATCTTTAACTCTTGAGTGCTTGAAGAGTTAGGTGAGTGTGGTTAAGAAATCCCTCCGCTAAGCCTGTGGTCCTTGCTTTCCTGCCATGCTGTCCGGCTAACCTAGAAGCCTGGAGTGGCCAAACTTAGCAAGGAAGTGGAGCAGAGATCCCAGCTTGAGAGCAAAGGACTGACAGGTATGAGGTAGGGGTATGAGAGTTGGCTTCTGGAAGAAGCTGGGAGCTCTCTCATCTGGAAACTGACTAAGGAAGAAAGTCAGAGGGAGAGACAGCTTGAAAATGGAGTTTGCTGGTGAATTGCTCTGGTTGGGCTGACCAGAATGGACAGTGCTTGAATTTTATGTCTCTGTGCTAACCTACAGACATCCACTGCTGAGTTCCACTTGATTATTAAACCCTATTGTTTTGAGAACCACTGTTTGAATGTCACTGCGAGTATTAGGGGAGGTGCATTAGTCCCCGGAGAGTGTGGAAGTCTCTAAGCAGGACAGGCTGAGCAGTCTGATGGCATGAAGCAGGAGGGCTGAAGCCCCAGAAGTTCAGTCTCTGGAGGCAGTGAGGCTTATCCTGAAGGAAGAGTGGGACTCCTTGGGGACCTGGCACATTGAAGGGTTTCCTCCCAGAGACTGTTCCAAAGCTGGGGGCATAGCACTGGTAACACAGGCGAAGATTGGTCCAGATCTTGGACTGTCAACAGACCTATAGCAATTCATACCAGCTGAGAATCTGGCCTGGAGAGTCTAGTGTCTAAACAGAATCCATCAGTTGAAGTTCCGAGTCTTCTATGCCAGTGACTGTGCTACCATCTGTGGTTCTCTGGGTCCATTTTCATCAGTCCAGTTACACCAGGGATGAATGTGGCATTATGTGGACACTTCTGCATCCTCAAGAGGGCTGGTCTCTGAGCACACAAAGACCGGTGTATGTAGTAGGCTGAGGAGTCCAGACATGAGCTACCTGCTGCAGTTTGTCTTCATCTGTAAAGGACCCTGAGATAGGAAGACTGTTTGGGTTACAAGAGGCGCTCTCCTTACATGGTCTAATCCTCGGCCTCAGGCAGCTCCACTTTGTTGCAGTGTTTTTTCTCTAATTCCGTAGTATGTTTCACCCTGAGAGTGATAAGCTGCCTGTTCTTCCTCTGACAATCGTTGCAACTCAGTTGCTATGACTACTTAACCTATTCTCCCAGTCTCTTTGTTCTTGGCTACCTGAGAGACAAAGGGAGAGGGCTCGCCAAACTTTCTCCTGCATGCATGACAAAAATCCCCCCTAGGACTTTTGACTTATTCAAAGGCGCACGAATAGGAGAGGGAGCCCAAGTCTTCTTCCTAGATGCTGGCAGACGCCTGATACTCTGCAGAATAGTTGAACGCTCCCAGCTGTCACCAGGGACTGATGAATGTTTCTAAAACAGAATGCACAGTTTGCAAATTGCTAATATTCTTATTCAAAAAGGGCTATTCAAGAGGTATAAGTGTCTGCAAATTTCTAAGCACAGAGAAGCAAGTGCCAGATCCATGTGAAGTTGCTGGAGAAAAACATCCACTAGTGGGTACGCTAGACTGAACTGAGTGAACAAAACCAAGAGGAGATGCTTGCATGGCATTTACGCTTCCTATAAGAACTTAGAAGCCTTACTATGCATCCTGGGGACCGGAGGACTTAGTAGTTGAAGATTGAGCCTTTCATCTCCAGGTTGTCTGCACAAACACAGTCTAGGTCATTTGTGCCCACCTACTGGATGTTTGGTGTCTCACATGAAATGAATTTGATTGATCTCAGTCACTTCCCCATGGAAAAAAAAACAAAAACCTCCATTACATCCTGGTATTTTGCAGCAGAATGGCCAGCCATTGAGTTGCTGGCTTAAAGGTGGTCCATTCAAATAAACACAGAGGCAAATAGAAGGAGGGAAGCTTGATTTTCTTGTGTTGTATTGTGGACCGAGGCTTTCAGTGGTATTCATTTGCCATGTTTTACCAGTGCTAGACTGACACCGTTTTTTTAAAACAAAGAGAAGGATGATGGTGTGATTAAATTTCTCCAGTTCACTTGGTATTATTTTATCCTGGTTTTCTAAGGTGTGGATGTGTTTGTTTTGTTTGTTTTCTTGTTTTTTGCCAATTTTAGGATTGAACTTTTTAGGAGCTATCTAATTTTTCGTTTTTAGGATGTAAATTTCAGGGAGGCTGGGATTCTGTCTGGAGATTGGTCCTGCTTTGAGCAGGGGGTTGGACTAGATGACCTCCTGAGTTCCCTTCCAACCCTGAGATTGTATGATTCTATGTCCTGACTGACTTTGCAATGCACAAGGGGTTTTTTCACCCAAGGAACTCAGAGCTCTTTACAAACATGAGTTAAACAAATCCTATAATCTCCTTGTTAGAGTTAGCATCATCCCTGTTTTACAGATGAACAGAGAGGTAACACGACTTGCCTGAACTCACAGACATGGATCCTGAGGCGAGATTGGACCACTGTGATCATCTAGTCTGACCTCCTGTATAACACAGATCATTTGGACTTTTCTGAATTAATTTCCTGTTTGAACTAGAGCAATTTTTTTTTAGAAAAATATCCAACCTTGACTTTAAATGGCCAGTGATAGAAAATCTACCATTACCCTTGGTTACTTGTTCCAATGGTAATTAATTACCCTTACAGTTAAAAATGTGCATCTAATTTCTAGCCTGAATTTCTCCAGCTTTAAGTTCCAGCCATTGGGTCTTATTATATCTTTTCTGCTAGACTGAAGAGTCCTTTATTATCATATTTTTGTTCCCCGTGGAGGTACTTATCAACTGTGATCAAGTCACCCCTCACCCGTCTCTTCGTTAAGCTAAATAGATTGAGTCTATCACGATAAGGCGTGTGGTCCAATCCTTTAATTATTCTCGTGGCTCTTGTCTGAATCTTCTCCAATTTATCAACATTCTTCTTGAACGGTGGACTCCAGAACTGGAGACAGTGTTCCAGCAGTGGTCACACCAGTGCCAAAAACAGAGGTAATAGAACCTCTCTTCTCCTATTCGATAGTCTCCTGTTTATACATCCAAGGATCACATTAGACCATTGGCCACAGTGTCACACTGGGAGCTCCTGTTCAGCTGGTTATTCACCAGGATCCCCAAATCTTTTTCACAATCACTGTTTCCCACCATATAAGTATGGCTTGCATTCTTTGTTCCTAGATGCATACATTTACATTTGATTATGTTAAAATGTGAAATGTTTGCTTGTGCCCAGCTTAACAAATGATTGTGAGGTTAAGAATTGACTCAATGGAGTACCGACAATTCAAACTAGTTTTTTTTTTAATGTATCTTCTCCAAAAGGAAACAAACAAAAACCTGGGAGGAGCAATGTTGTTGCATCAACCAATAAGTGACATATAAGTAAGCCTGCAGTCATACCACTTTCAGTTCTTACAACCCAAGCGCCGTCAGGCCAGCCCAGTACATGGACGGAGTCCTTAGAGGAACCTCTAAGGAGCTGCAGGAAGGAGATTGACAATTTATTAGGGAGCAGCCTGAACTTTTGTGCTGTTAGGGGCACTGTGGTTTGGAGAGGCAAAGAATTAAATGACTCCTAGAACTGACATCCTAGCCACTTGCACTGTTTCAGAAAAGTAGGGAGCCAAATTCCAATACAGGCATTGCCCCATGTCCTAATTAATCCTTACTGCAAATTCATTGAAATGTTCTTCATTTCCTGACTTCAATCTACATAGAGTTGTTCTGCACTGTCAAACAACTGCTGCTGTCAGTGCAGTGATGTCTAGTTTTGATATGTGACCAAGTCATCAGCAGGGCTTAGCGTAGAACCCAGGAGTCCTGGCTCCCCACTTTCTTCTCTAACCACTAAATTATCTACTTTGTAGATTTTAAGATCGGAAGGAACCATTATGATCATCTAGTCTGACCTCCTGCATAACATTCACCTACTGATTCCTGCATTGAATCCAATAGCTTGTCGAATGAGAGTGTATCTTCTTTTGGAAGACTTCCAATCTGGATTTAAAGACTTTAAGTAAGGGAGAATCCACTGATCCCTTGGCAAGGCAGCGCCAGTGATTAATTACCCTCACTGTTTAAAAGAAAACAACATTGCGCCACGTTGAATACTTCTAGCTTCAATTTCCAGCCACTGAATCTTGACTAAATTTCACAACTGTTATGAAAGAATCATACCCCAAGACAGACAAGCCACTTGATATCTAAGGACCACAACTTAGATGCGTGACCTGTTTTTCTTTTTTAATTGGGAAGTTCACAAATATTTGGTTCTGAAAACGTTGACAAGATGATCCTGTAGGGAAGGCAAATGAGTCTGATGAACCAATTGGTATCTTCTTTCCTTGGAAGAAACTCACATTCGCGCTAGTGGAGCAAATATAGCTTTGTATTTGTTCACAGGACTTCTTTGGTCCGGTTGGGGAAGAGGTGGGAGAATCGTGGTATTCAATCAGCCACCGTTTTTCAGTTAGCCTAGGCCTGTGATGTCTTTCAGAACAACTCCTCACCCACATTAAATTCAGAATATCCTTCAAGGGGTCTTTGGAGCTCAGAAATGATGAAGCTGCTGGTTTCAGTCTATGGGGGCTTCACTCATACAGATTACTCCAGAGGAACAGCCCTAGATGGGTTGGTAGGGTTTGAATTCCACCATGGAGGTGACACCAACTGGACGGTCTTTCGAACCCTATCCAGCTCAGTCATGCTACGACTGAAAGCACAAAAGGTTCCTGTTTAACCCAGGAGGCTTAGGGGAAGAGAATTCAGCTTCCTGAGTTTTTCAGGGTCCTGTTAATGTTCTGTCAAACTGATGGCATGGATCCAGAGTGCTCACTGCCACTGAGCAGAACATGTAGTAGAAAAAAACCAAGTACAATAATTTAATTCACATTATTGTTCAGTTCTTCAGAGGATGAGCTAGCAAACTTGTGCCGGTTTGGCTTCTGCCGATGTTGCTTTAACCAGGGTAATGTCCTCCTTGTAGTATCTTCCATAAACTTCAATGAAGGATGCCCTGCAGCAATGCAGGCGGAGCCAAAAAGGGTCCAGTCTGAAAAGAGAAATGGCCTGGTTATGGGGCAGAGGGACGAGGCTCTGGCTGGGGTTGGAAGAGAGTGTGGTGGGATAACAGGAAAGTGGGGTTATTGAGGGGGGTTCCATGGGATTGGGGTGGAGGGTTTGCTGTGAGCTTTGGACAGGAGACCCATGGTAGTGATATGGGCTTTGGGTGGTGGGGATTTCACAAGGTTTGGGATGCTGCACGGTCTGGCGTATAGGGCAGTGGGACTGTGGCGCTCCAGGGAACAGGAGATGTGTTGTGGGTCAGGAACTTGACCCCTTAGGAACTACGAGGAACAGGGTGGCAATGACCCCAAGCAGTTCTGGGTACAAAGGCAGTGGGTTCTGCATAGTGTGGGGGCATGGATGAATTTATACTCAGCCCCTGGGGATGGGGAAGAAGATACAGTAGCCATCGATACTGACTGAGAATCTGGGATAAGCCCCTATTGATTAACACGTTTCCTCTCCTGCTCTCTAATTCTCCGTGGTGATCCCAGTGTGCCAGATTCTTCCGAAAGGGGTGGTAGCCGTCCTGGGACCTTCGTCGAGTCCGGCCTCAAGCTCTATTATCAGCAATATCTGCGGGGAGAAAGAGGTGAGTGAAATCCCACCGGTGGGACTATCTCAAGGCTGTCAGAGAGGCTGACTGAGCTGCCTTGCAGGGCTCCCATAGCCCGATGGTGGCATTACATGTCCACAGGGCATTGAGCGGCTAGGTCATACTGGAGGGGCATGAAATTTGGTCTGTCTGGGACAGGGAGGAAACCCACTCTTGGGGGGCGAAGGGGTGCAGAATAGTTCCCCTGGCCTCTTTTCCCCACTCTAGTCTCTTCCTAATACATATGACTCAGGGCAGTGTAGGCTTTGCTGGAGACCCTCAGGCAGAGTTCTCTCCCCCCCTCTCCCAGTCGGGCTCTGGATGGAGTGGGTACTTTGCCGTCTCTGCTGAATGTTATCTGAATGCCCTACGAGGCAGCATCTCCCCTCTGATTTATTAACTGCAAATGAGATGATTATTCGCCTCCCTAGTTCCGATCCCATTAGACTTTCTGCCTTAGAGCTGCGAGTGCCTCCTCTTCAGAACCAGCAGGGAAGGTGTCCCGCTGCTGAGTCACTTTCTCCTTCTTAGGGTCCCAGCTGGCGTCTTCTGCTTTTCTGTCACTCTCTTCCCCCACAGATGTCAGCCAAGGTCTTACTGCTGTTCCTCCACCCATTTCTGCTTCCAGCTTCTCCTTCTTCTTCCTCTCCAGGGTCTGGCTGCTGCTTTTCTTCCACCAGTCCTAGGAAGACCTCTTGCTGCTTTCCCGTCCGTTGCCCCGCCATGCACACACAGACCCCAGTGTGGGTCTAACTACTGCTGTGTCAGTTTCTCTCTGCCCAGCAGGGCACTGACACAGCCTCACATCACCCTAGTATCTGAGCACCTCACAATCATTAGCGGACTTGATCCTCGCAACACCGCTGCGAGGCAGGGAAGTGCTGTTATCCGCATTTTACACCTGGGGAATTGAGACACAGGACAGGTGAAGCGACTTGCCCCAGGTAGCCCTGCGATGTCTGTGGCAGAGCTGACACTTGAATCCAGATCTTCTGAGTTCCAATCCAGTGCCTTATCCACTAGGCCATCCTCCCTCTAACCGGCTGCAGCAAGGTGCACCTGAACTTATCATTTTAGTGCATGGGTCCCATCTTTCCTATTCCCTTCTCTTAACTCCTTGTTCTTCCTCCTCTCTCATATCACATCTCCTTCTGCTTCTCTGCTAGTCTCACCCCATCTCCCACTTTCTCCTGCACTACCCATCCCTCCAGCTTCTCTAGCAAAAGCCCTGAACTGCCTCGTCAGTTACAGTCGCAAAAGCCAGCACCTGCTTGGCCAACGTAACTCAGCACAGAAGCTCCCCGCAGTCATTAGTTTGTGCACGATCCTCCTGAAAGATTACACTCCCTTTCTGTTTGGCAATGTTTCTCCAATACAAACCTTTTTAATCTACACCCAGATTATGTCTCTGATTTAATATTTTATAAACCCTCAACTGCCGGCGTACACTGATCCGTCTGTGCTCCGGGGAAAAGAAATTGAGTTCTCTTCTTATAGTTCATCCCCTCGTAGCCTGATAACATCTTTCAGCCATTTACTGGACTCTGTCTCTGGTGCCTCCATGGTGTAGGAGCACCTGAAATGGAACATTTTAAATAGCTCGTATTTGCAAATGAATTGCATTGCTTTATTTGCCTAGAATCAGGGGCATTAGATCTGGACGAGATCTGCTAGACCCAACTCCCTCAGCTACCACAGGATTGTTCCCCCAAATATCTTTTCTAGTTGCTTGATCCATTGCAGGGTTAACTGCCTCAAGCATCTGCCACTTCCCAGGCAAAGACCAATCTGCCGTAACAGATCATCAGGTTTTTTCCTGATGTTCACTGAACTCTGTGCCTCTCTGATCTCAGCCAGTTGTTTCTAGCTAGACTCCCTGTGTTCCACCCTAAGCAATTCTCTTCCTCTTTTTAGAGGTGGCCCTAAATCAAAACTGGGATTCTAGGAAGTTGTGATCCAATCTTATCTGTCTGGTTGTTGAACCTAATCCTCTCTGCTCTCATTTACACTGGTATGAATCAGGAATGACTCGTCATTATTTGTTTTACAGTAGCACCTAGCGGCCTCAGCCAAGATCAGGGCCTCTTTGTGCCAGGTGCTAAGTACAGTAAGACAGCCTCTGTCCTGAAAAGCTTACAGTCTAACCAGGCAAGGCAGGCAAAGGAAGTGCTCTTGTAACGATGGGGAACCGATGCATGCCGAGGTGAAGTGACTTGCCTGAGGGGGGCACAAGGCATCTGTGGCGGAGCAGATAGATCTCCTGAGTCACAGTCCAGTGCTTTAACCTAAAGACCGCCGTGCTGAAGTCACTGGCGATACGCCGGCATAAAGCCACCTGAAAGGAGACAAGAATTAGACCTTCTGTCTTGGGCCGACCCAAAGCCGTGGATTGGAGCAGCCCTCAGCTTTGTGACTTGGGCCCGCCTCTTTGGGGATCGCACCCTGCAGATGTTTGTGGTGAGGTCTAGTGTACACCTCTGTCTGCGCATCTCTCTGCCTCATTAATCGTCATTCCCAGGAGCCTCAGACTCCATCTGGCTTCAGAGAATGATCAACAAGCCCAGGCTGTAGATGTCGCGTCTACATTAGTTAAAGGAATCTGCCTGTGGCGTACAGTCTGCTTCTCTCCCTGTTCATGGAGCCCAGGCTGAGGGCTGCGGAGCGAGATCAAGGCAGATAGCAGCTTATTACTCTTTAACTTTCCTGTTACTAACAAAACAGCTTATGCCTCCAATAAAAGCAGCCATCGCAGCCCTCTAACAGCCTTCCCCAGGAGGAGACGGATCAGAGGCGTGGGGTGATAGCTTCTGGAAGTGCCGCTAATGGAAGCAAAGAGGACTTGACACTGCTTTAATGAAGCAGAACCAGATGTTCCCTGTTTTCTGTTCCGTTTCTTCCAAATAATCCATGCTGTTAACAAACAAACAAACAAATCCATTCTCTGCTAACCCTCATCCTTGCTGGTCTCCCATCGCTCCCGTTCCATGTGGACCATGGGCTCCTTGGCCCCATGTTGTCCATATTCCCTGGCATGCAGCGTCTCAGTGCTGCCTCCACTCCCGTTTATGAATGGCAAATGAAATATTATTAGGACTCGTAGCTCTGATCCCTTTGGATTAGCCTGTTACTTCTCCGCAGATCAAACAGCGCAAAGCTTTGGGCTGCTGCGTCGGTTTCTCCTTCTCCCGAGATGCACCAACATGGGGTCACGTTGTTCTTCTTTCGGTCTCTTCTAAAGGTTTCAGCAAGGCTCTTGCTGCTAGACTTTCTTTAAGGGTCTCAGCTGGGGACTCCCTGGTCCATTTCTCCCCATCGTTCCAAGTCAGACGCTTCTTGCTGCTGTGACTTTCTCCGTCTCAGGATCCACAAGAGCAAAAACACATTTAGGATTCCATCCACTGGCGCTGACTTTTATTTTTACCCCGGGGTGCTCCACTCCGCTCCACCCCAAGATCCCACCCCAACTCCGTCCCTTCCCCTGAGGTCCCACTCTCACTCCGCCTCTTCCCACTCCTGCTTCACCCCCTCCTCTGAGGCTCCGCCCTCGCTCACCTCTTCCCACCCCTGCTCAAACCCCTCTCCCAAAGCCCTCCCCACTCACTGCCCTCCCCCAAGCACCTCCCGCAGCCGCCAAACAGTTGATCAGGAGCGCCGCCGATCAGCTGTCACTGGTAGGTGCTGAGCACCCACTATTTTTTTCCCATGGGTGCTCATGCTTCCATCCATTGTCTCCTCCATTCAGTAGAATATTCTGCGTAGTTTTACTGGGATGTCTTTTCTCTCACCTGCTTCCCAGGTGGCACTGGGTTGACTGTTTTTTTTTACTGGAGAAATGCATCTTCTGCAGTCGACCCTTCTCTCTTTCTTGTGGTGTCTTCTGTTCTTTTTAATTTTTCCAGGTCCCTCATTTCAAAGTCGCCCCAGAGGAATTCCTCAAGTTCCAGTTCCAGCGATTCACTACCTTGAACCTCCACCCCAGCAACACCGACATCAGCGTGGCCGTAGCTGGGATCCTGAACTTCTTCAATTGCACCACTGCCTGCCTCATCTGCGCCAAAGCTGAATGTAAGTCACCTCCGTTTGTGTGAAGCCCCTGCTGCTCCCACTTGTTTCTCATTAGATCTCTTACCTCTCCCAGCTGTGTAAAAATGTCCCTAGGGTCCAGCACCAGATGGTGAAATCCCACTGGCAAGGCTAGTGTCGACTGCTGGAGGCCTGTGCTTTTCTCTGATTACAGGGGCCTAAAATAATCCATTTTACTAATGACAGGGTCTGTCCTGTCCGGGGCAAGAGGGGAACTTGGTGAAATCAGAGGCGAGTGAGAGGCCTATAGCTGGGGTCCACACCTAGAACCAAGTCCAGACATTTCCAGCAGCAGTTTGTGAGAGATGAGGGCTTCGGGGAAGGACGTTGGCTGCCTTTTGGTTTTATAGTGAGATGGATGGGTTTCCGTAACGGAAAAAGCCTGAGGTCAGTTCTGGATAAAGCCCCGTTTGGAAATGAGACTTGCGTGCAGTCTGTGACCTAAACCGAGTGCATGCTGGATTTCGCTAACGTCCAGCCCGTTCTGTGCAATCCTGGGTGCTGACTTACTCACTTGCGCATGATTCTGCCGCCAGGCATGCCCCAGTAACTGCACAGCTCTACGCCTGCCTGATAACTTCTACGCGCATTAGGCCTCTCTCCTCTGCTGGTTTTGTGATCCAGTGTAACTCCATTGGCATCCTGGGATTCACTCCTGATTTTAGGCTGGAGTCAGCGGGAGGGGAACTGAGCCCCAGGTGTTTCGATGTTAGCGTGCGGGCATGTAGATCTGGGTGGTTACTGACAGGTGCGTCTCTGAGCATGAGTGCAGGCTTAGAAATCTGACTTTTGTGCAGAATGTGGATGGGCCCACACGAGACATCTGGGTCCGAACACCCACCCACAAACCATGGGGAAGTTCAGATCCAAACTCTGCAGCTCTGGCTCATCTCTAATGCACACACCATCCCTTTATATGCATGCACCGTCCTTTCGCTGCCATGCCCTCACATGCTTGTGTCTTTCCAGGTAATATCATTAAGATTGCAGCTAAGCTCACCAGACCTCGGGACATGACCTGGCTAAGGGTTCCCATTAGCACGTGGTATTTTCTTTTCAAAGGGGTAGCTGGATGCATTAGGGCTGAAGTGTTCCAGTACAAAGGAGCCTGCTGTAGGGGGTGAGGAAGGAGTGCACTGCAGTAGTGGGAGCTGAGGGGGCAGTGTGCATCTGCACAATGCCTGAGGGAGAAGCCTGGTGCCAGCCGAATGTAAGCTAGCAGCCTGGATCTGTCCTTGCATTCAGGAGAGCAATAGGACTTCCATTCTGACCTGCTCCAGCATGGATGCAAGAAGGGTCCTTGCACCCTCTTCCCAAATTGTGCACCCACTGAGGGCCAGATCCTCAGGTGGTGTAAATCAGCAAAATCCCCATTGACTCCAATTTTCGTCAGCTGAGGATCTGGCCCAAGGTGTCTAGCGACACTGCGTTGATGTTACTGCTTCAGCCTTAACTCTGGTATTTTTTTTTACTCTGATTTTTCCTGCTGTACCTTTAACATTGCCATGAGCCTATTTTTCATATCATCTTTTTTATACCTCGTGTGCAGCTTTTCCTTATCTCCCCCGGCGACACACGGTGCGATGCACACACGCTCGGGAACACACAGACCCATAACCAGGCCTCTGACTGCACCTGCCCATCCACAAGCCGACACACTCAGGTGCCTCCCACTTAATTCAGTCCCTGGTTAATTTGATCCTTCATTTAACTGGATCGAAGAATCTCAGGAACCAAATGGCTTGTGTTAAATAATTCAACGTCCACCCTTAATTGAATCAATCAGGATAGCTTTAATCAGGGACTGCTGGATAACTCAATTGCTGGCTCCAGGAAGTTACCCCTTAGGGCTAGCGTGACATTTAGCCACAAGGCCTCAGTAGGAGGAGCCCTGGAGAGAGGGTACCTCATGCAGCTACAATTCTCTCATCCTGCTCTTTGCACTAGCCATTATGCTGGCACAGAGGACAGGAATGGACCATAGTCTTTCTCCGTGGGGGGGAGCAGAAGCCAGACCCCAAGCACAGAGACTGCTATTAGCCACTGTCCTTGAGCAAGTGCATGGAAGGGCAGGGCTTTTTGCATACTCCTTTCTGGCCAAGCCAGGACCGCACACCATCTGGCCATTACTTGATAAGGAAATTCCATTTTGAGGGACAATGCTGTTTGTTTGGGTGCGATAGCTAGAAACTCCTGCCCAAGGAGCAGAGAGTCTGAGCTGTTTGGTTTAATGCAGGACTGTGTGACAGGACTCCTGGGTTCTATTCCCGGTCTTGCTACCGACTCACCCTGGAAAAGTCCCGTCTGGGGGTTGGTTGTCAGCTATGCTGGAGTGAACAGAAAGTAACACTCTCTCGCAGTCCATGGAGTTACGCCAGTGCACTTGGGAGCAGACTCCGGCCCCGTGACTTGGTTTCCCTATGTCTGAGAGGTTGCGAGGGATAATTCGCCCTAACCTGGAAGGCGCTGCATGTTTTTAGAAAACCCGCGGCAAATAGGACACAGCTCCAGCTCCGATCTGTGGTGGGCGGAGATCGCTGTTGCTATCACAATCCCGACCATGTGTTGTACAAGCTGTGATCTGCACGGTGGCAGTGAGAGGGAAAACAAGGCAAGCTGCTTCATTCAGTCCAAGAACCAGGGGTGGCTCAAAGCAAAGGAGCAGGCGCTATGCCTGAGGCCACACGGACGCCTACCAGCGTGTGCACAATTCGTATCAAACCCTATGTGCTCATTACTACCGCTGCGCGCTCAAGCCAAAATCATTCTGTGCCAGCATAATGCTGGTGCAAACGGCTCACCCTCGGGGAGTGCACAGGGAAGAGAGCCTGCAGGTGGCACCTCCCCAGTGGTCCTCTGGGGCCAAGGCATCCCTGTGCCATCATCCTCTGCTCAGGTCCGGGTTGTAGCTGAATACTACAGTGTAGGGAATGAACTGCCTGCATGGATACATGTGCATGCCCAGATCCTGCTTTCTCCAATAGCCCTTGATCACAGAGATGGGGAAACACTATTGTCACCATTGTCTGATGGGGAAAGTGGGTCAGCAAGGCTCCGGACTCTGGAGTAGAGCTGGGTGACTATATTTCAACTAACAGTTTTTTCATCGGGAAAAAAAAAAATTCAGGTCCCCAAACCTATTTTTCGACTCCGAGCTGAATTTAGCAAAAGGTTGAGTTGAACAAAAAAATAGTTTTAAAGCGGAAACGTTTGGTTTCGACCATTTTGATTCAAATCAACATTTGGCCAATTAAAAATAAAGGGAGAGGGGACGTGTGAAAAAATAGTTGACTTGAAAAAACTCCCCCACCTCCACCCCCAAATCATTTGGAATCAACTTAAAACAATTGTTTTTCAAGTTTTTATTTAAACAACAATTTACGGGGGGGCGGGGAGCGGAGAAGGCTTTCCGTTTGAATTGACCGGAATTTTTTCGGCTCAGTCGTTTCAGGCCCCGGACTGAAAACTCCATTATTGGCTGTCGTATTCCCGAGTCCCACTCACCTGCTCTAGCCACTAAAGCAGCGATACTCAGACTGTGGTCCGCGAGCTGCAAGTGGCTCTTTAATATGTCTCCTTGCAGCACATGATGTTAAAACATTGTGTGATTTAATGACAGGTCTGTCTCATCTTACGCTGGGGTTACGTTCCGTTGTCAGCACGTAAAGCGACAATCGCATAGAGTCAAAATTACATTGAGTGTAATGGCGGGCGGAATCGCCCACACTATAGCTACAATATTTCAAGTGTTATTGGTCTCTTTTTTTGGTGTTTTTTTCTTGTTTTTGCCGATTGCGTAAAGCTGAAATTGCGCATGTTAAATGCGCCTAAGATGTGACAGACCTGTACTAACCAAGTGGGAGGCTTTTACTGTGTTATTAACCACTTGTAGTTGATAAAATAATAATACTATATATAAAAACTAAATATTTCCCCTCTCGTACTCTTTAAATAATATGAATGTCTAGTACTATAGTAAATGAAACAAAGAATTCACCCTACTGTGGCTCTTTTGGGTAATGCTGATCACTAATTTGGCTCCTGAACCCCTGAGGTCTGAGTATCACTGCCCTACACGAAGCTGCCTCTAAGTTCCCAGCCACAAGCTCAGAGTGGGTACCGTGCTTGGTTTGGGAGACATTCCGGCTCTGCCGCTCCCAGAGGAGCCTTGGTGAATGGCGCAGACTGCGTCCACGTCTGCTCATGCCTCTCCACGCTTGGTGGTTCTCATTTATGCTATTCAAAGTTGGCGGGAGGGGTCTACAAGTCCTTGCTCATGTCTGGCCTGTAAAACAGCCTTCTAAAGTGTCAGTCTGTCAGCGGCAGGCAGTCCTCTTTCTCGTGTCACTGGAACAAAAAGGGAATCTCTTCAGATAACAGAATCTTCCCTCCCCACTCCGAGAGGTGGGGAAGGTGTGAACCGATGGGGCTATGGGCAGGAGATAACATGCTGGGAATGATAATTCCCTCGAGTCAGAGGAGAGGAAATCAGCTGTCTGCACCGAGCCTCCTCACCCCCCTCGTGGTGCCTGATCTGGTTTAGAAACTGGCCCAGAGAGTCTCCACCGCTGTCTGCCTGCAGTGACGGGATAGAGCAGGCCTCGGGAAAGGCTAGGGTAGGGGGAGCGCTAGTGGAGGGTGGTGGGGCGGGCTGGGAGGGATAAAAATGGAAAAACTAATCAAGAGAGACGAAATGAGGGTCTGATGTGACTTGCTGTTCCATTTAGCGGCTGCGTTAGGGGATGCTTTTCAATCTGCCTCATTAATGCATGGCTGAGACACACGGCCTGCAGAATTAAGGAGCAGGATCTAATTTTATTTTGCGGGGCTGAAATTAGACACACACTAGAAAATTCCAGCGTGTCCTGCTGGCCTTTCTTTCTCTCCCGGGGAATTTCTGCACATGGTGGGGGGCAGACCCTGGTGTCAATCGACCTCGCTCCCTTGGCTCCACTCCCCACCCGTGGGCTGCCCAGCAGAGTATGAGATGCAGCAATAGCAAATGACTCCCTCTAAGGCATTCCTGGGGGAGGGCAGCTCGGGAGGTGCTGCCCTGGGTTGTGGACAGATTGTAAGTGCCCAATCCAGCTGCGTGTGCGAGAGAATCCTATTCTGCAACGCTTTGCATGGAGCGTCTGCGACCAATGCCTGCCCCAGGGTTTGAGCTGGAGGAGGGGCCCCTGCCTCTTCCACCTCTATATGTGTTCATTCACCTGGAACACGGAGCTGAAAACCCCAGCGTGAGCTCTGCACCCACCTGCCAGGAGTCCTGCTACCTTCCCGCTGTCATTGCTCGAGATGGAGCCCGAGCGTGACAGTGTGCCATGCAAGAGGCTCCCCTGAGTACCGTCTCCACATCTTTAACCAGCTTGCAATAAGGCAGGCTTCCTCCTCCCCCTCCCCCAGGACTTGCAGTCCTGCTGTATTTGGTATTGATCTGGGCAGATGCATCCTGAGCGAGGCTAATGCGTTCCTGGAGTCCACAGGGAGGGAGAGCGAAAGTCACTTGATTTAGTCTGATGTGCAGCTCAGGCCTGTCTCTCTGCAGACAGGAGAAGCTGGCTTTAACCCTTCATGCGCCAGCATCCTGCACCATGAAGTCCTTATTATGGGTTCTCATAGCGCATTGAGGCCCCAGCTGAAACTGGGGCCTTGTTGTGCTAGGCACTATGCAAAGACAGAGTGAGAGACAGGCCTTGCCCCAAGGAGTTTGCAGGCGAGAGAGAGAGAATGAGAAACTGAGGCACAGAGCAGTGAAATGACTCACTCTAGGCCGCCCAGCAAGTCAGTAGCCGTGCTGGGAGTAGACACCAGTGCCCTTTCCGCCAGCCTGCACTGCCTCCCGTCCTGGAGTGATTAGCCTTGCCTCTGAAGCCGGCAGGGAGGGGAGTTCTCATACCCTACGGCCGCTCCTTGCAGGAAGAGTTTAAATGTTTCCTGGTGGTCTTGGTGTTGCTTTGTAGATGCCTAGTGACTGTTATTCTTCAAACACCCAGGGCTCTCCTATGAGAGTCCCCCTGCTATGCTACGGGGGGGATGTTGTTCAGTTACTGGCTAGGAATCGGGAGATGGGAGTTCTAGTCCTGTGTGATGATGGCTAAGTTATTTCCCACATGGGGCTAATGACACTGACCTACGGCAGAGGGGAGTCGTGGGGCCAAATCCAGTCATTGAGACGGTGGATTGTCTTGTTGTTAAGGCACCGGCGTGAGACTCAGAAGGTCTGGGTTCAATTCCTGGCTCCACATGTGACCTTGGGCAAGAATCTCTCTGTGCCTCACTTTCCCCCACCTGTAAAATGGGGGTGATAATCTTTCCTTTGTCCTGCCTATACTGCACATCTCTCTGGGCAGAGGGTGGTCTCTGCCTGTAACGTACGATTCCAAGCACCAGGGGGCCACAATCTCAGTTAAAGCCTCCTGTCACTACTGCAATGCTAATAATACAAAATCATTCATGTTTGCTTTAGGAACTCCTTCCAAAGAAATAACACACCCAGGACTTCCCCGTAGTCTTGGGATTATCCTCCCATGACTCCGTGCCAGCTCTTGTGATTTAAAGTGCTGGGGCATCAGTTAATGAGACAGAGGTCTGCTCACCACCAGGCCACTGGTTTAAAATCAGCTCAGGTTGGTAGCAGCAGCTTGGGAACTTGCGTTGTCCTCCTCGTTGTCCTTTTCTTAACCAAGAGAAATGCATAATTGCTGTCAAACTGGACCACTTTTAGAAAGACAAAGGACACGCAAAAGCGTCCTTTTCTGAGGGCTTAATGGCATCGTGGTGAGTGAAGGTGCTTCTCAAATCTTTCTTGTGTGAGCGCCGGTTCGGAGTTTGCCTAAACAATAGCAGAGTAGTTGTACTTCCATCCTTTCCCTCCAACCTGTGTCTGGCTTCTCTATAGATCGTACATTGTCTGGGGCAGGGGCCATCTACTTCTCTGTGCCAGTACAATGAGACCCTATTCTTGGCTGGCCTTTAGGCACGACCGCAATATACGTGCTTAATAATAACCAACAGTTATTGCCGGAAGCTCCTTGGTAGGAAAGGAGATTGCAGGTGTGGAGGAAACTAAGCTGTTCAGAGACCTGGCACAAAGCTTAGACAACACTTAGGTCCCACTTAAACCCATAAAATAACACTCAGGTGGTGTGTACGGCCTCTTAGAATTTCACCCTCCATGAAGAAATAGACTAGGAAGTTAATTTCATCCCAGAGAAATCCTGCTGACTGCAGTTGCTCTAGTCCTCAGCTGAGTTCCTCCTGGATTCAGGAGGAAAGGCAGGGGGCACCCCACGGTAAAGCGCTCAGTGCATGCACACTGGTTTACTGAAAAACCTCTCCAGGAATGAGACGCCACTCATCTAGGCTTTATCTCTTTAATGCATCGCTTTGTTGCCTTTTGTGAAGAGTTGGGCGTTCTTGAGAGCAGCACTCTCCCTCTTGATTGCCTAGCATCCTACCGCATTGTATTGCTTCCCCAGCCCTTGACTTTCTGGGTGAATAAACGGTCGAGTGCAGGCAAAATGACACTGAGTTGAAGAGTTGAGTGCTGGGCTCGAAACACAGGAACGGTGAGGGGACGTCTACACTGCAAACAAAAAACAACCCCATGGCAGCAAGAGTCAGAGCCGGGTCAAGTAACCTGGGGTCACAGGGTTCACGCTACAGTGCCAAAAATATTAGTGTAGACGTTCCCGCTCGGGCTGGAGTTCAAGCTCTGAAACCAAGCAAGAGAGGTCGGCCTTGGGGCCTGAGCATCAGCCCGAGTGGGAATGTCTACACGGCTATTTTTAGTCCTGTAGCGTGAGCCCCAGTCCGTTGAGCCAGGCTCAGAGACTCGGTGCCACAGGTTTATTGATTTATTACAGGGTAGACTTACCCCGAGTGCCCCTCTGACAGCCAGGGCAGTGGCCTTAAACTCTGGGTTTGGGATCTGTTCTTTGTTCGCTTCCTTTGGAGGGATGCTGGTAGTTAACTAGTCCGGTTTCCATTTGTTTAATTCCTCCTTTGAAAAAAGCTAACCAGCCAAACTCCTCCCTTTCCAGCCCAGGCTAGGGCTGGATGCTACCTAATCTTTCATCATGCCAGGAGTTTTACTGGCTTCATTGCATACATAAGGGTTTGCCGAATCACGGCTTTGGATGGTAAGGTATTTGGGCTAGGGACATGCTTGTTGTTGTTATTTATATGACAGAAGTGCCAAAAAGCACAGAGGCAGAGTGAGACAACCGCTGCCCCAAAGAACTTATAGTGTGAATCAGGGATACTCAAACTGATGGGGCTCAACAAGGACAAGTGCAGAGTCCTGCACTTAGGACAGAAGAATCCCATGCACTGCTACAGACTAGGGACCGAATGGCTGGGCAGCAGTTCTGCAGAAAAAGACCTAGGGGTTACAGTGGACGAGAAGCTGGCTATGAGTCAACAGTGTGCCTTTGTCACCAAAGTTGGGCTGTATAAGTAGGGGCATTGCCAGCAGATAGAGGGATGTGATCATTCCCCTCTATTTGGCTGTGTAAAGAATGACCTTCAGAAAGGCCCTGTGTCGAGATGATCTTCCCTCTGAGAGAGGGCTGCAGGCTGTTCCGTCAGATGGCAACAGAGAATTACAAATTGCTCCATCTCTTCCTCTCCCCTGCTGGTCACAGGAGAGACCCTGGGACATAGATTTGGCTGCTTTGCTTTGCAGCATGTTGCTACACCATTTGTCCGACCAGGTTTGCAAAGGACGAGTTCCTATGGAAGAGGATAGCTGTTGTCATGGGTGGGGTACTCTTGATTCAAAAGATCTGTTTGTGTTTCTTTTATTTGAAGGCCTTTTAAACCTAGAGAAGTTGCTTCGTCAGTTCCTTATCTCGAAGGACACCCTCTCGGTCCGGATGCTGGATGACAGCCGGGACCCTACCCCACTCCTAAAAGAAATCAGAGACGACAAAACTGCCACCATCATTGTCCATGCGAATGCCTCCATGTCCCACATCATCCTCCAGAAGGTAGGCAGCTGTGAAATTACAGCTTCATAAACTGCCTTGCTTCCACCAAATGATCCTTCTGCATGTGCATTGTATGGTTCCGGAGCTTAAAAATTCCTACAGTGCGGCCGAAAATTAGCTATGCTCCAGGGAGATTTCCACTGATTGATGCTGAAGTCCTGGGGATAACAGTTTGCTCACTGCCTCTGGGATTCTGGCTGTAGAACAAATAGATTAAATACTCTGAGTACATGCCCCAGAGGTGTCTGGCTTGGCATCCAAGGTGCCAAACTCTCACTGCTCCTATTGACTTCGAGCAGGGGCAGCTCAGCGCTTTTGAAAATCAGTCTGCCGGCAGTGTGGACTCTCTTTTCTGAGTACATCTCTGTTGTGTTTCTCTGTCTCATTATTTTTACCTGATTATGTTTGTTTATTTTATTGTCTCCCAAACAATTGTTGTGTTTGTTTAGAGAGTTTGGTTTAATCTGAACATTGGATCCAGTTTGGGCTTCCACTTTAGTGCAGTTCTCCAGAGTCTGTGTGGAATGGGAGGCTTTTTAGCCAATTATCAAATGAAATAGATATAAATTCTGGCTCCCTAGATTATCTCTCAGTAGACCCCAATGGGCCTAGATGAGGGATTCCTGACAGTGTAGAAGGTGTGGTATTCAATCATCTGAGTCTACAAAACCGAATCCAAAGCCTACTGGAGCCAGTGGGACTCTCCGTTGGTTTCAGTGAGATTTGGATCAGGGCCATGATGCTGTGTGTTATCTTCACTCCAAGAACAGAACGCATGTTTTCTTGGCCTGATGTATTAGGCTAGTGGTCGTCCTATACAACTGTCAGTCCCACTGGCGGTACAACTACATGCTAGTTTCCACGAAGAATCTTGTCCACAAGGAAACCGTGTGCCATGGTACCAACCTACCAGAGTTGGAGAGACTTTGTATGACAGCCGCCATCTTGGCTGACTCATCAGGGATTGAAGTGGGGCCCTCCAGAGCTAAAGAACCCATGCTCCCACGCTGCAGCTGTAACAGACTCAGATGTGCTGTCAATCAGCACAGAGAGGCACCTGTAGCTCGTGTTCTCCTGTGAGTTATGTTTCCAGCTAGACAGGAAATGGTTTTCCCATCCCAGGAAAATTTCCACGATTTCGGAAAATGCCCCTATCCTGAATTGAGACGAAAAGTCGAAGTCTCAAAAATGTTTGTGCACCAAAATGTGGAGAGAAAAATTGGATTGGGTCAGTCACAACATTTTGTTTTGATTTTGACCTTTTAATTATTTATTATTTATTAGATTTCCCACACACACACACCCCAAATTCACTTAAATTTCAAAATGATACGTCGTTTTGAACTGAAAAATGGAATTTTTCATTTTAAAAATGAGGAAACGGGACATTTTGAAACTTTCCCCCAAACAGGGGCTTCATTGAAGCCAATCCTTTCCCACTGAACGTTTCGGTTCCAACAAATCAGTCTTTTCCAAATGAAAAATGTTAAATTGAAAAATTCCTGACCAGCTCTGGCTCTCTTTTCTTTACTACTGTGGTGAAAAGAATATGAATGTTGCCTTGGGGATGCAAAGAAACAGTGGCAGAATTTCAATTGTAGATAGCTACTCTTGGGACATGAGGCATGACGGCTGATGAGCGTCCATTCAAAATGTTCCCCTTGCTAATCTTTGCTGGTACAGATGTCAGACTTCGGTCCAGAGACTGACATTAGACTAAGGCTTCTAATAGAGTCTGTACTGTCACAAGTGACACTAGCTGGATCTCTCATCAATCCATTCCGGTGTCGTTCTAATTGCACATGTAAAGGCAACATTGTCGTTTTCACTGAGGAACCACTTTCCTCTTTTGATTTTTGTTATTTCACTAACCCCTCTGAAGCTTCTTATGTGCAGGAAATCAAAGACGAGGGTTCAGGTTGGGGTGGACTTGTATTTATTTATATATTTCGTCTCTGAGTTAATAAAGGATTTGAATGAGCTCTCTCACTACTGAGGGCTATCCCCTCAGCCTGTTGCCATAGTAATTTTCCACAGCTACAGAGCACAGTGGCTTTTTAGACACACTCTCTCTCCCTTCCCATCTCTGGGGGATTCTCAGGCCGTGACCGATGAAGATGTCAAAGATTGAGAAGATTTTGCAGCAATTCAATAACATTTAATGCAGTCGCCCTGTGCAGAGGATTCCAAGGAGGAAGGGAAGTGAACAAGGCTCTTATGATTTATGAACTTCTTGCTACTGGTGAAACTGGAAGTTATTTCTCTGTATACTGGGAGAGCAAGCAGAACAATGGGCGAAGATAATGATTATAAAACAGTTTCCTCCTTTGGGCTCAATCCAAACAGAAAGACTGACATTACTTGTAAAAGACTTTGGATCAAACCCTGTATTACCAGCCCTTCTCTTGGTCTCTGCTACCTTTGGTCAATGAGGCAGAAGCGACAATTTCTCATATCTTCCCTTCCCCATATGGTCTAGAGGCACACGGTTGCTTCTTATATAGGCAGCCTGCCCTAGCTTTGCCAATAGGTATGTTAAATGGATGAGCTCAATGGAGGAAAGGAGAAGGCTTGTTGCTTTCTTTGATTGTCTTCCCTTGAAATAACACTTCCTGATTTCAGAGTCGGTCACAGGGAGAGCAGACATGGCTGCTCTCTCTAGATATGAAAACTGTGTTGTGCAGCGGTCAGAAGATGAGAGGCATTGTGGTCTGGTGGTGGGAGGCAGTGGTCAGAGCACATTGCTGATGGTCTGGAGGATCTAGTTTTCTCTCTGCCACTGACTTGCTGTGTGTTCTTAGGCAAGGTATGTTCTCATGGTCTCCCTTTCCCCATCTGTAAAAGACAGGTGATACCGCTGTCCTATTGATCTGTGTCCAGGGCCGGTGCAACCCATTAGGTGACCTAGGCGGTCGCCTAGGACACTAACATTTGAGGGGTGACGGCCACCCCGGTCGTCGGTGGTATTTCGGGGGCGGGACCTTCCGCCGCCTGGGGCACCAGAAAAGCTGGCAGCGCTCCTGTCTGTGTCACAGAAGTGTCTGTAAAGCACTTCCTAGTTCTTGGGACGGGATTTTTAAAGCACTCAGCCTTCGCCAAATTCTGCTCCCACTGAAGTCAATGGTATGTCAATGTTGGGGGAGTAGAGGTAGTCCAGAGTGTTTTGCGGCTCTTATCCTCACATGTTGTGCATAAGTCCTAAGTGGTGGTAATGTTAAAGTTCCTCTGCTTTCCCCTCCCCGCCCCCGTCTTTTTGTACTTCATTTTCCAGCTTTCAGCTTATCAGCAAAGGGTCCCAGCAAATAGCTACCAGGCTACAAAATCTCCTTTTCATTTTCCCTGCAGAGGAGGCATCACGCCAGCCGTTCGTGCATCAGTGGAGGCTGTAGATTTGTTATGTTCATAAAGATCAATAAAAATGATAAGACGGTTAGAAAACATGACCTGCAAGGAAAGGTTGAAAGAACTGGGCATGTTTCGTTTAGAGAAGAGAAGGCTGCAGGGGGGACATCATAATGGTCTTCAAATATGTTAAGGGCTTTATAAAGAGGATAGTGATTACTTGTTCTCCAGGTCCGCTGAGAGTAGGACAAGGTGTAATCGGCGTGATCTGCAGCAAGGAAGATTTATAATAGATAGTAGGAAAAACTTCCTAATTCCAAGGGTAGTTAAGCTCTGGAATAGTACACATGAGACAAACACATGTCAGGAAGGGGGTTAGGTATACTTAATCCTGCTTTAGCACAGCGGGGTACACTAGATGATCTCTTCCGCCCTACACTGCTATGTTTCTTTGATCACAGGCATCTGACTGAGAAAGGGGAGTGGGAAAAGCAGTGAGGACTCCTCCATGGTGAGGACAGGATGTTTGCGGGGAGCAGCATTGTCTGCCTTGCTTTGAAACTTTACCTACTGCTGGTTAATCAGGCCAGGAGTGCTACCACCAGGGCCGGCTCCAGACCCCAGCGCGCCAAGCAGGCGCGTGGGGCGGCATTGTCCTGGCAGGGCGGCATTTGGCTCCGGCGGACCTTCCGCAGTCATGCCTGCGGGAGGTCCACCGGAGCCCCGGGACAAGTGGACCTGCCGCAGGCATGACTGCGGAGGGTCCCCTCTTCCCGCGGCTCCGCTTGAGGTCCCGCAGGCATGACTGCGGTGGGCGCGCTGGTCCCGCGGCTCGGACGGAGCTCCCGCAGGCATGCCTGCGGATGCTGCACCAGAGCCGCGGGACCACGGGACTGCCCGCAGACACTTCTGCCCCGGCCGCAGGGAAGGGCGGCGCTAGCGGCGCGGCGTGCAGCCCTGCTTGTGGCGGCGGAATTTCTAGAGCCGCCCCTGGCTACCACCTCTGTATTTGTTTCATCCCCCCACTTCCTGACACCAACAGCCTCCAGCTGGGGGGCAGAGAAAAGAAGGGAAGTGGAGGAGCTCCCCGAAAATCATTCGGGATGATTTGCACATTGCAAATCTGAGCCTGTTCAATGGTTGGATCATTACAGGGCAAAACAAACAATGGATTTAATTGAAACTGGAAGAGGAGTGAAACAGGCAGGGGTGCCAGGCCACCTGATACAAGAGGATGAAAATTGCCATGCAGAATTATTTTTCAGCAGTGTCTCTTTACTTTACCCAACAATACATCACTGTGTATTCCTTCCCTTACAGATTGTCTGTGCACACAAATTGTACTGCTTTAATTCTACCGATGTAGCTAACCTCATGCAATCCCACCTAGTGTGGACACAGTAATGCCAGTATAAAGATTCTATTCCATATGGGGAGGGAAATACGCTGTTCTGGTATAAGACACCTTTTATACTGGTATAACTGTGTCTACACTAGGGGTTGTACCAGTAGAAATATATTGATTTTTTTAAAAAAACTCACGTCCCTAGCCAACATAGTTACACCGGTACCAAATCTGTGTGTAGACCAGGCCTGACATTAGAATTGAATCTTGTAAAGACCACACTCTGGGTTTGATCTTCAGCACGTCATCTGGCAACCGTGGACTGTTAAAACCATTGTTGCTAGTAATTTATGCAAATGGCCCCGTTTCGATTGTTATGTCTTCCATCCCAGTTCCCTTTGTCTTGATTCACCTGTGATGAATTGTCTAAATCCTGGATTAGAGCTGGATGTAGGGAGGAATCCTCTGTCCTTCATTATGCACAAGATCGAATTAGATGGTCATAATGATCTGGGATTTCAAAAAATCAATGAATCTTTCGGTTATTTGTTTGTACAGTGGGGCCAGTTTTGGTCCATAGGCACAACTGAAATAGAACTAAGTAATAATTCATAATAACCTGCAGCTTCCATTAACTTCAGTGGGAGCTGCAATGGCTTAGCACGTCTGAAAAAGCAGATCCCCTGTCTTTACTTTAATAGGCCAAACTATGCTTCTGGGTGCTACCCTTTATGGCTTTTAAAAGGATAAGCAGAGTCCTTCGTGCAAAGTGATAGATATGAAAAGCAAATCTGATACAGGCTCCCCCAGTACTGCTGCTGAGATGGAAGATTGTCACTCTCTAGCCTAATCTCCTTTCCTCTCCTTCACAGGCAGCTGAACTGGGAATGGCGTCAGCCTATTACACATATATCTTCACTAATCTGGTAAGACGTTTTCTCAGCTCCTCTCCCCTGCATGTAGTGTCATGTTAATGGCAGCAGATCTGCTCCGTCTTGGTGGTGTTTGGTGGAACCACAAGCTCAGGGGGATGGAGGAGGATTTATAAAGTTGGGGAGAGGTGCTGGCAAGATCTAGGATCCCTCCAGAAACCCAAACTTCAGATGACAACAAGACCTTGCTCTGACACGTGTGCGATGAAAAAGGCTTAATCCACCAGTGGCACCGATTCTGTAGAATGAGAAACAGACACAAACACTAAGGGGGTTCTCACACGCCATACCCTGAGATGCACCACTCTTTAGAACCAGTAACAGAGACACCTGATCTCCCGATGCGGAAAGCTGGGCTCTAACCACAAGACCATCCTTCCTCCCCTGGATGAGCTGGGATAAAGAGGTGTTAGGGATAGGTAAAAGCATCATTTATAACTTATAACTTAGGCCTTACTCGAAGGACTTGATCCAAAGCCTTAGAAGACAATGGGAGTCTTTGCACTCATTTCAGTGGGCTTTGGATGAGATTCTAAGCGACGGATCCTGCAATACCTGCTTACCCAGTGTGACTACTTGCATGAACAAGGACTGCTTGTGTGAGTAAAGGCCGCAGGCTTTAAATGCAGCCACAGGCTTTGGTAGCATAAACCAAGAGCTGAAAGTTAAGCCATTCCTTAAAGAAACTTTCCACTGGCCCCTCTGCGAGTCTTGAGGATGGAAATTCAATTCTAAAAAAAAAAAAGATGGCAAATCTAAAAAAACCAAACCAAACCGACCATGTTTTCCTGAGGCGGAAATACTCTGTAACAAAGTGGGTTGGTGTCTCAGCTGGGGAAATCAGCGCAGATCTGTATAGCCACCCCAGTTCGCCCCACACGAAGATCTAGTTTGGGCAAAAGTGGAGCAGGCTGTTGCAGTAGCCAGAGAGAGAGCTGCAGAGTCACACACAGAGAGGGATATGAGACATGTGTATGTGTCACAAGGGGGAGTGACTGTGTGCATTAAGGGGAGAGGAAGACGGAGTGCATGTGTGAGACAAGGAGAAGGGGATTGTGTGAATGCAACAAGTGGAGGGGGTATATTTTGTAACGTGGCTGATTGGATTTAACTTTACAGCTCCTGTTATCACTAACGGGCATCATGTGGCTAGATTCCCATGCACTGTGCTGAACAAGAGGCAGTGGGCTTAAGTAAAAGCAGGGGGGAAGCCAGGCTAAAATGCTTTACCGTCCAGCGGGTCTTGAAAACAAGCCACCAAGCAAGGTGAGGGATAGCTCAGATGAGCCCAGACACCTATCAAGTAGGGATGGTTTAGGGATAATGAAATCTATCCTGCCTTGATGCAGGGGGATGGACCAGATGATTAACTGGAGGCGCCTTCCAGCCCATATGATTCTCTGATTCTATAATTTCTATGAATATTTATGCCTGGGTGCATGCGTGCCAGGAAAGCCGAGAGCTGAAGCGTGCTGTGTGTCTATGTATTTGGGTGGGAGACAGACGGAAACAGATGGAGCCAAGTGTGTAGGAAGGATGATCCAAACGTAGGAGAGGGAGAACGAAACGGATGGGTGACAACACTGAGAGTGAGGAGGGGAAATGGTGTGAAGAGCTGGAGTGTGAAAGGAGGTGTCAGAAAGAGAAACATTCCACACACAGTCTCCTCCCTGTGCTAATATCATTCCAGTTCACGCTCAGAGCCCACTCCATCGTTCCTAACTGTAGTCAATACCATTCCACAGTGGACTAGTCCATTCGGTCCTAGTCCTAATTAATTCAATATAAATGATTGGCAACTGCATGAGTAGTAAAGAAGCCCTTCTAGAGCTCAGCTGGTAACCTAAATCTTGAGCGCAAAGCCCAAGCTGCTAGGATCTTCAAATGTCAGGTAACTTTGTATTCAGGGGGTGGTGGTTTCATAGTGTGGTTTCTAGTCCAAGCGTTCCTCCTTCCAGTGAGCATTCTTTTATGTACCGTCACACCAAGATGACGCGAAGAAGATCAGGTGCTGTACGTACACGCAATGAGAGATAGTCCCGGCTCATGACTGTTCCCCTTAGTCCCTAATCCAAACAAGTTGATGTAATGGTGTCCCCGTCCCAAGAACTACCATTCCTATTGGTCTCCACTCCCAGCAATGGCTGTTTTAATTGTTTCTCAAACCCAGCGACTATCAGTCCCCACACCCCAGTTGGTTCTTAGGCCTACTGGGCGCCTGGCTCACTTAGTTCCCTGTGCTCTTGAGCATCAGTATGGCTGGCTCTTAATCCCTGTCAGTATCATTTGGTTCCTGGTCCCTACTGACTACCATTGTACTTGGCTTCCAATGCCAACTGGTATCAGCACATCTGGTTCCCAAGCTCTGGGATTGTCACTCTTTTATCAGTACTCAGGGCCGGTGCAAGGATGTTTCGCGCCCTAGGTGAAACTTCCACCTTGTGCCCTCCCCTGTCCCCGAGCCCCCACCCTGAGCCCCCACCTGCGGCAGCTCCTCCCCTCCCGCCCTGAGGCGCCCCACCCTCCCTGCAGCAGCTCCCCACCCTCCGCCCTGAGGCATCCCCCCGCCCCAACTCACCCCTGCCCCGCCTCCTCCCCGAGCACGCCGTCGCTGCTTCACTTCTCTTGCCTCCCAGGCTTGCGGCACCAATCAGCTTAGGCGCCACAAACCTGAGAGGCGGGAGAAGTGAAGCGGCGACGGCGTGCTCGGGGAGGAGGCGGGGCAGGGGTGAGCTGGGGCGGGGAGTTCCCCTGCGTGCTGCCCCCCACACACACTTACTTGCTGCAGGCGGCCCTCCCGGTACTCCCCTGCCCCAGCTCCCTCCGCCTAAATACCGGCAGCGACCGGGGCAGCCGAAGATCCAGCCGCCGCGGTCACTGCCGAAGAAAATGCCACCCCCCAAATCCTAGTGTCCTAGGCGACCGCCTAGGTTACCTAAATGGTTGCACCGGCCCTGTCAGTACAGCTGTATAAGAGGGGAGCCCTCTGCTTCTCCTATAAGCCCCATCTAATGGTAAGGAGCAGGAGGTGTTGTGAGACAGTCATCAGTCTAGACAGGCTGCTGCCAGGCAGAGGAGGCCCCTGTGGGGCCGCTCCTATATCAAGACTGAGAGCTGCCTGAGCCTCAAGACCCCACCGAAAATTGGGTTGGATTGTGTGTGCAGGTATCATCTCTGTATGGTCTGTCATTTCAAGTAACCTGTGTCCCAGGAAGCCAGGGGATGGCGAATGTGAAAAAGAACCACCTGCTTGTGTTCCAGTCACAGAATGGCCAAGAGGCTCGTCCCATTGCCACAAGTTGGCCTGGATGCTAAATGTAGTTGGACTGTGGGTTGTCTGGCAATCCTACAGACTGCCAGGATGGAGCAAATCAGCCCTACTGTGCCCTCACTGCAGGAGAGTAGCAGGCTGATTAATTCTTAATCCCAGCAAATCCAGCTGGCTTCCAAGTACTGAGATCTAGAGTTAGTTCTCGGTTGTAGGGAACCCGACCCAGAATGAAGAAGACCAGGGAAACCCCTCACCCAGCTTAGTTGATTCCATTCATTCCCCATCCTCATGAGTTAACTGTTCAGGCCTTTGTGAAATCTACTCAGTTCTAGACTGGATGGTTCCAAAAGCTAACACTGTTCCAATGCTGTACTGAGGGACTCAAATTTCCTAGTATCAGAGGGGTAGCTGTGTTAGTCTGGATCTGGAGAAAGCATCTGACCAAGTGGGTATTCACCCATGAAAGCTTATGCTCCAATACATGTTAGTCTTTAAGGTGCCACAGGACTCTTTGTTTCCAATTTCCTAGTAGATCTGGTTCTCCCACAACTAATATGCAACCAGGTTAAACATAAACTCATCCTCACTATTTCTAACAGAGGCTGTGTTGCCAAATAGTTAGAGCACAATCCTGGGTTTCTACTCCTGGCTCTTTCAGTGACTTGGTGTGTGATCTTGGGCACGTCTCTTCAACAGCTCTGTGCCTCAGTTTCCCCATCTGTAGATAGGGAGAATAATTCCTGCCTCACAGGGTGTGTTGCGAAGCTTAATTTATTTGCGTTCTGAAAGCACCCTGAGGTTCCTTGAGAGAAAGTGCAATATATTATTACCAGCTCTATTGTTATGAAAGTCAACTACACCCCAAAATTGTGTGTGTTAAACAGTTCTTGAGGTGAGCCCTGCTGTGTGCTATGGGCCGTGGTAATACTCCGTAGAGATGGGCCTAACTCCAACCCCCCATATCATCCCCACCCGGTGTACCTGTCTCATTCTGTGACTTCTGTAGGCCATAAGCTCTCCTGGGCTGAGATTGTTGACTTTGTTACTTCTAGCATAGTTGGGCCCTGATGCTTGTCAGGGACTTGTAGATGTTACCATAATACAAATAATAAATGATCTGTGTCCGTACAGCACCTAGCACGCTGGGGTCCTGATCTGTGACTGGAGTTCCTGTGGGCTACCACAATACAAAAAATGAATAACACCTCTGAATTTGCATGAGGGGCAGTTCAGGTTTTGGCTCTTGATCTGGATCTGAAGTTTGCAACTGAAGCCAATTTCTCTAACCCAGTTTAGAGCAATAGGTTAGAAAGAAGAGGATCCTAGAGCCATTCGCTCTTGCTTGAGATCAATCAAGAAGAGTATCTATTTACTCCAGTTTATTTTTCCACTTTGTTAAAAAGACCAGCTCTCAATAGAGCTGACCGGCTTTTTGACAGGGATCATTAAGAAGAAGGGTGATGCTGGGCGAAACCTGGGCAGATGGAAGAGATATTTAAGGAAATTAGTAATATTTAAATGGGGATGAGAGATGGAAGCGAGCAATTTAAACTAATAAATCTGGAGGGATTATCAAGCCGCTAATGAACCTACTGAGGTTTGCAATCACTGCCTAATAGAAAAGATAAAATCACTGTGAACTGCTCTCTGGGAGAGCAGGCGGAAAGATGGTTTAAATGGAGAACGAACCTGCCAAACAAGGGACTGCCAGTACATGTAGTTAAAGGCATGGATATGAAACTAATGGGAGCTGGGGGAAATAATCAGACCTAAGAGAAAGGACGGGGGGTTTGGAGGCTGAGTTATGCACAGGCAGGAGAAACTGGAGGGCGTATCTTCGGGCATTAAGCTCATTACAACACGTGTTTCCTGAACAATGGGCAGTTAGGCACCTCTATATTATTTCTTTTCTCCTCTGGGGCACCGGATGGAGGCAGGTTGCTGGGACTGGATGGCTTCCGCACAGAGCGGCTAGAGTGGGGAGGCTGGCTGCTACATATAATGATCAGTGATTCACAGAGCTTAAACTCTACTAATTAGTCAATTCAGTAGGGAGGAAGCTTGGCATGTGAAAGCAGATGCCAACCTCCGGCAGAGGGATCTCCCAGCCCTTTGTGCATTTACATATAGGCTGAGGGCTAGATGCAAGGGCTCCGAAGTGAATACCTATAGAATAACTTATGGGTACCTGTGAATTCATTATCGGCTTTCCCCAGCCAACCATGGGGCAAACATCTCGTCATCGTGAGGAGCTGGCCACGTTTTCCCCATGCTCGGCCAGGAATCAGAACAAATCTAATGAAAAAGAGTTTATCTGTAGCACTTTTCATCCACAGATCTCCAAGGAGTGTGTTGTCATCCCTGCTTTCCAGATGGGGAAACTGAGGCACGCTGAGGAGAAATGAGTTACCCAAGGTTCCATAGCAGCTCAGCGTTAGTGCTGGGACTGGAACCCAAGTCTCCATTGATTCCTGGTCCCATTCCTGTCTTTTTGAACCACACTCCCCCACTCATCCCACCCCAGCCTGGGGGGGGGGATTTTAAATTGTCTGTGGTTACCCTGTCAAAGGGGGAGGGGGGGCTTAAAAATCATCATCTGGGCTGGCCCATGAACATTAAGGCTCTCAGTAAGCACTCTTTTTTGTAAGTAAAAGTCCTCTCCAGTAGCCTTGTCCGGATTGTCTCCCCTCCCCTCACTAGCTTATGAGGTGTTATACACCGCTAGGATTTTCACCATCCACCCAGAGGTGGCTGCATTTCAGTGGTGCTCTCTGCGTATGTACAAATTTGCCAAGCGCTTTGATTTCTTCTGGGATGAAAAGTGACCGTGTAAATGTAAAAAAGAGAGAAAACAGGGAGTAGAGCCAGAGCCCTGTGCTGGAATCTGTGGCAGCTTCACATAGTCCTGGGAGTGGTCCCAACAGCAGTGGCATCTCAGAGACACACACACACCCTTCAGCTTCCCTCTTGTAGCTAGTTGCTGCTGACCCAATAGCAGGTGCCGACTCCATTGTCTTACCTGGGTGCGCTGGCTGGCTGGGGATAAAATTCCACTCCTTTCCCCGTCACTCCCCACCCATGTGTTCCAGGAGCAGAAAGTAAGCAGGCATCTGTGTGCATCCAGACCCATGTAGGTCTTGCAGGGGCATATAGGGGAGGGGAGCCTTACTCCTTCCTGAGTGCTTCTGTGGATATGCTGGCCAAGTCCGAGTCTAGTCCATAGCAACTAAAACTCCTAATTAAAAAAATTTGTTTGGCAGAGAAACTTGACTTGATAACCATTTGGGGGGAAGAAAATGCAGACATGTTGGCATTTGATTTATAATAATAATAAGGACGATGCGTAGCTAGAGCACTGCAGATAAGCTACCATGAATTGCAAGGAAATAATTGCATGTCCTAGCCCTAGAAATATTTGAAACCACCAGAGCAGATCACGAGAGGCTTTGGATGTCTCCAAAACCCTGTGATGGAATTAATTCCTTGTAGCTCATTAATTCCATGTAGCTTCTTGTTGTTGTTTTGGCCTTAAAAAAAAATAATATATGGACCCGAGGCTGGATTTAAATTTCAAAACATTTATCAGGGAGATTAGATGGAAATAATTGAAACTATTAAAATTACTAGTACAAGAGGGAAGGTGTGAAGGAATTTTAGTAGCGCCTGGAGTCAGACAGTATATTCTTTGTATGTTGTTTTGTTCTCTGACAGTATTGTGTCGTGTTGCTGTGCCCTGATAACTGCTGCTTTGTTCCACTGTCAGAGCTGGCGTAAATCTGTCGGGGGAGGGGGTTTCAGTGAAGGGAAAAGATTCTTCTATATAAAAGGTGAGATTTTCAAAACTGCCTAATTGGTTTGGATGCCCAGTTAGAAATTCATGGGAATCTAGTGTCTAAATCCCATAGACAGCTTCAAAAAATTTCAGCTTTAGTTTGTAAATCACTTTACCTCCACTTATGTTTATCTCATGCCTGCCTCCTGAAGGCTCCTAAAGTGGTATAGTGAATTAGGCTACTTGACTGGGAGTGAAGAGACTAGATTTTTATTCCTGGTTCTGCCACTGACCTGCTACGTGACTTTGGGCAAGTTATTTCACCTCTCACTGCCTCTGTTTCCCCTCCCACTCTTTGTCTGTCGTGTCTATTTATGCTGTAAACTCCTTGGGATGAATCTTACTATGCATTTGCCTGGTGCCTTGCTTGATAGGGCTCTGATCTTAGCTGGGGCAACTTAGCTCTGCTGTGATACAAATAATAAAAAAGATGATGGGCCGGAACCAAACTGATATAAACATCCTTCCAAATTTGAATGTTGCAGAGGCAATCTCGAATTCGTGTCTTTGGGTGGAGTTCATTCTGGTGCAAAGGGTCCAGACAAGGCCCTTTATACTATTTCAACTTCTCCCTATGTTAGGGGTCTGAATGGTGTGGGGGGTCTTAGGTAGGCACTCTGCCCTGGGGTGAATTTCGCCCATTGGGGTTAAGAATGACAACTCAGTTAAAATACAAGTGGCCCAAAGCATCGCTTAGAATTCATAGGAACATGAGGATTGCCATATATCCAATCACACCATTGGTGCCTCCAATCCAGTCTCCAAGGAGAGTGTAAGAAAGCTTCTCGTGGGCAATTATAGAAGAGTTGGCCTGTGGAGGAAGCTCTCCGTACCCCTTGCTGGTACAATAAATCTGAAATTAACTTTGCTGAGGTTTGAGAAGTATTTAACTTGTTTCCCCCAATATGTTTAATGTGGCAGTGGCCTCACAACTTCCCGTTCCCCGGAGTGCCGTCCGAGTGAGAGACTTCTCTCCAGACTTGGTGCCTGATGAAAAGATCCTGGTTGGGGCTTCCCAGGCTGATTCAGAGATTTAGAGAGACAACTCCCATTCATTTTAATGGGGGATGTCTAAATCCCTTAATGAGTTTGAAAAACCTCAGTCCCTCTTCTCCTATTTCCAGTCCCAGTTCTACAGACACAAAAGGACCTAATTCATCCCGGGTGCAATTCCATTAAATTCAGCGGAGTTGCACCAGAGACTTGCTTTTGGTCTCAAGGGGTCTGGAGTGTTTGGATGAATTTGGGAGGAGGATTGGAAGTTTTGGGTGCTCTTCTGCTTAGAAATTTTGGAACTTTTGAGATCCAACTGTCAATAAAGGTAATGACCCCAAGAAACCCTACTTTTGAAGGTCATTAAGACTACAACTCCCAGAATACTCAAATGACCCCATATGTCTGAGTGAACCCACAGGGAAAAAAAAAAAGCAAAAAGTTCTCATTCAAATGACTTTCTTCTGCCAGGAAAATTGATTTTTCACTTGTGGTTTATTATACCATTATTGACTCAGTCAATATATTGTAAGCGAACTGAGCCATTCAAAAAAGCCATAACGCATTTAGCATAATCCTGTACACTTTAGTGACCAAATAAATATGTTTTTTAGAGCAACTTAGAAATGATTAACAGGCTCAGCAGTTCAGCATTTATGGACCTTGAAGACAACAAAATCCACAGAGGGGAGAGCATCAGATTCCAAAGGCAGGTCTTCTCCTGATGTTACACCTAACATAGGAGAGGACTAACATGCTTTCATTGGGAAGGGTGCCCCAGGTTTAGGAGGAACTGAGTATCTTAAGAGACAAAGCTGTGCAAAATTCAAGTGTCCCATTCATAAAATCAACCCATGGCCAGTGTAATTACATTGATGTCCGGTGTGTCCATTTGTTCATTTTCATAGATTGTGGAGTGAGGGTGTAGTAGGGCAGCCCATGAGAAAAAGGGCTGTAACAGGCTAGAGAGGCTGCGCAGATCGGCAACCAATCAGCAAGGGCCTGTGGAGAGCCAATCAGGGCCAAGAAAGAGGCAGCCAATCAGGATCAGGCTGAGCCCTATATAAAGGCTGAAGCAGAGAGGAGAGGGCAGTCTCTCCCTGACTAGCAAGGGTGGGAGGACTGGCTCCTGAGTTGAGGTAACACCGCGGACAGAGCAGTGCTGGGCAGGCTCAGGAGAGCAGAGGACAGCTCTGGCCCGGTATCTGCCAGGCTGCGGCCCCTGCTAAAAAGGGTCAAGAAGGTACAAGGGCCAAGGGGAAAGTGGCCCAGGGAAGATAGGCAGACAAGGGGAGAGAAGGAGGGCAGAGAGAGGCTGCCGCCAGAGGGTTCCTGGGTAGGGACCCAGAGTAGTGGGCAGGCCTGGTCCCCCTTCTCCCCTGACACTGCACCTGGCTGCGGAGGGGCATGGCTGACACAGACTGCAACCTGCCCCTGAGTGAGGGGCTATACTTTGGGTTGTGGCTGGCCACTGAGCCAGGGGAAAGCCGAAGGACGGACGGACGGACACACACACACACGAGAATGGAGTAGTGGCCAGTGTCGTGAAGAGGACACTATGGTCCGGAGAACAACGTGTGTCCCGGTGGTGGAGACAAACAGCAGAGCAGACAACAGGTGAGACAACACCTGCAGAGGGTGCTCCAGAGCTGGACAGAGATAATTCCCGGAGCAACCAACAGGAGGCGCCATGGTGGTGAGCATACCCTGCTATAGAGGGGCATAGAATCACAGAAACATAGGGCGGGAAGGGATCTCAAGAAGTAATCAAGTCATCATTGAAGTCAATAGAGGTATTCCAGTTTACACTAGCTGAGGATCTGGCCTCATGTTGGTAAAGTACCTTCAGATCCTTGCATAAAAACTGCTGTGCAACTTCAAAGTATAAATTGTTAGAACAAATCCCCAAGGTCCTTACTCGGCTTTTACTTGGGAAAAACTGCTATTGAGATCAACGGGAGTTTTGCCTCAATGAAGATGGAGTAAGGAATTCAGGATCTGAGCCATTATTAAATACTCTTCCAGCCCCCTCATACACAAACAGAAAGACAAAAGAAAGAGGCCAATATATTCTGGCCCCGCAGGGCAGATCCCCAGCTGAAGGATATCAGCCTAATGCCACTGAAGTCAATGAGCCAGATCCGCAGCTGGGGTAAATCAGAGTGATTCCACTGAAGGCATTGGAATTTGGCTAATTTATGCCTTCTGGGAATCTGTCCCATAATTAGGGCCCTACCAAATACATGGTCCATATTCGTCAATTTCACAGTCATAGGATTTAAAAAATAGTAAGTTTCATGATTTCACCTATTTAAATCTGAAATTTCATGGTGTTCAAGGGGTGAGGGTGGGGGTTGCGGTACTGCTACCCTTACTTCTGCGCTGCTGCTCGCAGCGGCGCTGCCTTCTGAGCTGAGCAGCTGGGGAGCAGCGGCTGCTGTTCGGGAGCCCAGCTCTGAAGGCAGAGCCGCTGCCAGCAGTAGTGCAGAAGTAAGGATGGCCTGGTATGGTATTGCCTCCCTTACTTCTGTGCTGCTGCCTGCAGAGCTGGGCCCTCAGTCAGCAGCCACCACTCTCCGGCCTCCCAGCTCTGAAGGCAGCAGTGCAGAAGTAAGAGTGGCAATACCATGACCTCCCCCTAAAATAACCTTGTGACCCCCCCCCAAAATTCCCTTTTGGGTCAGGCCCCCCAATTTGAGAAACGCTGGTCTCCCCTGTGAAATCTGTATAGTATATGGTAAAAGCAGACGAAAGAGCAGATTTCACGGGGGACACGTTTTTCAAGGCCGTGAACTTGGTAAGGCTCTACCCATAATCTAATCTCAGACCCAGGCAGCAGCAGCTTTTGAGGACCATTTGGAGGCTACTAATCAGCAAATCTGGAAATCCAATGAAGCCTTTACAGTAATCAATCGGGGAAGAGAGACACGTGTGTCAAGGTCTCAGTGTCACTGCAATCAAAAAGAGCAAATCCTGGCAATTCTTCCTAGGGTGGGAGGTGACCCTGTTTCTTTGCTTCTCCGGGTGACCTGGTTTATTAAAAGTATGATAAGCATCTCGCAAAGGAGCGAGTTTCTGTGCACGCAAAGGGAACGCAGAACAATATTGCCGGCCAAATTGATAGAAATGGAAGGCACTCAGTAGCTGACACAGGGAAACTAACAATAGCAAACTGTCCTTCTCGACATTAAGAGATAAGCAATTACCAGAAGCCAATCACTGATGTGAGATCAGCAGTGTGACAATGCAGATAAATCCCAAGGCTTCTGAGCCTTGAGTTTAAAATACATGTACCTATCATCGGGTTATTACAATAGCAATAATACTCTTGCCTAATGCCTTTCAACCAAGGCTCTTGGATCTCTTTGTAAATATTAATTAAGTCTCTCAACTCCCCTGTGAGCTAGGTGAAATTGGGCAACAGAGAGAGTAGAGGTGGTTTGATCAAGGTCACTCAGCCCAGGCTGGGAACAGAACCCAGGTGTCCTGACTCCTGGTCTGCCCACCTAAGCCCTGCTCTCCGCTCCCTCTCACTGTTAGTGATAAGCCATTGTATGTGGAACTTGTGGCGAGGAGGGGATGCATACCTTAGATAGGAATTGGTCGAAGAAAAATCCCAAGACCGTGATCAACCTTGATCAGTGTTACACTGAGGCAGTGTGTGTAGTGGCTAGAGAAGACCTGAAATTGACTCGCTTGCTCCATCTTTGGCTCTGCCATTGGGATCATGCACAAGTCATTTAGCACCAGAACCCCAAAGGTATTTAGGCTCCTACCTTCCATTGATTTCTATGGAAGGTAGGAGCCCAAATCCCATTGAGGCTCTGGACCTTAGGCTCCGATTCAGTAAAGCATTTACGCACGTGTTTAAGTCTCACTGGTGATTTAACAGACCCATTTCCAATCAGGTTTGGGGTGAAGCAAGGATCCTCCTCGCTCCTAGCCTTTTTGGCTTATTCTTCACTGTGATGCTAGAGGAAGCCCTCCATGGTTCTTCAAGCGGCATCTTTCTATGCTTTCGCACTGTCTAGCTCTTCAATCTCTCTAAACTACATGCGAAGAACAAGGTGATGGAAGTGTTGATCCAGGAACTGCTCTCCACCCATGACTGTGCCTTGTGGAACACTCTGAAACAGCACTACAAGATCTCACAAACCGCTTTGCTGTGGCGGCTCGTAACTTTGGCCTTACCATCAGCTGAATGAAAATTGAGGTTATGTATCACCCAGTTCCTCAGCAACTTTACGAAGATCCAGCAATATGCTTGGAAGATATGATGCTTAAAGCCGTTAAACCATTCACTTACCTCTGCAGCATGTTAAATAATGAAGCGACAAACAGTCATGAAGTGGATGCGTGAATTCAGAAAGCCAGCACCGCGCATGATCTGGAAGCAACACGGAATATGTCTACAGACAAAAGTCTAAGGGTATAATGCTGTTGTCCTCACAACATTGCTCTACGGGTGTGAAAGATGGACCCTTTATCAATGGCACGTTAAAAAGCTTGACAGTTGCCATTAGAGACCCCTATGACAACCGCTGGGTATCGAATGGAAGGAGCGGGCGTCCAACATAGAAGTCTTGGCAAAAGCTGGTTCAGTTGGAATTGAGACTCAGTTGATTTGTGTCCAACTGAAAGGGACGGGTAATGTCATTCATGTGCCTGAGACTCATCTAGAAAAACAAATTCTGTATTCAAAATTAAGCTCTGGCAACTGTAAGCATGGAGGGCAGATGGAACTTTACAGAGAGGCTCTGAAACAAAATCTGCACAAGACAAATATTTTTGAGTCGACCTTCGAGTCTGAGCACATGGCATGGCACCACGCCATAAGGGTGGGTGTCCATGACTTTAAGAACCCCTTGGGCAGCTGGCAGCAGAGCGCCAGGCAGAGAAACAAAGTGCAGCTCACTTAAATCAAGCAGGGAAATGGCTCTGTGGTCAGTGCAGTAAATACTCTTCTTCCCAAATTGCTCTCTGGAGCCATGCGAAGACCCATTAGTACAAGCTGTGATAGTCAACAGGTTCTTGGAATCGCGGTGACTAGTGTTATTAATTGAGTCTCATTGATTTCAGTGGGATTTGTTTGTGTGGTCCACTTTTGAGTGTGTGTTAGGGTTCTCCCTCTTTGCCGGGCCGCAGAGAATATGGATTGTTACGCTGCCCAGCTATAGAGCTGGGCTCCTTAGCTTATGCTTTTAGCTCTGGAGGCCCCAGTGCAAGCCCTGGCCATCACACTTAAAGCTAAGTACCTGCTTTAAGAGCATCGCTGAACAGCAATGGATTATGGTCTTAGGCCGCATTCTGCCACCACTGAAGTCAACGGGAGTTTTTCCATTATTTCAACTGAAGCTGGTTCGGCTCCTTAGCAACTCTGTGCCTTGATTTCCTCATCTGTAAAGTGGTCATAATACCACCGCTACCTGTTGGGAGTGAATGCGGAGCTTAGTGAATGAACAACGTGCTTTGAGAGACTGTGCTGAAAGAGACAATGTGAGGGCAGTACATTGACGCTATTTTATAATAGAAAGAGAATGGACAGACCTAGCAAGTTGAGAGCAGAGTTTTAAATAAGGCTCCAATCCAAGTAGTACAGCGGCCACATCCCCAGCATGGGCTGAAATTAGTGAGGATTGTGAGTGTTTAGCCCCAGTTCAGATCAGGCCTTTAATCATCGTATGTGAGTCAAGTATCAGAGGGGTAGCCGTGTTAGTCTGGACCTGTAAAAGCAGCAAAGAGTCCTGTGGCACCTTATAGACTAACAGATGTTTTGGAGCATGAGCTTTCGTGGGTGAATACCCACTTCGTCGGATGCATGTAGTGGAGCAGAGACTAGTGAGTCAGAGACTTGTGTGGAGCAAGATGCTGAAACCTGGTGATGGGTTTATATTCCCACAGACTGAAGAAATCTCTGTAAATCTCAAGCTCATAATTCACAGCCACCAAGTTCAAGCTCCCCACGCTGAAAATGTGACTTACGGAGGCCGGCAGTGCTGTTTTTATTAGACAGCTTCTCCAGATGAGCTAAAGGGTTAGGTCTGAGGATGCAGGCCAAGCACTGCATGAAGAACAGAAACCCAGGTTACCTGTAATTCGGCCTGTAATAATTCCTTACAGTGCTGTCTCCCAGGGAACCCCTTTCTATTCAATTAGTGAACGGGTGCCTAGCGCTTTGAAAATAGAGCGTGCCGTGTCATTATTTAACTGTACACGTTTTATGGGTAAAGCCATGGACTGGAAATTAGAAGACCTGAGTTCTAGTCCCTGACTTTGCTACAGATGCACTGAGCAATTCACTTGTAAGGCCTCAATTTTCAGAAGGTTCCATCAATTTTGGGTGCCCAACTTCAGACGTTCCGGGCCTGATTTTCTGACCTCCAGCACCCTTCCCTTGTTCCCAGTCCCATGAAGTTAGCGGACACTGAGGGTGCTCAACACCTTTGAAAGTTTGACCCAAGGAGTCTTGACTCGAGTGCCTAAAAATGAGTGGACACTTGATATTTTTAGCCTTGATGGCTCTGTGCCTCAGTTTCCCTCCGAGTAAGATAAGGATCACACCAAGACTTAGCCACATCCCAGGATTGCTTTGAGGCTCAGTGCAGGAGAGGTAGTATAGCTCTTCGTGTTTCCATTGTACCGTCCTTTGCAAGATCTCAGAGTACAGATTTTTATTTTATTTTATTCCTGGGAGAAACCAATCTGTGAAAGGTTATATTGTTTATGTCCTGGTCAGTGTGTGGGCGCATGAGTGTATTTACTTGCCTGTCATTTGCAGCTGCTTGTGGGTTCATCTGGTAACCAGACGACCAAAGGCATCTCTTGTATGAGCGCACGTGGTTATGAAAGTGTTGGTGTGTGAGTTCTTGTCCCGAGAGCGGTATTGGGAGTGCAGAGTTTGCTGTGAAGGACAAGTGACCGGTCTCTGGCCAAGGTGATCAATCAATGAGAGGCAGCACAGAAAAGGAGGCTGGGAAGGCTGGACTGGCAGGTTTAAGGGCTTGGAGTATCCCACTAAATAGAATTTGCTGACAGATATGAATTAGTCTCTCAGCAGCTCCTTGCTCTTGGGAGCTATTACATGACATGCAATCTTCCAACCTGCAAAGGCACAGGCCCTCAGCACAGACAGGAGAGAACAAAGGCACCAATGACTGAAAGGGAAGGCAGGTTGTGCCAGCAAACCAGTAGCATCCTGTGCACCTCAAGGATCCTTCCAATTCGCCATTATAAGCAGAGAGGTGCTAGGAGTGAATTGCATCCCCCCCCCCACCCCAGAAAGTGACTAGCCCGCAGCTGCATCCTACAGAGAGGTGGGTCCCAGCTGCAAATTTCTGATCCAAACTTTCCATGAGGGTTTGGAGTTCTGATCCCAGGCATTGGTTTGGCCTACTCAAAATGTAGAACATGATGTATGACGATAGCATAGTATGTAACCTCATATTATACTAATACCACTGACAGATGTGTTAGCCCTGGCCTTCAAATGGCTCAGCAGTGGTTGAACGGGGATTGAGAAGCCCAAAGAGAGGAAGGTTGGTCCAGCGGTTAGAGTGCTAGGCTGGGACCTGCAAGATCCAGCTGCAATTCCATGCTCTGCCACAAACTTCCTGGGTGGCTGTGGGCAAGTCACTTTGCCTCTCAGGGCCTCAGTTTCCCATATGTACAGCAAGGATAACAGCATTTCCCTATCTCCTAGGGATGTTGTGAGGATAAATGCAGTAAAGTATATGAGGTGCTCAGATATTCTTGTAATAGGAGCCATAGAAGCACCATAGATAAGAGAAGTGGTTGAAGTGATATCAGGGTTAGCTAACCCTGACCTAACTTTGACATTTTCTGTAGTGTAGACACCTTCTGTAGTGTTAACACCTTTTACTTCTATGTAGCAAGTTGAGGTAGATCTTAAGGGTTGTTGGTGGACGTGGGTTCAAATCCTGGCTCTTCTCCAGACTCCCTACGTGACCTTTGGCAAACCATTTAAGCTCTCAGTTCTCTGTTTCTAAAATGGGGATAATCATTCCCTACCTCTCGTGAGGCTAAATCCATTCAGGCACGTGAGGTGCTGTGGTGAAAGGGGCCATATAAGAACCTAGCCAGCACCGTCTCTAAGAGCAGCCTCCCCCGTACTCCCATGTGCCTTGCACCGGCACGCAGAAAGCAACAGTGCTGAACCACTCCAGACGCAGCTAGGCATTGAAAACCCACACCTTGCCTTTGGCTGGCGGTAGCTAGAGCGGAGCTGAGTGATGGGTCTTCAAGCTCGGGAAATCAGCTGGGCAGCACAGGCCTTGAATTGCAAATCAGTTTGTGTTTGGAAAACGTGGATCAGAAAATGTCAAGCAGCATCAGTGGCCATGTAAGAAAAAAAAAAAATAAGGGACGGAGGCTGAACAGGCAGTTGCTAAATCAGTCAGGCGCTGTCACCTCTATGCCCTCCACTGCTCCCCTGGCCTCACCAAATCCCTCTTATCCCATTCCAAATGAAGCATCTCCTACAGAGACTGTTTAATCCACATCTCATTCTCGAGTCAACTCTCCATTCATTTACTTATCTGTGACCTGGGTGCACAGAATTTTCATGAGCACAGCTGCAGAAAAACCTTTCTGAGAGGTGGCTGGGGTTGGAGGTGGGGCCAGGGGGATTCGGGGTGGCTGGGCTGGCATCTGCATGGGTTTTATGTACAGGCCATTCGGTGCCCAGATGCCACGGTGATGAGTGCCTTCTGAATGTGATGGATAAACAGAGACTTGTTTTTTAACAGCTGGAGGTTAGCCTAGAAAAAGAGAGAGAGCCATGTAGTGAAAAGTCTCAACATAATTTGAGCCGGAAAAGTCTTTTGTTGACATTAATTGGAGCGAATTTGTGTCTCTGTTTTGTCAGCAGGTGCCTACGGGCTAGTCAGCAAAGGAGGCAGTGGTGCCTAGTGGATAGAGTGCTGATTTGGTGTTCAGGGTATCTGGCTTCAATTCTCTGCCACTGGGTGACCTTGGACAAGTCACATCACCTTTGTATACCTCAGTTTCCCTGTCTGTAAAAGGGGCATAATGATGCTGACTTCCTTTACAGAGCGGCTTGGGATCTACAGATGAAAAGTTCTCGATAAAAGCTGGGTATTAGTATGACTAGGGAACCAATTCTGCAAGGTGCTGAATGCCCTCAAATCAACGTCAGAGGCCAGTTTAAAAAAAAAATCCAGATTTTTGGATGCCTCCATTTTTGGTAGGTCCATCCCAAGACACCTTAAAGGGGCTGATTTTCATGAGTCCTGAGCTCCCGTTGGCTTCAGTTGGAGATCTGCCGGCACTGCGAACATGTGCCTCAGTTTCCCCACCAACACCACAAAGCCAGCAAGCACTAAGGGCACCTTTCAGGATTGGGTCCATTGTGCCTCAAACGTTTTGCCTTCCTGCCCCTGGTTCCAGCTGTGTGGAGGGTGTTGTTTTCTGGGGGGTTTGGCATGCTGCTCACCACACCGCCTGCATACAGAATCTCCTCAGGCCCTGACTCTCATTAGCCATCTGCCCTTGTTCTGCAGGTTGACAGGGGTGCAGTGAGTAAATGGATAACCTGCCAGGGAGGCAGGAGGATAATATCAGTCAAATGCATCAATAGTTCACAGGCAATTTCATGTTACCTAACGCTCGTGCATTTGAGTCCAAAAGACATTTAATCCTGTGTCGAATCTCATCCTCCTAGGAGTTCACCGCGCTGGAGGAGCCTTGTAATTCCACGTCTTTGACTCAATGACATACTGTTCCCATGCGCGCACGCACACAAAGGGCACGACTGGCTGAAAACTCCCGTTCCACAAAGCAAGAGGGAATTTGTATTAGTGTTGGGAGGGAAAGGGTTTCTGGCAGCTTCCAAACCTGTAACCACTGCCTTCTATCTACCTTTTAGCAATTAGCAAAAGGAAAGAAAGACGGCACCTGTGTCTCCCAAGGAGAACTAAGAACTCCCCCATGTTTTTCTGGTACCACTGCTTCCCCTGTGGGTATCAATGGAATAAAGCTCTACTGCTTTGCCTTTATTTCTATGTGTTATTAGTATAGCTGGAGCACCGAAGCGCCCCAGCCATGGACCAGGGCCCCATTGTGCTCAGTGCTGTACAAACACAGAACAAAAAGATGTTCCCTGCCCCTAACGAACTTATAAGCTAAGTAAAAACATTCTCTAGTAACTTCTGTCTGAGTATCCCAGTGGGCTGTCATCAATGAAGTGTCACAAGCTCTGTGAGGGAGGTGGTATTTTCCCCTTTTACAGATGGACAAACTGAGGCACAGAGATGTAAAGTGACCTGACTAAGGTCATCCAGCAAGTCGGTAGCAGAGCTAGGAATAGACCAGAGGCTTTCTGACTCCCAGTCTCTGGCACTAACAGCAAGACCACCTGCCCTGCTCCCATCTTACTCTCTCCCCAGTATCACAAGGGCCAAGGGCCTTGGGTTGCACCCTCCCCCCCAACCGATTCCCGTGTGCCTGAAGAAGTAGGGCTTTGAGGTGGAGACAATCCAGGCTGGCCCTGTGCAGTGGGACTGGTTAAACTGGTTTTATGTTTAAATGAAAGTCCCATTTGTAACATCGGGCAAAGCCCCTGAAATTGCCTATCTGGAAAGTGGCAGCAATGGTCCTTGGGGGTCAACTCAACAGTATCTGCACCCCGGGCCAGAGCCCAGTTAATGGTTATTACAGAGGCTAGAAACAGGAGGTAATGAAATAGCATAAGGTTCCATCTAGACAAGGGCCGCCATGGTCTGTCACCCCAGAAGGGCTGGAAATCCTCCCTCAGTTTGGATGGACAGCTGTATACCTTGCACTGTACCTGTCCGGAGCTCTCAGCCGTAGCAGGGAACACTTGTGATTCCCAGATGAGTGCTGCAGCCTGGAAACTGAGCGTGGTCACAGATCTCTCTAGGGACAGGAGCCGTTCTGTGGCTTGGGCTCCTCTCTCTGTCTGAAAAGTGCAGCGATCCGTTGGGCCTTTTGGAGAAGCAAGCCATGGAGGGGATTAGCAGGGAGGGCTGGCCCAGGACTGCATCTCTCCATCAAAGCAGATTGCAGAGTTAAGGGAGCCATTTTTGGAGTGGATGTAGCACTAAATGTGCCGGAGTGACAGGCCTGGATGCCGAGGGTCTTTATTTGTCGACAGAAAGATACTGCCTGGGTGGTGGCAGGTGCCACAGGGGCTTGGGAGGAATGTACAGGAGCAGAAACATTTGCATGGAGAGAAAATTTTGTTGCAAGGGCCTGGTGCCTCCTTGAGTTGGGCTGTCTGCCCCATACAGAACTCCGACCCCTTTGGATTGGGCTTCTCTCTGACTGTCCTAACTGTTTACCCATTCAGTTGAAAGACTCCAGTATCTCCCTCCCTAGCCCTCGCGTCGCACTGGTTCTCTTACTGCGCAGAGGGGTGATGCTGCTGTGCCAGAGGGGGCCACACAGAGTGGCACCCCCGTGGCCCAGCTGGGCACGGCACGGCCCTTTTCAGCACTCAGTTTGACATTGTATCGACCATGTTTCTCGGGCATGAGACTGCTGTGCTTTACTACACAAGCTTCCCTCTTTCCAGCGGGCTTCAGCTCTGCTCCAGAGCACCCACCGCAAGGGAATGAGAAGGGAGGTGCCAAAACCCAGCCAGTCTTTGGCCTCTCTGCACAGCTTGCCACTTGTGGGGGTGGGCTTAGCGCATGTGCCCATTAAGAGCTTGAGAGAGGGATCCACCCGCCTTCACGTTACGGCCAATTAACAGCCATCGTATGACGCTGACCTTTGGTTACCAGTTGCCTGGGCCTGGCGGATTTAAACTGCCGATCTAGAGGTGGTAAACCCCATCTGCAAGTCCTCCCAGCCCTCTTTGAGAGCCATCCCTCCCTTCATTCACACTGTGAGCCTTTGAAGTATCTGCCGCTGCCTCCTAATGCTCTTTTCTGTTTGCTGGGATGCTTTAGGAGTTCTCGCTCCAGCAACTGGACAGCTTTCTGGATGACAGGGTTAACATCCTGGGATTTTCCACCTTCAACCAGTCTCATGCTTTCTTCCAAGAGTTTGTCCAGAGCCTCAACCAGTCGTGGCAGGAGAACTGTGATCACGCTCCCTTTACTGGGCCGGCAGTAAGTAAAAATAATCCCCCCCTTGCACTTGGAACAGCAGTCGAAGCCTGTGATGGGGCAGCAAGTAGGTGGGGCAAAGGAGACAAGCTGTGGGGGCGAGAGAGGCTGAATGGGGGACAGCTGCTAATGGTCCCTGGCTAAAGAGCCCCTCAGCTGAGACGAAGCCCTGAGGCTGGTACTAAAAGGTTCTGGAGTAGGGAGGAGGAAGGTTGGGTTTTAGGGAGGCTTCTCGGTGGCTGTATAAAGTACGTGCCCCTGAGATGGGAGAAGTGGAGACACGACTAGAGAGCAGGAGAGCAGGGGCACAGAGGCAGGAGAAAGAAACAGCCGTGAACCAGGAGGACATCATAGGTGAGTAAAGGAGGCAGGTGTGGCGTTGGGGTAACCTGCGGTGACTTATGAGAGAGCCTCCAGCTCTGGAAAGTAGCAAGGTGAGGCCCTTCAATCTTGCCAGTGCTAAAGGAACTCTGTTAGGCAGATGCCATTAGAGCCATAGGAGAGAGGCTGGGAGACGAAACCTGGATAATGTAGGATGTTCAGGGAGGGGGCGTGACAGAGCTTAGCTGAAAGCCAAAGGGCTGGGTTAGGCCTGGACTGTGCTACCTCGCATATGTCAGTGTCTCCGGATGCTGCTGCAAATTTCCCTGAAATCACGGCTGAAATCTGCCCCGCAAGGCTTCAACCAGCTTGGCAGGTTTGCGGAGCAGCTTTGCCAGATCGGGGAGGGGAGAGAAAAAGCCAATGACCAAACAACGTATGTGCTGACAAATGAAATAAAAAAATCCCCTCCATTTCCTGAGGCAGCCCCAGCCTTCCTGAAAGTCCCACTATTCTCGCTGCAAATTGACCTTACGCGAGCAAACGAGGAGTTCTCTCTGCTTTGCATTTGCTTGGCACAAACTGCCAGCCCTGGTTCACACCTGACTACTACCAAGCCGCTGCCCTTTGGTGTTCTAGCCAGCTCCTCCCTGACATCCTCTCCCCACCCCTCGAGCTCAGGTGGCTGCAGCTAACTCACTGCCTGGTTTGCCGAATCTTGATGCAATCTCTCCCTGGAAGCCGCCTGCTTGGGCGACAGCTGTGGGGCTGTTCAGATGCATTAAAAATAAAGCTTTTCAAACCAAAAAAACCCTGGAAACCCAAGTGCTGAAGGGGAAAAATATAATCCTGGTCTCTTCCCTCCAGTTGGCCCTGAATAAGCAGAAAAACTCTTTAGATGCAATAGCCAGGAAGCTCCCCCCCCGCTTACAGTTTTCAGTGTATTTCAGGGTGGTGAATAGTGCTGGATTGGGAGCCTCTGTCTAAAGCCCCCATTGCTGTCATATTAATGTAGCTGGATGCTCGATCCCTGCACAGAACTGGTTCAGTAGCAGGGCGGGCTTACTCCTGATCTGGTGAGGCCACCTCTAGCCCTAACTGTCCTGTTTAGCGACCTAGAGGTTCTCCCGGTAGGCGTGTTCCCCCATCACCCTGGTCTCTGAGCATCATTCTTCACTCCCGAGCCATGCGGCTTCCCAGGGATAAGAACTAAACGCTGCCAGACATCTGGCAGGGCAGGTACAGAGGAGTTGTTAGGATGACATAAGTCAGAAGCACCACGCTTATTTTCTCCCCTTCTGCTCACTAGGAGCATTATCATGGCACAGTGAATTGGCCTTGGTCTTTTTCATTTTAAACAGTTAACGTCCGATAGATCTGCTTTTGGGAAAGTCTGTCTCCGTAGGGATTTGGGGATTTACCCCAGTAGTGTAGAGGAGCTGAGGGCTCCTGGGATTGTGTAAAGAAAGGAGTTCAACAGCCAGACTCGACAGGAGGTGAAGCCTAAACTGTGAGATCCCTGGGCTTTCTTGCTAGGGATGGGTAAGAGTCTAAGGAAGGGCGGGGGAAGCTACTTCTTCAAATGCCATTCTCATTAATCACGTTGCAAGGAAAAGAAATCAGATAAAATCATTAAAATTACAGATGGCTAGATTAGGTAATTAGAATTTAGGCTGAAACAGATGTTTGTAATTAAGTGTTTATTTCATTGAATGAAATCCAGATTGTAAAGTCTATTTCACAGGATTTTAATGGTTTTAATTCTCTGTGTTATGTTTGGGGGCAAATATACAGATGACAATGTTTCAAGAATGATTCCCTTTCACCCCTCCCAAACCTGCCTATAGTCCTCGGAGAGCAGCTTGACTTTAAACATGGCCTTGACGTGAGAGATTTTGCTAAATAAAACAAAAATCTTCTCTTTAAACTATGATGGATCTCTTTGTGTTTCTGTAAATATGTCTACACTGCAGCCGGAAGCCAGCATCCTAGCCTGAGTAGGCAGACGGAAGCTAGCATGCTAAAACGAGCAGTGTGGACCTCACGGCTCGGGTGGCAGCTCTGACCCTCCAATCTCCTGGGTCCATGCTTGGGTGGCTATCCCGAGCCTCCGCTGGAGCCGCACCATCCACCTGGTTATTTTTAGTATGATACCTCGAGCCCTGCTAGCACTGCCTACCCAGGCTCTGGGGCTCACTCCCAGCTGCACTGTAGCTACACCCCACAGGGCTAGATTTGGGGGGGTTTAGCCGCAGCCCTGTGCTGCAGCCGGTGAGGAGCTGAGCCGTGCCAGGGGGCAGAATTGAGGGCATCCTGCCTCAGGAAGATACAGCGCGTTCTGGTATGCTGTGTTTGTGCCGGGCGGGGGAGGGTAACTTGTGCTCCCCACTAGCCAGCTGGCTTGTGCACTGAAGGGGGCAGAGCTATGGCTTTGGGTGCTCCTTGTCCCAGGGTGCGCCATACTCACTCCTCATGCAGCTGATGACACGTAGAGGAACACAGCTCTACCCCTTACTCCCTCTCTGGGGAGTTGCTCCCCTGGTTTTCCAGCCATGCAGTGATATCCCTGCAAGATATAGGGGGAGGCTCTTTACTCCCCTACACCCACACAATCATGTGAGTAGGAACCACCATCAAAACCGTTGGGTCTTTCACATGCAGTGTTGTGCGGTCGCTGTTCACCACAGAGGTGGCACAAAATGACAACGATCAGCACAAATCAAGAATGCACAAAAGCGAGAGACGCATGTTAATGTGCAACTTGTTTTTTGTTTTTTTTTAACGTCAGAACGAAAAAAGCCATGTCTTTTTTAAATGACTCTTCTCAAAGGAAGAGGAGATTTGATAAGGGGTGGAGAAGAGAGAGGGATTGGGGAAGCCAAAGTGAATGAGTTTTAAACCGGGAAGATCGGCTAGCAGCTGTGCTACAGTGAAATGCAACTTAATTTTACATAAGCATCTTCCATGCAAACTGTATCCCAATTTGCTTGACTGAGTTAAATACAGTTAACGGAGTTTACAAATAAATAATGGCAGACGGAAATAGCAATTAGGAGGCATAGGCGAGGGAGACAATATTGTGTTTGGCTGAGATTTGAAACGAGCCGGAGAGCTGATGAGCCGGAGAGAGACACAGAAAAGACTACTCCAGATGGCCGAAGCAGCAGAGGAGAAGGCTCTTGCACCAACAGCCATAGGAAGAAGTGGAAGTGGCATAGAGGATTCTGATACTAGGTGAGCAGAGGGAGCGAGGAGAGGACTCAAGCAGAATACAGTTCATGATTTTGGATAGGGCAAGTCCATAGTGGGCTTTAAAAGCATGTTCGTGAAATAAAGGGGGGAGCTGGTGAAGACGTATGAGGGTGGGTGCTGACATCTTTTTGTGCATGTTGCAGTATTGCTGTCCCCCAGGGTTTAAAAGCCCTGAATCAGGCTCCTCAAAATCATGAAACTGGCATAGACTCGTAGTTCTGAGCCCATGTGGATAGGGAATGGCTGGTCTGATACACAGCGTTAGAATTGGAAATCAGGTGCTTCCAAGGAAAGCTGTAAGTAGAGAAAAGAGAGAGGGAAGTGTAGGGCTTGGGGGATGGGGGAGGATCCCCTTAGCAGAAGAAGTCACCCCTGACAGCAAACCAAACCAAAAAGGGCATGTTTGAAAAGGGAAGTGTAACGCCAGAAATACCAGCAAATTGTCTGAGGCTAAAGAGTAAAATATTCCAATCAATAACGTCAAATGCTTCACTAAGATCTACAAGCCTATTGCTTAGTAGCTAATAAGAGATCATTAGCTGCTCAAAGAGAGGGGAAATGAAAACCCGACCAGAGACAACTGGGGCCAGTTTTCAGAGCTGGGGTAAGGGGATAGAAACTCCCGATGTCAGCGGAGCTGCATCTTCATACAGAATTTGACCTGTCGCTACTGATAAGGACCCTGAGACAGCAAAGCACACGGGTAAGTCCCAGTGAAGTTAAGCATGTGCATATGTGCTTTGCTGAACAGGAGCCAAAGGATGGAGAACTTCTAGTTTCAGTAACAAGCAATGGAGCTAGGAGTGCAAGGAGATGGTTTGAGTCAATAGGGGTGAGGAGGGAGGATAAATGCAGCCCTGGAGGGGAATGCCTAAGAGCAGATGTGACTATTTAGGGAGAAAGTTGGAAGACTTATCGCCAAACACAAAGGGATAGGCAGAGAGAGATGGCATCTGATGGTTCAGACAGGGGGACTGGGAATCAGGATGCCTGGGTTCTATTCCCAACTCTGCCGCAAACGCCTGTGTGTCCGTGGGCAAGTCACTCATCCTCTTCTGTGCCTCAGTTTACTCTTCTGCACAGTGGAGATAACGATACTTACCGACTCGCCAGGCATGGCCTGAAGCTCAGTTAATCCATAGTCAGAAAGTGCTTTGGTCGCAGAGCGGTACCGACAACAGGGTTCATCGCTATTGCAGATGAGATCAATCAGATCCCAAAAGTACGAATCACGCATGATGGTGGCTACTCACGTCACTGGATGCGCTCCTGGAAAGTGCTCACATACTGTGGTGAGGAGGGTGGTGTCAGAACATACACAGACTAGAAAAGGGAGAAAATTCGACATCATATTAGGTGGGGTGATGCCAGAAATACCAGCAAATTGTCTGAGCTCCATCTACCTTGATAGAACAAATGTGAGAGACGTTGAGGGGTGGAAGATGGAAATGGGGGATTACTGGCATTATTAGAGCTGATGGTTAGGGTTTGCTAGCACTAAGCATGGCAGCGTTAGTTTTTCATAGTGTCTGCATGTACATTTCAAAGCCCTGAGTTGCTCATTAACAACCTGATACCAGACCATTGGAGGCAGTTGGACTTTCACTGTTGACTTCAGCAGGGGTAGGCGCAAGCCCTCGTGGGTTAAATCTGGCTCACTTTATTCACACAGGTGAGGCGGTGGAAGCCAAAGGGTCTGCTTAACAAGACGTTCCCCCCCTTGGGGTGACTGGGAAGTGAATAAATGTGATCAGGTAGATATAGTTGAACTGTAAATGCCCACATATGGGGGAAGGCTCAACAAGCTAAAGAGCAAATATGTTGTTGGATGCTGCAACGGTAGAGCGGAGACTCTTTGAAGAGGGAGGTAGGAAAAGGGAGCTTTGACAGTAATGAGATGTGGCAACCAAATACCAGTGCAGTCAGGAAGTGACGATAATTGAAAGTGAAATCTTAGTCATAACAATGAAGGGGAGATAGAAAATGACCGGTTGTTAACTTGATCAGAAACATCGAAACAATCGCGCATGGGGAACGTAACGCTCCGCATGAGACAAGATGGTAAATAGAAGTGATTAGAAGTAAGTGGGTCGAAGAGGGGACAGTCAGCATGGATTCTGAAATCTCCTCTAGCAATAATTCTTTTAGAGGGACGACCGGCAGTAGAAAAGGGGACCAGATAATTATGGTAAAGGGACTAAGAGGCCAGTGTGGGGACGGGAGGACATAGAAGGGAAGGGAAGCAGATAAGTGCAGAAGGGAGGAAAGCGAGGATGCGAAGGGCAATAAGAAGAAACTACCCGAGATGTGGAGGGTAAGGTAATAAGCATGAGAAAAGGAGGAGGAAGTCCAAGGAATGGACTTGAATCAGGAATGGCAACGTGAGTTACGCCTATCACAATGATTGATGTGGAGATGCCAAAAGAATGATGGTTAAAGGAGTCTATGGGCCTGATTCTCCGCTGCCCTGCCCTTGTGCAAAGACTAAGAACGTAAAGGCCATACTGGGTGAGACCAATGCTCCATCTATCCGTCTTCTGATAGCAGCCAGTGCCAGAGGCTTCAGAGGGAATGAACAGAACAGGACATTATCCAGTGATCCATCCCCTGTCGTGCACTCTCAGCTTCTGGCAGTCGGAGGTTTAGGGACACCGAGAGCATAGAGTTGCCTCCCTGACCATCTTGGCTAATAGCCATTGATGGACCTACCCTCCATGAACTTACCTAGTTCTGTGCCAAATCAGAAGGGTAGCATTTTATGCTCGCTTTGCACAAGCATGAGTAACTGCCCAAGGCACAGGGCACTGGGCAAACTTGTCTAGCTCTTTCTCACTAACCCCGGCTCAGATTGTGAATGGGATGTGAGGCAAGGTTAGCTCAAGGCATGACAGAGATGGTAGGGTAACTGTAGCTCCATGGTGTTGAATGGAGTCACTGTAGGGTGTGTGAGCAGATATAAGCTTCTACACTGGTGAACAAGCCCTACTGGTGTACTGTATGGGTGTGTAGATTTATTTTACAATGTGTGTGTAATTGTGTGCACACGTATGGCAGAAACAATGGACTTGTTCCTTCAATAAGTGCAGGTTGGGTCTTGTTTAATTTTCCAACCTTTGGTGCTGCTCCTCTGAGCTCCCACCTCTCTCTCTTCTGTCCACAGCTCTCCTCTGCCTTATTGTTTGATGCCGTTTATGCCGTGGTGACAGCGGTGCAGGAGCTAAACCGGAGCCAGGAGATTGGTGTGAAACCGCTGTCCTGTGGATCTGCACAGATCTGGCAACATGGCACCAGCTTGATGAACTACCTGAGAATGGTGAGAAGTGACTGAAGTTTGCTGATTTATCTGTATCCACCCCCTAACTGCCAGGAGCAAATGTCATGCGCACATGAACGTGTGTGAGATGATGCCCCTGCAGTCAAAGCACAGGATACCAACCTGTTTGAAGGTAGCGCTGCGAATGAAGGAGACAGCCATGAGAGAAATGTTTGTAGCCGGCCTAGGAACTACGTGAAAGTCACCAACTTTCAGGCTTTGTTGCAAACACAAAGATCAGCAAGCTTTGTGAATGTTCCCTAGGTCCCAGTTTCAAGTGAACTTGAGCTGATTTATGGTCCCACCTTGCAACCAGAAGAAGCTCAGATATTGTGAGGTTTCAGAGTGGTAGCCGTGTTAGTCTGTATCAGCAAAAACAACAAGGAGACCTTGTGGCACCTTAGAGACTAACAAATTTATTTGGGCATAAGCTTTCGTGGGCTAAAACTCATCTGATGAAGCTTATGCCCAAATAAATTTGTTAGTCTCTCAGCTATTGTAGATGAGTTTCTCCTGCTGGGGTGGATGAGTTGGACTTTTTTGAACGTAGGGTGTTGTGAACTCATATAGATCCAAAGTAACTATGGGTCAAAACAGAACCCCAGGTCTGAACCCCTCAGATTCCTCGAGAGTTTCAAGTTGAAGTCCCAGAAGTGAACATGACGTGTGTTTTTTGGTTCCAGTTTGAACATTTTTTTTCTGGTTCTGCTTTGGATGCAACTAAAATCTCATGAGAACAGCTATTCTCATGAGATTTCATCCCAAGATGGTAGAAGACTCACTGATGTGGCTGTGGTCTCGACATCTGACCCCTTCCCCCCACACACACCTTAACCTACTCCTGATTTAAACACCACCTCATTGCCCCATCCCTAATCAAATGTTCACACAAACGCCCGCAACCCCAAAATGACAGAGCTTCTCCTGGACCTTCCATCATTAATTTAGACTCATTGCTGACAAGGTGCTTGAGCAGCACTAAGCAGCATTTAAATCCGCGGTGTGGGATTTGACTCTCGTCATGAGATTCTTTGCAATGTGACCCCCTGTTAACACAAGCTTTGTGCAGTGCAATGGCATGGCACAGTTTGCCACAGAATCCCCAGCCGCCTATTTCAATGTGACACAATTAAATACTCACTTCTGCAGTTGAGCAATGTGAAGCCTTGGGGCTGTGGAGATGGAATGAGGTGACAGGGGCGGGCAGGCTGGAGCGCGGCTAAAAAGGCAATGAATGGAACCTTCATGAGAAATGGAATTCTGGAAGCCTTGCAACTTACAAGTCTTCGTTTTGTTTGGGGATATTTTTCCCTCTTCCCTGTCTCATTTCTACTCCAGGCAGATTCTGAAAGCAATTAGAATTGTCCCATGGAAATACTGTTTATACTCCCTCCCGGTGAATAGATGTCAGAGCTCCACAGTTCTGTCCTAGCTAACCGGGTGAACAGCAGCCACGCGCAGGCTCTGCTCAAGACTATAAAGGGGAACGATCTCAATTTGGTGCTGTAACTCACTCTCTCTTGGACAGGTAGAATTGGAAGGTCTCACCGGCCACATCGAATTCAACAGCAAAGGTCAACGGTCGAACTATGCCCTGAAAATCCTGCAGTACACACGACATGGCTTCAGACAGGTAAGATTGGCCCCGCAGGCCTCTTCCTAGGGTCTGAACCTGCCAGGTGCTGAGTGCCTCCTGGGAGGTACTGAGAACCAGTCCCCACCTCAACTCCCACTAAAGTCAGTGGGAGTGGAGAGTACTCCTTGTCTTGCACAACCTGGCCCTTAGCAACGAACAACCTCAATGCTGCTTTTAGCTGCAGTTCTCTCATAGTTCATGGCTTGGAAGGAAGTTTACAATGAAACCCTGTGTTTCCCTTTGTTAAGAGACCACCCCAAGGCATCTCCAAGCATTTAAGGGACCACCTCTGCAGCATGACTAGCAACACCCAGCATCAGCCCCAGTGTGACAGCAGCCCTCTCTCCTAGAGGATAAGATTCAGTGCCTACAAAGCATGTCCTGGGTGTACACACACACGCACACACACACACACACAGGCCATGTCTACACACAAACTTGCACTGGTTTAAACTGGTGCAAACTGCTTTGTGGACACACTTATTTCAGATTAAGAGTGGTTGATTTCAGTTAATCGTAAACCTATCCCTAAATGATTTGGAGGAAAGTTACATGAGAAAGTTTTAGCAGTTACACAGGTATAGTTATACTGGTTTTACCCATTGTGTAGACTCTCTTATTTTCCTATATGAGTGGCTTTTTTTTTCCAGTTTAAGTTAAACCCATTGTCAAGAGACATCAGCTACACCAAGAAAGGCCCTGTTATTAGACCAGGCTGAGAAATGGTTTTCCCATCCTGTGAAAATGTTCAAGATGTCAAAATTTCCCCCCTCCCAAATCAGGATGAAAAATAAAAGTCTCCACAATATTTGTGAATCAAAAATCTGAACCTTTGTTTAGTTTGGGTCAATGGAAACATGTCATTTTTGATTGTGGCCATTTTTTATGTATTTAAAACTTTCAAAACGAAAAGTCGATTTGAACTGGACAATGAAAGTCGACTAAATAAAATCAGTCAAAACTATAACATTGAAACAAAATATTTCAGTGGTTCCGACTGAATCAAAACTTTGGGGGATTTTCCTTTTGTGGGAAATTTTGAAATTTCAGCCTTTCGTTCCAGTTTGGAAAGATTTTTTCCCCTCCCCCAAATATCAGAATTTCCCGTGGAATAGACATTCTGGTTCCTGACTAGCTGTAATAATCATCGCCTGAAACTGCTCGCCGATCCCTCCCGTACCTGCTTCTGTATTGGTGATGGGGGCTAGCTACTGTTCTCCTCTCTGTGTATTGCTCATACGACCATCCCCTTCTGTTGGGGGACAGTCTGACTTTCATTAGTTTTCAAACCTGGGTGCCTATATAAGCAGCCAGGCTTTCAGAAGTGCTGAGCACTCACAAATCCCACTGGAGTCACTATGAGCTGCAGGAAAGCAGCACCTTTGAAAATCAGGCCACTTCTATTGATGGGCCTCAGTAAGGATTTAGGAGCCTAACTTTAGGCAAGCCATTTCGCTCAGTGAGTCTTTATGGAAACCTGGGCAGGGGTGGCTTAAGAGTGGCCCCATAGAGGAGATGACTCCTACCAACAGCAGGTGAATCCCTCCACACACACACTTGGTACCTCCCCATTGGCTGGACTCTCTTGAAGATGGAGGATAACCGGGCAAATGCAGAGCAAAAGGAGTCTTGTTTCAGCCTGAGCAGAGGCTAGTTAGTGCACCAGGAAAGGCTCCCCGCAGACACTGATCAGTGTGTATTGGTGGAGGTACCAGAATCCGAATCACCTGGAGCTTCCTTTTCTTGTTTGCTTGCTTTTCTGCAAGAAGCACTTCATCCTTCCAGCTCATAGTGACTTTTTTTGATTGAATTAAAGAATTTGTGCCATGCATGAGACATCTGCAGCCTCCACAGTCCCTTAAGTGGTTAGTCCTTGGCATACTAAATGCACCTTATTCTCTCATGCTCTTGCATTGACACTTGGTCTGCCCTTCGTTCACTCTCTTATGATTGCAGCAAAGTGCTCGTTCATCCCCACCTCCTCTACCCTTGTCGTTCAGCGGCCCTCAACTCAACCCTGGTTCGCTGTCTTGTGCTCTCATGATGGTCACCTGATGCCACTATATCTCCTGCAGAGTCGGCTTTTTGATTGCTACAGCCCTAAGCTGACAGAAGGAGAAACTGGCCAGTGAGATTCCTTCCCCCTCCATGCACGGACACAGCGGGTATGGCTACATAGCAGGTGGGAGGCACGGTTGCAGCATACCTGAGCCCCACCCACACTGCTAGCTCGATGAAAACTAGCTCAGGAATGCTAACACATGCTGTCCCAGTTGCAGCATAGACATTCCCCAGAGGGACTTCACACCAGACCCTTTGGTTGCAGAGTCATTGCAAGATCCAAGGAGCAATGAGTTGCACCAGACTCTGTGCATTTGCTGCACTCAGAGGTGACTAGGGGTATTGGTATATTTCCAGCTTTCAACAGAGATTCAGTGCTGTGTCTCTGTGGTTCTCTTTATGGACCTCCTGGTTCTGCAGCAGAGCAGGAACCCACCACTTAATTCATTAGTGGTTGAACTAGTTACTCGACCCTTCTCTTTTGCTCGTTTTTGTTCTCCTCCCACATTGGTATTCTTGTCGTTCTAACTTTGGCAGGAAGATAAAATGGGATAGGGTGGAGATGACTTACCTCACCATATTAAGAACATGGCAATTGCCAAATTGGATCAGACCCATGGTCCGTTTAGCAGAGTACTCTGTTTCCAACAGCCAGTGCCAGATGTGTATAGTGAGCTGCAGGAAATCTTACAACAGTAGATCTCAAAGCACTTTACAAATAAGATATATTATCCCATAATATAGTTGGGGAAACTGAGGCATGACAAGGGGACATGACTGCTCGACATCACCCAGCAGGCCAGTGGCAGAGCCAGGAATAGAACCTGGTTCTCTGTCCAGTGCCCTAGCCACTGAGCCACACTGCCTCTATTTCACACCTATCTATTTTTAATAAATAATAAAGAAGTGCATGTTTATTTAGGAGAGAGCCTGGAGAGGAAAGGGGGATTTCAGCTGAGGTTTGCAAGGAGGTGTAGAGATTCCAGAGGGAGGCTGTGCCACATGGCAAGAGCTTCAGAGGAGAAGGGTCCCACAATGGCAAGATTGTCGAGTGGAGCAGAGAGGAGGACAGTGGTGGAAGCCAGGTGCCAAACTCAGGCGGGATGATGAAGTTGATGGAGCTGAACCTGCTTACACCAGCTTGGAACTTGGCCTAGGCTCTGTAGGACTGGATGAAGCAGCTCCATGGAGGTCATGTTTTCTGGGAGAAAGCAAATCTGATATATGAAGCAGACTAAGGAGCCTCGGAACTGGGGTCTCATCTTTAATATTCCTATCTGGGCAGCTCACTGAGAAGTTACAGATCAGCCCAGTGGAAAGAACCCTTGTCTCAGAGACCACCCCTTGTCCAGATGTTTGCCAGCTGGAAGTGCCTCATCACAGAACAAAAGCAGCGACATCTTACCCATCTCTGCCTGGGACCCGGCCTCAGGAAAGTTCTTATGTTGCTGCAGCAGCTACTTTTAGCCTTGGCTGGAACGCTGCCTGCCAGTTTCTACCTGACGGCTCTGCTCTGACACTGCCTTCAGCTCCCTCTGAGTGAGCAGGGAAATGGGATGTCACTTCCCACACGGAGAAGTCTCTTACAGCATCAGTGCCCTTTCTAGCCATTTCCCTAGTCCCACTTGTTATGAACAAAAGTGACAGATCCAAACCCGTCCACGCTAACAAGAGTAGCCATTAGGCAGGAGCCGGGGAGAGAAATGGCTTTACAAACCAACATGATTGCTATATTTTTTAATACATTTTAAATGTGAGGGAGAGTTTTGCCATAAATATGCAGATCCTTCTGAATCTGTGTTTTGCTGAGAGCTCTGCAGTGCAGTTTTGATTGCATGAAAATCCCGGCTAGTCTTACGGCTGTGTTCCAGCTCCTGGAGAATGACTGACATGATAAAGATTTTGCCATCAGTGAGAAATCTCTTTTAGGGTTTGGAATGGTGATGCTCTTGGTCTCAGGAAATTAGAGAGCTCTGTGGAGCTCAAAAATTCGTCTCTGTCGCCAGCAGAAGTTGGTCCAATAAAAGATATCCCCTCACCCACCCTGTCTCTCTTCTAGGGTTTGGAGACTCATTTTCCATGATGCAAAATAACTTTCTATGTGTTGAACAAAGCTGGTAAATGGTCCAGTCACATGTTTCACACACCCAGGGTCTGCCTGCAGATGACAGTGTTTAAACATGCTGCTGCAATACAGTATCAAGGTGTAAAGAGCAGTTCTGCATGCAGAGCAGTGACTGGATAAGAGGCGTCCCGGGGTTCCCTGTTTGTGTATCAGTAATGCTAGATCAAGCTTGCTTGGTCTCCAAGTAGCGAAATGCTTTGCCTCGCTTTTCCCTAATGGCCAGTGCTGCAAACGTCCCCCTGGAAGTCATGCTGGGTTCTTCTATCTCACAAACCCTCACCGAAGAAAGGATTTTGACTTGAATTACTTCTGTTCACTGCCATTGTCTCCTAAGTACACCCATCCAGAAACAGAGATGGTGCCGTGTGACTTACGTGACCAATCCCAACCAGGCAGCATACATGGCATGTCCCAATGTGGAGAGTCTGATAGCACAGCACAAAGCAAACGGGATTCATGAAAGATCTCATCAGAACCTTGAAGAACCAGTGCATTCTTGAAAATCCCAGTCTACTGGGAGCAATAGGTGGAGCCAGGAAAGGGCAACCTTTTCTACAGCAGGTTATGCAGGATAGGCAGCTAAGTAAGTGGCCTGCTTTTCAGAGGTATCCCGCATCTCCCCTTGGAGTGAAGCTTTGCAAACAGCCCACCAGTGAGAGGTGATTAATTACTCCAGGTTATGCTGACAAGGCACGTGGACAATGGAAAGCCCTGCTGATGTCGGCTGCCTGGTCACAGTGTGTGGTGTCCTTAAATAAACCATCCCCTGGTTTGTATTCCAGTGGCCGCATAATTCCTCAGCTGGGCCTCTACCTCTGAGCTGGATGAGGCAGCCCCAACCTGCACCTCTTACCTGGAGGTCAGGCCATTGCCCAGAGGGCATATTAAGGTTAAGCAGGGCCCAGATCCACCCAAGTTACAAGCCCTCCAAGCAGGCTTTTATACGCTGCCTGCCCCATGCTCAGGCTCTCCCTTTCAGGCCCCCAAAACATGTCTTCCTCCCACTCGAAACATCCCAGCCCACCAGCCTCACCAGTTCTTCTGGACCCCCTCCAACCGTGGAGCCCAGTTCCTGCCCAGCTGGGTACCTCTCACCCAAGTAGGAGGTGCCGGTCCAGGTTTCTGAAATTCAGTGCTGGATCCTGCCAGGTGCTGAGCACGCCTTCAGTTCTCAGTGTTTTCAAGTGGGAATCAAGGGCCCTCCAACCCCAGCAGCAGTATAAGGCTTTGAGATTAGAATAGCTCTAGTGAGCTGCTGATTATTCTCCAATTTTCCTCTTCTCAGCCAACCGTGGGAGAAATTCCCATATTATTATATATTGAATAAATAAATGAATAGTTAGAAATCATTTAAGTAAACCCACCACTCAGGAGCAAACACTTGTGTCCTGGAGACAAACTGCTCCCAAGGGTCAAATTAGCTGACTTCTGTCTAGTGTTGTTTGAAGCATCCTTGTTGCCTTTTTAACAGGCTCATGCTCTCTGCCCATGTCTGTCTCTTGCAGCCACAGGGGCTTCCAGCTCATCAGCTTTGAGAGAAAATTCACCAGAAGTTGAAGCTGATCCAGATTTCAGCCAGCAAACAAATTAGAGACTCTCAGCTTTTCAAACTCCTCGTTGCTTTTGGGCAAGAGAGCCAGGGCATTAAGTGTTTAACTTTTAATATATTTATGTAATGCACTGAACGCATTCCCGTATTTAGTTTAACTTGTGGAAATATTTCCCCAGCTGTACGAGAGCCCTCTGTTCACGAGATGCCTGATAAGGCAGAAGCTCATTAGTGTGTGTCTGGGATCTGGAGATCTGACAGGGGCTGACTTTGTACATTTCTTTTCGCTTTCTCTCCCCCTCCCACCCTTTAGAAAGCATTGTAGCATCTCTCTGGGGTTTAGATTAAACCCTGGGGACTGAGATTTGGCACTTTAAAAGGGGGAAGACGGGGTATGTGTTGTAGGTGGTCCCGAGGAGAGGAAGGAAATTTGGATGGGGAATTAATGGCAAGACTGGGATTAGAATCCACCAATCTTCACAGCCTCACCTCCAGGAGACACCACATTCCCTCCCTGTGTGGATGTGTCCAATTATCCACTTCTGTGCAAAAAGGCTTCCAGGCCTTAACATAGAGTGTTGGGGATGGAAGGGAGGGTGCCTAATTGGTATGCTGATGAGATGCAGATGAGCTGACAGATCAGAGACCCTCTGTAATTACCGCCACTTCAACCCATCAACCCCTTTTAGCATATAAATGGCTAAGCAGCTGCCTCAGGACCTGTGCTCCTCCCTACCTACTCCCCGCCCCAGCCTGGTTAGGGTTCTGGGCCTGATCCTGCAAAGGAATGAGTGCCCTTGTCTCCCATGGACTTCCTTATAGTCTAAGGTACTCAGCACCTCATGGGAGGCTCTTAGCAAAGGATTAGGCCCTCAGTGGACAACTCCTGCAGGTTATTGCCACAGCTAAGGAACGGGTCTGAGGCCCTGAGAATGGGGGTTGTCACCCTGGCCGGGGAATGGGGTGGGGGAAGGAATGTTGCCCTAACTGAGGAGTGGGCAGAGGTTGCCCCAAGGGGAGAGAAGGCAGGGAGGACCCTGGCTAGGAGGTGGGCCGGAATGGCGCCAGGGCTGGTCACATTAGTGGGAAGTGGGCCAGGGAGACCCACAGGTTTGTCACGTGTGACTGTTAGTCATACAGGTTTAATAGGTGACCCTCCACAAGTTACCTGCCAGCCCCTCTGAACATGCTAGACAGCTCATTGTCCTGCAATCAGGGGTCTTCCAGCCTCCTTTAGAAGCAGCAGGCCTGGCAGATTTGTGCAGCCACTTCCAAGTTTCTGTTCTGCAAGGGATTCTAATCCCCCTCTCTCTTTGGGCTGATAAGGAGCCTTTGCCAAGTGCCTAATTATGTCTCTTGCCGGAAATCTCCCCTACCTGTTAGCATCGACAAGGCTCTTCAAATGCAAACTCTCTTTCTCGGGCATGAGAAGGGTGCTTGTTGGGGGGGTGGGGTGATGAATGAACTCAGCAGGACGCTGCTTGCTAATCAGAGCTCAGAGGAAATCCACCTTCATTGCGCTGGAGGTGCCTAGCTGTTTCAAGGCATCCATATTCAGGGCCAGCTTTACCCTGGTCCCTAGTTGCAGGGGTGAAGATGGGGGTCGGGGGAGCTTGTTGCCTCAGGAGATTACAGAATGGTCTCACCAGGCCATCTCTCCCTGGCATCACCTGCTGCTCAGGCCTGCGGGGAGCCGCCGAAAAGGCATGTCATGAAAATCCTTTGTTCCAGTGGTGTTTTGTCACCTTGTGCTTTAAGGGGTTGGGAAGCGTGCCGAGCCCTATCAACCAGGGGAGTTTAAGGGATTGAAGGAATGTGAACAGAACACCATGCTCATCTCATGTGAGCTGGCGGCCATTTTCTGTGGAGATGATAAATCTGTGTTGGTGTCGCACATTCCGATAACTCCTTTGTGGGGTAGCGAAGTCAAGAGACCGTGTCTGCCCAGGGAGGTTAGGGAGGGATGCAGTCAAGGCTGCTGTCTTGTTCTTCGCAGGTTCAGCTGCCCTGTCTGGATGCACGTTATTTGTATCACAGTAATGCCCTGAGGCCCTAACAGAGGTCAGGGCCTGAGTATGGTAGGTACTGTACATTCACCTGGTAACAGACAGTGCCTGCCCAAAAGAGCTTACCATCTAAATAGGCAAGACAGACAAAGGAAGGGCAATTATCCCTATTTTACAGAGGAGGAAACTAGATTAAGTGACTTGCCTCAGGCCACACAGGGAGTCTGTAGCAGAGCCAGAAGTTGAATCCGGGTCTCCTGAGTCCTTGCCTAGTCAGGGTACATCTATACAGCCCATGGCAGTGAGCCTCCCAGACTCAGGCGTGTGGGACTCATTCTATGTAGCTATGTAGACGCTGCAACTCAGGGTGGAGCTGGGGCTCTGAAGCCTAGGGTAGGGGGTGAGCCTCAGAGCCGAGCCCCAGCCTGAGAAGCAACGTCAAAGCCCTTTCCAAACAGTTATTTTTAGCACGGTAGAGTGAGACCCGCACGCCTGAGTCTGTCGACCCAGGCTGGGAGGCTCGCTGCCACAGACTGTGTAAACATATCCTCAGGGTCTTAATCACAAGGCCATTTTACCCAGTTGTGGATAGGGCATCTGATTGTTTTCTGAGGTGTATTGAAGAGATTTTGTTGGTGGTTCTTTGTGTATATAAAAACCATATATACATGGATATAAAATCATAGATATATGATTAAAATTACCTTGGCATCTGCATTTGAGAGCGAAAAGATCTGAGAATCCTAGTAATCTTCCAGTACATTAAACTTCAGAAACACTGAGCATTGTGGGGAGTCAATTAGTGCCATTACTGTACCATCAAGGGAGTCAGTACCAAGCACAGCACGGAGTGGGAATAACCTTGGCATATCGATGTATTTAGCCTCAGTGCTATGCTACAAGAAGGGTCAAATCATCTGTCATGCCAGAGGAAGAGGAGGCAGTCAATTACAGCATGCCAGCGGGGAAGGGAAGAATCTGACAACAGCAAGGGTTGTTAAAATTAAAGATAATCTGTCACTAATCTCCAGTTATCAGATCTGACAAAATAATGCATTACTGAGAACTGATCGCTATCTGAGAGAAGCAAGAGGGGAGGGAATATTGTCTGGTCGTTAGAGCAGGTGACTGGGGCCTTGTGCTAAAGTCCAGTGTAGCTAAAATCCATCCTGTTATGCCAGTGAAGCCCGAGTTTAAGGGCTTGATCCTGCATCTATAGAAGTGAATGACAAAACTCCCATGGACTTCAGTGCAGTGTCTGCCCCAGACTGATTACTGAACTCAGCCAAGGCACAATGAAAGCCGTTTCAGTGCATCTATATTAGGGGGTGGCACAGATGTAACTAGATTGATTTTGAGTTAAATCGAGACTGATTTTCTAATAGAGGTCAACAAGGTCTAGATCGGGGTGGGCAAACTTTTTGGGCCGAGGGCCACATCTGGAAATAGAAATAATATGGTGGGCCATGAATGCTCACAAAATTGAGGTTGGGGTGCAGGAGGGGGTGAGGGCTCTGGTTAGGGGTGTGCGCACCAGGGTGGGGCCAGAAGTTAGGAGTTCAGGGTGTGGGAGGGGGCTCTGAGCTGGGGCGTGGGGGGGTGAGGGTGCCAGCTGGGGGTGCGGGCTCCGGGGTGGGGCTGGGGATGTTTGGTGTGCAGGAGGGTGCTCTGGGCTGGAATTGAGGGGTTGGAGGGCTGGGGCAGGTAGTTGGTTCACAGGGAGAGGTTCAGGGGTGCAGGCTTCAAGTGGCACTTACTTCAAGCGGCTCCCAGAAGCAGCAGCATGTCCCTTCTCCAGCTCCTATGTTGAGGCATGGCCCAGGCAGTTCCCTGCCAATGAGAGCTGTGGGGGCGGCACTTGGGGTAGGGGCAGTGTGCAGAGCAGAGCACCCTGGCTGCCCCTTCATGTAGGAGCCGGTGGAGGGCCATGTCACTGTTTCCAGGAGCCACGTGCAGCAGCCCCCAATCTTGCTCCCCAGCTGGAGCACCAGAGTGGGGCAAGCCCCAGACCCTGCTCCCCACAGGCAACTAAAGGGCCGGATTAAAATGGCTGGCAGGCCAGATCTGGCCCGTGGGCTGTAGTTTGCCCACCCCTGGTCTAGATGCCAAGGACTCCTGGGTTCTATTCCCAGCTTGTGCTCTGTGACCTGCTGCCAATCACTGTGCCTCGGTCTCCCTGTCTGTCAGGCGAGGCTAATGGCCCTTCCTGGCCTCATGGAGGGGCTGTGAGCTTTGATGAGTTAATGGGTACGGCGCACACTGAAATCCTGGTGTGACAAGTGCTTTTCCCGGAGCAGCAAGACTGAAAGGTGCCAGATTGACAGCCCTGGAGCCTGAACTTTCCCCGTGCTATCTGCAGAGCAGATCCAGCATGAGCTACCACACGCTGCCATGTGGTTCCTCTATTCACTCTCCAACCTAGACGTGCCACCTCTAGGGAGCAGAGGGGAAATGCCTTATGTATGGCCCTGATGGGGGGGTGTACCAAGCGCTTGCTGCCCATTGCCTTGGCACACCCTGCCCTAAGAAGGTGTCTTACTGGAAGAGAAGAGCAGTGAGTTTGGACCACCAAGGCTGCCTAGAGAGACATCGCATGATCCGCTGCAGGCAGAACCAGCAAGAGTTGCACCTAGAAGGGCAGGGAGCAAGCAAGGGCCAATCAGGACCTAACAGGCCAAATAAAAAGGCTGGTTGCTTCTACCAGGAGCCAGTTCTAGGTGAAGCCAGGACAGGGAAGAGTGGCTTGCCCTGCACTAATCTGGCTTGGTCAAAGGCCTAACCTCGACGGCACTGGCCGTGGGTCTCCAGGAAGGACAATTGGATATTTTATGGACTTTAACACTCAGGTGGCTATTCAGCATTAATTTGTTTTTCCGCAAATCTGCTCTGCGAGCCCTTTGACAGCCCAGTCAGTCCCTTGCCCCTGTGCAGAGACTACAGACCAAGTCGCCCTGGTTTTCAGTATTTCCAAGCGTTTCTTCCTCACTGCCCCGTTGCCACGTACGACTTGTGCCTCCTTATGATGTGGGGACGGGAGGCGGACGCCACAAACGTGCTTTAGGGGACACCACCTTGCGGTCAGTTAGCATTTTGAGCTGGATTTGAACCAGCATCCTAGAAGTGAAAGAGCTTGCAACCCGTTCCCAGCTCTCTGAGTCACCCAGTCCTTACTTATTAAGGAAGTGTTGCTGTTATTCCAGATTGCATTTGGATTATGAAAATGAGTTGAGAAATGACTCTGGATACACACTGGTTATCAGACATGAGTCATGCTGGCGGAAAAGTACTGCCAAGAAAAGCCACTGACCTCGCAGGGCCAGTTCCTCAGCTGGGGTAAATCAGTGTCACTCGGGTAATTTCAAGGGTGATGCACCAATTTACATCAGTTCAGGATCAAGCCTGTAATTAGAGCTAGTCGGGAATGTTTCGATGAAACGTTGTATGTCAGAAAAAGCAGAATCATTGAAACCAAAACTTTTGTGGAAGCTTCCAATGAACTCAGGGTCAAGTCTTGCTCTGCCTGATTCAGAGCCGGGGCCTGAATCTGGGTATCTCACATCCCCAGTGAGTGCCCTCACCACGGGGGGTCGGTCTGTAAGCAAGTCTCTGTCTCATTCTAATGCATAACAAAAACAAATTTTGAATCCTCCATTTTTTTACTACCTGGAATTCCTGTTTTCCAGCCAGTTCCACCTATAACCTACGTTACCTTCCTCCGTCTCTCTCTCTCTAACATAATTAGATTACACTTGGCACAAAGGGAAGTGGATTTATTCCTACCACCCTGCCAAGCAGTGTCCGAGTCTGCTTGGGTCAGTACTAGGGCATCATGGAACAGAGGACCTTTGCTACAAAGAGTTGCTTGCAGGTGCTCCGAACATTATGGGGTCGTCACCTAGCTATTAGGGCAGCAGTACAAGACAACTCGCCTCAGCAAGGTCAAGGGATTTACTCCACAGTCAGCTTTGCAACATGCCGAGGGCTGGGATCTTATAAGGCTCAGAGAGGCTTCCCAGTGGGAAAGAGACTCTGACAAGGGTGGAATGGATGAGACCTGCTGCCTGTTACAGGACCTTGTTGTGGTATTCTCCTGGACACGCATGTCATGGCGTCAGGTAGGATTTATGTCTCTCTTCCATGGTGTTGGACAGGAAATTGGTTTTAATGCAGTAACACTGAGGTTTGGATAGGGTGGCCTAGTCTCTGTGTAGAATTGTTGGGGTTGATTGGCCTAAGTGCTGCTAATTAATCTTCAGGTGGCAGTGTGGGTGGGGTTCGGGGAGATTAGTCACAGTGCAGTGCTGCTGAGGCTGTCGGTTAGTTTCTAAGCACGTTGTTAAGGTGACACCACATGGCAGGGTTACAAGACGTTCGTGTCAGGTCTGATATTTGGTAATGGAGGCCAGGAGGCTGCGACACTACTTCCTGTAGGGCTTTATCCTCCAAGGATCTCAGAGTACTTGACCATGACTTGAGCCTATTGGCACCCTTTGAGGTCAGTCATGTATTGTGATCCCCTTCAGATGGGTAGCTGGGAGGAAAAGTCACTCGCCCAAAGCTGCCTGGTGAATCAGCGTCAGAACCAGGAATGGAACTCCCGAGGTACAATCCTGGTGAGGAGAAAGCACTGTGGTTTCTATGAGGATGAGTCACAGGTGGGGGTATAGCATTGATCCCACCTAGCTACCTTGGGCTAAAACCACAGGGCCTTGTCTCCACCGGGATTTTACAGTGGGATAGCTCAGGTGCGTAGTTACCTTGTGTTAAAAACACACCAGTGAAGACAAAGCTTTAGTCCTGGTACACCAAATAGCAGTAAGCACCCCATCCCCCTCCTGTGCACCTCTCCGAATCAGGCGCCTGGCTGTGGTCACAGTATAGATGCCTGGATCAACCGCTAGCAATGTGAACCTGGGTGGTTCTTAGCGCTGTGGCGTGTGCCAAGGCTGCCTACCAGCAGGATAATTTCTCTGCCATAATGCTGGTGGGGTGCACTGTAAAGGTAATGGAGCGTTAATAAATATCTTTCACAGGGCTGGCCTGATCGTTGTCAGTCCCAGGAGCCATATGGCGGGCGCGTATGGTACTTTGCACTGTAAATTTCATTATTCTGCTCTTTACAGATTGGCCACTGGCACATTTCTGAAGGACTTACCATGGACAGCAGAATCTTCTCCTCCAACATATCGGATAGTCTCTTCAACACCACTCTCATCATCACCACCATCCTGGTAAGTGAGGGGGTCACCGGCAGTTCCCGTTAGCTCTTCTCCAGCCCGGCGTCTAGGGATGTCAGTCTCAATCAGCCAGGATATTATTCCCTTCTTCCACCCCGCCTCTGCCCCCTGCATTCAGCGCTGCACGCTGATTTCATAAAGAACAGACGATCAAATCTCTAATTACAGCACTGAGGACAATTTATGACAGTGTAATTAAACTCAAGTTGATGTTTCATATGGAAATGATATTTGATGAGTTCAGAAGCAGCTGGGGAGAGGGCTGTGATGGGAATGAGTTGCAATTTTGAATTCATCTCCGAGTGATGTTCTTGTTCCGGATACAGCTGTTAGGTGGGGCGGGAGAATTGTCCCTTCTCTCTATAAAAATTACTAAAAATGAGTGAGATGAAGATAATTGTAATAGACTGGGACTGTGAGGGTGCAGTCACCACCATCCTCACCTTACCAAGTCCTTGTGCTGCTTGCCCCCCATCTTGCCGAGAGTCCACTACCCCCCTGAGGTTTTACCAGTGCCCCTGCTGCTAACACACACACACACACGTGACATACGCTGGGAGCCAGTTCTGTGAGTCCAGATGAGCTCTGCTTGAATCAAGACCCAAACTGCAGCAGACGTGTCCTTATACTGTCTTTTCCTCCCTAACTCTTCAGCCACCAAGCCTGTGACTATGGAAGCCAGTTTGACACACACACACACACACACCACCACCACCACCACCACCACCACCACCCCTTGGGGCTGCTCTAAATAATCTCCAGCTAATTCAAGATTGCTGGAACTGTGGCCACACCCTAGAATGCCCTCTACACCTTGGTAGATCAGACACATCCAGAGAATTCCACCAACACAGGAAGGACCAGGAGCAAGTGTCACAGAACTGCGTATACTTTCTTTACACCACCTAAGGATTTTCCTAGGCAAGCAAAATCCACAGCTGGTACTTGAAGCCAGCTTTTAGTCCCCTCTTGCACCCCAATCCCACAAGGAGGTCAAAGGGACAGAGAAGGACTGAAGATCTGGCCAATATCTTTTGCCAGAGCTCCTGCCTCCCATGGCACTTCCCGGTGAGCCCGCTTCCTCAGCCCCACTTACTGATTCATGCTAAATGCAGCGCTGTTGTGATCCCATGGCTAAGATGGGAATGACAGCTGCCCAGTTTCGATGCAGGAAAACCCTTATTTAATGCTGAAGGAGAACCACCAGGCGCTGGAGGGGAACGACCGCTATGAAGGCTTCTGCGTGGACATGTTGAAGGAGCTGGCGGAGATCCTGCACTTCAACTACAAGATCCGCCTGGTTGGTGACGGGGTGTATGGCGTGCCCGAGGCGAACGGCACCTGGACAGGCATGGTCGGAGAGCTCATTGCTCGGGTGAGTGAGACAGCCTTTATAAGAGTTAAATAATTCAATAGCAAAAGGCTTCAGTGCTTATAAGGGATCATAAGATGATGATGATGATTGTGGTTTTATTCAGTAAATGAGAATCTGACATGAAGATCTGCATTAAAAGGGTTTTTTTCATAATTGTAAATGCATTTTAACTCACTGCGACAGTGTTCCTAGTGGTAAGAGCAGAAATCAGGCCTGATGGATCCTCCTTGCCTTTGCTGCGTTCAGGAATGTGATGTAGTGGTTGGAGTAGGGGCCTGGAGTCCTGAGTAGAGCTGGTTGGAAAATCATTCCACCCCCACATGGAAAATTGCAATTTTTCATTAAAAAGAAAAGCACATTTTGGCAAAAAAAAAAACCCCACAAATTTAGGATTTTCAGACAGAAAGTTTTTGATGGAAACAACAGTTTCTGCAAAAAAGCAGACACTTGATGCAAAAAGTTTTGTTTAGCTAACAATCAAAGTTCTCATAGAAAAACAGTTTCAGCAAAAACTTTTCAATGAGCCCCAGGCTTTGGACCCAGCCCGGGCTCGTGGGGTGAGGGGAGGGATGTTATCTGGTGTTTGGAGCAGGAGGCTAGAAGTCAGGATTCAGGGTCTAGTTAGAAAGGGGCCTGGGAGTCATGACTGCTGGGTTCTGTTCCTAGCTGTGGCCGGGAATGTTGTCCTGTGGGTGGAGCAGGAAACCTGAGGTCTCCGCTGGGTTCTGTTTCTGGATTTGCCAGTAACTCTGCATGTGTGAGCCTGGGCAGTCTGTGTCACCTCTCCACCCTTCAGTTTCCCCCCACTAGCAAAACGGAATAATTATCCTTTCTTCGGGACCCTGAGCCTTAAATAAATATGGTTTGGAAAATGCTTTGAGGTCCTTGGTAAAACCAGGGACATAAGAGCAAATGATGAAGAGTGGTATTATCGAAAGCTGTATTGGTTTGCTCGCTCGCTTGGTGTTATAGGGGTGCTTGTGAGAACTGGAGTGCAGAACTCAGCTATGGAAATCACCATAGCTCCATTAAAATCAGTCTAAGGTAGTTATCTGGCCCCTGTCACTGTAGTAATTGAGTTCCTCACAATCCTTAGGGTTTGTCCACAAGAACATTTAGCTTGCAGCGAGCTGGCTTCGTTAGCCCTCTCTAATCTACTCCTGTTTCAAAGTGGCGGAGGTCAAAGCACACTAACCAGCTGTTAGCACGTGTCAGCAAGGTGCATGCGGCGAGTTAGCGTGTGGCAGACTAGATTCCCGCCTCAGTTTGCCGCAAACTAAATGGTCTTGTAGACAAGCCCTCAATGTATTTATCCTCTCAACACCCTTGTCCCTGTGAAGTAGGGGAAGTACCATTATCCTAAGGCACAGAGTTTAAATGATTTGCCCAGGAAGTCTGTGGCAAAGCAGTTCTTTCAAACTAGCATCCTAACTCCTAAACCATCCATCTTCCCCATGGAGATATGGAAACTGACCCCAGCTGCGATTCTGGCCTCTTCTTTTTTTATTTTTTTTTATTTCTGTCTGATTGTTTGCAAATCCTCTGGGCTGTTGGCAGAGATTTTATCCATCTCTAGCGAGATATAAAACAGCGCCGTGACATTTCTTTTGGAAGGTGCGGAGGAAAGCACACGCAGCAGTGTGTGATCTCTGTAAACAAAGGGAAGAAAGAAACACGCCCGTGACATTTTTGGCCTACTAACCTTGACGGCGCCTCTCTGTTAAATGCTAACTGCTGATTTTTGAGGACATAAGTGTTTGAACCACCTCCGCACAGAAACAAAGTATTTATAACTCATTTAACTCTAGTTCAGGAGGGCTTTTGTTCCTGTGCCAAGAGAATCGAGCTGGAGAAAACAGAATAAAGAGAAATGCATGCTAGGCCTTGTTCTTTTTAGGCCAGAGGCCAGTGGAATCTTTCAGTTGCCTTCAGTGGGCTTTGGTTCAGACCCTACCAGCCAGTGAAGGGGTACTTCCTACACCAGGGGTCGGCAACCTTTCAGAAGTGCTGTGCCGAGTCTTCAGTTATTCACTCTAACTTAAGGTTTCGTGTGCCAGTAATACATTTTAACGTTTTTAGAAGGTCTCTTTCTATAAGTCTATAATATAGAACTAAACTATTGTATGTAAAGTAAATAAAATTTTTAAAATGTTTAATAAGCTTCATTTAAAATTAAATTAAAATGCAGAGCCCCCCAGACCGGTGGCCAGGACCCAGGCAGCCTGAGTGCCACTGAAAATCAGCTCACGTGCCGCCTTTGGCACGCGTGCCAGAGGTTACCTACCCCTGTCCTACAGTATCATGTCTAGTGTTTTTCTCCGGAGCAGCTTCAAATGCCTCTTCCCTTGATAGTTCCCACGGCCAGATAGAGCTCATACTTGAGGACAGTTTATTTTTCCCTGACATTCAGCACAAATGTAATTTCCTTCTTAATTCCATCTCCTTGTTTCTACTCAATCCACCCTCAGCCCACTAGCAGAGGAGATGGGAGGGATGATACTTTTTCTGGGTTTATTCAGCACATGGGCTCTCGTACTGAACTGCACATGTGCCGCTTAGGTGTTTGTGGGGCTCCCAGCACAACAGGATAGTGGTCCGTGACTGGGGCTCTGAAGCACTGCTCGGATGGGATTGGTGTGACCCCAGCCCTGACAGCATGACCTCGCATGCACCGCAAGTGTGAGATCAGGCCTCCCAGAGAATGCCATTTTGAGGAGCCAGCGGCATGACTTTGCCTGCACCATGGAGGCCAGCTCCTGTGGGCACGGGGGGATCCCTGTGCTTTTCAAAATGGCGTCCCCTGTGCGGGCTACTGGCAAAACCATGTCCAGTTTTGTCTCAGTAGCAAACAGGGGACAAACTATTTAAAAACAGGACTGTCCAGTTTCAAACCAGACGAATGGCCTGTCTAGGCACGACTGCTATAGAAATAATAATAATTCACGAGAGACTGAATAATAATTCACTTGGCAGAACTCCCAGTACCTGCACCATTGCACGTCTCTTGCCAGACACAAATTTTCTTACCTTTTTAAGGCTGGGGAGGACCATTATGATTATCCAATGCAAGGAGGGGAGAGGCAGTGGTCCTAGTGGCTAGCAATTGGACAGAGACTCAGGAATCCTGGATTCTATTCCTGACTCTGTCACTGGCCTGCTGGGTGACCTGGGGTTAGTCCCCTCACCGCTCAGTGCCTCAGTTTCCCCATGTGTAAAATGAGGAAAATGCCACTGACCTGCTGTGTAAAGTGCTTTGAGATCTATAGATGAACAGTGCTATGTGAGAGCTAGGTATTATTATTATTTATTGTGAAGTCTGAACTCCTGTGTACTAAAGGCCAGTCACCCAATGTTTGCCAGGAGCTTACTGGGGTGAGCTACACTGCACAGATCACAGTGCTCCAGTGTAAATCATGCCTACACTTGAGGTTTGCACTTGTGCAGCTAAGCAGTGGCTGCAACGCCAGTATAGACAAGGCTTAAGTCAAAGCCACCAAACTTTGCTGCTCACATCCCTTCCCATTCTAAAGGCCTGAAGTATTCCAGTCCCGTGCCTGGATCCCAGCTCCGAGCAATTTGGGAAAAGCAGCTCAGCCCAACTGAAATTAAGTTCACAGCAGCAATAGGGGTTGTACCTCATTAGTATTTAGGATAGAATCTGAGCTCTGGTTTCTCACTGAATTGGACTTAGTCATTTCTGGGCACGCACACACGCATGTATGTGAGGTTTTTTTCCCTCTCTCTTTTAAATAAAACATGCACATTTGCTTAGTGAATAAAACTGCAAAAGTACCTTAGCTTCATGGGGACTGATTTGCAGCCCACCCTCTAATTTTACAGGCAGTTTTACATCTGCAGGTGGTGGTGTTGTTGGAATTTTTGCATCCACAAACTTAAGCACTGATCCTGCAGATGCTTCGTGCTCGGCACCTGAGTGGCCCCATAGATGTCAGTGGGACTACCCTCATGTGTAGAGTTAAGCTCGTGGCTAAGTGTTTGCAGGAGCTGAGCCTTGGTGGCCATCACCGCAAATCGGGCTCTTTAACGCCAAAGAGGTAAGGTTTTTGGAATGTGACTTTGCTTGGTTGATCTGGCAGGACTAGATGAAGAGGAAACTTCCCCACCCATGAATGATTATCAGTAACATCAGGTATCAGAGGGGTAGCTGTGTTAGTCTGGATCTGTAAAAAGCGACAAAGGGTCCTGTGGCACCTTATAGACTAACAGACGTATTGGAGCATAAGCTTTCGTGGGTGAATGCCCACTTCGTCGGGACATGCATCCAACGAAGTGGGGATTCACCCACGAAAGCTCATGCTCCAATAGGTCTGTTAGTCTATAAGGTGCCACAGGACTCTTTGTTGCTTAACACGGGGTAAGATTGTCAGTCAGCCCCTTCTTGGCCCCTGTATGCTGGATAAGAGGGCTAAGGTGCCGTAAAGGAGCCTTAAATAATCCATATCTGGCCAGGAGAGGATTTTCCCAGCATAGTCCCTGTGGATGACAGAGGGAAGGCTGCCCTCTGAGGATCCCCTCAAAAGCCCTGGCAGAATTGAAGCACTGGGCAGGAACCCTGTGGAGATTCCAGGCAGAACTGTGGCCCCCAGGGCAGCTCCGGGAGGCTGCCAGACAGGTCTCCAGAGCTGTCTAAGTTATTCCAGGGGCCTCTCCAGCTCTCAGAGCAGCCCAGAATCAGGGCACAAGGTTTTTAAAGCCACCATAACCCCTCCTAGGATCGCACCCCTTGACTGAGTTCTGTGCTTTTCAGTGAAGCATTTTCCATAGTAGTTCAGACCTCTTGTCCTTCAGCTATGTTACCATACCTACAACAGTGGCCAATACCTGATGGTGTAGAAGAAGGCAAAGCACCTAATTGCTTATGCGGTGATGTACAGTTGCTTATGCAGTGATTCCTTCCTGACCCCTGCAGGAGGTCTGTTAATGGCCAGAAGCATGAGATTTGGTTACCATGCTCTTAGCCTAGGAAGGTCAGAAAATTATCCATCCCTATTTTAATATCCTGCTACAGTATTTGACTTGATGACTCCCAGTCCCTGGGGCACTGAATCTCCACAGAGCAGCTAGATGCTGGAAGGAAAAAGCATTTCATTGTATTGCTTCTAATTTAACCAGCCATTGATTAAATCTTTAGTGCTGGTAATTCTATTATGGCTAATTCTTCAGGGCCCTAAGATATGACTGAAAAGAATGCTATAGAAATACAAGTTTGTTATTGACCCAAATAGGCAAGTACATATCTATCGACCTGCACACAAAACTAATTAAGAGCTGAGGAACACGCAGACAGGATGACTCAGGAGATTAGTGAAAGAGCCGTCGTCTTTCATATGTAGGTCAGCAGTTTGGATCCAGCTCAGGCCAGTGGTCACATAAAATTGTTACCTTCTGATGGTTGTTTGACGGAGGTGAAATTAACGTGGGAGGACTCCACTCAGTTCCTAATAAAAGTATCCGTATTTCCCAGAAACCACCCTTCTAATAGGTGCCTTTGTGACTCAAGGGCCATGAAGACTGGCCTCCTTTCTCGTCCTTAGAGGTGCGCTCAGGACTGAAGCGCAGTAGCAAGACAGCATCAGACCTTCCTTTGCTATTCCTGCCCTGTGGCTGGATTGAAAACTTCAATCTCCAGTTGTCAGGCTGACACCTTGTATGAGCACTGACTATCACTAGGAAACAGGAAAGAATAACAGAGCTCGCACACTGCTTAGTGTTCAGCACCCCAGCCTGCAGGGATGGGCTGAGAGAATGTCTCTTTTTTTTTTTTTTTTTCCCTTTTACAATATCGTCTCTCACTTTGAGTCCCTGATGGTTCTCTCATCCTCGAGCCGGAATGCATTCACGAGCCTGTTACAAGCCAATAACTGTATTTTCAAGGCAATGTGACAGCTTCCCCTTTATTCTGATACAACTGCACTGGCTGCCTTTTGGTAGCGAGTGGCTGGCTATGCTCAGTGTCTGTGCGTCATCTTGTGATGAGACTTCAGGGATTAACTCCTGTGCAGTGACAGCGCTGGGGAGCAAGGTTTGCTGTGAGGGATTCAGAAGGAACAGCTATCAAAGGCTTCCAATCCACCTGTCGCTCATCCCTCATTTTCATAAAGAATGAGACTAAACTAAGGGACAAGTTGCTCATTATACAACTTAATCAGCAGGAACTTAAGCTGCAGCGTCGCTACAAGTCGCCCCTGTCGTCCTCATGGCTTATTTATTATGTGTGTTGTGGCGGCTCGTAAAAGGCTCGAAGCAGGGATCAGAGCCTCACCGTGAGAGCTGCTGCACTGATGTGGAGTACACAGTCCCTGCCCCAAAGCATTTACCGTCTAGGTTAACAACAAGACGCAACAGGGGGAGGAAACAAACTGCTAGAGAGGGAGGACAAGGTAACAACCGTATGAGCATGTTCCCTGGCAGACTAGCTGTGCACCCAACGTAGGCATCATTTCAATCATCTCTCGAAAGTGCCTGGTTGTGGTGTAATGGGTTGGATACCTGCTCTTGCCCTGAGGGGTTTAAAAAGTGGCGTGGGAGGGCTTGAAAGCTGCAGCTCTAAAAGCTGGGCTGATTGGGGAAGTGGCCGCAGCTGGGCCACACCCTAATCAGGCCACAGCTGGCCTGTATAAAAAGGCCAGGGAAGCCAGGAGCAAACAGTCTCCCTCTGGCTGTAGAGGGAGATGGGCCTGGCTGCAGGGAGCTAGACACAGGGTACCTGAGTGAAGCAGGGCTGGGGAAAGGCAGAGGAGCTGGGGAGCTCCTGCCTGGAAAACCCCAGGCTGCAGCCTAGCATAAGGCCAAGAGGTACTGGGGGTTGCAGGGGGCAGCCCAGGGGTAGGCAAAGGCAGCAGGTCCAAACCCCATGAATGGCTGATACCACAGTCTGCCCCAGTGAACGGGGGCTAGATGGAGACTGGGCAGTAGCCAAAACTGAGGCAAAGTGGGGATAGTGGGTTGGGGGTTCCCCAGGGAGGGGATACCCAGATTGGTGGGGGACTGCCGGGGGCAGCACCCCAGTTAAAAGGGGACTGGGGTCCAGGGAGGGACACGGGGGCCAAGAGGACAGGCAGATCACCGGCCTGCAGAGGGCGCTCCTGGCTGGCAGTGAGCTAATTCCTAGGACGACCAGGAGGAGGCGCCGCAGGGGTGAGTCCGCACGTCTACACGTGGGTACAAGAACAACTCTTAGGGTTAGTTGTGATGGGCCGGGATAGTATCTTCCTATGGGGGTGTGCAGCACCCAGGACGATGGAGGCCTGGTCCTCTGGGTGCTTCCACGCTATTCTCGGGGGTCTCAATGGACCACAGCAACATAAGAAAAATGATAATGCATTCCAACAAGGTGGGACAATCAGACTACTGTGGAGCTTATAAAGCTCATGCTGACTTCCCTAGGGGTTCAGACTCCCACTGACAGGGAGACAGGCCCTGCTTAGAGAGGAGGGTGCAGTGGAGGGCGGTAGGTGAAAACACAAGGCTATCAGCTCAAGCTCCGCAGCTGGTACTCCAACACAAGGCTGGCCCTGCAGCACCAAGGGCACTAAGATGCCTTGAGTGTGAAAGGGACAAATGCAGTCGATTCTGTTGTGATCAAAACCATTTGGGAATGGGTGGCCTGGCAGGACTGCTGCCAGCCGATGGAGCTTTTCCCTTCAAGGTCACGGGGTTGACTCCAGCTATGGTCAGCAGCAATCCAAGTTCTTACCACTTGATGATTGCCTGGAGTATCAGTCCATTTCCTAGTCAGAAGTGTGTCTATCACCACAATGGGCACCTCGGCAGACAGGCCAAAAATTGAATGGAATTCCCCTCTAGATGAAGGCTCATGTTCATTGGTGTATTGGAGGTACCTGTTTTGTGGCTAAAGAGAGGATGTCGGTCTCCCAGGTCTAGTCTTTCACCAGCATGAATTTTGCTTAAAAGTGGAGAGGGGAGAGGAAACTCTTTGAAAACCAGGTGAAGTGCTGCTGGCAGGTGGGACAAACGACCCGCATTCTCCCCTCCACGGGGTAGCAGTTTGTTCTTTACGTCGCAGTACCGTAGGGTGTTGGGTTCAGTTGGAAAAGCAGGGCGGAGGGATGGGGGGTGTAGAGAGCACATTCGCGTGATACTGCATTGGCGGATCTGACTCACGTTAAAGCCACATAAGACAAATAGGTTGAGGGGGTGGAAAGAAGAGCTAAAGAGGATAAGCAAAGGCAGTGTCACCGTCTAAGGAAGAGTTTGCCACGTGAGCCATGGACTCCGTGTGACTAATTCTGTCAGAATTCCAACAGAGGTGTCTTTAATTGCCCTGCGTTACATCCTGCAGAACTCTCCTCGAGTCGCACTGAGCTGCTTCTGGTCTTTGCTCTGAATCCACAATAGAGCCCAGACGGCAGGTAGGCAGAAAGCATCAGTGCTGCTTTAAATAGGACCAGACCCCCTAGGATAGTTCACTTCCAGCCAACCTGGCTGCTCACCGTGCCGGGTCCTGAACACCTCCTTGGAAGGATGGGGTAGATCCTTGCAATCAGACCCAAACTTGACAGGACCTGAGTGCAAGTGTCAGGCTCCGATCGGGTGCAATCCGCACAGGACACACTCAGGCTTGGTTTGGATCAGCCAGTCTCCCATCACAAAGCATGCTGACCACACCAACCCAGCGGGACCCAACTGCGGCCCCTTAGGTTTACGGCGTGCTCTGAAATTAGGCCCAAGCAGACTTTTGGTGTAGGGCACCCTCAACTCTCATTGACTTCAATGGACCCTGAGAGCACTTGACACCTCGTAGGCCCAGGTGAGACTGAAGGGCTTAGAGGATTGTTAAGGGAATGTGGAGTGTTTCACTGCTAGGCCACTGTTTGAATCCAGCCCACCTTGGAAGCGAGCGCTATCCCCGCTAGTGGCTGTTCGGTGCTCTGCGTGAAATTGTCGTCTTGCTGTTCCCAGTGGATAAGCATCCACATCCCACAGTTCTTCACCCTTGCTGCTGCCAAGGACTGAAGGGGCCACCAGGGCTGCCGCCCCAAGCAGCAAAAAAAAAAAAAAAAGACGAGCAGCGGCACTTCGGCAGCAGCTAAACTGTGCCGCTTCTTCGGTGGCAGTTCAGCGGCGAGTCCTCCCTCTCTTCCTCTTCGGCGGCAATTTGGTGGCAGTTCAAAGAGGAAGAGAGGGAATGAGGGACCTGCAGCAGAACTGCCGCCAAAGACCTGGATGTGCCGCCCCTTTGAATTGGCCGCCTCAAGCACCTGCTTCCTACGCTGGTGCCTGGAGCCGGCCCTGGAGGCCACAGACTCTGGATTTTGCTTCCATTCCTGGAGGTGGTGACGCAGCATTGGGGTTGAGAGACACTGCTGGAGGCGGGGCTGGGGGGGAGAAGCTTGTCCTGCTACTGATGTCTGTGCTGTGGCTGAAGCAGACTTCAGCCCCTGGGGCTTTCAGTCTATTGCCGTTCACAAGCCGGCGATTCACACCCCCCCCCTTAGAAACAGCAGCTCGGAGGGACTTTAAATAGTCCCTCGCTTCAAATGCATGTAACAATATCAAGTTCTAGGGCCCGATTCTGCTGTTCCCTTTGACTACAATGGGAGCTGCAGCAGGTCCCAACAGGCTACTGTCAAACGCAGAGGGCAGCTGGAGTGTAAACAATCAGTACGTGGATCCATACAGACCAGCCACACCCACGGTGCAATTCGGCAGATTTGGTCTGGTCGGTCGGAGCATCACACGTTCCCTTGCAATGCTGAGCACACTCTAACCACTGGCCAGGTGAGCAGGCTCTCAGCTGGACAAACTCTGCTATTAAAAACTCCTTGTCCAGCCTTGTGAGCCTACAGAGAGCCCAGCTGCATTGCAGACAGTGCGGAATGTAAAGCTGTGTCTACACTAGAGAGCCTGCGCCGACATTGCTCCAGTGTAGACGTAGCGTAGGCCAATGGAAAGAATAAGAACACCACCTCCCTGGGTGACATTAGCTGTGTCCAAAGCAGCTCTTTTCCATTGGCACAGCTGTATCTACGCTGGGGTGGAAGGGCTGTTGGCATAGCTTTGTCACTAGGGTGTGTGTTTTTTTCACCCCCCGGCTGACATAGCAATGCCTGTATCAGTTTTAAGTATCGATCAAGCCTCAATATATTTGGTGGGATTAGGTGAAGGGGAATAAAGGCAGCGAGAAATAACCGTCCCCCAAAAATGCTAGACTTGGCAAACAGTTTGGATGGCACAAAGCAGGTGAAAGAGGCAGGGTGCCACCCCAGCTACTAGGAGTTTTGCCAGATTGGTTATGTCGTAGGGTATTTCAGATCCCCTCCCCTTGCAGCCAGGACCTGGTAGTTCAGAGGCATCAAAAAACCCATAGGAAGGTGGGGAATATTAGCCAAAGATTTGAGACTCTTTAGAAAGGCCTGGGGGAGGGGGATACAGGTGGGATCCTTGGGCCATAAGAGCAGAGAAAGCACAGGAGCACGGCACAGCTGATTTCTGCCAGCTGTTGGTCCTGGCAGGATGCCTCACGTGGGAGCTGGAGGAAGAAGTGTCCACTTGGAGCAGCTGAGGCAGGCTGGGGTGGGGAGACTGGGCCAAGTGCTTTGTGAGGCATTACCCACTAGCAGATCAGGACCCTTTGCCGTTGAGAGTTTCAGGTTCAGTTGTAGAGGAGGCTAATGATTTGGCAACGCTGTTTTTGTCCAGATTGGTTCTCCCACCCCTAGCATGGGGTGTAAAAATATCGCACACATGCAGCTGCTCCCTCAATTGCTGTGGTATCCTGCTTTATTAGGCATCACCCTTAGGCAAACCAGAATGAAAATTCTCCCCTTTGATGGACTTGATGGCTGATGAACCATGGAGACTTCTGCCTCTAGATCATCTAGGTCTTCGGCTGGAATCAAGCCTGTTTCCATAGTGACTGAAGGTAGTTGCCATGTGATGGCACTAATTGGCCCTTAGTTGACAGTCTTAAGAACTGAATGAGTCAAGAAGATTGAAGCACCCTTTTCTATCTCAGACATGGTCCAGGGGCGAAGCACATGAGTGGGCACTGCAGGACGAAGCTTGTGCTGACATTGATCGTCATGTCCCTGTTTCTGTGGATAAAACGACTGGATTTTTCAGATGCTTTTAAGGGATTTAGGAGCAGAGATCTCATTGGAAGTCCAAGACTCTCTCTCCTAAAGTGCTTTGGAAAACCCGGCGTTTCCAGACCTGTCAACCAGGTGTGTGTCACCAGTGGGTGAAGTCACACAAAATCATCTGCCCAAAACCACCAAGTCTTCGGGGTTTTCACTGAGTTTTGTTTCACCAGCTTGGCAGGAAGCAGGTGAGAAGTTGAAGGGAGGTAGGTTTGTGTCCAGTGATTAGGGCATGGGCTTAGGCTGTGGGAGACCCCGGTTCATTTCCCTGCTCCACCAGGGACTTCCTGCATGGCTTTGGACCTTGCACCTCACTTAGTCGCTCTGTGCCTGAGTTCTCCATCTATAAAATTAGGATAATTATGCTCCCCTGCTTCACAGGTGTGTTGTGAGGATCTAATGTGCTTTGAGATCTAGTGATGAGAAATGCTCTATAAAAAACAGGCATTGCTATTATTAAGGGCCAGGGCAGGGATCATCTCCCAGGCCGTCCTAAGGGCCATGGGGAACTGGCATGAGTTCCTTTCTTACCAAACTGTCGACTGACATCACGTGCCATCTATCACCTTTAGTGTCAGGATGAGCCACGTTTGCCTTTGCAGTGAGGGAGGTACCGGAAGAGAGAGCCGGGTCCTCTGGATGGAAAATCCCACTGTTTTACTTCTTCAGGCTGTTTAATAGTGTAACAGCTCAGAATCAAGGCTCAGCCTCACCAGATAATAACGTTCCCAGCTGCAGCGCGAGTGCGTTTCCATATGTGTGTTCAAAACGCAGACAGCATTAATGCTTAATGGCAGCTTTAGTGAAGGCAGGTCATACATTTCATTTCAAACACCAGTCCACCAGGGGATCCTCTGATCCAGCGAGTGTTTTGTTCTCATTTCAGCAGTCTTCTGCTCTGGAAGCATCTGGCTGCGCTACAATAATGCACTTTGTCTTTTTTGAGTTTATTTAACATTTATAGCTGGGACACAGCGTAGACAATGGCAGCATGAGACACACACATGGTACTTGCGCGGAGAGGGGGGAGACTCGAGGCTCGAACTTGGGCAGTGCGCAAAAGCAGCAAGGAAGGAAGATGCCTGTCTACCCAAGATGTAGCGGTATGAAATCAAAATAACTTCTGCTTCTGTTCAAGTGGGGAGCTCCTAGTGTTACTAAGATACGTTGACCTCAGTGAGTCATGCGGGGAAAAAAACCCATCTCCCTTGGCCATTTTGAGGCAAAAGGCACAAGCTCTAGTCAGATGATATTCAGGCACAGAGTACAAATGGGTACGGCTCACCAAAGTTTAATGCCGTCAGAATGTAGCTCTGTGTGATGTCCCAGTGTGTGTGTGTGAGAGAGCCTCAGATACTGCACAATAATAATAAAGAAATGAAGGCCCAGGTCTTCTGCATCACAGGGTTTCCACTCTGTGCATCACAGAGAGGGATGGATTTGCACTAGATCTTGGGTAGGTTAGAGCAACCTGGGGCTGCTCTAAGTTCTACCAGTTGGAAAGGTTGTGAAAGGAAAGTATGTGAGCTGGGGATAGCTGGAGCACAGTAAACTCTGCCAGCATCTCCTGCTCACCTTTATGCCAGGGCTAAGAGTGAACTGGTGCTGGGTATGCCTGCTCCACATCAGATGAAAGCTCCCTGAGGGTGGGACCTTATCAGCTGGCTAAGTCTGGCTACTTTACTGCCCCTTTGTACTGGTGCTTTAACATCAGGGGAGCTATGCTAATTTACACCAGTTGAGGATCTGACCCTCGGTCAGCAAGTTTAGATGCTCAAAATAATTCCTGGCCAGGAGAAGAAAATGCTGAGAGTTTGTGTGCAAGGGGCCTATATTCAGATTAAAGGACACTTGTGATTCCTTTATATAGGTTTTTCTTTCTTCATCACTGAAGCTGGATATTTTAAAAAGAATAGTTTCTCCTATCTCCACAGTCTCAGGCAAACAGTCTTTTCAAATTTGTATAAGCCTTCTCAATGGACAGTACAGGAAATAGGATTTACTGAGACACCGAGACACGGTAATCTTGGAACAAAGTCTTCCAGGATTGTAGAGGTTGCTTTGCTTCTTGCCAGGACAATCTGACTTAGATACAACATCCCCGAGAGAGGAGAAACTAACATGTAGCCTCTCCCCATGTCTGACCATGATTCTTTCTTAGGGGTACTACTTTCCTCACATAGTTAGTTGCTGAGCTCTCCTGCCTACAAGTAAGTCCACTCACTCCCACCTATCTTTTGCTCAACAGCTACCACACAGAAATTGTTCCTGGCACATGTGCAGAATTGATCTTACCATTAGGTGGAGTCACAAACCTCCTCCTCCTTAAAGTACCAAGCCATTTATGCAGCAAGAAAGGTCATCATGCTGGCTCAGTGGCTCCTCTGTATTCTCCCTTCTAAACCTTCCCTCCCAACTTGTGTCACTGCATCTTGGAAAAGCGTGTTCCTGTTTCTGTGCTCAGTCATCTGCACTGGGTGTCTTTTGAGTTTCCACATGTGCCCCAGAATCCTTTGCACTGGCTGCAGCTGTGCTTTGGAAAAAGATGTTGCGGCAGCCAACACAGCTAATTGTCGATCACAACCATGGCTAAAGCTAAAGGTACCCACGGCTGAGTTGAGATGGGGAAGATACCCCCCTTGTACACGAAGCTCTGCAGCCAGAGAAGGGATTAAGAAAACTGACCTGTTGATTGATGTGGGACAAGAGCATTCTTAGTGCTATTCCATTTAGCACCTCAGATACAGTCTCTTTGGTGATCTCCTATTTGATCTATCTTAGGCTTCCCTGAATGGTAGAATTTCTTAGATACCATGGCATGCAGATCAATAGATCCAGTCTTTGTATTGTGGTGGTACACCTCTACCCTGATATAACGCTCCTCGGGAGCCAAAAAATCTTACCGCATTATAGGTGAAATCGCGTTATATCGAACTTGCTTTGATCCACCGGAGTGCGCAGCCCCTCCTCCCTGGAGCGCTGCTTTACCGCATTATATCCGAATTCGTGTTATATCGGGTCGCGTTATATCGGGGTAGAGGTGTATTTATATAACACCAGTTTAATCGAGTATCTAGACACCATGCCAGGTTATGATGATAGATACCTTTTAAAAATACCTTAGGTGGACAGCTGGATAGGTAGAAATTCCCCTTGACCTGTGACTAATTCCAGTCTGAACTTCATAAGCATCATCTATCGCTGCCTCCAAACAGTCACAACATCTGGCACTGGTTACTCCAATAAATCTGATGTGCCCAGAATGTGACATGAGGTGTAATTAGTCCTGCCATATGTGCAGGGGACTGGGCTAGATGATCTCTCGAGGTCCCTTCCAGTTGTATAATTCTATGTCACCTTCTCGACCCGTGCACCCTGCTAACTCCGGGGTAGATTTTTGCTGCTCTGCTAGCCTTTTCCCACCCTGTCCTTCCTGCAGGTAATCAAGTAGAGCTCCAATAAACAAACATTTTGTTTTTGCTCCTGCTGCTCCTCCTGTATTTGATAGCCCTTTAGCCCAGAAACTTTGAATGGAGGAAAGATTTATTTTTTTTTGCCCCTTTCTGCCAGAAGATGATTAATCCAGTTATTCTTAAGAAAATCCTGCAACAGCAGCAGGCTCAGGCAGCATGCAGAATGAAGCACACATGCAAATTTGCCATCTCACAGTGCATTACAACTAGGGCACGGATGTGGAGAAATAAGTCGCATATTTTATCAGGCCTGCAAGGCTTTATAGTGCCTTGACTGCCTTGCAAACCTAGTGAAACTCAGGGATGCCAAACACAAGCTGTTTTTTTCCCCCACCTGCATGACTGGGACAGCTTCCTCGTGCAAATAACAGAAACATATATGTGAGAGAGAATAGTGCAGACCTTATTATGAAAAAAAAACAATTGATGCCATTAAAGAGAGCTATAATAATAAAAATCATATTTAAAATTAAAATCACTTATCTGCATAACAAGATTATTAAATCTGGATGGATATTTTTTAAAGTCTAATTTGCTTTGCCCCATTGATGGCACTTTACAACCTTGTGAGAATGTGTGTTGTGTTGCCCTCTAGTGGTTGGCCCACATAAAGGAGAGCAGCCTGCTTCTGCTGCCAGCTGATGGAGAGATTCCTTTAACCCCAGGTCCGTGTCGCAGTGCTGACAGTTCAAATTCTGCTGCTGATTTCTAATGGGTTATTTCATTTGCTTGTTTTAATTTTATTTAGCTTAAGTAGTGAAACTAAGGTGACTATTTTCACATTTGGTTTATTACTGATTTCATTTTCTAACTTTTCTAGCTAGCAGTTTCCTACACTGTTTCAGTGCACAGGGAGAAAATGTTTTTGGTTCTTATTGTTTGTTATTGTTCATTTATTTCATGAAAACATTTCTGTTCATATTAGACCAAGTATATTTGCTGGCAGCAGTAGTAGACTGTTGTCTCCTTTGCATCTCACAAGCCAGAGAGCCAAACTGCGCTGCAATTCACTGGGGTTCTCAAGCCACAAAACGACTATGGAGCTGCTCCATAGGTGCGACTACAGTATTGAGGGTGCAGTAGCTACTGTTCACGCTGGATCTGCGTTAGATTCTGCACAGGGCTTTGGCTGGTTGCCTGTGGGGTCCGGAAGGAAATATTCCCCTTCCTTGCCTTCTGGATTTGTTTTATTTTCTCCTTCCTCTGAAGTACCAGAAATGGCCTTGGCTGGAGATGGGACACTGGAGAGAGTGGGGCCGGTGTTCAGAGGCTGAACAGAAATTCTTTCTCTGGTGCTTGGCTGGTGGTTCTTACTGATTGCCATTTTCAGGGTGAGGAAGGAAATTTTCCCTAGTCAGATTGAAAGGGACCTGGGCGGGGAGAGGGGGTCTTTTTTTCCGTGTGTGTGTGTGTTTTTTCTGCCTTCCTCTGCAACATAGAGTGCAGGTTGCTTGCTAGGATGATCTGCACATATTTCAATTCCCTGCCATTCCAGGGGCTTCGGGCATTGATGTACCTTGGTCCCTCCTATTCTCAGCCTGTGGCACACAATAGTCTCTGAGGGCTGTGACTGGGCTCACTACAGGAGTAACTGAGTGGGACATGTGGAGGGGCGTGTGAATGTGCAGGAGGTCAGACGAAATGATCTGCTCGTCCCTTCTGGTTTTCAGCTCTGTGCTCCTCCCCCATGCCGCCCCGCTCCACCCCACAGAATCACAGACCATGCTACGGTAGGAGATGTGTGCCCCCTTTTGTGGCCTCCCCAAATCCTGCCCCACATAACAGAACAGTCCTGGTTTCCCGGCATCTGGGGATGGCCACACACCTGTGCTGGGGTAAAGGTGGCTGGGGAAGGCTGGCTTTGCCTCATGAAGGTATATAAAACCTCTTCTGAAAAATAAATACATTTGGTGGGGGGGGGGGGTAGGTTCATAGCATCCCTCACTTCATTTTAAGCTTTGGGAATTCAGCGGTGGTGGAAGGTGCAGTAGTGACAGCTGTGGAGGCTGAAATTCACTCCCCACAGAGCAGAGCCAGCGTGGGAGCAGTAAGGAGAACTCCCCCATGCTGATCCAGCCAGTGTTTTGGTGGCTTTGGTGACATGGCCACCAGTGTCTCTTCAACCTGCCACTTTACCGTTGTATTGAACTTGGCAAACTCTCTTCTCTCGGCCTGACGGGTGCTGGATAAAGGAAAGCACTGTTTCCTCCAAGAACAAAGTGCTTTTTAAAGGGCCCTTCCCTACTCCCCCTGAAGTCACTTGATTTCAGTGAGTGTAGAATCAAGCCCATCACCCTTCCTTTGGGATTTGCACAGGTTGAAAAAGGATAAAGATCTTTTTTGAAAAAAACAAACCAACCCTGAAATAATCTTCATTCCAAAGGAGCAAGTTTTTTTGTGTGTGGGGGGGGGTCATGGAAATCTTTGGTTTCAGAAATGTTGTTTTGAAAAAGTTCAATTTTTTTTTATATTTCCTTTTCTCTTCCTTCTTTCTCTGCCTTCCCTTTCATCCTCTCCTCCTCTTCCCCCCCCCCGCCTTTTTCTTCCCTTTTGTCCATGAAAAAGTGGGGCAGGGGAGAGAGAAAAACAAAAGGATTTGGTTCAAAAACAATTTCAGAAAAACAAAGGTTGGCAAGTTCCCCCCCCCCCTCAGAATATTTTTGTCCCCAAAATATTTGACCCGTGCTATTTGGGGCTCTTTTCTTGCTGATATTCTCTTTTTGTTTCTGCCCAAGAGGAGAACTGGTTGCAAAGACTAAATGGAATGTTTCATGGGGCTCTATCGGTTTCAACAGAGACGGACCAATTGACTCACTCACTCTCTATTGCCTGATGGTTAGCTCACTGACTTGGGATGGGCGAGCGTGAGGCTCAAATCCCTGCTCTGTTTGATTCAGAGAGATCTGCGATGAAAAACTCTGCTCTGATTCAGGCCGAGCCGGGTCTTGAAGCTATCTCCCCCCCATCACTGGCCAGCACCCTAACCACTAGACCATAGTCTCACACCTTTGCAAATTAAAAAGCTCAAGTTTTGCTCTGTAAATGGACATTTTGACCATTTCTGGTTTTTGCAAAAATGTTCAAAAGCTTTCAGGTTTGTTCCACTCTGGAAACCTCAAAAATTGCTGTCGGATGGAAAGGGTCACCTGGAGCCAAGAGTATAAAAAGGATTTACTAGAGCTGTTTTGTGACTTCTATCCAAACTGCCATCTGTCTCTCAGATGCTCACAATCCACATCAGTGTCATTCTCATCAAGTCCTTCATCTCAGTGTCACTTTCCTCCTTTACATTATCTGTCATCCTGCTCCTTGTCCCCATGCAAAGCTTGCATTCAAATACCTCTTCTGATCATTGGGAGAGTTCGGAGCTGGTGCCAAACTCCTGCGATTTTATCGGCAGTCTTACGAGTTTGTTTAAAAAGCTCCATCTCGTGGAGTCAAGTGATTACATGAGACACTCAGCTTTCATTTGTTTTAAAAAGTATATTTCTAGCCCGCAGGGTTGCGGTGGAGAAATGCTTGAAAAATGTGACTTGAGCCACCACCTAAAAGTTCAAAAACCTAGAAGGTCAATGCAAAGAAACTATTATTTTTTTATCTCGTGATTTTTAAGCCAATCTCATGTTTTGTTTTGTTTTTGTTTTCATGCCTGACTCATGATTTTTAAACTCTTGGGGTTGGCAGTACTGCAGACTTTGTGGCTTGGGAGGCATCTCTAATGATCTTGTTTAAACTGTGAGCTCCCTCCTGTGGCACTCTGTAAGTAACAAGAATCCTGTTTGGAAAGAGGAGGACATGTCTTGTGGGGTCGGGCTTGTCTCCTCTTCAAACCATTACAACACTCAGTGGTTCTACAGCTGTTTTCATCCAAGTATCTCAAAATGGCCTGGGTATGTGGTTAGAATGATGGACAACAGACTAGCTAAGTGTCTCATGGAAGGACATCCTTATGGTGTCTGACCTCATGGTCGACCATGGAGAAGATGGAGCGATAACACTGAGCAAGATCTCAGAGCTCTGAATGTGAATGACCATCAAAGGGAAAAATATGCCCACAGGTAGCGGGGAGGGAATTGTGAGACCAGCCAAGGACATCCATGGTCTATAGAGCCAGGGAGTAGAGTAGTATTTTGCAGATGGATAAATTGAGGTAAGAGCATCTCGGAACTCCCTGTGCCCCTGCTTACTATGGTCAGGAAGAGGGGGAGAGCCTGGGAGGTGAATGTCTCAGAGCCCTGATCTTGAAAAAGGGAGAATTGGTCTTTGTTCTGAGCTTGGCCTAAGGCTTGGTGAGGCTGGTAGAGCACTGACTGCTCCTGGACAGCAACACACTCTGCAGTGACGTGGGGTGAAATTTAACCCATGCAGATTCCCTGCACAAGGCCTAGGCTCTGTCTAAGTGGGGCCTAGGCCTTACCCGAAGTCCTCTGCTCAAGGTGAAGTTACACCCAGGAGGGAAACATCCTGTCTCATTGACGTCAATGGCAGAACTCTCATTGACTTCAACAAGGCCAGGATTTCCCTCCTAGTGAATAGGTTGGTCTCTCTGGCCGTAGGTTTTGCTGACTCTGTGGGGATGAGTCCTTTGGGGCTGGAGATCCTTCTGCCAGGGGTGTGGTTTCTCTGCCCACCTGGGCTCCAGCCTTTGGGGCGGGCTGTTGATCTTCTCTGCATTCCTTCCTCTTTAGAAAGCCGATTTGGCAGTGGCTGGCCTGACCATCACGGCTGAACGGGAGAAGGTGATTGATTTCTCTAAACCTTTCATGACTTTGGGAATTAGCATTCTCTACCGAGTTCATATGGTAAGAGACTTATTTTATAACCGTGTATGTCATTAGTTATTTGCATGCAAACACACACAGTTATTGGGGAATAATGAATGACTCAGATGAATATTTTGGTTTCTTATTTAAACACAAATGTGCTGGACCCTCCCCCCGACACCCTGTTTCAGCTGCATGGGTTCGGTGTAGAGACACTGCCATTCAGACTCCCAGTGCCAAATCCCCCATGGAGCTCTCACTGGTTCCAGGGGGAGCTCAGCGCACAAAGGACTGCACAATCTGCCCCTACCCGACTCAAAGGGTATGTCTACACTGCAATCACCCCAGCCCCTCTGGCACCGAGTCTTGGTGCCTGGGTCGGCCGACTTGGGCTCGAGGGGCTTGGGCCGCGGGGCTAAAAATAGCACAGTAGAGGTTTGGCGCCCAGGCTCCAAATCCCATCCCCCTTGCGGGGTTTCGGAGCCCGGGTTCCAATCTGAGCTTGAATGTCTACCTGCAATATTTAGCCCTGCAGCCTGAGTCAGCTGCCCAGCCCAGCGGCAGCCATGCTGCGGCTCTGTCATTGCAATGTAGGTGTACCCTAAGAGGCTCATCCAAAGTCCATGAAGTCAGTGGAAAGGTTCCCATTTAGTTCTGTAGGCTCTGGAGCAGGTTTCGAATGCAGCAGGTGCACTACCATTACAAACACTGCAGCTTATTGCTAACCAGCCGTGCTACTTTCCGGCATCATTTCAAGGTGTTTCTGACGACAAGCAGGATTGGGCCTGGTTAGTATTTGGATGGGAGACCTCTAGAGTTTGCTTATCTAAAGTACACCTCTACCCCGATATAACGCGAATTTGGATATAACGTGGTACAGCAGTGCTCCGGGGAGGGGGCTGCGCACTCCCGCAGATCAAAGCACGTTCGATATAACGCAGTTTCACCTACAACATGGTAAGATTTTTTTGGCTCCCGAGGACAGTGTTATATCGGGGTAGAGGTGTATAAAGTGGTATTATAAACTAGGGGCCTGATCCTGTCACCCTTACTCACTTGTGGAGTAAGTTTGTATTTTATTTCTCAAGTGGTCCCATTGATTTCAGTGAAACTACTCAGAGCGTAAGGTATAGCTCAGTATGAGTCAGTGTGATTGAATCTGGCCCTCAATAGAGGAACATCTAGGGTGTCAGAGGAGGTGTTAGTGATTCAGATGGCTCTATGTCTGTACTGATCCAGTGCCCCAAGAAACAGTGCTGCCGGGTGGGGTTGTGTTTTGGACAAGATGCAAAGTAATATTACTTGGTATCATGCTTTTTCATCCTTAGATCTCAAGGCCCTTATAAACGTGGGCAGATATTATTGCCATATGATAGCTGGGAAACTAAGGCACAGCCAAGTGAAGTGACTTGTAGGACAGGCAGACCTCCAAGTTTTGCCAGTGAATGCCTATGTGAGCCACATGAAGTCAGTTGAGCTTCCCAGGGGTAACCGAGGAGACTGTGGCATTGAGGTTGTTCATAACGAGATGCTGTAATATACCTAGTCGGTGTTTTGATATGTGCTTTGTATGGCTTTGTAGGCAATAAGAAATACAGTCTTGATTACCCATCAGCTGAACAACAACAACAAGATAAAACAATTAAAGCCTCTTCTATCCCTCCCCTCGCCCTGTCTCAATACACAAGGCTGTTAAAGATGCAGCATCTGACACGAACGTAAACAAACTCGCACATACATATCTGTGTGCCGGGTTGTCTCCTGCCAAGAACAAACAAGTAATTAAAATCTAGTTAAAATTCCATTTCCTCTGGTACGTGCAGAATGAAGGATCAATGAGTTAACTGATCAAACAGGATCAGACCCTTTCATGCTTTCCAAGATCAAATGCATGTAAATATTCCTGCCTTGCAATGCATGCTTTCTGCAACTCCAGCTCCCTCCATGTCCCAGATGTGTTTCTGAGAATTTCAACCTGCTTGGGTTCTGGTGGGGTTTTTCTTTTCTCTTTCTCTTTCTCACACACGTTTAAAGGGAGGGGAATTGAGTATTGAGCATGCTTTGCTTCTGACTTACTCTGTGACCTTGGGCAACTTCCCTCACCCCAAACACAAGCCTTACTTACCTGTCATGCAGGGAAGTGGCTGTTAGGGGGCTTATTCCTTCACCCTCTCACTTCCCGGGTCCTTCTCACATGAACAGAGAGCAACAATACCCGAAGTCCAAAGGCGCAAACAATTCAATGTTTATTGGGGTGAACTTCCAGCGAGTATGATTCCAGTTTCCTTCTTTAGTGTCCCCCTTCCCAGCTCTGACACCACAGAGCCTTGCCTGTGTCCCTGTTTCTGTTCCTATCCCGTTCCCATTTCCCCCTTTAGCAAAACATGATCCCAATTCCCCCATCCCCAGTCCCTGTTCCCATTCCCTGCCCCCACTTACTTCCTGATTGACTGAAGACTATATAGTAAAACTTGAGTTCTGCTTAGCTATACCTTAACCAATCATTTTACTGAAATTTAACTAACCGCTCCTAACATACTGTAACATGGTTATTTATATCCCACCACCTTAATTGGTTTACACCCAACAAAATTAATTATACAGCAGACAGAAACAATCACAGAACCAGACAGAGATTATACAGACAAACAATAGGGAAGTGGAGACTACAGTGATAGAAAAATACAGAAATGAGGATTTCACATCCCAGCTATTGATAAGTGAGTTCTTGCCAGACAGGATGCTATCAACTAAGTTTCCTTTTACATCTTCTAGGCTCTTCCCTTTCTCTGGAGGTGATGGAATATCAGGACAGGATTGTATTCCTAACAGCCATAGCACCTTATTTCAATGTGACTAGTTTGGAATGTGAGGATGTGACCATAAGCTTCCCAGTTTATGGCTGCCTCTGCTGCTTAGCCAAAGAACCAGGCCTCAGACTGTCACAGTAAGAGAAGGCCCTTACACAGACAGACAGTGATTTTTTATTCTTTCTTCTATACCTCTATAACTACCTAAGTGATAAGAATGCACCTCAATTCTTAAAGTATAAGCCTTTGCAGACAGGCCTGAATATCTATATCCTAACAGTGGCAAGGATATTAGTGCAGGGCTTTGGGGAGGTAACGCCCTCTAAGGGTGCGGCGTTAACTGTTGCTGCCCCTGAATCTAGACGAACATTTGAAACTGCTGCAGGTCTAAGAAGTGTTTTGCAAATATTGTTGTGCCGTGGGTCTGTTACTCAGGGCTAAATCCTCAGCTATCTCATCAAGCATCAGTGCACAGAATAGCCAGCATCAGCACATAGGAATTGTCACGCTTAATCAGACCAGCTGTCTGTCTTCAACAGACACCCTGCACAAACACCACTCAATGGTGAACCACCGCGGTTGCAGTATTTCCTGTGCCACAGCTGCCTGGGGGAAGTGGTGAGCAATCACTGGTGGATCTGTTTAGCAGCAGATCCCATCCGCATACCTCTTCCCCCCCCACTCGCTATCCTTCCAAACCCTGCTGTGCAGGGAGCACCCTCAACCCCCAGAGATGGATTCCGTAGCTTCAGCCGCCACAAACCCTCTCCACCGCAGCACCACTGCTCAAGCAGCAGCAGAGTCACCCCAGGTGCCCTGCATTAGGTCCCTCTCCCGCCTCCTCGGAGTGGGTAGGGTTTCCCACTTTGCAGGAAGGTAGTGCATAAGAGCAGTGTGGCAATTAACGAATTAAACCAGTAAATATTTATTTAGCGGGGGAAGGCATGATAGCTAATCGTTGTAGTTTTCCTTCAAGGATTCCGTTTGCAGAGCAGACGAAGGCAACTCCAGATCCCCACCTGCTCTTCTCCTTTCCCATTCCTCGCACACGGAGAACTGCAGCTGACGTATGTTAATCCACGGCTCCAATCAGAGAGTTCCTAACAAATAACTACAAATAAATGTCCTGCCGAGGAGTTGGCTCCACATCTCAGCTCCCCCCACCCACAGCTTAATGACATTGTCTTTTATTTTCTGTTTAACCTCAGTTCCAAATCCTTCCTCCGCCCGCCCCCATCCGACCACCGGGCTGTGTGTCTTTCCTATCACACGTAACCAAATATGGCAGCTTTAAATGGGGCTGTCATTTTTCTCGGTTTCACGTGTTGTGATATAATCAAGTATGGATTTCTGACATGGGGACTCTAATGGACTTTCTGACTCACAGGCTGCTGAGAGAGAGTCTCCCCCGCCCCCTGATCTTTGTCCAGCCATGGGGATACTGCGGAGAGAAGCAGAGAATGAACATGAACTCTAGACAAGTGTTTGGACCAGGAAGGGGGCTGTTTTCTGTAGGGATCTGGGGGCAGTTGAGCAGGAGAGTATTATTTGTCTTACAGTAACGATGCTGAGAGCCCGGTCCCATTGTGCTGGGTGCTGCCCAGACACATGGTGAGTCCTGGCCTCCAAAGACTTACAATCTAAATAGACAGGACAAAGGGTGCCCAAGGTCATACAGCAGGTCAATGGAAGACTCCCACAACAGCTCATGCCTTGAGCTCCACAGCTTCCCAGTTCAGTCCTCAATGTAACAAGTGTCCCAGGTGCAAACATTTTGGCTTTGACCTGGCACAGAGACCAAGCGGCTGGGCTGGCTTATAAAGAAAAAAAGTGCTCCCCTCCCAATGAGGTACAAGAAATAGAATTTATGTTTCCTCCCTACGTTGGTGAAAGAAAGGACCGAAAAATATCCCAAAGAAAGACACACAGCAAAGGTGTTACTCTAAATAACTATAAACAGCATCAAGAATGTGGCCCACAATAACCTAATAGCCAGCTCTGAACCAGAGCTTCCTTATAGCTAAGCCCTTTTCCAGAGGTGTTGTTGGCTGCTTATTTCAATCCAGGGTTTTGTGCCTCGGGCTAACTTCTGAGTCCCATTTGCAAACTTGCTGCACTTGTGCTTCCTGCAGGGATTGTCCAAGCTGGCTCTGCCAATGAGCAATAGCAGCATCCAGCAGCCATCAGTAGTTTTTGCCCAGGAGTATATGTGTAACCCACTGGTCAGCATGTTAGACATCTCCCCGCTGGTCCTGTTTCACAGATGTGAATCTTACATCCCAGAGTGCCTGGTTCTCGAGTCTCTAACAGCTTGAGCTAATATATTCAGTTCTAGAGGTCTCCAGTTCATTTCCAAGTGTCGGCTGCCACACATTCGTCTCCCTCCTTGTTTTCTAGAAAAGATAAAGACAGACAGAATATTACAATGGGTAATGAAAGGAAGAGAGAGGAACCAAAGATGAATGTAGTCTGTTTCACGGTTCATTCCTATCCCCATTCACTTGCATGTTGGGTCTGGGGTTTTTGTTTTGGTCCATCTTGACTTGAATTTGGGCCTTGGTTTGTTTTATAAGGCTCTTGAGATGTTATGATAGACCAGGGATAGGCAACCCCTGGCACGCATGCCAAAGGCGGCACGCGAGCTGATTTTCAGTGGCACTCACACTGCCCGGGTCCTGGCCACCGGTCTGGGGGGCTCTGCATTTTAATTTAATTTTAAATGAAACTTTTTAAACATTTGAAAAACTTTATTTACTTTACATACAACAATGGTTTAGTTCTATATTATAGACTTATAGAAAGAGGCCATCTAAAAACGTTAACATGTATTACTGGCACGCAAAACCTTAGATCAGAGTGAATAACTGAAGACTCGGCACAGCACTTCTGAAAGGTTGCTGACCCCTGTGATAGATCTTGTTGGGAATGAGATTTTGGAACACCACCCAGAACTAGGGCAAATTAAGCAAAGGGGGCTTTTTCGCTGAAAAATTGGAGTTATTTTTTACCAAAATCCTAATTGGTTTTGAATTCCCAAAGTTCAAAAATCTATGAAAATCCATTTTTGCTTCAAATCAGGCATAGTTCATTGTGAAACTCGCCTCTGCAAGACAATTTCCCTTAACAGTCACTGACATTTCTCAGCCTGGAAAAAATATATTGTGGCTATATTTCGTAGGGAATTTTTTTTTGGTGGGGGGCGGGGGGAGAATGAATTGCTTTGGGTTTAAAGACAGCTACATAATTGGGAGTCTGATTTGTGAGGGAAGCGGGTTTCATAGGGGTTAGGGGTTATTTGTTGTTGTTATTACTTTGTAGTGCCATACCTGGGCAAAGTAAGCCAGTGGACTAAGGGGAAAGTGAAGTGGCTCTCTGTTGAAGATGAGTCCCATGTAAAGCAAAAGATCTCACAATTCTACAGCTGCCTCACTGGAAGTTCTTTCTCTCCGGGATAGACTGGGGGATGACTGCTCAAGTGAGCTGGATTGAGCAAATGCCAGTATATGCTTGTGGGAGGCATCAGAGTGAGGTATCAGTAAGGAAGGTACAGAGAACTCAGTTGAGATGTAATAGAAGGATCCATATACCAAGTCTCAATGTCCATCTCTCAGAGCTTGGAAATGATGCAGAGAGGGTGGAGAAAAGGCCATTTCTAGTCTGACTTTAATATAAGAAGATCTAAGTCTCAGCTGGCTTCAAGATCACAAGTGCTTTAGGAAATCATACACTAGGATGTTTGGTGATTGTGTGAGGGACTTAGCCGTCTATGCGGAAGTTGTAGATTCCTATGAGCAACAGGTTCATAGCCTAATTGGGTCAACTCAGTTCTTCATACTTCCATAATGGATCACTGAGTTGCATGCTTTTTCCTGTGTGTGTCTTTCTGCTGAGACCTTAAAAGCAAGTAGCTTGATTTGCACAAATGCTGAGCCAGGGCCGCCCAGAGGGGGGGGCAAGAGGGGCAATTTGCCCCAGGCCCCGCGTCCCGCAGGGGCCCCCACGAGTGTTTTCCGGGGCCCCTGGAGTGTTTCCCCTCTTCCCGCGGCTCCGGTTGAGCTCCCGCAGGCATGCCTGCGGGAGCTCAACCGGAGCCAAATGCCGCCCCCCAGGGAAAGGGCCGCCCCACGCGCCTGCTTGGCGCGCTGGGGTCTAGAGCCGCCCCTGAGCGGGGGCCCCCCGCCGCCGAAGACCCCGGGCCCCCGGAATTCTCTGGGCGGCTCTGTGCTGAGCACCCACAATGCCCACGCAGGTGTCAGGGGCCCAAAATCTCTGAATAACACATCACAAGATGCTTTCTTCTTTGCATGGATATTAAGGAACCTATGGAGCTTATTCTGAAGGAGCAAGTCTTTATGCCAGTGTGCTTTGCCTCATTTTTTACTCCTCCCCCGTGTATGCAGCGTGCAGTGGTGCTGAGGGATTGTAGCTCTCTCTATTTCAGAAGCGCTGTATCTGAGTGGTTTGGAGGAGTGAGAAAAATTCTCAGCAAAACGGGACATGCTCAACATTTGAGATTCACCCCAATAAGAAAACTTTGTGAAATTTCACAATTTTTTCTGCTCAAAAATTAAAGAATTTTGAGAGAAAAATGGCCTATTTTTTCCAGCAGAGGAATGTCTGTTTTCAAACAAAGGTGGCTTTGCAGAGAAAACTTGAAATTCAGACACGTTTCCGGAGATAAAGTAAGCATTTTACTTAATTTTGCAGGAAAGGATCATTTCAAGGGCTGGAGAAACAACATGGCAAATATTTCTTTTTCATGTAAAACTTTATGCAAACATTTTCTCCATTTCTCACTCTAATGGGATCGGATGCTCTTTTACTCACCTACAAATGCTCCCATTTACTACTACCTGGCTGCTATGTAAAGATTATTTGCATAAGTAATGATTGCAGGACCAGGGAATCACACTTTTGAGATCCTTCAGGTTCACTATAGAAATGTAAAAGAAAGATATTGGGTCAACTACCTCACTGGTGTATCTCCAGTGAAGTCAGTAGAGTTATGCCAGCAGTAATTTTATCCCATAGGGATATACCTTGAAGCATGAAGGTTTATATGTCAACCTCTAACTAATGAGGATCAGGAAGGAACTGTCCCTAAGGGTAGGTTATCCCATTACTGCAAGGTTTATTGCACCTTCCTCTGAAGCAGCAGGTTCTGGCCACTGTCTGAGACAGGATGCTGGCCTAAGTGGAGCCCTGGTCTGATCTGGTCTGGTGATTCCCATGTTCCTATATTCCTATTATAATCAAAGTGAAGGGGTAAAGAAGAGGGCCCTACTGGGAAATACATGTTGACTGGTGAGCTGCTGCAGAGTTTAATGCCTAGTTCCTTTTGCCCTCTGCTCTACCTGCATCTCCTCCAGATGATTTGCTGATCCCTCCTCTTGTTTGCCTGCATTAATCCTGCGTTGCTCCTGTGATTTCACTGCCGGTTCTATGTGTGTCATTGTGTTATTTTGCAGAGTGGACTTTTTGATTTAAAAAACAAAAACTTGCTGGACTCTTTTTGTCTCCATCTTAGGGGCGCAAACCCGGCTACTTCTCTTTCCTGGACCCCTTTTCTCCTGGTGTCTGGCTCTTCATGTTACTTGCCTACCTGGCTGTCAGCTGTGTCCTCTTCCTGGTTGCTCGGTACTGTTACTTCTATTCCAGTTCCTTTCCCATCCTCATAGTGCCACCTAGTGTCAGAATTTGAGAACTCCATGGGGGGGTGCGGAGAGGGGTTAGGTTGGGGGGTGTCTGCTTCGGGCAAAAGTTTGGGAGCAATAGTAACGGGGGTTGGGTGTCAGATCATTCACCACCCACATCTGTCTGTCTTTGCTGTTTAGACACATGCACAAACACATGCCACTGATGCAAATGGCAGTCCTGTGACTCTCATTGAGAAGTACTGGCGTCGTCGCAATAAGACAGGGGCAGTAGCAGATCAGCATGTATTTGGCTGCATTGGTATTAGCCAGAGCCGGAGGCAGCTTTAAAGTCTGGAAGGGGGAGGTTTGAGATTAGGTCTCATGGAGCACAAATGGGCAGAGCCTTGCTCTGTTTGCATGCTAAATTCATCCCAGAGAAGCCCAGCTGAGCGCTTTCAATGGGAACCATGAAAGCCAGCAAATCCGGAGAGATGACAGGATGTAGAGATCGTCCTCAGAAAACAAGTTCACCAGTGTTACCAGGATTTCTGCTGGTTTCTCCTACCCTGTCAGGGCCCTGACTGTACAGAGATTGGAAACAGCATTAGCATCTTTCTGGAGACTCACAGTTTAAGCACTGGTCTTGCTGGACCGGTGTCAGCTCAGGTTACCTGTGGCCAGGTGTAATCATATTACTGAAGGCTCCTCGGCAGTAGTTCTCCAGTCGTGGAGGGAGAGGGGGACGACCGACCATGCTACAATGCTGTTTTCCCCTGACCCAGTAATAACATGGTTCTTTTGGGAGCCTAGATGGGCTCCTCGAATGTTCTCTATGTCCTGGCAGTGCCCAAGGGCACTGTTTCAGGGCCTGGCTAATACCCAACCTTCATTACAAAATGGAGCTGTGTAGTCACTGGGTCGCCTGGCCTGGCTGGAGTTGTAATGTTGACCGGGCTTTAATGGTTTTCAGAATTGTGTTACAGCTTCAATAACACAGCTCTGTAAACCATTTAACAATGCAGTCAGGCACTGTGTGCACTGACATTTGGAGCCAGGGTACCCTTCTGTACATGTTTTAAACATGATTCTCTAGGATGGTGCTTACATGGTTTCTGATCTCAGTGGAGGCAGATTCTTAGAAAATACTCTCCCAATGTGCTCAGGAGTTTGTAGCTCACTGCAGGCCTGTTGGCCCCTGCGATTGGCAGAAAAGCTTCTCTTGGGACAGCATTTCGCTGTCAAACATCCAAAGAGAGGAAACACCACCTCTCTGGAGTCACAACAAGGCACAATGAGATCCAGAAGCAATAATCCATACCGTAATTTGGCTAATGTCAGTGTGAGCCGGTGGAGACCCCACCCAGTTCCCAACACAAACTGCAATCGTAGCATCAAAAAATCAACTGTCTGGGGTCTGGTTTTATTAATAACACCACATGCCCCCCAACTCCAGCCTTCTCCCCCGGTTTGGCTGCTCCTATGGTTCCTCCCAATCTGCCCCAGCTCCTAGATCCCTCTCCCAGAGGGCGGCTCCCAGTTCCATGTGGAGTGTAGGGAAGCACACCACCCTTAACAATCATTAATCTGCAGATCTGTCTAGAGTCCCAGACTCCTGCTTAATGGCTGAGTCAGCCAGAGAATCCAGCCACCTTATTACACTGACAAAGTTTGCACCAGTTCCCTCTCGCAGCAAATCTGCCTGTCCATCCCTTGGGCCACTGTGCATGCCTCAGTTAGTAGAAGGAGGAACCCTCACTCAGAAAAGAGTTGCACTGCAGGAACAAGAGTCCCTCCAGCCTGACAACTCGTGTGTGCCTGGGCCACATTTCTAAGGATGTTGGCTGCGAGAGCAAGCCAGCCACAAGAGGATTTCTCCTCCTACCAGGAAAAGGGGGATGAAAAAGAGAGGTGGGCCTGGGGGGTGAGAAGGGGATGGAAAAAGAGGTAGTTGAGGTGGGAGATGAGAGCCACTTTGCTGATTCACAGGCTAGGGGCTCGAATAACTCCTCATCTGTGATGCCGCGAGTTCTGTCCCTCCCTAGCACTGATGCTACATGGGAAGCGAAGTAAGTGCAACTCTGGAGATATGAACTACAGTCATTTCAATGACACGCCACAGCCAGGTTGATCTAGCAATCGTTATCCTTTCTACAGTGTGTTCCATGTGGATTTCAGCTCCACCCCCGTGAGCTCATCAGAGCACACAGCACTTCTAAACACCAGGCTCCAACTTTGTGTTTGAACTCTGCAATGAGCCCCTTGATGCCTGTTGCCAGCAAAGAGTTTCCTGCTTAGAAATTCTGCCTCCTGGACAGTTAGAGCCTCGTCACTTTTCTTTTCTCCCTCCTGTATACGGGATTTCCTGTAACGTGAACATATTTGGCCCGGTTGTTTTTTGTCACTGCAGACTGACGCCATATGAGTGGTACAGCCCCCACCCCTGCTCGCAAGGGAGGTGCAATCTCCTAGTGAACCAGTACTCTCTCGGCAACAGCTTGTGGTTTCCAGTCGGGGGTTTCATGCAGCAAGGATCTACTATTGCCCCTCGAGCTCTGTCCACACGGTGCGTCAGTGGAGTCTGGTAAGGAAACATGCCCATCAGAACTGTAAACAGCCTACAGTCACGGTTCAGGGTGCTGTGGTGTCGCTGCTGTAAGCTCTTTTGGAGCTTTAGGGTAAAACACCGTGGTATCATTTTTACAAGGGTTTTGACATGTTGGCCAACAGCAGACGAGTCTCGGATAGCAGGTTATTACTCCACACTCCTCCCAAAGGAGCTCCAGATTGGGGGAATTCTGCTACCAGAATGCTCCCTATTAAATTTATGGCCATCCCCAAGCAGAGGGCCGCTAACTTGTTGGGCTCCAAATCCACTCTGTTTGGTTTGTAGGCTTCAGATGAAGAAGGTTTGGGTGTTCAGGGAACTTTGCATGTGTTTGGCCTATCGCTGGGCCTTTACTGGAAGCAGCAGGTCCACAGCACTTCTGAGCATTTGGCCTGTCACTCCAGGAGGGGTAAGAGGATTGAGATCAGATTGAATCCTAGGGGGAATCTCAGTTCACCTTTTCTTCATCCTTCCTTCCCCAGGTGGGCATTCACCTTAATCATCATCTCCTCCTACACGGCCAACCTGGCAGCCTTTCTGACGGTGCAGCGGATGGATGTACCCATAGAATCGGTGGATGACCTGGCTGACCAGACAGCTATTGAGTATGGCACCATTCACGGAGGCTCCAGCATGACCTTTTTCCAGGTGAACCCCATTCTCTTGCTATCAGGGAGTGGGGGAGCCCTCTGTTAGAATCAGATGTTCCCCAGGTAACCCACCTTGTCCTGTCTTCGGTGTGTCCCATTCTAGTCTCCGGTTTGAGGGGAAATTCTAGGAGAGCGCAGACCAAGTGGCATCCGTAGCAGTTTGGGCCCATTTCATAGTCACTGATACCATAATGAGATTATTTATATGGTCCCATTTGTGTGCACGGTGCCTTATAGACATATACGAAGTCAAGGCTCCTTGCCCATTAGACTGATAACATAGCAAGAAATATGAGTAGACTGGGATTAGGATGGGAAGAGGGGAATCTGAGTTTGTAAGGGTTATTTACAAAGAAATTTCTGGGTTTTTTTTCTTGGTTGTATTTTCAGTGGCCAAATTTTCAACTCCTTAATTCAGAATGTATCCTCAACCTAACCTCCTGCTGAGTGATAGACTGAATCTAAGGAGAGTTGTCCTCAGGGCTGGGCACAAAAGCTCAGATCCTAGTTTTGAGGAGCTGGGCCAAGTTGCTCAGAGACCAGAGGTGAGACCAGATTGTGCCAGAGCTGAGATAAGTGAGGGAAGGCTAAGAGGTGAAATGTGAAAGAGGCATTTCCTAGCACAGCAATGGAAACACTCCTTGGAAGCTAGATGCCTTGTTTCATGGGATATTTTTGCAGGACAGCCAGGCAAATGCCTAGCTTGTTGTATTCAGAAGATCAGTTTGTGCACAGAACACCAGAGAGTGGGTAGTAAAGTTGTCCGTAGTCATACGCTGTACCCACCTGATAATACCATCCCTGACAGGTAAGTATTTTGAGCCAATTTTTCCTAAGTGCATATGTATTGTTAGGCGGCCCTAACTTCTGCACATGCAAGACTCAACTTGTATCAGCACATAGGTGTTGGCCAACCCTGATTTGCACAAGCAGACCTGCGTGCGCTGGTGCAAATCAGGGTTGGTGCAGGTGTTAGAGAGTCTGCTCACATGCAAGTCAGGCACATGCAAAGGTTTTCACACCATTTAGCCCATCATAGACTTCCGTATATCTCTGCATTTCCCTGTTCTGTCCAGAGTAGGAATGAATGAGTTAATCTTTTGCACAGTGCTTTGAACACACAAAAAGATGTACAAGGATTATTTATTTATTAAATGCTGAATTACCAAGGGGCGAGCGCTTTTCTCAGTATATTTTCGGTTTAAATTGAAGCAGGAAGCCCTCGAAATCTCATGAGTGAGTCTCGTCTTTCCAGCCCAATTTTGCAGACCCAAGAGGTTTGGCAAAGGGACGCTTACGCAGAATGCTGTGTCTAACACTAATTGAACAGAGCATGAGTGAATAAAAAAACTGTGCCTAATGCATTTACTTAGTCCTGCTCTCTTCAGGGACACTGCAAGTTACAAATCATGTGCTTGAGTCTCCATTGCATCTTGCATAGTCATTTACACCCGTGTAAACGGAGTAAAAAGTAAATCAGCCTGTGGCATTTTTACCCCCGTTTTGCAATCACTTTGCATTGGCATAAGTGATTGCACAAGATGCAGGGCGACAGAGCCCCCCCTTATATTAAATAATAATAATTAATCATAAAAACTTAGAAATACTAAATCTGAGTAAATTTTAACTGTAACTTGATTTCAGTATCTATGCTGCTGGCTTAATGTTTCCCTTCACTCGGCTCAGGAAGTAGAGATTAGCTTAGTCACTTTCCCTTTTGTTTCAAACACAAAATCCTAGATTCCAATAGCTGTAAATTTTGAGGGAAATCAGATTGGATGTTATTACTGGTCCCAATATGGGGCCTGATCCAAAGCCCATTGAAGTCAATGGGCTGCACCAAAACCCCAGATCCAAACATCCTCAGACTCTAAGAAAGTTTGGGTCCAAACTTTGTGGCCTAGAGGTTTTGGGTCTTTACACTCTTTCATTCTCAGTGCTGCAACGTTTGGGTTGCAATTGCTGCATGGGAGTGTTGGTTGATTTAAAAGTAAACCAGCCAAACAAAAATATTTGCCACTGGACTTAGTTTTTCAAATGTCATTGTGAAAACTTATTTTTCATGTTTTATAATTTTAAAAAATGTTTTTAGGCTGGGAGCTTCAAAGGCGCCTAAGGGAATTGGGGCATCTGGCCCCCTTAAGCTTCTTGCAAACCTGTCAGATGAGGTCCCCTGCAACAGCTCTTCTTCCTTCCTCTTTCTTGCAGAATTCCCGTTACCAGACGTACCAGCGGATGTGGAATTACATGTACTCCAAGCAGCCAAGCGTGTTCGTGAAGAGCACGGAGGAAGGGATCGCGAGGGTGCTGAATTCCAACTATGCTTTCCTGCTGGAGTCCACCATGAACGAGTATTACCGTCAGCGCAATTGCAACCTCACGCAGGTCGGGGGCCTTCTGGACACCAAGGGCTACGGGATTGGCATGCCAGTCGGTAGGCAGTGAAGAAAAATTATAGCTATTCTCAACTCTCTGCAGAGGATCGGAGCATTTGAAAGGCTGAAACGGCTCTAGGAGTGATGTCACTTTTCACAGATGTGCCATGTGTCACTTTTATTTCAAAGAGACACCATCCAGAGGAAAAATCAAATGTATTTTAATTGTTCGTCTGCATCCCTTTAGATTATATAAAATGAAAGATTTTAAAAATATGCCATTATTTTTGCTGCATTTGTGCTCGTTGTTTGCTGTTTTGCCCTTCACTCAGCACAAAAAGTAAACTAGATTTGTTAGGTTCACTTCCTGCTTCTAGCTCCAGTGCACAGCTGTAAAATAACTGCTGAGAACCCCAGGGACTTTATCACAAGTCTGGTGTTTTCCTTGGAGCCTCAGCTTCTGGATTCAGGTTATTAGCAGAGAATCTCAGCTTTCATTTTTTGAAAAATGAAAATGTCTTTAGCCCTCGTGGTTGAAGAGAAAAGCATGAAATATGAACCTTAAAGGTTCTAACTCCAACTGACAAATAAAAAGGACCCCAAATTTGTTATCTATAAATATCTCTTGATTCTTAGACCAGTCTCATGATTTGAGGGGAGGGGGCACCTGCTTAGTGACTTTTGAATCCTTGGAGCTAGCAACGTTGAAATAGTATCATCAATAGCTTCCTTTCTGGTTATCATACACATTGCTATTGTCTTTGGATTGTTACTATTGTAGAGGAAGGTTTAAATCCTAGAATAACTGTATTTTAACATTTCCATTAGGTTTTGTTTTAAAAAAAACAACTTTCATTTACTAAATCTAAATTACAGGCTTAAACTAGCTGGCTGCGTCCTGTGAAACAGTAGAATTACAGTGGATAAAGCACATGCTGCTACTTTTTACGCTGGTAGAATTTCATTGAGTTACTCTGAATTTACCCTGTTGTACAGCATAATCTGTCTGAGGGTCTGTCTTCTGGATCTCTGATAGTGAAGAGTCTGATAGTGAGTGTCTGGGTTTGCCTGGTGGTTAGATTAATTGCTGCTATAGACAGAAAGCGGTTTCCATTCTTGTCCTCTACTCCATATGGGACTGATGGCCAGAACAGAGCTACAGTTACAGGCACAAGGAGAGGGAATTGAACTGGATGATTTAGGGGAATGGGAATGAGACGTGCAGTTGCCCATTTGAATCCTGCCCAGCATGGCAGCGACCAAAAGCTTTTCCTTTATCCTGGCTGTGTGGCGGCCTTTGATCCCCACCTGGTCCACAGGGAACAAATCATCGCCTACAGCTGGCACTGATTTGTCGGTTGTCTCAATGGCAAGGATTGAATGGACCATCAGGACTGAACTCCCCTCTATCTGCTTGGAAGGGGGGTTCTCTCCAGTTCAGGCACATTGACAGGGCAGCGTGTGTGGTGTGGGGAGGGGAGCTGCCTAAACTATATCTTAACTGCCCTCCCCCTGGGTGTTGCAGGCTCCATATTCCGAGATGAATTCGACCTGGCCATTCTCCAGCTGCAAGAGAACAACCGCCTGGAAATCTTGAAGCGAAAGTGGTGGGAAGGGGGCAAGTGCCCCAAAGAGGAAGACCACAGAGCCAAAGGTAAACCCTGATTCTCAGAGACGCAGGTGCCTCCTGCATGGTACAGAGTCTATTAATAAGGATGTACAGCAGTCACTTTATTATAGATGCTAGCAGAATGAGCTCCCGCACCATCCACGAGCGATTCCAGACAGAGGTTTGGTTTGGTTTTGCAATTATTCTGACCTGAGATTTCTTAACAATGCAGGGAGAAAACCAAACAGCTCTGCTGAACCTCATGCTGTGTGTTTTTGCCTGGGGCAAAGATAGTAGCAACAACCAAATGACAAATCTTGGAGGCATATGGAGGGTAAATTAGCTTCTAATGAATGTTCTCAGCATTACATGGGAAAATAGATGCCTGAAAGGATTGCATCCAAATCCTGGACTCCTTTAAGAGAAAATGGAATTTCATCACAGAACCTTTGGTTAATGGGTTAATCTAAAGCTCCTTTAGAACAGGAAAGGGGGAACGGGGACTTTATTAATAAGGCTTTAAAACGGAAGAGCACGTCCTTGTGGGTAAAGCAATGCATGGCCTTAGGCTGATGTCCCAGCGTTAGGAACAGTTGCCAGCTTAAAGCAATCGCTACATTTTTGGCAGTTGCTCTAACTTAAGCAAGCATTTTTTGGTTTTTTTTCTGCAAGGCTAAAAGGTTCCCTGGCTGAGAGAACAGCTTTTTGACCCTTACAAGCCCAGAGATGAAGAGCCAAGCAGGCTTCTGATGGCCATTTTGTTTACCTGGCACATCTGACGCGAGGGGTTTTTTCAGTTTATAAGCCAGACTGTATGGACCACACACGGGCTTTGTCTGGCATGGAAACTTCCTCCGTATGCTGCTTTGCTACCAGAAAACCTTGCTGTGTACTTCAGATCATAGGGAAGAATGCTGGTTGCTGGGAGTTACAGGTGTGAGCTGAGCCCCAATATCTGGAATTGGATTCCAGATTCCTTGGGTCTGGGTTTTTAGGTCAGCCCCTTATCTTTCCCAGAGGAAGGATGATCCAGTGAGCACTAGCCTGGGCCATGGGAGACCTGGGTTTAAGTCCCCGCTCCACCCCAGACTTCCTCTGTGATTTTGGACAAGTCACTTTGTCTGTCCATCTCTCAGTTCCCCTTCTCTGCAGCAAGGATAACAGCACTTCCTACCACACAGGGGGATATGGGGTGCAATACATTAAAGAGTATGAGATGCTCTGTCTGATCCTACAGTAATGGGCATCAGAGAAGTGCTATAGATAGAGTCTCTTGAGGCCATTTGGAAAACGTGCACCCTGCCTTGGATTCCACGCCCACCCAAAGCACAGGGATGTTTGGCGGCAGGGTTTCCGTTCAACCCCCAAAGTGTTGGGGGAAGGAAGCGTGGGGAGCAGAGGGGATGTCTAGATACGCTGCTCCTGGTTTGACTTGTTCTGTTCCATTGCAAGTGGCCCCCAATTGTGAGCAAAACAGGCTTCAGCACAAGTAGCTCAAATTCTCTACAGGTCTCTCTTAAAATCACACAATAATCCCTATTTCTAGCCATTCAGCACCAGTCCCAGGCCCCTCTCGCTGGGAGTATTGGATTACAGCAGAGTCTCTGAGTGCCTTGTTGGACAGAAACAGCTGCCCAGTGACTTGCGAGAGCGCTAATTGCTTTATCTTGACATCCCAAATGCATAACCAAGCTTCAAAGGGATGAAAATCAACGGATAAATTATTAAAGGCACATGGAGGGGAGGGGCACTCAGCAAACTCTGCCGAGAGCAAACTCCAGACAGGCCCTGAAGGGCAAATTTAGAAAAAGGGGCCAGTTCTGGTGTAGGTGGAGCAGGGGGACTAGGAGCCAGGACTCCTGGGTTCTGTTCCTGGCTCTGCCATTGACTCACTGCATGGCATCAGGCACGTCACTACCCTATTCTGTGCCTCAGTTTCCCCATTTGTGGAACTGGGATGATGATGATAATCAGCTTGCAAGAGCTGCATGGAGTTAATGAAAAGTGCTTGGGAGGAGTATTGCTTTAAATGAAAACCCAGCTCTGTTCTAATCTAATCTTTGGAGGAAGGCTGAGCCAGGCCTGTGGGTGAGGGTGGGGATGTCTCTGAGCTGGGCATGGGGGAGAGAGGAGTCTGAGCTGATATTGGGCAGTGCTTATGGGAGGCTAAGGCAGGGTCTGGGTTGTGAATTTGGGGGGATAGGAGGTGGGGTTTGAGCTGGGCCTGGGCTGTGACTCTGGGATACATTTTATGACTTGTAATTGCTGTCTTAGTGGAAGCACCTCTGCCTGCAAAGGTCTGATTTACTGGGTGACGAGAGCCCCTGAGGGTTGCCAAAAGAATGATGGAGAACAGGGGAGAAATGCCACCCTGTGAGTTTTAAAACAAAGCAGGTCAGCAGTTTACAAGGACTGGGGGGAGGTTTTTATGTCGAAAAGCCACACAGAGATTAGGTCAGTAAATCACTGATTCTCTTGCTTTGATTTAATGTTACAGAGGGGAGAAGAAGATTTTACAGGTGTCCTGGTTGACTAATAGCCACATACAGTCCCCTCAGTGAAAGTTGCCGCATGCTTCCCTGTAATCAATTCCATCAACAGTCCAGTCCACCCGCGACCCTAGAACAAGTAGTGCTGAAAGAGGTCATTTCTGGGACTCTGCGTGCTGAGCTACGGGCCCAGCTTGCTCTGACCTCTTGGCCTCGTGCCACAGCTGCTACAACAGGGATGGGAGAAAAGAAGGCAGGGGGATTAATCGGGGGAAGGGGTCAGAGTGTGTCCAAGGCTGACAAGCTGGGTGGCTTCCTGGTGGCAATTGATATAGCCCCAATGGACTTCGGTGGAGCTAGGTCGATCTATATCAGCTGGAGACCTGGCCCATTGACGCCACTGGAGTTAGACCAGTTTATACCAACTGAGGATCTGGCCTATTGACTTCAACAGGTCTCGGCCAGTTTACATCAGCTGAGAATCCAGCCCGTTGACTTCAGCTGGGGATCCTGGCCCACTGACGTCAATGAAGCTAGCCTGGTTTACTCCAGTTGGAGATCTGTTCCATTGACTCCAGAGGTGCTCAGCCGGTTCACACCAACTGGAGAGCTGGCCCTTGGAGCCAAATTTGCCCCTGCTGTAAGTGGAAAGTCAGTATTCGAGATGCCAATCTTGCTTACATCAGTGTAAATGCAGAGCAATTCATTGCCAACGGGGTTACTCCACTTCTGCCCCATTGTAACTGAGATGCAGAGAACATGGCCCTTTGATACTAATTACTTAGAAAGAGTATCTCTTTCTTGGCATGATTTTGTTGGCAGTGTGGGTTCCCCTCAGTCCTCGGGCTGAGTTGTTTCAAAGGCAGATGAGGAAATACCCTTTTGCTGTGTCAGTGCTATGAGATGCATAGTCTTAGTGACTAGGCCACTGGAGAGGGACTGCGGGGATCTGGGTTCTGGTTCCACCAGTGACCTAATGTGTGACCTTGATTAAGTCACGTCTCCTTGTGCCTCTGTTTCTCCTTTTGCCTGTCCTGTCTATTTAGATTCTAAGCTGTTTGGGGCAAGGAGTGTCTCTTACTGTCACCTAACACACTGCGGCCCTGATCTCAGTTGCATCCATGATCCTCTAGATGTAAATAGTAATCATTTCCCATCAGCATTACTGCATGTGAATGAAGAAATTGCTCTTGGTTCCCATCTCTTCCTTCTCTTTGCTTTGTCAGTGATGCTTTCTCATGTCGATTTACTAACTTCATAGCGACAACCGCTGAGTAAATAATTTGTACAACATAATTTATCTGATTGATCTTTCCTCCTTTTCCTGCTTTGTTTGTCTGCAAGCCGCTTTACCCTTCTCTCGGAGGTATTTGTTGTTTGAAATTATTTGCTAAATCATACTTCCTAGGAAGAATTCTTCGATCGCAAGCAGATCATTGCAAGTAATTTGGTATTTACAATTCAAGCTGTGCTAGTTAATTTTGATTGGACAGCAAAGGGCCCATTGTACTGTTTTTGTTCCCTGAGTGTATGAGCTCAAAGATGATTAGAAGAGTCAAGGTTTCGATGTGGTTCCGAGCACAACGTTTGTTGTCTCTTCCTCTCCAGTTTATTTTTTCCCTTTGCTTCATTTCAGGTCTGGGCATGGAGAATATTGGTGGAATCTTCGTGGTTCTCATATGTGGCTTAATTGTAGCCATTTTTATGGCAATGCTGGAATTTTTGTGGAGCCTACGACACTCTGAACAGACAGAGGTAGGCTCAGAACTGTCATTGATGTTACAGGAAGTATGTACGTTAATGTTTGCGAGGTCCTCAGGTACTGCAGTGAGGAGCACCACAGAGAAGCCTATACAAAAGTGGGATGGGTCTGGAATAGATGAGGATCGTGGGTCTAAGAATGAATGTTGCAGGCAGTGAGACCTAAAACACATAAGAATTCCAGGTACAGAGCAATGTAAAATTTCCAATGCACTGAGCCAGGTCTAGAATTTACAAACATCTCATGTCCAGTTAGTAAAATGTAGATTATATGCAAATTCTAGTTGCGGTTGTTGGCGGTCTAGAGCATATGGAAATTCCATATGCAGTTGGTGTGGTTTAGAACACATGAATTTCTGTCTAGAAACAGGTAAGGATCCCTGACATGAACTTGATGATCTAGAACATGTGAGGACCTTTGATGTGGATATTGGGGTCCAGAATGAGTGGGAATTCCAGTGAGTGGAATCTAAAACAGGTAGCAGTGCTAAATGCCAATTATGAGAACAGGTGACAATCCCAAGCACTAGTTTTGGCATCCAGAACAGTTGAGCATCAGGATCCAGAATTGGTACAGATGTTGGGATCTGGGCAGTATCTTAAATTGACCTCTTGCCTGTGTGTGTCTTCCAGATGTCTGTCTGCCAGGAGATGGTGACAGAGCTGCGCAGTATCATCCTCTGCAAAGACAGTTTCCACCCTCGGCGAAGGCGAGGGGGGATGATACGGACTCGGCCCATTATTGCCGAGGAACGTCGACCCCGCAGTACAACCACTCTCAGCAACGGGAAACTATGCGGCGGCGGTGAGCCAGACGCCCTGGCGCAAAGACTTGCACAAGAAGCCGCTCTGGTCGCCCGAGGCTGCACGCACATTCGGGTGTGCCCGGAGTGTCGGAGGTTCCAGGGCCTCCGGGCGCGGCCAGCTCCGGGTTCACCTGCACAAAGCGAAGAGAGCTTGGAATGGGAGAAAGCCACCAACAGCAGCGAACCTGAGTAGAGTGGGGCAGGGGTGGGCAAAGAAACTCATGTTCCATTTTACAGAACATGGACTTGTACAATGTCAGACTCGTTTTTAAATGAAAAGCAGTTATCCAGCTCCTCGAGAGCAAGGCAAACCTTCAGGCTGAGAACCAGGCCCAGCCAGAGGTTTTTGGTACCTCTCCTACCTAAGAGGACATTCATCCCACTTGGATTCTGAACCACTAGGTGGAAGATTCTCTGGTTGGCCTGTCTCTAGCAGCTTTCCCTCACCTCAAAAATCTGGTTTTGAAGTGGGGATGACACACACTGAGGGCAATTCATATACCAGAACTGCCCCAACTAGGGGGAAGAGTCATTGTCAGAACTACCCCATCCTAAGATAGGAGAAAAGGACACTAGTGTCATCTGTCTTGATCACACAGACTCTGTAGGGATGTTCTCTGAGAGGTATTTTTATTTGATGGGGTGGGGGGAGGGGAAGAGAGGAGTAATCTATTATATTTTATTTTATTTTTGGTACATCAGAGCCTGGAGTCTCCAGCACACCAGATTTCAGGTGCTGAACTCTCCTGCCTTTGCAGCGACGTGGCATGCGGCGTGTGGAAGGGAGGGATAGGAGATGACTCCCAAACAGAAGCAGCGGATGAAATGAAAGTCCGTTCAAGGAGTTATTAAAAATAAAAATGCCAAAAACCAATCAACACACACAGTGAATTCAAAGAGGCCTTGAAACACCTGGAATTTCAGGGGTTCTGTGTCTTTTTTTGTTTGTTTGTTTTTTCTGTCAGGGAAGGTGAGTGTGTATGGTGAGTATGAAGCATCAAGGAAGGTGTCACGGGCAGGTGCTGTTGGATTCCATATGCTCTCTTAGGAACACTGCCTTTTCCCCCCAGCAGAGGGCAGTTGCACTTACTACCCATTGTCACGGGCTTCTGCAAGTACAGTCGTAGGCATCATGATAGAAACAGGTGCTCACAGGTACAGCACAGGGCCATCCTATGAACTCTTACCACTGTCCCCAGACTCAACAGCTGGGCCTGCGTGTGACCCAGGTGGCATCTAGATCTGAGGGTTTCCTTGCTACCAAATGTCCTTGAATGGACAGGGGGTAGGGAGGTCAGGTTCGACAGGAGGATCACTCCGGGTCTTCAGTGAGAAAAACCTTCCTTCCATAGCAGCAGCAGCTTCCCTCTGCTTGGTACAAATGTGGGGTTTACAGTGAAGAGTTAATTTTCTGATTGAAAAACAAAATTCTATGCAATTTCTGATTGTAAAATAAAAAGGGGGGAAGCAATGGGGGGGCGGCGATAAACACAAACCTTGAGCAAAGGTATCTCCTGTTGAATTCTTTTCTTTCTTTCTTTTTTTTTTTAAATGTACTGAAATAAAAGATGGTGTCGTACAATTGATTTTCCTTCCCACCCCTCCCCCCTTTTAAAGCTTTGAGGCTGTTTTGAGTCCCATCGCTCATGGGTGCAACTCAACAGCGCCCCCCGGAGGATCGGAGAGGTACTTCCAGCCTGCTTGATCTTCACTACAGCAGGTTGCTGCTTTGGCCTCTGCAAACACTACTTGCATAATACCGAAAACTTCTGTTGCTTTCATTGTCTCTATTCATTCCCAAAGAAAACAAAGGAAAAAAAGCTGGGCAGGACACATGGTCACTTCAGGAAAAACAACACAATCCCCTGGGCCCTATGCTGCAGTGAGATGAGAACAACGCAAGCCACAGCCTCTTTTAAACCTGATTGCTGGAAAACGGGGTCTAGCATGGTTTCCCTGCACACAGGATTCCTTGTAGCAGATCAGCTCTATGGTCCACCTAGTTCAGTAACCTGTAGCCAGATACTTAACAGGAGGGTATAAAGAACCCCAGAGAATGCAGATACCTGCAATGGGCACTGGCGATTATTACATAGTAGCTCTTTTTGGCAGCACCCCAAAAAAAATACAAAGTAGGGAACAGTCCCTGCTCTCAGTAAGGCTCTCTGTGCTGGGTGATGCAGGGGGTCAGCCTAGATGATCATAACATTCCCTTCTGACCTCAGAATCTATTAAGCTGTGCAGATCTTACATTCTAAACGAACAGAGCTAGGAGGGTGAAACATACACGTAGTGTGAGCATGTGAGAGTTGGCCACTTTCTGATAATACGTTTCAGTAACAGGGCCAGCTCCTTAGGTGCTATCAATCAGAATAATTCCACTGACTGCACTAGCGCTACACTCATTTACACTGAGGATCTGGCCCATAATGCTTCTGGGGTTCTTGGCGGGAAGCAGGAGAGGGCAAGTCAATTCAAGACTACCCCCAAATACACCAAAACCTTGCCACGGTCAGTTGGGGTTAGTTCCATGTTGACATCATAGACCTGAGTCTTCAGGAGACAAAAGCAGTGGCTTTGCTGAGCGGCTCAGGCAGGGTGTCCCATGCCTGCGAGCAGCGTGGGAGAGGCAGACAAAAAGGACCTGGGTTGGCAAGCCTCACTAGCAGAACAGGGATGGGGATTCGGGCGGGGGGATTGGACAAGAGACCAGACAGTAATGGAGTAGCCTGCCCTTGGGGGAAGATTTGTCCTATCCCCATGAGATATTGTTGGCTTCTGCCCTGAGAAGGGAAGGTTGGGTTGATAACTGAGTAAAATCTCTCTCCAACCATTTAGCTAGCTGATGGGGACGAGGGAAAAACATAATCCCTTGGTCAGGGAAGCCATGCTAGCAATGTGTGTTTAAACATGGTCGCAGCCAGCTTTCTTTTGCTCTAAATGTGGACAGGGCCTAAGTCAGAGTTCTGCTCAGTGTGTGCAGAGTGAGCCAGTAGTGTACATTAATGTAGCTGTATTTTGTCAGTGGAGTCAGGGGCAGCTTACACCAGCTGAGGGTTTGGAGCAAAGTCTGTGTGTAACCCTTGCCTGCTCAGTGTGAGACTCTGGCCTCTCTCTAGTGGTGGCTAGGCCAACTAGCATTCAAAAGCCCACTACAGCTTTAGTTAAGAGAAAGGTGTCTCTGCTCATGTGGTAGAGGTGCTGCATTTTGGCTCAGGAGGTCCCAGGTTTGATCCCTGCTGATGACATCCAGAATGGTTGGTATTACAAGTAATAGCTCATATGGGAATTCAACTCACGGAAGTCTCTGCAGTCCAAGATACACTTCCCTGCCTCGGGGGAGTATGTAACTCCTGCTTACAGCAGATGGCTCTCCATCCTCTAATAGCAGTGGCTAGGTGAGGTAGCTGTTAAGGAGTCTGCTATAGCCTTGGCTAAAAAGGGATGTAATTTAGCTTAAGAGGTCTCAGGTTTGATCCCCGCCTCTGACATCCAAAGTAGTTAGCATTATATTAGCTGCTGGCTAGATTCCTGGGGGTCAAATCTTCCACAGATGTAAATCAGTACAGCTAAATTGATGTTTAATTGGGCCAGCTCAATTTGCACAGAGTTGGCCCAGATCCTCCAAGTTATTTAGGCACCTAACAGCCACTGACTTCAATAGAAGCTAGGAGCTTAAATACTGTGGGGGATCTGAGTCTTGGCATCTAGTTTGACTCCTTGCACCAGCTCCTCCACTGGTGAAAGTCAGTGCCACTACATTAAAGCCAATTGTGCTGGGTGGATTTCTAACAACTGGGGAGGTGGGCCCTGGATTTTAGTGGTAACTCATAGCACGCATTCTACGATTTGCCAGCGTATTTTGCATTCCTGACAAGAAGATTGGAGACATCAGAAAAACCTCTTATGTTTGTTTAAAGGCCAACATGTTCTTATGCGTGCCAGGCACTATTCATCAAAAGACACTCGCTTTTGAAAATTTATTTACAGGTTAGCAAAAGAAAAGATTCCTGTCCATCATTTATCATATCTGATTTTTCCCCCCCCGTTGCTGCAGTGACTAAAGAGAGAACTTGACGGTGCCAGACATTTTTCCTTTTGCTATGCCGAGGGAATCTCCCAGGCGTCACTCAGACTGAGGCCATCAGGAAAAATAAACCAGCGCGGTTCGCTCTTGATTTGTCTTCACTTTTATGTCAGCTTCCCTTTCCCAGGCTGTATTTTCTATCAGAGTCTGTATATTGAGGGGTGGGGGGGGGTCTTGGGTTTTTGTTTTTTTTTCTGTTGTTTGATCACCTTGTTTACAATAAAAATACAAATAAACCTTGAAATAGTAGTGGATGGATAAAAGCTGCTTTGGCTGGTGTCGTTCAGAACACACACACAGGAGGGGCGTACGTGGGGTGCTCACAAAATCTAGACGGGCCCCTTGTGCTCATCCAGGCTGCCCTAGACCAGAGGGCATTGCGCTGCCCCCAAAAGAATTCTGAGCCCATATTTTATAGCAAACCTTCCCACCATGAATTAAAAGTGGGGAATCCGCCACAAACCTTGGTAAATTGTTCCAATGCTCCAGTTACTCACACGGTTTTAAATTTACACTTTATTTCCAGTCTGAATTTGTCTAGCTGCAACTTCCAGCTGCGGCTGCACCACTGCGAAATTAAAGAGGTTAAAAATAACCTCTCTATGCCTCCTTGCTATTCCCCTGTTTATGCAGCCCTAGCTTACACAGGTGCACTTTTGGCCACAGGCTCACACTGGGAACGCATGTTTAGCTGTTTATCCACCATGCCCCCGCCAAATCTTTTTCATAGACACTGCTTTCCAGGATCGCGTTCCCCAGCCTATAAGTATGGCCTATGTACAAGTATACAAACCGAGCAGGAACACACACTCAAACTGGAGTGGGACACTGCCCTCCCCCCTTTGGTCTCACTCTGGAAACCATTCTGATGGCCTCTTTCATTTGGCCAATCCCACTCACATGTTAATGAAGGTCAAGCTTTGGAGTGGTTTGCCATCCAAATTGCACTTTCCCAGCATAGCCATTGCTTGAGAAAATGGGCGTAATTCTAGTAAGATCGCTCTGTGCAGTCCACTGGGAGGCGACGATTAGATCAATTAAAATATAGTACTTGGCTTTAATCCCTTTTAATTGTTTCACCAGAGCCCCCCTGCCTCCCTCTCCATTACAAGAGATTCGCTGCAGAACCCAGGAGGCCTGGACACTGAGTGTTTCTATTACCTAAAGTCCCTTGGTTACCTTCCTCCCCTGTTAATATGAAAACACACATCCTCCAGATTGGCCAGTCTTATTGGTTAGGAAAAGCTCTAGTATGAAAATAACAAAAACTCTGGGGATTCTTTTTTGATGAAAGTTTTATTCATTTTTGCATTCCAGGCAGTTTAATTTTTCACTCAGCACTTCCCCCTGAAGTCCAGCCTGTAACTAACTGTGGGCGCTGGGAAGGTGTTGATGTGGCCCTAAGGCCTTTGCAAGACTAGCGGAGGGGCTGTTTACTGAACTTGGTAGCATCAATAAAACACAAGAGGCACATCTTGAGGCTTGCAAGCCAGCAGGACTGTGGCAAGCTGAAAATGACAAGAAGGGATAGCTCAGTGGTTTGAGCATTGGCCTGCTAAACCCAGGGTTGTGAGTTCAATCCTTGAGGAGGCCACTTATGGATCTGGGGCAAAAATTGGTCCTGCTAGTGAAAGCAGGGGGCTGGCCTCAATGACCTTTCAAGGTCCCTTCCAGTTCTAGGAGACTGGTATATTATTTAGGTAATTATTACCTTTTATCTCTTTTTAGTTCAGTTCTTCTGACTGGATAATAGTGAAGATGACTGTTTAACCATTTCAGAACCAAAAATGTTCCTTGATGGTGATGTCATAGGATTGGGTTGCCCTTTAAGGGTCAGCCCTCCTGCCAGTCATTAATCAGTTGCCTCCCTCCAGGTGAGAGAAAGGGCTGACAGGAAGTTAACTCAGGGATGAGAGTTATAGGGTGTAGGGTTGGTCAGGAAAGGGTTTAGTGTAATGCTAGCTAGGTGAAAGACCTGGGTGGGGAAAAGCGTAAGTAGTATTAGAAGCTAAAGCCTTTTGAGGTAGATACCTTAGGAGGGGCCATGCAGCAGGACCTGGTATTCTTGTTTTGACTGATGTTAGATTGAATTTGTTTGAACAGTAATAGGTTCCTGGGAAAAGGGAAGGAAACAGCTTCCTTTCATTGATTCAGCTGGCTGGCGAATTGGTCTACGGGGGTATGTAAGAAAGGAGAAACAGAGGCAGGATTCAACACTGAGTTTAAGGAAACCTTGTTATACATGGCCTATAAAAACAGGAAAAATGCTTGTTCAAAGAGACAAGCCACAGCTAACTGGACTTAAATCCCTTGGTCCCTAACTAATTACCTATAATATCCCACTTGTCCTTCTTACCCCTTCTAACAGGACTTTTGGGCCCAATTGTCAGCAGGTATAAAATGGGCATAGTTTTATTGACTTCAGTGGAAATGTGGTTGTACATTTAAAGGCCTGATTCTAAATTCACATTGGTGTAAATCAAGAGTAACTCCATAAAAGCAAGTAGAGTTATGCTGATACAATAGTAGCATAAATGAGATCAGAACTGGGCCCTTATTCTGCAAAAACTCTAAACCAGACTTTAAATAGAGATCTAAAAGAAAAACAAGGGAGAACCAGGATACCTAAGAGTCCAGTGTCTTATAAATTCCCTTCCAAAGATGCTGCTGCCATACTGGGAAAAGTCTAAATGCTGGTGGGCATAATTTGTAAATTATTCAACTTTCAGCTTCTCCTTTAGAGTTTGTAAAGGAGAAGATAAATGTGCACAAATGCCTGCTGAGTAGAATATAAAAAACCCAAAGTGCCACAAATCCCATTATGATTTGATGGCCACAAACTGATTGAAAACACACACCTGAAAGCAGTAGTGATGAATTCAGTAAAAGTAGGTTCCTCTGATACTTGATGCCATGGTGAGAAATTCAGTCTCTTATCAGTTGGATCAGTACAATGGATACAACTCTGAGAGATTTTTCAGGAAGGAATGCACTCCATTCCAGCTGAATTCATAGTCCCTTTTACAGCAAATAATATTGCATCTTTGGGATAAAAGTACTTCACAAACTGTAGGCAGGGATCAGCTGAAACCCCATTAATGTGCAGCTGCTTCTCAGGTGGAACGTGGCAACCATTTAACAGTGTAAAGTGCAACTTAAAACCAGCGTCCAAAAAGGTCTGCTAAAGAGAGACAGATAATAAAAGGGAAGGAAGCAACTTCATTAGCCCAATATTCTAGTTTCCTCTTCATATTCCAGCACTGTGGTTATCAATAGAGCTGTCAATCCTCCAAGACCAAAATGTCACTGGCCAGCTTTCAGACAGTCATGTTTGAGATTATATATTTTCTATATATGTTTTCATACCACATATCAAATACTGAAACATTTGTTTCAAAACAAATATTGTTATCACTGTGACAAATAACAGCTTGGATTATTAAAACTGGAAAGATTTAATATTTACTTTTTGCACTATTTACATTATTTGGCATTGCCTTTTTCACAGTTGGATCAATGAGAATAGGCTAGTTAGTTTCACTTTTGTTTTTTGGTTAGTTTTGCTTTTTGACTAGGGTTGCAATGGTTTGCAGTGGAATGTTTGCTTCAAAGTGCCCACTGGAATTTAAAGGTACTACCAATGGAATCATTTCTAACAGGCTTAGGTTTTTGTTAATGAGCTGCTAGCATTCTTAAATAGGCAAATCCTCAGCTTCTATAAATCAATATGGCCTTCAAGGGATTTATGTTGATTTACACCAGCTACGGACCTAGCCCGAACTGTGTACTACAAATACAAACTGAAGTGCAGCACAGAGAGGGTTTAATACACAATATGAGCCAGATACCCCACTCATGTAAACAGCACAGCTCCATAGACATCAGTTGACCTACACTGATTTATACCAGTTGATGATCTGGCCCTATATCTCTGCAGTTCTGTTTGCCCCCCCTCAAGAACTCATGTTGCTTTAGACCCCAAAGAGAGAACACTTCCGGTCTCACATCAGCCCTTCTCTAGGGCCCAGGTAATGTTGATGAGTTTATTCCTTTGACTTTCTCCAGGCTTAGTTCTCGCTGAGCTGAGATTTGATGTACTTTATTTCTAAGCCTAAAGCAAATGCAAATGAGAGTGAAAAAAAGACTTCTCTTATTCCCAGGTGAGCATTAAGATGACTGATTTGTCTGCCAAAAGCCTATTGTTCTTCCAGAGTCTACAGTAAACAGCCCAAGCACATTTGCGAGGGTGTTCACAGGAGATGCTCTGATTATTGCTCGCAAGATTAAACCAGGACTAGATGAACACACAGCTTCCAGTTTTATTCCTGCGCCATTTATCAACCATGACAGGCTTAGTCTATAGGCAGCCTAAATGGAGGTGAGAGCGTAGTAAGGACCCTGAAATCCAGAGTAACACTGCTAAGTGCCTCTGTACTAAGGGTCCAGTGTCAAATACAACTCACTCTGGCATTAAGAGAGTCTGTTTGTTGGTAATTTCAGATGGCACGGAGCTGGGCAGACAAATGTGTGAATGTAATGCAGACTTCTATACCAAATTATGATCAAAAGTGACAGCTGAGGTTTCTTAGGACTTGGGGAAATTGACCAGCACAGCTATAGCAGAATAGCTATTGCACGATAGCTATTCCACTAACACTTCCATGTGGACATGCTATTCTGGAATAATTACTCTGCTGATTCTCTCCTTTCTCAAATCTGTGGGGCAAAAGAGTATGAGTTAATACTGACTAAACAAGGAGTAATGGTCTCAAGTTGCAGTGGGGGAGGTTTAGGTTGGATATTAGGAAAAACTTTTTCACTAGGAGGCTGGTGAAGCACTGGAATGGGTTACCTGGGGAGGTGGTAGAATCTCCTTCCTTAGAGGTTTAGGCTCTGGCTGGGATGATTTAGTTGGGAATTGGCCCTGCTTTGAGCAGGGGGTTGGACTAGATGACCTCCTGAGGTCCCTTCCAACCTTGATATTCTATGATTCTATGAAATCAGATTTAGCTTCCTTATCTATGCTATGTACCTTATCGGTCACCTTCCCTGCCTAGCACCACTTTTCCCTTCCATTGCCTGAAGGACCAGGGCAGCAGTGTTTGCTGAAGCTTCTGGCGGTGCAACTCTACCAGAGCCATTGCCAAGAGACTGAATGGAGCTCAGGGCCAGGAGACACTATAGAGGCACAGTCTGTGCAGACACAACCCTGGATCCTAGTGACTGCCCCATGTTCTGTAAATTGCAAATCCCAGTTACTACCAACCCTCACAGGCAGCCCCGGGGCAAGATCCCATCCCTCATTACAGCCCCTTAGTGCCACTCTGGAGGCAGAATGGTGCAGGATTGCTCCCTTGGGGAACTTCTGCAGTGCGCCACCTCCTGCAGTAACCTCACCCCCCAACAATGTGGGGGAGGGGCCAGGGACAGCATAGGACAGGAGGGGGAGCACCTGGGACAATCCAGCTATTTTGAACTACAGAACAGCCCACTGGTGGCTGGGAGGAAGCAGCTGTAAATTAATCTAGTTCCAGGGGCTACTCTAATTTAGGCCAGGGACTTAATGCTGGTGCCTGAAACAGCCCAGAATCCCAGAGGTGCAAAACTGTGAAACTCATGCACACACTGGGCTGGACTTCCTGTGAGGCACCACTTAGTATCTGGCCTGTTGTCTTTACATCAAATCTGATGTTACCAGTCTATCTGCACTGCACAGGGCCTGTCTGTTGGGAACGCCTTTGGGCTACATGAACTAATCGCAATGTGGAAGGGACCCTATCCAAAGATGGAATGCCATAGCATGCCACGATACCGCAGTACTATGTGCTTGGCCACTCAGCTTGTCCTTGCTTCTGCATATGGTTATTTTGTTTACAGAGCACAAAGTAACCAGTGGTTAAAGCAGGGGATTGAGACTCCTCCTGACTTATTGTGGGACTTGCAGCAATTCCCTAGACCTCTCTGTGCCTCAATTTTCCCATAAGTAAAATGGGGAAGATTATCGTTACTATGAAGAAAAAGGATCATGCAGTGGTTAGAGCACTAGCTGGAACTTGGGAGAGTGGAGGATTCAATTTCTTGATCTGCCAATGACTCCCTGTGTGACCCTGAGCAAATCCTTTAGCCTTTCTGTGCCTCAGCTTCCCATCTGTACAATGGGGATAATAGCACTGCCCTGGGAGGACAAACACATTAAAGACTGGGAGACACTCAGATACTAGGGTGATGGGGACCAGATAAGTACCTTAGATTGACACATGGGAGTGAGGGGAGGCATATTGTGAGGCTTAATTCATTTGCATTTGCAAAGGGCTTTGAAGGCTTCGAATGAAAGGTGCTGGAGAATTGCCATGTGTTAGCTAATAATAATTGCTTCAACATGAGGAAAGCTGGAATCCTATAAATAGGCCGGCATCTTTCCAGAGGCCAGATCCTGTGCCCAATCTGTATAAGTAAGTCCCTTTCCACGATCAGGGAGAGCTACAGAGCTTGTGATTTTTCCTCCCAACTCCAAAAGTAGCCATACTCCAGCAAGGCTGGCAAGGAAGGCCCAGCGAGTTCCATGCCTGGAGCCCCATCACCTGTTCCCCTCTAGCTAGGTCCATAGATGCTTTGGGTTAGGATTTAGAAAGCTGACACTTTCCCGTGCCACTTGTGCTCTTGGCTGTCAGACCCCGTGACGTGAGGAGCAGCTGACAGCAGATTCTTTCTTAGCTGCTGCTCCTCCTTGTATTCCATTCTGGGCAGAGAATGAGCTAGAATCAGGTCTCCGCAAACTGTGCAGAGGACAGATAGTGCTGGCTCCTCTTTGGAGAATTACAGACACACCCCCAGCTTACCGAAGGAGTTATTGTCCCCTTAGGAGGGTCTAAGTGGGCTACACCAGGGACCCTTCTCAGCTTGGTGAGGACTCAGCATAATCTGTGCCCATTCTTGCCTTCCATACCTGCTGAGTTTCACAGGTGCGTTGTTCTGTGGCAGGAATCCAGCGCTTGCTGAGCTGATTTGCATGCTAATGCCCACGGTGCCCTCTCAGGTATCTCTTAGTGCCGCTGGTGTCTGAGCTGAATAGAAGGTCTGCCGTTGCTTGTGGGTGCAGAGAGCTTTTTTCCTATAGAGGATACAAGGAAGGCATTTCTCAGTCGTGGCCTCAGCACTGTTCTGAGTGGGGAATGGGGATACATTGTAATGCTAATATACCAGGCAGCTCACTTGGTTGGGCACACATACTAAGTGATCGTGGCATTCATATTAACACCTTTTGGTCCCCCGCATTCACTGCCATGACTAATAACACAACTCCGCACTCAGATTGCACTTTACAAGTGAAATCCTGGCCCCGTTGAAGTCAATAGGAGTTTTGCCAATGACTTTATTGGAGCCAGGATTTCACTCTGTATGTTCAAAATGCTGTACAGACGTTATCTCAGTAATCCTGGGTAAGTATCATTAGCCCCTTTTTACACCGGAGGCACAGAAGCGTGAAGTGGCTTGCCAATTCTGCGCAGTACACCCCGAATTCTGCACTCTAACCAGTGCCTCTGTATTAATGATTACAGTTTGCTCAGATCGGTTTTGGTGCAAGTTGCATTGGTTTTGCACTGTACAGACATTTCTGCTTTGGAACCTTAGCACTTTGTGCTAGGCACTGTAGAAGCACAATGAGATCCTAATCTGTGACTGGGACTCTGAGGCATTCTGGTAATACAATTAATAATAGTAGCGCAGAACACTTGCTTTTTTGTGCTTTAACCTGACAACGGAAGTGAGCTGGGACATTCCGACAGTCCCTTGATCTGTTTGTTATGATCCCTATTTTTATTAAACTGCACCAAAAAAACACCCCACCTGAAGTGTTCTGGGCTCCCTTGTCTATCTTGTAAAAACACACAGATAAATTAATGGACTCATCAATTATACTAGATCAGACCAAATACCCAGAGACAGCATAAATATAACAAACATTCATCAGCTTTCTCCGTGCAATCCCTGCCAGAGTCTCATAGCATCACTAGTTACCACCATCACCTATTCAGGGACCATGGGTTTCTTTCACCTTCTTTGGCAGTATGGGGTGTGGATCACCTGCTGGGATCATCTGGGCATGACTCACTTAATCAACATTCTGCCACTCCATGGGACTTGGGCATTGGTGGCACCTTGGTCTCTCCTGTTCTCTGTCGGGGCACACAACAATTTAGTCCCCTGAGGACTGAAATGCTTTGGTTTAACAAAAATCTTGGGGCTCAGTATAAGGGTTTCTGGGTGAAATGTAATGGTCTATGACAGGGGTGGGCAAACTATGTCCCAGGGGCCACATCCAGCCCATCAGACATTTTAATCCAGCCCTTGAGCTCCCACTGGGGAGCAGGGTCCAGGGCTTGCCCCGTTCCGGCGCTCCAGTCCAGGAGCGGGGTCAGGGGCTTGCCTGACTCCACATATACCGTGGCTCCGCACAGCTCTTGGAAGCTCCTGCACGTAGGGGCAGCCAGGGGGTGCCACATGCTGCCCCCGCAGCTCCCATTGGCTGGGAACCATGGCCAATGGGAGCTGCAGGGGCGGCACCAGCAGACAGGGCAGCATGCAGAGCTGCCTGGCCACGCCTCCACATAGGAGCCAGAGAAGGGACATGCCGCTGCTCCTGGGAGCTGCTTGAGGTAAGCGCCACCTGGAGCCTGCACCCCTGACTTCCCCCCATGCCTCAACCCCCTGCCCCAGCCCTGATCCCCCTCCTGCCCTCTGAAGCCCCTGCCCCAGCCCTGATCCCCCTCCAAACCCCATGGTCCCAGCCTGGAGCACCCTCCTGCACCCCAAACCCTCATTCTCAGCCTCAACCGAGAGCCCACACACCCAGCCAGAGTCCTCCTCCCCCTGCACCCCAACCCCAGCCTGGACCCCCTCCCGTGCACTGAACTCCTCATTTCTGGATCCACCACAGAGCCCACATCCCCAGCCGGAGCCCGCACCCCCTCCCACACCCCAACACCCAATTTCATGAACATTCATGGCCCGCCATACAATTTCCATACCCAGATGTAGCCCTCGGGCCAAAATGTTTGTCCATCCGGGTCTATGGTATACAGGTGGTCAGATTAGAGGATCTAATGATCCCTTCTGGCCTTAAACTATATAAAACTATGAAATACCAGGTAGCTGATGGCAAGTTAGACCCTGCAGTGTGCCTAGAAGCTCAACTGTTTATTCACTGTCTGGGTGACAAGGTGGACGAGGTAATATATTTTATTGGACCAACTTTGTGTGGCTTGAAAGCTTGTCTCTCTCTCCAACAGAAGTTGGTCCAACAAAAATATCTCACACACCTTGTCTCTCTAATATCCTGGGACCAACATGGCTATAGCTACACTGGATATTTGCTGGGTAAAATTAATCCGCAGTGCAAATAGACAGCACAAGATTTTTTTCATGTTTCAGGGAATTACCTGAAAAGTTCTCCCCTTTAGTTGTTAATGGTTAGCCAGGAAAGCAGGAAAAATCTTAAACAAAACGGTTAAAGTACATTTTGTCCCGTGATCATCTCAAGGTGAGTTCAGAAACCAACCAAAAACTAGCAGAAATGTGCTGGTATTTATTGATTAGTTTTTTTATTTTGCAATCTGATTTTGTTAAATCAAAAGTGAATCAAGTGATATCTGCAGGCTAGTGATATTATATTTAAATGATTATAGTCTAGTGATGCCTACTTGAAAAGTAGCATGAGAGTGCATTAGGCCTGGATAATTTACAGAGACCCACAAAATGATTCATGAAGCTCTTATGTGAAATCTGAGGTCATAGTGAATTGTTACTTTAAATTAATGGTTTAGTGAGAAGCTGCTTTGAGCTGATCGGTTGGGGATAGCTGTTAGTGAAGTTGGATTTTAAAGTTATTAGATAAATATCTGAGAGCTGCCACTGCTGTGCATTTATATTATAGCATTGCATCTTAAAAGGCTCAGTACTGCAATGTGCTCAGAGCCCTCAAAATCTCCATGTATGTCTACACTCCATCTTACAGTGAGCTCCCCAGCCTGGGTGCACAGATCAGCGCTAGCTGGTCTCATGCTAGCATGCTAAAAATAGTTGTGTAGATGGTGCTCTGAACCACCTCCTCCCAGCCCCGAAGTTATAGAATCGAAGCTCCAGCCTGAGCTGCATCATCAATACTGCTGTTTTTAGTGTGCTAGCACAAGCCCCACTACCACAAGTCAGTGGCATTGGCTGGGAGATTCATTCTCAGATGCAGAATAGACATGGCCACATTCATGTCAATGGAAGTGGAAGGCCTTCAATATCTCTCAGGATCGAGCCCCTCTGCTGGTCTAGAGCTCAAATTCGGATGATATGTCTAACGGGATTTTCACCTTTAACTCCCCTCGTAATCCCCAGCCAAAATGAAAGTTCTTCTCTCAACGCTTATTAAAGCTCCAAATTTATTTCTCATTATTAAATCATGAAATCGGCCAAAAATGTTTAAATTAAGTGAAAGGAAGAGAGATTTGTGAGAAAATTGAAGTCTCTCTGAGGAATTGAAGAATAATCCCCAAGGGTAAAGGAAGATGTGGTTGTCAAACCAATAAGCAAATGGATATAAAAGCTACAAAAAAGAAGTAAAGAGCCACAAGATGTTTAATTTTTTGCCAAAAACAATTAAACAACACTAAAAATGAATCATTTCAATATTTAGATGACAATTTGGGGGCAGCAGTATCCAGTGGATATTAAACTTGTACTGGCTCTGCCACTGACTCCCTGTGTGACCTTGAGCAACTCACCTCACCTCTCAGTTTCCCCATCTGTAAATTTGGGATAATGAGACTTACCAACTTTTCTGAAATGCATTTGGATCCATAGATTTAAAGGTGTTAACTATTATTTTTATTGGCTGGGAATGTGGATAAGGCACCCAAATACTACTGAAAATCAATGAGGCTTGGGTGCCTCATTCCCACAGGTCCCAACCATTCTTATTAAGTGAAATTAAATACGGCACAGTAGAGCTGGGCATAAGCCATGGGATATGAATCTTCAGCCAAACTTTCTCTGGCTTTGGGGATGTTTGCATCCAGAGTACTGGTTCATCTTTAAAATGGGTCAGAATAATGAAATAAGGATTAAACTGGTCTTTCACCCAGCATGAATTTATTACTGATGAATGGTGCAGGACTAATGCCCTATTGAGTGAAGCCTACTTTCCATTCACAGAATAGCTAGATTACAGGTAAGCAGCAGTGCAAGCTTCTCCCATATTTTCCCACCAACAGGGTCCTCAACCATTATTAAAGGAAATGTGAAGAGGTGATTTTAGTTCCCATAACCTATTTGGTCCTTGAGTTCTCTGCTGAGCCTGTCAGCAAAGGGTTGCACTTAGTGCCGGGTGTGGTTTTGTGATGTGGATACCTGTCTACTAGGGATTGGATTGAAACCCACCAAACTCTTTTCACATGGACCATGAGACAGCCAACAGATAAGCACTTTCAATCACTACCAAGTTGGGCTGAATTCAAACTGGCAGATAGAGGTGAAAGACTATATCCCATTAACAATTCTCCGAGTTATGTAGTCCCCATTAAAGTAGATTTGTATTTAGCCCAGGGAATGCATTGGTCATAATCTCACACTCACAGACTTGACCCAGTAGAGGTCAACAAGGAAATCTATTATGTCCAGTTGAATCTGTAACTCTAGAATGCAGCAATTAAAATGAATTTGGTATCGAAATGCCAATCTGATGGCACAAGTTATGAGCTAAGGTACATTCTTACTCTTTGTGTACTAGTGATTGAATAGCTTAGGTAACCCGTGAAAAAACATGGGGGTTGTTAGAAGAAGACTGCATATTCTGAATGCATCTGGGTTCTTTATCTTACTAAAACAGATGAGGAGGTGGGAAGCAAAGCAAACAGAGACAAAGCACTCTTAGGAATGTATAAAAGGAAGCAAATAAGCCATTCAGAGGAATGTAGATAAGTGTTTCTTCTCTGTTAAAGAGAAAACCAGCCCTGTGAAAGCTGTGTGTATATTTTGGAGTGTTGATAGCATGGCTTCTAACACTGCACATTGCCATGGTAACAAATCCACGGCTCTGACTTCATGGGTATGACACACACCTAAACTTCAGGGTGACACTGGGGATAGAACTCAGACCATGTGAAAGCACAGGCTCATACTGTGACAGCAACTGTGGTAACTGACCGGACACTGACAAGATAGTAACCTTTTGTAACCCTGAATTAGGACAGGTGATTGGGACCAGGAAATCGATATACTTCTTACCAGCCTTTTTTTATTACAGTTGCAAACTCAATATTTTATTTTAAAAGCCTTCCTGCATGAAGGCCCAGCAACGAGCAGAGGTGGGGAATCAGAGAAAGAGGCTGAACCAAAGGGTGGCAATACATGCAGGACCAGTTCTGAACTAGCTTAATGCGGCTCTTAACCTTGTAACAGGTACCTAGATGCTGTGTTGACAGCTACTGTTACAGCAGAATGCTCTGAAAATGGTCAGGCTTGGGCTCGTTGTGATCTCTGGTGTGGAGTTTCACTGTGGAGGAGCAACTGCTGATATTGCTCTGTCCCAAGCGTTTTGCCCTCAGATCAATCAGTTATATTATTACTTGTATTATACCAACAGCATGGTACGTGCTTTAGATAGGTAGGATGACAAAGCTACTATCCCAAAGAGATCACAAGAGATCTGATATAATTAGCTGGCCTCCATCACTGCAATATCTGAATGCTGCACATCTTTAATGTATTTGCCCTCACAATGATCCTGTGAAGAAGGGAAGTGGTATTATCCCCATTTTAAGACTAGAGAAACAGGCACAGAGAAACTAAGTGACTTTCTCAAAGTCACGCAGGAAGTCTGTGGTAGAGATGTGGATTTCTCGCAGCCCAGGTTAGCGCTGTACACGCTAGACTGGCCTTCCATCCATCTAGATAGCATCCATAATGATACTATTGTGTTCAATTGTCTTGGTGGGCTATGGATGGGTGCCTATTTGTAACAGTAGTATTGTGCTGGTGATGCTGGAGAGGTGCAGAGCTGCTGATGCCTCATGGAAAGATTTTGACCCATTTAATTTCACCATCCTTGATGTAACTCCACTGACAAATTTCCTCCACTGATGACTTGTAGCAGAGGTGAAATCCCTCATTTTAGACAGCTTCTATTTCTTATCGTCTAGTATCACTGAGGATGTTTGTGGGAAATCAGGAAGATTTGTTGCCAACAAGTTTATCCAGTGCTGCTGCTTTATCCTCTGTGTCTTATCATACTCTCTTGTGACATCATGGCCAGTCACATGCAGAGAGGAGCCATGACCAAGGTATTAAGCAGCAGAAACAGACAAACTTGTAAATGATGGCTGGGCTTTCCTGCAAGTCTCTGTAAGTACAGGTCTGTCGCAACTTACGCGCATTTAACATGCGCGATTTCAGCTTTACGCTGTAGGGCTGGAGTCTGGGGGTGTGGCCTAAAGCGGAAAAGGCATGGCCTCAAGATTTAAGGTCCTGGGGCACCAGCTGTGGCTGGGAGTCCCAGGGCCTTTAAATCACTCAAGGGGCTCCCAGCTGCAGAGGTGGCTGGTGGCCCCTGGGGCGAACTAAAGGGCCCGAGGCTCCAGCCACCGTGGAGCTCCGGGCCCTTTAAATGCCAGCCCCAGCCCGGCTGCCAAAGCTGCGGGTGGGATTTAAAGGGCTCCTCCGGGCTCCCCACCGCGCTTTAAATGCCGCCTCAGCCCGGCCGCCAGAGCTGCGGGCGGGATTTAAAGGGCTTGGGGATGTAATTCTGAGTATACGCGGTTTTCGCTCTATGCGCTAACCGTGGAATGGAACCCCCGCGTAAGATAAGACTTGCCTGTATTAGGTGAAAGGTGGGGTGGAAAGGCAGTGCAGTATTTAAGATAGGACCTTTATCCAAACTGCCTGTGGATTAGCTTGATAAGTTTATGGAGGGAATGGTTTGATAGGATAATGTGATTTAGTCAATAGGTCAATAACGTGCGACCACTGGTAATTAGTACCGAGGGTCAATGTTGGGATATTTAAAGTCTTTTTCCTGAGTGTCTGGCTGGAGAGTCTTGCCCGCATGCTCGGGGTTCAGCTGATTGCCATATTTGGGGTCGGGAAGGAATTTTCCTCCAGGGTAGATTGGCAGTGGCCCTGGAGGTTTTTCGCCTTCCTCCGCAGCATGGGGCAGGGGTCGCTTGCTGGAGGATTATCTGCTACTTGAAGTCTTTAAATCAGGATTTGGGGACTTCAACAGCTGAGTCAAGGGAGAGAATTATTTCAGGAGTGGGTGGGTCAGCTTTTGTGGCCTGCATCTTGCGGGAGGTCAGACGAGATGATCATAATGGTCCCTTCTGATCTTAAGTTCTATGATTCTATGATTCGGTTTCAGATTTGTGGAACAAAAATCCACCCCTGTAGCTCTTTTTTCCCCTTTTATATAGTCCCTCATTTGTATTTTTTTCTAAATTTGGAATACAATATCAATGAGCTAGCAATAACTTTTTCTCCACTGAATACTTTTTTCTGTTTCCCTGGGGCAACAGCAGCAGTGTATTGTACAATTATATTTATGGCAGGACATGTCTGTATTGGTTACAGATGGGTGTGTGCACACAATTTGGGTCTGGAGCTAAGTGTTCCTCTAGCTTAAGGGGGTTCAGATCCCAGACTCTATTTCGGCCCCGTCTCTAGCATGTCCACAGAGCTTTTTCAAATAATTTTCCAAAGAAGGAGTGTGATGATAGAAAGCCACAGCCTCATGCTACTGTGTCACGGCCTGACGAGGCAACATGAGTGTGGGATGTCCCGGCGTTATGCCCCGCTGATGGGATGCCCTCTGCCTGTTGTCACCATGGTGCAGCGTGCGGCTGTGATGTCAGTGTGAGGATTAGGGTTACCAACATTGCATTTCAAAAATAAAGGACTCTTTTCTTAGCACCCCACCTCCTCCTCATCAATAACAATGAATAATCAGCAGGACTCACCTACCTGCGCCGGGGGTATGTCTTGCTGCACGGTGCAGGGTTGTACAGAGATGATGCCACCCAGCCGCTTGGTGTCTCCCTGTCGTTCTGTGATGTCACCCCGTGGGACTGTGATGTCATGAGGTGTGAAGTCACTGTGATGCTGCCCCATGCACGGGGGTGGGGGCGGTCTGGGTCGGGGGGACGAGGATGCCCCCCAACAGGACCTCCAGGCCAGGGGAGCGCAGTGCAGGCTGGACGAGGCAGACCGGCGCCAGCTAGGCCCCGGAGCCTCACCGTCTCCATGGTAACCTCCCTTTTATCCCGCCTCCCCACCGGCCCGTGGCTCACGTGACCCGCGCAGCTGGCGCTCACGTGATGTTTGGTTGCCGAGAAGCTGTTTCCGGGTCAGGCCTCAGTGCAGGACGCGGGGGAAGAGCGGGGCCGGGTGAGAGCCGGGATCTGCGCGTCCCAACCCCCCCCCCCGGGGGGCAGGGGTGGGGGGCCCCCAGGGCGCCCCGAGTGGCCGAGCCGTCCGGGGCCTCCTCGTAGCGGGCGGGGGCTGCCCTGCCCTGGCCAGGGCTCCTGAGAGGTGGCGGGGGGAGGGCACTGGCCGCACGGCCCTGCGGGAGAGGGGTCGCTGCCCGCGGGTCCCCAGGCGGGCGGAGCGCTGGCTGCACCCTGGGTGCTGTGGCCCCGATGGGCGGGGAGGGGGGATGCGGAGTGACTCTGGATCCCTGCGCTCTTAGGGTGATTCCTGACACTGGTGAAGGCCGGGGCCCAGGGGGCCTGGGCGGTTTGCGAGAGAAGCAGAGGGAAGGGTTTTCTTCTGTGAAACCAGCCCTTAATGCCCGGTTGCACCTTGAGGGTTCAAATATAAGCCAGTTTCATTTAGCTGCATCTTGGATTTTTTTTCACCCCCCGCCCCGAGGCTGAGCACCACTAGTCAAGTGCATGAATGTCCTAGATATTGACTTATTCTCACTACATCATGGAGAAGAAAAAGTGATGCATGTGACTTAAAAAAAAAAAGTATAAGGTTCAGTTAAACTCAGCTGTGTATTAATTTACCGGTTTTGGCTGTACCTAATATGTGCTATAATAATCTGCACTTCTCCCAGCTTAGAATTGGAAATGTGGGACAGGAAGGGACCTTGAAAGGTCATCTAGTCCATTTCCTGCACCCCCCTTGCTGAGGCAGGTTTAAGCATATCTGGATCATCCCTGACAGGTGTTTGTCTAACCAGTTCATAAAACCTCCAAAAGGATGTGAATTCCACCACCTCCCTTGGTAACCTGTTTCAGCAACAAGCTTTTGAACTATAAGAATAGTTCATCTTAATATCCAACCTACATCTCCCTTGCTGCAAACTAAGGTGACTACTTTTTCTAGCCTTGGTGGACAAGGGGAAAAAAATTGATCACCATCCTCTTTATAATAACCTTTTATGTATTTGAAAACTCAGCCTTCAGTTAAACTAAACATGCCTATTTCTTTCAACTTTTCCTCATGGATCATGTTTTCTAAACCTCTTATCACTTCTGTTGCTCTCTTCTGCACTCTCTCCAATTTGTCCACTTCTTTCTTAAAGTGTAGTGCACCAGACTGGACATGGTACTCCAACTGGGGTCTCACCAGTGCACCTGTTGTATCTTATATATGATACTCTTGTTAATACATCTCAGAATGACATTTGCCTTTTTTTCCCAAAACAGCATCACACGGTAGACTCTCATTCAATTTGTGATCCAATATAACCACCAGATCCTCTTCTGTAGTACTGCTGCCTAGCCAGTTATTTCCTGTGGCATTTTATCTTTGTGCATTTGAGTTTTCCACCTGAAGTGCAGTACTTTGTACTTGTCATTCCTGAATATCATCTTATTGATTTCAGGCCAATTCTCCAGTTTATCAAGATACATTTGAATTTTGATCTTGTCTTTGAAAGTGCTTGCAAATCCTCCCACCTTGGTGTCATCTGCAAGCTTTATAAACATACTTTCCACTCCTTCATCCAAATTGCTAATGAAAGTATTGAATAGTGCCAGACAGGACAGATCTCTGAAGGGCCCCACTTGATATAACTTGCCACTTTTGCAGTGAACTATGATAGCTACTTGGTCTTTCAACCATTTATCATCCATCCTTATAGCAATTTCATCTAGACCATATTTCCCAAGGTTACTTCTGAGAATTTCATGTGGGACTGCACCAAGAACCTTACTGAAGTCCATATATATATCACCTCTACTGCTTTCCCCCTATGCCACTGTCTAGGCCACTGGTATGGAGGGCTCTGCATTTTAATTTAATTTTAAATGAAGCTTCTTAAACATTTTAAAAACCTTATTTACTTTAAATACAACAGTAGTTTCACTATATATTATAGACTTATAGAAAGAGACCTTCTAAAAACATTAAAATGTATTACTGGCACACACAACCTTAAATTAGAGTGAATAAATGAAGTCTCAGCACACTACTTCTGAAAGGTTACCGATCTCGGCTTTAGAGGAAGGTTTAAATCCAGAAAAACACTTCTCATTGACATTTTTAAAATATCACGGGTACCTTTTCAGAGAAGGTTTTGTAGTTATTTCCACATTAACACTTAAAAAAATCTTAATTTTGGATCTAAAACTAGATGTCCTTTTAGTCAGCTCTGTAAAAATGCTACAGTGCAAATTATCATGTCATGCCACTGTATGTGTGAGACATGCTTTGAAAATACCATACGCTGTCCTTGCATTTTCTGTTAACCCTTTATTATTAACCCTGAATATTTTGCCATATTGATGCATACTTGCATGCTAGAACAGTGGTGCAGCTTTGGAAAATGCATTTAGAATGATTATGACTAGTGTTAACTGTTCAGGAATGGAATTGGGATTGGAATTGGGAAAGATGCATTTTGAATTGGGAAAGTTATGCAGACCCTAAGCTTGCTGTCCTCTGGAGACAAAATTGGTTTGCTAAGCTACAAATTCAATGTGAAATATTTCTGACGTTTTCTTTTCCAGTGTTGTATTGAGGTGACTTTCTCATGTGGAATTTACCAACTGATGTTAGCTCAGTGCATGAACAGTGGTGGAGTTGACTAAAAAGCAAAGTAAAGGAGAGAGAGCTTTATGGGTGAGTGAGTTTCTTTTGTTTAAAAACTTAGAATTTTAAAAGGTCCAACACAGAAGGTCTGAATGCATGTTTGGAAGCAAATATCTGTCTCTTCTGTGTGACTGAGCTACAAGTATATGTTATGATCAAGGCATTTCAGCCCAAAGCCTTGATTGTTAGCATGTATCATCCCTCGTTTCAGTATTGGAAGCGGCGCGGGCCGAGGGACATACTGGCCGCCGCTTTCAGCAGCTCCCATTGGCCTGGAGCAGCGAACCACGGCCAGTGGGAGCCGCGATTGGCCGAACCTGTGGACGCGGCAGGTAAACAAATCGGCCCAGCCCACCAAGGGCTTTCCCTACGCAAGTGGCACCCCAAGTTTGGGAAACACTGGTCTAGATAATACTTAGTCCTGCCTTGAGTGAAGGGGATTGGACTAGATGATCTCTCGAGGTCCCTTCCAATTCTATGTAGCACAAGGCTTCTGAATCCCTACCTACCAAGCATAACTTAACTTTTATAGAATGGTGGTGGTAGGTTTGGGTCGTCTCACTGTTTTGATATTTAATTCGTTTGTGATAGAGGTACTCTAACAGTTTCTGACCAGAGATTAATCATCCAAGGAAAAGCAAAGTCACGGTCTCCAAGCAGATCATTCACACCAGAGGGAAATCTATGCAGCAGATGTTTTCCTTTTCCTTTCATAATCTGCCATTCATCTGCACCTATAGTGGATCTAAGGAAAAGTTAATTGCAGTGGGGATGGGGCATAGACACAGTCTTCTGGTTAGGTAGAGGGAAGGCAGATTCTTGGAGCCGCTAGATTGATGAAGAGAAATGTACAAGCTTGAGTTGACCTTTCTGTTGGTAATAGAAAATAGTTAATTATTTATACCTTACTTGGAAAACTCAGACACCAACGGCCCAATATTGACTTCATTTATGCTTGTTCGACTGCATTTCAGAGAATTTAGGAGAATAATTTTAGGCAGCTTTTGTAGGATAGGATTTCTTTTGGGGGGAACTTTATAGCCCTGGTCCTGAAAACATAACAACACCTAGTCCTTATTGTTTTTCATTAATAGATCTCAAAATCCTTTAAAAAGGAGCTCAGTATCATTTCTCCATTTTTTATAATTAGGGAAACTGAGGCACGGGAAGGTGAAGTGATTTGCCCAAGTTTTTCGAGAGGCAGAGCCAGGAGTAGAATGCAGATCTCCTGAGTTCCCATCCAGTGCTCTAAATGCTAGACCACAGTGTCTTGACGTGGTTTATCAAGTTGACTTTAGGCAGTGCCAAATTCTTTGTTTGATTTGCCTTCTTTGGCAATCAGTACAGCTGGCTAATTGTTTTTTGGTTAAGTGTCGCCACAATGAAAACTTGCAGTTGCTCAGCTTTTTCCTCACCCTGCGTGCAGTTACAAGAAACATTTGCAGACTCTTGGAAAGGACGGGATGGCAGTGTTCCTTTTAAAAAGGCAAAGTCCTGAAACAAACAGGATGTCCTCAGAGACTTTAGAGAGGAAAATAATCCTTAGCTCTTCTGTATTGTTCAACATCTTCAAAGCGCTAAGTCACTGTAGTCCTGTGCCCTGGGCTGTTAAAATCACGTCTTTCTGGATTTTGCCTCATCCAAGATGCCTTGCAGGCTACATTTTAGGATGCAGAGGCTGTATTGAGCCCTTGTGCTGTGCAGTTCCCTTGACTTACTGAAACACAATTTCTTTTTATCATAAATATTACGAAATGTTCAGAGCCCTGGGTAAGAAATTAGGACAGATGAGCTAACTTCTATCTGGGGTACGTGTAGAATGCCAGTCACCATAGTATCTAGGCACTGAGTAACTGCCAGCCGACATTTGATACTGTTCTGTAAAGGTCAGCAAACCACAATACACAAAGCCCTTTGGTTTGGCATATAAAGAGCCTCTGCTTTGGAATTTCCATGTTACCTTGCTTCATGTGGTGCATAAATACCCAAGTGACATGCATCTTCGAAATACGTTAGGGAGTTGCAAAATTGAACTAGCAAGCTTTTTTTTTATGTCTGGCCGAGCAATTTCTTCATGTGTTTGCGCTATTGATTCATGGCACAGTCTTAACATCCTAATCAAAAGCCTGTATCTTTCCATTCTTTCTCCATGCCTGGGTAGCAGTCCCAGTTTAACACCTTTGGAAATTGTCAGCTGGAAAAGGCTGATGTTCTTTTTCACGCTAAAACTTGCTGTGAAAGAGGCACTGTTGTCTATAATGATGGGTGCCCCAGACATACCTAAGATAAATAGTTTGTTAGAGCCTGTACCCTATGGTTCTGATCTAAGCTATGCCAGAGTCCTGTGACTGTGAGCAAATCACACACCTCTCTGCCTTAGTTTCCCCATCTGTAAAATGGAAATAACATTTACCTGCCTTACAAGAGCATTATGAGGATTCATCAATGTTTGTGAAGTACTCTGCAATCCTTGTGGGGGAAAAAAGAGCTATGTCAGTGCAAGATATTGTTATGATGACAATGGCAGCTCAGTTGTAATTTAGGATTTTATAGTTTTGCCATGGGCATGATTGTATTAATCTTGTTGGAATTCTAACTACTGTGTTTTGTGGTATTAAATAATAGCTATGCGTTGTTTCTCTGGGTGTGTAATAACTATCTTATGCGGATTAATGATTATAATATTTACACAGCGCCATTCATTCTGACACATCCCAATGCATTTTAAGAACTATATGCATGTGGCATCACTGAAATGCAGCCACTTCTTGGGTGGAGCATGTCAGCCAGGCAGACAGCATGCTGCATAACTTTGGGGCTGGGAATTTTAGCCAATGACCCTGAGACAGAGCTTTAAATTAAGTTCCATAGCATCGTAAATGTCCATATAGAGCAGGCAGGATTTTAATTTTTATGGTCTTGTTTAAAACATCCCTGCACAGTAAACTTCATGGAAGTCAGTGTTATCCCCTTCGAAGCAATGAAGGGCTGAGTTGACTCTGTCAGGATTCAAACCTGTTGATCCAGGGAATCTGGGAAGTGTTCACAGTTACTGATAAGATCAGTAAGCAGACCTTTTTTGCTGTGGGTCACTGTCTTGAGGAAGTGCCTGGTAGTATTTCAGGGTACTTGTGCTTGGAAGAGTAAACTATATGGTGGTATACTCTGTTTTGTGCCAGGCTGTCCTTAGCTTTTTAAAACATTGTCCATTACTTAAGGAAGTGTAGCATACGATTCACTGCTGCCTGCTGGAGATGAGCTGATTAGCAGTGGATTGTGTATATTATCGGTTGTTTTCTGCATTAACTGTAGACTTCCAAGAAGGGAACATGGACCAGCCCAGCGGAAGGAGTTTCATGCAAGTTCTTTGTGAGAAATACAGCCCCGAGAACTTCCCATATCGTCGAGGTCCTGGAATGGGGGTGCATGTCCCAGCAACGCCACAGGGATCACCTATGAAAGGTAGGGTTCCTACTGGATCTGTGCATACAGGGGCTTGAGGGCAGGATTATTTCATCCCATAGCTCAGGGGTTCTCGACCTTTTTCTTTCTGAACCTCCCTCCCCATACCACATGCTATAAAAACTCCCCGGCCCAGCTGTACCATGACAACTGTGTTTCTGTATATAAAAGCCAGGGTCAGCACTAGGGAGAAGCAAGAAGGGCAATTGCCGGGGGCCCCACACCAAAGAGGGCGCCGCAAAGCTAGGTTGCTCAGGCTTTGTCTTCAGTGCCAGGGGCTGGTGCCCCAGGCTGCAGTCCCGCGTGGCAGGGCTTTAGCTTCCTGCCCTGAGCTCTAGCGAGTCTAACGCTGGCCATGCTTGGCAGACCCCTGGAAACCTGCTTGCGGCCCCCCAGACTCCTGGTTGAGAACCAAGCTTTTACTCATCCAGGAGGAAAAATCCTACTGAATTACCAAACCAGATAATCACACTTGTGTTGCTGTATGGCTTGTATCACTATTTAACATGTATACTGCAGTAGGGCCCATAGTCCCCAGGTAGGATCAGGACACCGTATAGACACACACAGCTAGCCTGGCATTGTCCGCAGCAGCCACTTGAAATTGAACAGGCTTACAGGATTGGATCAAAGGTGCTGGGGCAGGTATCTAGGCATGAACCTGGGAGCCAAGAACTCTTGAGTTGTAGTCCCAGCCTTGCCCGTCCTCTCTGGCTTTGGGAATATTACTTCACCTCCATTTCCTCATCTGTGAAATGCGAACTCCTGCTCATTTCAGTTGCCCAGAGGTTAATTAAAGCTCTTAATTACTGGCAAGGGGATAGTTGCTGAAAAATTAGTTTGACTCTCCCCACCCCACTCTACTGCCAGCTGGGAAGAATTGTGGCCCAAGGTTCTCCTGCCAATAAAGTAAAGCCCTGTGCAGAGCTGAGATCCAGGGAGGTAAACCCTGCCCAGCTTGTCCCCTTTTCAGTAATTCTTCAGTGGCTGCAGCCATGTGTATTTGGCACAGGTGTCTTATTTAAAATTACTCTGGATTCCACCCAGCACAGCTGTTACGTATTTTCTGGGCCCAATCCAGTAACATGCAGAGTGCCTTCAGCTCTGATTTGAAGTCTATAGCAGTCGAGGGGGATTAGCACATCACAGGTTTGGGCCCTTGGTCAAGCAGAATCACAATGACTTCAGTCTTTTATGCCATGTTAGGTTGCTTTCCTATTTACTTTGGGAATCCTGTTGGATGCAGACACTAGGTCCACTAAGACACATTGCACCAACACCCTAAAGAAATGCCCCTTTCTCCTTGCCCAATATCCTAACTGCCTTGGGGCCGATCCAGAGATGCATGTCCTCTGGTATAGGCATTCTCTCTCTGACACAGACACACACACAGACACACGCACACACACACACCCCTACCTCCCAGTATCCATAAGATAAAAACCCCTATATCCAGAGTCGTTAGCTAGAACTGGGTCAACTTTGCCACCTTTTATCTAATCTTTCCCCACACTCTGAGAGATTTGGATTTGGTTCACTTTTTATTCAAACAATTTATGGTTTGGGAATTAGCAAACCAGAGCCACTGCGTATTTGTTAACCTCTTACCCATCTCTAGTTGAGACTATAGTTTAAATTCCCATCAGGTTGGTTTGTGTCATAAGCAGCCCCAAAGAGGGAAAATGACAATAACTGGGTTTGACAGAAGAGAACAAAAGTGAGAGAATTCAGTCAAGGACAAAATGTACCATATGTCACTCAAAGTTAACCTCAGTAGAGAATCACCTAAACAAAATTTTCAGTGTGCCCTTTTTTATTTATATATAGATATGTAGATAGATACCTACAGAAGCTAACAAGAGGGTCCCTGTCCATATGTTCTAGGCCCCCGTGACATCACTTAAAAATAAATTACAAATAATACCATAATTACAGCAGTATAATTTAATATAACTTACCATCAGTGAGCTAGGTAACTTCAAATCGCCTTCTAATAATCCCCTGCTCTTACAGTTCTTCTCTTGTCCAGTAACTGTCAGATACCAGGAGGAAGAAGGGGGTAGGGGAAAGAGATTTTTATGAAGATAATCTCTTAGTTTGTGCATATGATCAGTAGATCTCAAAGTGCTTTATCAGAGTGGGTAAGAAAAAAAATTATATTGCATTTGACACTTGTAAGATAAGGTACATTTCATCCACATGCTGAATTGCCCTGTTGAAATAGCTTCTTATTATAAACCAAACATTCTTAGAGAGAATTCTTGGCAGTGGAAATTCCACCATGAGAGGCAGCATAATGTAAAAAGAACATGAGTACTTGTGGCACCTTAGAGACTAACATTTATTTGAGCATAAGCTTTCGTGGGCTACGGCCCACTTCATCGGATGCATAGAATGGAACATATAAGAAGAGTATATATATACATATAGAGGAGATGCCATACCAGCTCTAAGAGGCTAATTAATTAAGATGACCTGTTATCAGCAGGAAAAAAAAACTTTTGTAGTGATAATCAAGATGGTCAATTACAGACAGTTGACAAGAGGTGTAAGGATAGTTATCATATGGAAAAAGATTCAAGTAGTGTAATGACTCAGCCATTCCCAGTCCCTATTCAAGCCAGAGTTAATGGTATCTAATCATAATGTAGTAGCCACAACACAGAACTGGAAGTCAGTTTCTATTCCTGGCTCTGCTTCTGACCTTTGTGTCTTAGGACAAGTCACTCATGGCCTAATTTTTCTGAAGTGCTAGGAACCGACAATTACAGTTAACTGCAATGGGATGTTTTGGTACTCATCACCTAAGAAAATGAGGCTGGGAACTTTTTTTATGTCTGTTTCCCTATTGATAAAATAGGCATAGTAGCTGCATCACAGTGAAGTTCTATTAAGCAAAGGGACTCTCTCAGGTCAGATTTAAGCCCGGGTTTAATTTTGTAATGTTATACAACAACCAAGCTTTTATAAAACCTAAGAACAATACAAGTGCTACCTTGATTTTTTTTTTTTGTAAAAAATTCAGTGGAGGCAGTTTTTAAACAAAACTTTTTTTTGCCATATTTGCCACTGAAATTTTACAGTCTTGTGCTAAAAGTAAAATTGATTAGAAACTGACTATAAACTAAAATGGAACTGACTACTGTGTTTGCATTTTCTCTCACCTATCTCAATGAAAACAGCGTAAATAGTTAAATTACTTCACATTCTTATCATTTTTCCCCATTTTAGTTATCTAAAGTGGTGTTGGTAATACGGTTACCTGTTTTAAAATGTATGATTTTTAATCTGACTTGCTTGGCAAATGTAAATCATTATATAACTACTAAATTATTGATTAATCCCTTCCTTTTGCTGGATTTCATACTAGTGTTTGTTCTTTGATGAGACTAAGGGATGATCTTCTATAGCTGGGAAAATATGAGGCTGACTGGAAGGCATCTTGTTCCTTCCCCATTTCAGATCGCCTCAACCTTCCAAGTGTGTTGGTGCTGAACAGCTGTGGAATAACCTGCGCAGGAGAGGAGAATGAAATTGCTGCCTTCTGTGCTCATGTGTCTGAGCTGGATCTCTCTGACAACAAACTTGACAGCTGGCATGAGGTAAAGCGATTATGCCTGTGCTTTGCTAAATAGCAGCAATAACTGCTGCTATCACTGTATTTCTATTGCTACATCTGAGATCTTCTCAGTCATTTCAAAATAGGTAAATGTGTCCATTTTAGAGTGTTGTAGTTCACATTTGAAGATCATGTTTATTGCTCTGTAGCTGTCAGAGTAAATAAACTTGATCACTATGCCGCATTCAGGGTATGTCTATGTTAGAAACGCTACAGCAGCACAGCTGTAGTGTAGACACATACTACAGCAATAGGAGGGGTTCTTCTGTCGATATAGTAAATCCACCTCTCTGAGAGGCAGTAGCTAGGTTAAAAGAAAAATTCTTCCACTGGCCTAGTGGTGTCTATGCTGGGGCTTAGGTCAGCATAATTACATCCCACAGGGCATGATGTTTTTCATTGCCCTGAGTGTGTAGTTAAGTCAACCTGACTTCATAGCATAGACGAGCCCTCAGGCATTTAACCCACTTTCCTTAGTAATTTCTGAACTCATCCTGTGGGTGAAAAATATACTTTCCTTCAGTGCAAAGCATTGGAACGATCATTCCCTGCACCAAGAGATTAATGAGCAGTATAGATCATTAACAGAAGGAGTGCAATCAAGAGGGTTTGAGCAGAGGACTGGCAGCTGAGACTCCTGAGTCCTATTCCCAGTTCTGCCACTGATTCTGTATGATTTGGGAAAGTTAGAAATCCTCTCTGTGCTTCAGATTTCTCCTCTTCCAAACAGGAGTAATAATGCTCATCTACCTCGCAGGGGTCTCGTGAGGTTTAATTAATTAATGCTTGTAAAGGGCTTTGAGGCGCTTGGTACGAAATGCACTATATAAATGCAATATAGTAGTAGTAGAATAATTAGAGTACATTAAACTGTCTTGTGTCCTCACCTGCTTATGCTCTGCTTTTATCCCACTATTAATGACTGGAAATGGACATGAAAAAAGCTGAACTGAAACCTAACCTTATTTTTTTTAAAAAAAATAATCTTAAATTATTTCCTAATCGCTACACAAGAAGTGGATATAGTATTGATGTAAGTCTTCTGACCACAGAACAGATCTGCTAGGCCAGGGACAGTATAAGCTTTCCCATGCTGCTTTTTGCTCAGCACTTACCTGGAGGGGCCCTTTCTGTGGGTTAGGATAGGAATTGAGTTTCCAGTGGGGCTTGTTCAGATTCTATGGCAGCTGCCAATTTAAGAGTCCATTTGTGCAAGCTGTGATGATGATCTTGTGGTGGTGGCACGTGGTCACTAGGAACAGGAGTGAGAACACCAGCAGCTCATTTTATGTTGGCCTCAGAAAGTCCACCAGTTGGTAACTTAGTTTCTATCAAGCTGGTCTGTTTTAGTGCTTATTTGTGGTTGTGCTCATTTTAGTTGTGAAACATATTCTACTGGCCTTAATCAGTTGAGAGGCATGTACATCCATTCACCACCTCCCCCAGATGGTGCTCCCTATACCTGTGTCTTCCCATTTATACAGCCTGCCCCTCTGCTACAGTTCCCTCCAAGTCATTTGCATCACCCACTTCTTCACACCCAATCACATGCCCTTTAATATATTCTGCACCCTTCATACCTATATCCTGGCTTACCTCTTTTTCTAATCATTCACCCTAATTCCCAAGTTATGCACATATGCACCTGATGCATGCCAACAGAATAGCTAGCCCCAAGCACCATTACATGTATGTTTGGATTGAATTCATAACCTTTCCACTCCAGCACCATGTGAGTAAGAAAGCTGGTGCTTTCATAGATGAAAGGAATCTAATAAGGAATCCATTGTGCGTGTACAACGAAATTCTATCAGCCTTTTATTTTAAGCAAAATTGTGTGGTCTCTTCCTGGTGGGAATAGTGGAAAAACCGAGCAACTGATCTGTGTAATAATCATACGCTCGAGGGACATGCTCTTGCTTCTCTCTGCCTAGAGAAGGGTCCAGCAGCCTTCTAAGATGCTGGCTTCTGTGACTTGCTATTTCTTAGGCTGGTATTCAGGTGGACTTTCTGATCTCTCCCAAGGGATCTGCTTTCCCTTATCAAGCTGCCTTCAGAGTGTAATTAAATGAACTGTTAAGGTGAATGTGCAATTAGCCAATCAATTGAGATCAGTGAATAGTTTGAGTATGAATTACAGATAGCTATCTAAAAGCCTTATTTTTTTTTTTAATCCATATAATTTCTTTGGCTCACGGTCCTGCTGGAGGATCCCTTTCTACAAGATGGAATATTATTGAATGAGGTCTGATTACCTCCTGATACGTTTCTTTCTCTTGTTTTTTTTTTCTCCCCCACTAGGTCAGTAAAATTGTGTCAAATGTTCCTCACTTGGAGTTTCTAAACCTGAGTTCCAACCCTCTGAATTTGTCAGTTTTAGAGAGAACATGTGCTGGATCTTTCGCTGGTGTTCGCAAACTGGTGCTAAACAACAGCAAAGCTTCCTGGGAAACAGTCCATACAATACTGCAGGAATTACCAGAGTAAGCATGGGGAGCATGGTGTGAAAGGAGAAGTGTCCGCTGCATGCAGACAAAGCTCATAGCAGGAAAGGCTGTTGGGTGGGGGTGAGTGGGCTGAGCAGAGGAATGAGATTTGGGACTTGGAAGGGTTTAAGTCTTGCCATTGGGCCAACTGACTGTTTTTATTGCATTTTTATATCTGAACTTGCCTAGAGCTTTGCATAGGTGCATATACACATTAAATAAATCTAAATACTGGCATGAATTAATGGATTATGGCCTTGATGATTCAGCATGTGACATTCTTTTCCACTGAGCTATGACTGAATGGAGTGGCAATCCACTGTGCTAATGGCTTTTAGGTGGGACATAAATCTGAGCTCCTGGTCAATTGTCATTAAAGATCTCATCACACTTTTCTTGTGTCAATCTCAGGGTCCTGCCCAGTTTCCACCTTGGCAGTGGCATTCTGCCTCCCTGAAATGCCTTTGCAATTTCAATTGGATTCCAGATTCCTGTTCATACAAATTTGTAAAGAAATCTATTATTATAGTATTCTGTTTAACCAGGACACCCTTAACTGAGCCAGCCACTTTGTTCCCAGGGAACCAATTTAGCCTACTGATAGCTAATAATAATGATTGCTGCTTAAATGAGACAATGGTAGCATAAATTCTGTTTAAAAGAGACATGTTTGGCCATTGCCAATGTAGTCTGAGAAAGATTTAATCAGATGTGAAATTTTAAGTTCCAGTCTTAATACAGAAATGTGCTAAATATTAAAAATAAAAAAATCCACTGAGCATTATTTTTATTCCCATTTGTTTATTCAGTACAATATTTCATTTTAAATATCTTCAGTCTGTTTCTTTTTTGTTGGCCTCTTATTTGGGATGTGAGGCTGCTTATCAGAGTCTTTTCCCAGTTAAAAGGATTCACAATTATTATTATTATTTTTTGTCATGCCTTATTTAAAGCAGTTAGGTACATCGCTGTCATCTGACAAATGCACGCTACCTTTCATCTTAAAAGTGGTCACATGAGTGATGGATGACTTTTTTGGCCAGGGGCTGGGGTTTATAGTGTAGTAACAGTCTTTAATGTTCCTGGTGTTCATTTTAAATCTCTTGTACAACCTCCATGACTTTGGTGATGGGAACATCCCTAAATACGTGAATGGGTTTTCAGCCTCCACTTGTGCAGTGATGAGCCCATCCACGCCCAAATTGGTGCAAGGTGCAAACATTGCTAAAAACCAGCATGCTTGTTCAAGCCCTTTAGCTAGTGGTATTTTCACCTGCAACACCTATTAGTTGGCCTTGGGCCTTGGCCAATGGATTTTGTTGAGTATAAACTCTTAACATTTCTTTATGTGCACGTGTTAACTATTTAAAGGTTACTTGTGAAACTATTCCAAAGAGTTGCCAGAACTTTTAGTGGGTACTGGCACCAGTGAAGTACATAGACACCATTTGTGAGTGTGCAGATTTGTGCAAGTGGAGGCCTGACTGAAAATATACAAAATATAGTTTGAAGCGCTTTGACAGCCATCTAGCTGAAAGATGGTATAGGAAGTCCTATCTACACTGAGGTTTCAGAGAGTGCTGGGGCCTTTCATGTTTAAGTAATTCTTGAAAACTGTGTGTACAGGGGCCTCTAGGTAAGACCGTTTACAATTTAACAAGAAGCTTTCAAGTAAGAGCATATTTCTTTCTGTGTGCAGCTTGGAGGAGCTCTTCCTGTGCCTTAACGACTATGAAACAGTGTCTTGTTCTTCAGTTTGCTGTCAGTCTCTCAAATTACTCCACATAACTGACAATAACCTTCAAGACTGGACTGAAATTCGAAAGCTGGGAATTATGTTTCCATCTCTGGACACGCTTGTCCTGGCCAACAATCACCTGACAACCATTGAAGAATCAAATGAGTCTTTGGCAAGGCTGTTCCCTAACCTGCGATCCGTCAGCTTGCACAGATCAGGTGAGGTACTGAAAGCAGCATGTTCTTTTTATTCCATGTGTAAATGATAATACCTGATCTAAACCTTTGCTTTGGCAGAGGGGAGGAGGAATATTCTCATTTTGGTGCAAATTGAAACCTGTGCTTTAACAGGGTGGGGAGAAGAATGTTATTTTGCTAGTGGCATCCTACATCTTTGCTAGGAATGAGCAGTCTGCAATCAGTATTGCTTCCTGCTGGCTACTTGTGTGTTAAGCAGATCAGAGAAGGCGGAGAAAGCACAAGCCTGTACAGTAGAATATCCTTGTTAGACTCCTGGGTAGCGTATACTAGTGCCAGAGACTACAGTCGTTTTCAGTCTTGTCTGCCCCAGCTTTTAGACGAAGTCTGAAAGTTATTCAGAAGTGCAGCCCAAGCAGGACTGTAATAGAAGCTGTCTGGCTAGTGTGGTAGGTCACTAACTGGGCTAGAGAAACGTCTAACACAAGTCATACTCCCTCTATACCCAAACCACGTTAGAACCCTATTTCTCTATAACAAGAGAGGTGTCCAAGCTGTGGAAGTTAGATCTGGATCTAAACTTCTCCAAAATGTGGATTCCGCTCCCAGTGCACACGTCAGGAATGGGATCCACCTGGACAAAGCATCTTGAGCAGCCATGGTTACTGTAAGTAGCTTTTCTTTCCTTGGTTTGGGTTAGGTAAGTAAATACCATTTAAAAAGTTAACCGTTTAAATGATTAAAAATTCATTTAAACGATTAAAAATTCATTTAAACGGTTAATTGGCTGGGGCTAGGGCAGCTCCAGCTGGGCTGCGCAGCACCAGCAGCTATTGCTGGCGCTTAATGGTTAAGGCAGTTAACTGGTAAGACTGATTCTTAACAGTTAACCTTTTACATCCCTAGTTTGGATCATGGCCCACCTCTAGCTATAACTTTTTGAGAATGGGTTTTAAACACTGTTGTCAGGTCAGTGAAGATGGACCTTAGATGATTTCATGCACATCATCGTCCAGAGAGGAACTGATCTCAAAAGTGGGAATGTGGTGGAGCATACAAAAGAGCTTCCTGCAGTATTTTTTGTAAAGAGGATGCAACTTTTGCAGTTAAATAGATGGGTGTGTTGTGCATCAACTTGACAATAACTGATGGATGGGCATCACGATGAACTCCTCGTTACATGTGACCCTGATTTAAGATTTAGGAATAACATTGAAGCCCCATTTCCTAATGGTTCTGATCTGAGAACACACAAACAGATGCCACTCTGATAACTTGAGAAACATGTGAGGAGAAGACGATAAACAAGACCTCTACCTACCCTTTTCTGTTTCTTTGGGCTTCTCATGCCACTTCTGGCACTTTCTCACTCCTAAACAGTGGTTCAGACTAAAGTGTCAACCTGTTGCTGTCATTCAAACCCAGGTGCACAAGATTCACTACAGTAGTTGAGCTACCATCCTGATGAGGACAAACCACTGATAGCAGTAATGAAAAATGCAACTTTGCTGTGTACTCCAAAGGCTGGCAGGCATTCTATGCTCCAGCCACCATGTTTTCAGGAAGAATAAGTAAGAGTAGTTTGGAATGTCAGTGACTGAGGAGCCAGTTTGCATTCTGAGGGTAGGTTACAGTTTAATCAACCTCTAGACCCAGCGTCCACTTACAGGCGCACACATTTGTATGTGCATTACTGGAGCACAGCCGGGGGATCAAGTAGAGCAAAACCCATCACCTGTGTTTAGATGTTAGATTCTTTAACTGTATGTATGGAAGATAGTGCGCCAGAAGCTTTGGCCGAGGCCTCCCTACAAATAAGCCCCAGAGACTTTTCTCATCCAGAAGCTGAGGCTGGAGAATCAACTGGCATAGCAGTGAACACTCTTTGTACCTCCAAGCCCCGATGATAGGTAGCTGTGGGACAGATCACAGGTGCTAAATGACATTCGACTTCCCATCTCCCAGATGTGCATGCTTCATTAGCTGAATTTGGAAAACCTAGGAATAAAGTGCTGTGTAAAAAAAATCTGTTCAATTACAGTTGTTTTCCTAGTGTTTGTTTGATCCTCTCATTCTCAAGAACTCTGCCATGAATTTCCTGGTGAGTTTTTGTTCCAGTTTGGCTGCCTGATAATTACCAGCAATCATGGGCCCTTTTCCTCTCTCTAACTTATAAGAATCAATACACAGACTCTAGTATAGATTCACGTAATGCACTGTTGGTTTATTATTCAGAGCCATAGAGGGATTAAAGTAGAGGTGGCCAACCTGAGACAGAGAAGGAGCCAGAATTTACCAATGTACATTGCCAAAGAGCCACAGTAATACATCAGCAGCCTCCCATCAGCTCCCCCCGCAACTCCCAGTGCCTCCTGCCCACCGGCAGCCTCACTGATCAGCGCTTCTCCCTCCCTCCCTGCGCCTCCCGATCAGCTGTTTCGTGGTGTGCAGGAGGGTCTGGAGAGGGGCGGGGAGGAGTGAGGGCACGACAGGCTCAGGGGAAGGGGCAGGAAGGGGTGGAGTGGGGGCAGGGCCTGTGGCAGAGCCAGGGGTTGAGCAGTGAGCACCCCCTGGCACATTGGAAAGTTGGCACCTGTAGCTCCAGCCCCGGCGTCGGTGCCTGTACAAGGAGCCGCATATTAACGTCCGGAGCCACAGGTTGGCCACCCCGGCTTAAAGTATTAATAAAACCCCTTTCACAGGTATCAACGTGCTATACAGTGTAAGCACCAAGCAGTGCTATACACCCTTTAGAAAAACTGCAGCTAACTACAGGAAAATAAATCAGAGTTGAAAAATGCTGAGTCATTGAGAGGACCATCCTGTGGGAGGCAGTTTTGCTGGGGTGGAACCAGACCTTCAACCCCGTTGGATACTATGCAGCACATTGACGATCTGAGGGAGGCCCCAGTTGAGCAGAAAGCCCAATGAGGACATAACCGTGAATTAAATCACACATGTTGGGAGGAACTTAGGGTATGGTAAGTTCTTGAAAACTGATCATTTTAAATCTTCTCCGCAGCGTCTGGACTTCCCAAAGTAACTATCTAAATAAAGGCATGACATGGAGTGGAAAGGTGTCAAATAGATGAAATGCACTACTGTATTTTGGAAAGCTTGGGTAATTCGTTAGTTGAATTGAGATTGCTGTTTGAAAGTATGTCACCACGGTTCACTGGTGAAATAACAATTATGGCCACTGCTGCAAGATCCCATATCTTTCAGTTTTCTGGAGGATGAATAGTTGATAGTGATGTGGTCTTATTCACACCCTAATGTAAGTGAATTAAAGCATTAGACCATACACTTCTGGGTTTATTACTCATTCCTCTGCCTACGTTAAATCATTTTTTAAGCCTTGTTTCTGCATGTTGCAGGGGCAGGAACAGCTATCGTCAGTTGATATTACTGAGGCATTTGCATATTAAATATTGATGAACTTGGTCCTGCTGAAACCTGCTTCTTGTCTTGCTGGCTGCTGTGGTTTAGCAGAGATCTCCAGTGATTGGAAGGTGATTGGTTTTCACGGGAGTTGTGATGGACCATCTCAATGTGGGATGGTGGGAGTTCAACCAGATTTTCTTCTCAGAGTGGACACCTCCAGCAGTATAAATAAGCTGTTCCCTTTTCAAATGCAATTGCCTCTGTTAGCTTTCTCCCAGGCACAGTAGCATTTTGACCTGCAAAGGCCAGGTTCTTGGCAATAGTTTAATTAGAGGATGAATATGACCCAGTTATCTATCAGTCATTGTCTACTATCACCACCAGCTGAGTGATCCACAGGTAGAAGCGGGAAGGGTTTTGAGCCAGTATCACAAGCTATTATTTATATCCCAGTGCAAGTGGTATGCACGCACGGCTGACTTCATTACCCAGGGAATGTATTTTAATCACAAGTTGACTTGAACAGGATATTACAATTGACATGGAAGAAGGGGACAAATATCGCTCTACAATATGCCCCACTACACAAAGGAATTGTAATTCTGGTCTGAATTATCACATACCTTCTGAGACCGCTGCAGTCCCTGGAACAACAGAAGTGTCTGACCTTTATTTGATTACGTGACTTGGGTTTGCTTAAATCAGACCTTCAATTTTTTAGAGATGCTGATTTCCTTTTATCTATTATAGTGGTGAAAACCTCCCACCAATTTCTAATAGAAGTGTGTAATACTTGGTACGTTAGACTTAACAGCTAGACCGTGCATGTAAGAAGTATCCTATGTAAGCATCTATCTTCTGCAACAGCAAAAGGAAGAAAAGATAAGCATCGGAGTTAATCTTGAACACACAATCAAATAGATTGTCACCTGATTCCCCAGCTTTCCTCACAACTTTGCTTCAATTCTCACAACCCAGTACAGATCTGCAGAAAGCTGGAATTGGGTGAAAATATTTTCATTAAAAGGCTGGATGGTTCATGGGAATAGGATACCTGCAGGTCACGAGTTCAAATCCACACCTAGTTTGGTAGTCCCTGAAAGTTACCATTTGATGGCTGCTTGGTGGTCCCTGAAGTGACACAAGTCTGGCTTCAGCAGTACTAACCAGAGTCCTTTTTATCGAAACAGCCATAATAAGTTATGCTAATTGTCATTCAGCAGAGATGCCAAGGACTGAATAGGCAATGCAGATTGAACTCCCCTCTCAGAGATTGTGTCTCCGGACTGATAGGACAGCATGGGTGAGCTAATGCTGCTCCTTCATGTGCATGAATAAGGGAATTCAGTCTCTAGCATTTCACCAGAAATGCACTGACTTGTCAAACAAACTTAGATTGTCGTTCTCCTGTGTTGAGATCCATGAAATAGTGTTATGGTCAACTCGTATGCTAAATAACACAATGATAAATGGATGATAAAATGAACGAATTGGCTACACCTGTCTTGTGTGACCTTTGGCTATATCTGGTATTCTTTGATATATTGTATATCTTTGTGTTTAAACAACTCATTTCTTAAAGCAGGTCTGCATTGCTGGGAAGACATTGACAAACTAAACTCTTTCCCCAAGCTTGAGGAGGTGAGATTGCTAGGAATCCCTCTTCTGCAGTCCTACACCACCGAAGAGCGGAGGAAGCTGTTAATAGCCAGGTCTGGTGTTTGTTTGCTCTGCTCTGCTCAGTAAAACATACTGCACAATCACATGATCTGAGATAATCAACTTCTGGGGGGCGGGAAATGAGATGGAGTGTGTTGGGGCACTGCAGATTCATGTGGTATGGATGCACCTGACGATTCCCTGTTCTGCTCATTCCCTCTGGGGCACCTGGCATTGGCCACTATCGGAGGGCAGGATACTGGGCTAGATGGACCTTTGGTCTGACCCAGTATGGCCATTCTTATGTAATGTTAGCGGCAGAAGGACTTGGAACTTCTGCAGAATGAGAAAGGAACATGAAAGTGGAAACTGTCTAAACAGAAGGCTCCCGTCGTAGACGTTAGTCTGTCAGGAACTCTGGGTACTGGTCCGAAGACTATTGTCTTTAAAATGGGCCTTGAAGCAGGTCCTCAAAACAATTTGGCTATTTAAGATGATCTTAAACCTCTGAATAATATAGTTGTATTTCTCCATTAGAAATTCTAAATACTTGTTTCAACAGGTATAGAATCAGCATCACTGGCTATTTCCAAGTTAGACATTCTATTGGGGAAACATTTGTTGGATTGCTTTTCTATTTGTACAATAAATATTGCTTAGAGAATGTTCCCACATTTCCAATCTCTCGTGTTTTAAATAGAACATTTAGTATGTGATAAAAGGGTAGCGTCAAGGTCATGAGAGCTGGGATTATGCTTCCTGGGGTCCCACGTTTCTAGTGGGTGGGTTACGTAGCTGTTGAGGAAGGTGGGTAAGATTCTTGGTTGGGTGTGCTCTAAAGGATTAAAATGTGTAGCTACCCCTTTTGGTGTGAGTGAACAAAGTGCAATAATTATATATGCTATACTGTATTACTATAAAGCAATTATATACTGTAGAATATTACATATTACTGTGTACCTGGTAGAGCTGGTAGAAAAACTCCATGTAAATATCCATGGAATATTTTGGATGAAACAAAAGTTTTCATTTTGTTTGGTTTTCATTTTTTGGAATTTTTTGTTTTTCAACAATCACCCCCTTATCTTCCCCTCACTGGGGAAAAAGGTGGGAAAGGGAAATAGAAAATGCTTTTTGTTTTTTTTTAATTTCCAATAACTGATTTTTTTTAATTGTATGGAACATTTTTGAGCAAAATAAAAAAAAATTGCAAACATTATTTAAAAAAAAGAAAAGTTTCGTTGAAAGTGTTGATCAGTTCTAATTAATACCTGCAGTACACTGACCCATATTAATATATTGTATTATTTTATTAAAAGGAAATTTATATCCTGATTAGACCACAGAATGAACCTTAATTGAAGGAATGTAAATCTTATGCAGTTTCTCCATAGGATGTGGGAGGCAATGGCTTAAATTTTGAGAAGTAACTTATGCTTTTGGGGGACCAATTTGAGATGCCTTAAAGGGGCCTTATTTTCAAAGGGTGGTTGGTAGGCTGCTTTCATGTGTCTCAAGTGAGCCACCCAAAAATCATTAGTCACTTTTGAAAATCTAATGCTTAATCCTGGGAGTCAGGACTCCTGGATTGCATTCCTGGCTCTGCTGCTGAGTCATAGTGCTTGGGTATGCCACTTAAGTTCTCCATGCCTCAGTTTAACCATCAGTACAATGGGTATAGTAAGAATGTACTTATCTTTGAGGTAAGTAATGAATCTTTGTAAGGTGATTTGAGATCCTCTGATGGGCAGGCTCTAGACAAGTGCTAAATATTTATTATATATGCACAGAAATAAAAATGTAGTCAAATAATACATCATTCTAATTACTGCCCAAAACACTGCATAGTACTTTGGGATCGAAACTATGCGGGCCTGAGGATAAAATCACATTCTGCTGTTGGCTCTAGAGTCTTGCTGATCATCACAGCTAGGTTTTCGTATCCTCATTAACAGTGTTCCTCGGTGTATTCATGCAGATTGCCGTCTATCATCAAGCTTAATGGGAGTGTCATTACTGATGGGGAGCGAGAAGACTCTGAGCGATTCTTCATTCGGTATTACCTGGACTTCCCACCAGAGGAAGTCCCATTCAGGTATGAACTTCAGAGCTGGAATTCAGAGAAAGCACAGTGCATAGGAAAGGAGAATGATGTTCATTAGTTTGAAAGTGTTCAGCTGAAAGTGTGTCTTATAGCTGAGAAATGACACTGGAAATCAGGGCTGGGCCTTGTAACACCAAAAAATTCCTTGCCCTCTTACCATCCTTTCCTCCCTCAGTCCATATTCATTGATCTTCTCCCCCACGCTCCTACGTGGGGTGTGTCTGATAGCTTATTGATTCACTAGTGTGTCAGATCCAGCCTTAAACAGTCCTTTCCAAGAGTGTTACGCTGTTCTGTCCATGATCCTCATTGCCTCTCCGAGGCAACCCCCACTGCCATCTCACTAATCCCCCTGCCTCCTGGAGTCTCTTGAAGCCCCTACTAATACTTCTCTCTGGTGCCAAAACAAAATGGCTAATCCTCGTGCCATCTGGTGGGTAGAATGTACATTGGGATAAAAGCTTTCCCTCTTCTAAAAACTCAGATCACAAGTTTGTGTGGGTTTTTTGCCAAAAACTATATGCTCTGTTATCTGATGATTTCAGTAAACAAATGAACTTCGATAGCGGCTGTGCAGTCAGTAGCCTTTGGTACCTACATGTGCTAACAGCTTCTTAATGGAATGAGGAAGTCTCGATCAAGCAGCAAATCATTGCTCCTAGTACTTTGCATTTACTTAGCATTGTATACAGAGACCCAGTGCATTTTACTGACCGTGAACCCTCACAAACCCCTTCCCTGAGGCAAGGAAGTAGATGAGTAAACTGAGGTACAGAGAGAACTCAAGTGACACAATGGGTACAGAGCTGAGAACAGAATCCAGGTGTCCAGACAGTCGGTCCCTTACTTAACTACTAGGCCTTAAAACAGCTCTGCAGTTTTAACCTATCTATGCAATCACTACATCAGAAGGCTCGATTCACAAATGACCCCAAGGGTGATTTGGGAGGGGCAGGAGATGGTACTAAAAGAACTAAACAGTTTCTTTCATGCAGCCTCTGAATGACTTTAGTGAAAGAGATCTCTGCTTAAATACTACAGTGATGGGTGCCCTGTATATAATTAAATTATAAATTACTGAGAGAAGGAGAATTGGGTTTAGACTCAATTACCCATCAAGCTTCTATGAAGATTGTAAGCTTTGCGGTAGGGACTGTGTCTTCCTATGTGTTTGTGCGCACCTAGCACAGTGGAACTGATTCTAATTGGGTCCTCTGGATGCCGTCAGTCTGAAATAGTCATAATCATCTAACTCCTGTAAAGAGGATTTATATTTAGGGTGAAAGCTTTACTGAGCAACTTGCTATCTCTCTACACTATCTGTGTAAGACTAAGGGGAAGATGAAAGAAATGTGTGTCCCCTCCAGCTCCTGGCCTTTAAAGACCATTGCATCCATCTTCCTGATCAATGGGCTCTTTGTCTGAATGCTTTCATCCCTACAGCTTCTCTGAGCGACTTGTGCAGCCTTAAAGGCTGTTTTTCCACTCCAGAGAGCTTCTGCCCCTTTTCAGACCATGCTACAGATGGCTGAGGTGTCTCCAATGCTGAGTTCAGGTTTCACTTCCTGGACCATTGTACCCCCACCCCTCCCCCACACACACCTGGTGTCCCTTGTTTCTGAAGTGAATTTTCTTACCTCTCTCACCCCCCCACCTCCAAGTCTGGCATCTGCTCTCAAACCTGTCTTTAAAGTCTGTTCCTAGTTAGATCAAGAGCAAGTGTAGCTGATTAACTGGCAGGGATGCAGTCAGCATTGCTCATACAGGGATCCTGGAAATTCTGCCAAATTCAGCTGAGCTGGACATATCTGTACGTGAAAAGCTTGCAAACAGAAATGACTCTCTTGGCTAGAGAGATGTATCCTATTATCTATAAAGAAAATAGTATTCTCTCTCTTTAAATCAGCCTGGTTGCATTGTAAGTATTTGCAGCCTACCTGTTGCATGAATTGGAAAAGGAGTGAAATGTATAGCATAACTTTCCATTCTTCAGTGGCTTGTGTTAAAACTAAGGCCCACTTCTTGAGTGACACCTCTTGTAGGTGGATTTCTAATGAGTTACGTGCTTGTCTGGGCCACTGTTCGTACATAGAATATCAAACAGTTTTAGCCAGGTTCACTTCTTCCGGCTCTTCTTCTCTGGCAGTCAGTGTCTATCAGGTGGTGGAAGGTGATTATGTACATCTCAGAAGTGCCTATAACCTTGGTATCGAAGTACCAAATGAGTACTGTGTGTAGGCCTTTATGGATTTGGGGGAATACAGTTGTTTCACTGCAGAATTTGATTATGGTACAAGAAACAGGCTGTGAGATTTTTCTGGCTTTCCCCAAGAGGGAAAATTGGGCTAATGTTTCAGAACACGCAGCATGTTTACAGTGTGTGTTTTCACTTCTCCTCATTCTCCTCCTCCACTGTACTGGTCCCCCTATTCATCCCCACTTTTCGCCTGCAGCCCGCAGGAGCTCAGTGCATCTCAGGTACACGCAGACCTTCTGAGTCTGCTGCGCTCTCTGCGGAACCAACTGTTCACTTTTCTGCAAATATTAGGGTTGCCAACCATCCAGGATTGTCCTGGCGTCTCCAGGAATTAAAGATTAATCTTTAATTAAAGGTTACGTCCTGGGACGAAACCTCCAGGAATACGTCCAACCAAAATTGGAGAAGTGTGTTCTCTCTCTCTTACTCTGTCTCCTGCTGGAGGCATAAGGAAGTGCACTGGGGAAATCCTCATTCTCGGTGTCAAGGTGATTAATGCTAATGTAACTGTTTGTTTGTAAAATACGGGGAACATGTTTCCTCCTCTCTGAGCTAATGGTTTTCTAAATAGGCCTGATTGTATCTCCCTGTATATTGTGAGAACAGGGCTGTGGCCTGTTTTTGGGCACTGCTCCCCATTGAAGGCTCGTTTTGCCCTGAGATGATAGGGAAATCCTAGTGCGCTGTGGCCATTACCTCATGCTCTGTGCAGACAGAGGGCCTGCTGTTGTGAAGGAACATTCCTACATTTAACATGAGTCCCCGGGGGCTCCGATATTGCCAGGCTCCATCATCCCCTGACTGGGGCCGTGACACAGCACTGATCACATTAAGCTCTGAGTCAGATGGGAAACAAAAAGAGCTTTCTGTGCAGCCCACTGTGGAGAGACTCTGAAATGTTACCTCCTGTCCGCAGCTCTCTAGCTTTGTCATTTCGATTCCCTTGTACTTTGTGTTAAGTTTTTGCCACTTTCCCAGCCCATCGGCAGAGATGCTACCTTTCTTCCCTGATGGGAGAGATACCCGCTGCGGCGGGGAGGAGAGAAGAGACTTGCCTCTTCCAGGGAACGTCTCTGGGTGGCTGGATCTTTTCAAGACCATTCTTAGGGCTTGTCTACACGGGGAAATTGGCCGGCAGAACTGTAGCAGTATAGTTCTTGGTGGATGTAATCCTGGAATAAAAGTTACCTTATTCTGGTATAATTTTTCACTTTTATTCTGGAATAGTGTCCCCCTGGGGAATGATACCAGCATAGCAACAGGGGTATAATTAGATGGCTGTAGTTCTACTGGTCAGTTTCCTCATGTGGATAAGCCTTTAGTTGTTTTCTCAAGTCCATCGAACCCACATGGCCACTACTTCTCTCCGCACCCTTCTCCAGCCAGGGAAAGTTCCGTGATCCATCCTGCAGCGTGTTGGATTCAGAGAAAGTCTAAAGTTGTATCAGATCAAACTGGCCTTCTGATGGGGGGTGCAGCACTTACTTTAAAGGGACCTGATTTTCAGGGTATGAAGCACCTTAAAATTGAGGCAACGAAACTCACAGTTTTTGAAAATTTTGACCAAAGTGCTTTGTAGTATTATTATTTTATTATTTAGTATTTAATTCTGATACTTTTTCGTCACATATTTGGGCAAGAGACGTAAGCAATTGTTAGAACAATTTCCAGTTATTGAATAACTTTTCTCAGTTTCCTTAACTGATGAAATGAGTATTTTCAGAGCAGTTCACAGGTATTCCATACACATCTTGAGTTGCTGATAATGCCTTCTTCTAAAACACTATATTCTGCCTTCCATTCAGTCTAATATCTTTACAGCTTTGGCCATAGTCTGAGACAAGGTTACTATAGTAGATGGCCTTTCTGCTTTTGTTCCTAGTATGGCAATTCGTATCAAAACGTGTACTTCTTCCCAAGCATTGTATGGAAAATACGAGTACAAACATCACGGTCTAGATTCATTCTTTGTGGAAGTCCATTTATGTCTATTGATTTTCATCTGGAATGAATATTGCCCCATGTAGTTAGTGAGTTATAATGAGGACCTCCCTTAAATCTCCAAGATTTAGTGGCAGATGTGAAACCAGGTATTTGGTGCATTTTTTTTGCTGTTCATGCACAGTGTCCGTGTATGAGGAGGGCTCTGTATTACTTCTAAATTATTGAATTCTTAAACAGTGTTCTTCATGCAACAGAGGATTGTCTTCACTAGAATTTCACCTCAAGTTAATTGATTAGCTCTTAACTTGATTGCAGATTAACTAGCGAATGCCATGTGGTCTTGTTGTTAAAATGAGATGCAGGGTGACTTGTAGTTAAGATGCCTGGGTTCTTTTTTTGGCTCTTGCTGAATCACTGTGTGTCTTGGCCAAATCCCTCGACCCCTCTGAGTCTCACTTTACCAATCTCTAAAATGGTTACAATCTTAACTCACAGGTATTAATTAAGCCTTGCAACTTATTTGCAGAGACCCCTTGGAGATCTGTAGGTGGAAGGTATCAGTATTATAGTTACAGAGCACAAATAATTTGTGAGCAGTGTGACAGTTGTATGGGCAGTTATGACGTAGCTCTCTGTTTCTTGTTTTCTAGGTATCATGAGCTAGTAACAAAATACGGAAAGCTGGAGCCCTTAGCGGTAGTGGATCTTCGGCCCCGGAGCAGCGCAAAGGTTGAAGTTCACTTCAAAGATAAGGTGGAGGAAATATCCATCCGTCTAGATCAGACGGTGGCAGAATTAAAGAAACAATTAAAAACTGTAGTGCATTTGTCAACAAGCAACATGTTGCTCTACTACTTTGACCATGAAGCTCCCTTTGGTCCCGAGGAGATGAAATACAACTCACGGGCATTACATTCTTATGGCATTCAGGATGGAGACAAATTTTTTGTGGAGCCCAAATCTAAATAACCTCTTCTGGCTTTGTGCATTCACACCAACACACACACACACACACACACGAGTTAAAGACTTTTTGCAGGGTTTTTAGGTTGGTTGTTGGGTTGAAGTTTTGTTTTGTTTTTATACCAGTTGACTTCTTAGCCCAAGTAGTGTGCCCAAATCTGAGAGAGACATGCCACCATCTGATGCAAATGAACTTAAGAGGAGATAACTGACTTCAGTGTGTGTGCGTGTGTTTCAGGATGTCTGATACCCTGATGTTCTTGTTACTCTTCCAGTATACTCGTGAATTTAGCATGAATCGTCAGCTCTTCAAGCTAAGGGGTATTACGGTCCATCAGTAAGGGAGTCAGAGCTCAGTGCAGAATTTGGTCAGTACTTCTGTTAGATTAAAGATTTTACTCAGCACTTGTCCACCCAGTTATTTGACTCCGACTATAAATAGCTGAATTGCTGTTTATCCAGCCAAGTGATGTCTCTAAATTTTTGTTGTTGTTGAGGTTAGTGAAAAGATTTTAAGCAGTATTCAGCCTGATTTAGAACTCAGGTATTCAGAGCCTCCTAAACTACACTTTGTTTGCAAGAGTAAATGGGAGAGAGAAAATGTACAAATAAAAAAATCTTTTACTCCCAAAACTCTCTATCTAGAGTAGTCAGTTCTACTCTGATCAACTTCACTAGACTTCTGGCATTGTGTGTAGTCGAGTGACACATCTGATGTTACTAAAGGTTGGAATTAACAGTATTTTGGCCAAATATGTTTATATGCTAATTTGCAGAAAACTCTGGCTGTTCTTGGATGGGTTTTGTGTCAACTGGGAATCCAAATTAACAGCACAACAGTATGCCGAACAGCATAGTGGAGTTGCTTTGAATGTCCTTTCCCTGTTGCCTGCAAGATCCACTAATAAGCACTTACCCTTTGGCCAGTTTGTGTTGAGAGTAGAAAGACTAAAATCATTCTCCTGACAAAGTCCTATTCCTTAGTATAAAGTCCTATTTCTTACTCTTGCTCCAGGAACCCATCCTAATCTAGCACTTTTCCCCCTACCATTTTAATGTAGACCCTCTGTTTAAGATAGGTACCAGTTTTGCTTACATCAGTTTGTAGAAGGTGAGTAGATGAGAAACCGCTCGCATTTATCATAAAGCAGATGTTCACGATCCAGATTCCCTCCCCCGTGTCCTCCACCAAACTCTCCATGGGCATAGTGTGCTGATTTTAAATAGGCCCTTTTTTCCTTTAGAGCTGGGTCTCTTTCTTATGATCCTGCTGTGAAATCCTCAGCCCTTTTATGTATCTCTTGTAAATCACACAGCTGTTTCCCCGTACAGTGCCCTCCCTTGTTCCTCTGTCACCTTGACAAGTTGAAGACTTTACACTGATTTAAGCAACTACGTTTTTAAAAAATGTTTTTCAAGCAGTGTAGTCAGGGCTCTAGTTACGTGTGAACTTCTGACCTTAGCTCTTTAACATCCTCTCCCTTCCCGTGCACTTTCTTTCTCGTGATGCTTTTGTCTGGGTTACTGGACTCCTTTATATTCTTGGAGTTGTGTATTCTCTTCATATTTTACCTGGATCGTCCAGGGAGGGATATAATCTCATACTCTTCAGATTCAGTATCTAGGAACTATTCAACTGAGAGTGGTTCCATATCTAGAGTAAACGTAAAAATAAGAGGATTCAAGATAGGTTAATTATTTGTGCCCTGGTCTTCTGTTGTAAGAGTTGATCTCCTGGGAACATCAAGAAGAGCAGTATAAAACAGACCACGGCTTGCATGTATAACATGGAATGCACATGACCTGACTTGATCCAATAAGAATAAAGAACCATGAAATGGTGACAGTGTAATATGAAGTTTTACTTTTAAGGACTCTTGTTGCAGAATGTGCTTTATAAGCTGTAGCATAACTGAGGATGTATTTGCTGCCCTGCAATGGAACGCCAAGCCAACACATGTATGATATATACATACATACACATAGAGGAACTTGTGTTTAATAAGATATTTTATTATAAAACAAAGTTTTATGAAGATATGGTTGTTTAATATTAGAAGCTTATTTCTCCTGTTGACCTACTGTATGAGTGTGTTGCCCATCAGTCATAAGCTTGTGCAGGTTATGTGACTGATGCAGATATAAAGGAATATCTGATCTAATTCTATAGAACGGTAATCACCTATCTTGGGTATATTTATGGCATTGTAACTGGTATTAACGAGACACTGTAATTATTGACCAACTGTTTTAGCACAATTAAATATCTTGGTTTTAGAGAAGGAAATAAAGTAAATTAAAGCATTTGATGGGATCTTACAAATGCTTGTAAGTTTGTTTGCCTGTGAAAAGTTTTGATCATATCCAGAAACAAAATTGGTGCTGTCGCCATGTTGGCTCTGAACAACAGTTGAATGTTATTTTTATGATGGACCTGGTAGGAATGGGAGAACTGAGTAGAAAAACAAGGGTTTTTTAATGAACAAGGATAATGCCCTCTTCACAGCTATCTGAGATTTAGCACTATCATATAAACCAGATCAATGATCCACGCAGGTTTGTGAAAGCCACAGCACAGACACTGCAGTTTTACCACTCTAGGGAACAGGCTGTCTCTAGCCAGTATTATAGAACCATTCACAATCTGTCCAGCCAGCAGAATATGCATTTTGTAGAAAAATTTCAGTAGACTTCTGCTGTGTAAGAAAAAAGGCAATGCCAAAAAAGGAAATGTTTGACACATCCAGATGCTCAGCCCTGGAATGTGGGGGGGGGCGGGAATTGCACAAAATTGAAAATGCTCAAAATTGGATCATCTTCCAATTTTACTGACCATTGGAAATTGGGTCCTATTTTTGCATAATATTCCCATTTAAAATGGGGCTGCTTTTGAGCAATTTCATAGAATGTTGGAAGCCTAAAATTGTAAGGGAATAAAATTGCAGAAATTTTCACCTAATTCTAGTTGATGCCTAATGGTCCAGAATTCCAAAATCTCTATTTGTAGACATTCCCAGTTTAATATATGGTCCAGAGTTATGGGTTTAAAAAAAAAAAAAAAAAAAACTTAATAGCTACTGCTCCTCCTGTGTCCTTTAACCAAATGCTACTTTTGCCAGCCATTGTTTTGTTATTGATGTTACTTCATACACATAAGCCTCCCCTGGGTACTTTACATAGAGTGGATTTTCTAACTACCTAGTTTACAGGGAACTAGGTGGGAATTACAAATCCGAACATTACACAGCTTTGTATAATGAGGTTAAATGCTGTGACATTTTGCTTTCTGATTTGTGTGTGTCTTGAATATCCATGATGTGACCAGATGGTACAGCTAGATTGCTTAAACCAGCAAATTTATGGGATGTACGGTTGTAACAAAGGATGCATCCGTGAGTGTATGTGTTAGAAACTGCTGTTAACCCTCATGGTAGTTAAGTATGTTCTCTGGGTGGACTGTTAGGCCTAGTATACAGCATGATCTTGGGAAACCACTAACAAATGTAACCACAAGCCTGGTCTACACTTAAAAATTAGATTGACCTAGCTACATTGCTCAGGGCTGTGAACAGTTTCCCACCCTGAATGTCTTTTTGCCTGACCTCCAGTGTAGATGCAGCTAGGTCGACAGACAAGTTCTTCTGGCAACCTAACACCGCCTCTCAGGTAGCTTAACTACGTTGATGGAAAAATCGCTTCCGTCAACGTATGTAGTATAGACATACTCATAGTCTTTGCTCTACAGTGTGACCGGTTTCTTTGCCTGCAGTAGATTGGACCCTAAAAATTCCAAGCATAGATCCCAAGTACAAAATTGTTCATCAGTTGCCATTTGTGCTTGTAAATGACATGCTTTTGGTTTTGTCCATGTACGGTTTTGAAAATGCAAAGCATCCCAGAAGCTGTAGTGTGTATTCTCAGCACACGCATAATTTGACTGTTGTGTTTGGTTTTTTTGTAGATGTTCAAGCAGACTCCCTCTCCATTATATGGAGAAGGTAGTCAGCCATTTCTCAATCTTCTGCCTCACTGATTTGTCTCCTGAAGTTACCAGAAATTCTTTTGTTGTTCCTTTTTTGAATATAATTTAAACGTGAAGGTCTGTGTAATCTTTAGCAAGAAAAAATATGCTCCAAGTTTCCCTTTTCTCCTGTGTTCTGGTTTCTCTCTTGGGTACTGGAGTCAGGGGGAATATGCTTCTGGCTCCAAAAATCTGCTTTTGGTTCAATGGCAGAGTTTGCTGAGGAACTTATATCAATTAGGTAATTGGTTTGATCATTTCAATAAACTTATTTAAACTTTTGCACACACACACCAAAAAAAAGTGTCCAGGGGGTTTCTTGACAACTTTCTCATTTGTTTCTTTTAGCAAAACTTCTGCACCCCCACCCCATGCATACTTTTCCCCTCTGCCTTTGGGATAGTTAGAACATCAGTTCTTTGGTGCAATAAATATCTGTTAAGGCAGCTTGTGTCTCGAAAAGCTAATGCACATTGTCTGGCTCCTGAAAGATTCCTATTGTTGAGACTGGTTGAAAGTGATTTTGAATTGTCAGTGCTCAATGTTCCCATGCCATTATCTTAAGCACAGGTGTAAAGTCAGCAGGAGCCCACAGCTTTAGAGTTGGATTTTGAAAAGCTTTTAGTGTTGACCTAATTCTGCTCCCATTAAAGTCAATGGTAACACTCCCATAGACTTCAGTGAGAGCAGAGTTGGGCCAATGCGAAGTGCTTTGGAAAATCTACCCTTAAGCTCTTATCTCTTCATCCCTTTTTCCTCCTTGCATCCTCCAAGCACCTATGCAAAATAACTTACTACTTCAATATAAAACCTGGTCTCTCATAGCTAGGTTAACTTAAACCCTAGTGATAATACCTTTAATACAATAGTGGCTATCACAGCAATAGGTACTAGAGCGATGGCTTAATAGAGCACTTTCTATTTGAAGATTCTTACTGTGCTTTACAAAGTCTCAAAGCTTCTGTACTTATTTCGCCACTGAACAACATTGCCTTAGGGTGTTACGGTTGTGGCACAAGTGGAAATAAAGCCCCTGAGCCATGAGTCAGCCCCTTCCTCAACCACTCACCACACTGTCATTCAAGTTAAATGAGTTTTATCCGCAAAGAGAGAAGCACTAAAATTAAGGTCAGGTTATTGGATTTCATATTTTTTTGGCTATTTATAAATAGCTTGGAGCTAATACTTGAAATAAAAATGGTACGTGAAATTGATTTTAAAATTATGAAGTTGTTTCTTTGGCTTCTGACTTGATTTGGAACATCACGCTGTTTGCGTTAGCATTGATGGAACCTGTGGAGGTGAAGAAAGACTTAACCCCATAATGTTTCTTTAACATGTAACGCAACACCCGGAGATTCACGTGGGCTAAACAGTGTTATGGCAGATAAACAGCAAGTCTAATGTTCTGGTTGTTAAGTCTTTCTCAAGGACATATTGGTTTGCCTGCTGACCTTGAATTGTTCCATTGTTTCAGACACAAAGCAACTTCCTCCCGTGCTACGTCCGACAAGAACTTCTTGTGTAGAATGAGACGGCGCATACCATTATACAGGTTATTTGGGGGTTTTTTCCTTCTAAAGTGGATGCCCGTCTTTCAGAGACAGGACTGAGACCCATCACCTCATTTTAGTCGCTGGGAAGCAGTGGGGACTTGACGAAAGAGCACTGGACTGGGACTCCGGAGATTTGGGGTTCTATTCCTGGCTCCTCCTCTGGTTTGCTAGATGGCCTTGAGCAAGTCACTTTGCCTCCCTGTGCCTTAGTTTCCCCATCTATAAAATTGGAGTAAGTCACCTTTTTAAGTGCTTTGAAATCTGCAGATAAAAATGGCATAAAAGAGCTAAATGTTATTACTACATGTGCTACCACTGATCAGCTAACAACTTTAGATCAAGGCTGACCTAGTCCTAGGAGTCCAGAAGTGACCTAGAGGTTAAGGTTTAATCATCACCAGTTCCCACGCATCACCCAAGTCCCCTTTGTGTATTGTGGTCAACATGCAGCACTCACTGTATCTCACCTGTACTGGAGAATCTGAGCATATTAAATTGCATAATCCAGATTATTCTACGGTTTATCATGCCTTTCCCTAGGAGTGATGAAAAATTACTTTCCTTGTCTTTGTCTTCCCCGTAAAGAGTATTTGACTAAATTCTTATGTCTGGTACCAAAATTAGTAAATCATCCTCTCCAGCACTGGCAGCCAGATTGAGGATATGTCTATACTGCAATCGTGGGGGCTGATTGCAGCTCAAGTAGATGTACCCGAACTAGCATTAAGCAAGCTAGTTTGGGTAGCAGAGCAATGAAGCCGTAGCAGCATGGATTTTGGCACTGCTCTACAAGCCCACCTAGGTAATCACTCCGGTAGCTATCCTGCACTGGAGCCCGCTCTGCCACAACTTCACTGTTGCCTTTCCAGAACTGGCTTGATTCAAGCTAGCTCCGGCACGTCTATATGCGTTGTGGCCACAGCCCGTGATTGCAGTGTAGACATGCCTTTAGCTACACACCAACCTTTGGGAAGAAAACCCCATACAGCAACCTGAAGTGTCTACCACCATTCAAAGGGAGTGATAGAGAGAAATGGGATAATGGGATGAAATTAAAAGGAAGATTTAATCTGAATAGTAGCAAACGTTCCCTGACAGGCAGATCTATTCTCCTTCAGAGTAATCTCCCCAAGCCCTATTGCCTGCCATTTACAATTAGAATAGATTGCGCACTCTCACAGTGGGGAGGGAGCAATCCTGCACGGGCAAAGCTGAAGGAAACCACCTGCTGCGTATTTTTCATTCTTTAATTTATCTAAGTCCTGGATCTAAGTCTAGGTTTAATTGTCAGCCAGATTTGAAATCGAGTCAGGAACCTCTCATGAAAAACAGAAAAAGTTAAAGCTCCCAGTAGAGGAATGACTACAGGTGCGCGCAGCAATTGTAAGGTTGATTTAGTTGGAGGTTGGTCCTGCTTTGAGCAGGGGGTTGGACTAGACCTCCTGAGGTCCCTGCCAGCCCTGATATTCTATGAAGGTAGCAGGGCTGGGCCAGGCCAACAGTCCTGCATTAAGCAATAAAGGGAGGTATAATGGGAGATGAGTGATACCTTCCCTGGAGGAAATTACGATCTGGAAAAATCCGCTTTCCACCAGACTCCAGCATCAGCTTCAGAAAACCTTTTTTGGACTTCGTTCAAACCCTTACTTGGGGGAATTATTTAACCCAGTTCCCATCGGTGTGGTTATTTTGACCTTCGCTTACTTGAGTTAGGACAAGTCTCTGGAAAGTCTAGCCCACCTTTTTTGAATGATTTGCTTGTCCTGAGCCTCAGTGGGGGAAGTAAAATATTGTTACTTATTTGGTTACTTATGTGCTCAGCACTGTACAATGCAGAACGAAACCCCAAAGAAAAAACAAAATCTGGAAGATAGGAAGTTCAGTCCAAATTGTTAGGCAAGGAGTAAAATCAAAGCAGCTCTAGTCATCATAGAACTTTCAGACAGCAGCTGAATTTTAAACATAAAACAATCAGAGGGCAAAAGGATACGTTCAGATTTTCGGTATTCATCATAAAGCAGCACACAGGAGTACAAGCCCAGTTTATTTTCACGTTGCAGGTAATCTGTGAAGAGCCTTCTGAAGAGAGAGAGAGGCTTGTTTTGTTTTGGCCTTTGGAGTGAATCCAAATGCACTGAATGGCTGGTAGTATTAGAAGAATCCAGCCCTCGATTCCCCCTTCAGGGCTTTCTTCCCTTCAGTAGACCGGGAATCAGGTTCACAAGTAGGGGGTTTGTCTCGGTAGCCTGCTGCAAGGCCCAGACCCTGCAAATGTTTCCTCCTGTGTTTGGCTTTACGCACCAGTAGCCCCACTAAAATCAACGGGGCTATGCACATGCATGAAATTAAGCGCATGGGGAAGAAGAATTTGTGGAACTGAAACCTAAATCTTCCTTTTAAAAAAAAATAAAACAAAATTTTCCCCTTTTACTCCTCCTACTCAGCCAGCTTGTTTGATTTATTGGCCCCAATCCTGCACTACACTTACACGTGTGCTGGTATTTATTTTTTTTAACTACCATTTAGTCCCATTGATTTCAACTGGAGACAAGGATCAGGGTCTTTGATTATAAGCCGTTTGGGCTGGAGACCTTCACTTATGGTGCACATACTGCACCTAGCACAATGAAGTGCTGAAATACTTGGCTTCTAGATGTTGGTGCAATGTAAATATTAACTAATTTTTGCCAAAATCCTTTGATTTTAAAACCAGGTCACTCTCACTCCCTCTTAGGGGTGGTAGGATCAGAGTAGAAATAAAATCTCCTGAAGAAGATTTGGAAAGAACTTTTCTTTAAATAGTTTTTATTTTCCTCTCTGCCAAAGCTGAACTAAGCTGATTTATGAAAACTCAAACAAGACTTTGCTGGAAAATTAACTTCATGGACATTTCAAGGGCTCTGACTTTGTTTAGTGTTTTAATCCCTATGCTGTTTAATGCTAATTCTGTAACACTATATAGAAGGTTTTTTTCCACTTGCACAAAGGAGGAAGGGGCTTGTTTCTTTTGTGGGTTGTTTTTTTTCTTTCTTCCCTAGTGAAAAGTGATTCTGATCAGAACAGCCACAAATCCAGCTCCAACTTACTGACATTTCCATCTAACTCTACCTGAAGGATTAGGGTTTTTTTATTCCCAGACAGAAACCTCTTCATTTTTACTGCCCAGAATCTGATCTGTAGATTAATTTACCATTAATTAATAGAGCAAAAAGTTTTGATTGCATCTCAACACTATTCTGGCCCTAAAACAACACAGAGAAAAACTGAATTTTCAATTAAGAGCGCAAAAGGGATTGAGACATCATTTCAGACATCAGCAATAATTGGTAAAAGAGCACTGAAATGTATTCTTCATTGACATAAGTTTTCCCCCCGGTTTACCAAGATTCAATTTAAAATTTCGGACTTAATTTCTTCCCTTCTCTGCAAAACAGGTTGGTATTTTTTTCATACTTTAAAAAAAATTGCCTTTTTTTTTTTTTTTGGAACAAATTAAGCATTGTTTCTTTTATTTTCTGTCATGGTTCCCCAGAGGTACATCATCTAGGTTTTAATGTAATGCATTTATATTCTCTGCTAGTCAGTGTGTGTGTTTCTCAGTTAATGAATCCACAGTGACTTAGATTTAAGATCTATATAAAATTCTAGCATGATACTTGCTGCTTTTCTACAGTAAGGAATACAGCGGAACCCTTTCATAGTTAAATTAATTTTTCTCACCCCAGAACAACTTTGCTGTAAGCAAGATTATTTTTTCAATCTAATTGCAATTGACACGTTGAGAAGCATTGGAGAAGTGTGGAACTGTCATTCGACTTGATTATACATGGTGTTTCACTATTTCAAACATCATTATAATTGGATTCAAGTGTAAGTAATATGTAGATATATAGACAATGTATCTAGCTATATGCCTACGTTATGTATGTTACATCTATATATATGTTTAGAAATAGACAGCTATATATGTGTACTCCATTATATAAGTAGGTCTATAGATGTATTTAGCTATATAGAGATGTAATGTTGGAGTATAGACATAGATGTAATATAATGCATGAATAGATATATATTTAATATAGAAGTGTGATTATTATGTCTCTGTATAAATAGATCACTATATAATTTATACTTGACTCTGATCATACATACTCCATACACTCACAGTGTGTATTGTGTATACACTGTAGCTTTATATAAGTGGTATATAAAAAACCTTTCCCTCTGTTAATGAATAGAAATGATAAAGTAATGAAATCAAAGCAGCTACTGTAGTCATACTTCCTCTTTGATTAATAATGTAAAACAAATTATAGTAGGCATAAAAGAAATTAAAATACCACAAAAAATTCTCTTTAATTTGCCCAGATGCATTTCCCCACTTCTATATATAGTTGATTTCTGTATAGCAAGGAAGTTGTTAAGATGTGTAAATGTTTGTGCTTCCTTCACACCAATCAAAAATGTTAAGTGATCATTGTATTACCACCCAGTACAAAAGATTAGTTAAACCAACATTTTATAGTCTTCTAACTATATGAACACACTACCGTTTATAATTCGCTCTCATTTTCTTACAATGAAAAGCTGTTCATCCTAAAGCCTGCCGTAATATCCTCACATGAAGCAGATCAGCAAAGAATTGTGTTGGATTAATAGTGGGATTGAATACACACTGGGAGCTGGGTGCTATTCATTAATTCCAACATAATGGTTCATTTCTGATTTCTGAAATCGTGTTATACATATACCCTGAGAATACCTGGAGGGCAAGTTGTTTTATCATCAGCGATTTCATTATACTACCTACCTAACTCGTCATTTTTGGTCTAGTTCATGGGTAAGGACCTACATTTCCCAATTGTCTGCATCTCTGGAGCAATCACACAATTGCAAGGCACTATTAGCCATTAGCCTGAGATTTGCTTAGCAGATCTGGTTTTGGATTGATGATTAGTTGCTCTTTTTTCTCCCCCCCCCCGCCCTTTAGGATGAATTATCCATCACTCATTAGAACCTGGGTGGCCTTTGTGTTCGTGATTGTACGGCAGCAAGGTTAGTATTTCTGACTTTTGGTCCTCGGATACTGATACTCTACATTTACAATAGGAAAACGCTTGCCTCAGAAATTTGCTACACGCAAACTTCATGTGCATAGAAAACCTTATAAAATTCTACTCAGACACTTGTCTGAGAGCAAGTACAATAGCAGGGTAATTTATTTTTAAATCATAATACCGAAGGGCAAACAAGTAGATTTTTGTGCCTTGCCTAGTAAATATACATGATAATTTTGCAAGGCTGACATTTATTCAGAGCGAGGGACAGATCTTCCACGCATATAAATTGTCATAGTTCCACTAAAATCAATGGAGCTAGGCCAATTTACATCTTCCCCTTCCTGTTTCAAATATAGAGTCTCTACACATTTCTGAGCTCTTCATGCACAATTCAGGAGTTTGGGAGGATATCGCAATTGTCATGAAAGCAGAACTTTAAAACATTCCTAGAGTTTAGATAGTTCGTCTGCCAGAATAACTTATGTAGAATGAAAGGCGGGTGGGTAGAAAGAGTCTGCAGAGATGTCAAGCTACCACAGAACGGTGTGCTCATTTACTTTCGTTAGAGCTCTGGCGCGGTTTGTGGAGTCACCCATATTCCAAGTCTTAGGTGTATCCTCATTGATATTCCCTGTGGTTTATATAGCGTGAAGAAACATTTATTAAGCTCATTCACTCTACAAAACTTCCATCCATGTTTTTTTTTTCTTGTGTGATTTTGTAAAAGGCACAGGAAAATCTCTAGATTTCTTGTTGCTTTCTTTTTTAAAATTTAAACTTGATTTCAAGAGGGTCAAGAACAGTGGAATGGGACCAATCTTGGGAGATGGGTTTGTTTTTGTAATGCTAACTCAGCATATTTGTGTTACATGACTGATTTAATTTCTTTGGGGGAGATATCCTGGTCTTGTGGTTAAGATTTAGATCTATGTGGCTTGAGATCTTGGTACTGATGCCTGCCACACACACTTGTGTGGCTACGGGCAAATAACTTTGTTTCAGTTTCCCCACCTGCAAAATAAGGATAATAATCTGCCTGCAGCTCAGGGCATTAAGGCTAGATTCCTTTGCTGGCCAAGCCTGTTGGGATATTTGGATAGGGGAGGCTATACATGCAAAGTTAGATTCCAAGGCTAGTGCTTAAAAAGTGATTGCTTAAAAGGTTGTGCTGAGTATCACACTTTAAAAAAAAATCTATAATTTATAGCTGTGACCTCAGATGTAATAGCCTGCTGGATACATAACAGCTGTGAAATGACTTATTTTACTACCTGGCAACAGGATATTTGTGATAGCCCTTACAAAATATGTATATAAGTGTAGTCGTGCATTCAGGACTCCGTCACGCACCACTTAAAACTCTCTCTAGCATGGAAATTAATATATATATACACCCACACCCACACCCATACATACACACACTGTAAAAAAAAAGCCCGTTTTTTGACTTTCAGTTCAGGTATTTTTCTTTTGAGCTAGAAAGCAGTATCGGTTAGAAGCTTCATAAAAGGGTCGGCTTCCCATTGTCCCTGTTATAGACCAGATTCTAGCGAAGGGCATCTTAAATGTTACAACAACTGAACAGCTTATACTTGCACGGAATGGGAAGAAAACCCACTGTATCTTTAAAACCCAGGCTCAGAGCAATCACCCGTCAGCTAGCAGCCTCTGAAATTGCAGGTTAGGACCTAGAAGATAAAAGAATGTCCTGAATCAACTTAAACAGAGATGGAATTGTTTTGAGTCTAGCTCCCTGGGTCAGCATTGATTGAATATAATGAGGACAGTGCATTTCTTTTCTAGCTAAGGCAAAGTGTGTTCCCTCTGTGGTAGATAACCTCATCGGGCTAAATAAATGGAGAATTATATTATAATAGATGTCTGCGAGTGGCACAGGATTGGCTATATAGCTCTTTCTATAGAGGCATAATCCGCTATTGTATACCTAGCAATTAGAGCAGGTGGAAAGTAGGCTTTTATTCCCTGTGGAAAAATTCACTGAGCATGCTTAGTTTTTGTCAAAATTTTCAATGGAAAAATTCAAGTTTTTTGACAAAAATCTTTGGCTGAAAACCGTTTTTTAATTTTTTCTGTCAAAAGATGTAAGGGAAAAGAAGATACTTTCTGTGCAGTGTTTAATTTAGTGGAAAACCTGATTTCAATGGGAAATTTTTGATTAAACTGTCCTAGCAATAGCATCTCAGGCTTGCCCCTAGTATCCTCTCAGAAGCTAAACAAGGCCAGGCCTGGTTGCTCTGTGAATGGAAGAGCTCAAAGGAAAAGGCAGAGTGCTACAGGAAGGGGTGATAAATCCATCTGTCTATCTTAGGTATGTCTTTGGTCCCCATTATTGTGATATCAGAGCTCCTCACAATCTTTCATGTATTTATCCTTACACACCCCTGTGAGGCTGGGCAGTGCTGTTAACCCCATCTTACACGTGAAAAATTGAGGCCTAGAGAGGCTAAGTAACTTGGCCAAGATCACAAAGGAAGTCTGGGGAGAAGCAGAGAAATAACCCTGGGCCCTAACCACCAAGTTAGCATCCTAACCACTGGACCATTCTCCCTCTTCTTTATTGTTCTTCCCTCTGAGATAGTACTGAACTAATGCCCCAGCCATTGTGTGAGGAGACACTGTCCTGCTGAAGATGCTGAATAAGATGTAAAACAGACGCTTTGACCGTTTGGGGTTGTGAAGGATCCTGTAGCTCTTTATACAAGAGAAGTGACATCAAACCTTATGCTTGGCCAAATTACAGTTTGAGTAGCGATGTTCCACCATTACAAAATCCCTCCTGCAGCTTCAGTTGTAGAGACTATTCTTTTCACCCCCTGTTCTAAAGTCTTGCATAGCAGTGGCGCATGTTATTAACCAGCTGCCATTCTCCACCCCAGAGGTGGCTCCATTTCAGTAGTGAGTGAAGTACAAAGTATGTAAAGAGCATCAGGAGATGTGATGCTGTGGGCCTGATCCTGTACCACTGCAGTCAGTGGGAACAGGACCAGTCCTTGTATCATTATAGTAACAATACTGTCCTCTTCCAGCTCAGTCCATGGAGATTCTGTATCCGTTCTGGCAGAATGATACGAAAACCCCCAAAGTGGATGATGGAAGCTCCTCTGAGATTAAGCTGTCCATCCCGTTCATCTTCTTTGGAGTCCCATACAGGAGCATTTATGTAAGTGGAAGGAGCAGCTCTGTAGCAGACACTGCTTTTTCACTCATTTCCCCCTCATTAGCAGCTGCATTTGAAGCACGCTCTCTCGGTGTTCAAGACATGGAAGATTTATTGATACCTACCTGACAAGTTCTTAGATTTCATGAACTGATAGGTTTTATGATTAAAAAAGTCAAAGGTGTATTTAATGGGCTAATGTTCACGGGGAAGGAATAGAAAAGGCAATAAATTACCTTTGCAGGTGATTAAATGCCAAAGCTAAGGCCTTGACGCCATGAGCATTATTCCAGTTGCATGACAAGAAACAAGAACATACAGAGCTGCCGGGGGGAGAACGATTCCTTCCACCCTGTGGTGGGTGCCTGAGAAAGTTCTGGGCAGGTGCTGCTGCTTCCCATTGGCATCACAGGAAGCCAGGCATGGGACGTTATCTGCCAGGCTGCGCTAAGAAAGGGTTAACCTCGCTGTCGCAAAAGAGTGTTCAACATGGGACCGAGACCGCAAAATGTGATCCCGATCTCAGATTCAGGGATTTTCCATTCAGGCGTTGGGCTGAGCCCAGCTGTGTTGTGCACAGGTAACCAACCCTGTCTGGCCCAACAACGGGATTTGAACATGGGACCTTGGTGCACCAGCCATTCCAAGGGGGATAACGACCCATGTTCTCCCAGCGTCAGTTACGTATGCATAGCGTGTGCACAACACAGTCATTTCCTGGAGGCTTGGGGTAGTAATCTCTGTTTTTATTTCAAGTGGCCTTTGCCTATTCCCACTTGTAGTAGAACCACTTGCTGCCTTTGTCTGGTGCCCAGCATGTGAGACACCAATGTCCCCCCGTGTAGTGCTGAAGGCTTGGCATTGCCAGGTTTGTGCTTAACAGGACAGATATTGAGCTCCCTGGAAGAGTTGGGGTCAAACGAGTCCAGTCCCAAGGACTCTGCAGAACTGCTTGCTAAGGACTTGATTAACCTGAACGCACCCAGTGACCTGGTGCCAGTTACGTCGGGCACAAAATCTCCCTGGTAAACAATACTCCTATGGTGTGGATAGGCAGAGGCTCATCTCAAAGAACTGTTGCAGCTGAGTAACCTTCACAGTTAGATCTATGTGGGGTTGTACCCTCTGCAGTTCCTGATCTCTGTCTTCCTAGCCCCAGCTTAAGATCTTTCATAGCGCAGGCCTTGCTCACTAGAGCATGAGAGATATATAAGTACCTAGATGGATAGACCTATTTACATCCCATAATTGCAAAAACCAGCCTTCACCAAAAACGCCATCAGCACAGGTATAATTTTAAGATGACCATTCTCGGCTTGCAGCCACGGCTTTGGTTTGCTTAAATCAAACCGTTCTCCTCTTTTTCTAGGTCAACAACAATGGCGTGATTTCTTTCAATGTGCTGGTCAGCCAGTTCACCCCAGAGCCTTTCCCCCTTGCAGATGGCCGGGCCTTCATTGCTCCATTTTGGGCAGACGTCCACAATGGAATCCGAGGAGAAATCTACTACAGGGAGAGCACGGACCCCGCCCTGCTGAAGAAGGTCTCCAAAGACATCAGGAAGTACTTCAAAAACCTGCCCTCTTTCTCAGCCACCTGGCTCTTTGTCATCACCTGGGAGGAGGTTACCTTCTATGGAGGCAGCAGCACGACCCCTGTAAGGGCAAAAGTTTCAATCTCTTTACTTGTGTGATGATTTTAGAAGGGTGTTGTTTTCTGTAGCAGGAATGGCGGAGGTCATGCCACAGACTCCAGCACAGTGATGTTGGTCGGAGTTTGAAGGGGTGTGATCCTGACCAACAGAGCAGTGCCATCAGAAACCCCTAGTGGAGGTGCAGTTATACTGTATAATGTTTACCAGGATAGCTTCTTTCTCTTGGCGGGAGTGATTTTGCTACACTGATTAAAAAAAAATCCTGTGTCCACACCAGGCATGCTACGCTGGGGTAGTATACAGGCATTCCTACACTGGTAAAGCACTCCTGTTGTAGACATGGCTTAAGTTAAAGGGCGGATGGATGAGATAGGACTCAGAAGACCTGGGCTCCATTCCCAGCTCTGCCACTGTCGTCTTGGGTGACCTTGGGTAAGTTACTTAATCTCTCTGGTCCTCAGAGGCCCCATCAGTAAAATGAGGATAATCGTCCTTCCTTTCTCCCACTCTTAGTCTGTCTTGTCTAGTTATATTGTGAACTTGTCAAAGGAAAGATTGACGGTCTCCTACCATGTGTTTGTACAGCAGCTAGCTCAGTGGGGCTCCAGTCTCGTTTGAGGACTTTATTCATATTACAGTGATGGCTAATTATTATTATTACATATTGATTAGATATGAGAGCGGAGTCTATTTTCTTATCCATGCCTTGCTGTATGGCTTTGATCAAGACCCTTCAGCTTCTCTGTACCTCAGTTTCCGCATCTGTAAAATGGAGATCAGGCTTATCTGCTTCTCAAGGCGCTTCAGAGGTTGGATTTTGCACACTTTATAAAGAGGGGCCAAATATTTATTAACTGAACACTGATTCAGGGCTTTCTCTTTAAATAGGGAAAGGAGAAATGTGTTCCCTTTGAGGGTGTGTGAAACTCTGAGGTTGCAAACCTCTAATCCCCTGTCCTTTATTTTTTCCAAAGTATGATTCAGTTTAAAGACCAGTTTTTCTAGTGGTAAGTGTGGGGTATTTGAAAACTGCATTGGAATTGTTGTCTGTCACTTTAATTTGTAAGTGGTTTCCTGAACTTTCTTGCAGGCTAGGGACCTCTGTAGGGAAGCCTGTGATTGGAGTCAGTCGCAGGCAGACAGCTTCTAAGCAAGGTGGGGTGAATTGTGGTTCACTGTATAAGGGAGCCAGCCTGCTTTGTCTCTTTCTGGTTTGGGGTTCTTGTGTGTTAGGGTTCTGGAGTCTAAGAAATAAAATAGCATTACCCTGCAACCTTCCAGACACAATATATATGTTTTTATTTTTGTGCATGTGTGGCATGAACATAACAGTCAGGCAGCCTGTGTTCTGTATAGAACCACCTCCCAACAGCTGCCCTGGCACAAACAAGAGCCCTGCACAGCATCTTGAATGTGAGTGTTTGTGTCAGAGGAACCTACAGATGTTTTTATTACAGTAGTGTCCCCGTAGTGCCAGGTGCTGTACAGGCATTTAGTATAGGCCCTGCCCCAAAGAATGTACAGCCTTGTATCCTGATTCTGAGATGTGATCTGCATGGGTGGGCCCCCTTTGACTTCAGTGGGGCTCTGAGTGGGAGGAGAAGTCTGTGCATGGAGAGTGTTGCAGGATCAGGGTTTAGGGTTATAAATTCTTTGGTGCTAGGGACTGTCTTTATTCAATGACTGTACAGCACCTAGCACAGTGGAGTCTAGGGTAAGTAAAAGACAAAGTGCAGTGTGTGTGTGTGTGTGTGTGTGAAAGAAACAGATGGCTTGTGAGGGCAGGAAGGATGGGGGCTTTAACTTTTCATTCTTACTTTTTCTCCCACTCACTGCTCCATTGTCCATCTTATTTTTCCCCTCACTGGATTTTGTGTCTCTCGCTCCCTCTCTCTGCTCCTCCCCCACCCATGTCCACTCTGAGTTAAATGTGAACCCAATAATTTTTCAGCTAGAATCAAACGTCCAAGGCCACATTGGCTTCAAAATTAGGCGAAGCAAGTTCTCTTCTCCCTAACGGGCTCCAGAAGTGAAGCTGCTTCTTAAAACTCTCATATCCAGGAAGTCACAATAAATTAATCTTTGGCTGAAATCCCTTCTCTTAAAAACCTGCGACTGGAAACAGAAAATGGGGACCTTTTGTGGGGTACAAACAACCTTATGGATTTTTATTGTGGCTGTGGCTGGATTTATTTCTATGCCATGTTAATCTGAGCGGGCAGTCAGGATGTTTCAGGAGTATGAGTTGAACAGCTGCTTTGAAATCCCAAATAGATGTAGGAAATCGAAAAGATTATTGACAGCATTATCACAATGACGATCAGTGCAGTAAAAGATTTATCATAATTGGTAATACAGCCCTGCCAATGATTTGGCTGGATTAGCGGCTCTTTAATTCCATAAACACAAAGGAGTCTGATCTCTTAAGAAGTCAGCTATGACAAAGAGCCCTGTTCCTTTCCATTTGTTAGGGTTGTTTGAAATTTAATGCATTTTTCCAATCTCATTGGCACACAGTTCCAAAGTGTTTTGAGCCAGAAGCAGTACTGAGATCCCTGTATTGCTGGGAAAATTGCACACAATGCAATTTATTTTGGTACATAGCATCCTTCCTGCACAATATCAGAGAATTCTTTTGATTTACGTGTAAAATAGTATATGCAACTTTTGAAGGTGAAATTCACCCCAATGCAGAAAACCTGTGCAAAACTTCCTTAATGCCTGCTTTGAAGAGTGACTCAGTAAAAATGGCATCAGAGATTAGAGACAGGCCAAAATTTTCAGCCAAAAATGCAGATTTGGAGACACTGACACGCTTTCAGAATTCGTGTTGATTTTGCTAAATTATTTCGGACAACACCTGTGTTCCATTCCTCCCCCCAGCCCCCAATTGATTTGTTTCCTTTTAACATTTTCTAAACGAAACATTTTGTTTTTGTGGTTCAAAATGATGTTTTTGATGATTTCAAAATTTCGTTTCATTTTGTTAAAAAAAATGGTTGTTAAATATTGCAGTCAAAACAAAACATTTTGTTCCCTTTCAATGCACTGTTTTGTTCAAGCCAAAAATGATTTTTTTCCACTTTTTGATTCATGAAAAATCTTGATTTCGGATTGAATGGATATAAAAATTGGGGGGAGGGGGGCGGCGCGGCGGCTGGAGGGAATTTTTCAGGATTGCCAGTGCATCAAAAAATCAGTTTTTCACCTAGCTTTATCTGGAATTCCATGGTTATTGATACTCTGGATCAAATATGCTCTGTTGACAAGAGGTTTCTCCTGCCAGTTAGTGCTGCAAACTCTTCAGTTCTGAGATTCAAATGGGGAACTTTCTGTCTGAGTACATCATTTCCGACCATAAGGGTTCTGCTGGCCATATTGGATCTCAGTGATGCTTGTGCGCCCTCATCTTTGGCGGGTTTGCACAGGTTTAACTGACTGGAACTTAGTTAGATTATTTTAGTAATAGCATGGCAGTGCCTGGTGATCTCAGCCAAAATCAGGGCCCCACGTGCTAGGCGCTGTACATACCCATAGTAACAGCCAGCCTCTGCATCAGCATTTATAATCTATATAGACAAGACAGACAAGGGGTGAGAGAAAGGAAGGATTGTTAATCCCCCCTTGGCAGAAGTGGGAAATTCTGCAGTGATTTGCTGAAGGTCACAGAGGGAGTCTGTGACACCGCTGGGAATTAGATCCAGATCTTTTGGGTCACAGGCTGCAGGAGCAGCCTTCCTCATCTGTGTAGAATGTATGAAACGCTCTCTTAGCTCTGCTGGCTCTGCGGGGATGGACTCCTGCAGCCCACAGAGCCCCATTGACATGAATAGAGCTCTACGCAGGTGCACCCTTCACCCTCCCTGATCAGCTGTCAAGGTCGGAGCTTCATTTTTGTCTCTAAAGCCAGCAGATCTGGCTCTGAATTCTCCCAGGGAGCCAAGCCTGAATCACAGAAATGTAGAGCTTGAACAGACTTCGAAGGGTCATCTAGTTCAGCCCCTCTGCAGGACCAAGTAAACCTAGATCACCCCTGACAAGTGTTTATTTAACCTGTTCTTAAAATGACAGGGATTCCACAACCTCCCTAGGGAACCTGATCCAGTGCTTAACTATCCTTATAGGTAGAATATTTTTCCTGCTATCTAACCTAAATCTCCCTTGCTGCAGATTATGCTGATTATGTCTTGTCCTACTTCCAGTGGACATGGAGAACAATTAATCCCCCTTCAAAGCAGACCTTGTGATATTTGAAGACTGTTATCAGGTCCACACACACACACCCTTCAGTCTTCTTTTCTCAAGACTCAACAGGCCCATCTTCCTTAGCTTTTCCTCAGAGGTCAGGTTTTCTAAAACTGTGATGTTTTTTGTTGCTGTCCTCTGGATTCCCTCCAATTTGTCGACGTCTGTCTTAAAGGGTGACACCCACAAGAAGACACAGTACTCGAGCAGAGGCCTCACCAAGGCCAAGTAGACCGTGACAATGACCTCCCACAAATCATTGACATCAATTGGAAACATTGACTTCCCTGCAGGCACAATTGGACCCAGTGGGAGTAAACTGGTTGGGTAAAAAGGTGCTATTTTGATGTAAACCCTTTTAAGGCAGACCTACACCTTAAGGGCCTGATTTAGTGTCCTCTGGTGTCAATGGGATCTTTTCATTGTCTTCAGTGGGCTTTGGATCATGCCTGATCATGATTCACTGGGGTGAATATCATAGGCGGCAGGTTTGTATAATTTTTGGTGGGGCCCAAAATGGTGGTGCCCACCCCCACTCCTGCCCTGTAAGCCGATATAAAATGAAGCTACAATGCGTCAGTGCCACAAGATTACAAGGGTCAATTAAAAGTGGAAAGTCAGAAGCAGCACTTGCCTACTTCAATATACAGTATTATATTTTGTTGCACCTGTTGTGATGAAGTGGGAATGTTCTTAATATTTTCTCTGAATGCTGTGTGGGTGCCTCAGTTTCCCCTGCAAGATGCCAACTGAAGGTGTTGGGGACAAAGATCAGGTGGCCTCCTTTTCCGGAAGAGACACAGAGGCCAGAGGAGGGAGTGTCAGTTTGGAGCTGGCTGGGGAAATGGGGAGAGACCCAGAACTTGGTTCTGGGCTCCCCACCCCCAAGATGGACCTGACAGAGGGGTTCTGTTTTCTGTACCAACAAGCTCTGTTTAAACTGTGTTCCCGTCATCTAATAAACCTTCTGTTTTACTGTCTGGCTGAGAGTCACATCTGACTGCGGAGTTGGGGTGCAGGGACCTCTGGTTGCCCCAGGACCAGCCTGGGCAGACTCACTTTGGAAAGTGCATGATGTGGAAGGGCATGCTGAATGCTCCGAGGTCAGACCCAGGAAGGTGTAAGCTTCTTGCCCTGGAGACAGTATGCTCCGAGAGAGGAGGCTCCCCCAGAGTCCTGACTGGCTTTGTATGGAGTTGTTCCAAAGCATCACAGCATCCCCTTCCACACCGTGCACTTCCCAGAAGTCCACACAGGCACTGACACTCCCTCCTCCGGCCTTTGTCTCTTTTCCAGGCATTAGGAGGCCACCCGATCTCTCTGTTCTCCAACACCTTCAGTTGGCACCTTGCAGGGGAAACTGATTTGGGAGAAATGAAGTAAAAGCTGCCCAAACCGAGCTTGAGCACTCCTGAATTTCGAGGTGTTCAAATCTGGAAGGCAGGTGCTGGGGGTGGGAGAGGGCTGTGGGCTCCACGGGGGAGCATGGCAGCAACTGTCTGGAGCTGCACGGAGCCAGACACACTGGTCTGAGTGGCACAGTAAGCGGTTTGGGGGTTGGAGAAGAGGTAGGGAGTTCCGGGGGGCAGGCAAGGGACAAGGAGCAGGGGGGGTTGGATGGGGCAGCGGTTCGGAGGGGCAGTCAGGGGACAGGCAGCAATTGGATAGGCATGGGAGTCTAGGAGGTTTATCAGGGGACAGGTAGGGGGTGCGGTCCTGGGGGGGAAGTTGGGTGGGTCTCAGGAGGGGGCAGTTGGGGACAAGAAGGGAGGCTTAGATAGGGGCTGAGGTCCCAAGGGGCAGTTAGGGGCAGGGGTCTCGGGAGGGGGTAATCAGGGAACAAGGACCAGTGGTGCTTAGATAGGGGGTGGAGGTTCTGGGGGGCAGGGGTCTGGGGAGGGGGCAATCAGTGGACAGGGGCTGGGATCAAAGGGCTCTGGGCTGCTGGCAGCCGCGGGGAGCCCTGAGCCCTTTAAATCCAAGCCGCGGCTGGGAGTCAGAGGGCTCTGGGCTGCCCGCTGCGGCGGGGAGCCCAGAGCCTTTTGAATCCCAGCCGCGGCCGGGAATCAGAGGGCTCTGGGCTGCCCGCTGCGGCAGGGCGCCCAGAGCCCGTTAAATCCCAGCCGCGGCCGGGAATCAGAGGGCTCTGGGCTGCCCGCTGCGGCGGGGAGCTCAGAGCCTTTTAAATCCCAGCCGCGGCCGGGAATCAGAGGGCTCTGGGCTGCCTGCAACCGTGGGGAGCCCAGACCCTTTTAAATCCCAGCCGCGGCCGGGATTTAAAGGCTCTGAGCTCCCCTCCGCAGCGGGCAGCCCAGAGCCCTCTCTTTCCCGGCCGCGGCTGGGATTTAAAAGGCTCTGGGCTCCCCGCCGCAGCGGGCAGCCCAGACCCCTCTGACTCCCGGCCGCGGCTGGGATTTAAAGGGCTCTGGGCTGCCGGCAGCGCAGAGCAGGGGAGAAACCTAGCTCCAAATATTGCTGGAGCAGAGCCCCTGTCTGTGAATATTCCTGGGGCTAAAGCCCCAGGAGCCCATATAAGTTGGCGCCCATGGTGAATATCACTTTTATGGAGCTGACTGCAGTTAGTGGAAAATCACATCCTGAGAGGAAGATTTTTTTCCCCCATCATGTTCTGCATTCCTACAGGCACTGCAGGCTATAGATTTTATGCCTTTTAAGTTTCATACCTTGCAGTATTGGAAATTGAGTTGGCAAAGACCAGGAAATATACTGGCTGGGTTAAAAAAAATTGACTGTCGGTGTATGTATATATATATATAAAAAAAATCAGTAAAAATGTCAGTTTCAGTTAGAAAAGTATTTCTTTCCCACTCTGGAGCAGGTTTTCAGATTTATTGGGCATGCTTTATCCCTGATCTAACGCCATTAAAGACAGTAGCTCAACTTTCTCCATCACGTCAAACACACAGTGCTTGTCTTCAGCGCCGTTCCAGGCATATCCCCACCCTATCTGTCATCTCTCATTCACTATCGAAATGTCAACTCCCACCACCAATTGGCCAATGTGCCAGCCTCCGTCACCCACTTGTTAAATTTTCATGCAATTTCCCATGCTGCCCCTCCCGGCTGGGAGGAGCTCCTCATTCACATCTGTAAAGCTACCTCGTTATCCTTCTTCAAACTCTCCGTTGTTGTGATGCCTGCAACACTCATGACAGTGGTTAGGCCATTGGTGTTCCGATACACAGCCCATCGTGCTGACCAATTCTGTCTCACTGTTTCCTTGTACTCCCCCATCGGAGTCTGTAGCCATCTGTTGCCTATTGTCTTATAATTAGACTGTAAACTCTTTGGGGCAAAGATCATCTTTGAGTTCTCTCCTTGTACACAGCCCCGCACAGTGGGGTCCTGCTCTATTACTGGGGCTGCTGGAAGCTACCACCACACTAATAATAATAATAATAATTAATAATGAAACAGAATGAATTTGCGCCTCTGGCTTCTTTTTAAAATGATGTTCAGAACAATGGATTCACTTTAAACAAAAACTAAAAATGGCAGGAATTGACTATCAGAAGTCTATACAAAACCAATGTCACTTCGACATGGCCCATTTTACAGTGAACCAGATCCTCTACTAGTGTAAATTGGCATAGCTACCTAGATTTCAGTGGAGCTCTATCAGCTCACATCCACTGAGGCTCTGGTTCCAGATGACTCAGTATGTTTTCATCAGTCATCTGGACTTTTTAACGTTACATGATAACACAGTGCACTACATTAGCCACTTTTCAAACCACTTTTCCAGATTTCGATTAATTAGACACACAATATCTCTTTAAAATAAGTGAGGGAACGTACGTGGTCAATGTCACCCACCACTGAAATGCAGCCACCTCTTGGGAGGGAAGCATGACTGTTAATCAGCATAGAGTGACCAAAGTAGAATGTTTTAGGACAGGAAGTGAAGGATACCATATCCAACTGGAAATGCAAGTGGAATTTAGATGGGTGGAATTTGCCAGTATACTCTTAGGGGGAGATCTTGCAACTGGATTCCCAGGGATGCAAGATTAGCTCATGTGGACCCAGGTAGGATAGGGCTTTATGGACAATGCTCTGGGATTCTATGGTCGAGCTCATTTGATGTCCTCTTTAGAAGATGACAAAGTACCTCCTCCTAGCATGGGGTGCTGGCTTGTTGCTGAATTAATTTATCTGAAATATTTATCGTTTAAAAAATGAAGAATCATTTAAAAACAATGTAAATGTTGTTGTCGATACATTTTTGCAGATTGGTCTGGGATTCCTGCAGCTTGGGAAAGCAAGATTTCCTTGGGTACAATACACTGTTGACTGTTATAGACGCCATTGTTAATATTATTATAGCATCTGAATGGGGAAAGTAACCCAATAAGATAACACTGTGATGAATAAAGCTGAGATAGAATAACGCTAAGATAACAGGCTGTAGCAATCCAAGCCCAGCTGATTGCTTTCTCAGTGCTTGTTCTCATACTGCCATCTATCGGTGCTAAAATAGATCACAGATTTCATCTGTCTCCCGTGGTGTCCCAGATGGAATTATGCTCTGGAAAGCTATGGATGCAGTTAAGCGGGATTGAATCAGCTGTTGGGTGGCATCCTATACCATGCTTAGCTTTTGCTGTTTAATTATCAATTTTCCCTATTGCATTTCATATGGGATTGATGCAGAAGAAGGCAGCACAGAAAAATGGTGCAAAAGCTGAGGCGGGGTGATATCACTTTGCGAATATGCCTGTCTCTGTTTTAAACAGGTGAACACTTTTCAAGCTCTCCTGATTTCAGATGGGGTGTCCACGTTTGCTATGTTCAATTATGAAGAAATCATGTGGACCACTGGAACAGCGAGTGGGGGAGATCCTTTAACCGGACTCGGTGGAGTGATGGCCCAGGTAAGGCTCTTACTGTGCATCTTCACTGTCATCTTTGTTTATGCTCTAACCTCCAACCTGTCCTTGTTCTGACAGTGTCAGCAGAGAAATATGATCTAGTGAAGACGTGACCCGCCTTAACACAGCATGGCTTTTGTCTTCCTCTAGTGGCTAGACCAGGTCGTTTAGCTTAAACAGTCAAGGTTCATGCTGGATGATCCATTCGGACCATATGGTTCACAGGGCACTTGCTGGTGAACGGAGGAGACCTGGCTGGTCACATGGTGCTGCTTTTCTTTCTTCTTCCCAGACTGAAGGGAGAATAGGAGAGAGATGAAATAAACAGCAGAAGGAAACTGTTTTTTACTCCTTTTGATAAAAGTTAAACACCTAACATTGTAAAGGTAGCTAAAAATATATGAAATTGAGAGCTGGCTGAAAAATACCATTTTTTTAATTAAAAAAACCTCTCATCCATCCATCTCTATCCATCCACTCGCACTCCCTTTTCCTTTCCCTTTTCTCTCCTTCCTTCCTTCCAAAAATTGTTTGGCTTTTCACTGAAAAGCCAAAAGAAAAAGAAAGTTTTGTTTTGTTTCTGAAAATTGAAAACAGGATTTTTACCGAAAATGTTTGTTTTTGAAAAAGCAAAACAAAAAATAAATTTGTTTGTCAAAAACAAGCAGACAAATAAAAGAACCAGGAAATAAAGATTTCCTTTGGGCCAAATAGCCTTTTTTGTATTTAAAATACGGTAATAATAAAAATGTTTAGGTTAAAAAAAAATTAATCAGTTCCAATTAGTTTCCCGGTGTGACTTTTCTATGTACAGAGTTGCTGTAGCTGCCATCGGGATCTTATGTGATCACAGTGGAGAGGGGAGGTGAACACAAGATAATCAACTGCAAAATTTACAGAGAAATCAGGGTTATTAACATCAGCAATGGCAAGAAATATGAGACAAAACAGACTTAAGGGAAGGATGGTCTCCGTGTTTTCAGATGAATTTTGCTCTTTCTGTGTTCCAGGCAGGATTCAACGGTGGAAACAGCACCAATTATTTTAGCATTCCTGGTTCCAGAACCCCGGAGATAATTAATATTGAAGATACAACCAATGTTAATGTCCCTGGACGCTGGGTATTCAAAATAGATGGGAGAGAAATTGACCCAGCCAATGGCTGCAGCCTGAGAGGTAAAAATTGCTTCTTTCATGTTTTTGAAGTTTACCATATAACACAAGATGATTCAGTTTGAAAATTGACAGAATATGCTGCTGCTGCTGTTGCTTTGCTATTATATTGTCCGTATTCTTTGCAACGTGTGTAAACACTCCAGGATAGAGGCTGCCTCTTTGGAAGGCAGAATGGCCTAGTGGTGAGAGTGTGGGACTGAGAGGCAGAAGACTTTGCTTCTAGTTCTGAGTCACTGTAGGACCCTGTGCAAGTCACTACATTTTTCTAATGATGGTCACCCGATGTCAGGGATGAAATCCGGACCCTGTTGTGGTCAATGGAAGTTTTGCTAGGAAGGCCAAGACTTCATCCCTGGGTAGCAAACCCTTAGTGGTGCAGATTGGGTAAACCACTATAAACTGCAGCTTGCACTAGGGCAGCTTAGTCTGGTTTCAAGCAGGGCTAGTGCAAATAGCGGCTTTCCCTGTCTCCACTAGAGGTTTGCACTGCGGCAGCTAAACCAGTGGCTGCATTTGGCACCGGTGATTGCAATTAGGACAAATTGCTAGCGTGGAGAAGGCCTAACTTCATAGCATTTTAAAAGGGGCGAATGGGCCCATAAAGAGCTGTGAGTCTGTTCTTTTGTCTCGTGTATGGCTGTGTAACTCATTAATGTCAATGGGAAGCTATAATATACGCTGGCCTTGTTCCCGTCCTTCTGTGGTTTTAGTATCTGACTGTAATTAAAAGCCTACATTTCCCCCACCTCAAAGTTAGAAACCTGTGAAACTAGGGCTTTAAATTCTCAGAAAGGATTGAGAGCCCTGTACTTTCGGCACTGCAGATAAGCTAGAGTAACAACAGCAAAAGAGACTCTCCTGGCTGGCCTGATGGAAATGCCATCGGTGTAAAAAGACAATACTCTGATTTCCTTTCCCTTGCTTCTGAATTATGGATTGCTGCTATTATGCATAGGATAAATTCAATGGCCCTGCACAACCTGCTGGGTATGTCAGTGTGCCACTGACCGTGCATAGGTATAAAGTGATAGAAGCGCTCATTGTGATACCAGGGGGACTGGGCGGCACGGAGATTATTGTATTATCATTTTACAAATAAGACTGTCTCGGGTGTCTCCTTCACTCCTGAAATCTTTCTAACCAGAGAGAATTTTCACTCACTGCTGGAAGCCTGAAATGTCAAGGATTGAAAATGTAGACTGGTCTGAGATCTGCAGTTTGTTTATATGCAGCCCTCGACTAGTGCTGATATAGCTCTGCTAGTCCAAAGGGCCTGTGTAGCCTCTAAAAAAGTTCAAGGTCTGATGCACAGCAGGGATGGTGTCCCTAGCCTCTGTTTGCCAGAAGCTGGGAATGGGCGACAGGGGATGGATCACTTGATTACCTGTTCTGTTCATTCCCTCTGGGGCACCTGGCATTGGCCACTGTCGGAAGACAGGATACTGGGCTAGATGGACCTTTGGTCTGATGCAGTATGGCCGTTCTTATGTTCTAAACTTGACGCACCAATGCTCAGAATGAAGGCTGAAATTTTCAAAGGGACTCAGACACACAGTTCCGTCTTCAGGTTAATGAAAGCAGTGCATCTAACTCCCTTAGATGAATATGGAAATCACAGCTGATAGCTCAATGCCATTTGTAAGAGAAGAATCTCAGATTTTTCAGTGGTCAGAAGTGGGTCTGAACAGGTTTGTTTTGCCTAATTTGGAACCCACTCGAGTGTCGTGGGCTTGGAAGGTTGGCTCCAAAGCAAACGTAATTGGGGTCTCATTATGTTTAGGAGAGATTTTTTTCTGTGGAAAGAAAAAAGAAAAAGAATAGAGAGCGTGAGAGAGATGAAAATCCAGGGGAGAGATGAGCAGAGGGTGGGCAGAGTGAAAAACAAACAGAGAGAGGATGTGACGAGGAAGCAGATGGAGGAGAGAGAGACTTTAAAGGGGAAAAAAAAAAAGACACTTGCTTTTGCCAGTCTAAATTCTTAAATCTTCCTCTCTCCTTTCAGGTCTCCATTCAGCGAGAAAAACATACAATAGACTTCACAATTCAGTGTAGTTACACTGCCGTCATGCTGTTTGATCAATAATAATTGCTAATTCATATAACCCAAGGCCAACTATGTTATGGAATTACGTATTAATATGCCTTTGGTTTTGTAGTTATATATATTTTTAGAATTCAGGTACATTGACGATGTTGCGTTTGTTCCATAATTGCTCAGTCACCTTCCAGTTGTGTGAAATTAGTAACTACAGCTATCAAAAGGGTTAATTACAGTGTAATTACAGAATAATGACAGTGGATTCACAGTCACTATATAAAGGGTAACCAAAACAGGTTGACTTAATATATTGCAATATATTAAGCACAAATGACTTCAAATTCCAGGGAGAAAAGGTTCATGAACCCAAACTAGTTCTGTACACTCCCCCCTCCCCAAAATAGTTTGAGCAGTTCTCAAAACTAGAAAATCTACCTGATTTTGCCCATCAATAACAGAGGTCATGATTCACCGAAGCACATGCTTAATGTTAAGCATATGAGTAGCGCCATTGACTTCGATGGGACTTCTCACCTGCTTAAAGTTAAGCATGTGTTTCCAGTGCTTTGCTGAAGTGGGCTGTGATGTGTTACAACGCTAGAGAGTGGTGTGATATGGCAAGTAACATCACACGGGATGCCCTGTTAGAAATGTACCGAGCTGGTGGTCCTGCTTTCAAGGCCAGTAAACTTTCCCAGTGTTGGACCCGGATCAGAAAGAACAAATGACTTGGAACTCTTGATTGTTCTTCTAAGTCGTGTCATGGGTCCTGTGTTCCGACAAGTAACGCAATGTGGGGTTCTTTTAGGGCAGTTTCTCCATCCAGGCGAGATATTCTGGGACAACACCAACTGCTCCACCAAGTGTCGTTGCCTGGACTTTAACAATGAGATCTTCTGCCAGGAGATGGCTTGCGGCCCCTATGAAGTGTGTGAGCCGAAGGACAAGTTCTACCAATGCGTGCCGGTGGAGAGCAGCACCTGCGTGGTGTTCGGAGACCCACACTACCACACCTTCGATGGCTTCCTCTTTCACTTCCAGGGTTCCTGTGCCTACCTCCTCACCCAGCAGTGCTGGACAGAATCTAACCTGCCCTTCTTCAGCGTGGAGGCCAAGAATGAGAACCGAGGTGGCTCTTCCGTCTCCTGGTTGAAGGATATCTCGGTGGAGGTTTATTCTCACAAGATTGTTATCCCCAAAGGGAGCTTCGGGAAAGTTAAGGTAAGAGCCCCAGCAAAGAAGGAAAACTCCTTGGGTCAGATCCTCGGCTGGTGCAAAGCGGTGTAGCTCTGTTGAAGTCAGTGGGTCTATGATGATTTGCACCGTATCTGGACCAGTGTCTTTGTCTGGAATCCAGGCCTTGTAGGACTCCTCGGGGAGGTGGGGTTGGGGGAGAGAAGGGAAGTGTTAGTGTAGGTAGTGCTGAAAACTGGAAAGGCCCCAACCCGGCCCTTAAAATCCAACCCCTTCTCCAAATGTTGTTGGGGCTGGATTGCAATCACTGGTTCCCGATTCACCATCTTGCTCAGATTCCAACATTGCAAGGGGTCAGAACCAGGGCTGCCCAGAGTGGGGGGCAATTTGCCCCGGGACCGACAGGGGCCCCAAGAGCCCTGGCCCGGCGGCGGTCTGGGTTTTCGGCGGCATTTTGGCGGCGGGGGCCCTTCAGCGCTGCCAAAGACGCGGAGTGACTGAAGGGCCCCCTGCTGCCGAAATGCCGCCGAAGACCCGGACCACCGCCAGGTGAGTACAAGCGCTGCAGCTCCCCCGCTTGGCCCCAGGCCCCCTGAATCCTTTGGGTGGCCCTGGTCAGAACCACCCCCTGGGTTCCCAACAGTGTGGAAACCCTGCCGTGTTACGTGATGTTACCCTCTTGCTTTGCTCCTGCAGGTAGACGATTTGGTGATGTCCTTACCCCTCTCCTTGGAACTGGGGGCGATAAAAATCTACCAGAGTGGTTTGTCAACTGCGGTGGAGACTGATTTTGGCGTCTTGGTGACCTACGACGGGCAACACTATGCCTCCATCTCTGTCCCGGGCACCTACATCAATGCCACCTGTGGGCTGTGTGGGAACTATAACAAGGATCCTCAGGATGATACCCTTCGCTCGGACGGGAGGCCAGCGGTGTCAGTGCTGGACCTGGGGGAGAGCTGGCGAGTTTACCATCCGGAGTGGAAATGCTCCCCAGGATGCTTAGACAATTGCAGCTTCTGCGACTCTGCCATGGAGTCTCTCTATTTCACCCCCGAGTACTGCGGCTTCATCAACAAGACCGGCGGCCCCTTGTGGGAATGTGGTGCCATTGTGGACCCCACGGCCTTCGTCCACAGCTGCGTGTATGACCTGTGCAGCATCCGGGACAACGGCACCGGCCTCTGCCAGGCGATCCAGGCTTACGCCTTGGTGTGCCAAGCTCTGGGGATTCCAGTGGGAGACTGGCGAACCCAGACAGGATGTGGTAAGGCTGCCCTGAGGAGGCGGGAGGTGGTTTCGGGGGCCCGCAACAGATTCCCATTGAAGTGAAAACCCTGCATGAGATAAGCCCGGAGATGAGCCGGCAGGGACTTGATTGAGGCAGCCAGAGTTACAGTGAAAGCCGAGCAGTCCCTCCTTTCAGTCCTGAAATGCAACACGAGAAGGACAAGGGGACGCCTAGTAACTAAAGGGCAGTTAGAGTGTTGAACAAATAGAAGGAAATTTGAGCGCCCTTTGGAACTCAATGCTGGAGTGCCAGGTATTGTGGTTGGACTCAAGACAGGGCTGGCTCATTTAATGGCCATTGCCATCAGCTGAGATGCTAAAACTAAATCTCTCCATCTGCTGTCTCTCTTGCTCCACTTTTGTGCAGAGGGAACTCAGCTGATTTCGGCAGGGTTACTCCTGATTTATCACGGCGTGAGCGAGAGGAGACTGGGGCCCTGCGTCCCATAGTGCAGGGTGTAAGTTGACCCCATCTGCGAGGTGTCAGGAAAGGACTTTTCCTTGTGCGTGTGGTGCTGTCTGACTCTCTGAGTGCAATGGGGGAAAGGAGGATATCGCCTCAGCGCAAGAGGGCGATTTAGAGACAAAGGGGGTGTAATGGAGGCCGTTCGCCTACCTCCCTCTTAACCATCAGCCACTTCCAGGAGACAGGATGCTAAATCTGACGCACCCAGTATGTAGTGGTGACACCTGGGTCCCAGTTCAGAACGCCAGAAGTGGAATGGTTGCCTTTTTCCAGGCTATCGTCCGCCACCAGTGTAACTGGTTGAAGCAAGTGGCTAAATTACCTCTGCCAGCCAGCATACGTAGCGGTGTCAACACCAGAGCAGTAAGGGGATAATGGCAATCTAATTGCATCTCTCTACTAGGGATTCATGCCATGCTCATTACTGTGGCATCAGAGTGCTGAATGATAAGAGAGACAAGGTGGGCGAGGTCATATCATTTTTGGGGCCAACTTCTGTTGCTGAAAGAGGCAAGCTTTGGAGCTACACAGAGCTCTTGTTCAGCCTCAAAACTCAAGAGCTTGTCTCCTCCACCTACCGAAGTTGGTCCAGTAAAGTTATGACCTCACCCACCTGGTCTGTCTAACATCCTGGGACCAACACGGCTACAACACTGCAAACGATACTCCCTTAGGCTACATTAGAAAGCAATAAGGGGTTGATGATAACGAGAGAGAAATCCACATAGTATGTCAGCGGTAATATTGAATACTAATGTCTCTTTTTCTATTTATCATCCCCATACTTACTATCTGTCTGTTGATCATTGCCATACATAGATAGGTGGACAGACAGACACATTATCTCACTTATCATTATGGCATATGACGGCCTAATAATAATCCAAAGAGTAATAAGAGAATAGTAATAATTTGTAAAATCACATAACACTCAGGGTTAGGAGGGAATCTAAATGAATATAACTACCACCACCTGAATGGTGTCTGGGTCGTTGAAATTTTCTGGGAGATTTTACGTCTCAGCCCATGGTCTTATGCCTGATTTTCCTTAATCTCTTTCCGTTCTCTCCCCTCTTTGATTTCTTGATTCCTCCCTCTCCCCTCCCTTCATCTTTTATTCTTACAAGTTTCACAAGTAGAAAATTCGAGGGGGAGCGCAGATGAGGAGCTGTGTTGGGCACTGTGGGAGAGAACCCCCCAATGCCGTGCGATTGCGATGGGACGGGGAATGCTGTGGGTGTGGACCGGAAAAAGGATGGTTAGTATGGGTGCTGAGAGGGCCCCATGCTAATCTCTCAGGTGTGTGATTTAGGAGCACTTTCTCTGAAATCAGGGTTAAGTGACAGCAGACACTTTGGGCCAGATCCTCACCTGGTGTAAAATGGCCCATACGCTTTGGTGCAGCTCTGCTGATTTACAGCAGCAGAGGATCTGGCCCAGAGTTGAAAACAGTTCGGCCCCGAATAACACCAGTAGCCTTGTAACAGCGGCTCTTCTACCTTCCCTCTCCTAGCTACAGCTGTCCAGTGTCCAGAATTCAGCCACTACTCAGTCTGCACCAACAGCTGCCCAGCCACGTGTTCGGATCTAACAGCCCCGCTGGCCTGCAGCTCCCCTTGCACCGAGGGCTGTGAATGCAACGAAGGCCACGTCCTTAGCACGGACCAGTGCGTCCCCATCCACAAGTGCGGCTGCGATGTCGACGGCAGGTACTATGCCGTAGGGGAGTCTTTCTGGGCCGCCGCAGACTGCACGGTGCAGTGCCGGTGTGAGGACGGTGCAGAGATCACCTGCTTGAATGCCAGCTGCCGGGAAGGAGAGGTGTGTGCGGTAGAGAACGGCTACCGGGGCTGTTACCCCAAGCGAGAGAGCTTGTGCTTGGTGAGCCAGAACCAGGTGCTGCAGTCCTTTGATGGGGTGGCGTTCATGTTCCCTGCGGAGCATTCCTACACCCTGCTCAAAACCTGCTCGGAGAGACCGCACTTCCTGGAGGTTGACATCAGCAAAAAGAAGCCCGAATCCAGGCCTAACTGGCTCCGACCCCTGAGGATCCAGGTAGCTGGCCAGGAGGTCAAAGTTGGAGGTTCCGGTGCATCTGAAATCAAGGTAAGAATCCTATCAAGGGACAGTCTTCAATCGGGGGAAGGGACTGGGGAGTCTCTCTCTGCTGCTCACAGAGAGCGAGAGAGCGTTGTGCTTCCATGGCACGTTGCAGCTGAGAATCGCTGAACTCTTTACACATGTGCCTCAACAAAGTCTTGTGATTTGTCACCACCTCCACTGCGGGAGGTAACCGTAAGTGCTGCGGTGCCCCCATCTCCTGGAGGTTTGGTAGCATGCTGGACGTACCAGAGGCAAGCTCTGTAGGCGTTCCAAGCACAAGGCCCTTTAGGCTGTAGCCGTTGGTTAGGTGCCCGCACAAACTCCCAGGGTCTGACGAATACCAAAGGGCTGCTTTGCTGGGGCCACTAGAAGTAAATGTTGCCATTACCCTAGGCAGGATGGCTTCATGATACAAGCAGTGAACCCACTGTTCCTCTCCCTAAGAGAGAGATGGTAATTATTCCCATTTTACAGAAGGGTAAACTGAGGCAGAGTGGCACAGCTGGGATTAGAGTCCAGCAACCCTGACTCTTCTCACTAGACATCACTGCCAACTGCAAAACATGCCGGACATTTCGGTTGGGATTTTCAACAAAGCTGCCCCCAAATCCCATCCTTAACCTTTGTCATCTCCCAAGACCCGGAGGGTTATGTCTATGCTGCAAGAAAACTCCATGGCCGGACTGTATCAGCTCACTCAGGTTGTGGGACTATAAAATTGCGTGTAGATGTTTAGGTTTAAGCCGGAGCCCAGGCTCCGAGACCCCAGGAATGGGGAGGGTCCGAGAGCCCAGGCTCCAGCCCAGCCTTGAACGTCTATACTGTAATTCTACAGCCCCTCAGCCTGAGCCCCAGTCAGCTGACGCAGGCCAGCGGCGGCTGTATTATTTGCACCTGATTGTTTTCTCCTTCTAACTGAGAGAGGTGAAGCAGGGTGGGGGTGGAGGGGATAGAGGCTGAGCAAAGAAAACAGACGTCCCGGAGTGAGACAGAGCGTGGAAGATGAAGGATTTAATTTGTAGCAGATCCAGACACTGCTTGGGAAAACTGGTGCTAGGAGCGACTGGCCCATGGAGACTCTGAACGGATGCCAAGACAAAAGGGACGTAGGTGGAAATCGATGTACAATGCCTGTACGGCAAGTCTGTGGGTTTTATTAAAATACTGTTTCCTGCAGAGCCCGGGGTTACAGTGTAGTTATAGTCAACAAAGCAGCTATGGAAAACAAGGAACCTTCTTACTGAACGGTTTTGCTCCCTGTGAGGCTTTGCCTGCTTTCTTGTCACCAGTGAGTTTTTGCTCTTCTTAGCCCTGCTGAGTCAGGACAGCCACAGGAGAGAAGCGAGGATGTTCTTCTGGCTCGTGCATCGTTAACTAAAGTCACTGTTGCAATGCTCAGCTAAGCTCTGCTTGCTGAATGTTTGTCAGTGGTGAAGGATGATGCAAGACACCGCAAGAGCCCAACTTGATTGGTCAAATCCCCGTTTGAGTCTGTATTGCTGGCGGTTAGATAAATCACTATTTGATTTCTAGAGTGAGCAACTTTGATCAGGACACATGGACAGAAAAAAATCCAAAATCCACTACACAGTGTTACTTACAAATAGTCCCTGCAACCTTGTTTTAAGCCACAGCTGCTTACAAGTGAATGTGCCCTAGGCACATGGGGTGTCAAACTGACAGCGATCCTTATTTATTCAGACCCAAATTAGTCAGTTTTACCAGCCACCAATGCCAGCATGGAAAGGGTGTCGCTGTCATACATGAAGCTATGTGATACTCTTCTGCCATGCTTGCAGTTACACAGCTTTACCACTGCTTCGCAACATACTGGGTAGTGTGCACGTGCACTACTGCCCTCTACTGGTGGCAGTCAGAACTGCTGAGCTGTGTGTCATAGGCTCAGTACTGCTAATGGGGATTCTCCTGTAGCTTAAGTGTAAGAGACCTGTGCTCTTTCTTGAAGGAGAATTTTGGTTCTATCTCAGATTATTTATGTGTATTGTGGTAGCACCTAGGAGCCTCAGCCATGGGCCAGGACCCCATTGTGGTAGGCACTGTACAAACACGGACCAAAAAGACAGTTGCTACCCCCAAAGAGTTTCTAATCCAGATGTTGCTGTGACGTTCCAGATGAGCTCTGCGTGCAGTGTAATGGCAGCCGTGTGGTTCCTAGATGACCATGGGCTTGTTATAAAACAGCCACAACTCCCATTCAACCTGCTCAGCTTACAACGGGCCCTCCCTTACCTTCCTGTTTCTTCCGCTAACTCTTCCATTCTGATCTCATGAGGGCGATGGGAGATGTAGCCGAGATCAGTGGTTCTCACACTGTGGTATTTGTCCTGCTGGTGGCACGTGGGCTATTTTCAGGCAGCACGCGGGCTTGGTTTGAAATACAGAACAAGAGTGAGGATCCATTATAGACTCATAGGACTGGAAGGGACCTCAAGAGGTCGTCTAGTCCTGTCCCCTGTACCCATGGCAGGACTAAGTCTTATCTAGACTGTCCCTGACAGGTGTTTGTCTAACCTGCTCTTAAAATAACTTAGCACCAGTTTCAATGCTCGTTGTCCACCCTGTATTTGATGCAGATGACGATGTGATGCAGAGCAATAGCACTGTCTGCTGCTAGCTGCGGGAGTAGGACACGAGGCGCTCTGCTTTCAGTGGTCACCTCCATAGCGGCGAGCATTTCACATCCACCACACGCTTTCGTTTGCAGGTGAATGGCTATGAAGTGGAGCTGCCGTTTTTCCTCCCCTCCGGCCAGTTGGAAATTTACCGGAGCAAAAATGGCACGGTGATTGAGTCCGAAGGGCTTGTGAGTATCCAGTACTCCAACCTAGGCATGCTGCAGATACGCCTCTCGACCGTCTACTTCAACTGCACTGCCGGACTGTGCGGCGGCTTTAACGGGAACAGCAGCGACGAGTTCTGCTTCCCCAACGGCAAGTGCACGGACAACTTGGTGGTTTTCCTGCAGAGCTGGACCACCTTCGACGAGATCTGCAATGGGGAGTGCGGGGACCTGCTCAAGGCCTGCAACAATGACTCGGAGCTGCTCAAGTACTACCGGAGCCGCTCCAAGTGCGGGATCATCAACGACCCCACCAACAGCTCCTTCCTGGACTGCCACGGCGTGGTCAATGCATCGGCCTACTACAGAACGTGCCTCTTCCGCCTGTGCCAGAGCGGGGGCAATCAGTCGGAACTCTGCGACTCGGTGGCTCGATACGCTAGCGCCTGTAAGAACGCGGAGGTGGAGGTCGGCCAGTGGAGGAGCTTCAACTTTTGCCGTAAGTTGGGGAAAAGTCTTTGATTGACTTTGGATGGGGTGAACTACTACTTCTTCTGCAGAGGACAAGTATGTTCATTATTTTCCCCCTCCTCCCTTCCCATCCTTCCTTCCCTTCCACCCCCAGATCCTTCCCCTCAAAGCTGCATCTCCAGCCTGCACATCTAAGGACTATCGACTAAAATGTTTTAGTGGTCCCATGATGCAAAGTGTCAAAACGTTTTTTTGTCAGTCCTGTGCTATGCAGGGGGTCAAACTAGATGATCTTCTGGCCTTAAAATCAAGGAATCTATTCAACTTTGGGGGGGGGGGGGAATGACTTTCTGACCAAACCAAACATTTTCATGAAAAATTGTGAGCTTTTTTGGTCAGGAACCATCTTTTGTTCTGTGTTTATACATGCCTCGCACAGTGGGGTCCTGATGCAGGACTATAATAAATAATAATAATCCATAATTAATTGTATCTATTATTTTCTTCTATTTAGGTTTTTATAAGTGTTGCCCATCACTGTGGTATCTGGCTGCAACATAGATTCATAGGGTAAAAACCTGGCCCTATTGGGTTCAGTGGAGCCGGAATTTCACCTATACATTTCAAGTTCAGAAGGGAACATTGTGATCATCGTATCTGATATCCTGCATAGCACAGGCCATAGAATTTCACTCATTAATTCCTGCATCTAGCCTAGTATGACCTCACTGAACAGCACTTGATGCTCTGATTCACAGAAATCTCTGTAAATGAAGGATTGGTGGTGGTTTTTTCCTATTTCGCCAGCTTCAGTCAATACATGTGTTCTGTAACAGTAGCCAATGATGCAAGAAGTAGTAGTCTCTTACCTAGCTTTTTTAAGCCATGGGTTGGAGTCAACAAAAGGAAAGTTTTCAACTAGCAATAATCGCGCCTCAGATTAACCTCATAGGTCCTTCTTCAGATGAGCACCTGCTTCAGCCCCAGTAGCATTGTAGCAAAGTACAGTCTTGTGTTGCAGACAGAAAACATCTGTACTTGTCGGGAAGAACTGGCAAGTAAATGGACAACTTGTACAGATTAAGAAGGGAATTTTGTTTGGGCACAAAGACACAAAGCTTTTGCTTTTTTTGCTCAGGCTAATTTTTCAGCACTTCCTTTCCCTTGCAGAAAGAGGTCTCCCAATTAAGTAATTTCATGATGGCATTTCAGGAGACATCGGGAGTTGTATTACAGTGTGTCTGAGTGTTCCAGAATTGCAGATGGATTCTAACAATAGTGTAAGCCATCAGCAGAGAGTAATTTGAATAAGTCATGGGTTTTTTTGCTGTCGCTGTCAGCTTGCCATCGATGTTGTAACATTCATAATTCAAAAGCACATGTAAAAATCCCACACCGCAGAAGTACATAACAGGCAATGAAACAGCCTTCATCTCTCAAATGGAGGTCTTATGGGAGTCTGTAGAAAGGAGAGGCCGCATAGTCTAGCGGACAGGGCCCACAGAGTCAGGAGACCTGAGGTTCTATTCCTGGCTCTGACACTGACCTGCTTTGTGCCCTTGGACAAGTCACTTTCTCGCCCTGTGCCTCAGTTTCCCCTCCTACCTTTGTCCAGCTTGCCTGTATAGATTGTAAATTATTCATGCCAGGGACCATCCTGTATGGATACTGTAATGCAAATATTAGTGATGATGTTAGGAGAGAAGCAGGGTGTGGACAATGAGTCCAGAAAAGTCGACCACCTGCAGTTTAGAATGGACTGTTGGCGAACTGATGTTTCTGCACAATTCATGCAATAATAACATAAGAATCTCTGCCTCTTATATAGCACATTTCATCAGTAGATCTCATAGCGCTACAGACTGCAAAGGAGGGCCAAATCAAAAGATGGATGGGGAAACCGAGGCACAGAGAGGGCAAGTGACTTAGCCAAGGTCACCCGGCAGGTCAGTGGCAGAGTTGGGAATAGAACCCAGGACTCCTGAGTCCCTGTCTAGTGCTCTATCCACTGCCTCCCAATAGAACATAATGGTCTCTTCATTCTGCTGAGGACACGTCACAGACAGGCTGTGGTGGTTATTGATACGGATCACTGATAGGAGTCTGCAAACGTGCACAGTTGCTCCAGTTGCTCCAGAGTCCTATCAGTGATCCATACCAATAACAACCACAGACTATCTGTGACAAGTAGCACCTGTTCCCTGGCACAAAGAACTTGCAGAGTAAGGGTCTGTGATCCAGCAAGGTGCTGAGCCCAGTGGGGCTTGAGAATGCTCAGCATCTCCCAGGATGTGGTCCTGAGACCCAGGAGATGAGACATGGGAGAATAAATAAATGGGAAGGTGCAGAGAAGAAGGTGGGAAGGATTCCTAAAGGAGGAGGTGAGATGGAGCAGATACGCAGAGGGGAGGTCGATCCAGGTGTAGGGGGATGAATTGGTCGAGGGTATGAAGCTGAGAGCGGGTGAAAGATGAAGGGAGCAGTAGGGCAAGAGAACCAGGAGACGCAGAGGAAACAAGAGCCTGGAGGTGGAGGCCTGGGGCTAGGCGTTCTTGAAGGCAAGAGCAAAGAGCCTGAGTGCCATGTGCTGGTGTGTGTGTGGTGGCAGGGAGGGGACAGGAAGGGGTTCATGGAGGAGGGCAGTGCTGGAGGAGGAACACACAGTTGCAGCTGTGAGCTGAAGGCAAAAGAAAGGCATTAAGGTGTGATTCACGCGTCTCTGATGGAGGCAGGTGTTTCAGATAGATGGGGCAGTCAAAGGGAAAAGGAGAACGACAAGACCAGAGAGATGGAGGGGGAGATGCTCTGAGGGAGGCCGGGGGAGAAAATCCACAGAGATTATTATCAAAAGAGCAAGAGGGCCAGACTGAACTGGATCCTGAGTCGAGACAGAGAGCAGGAGGCAGAAGGGGATGAACAGGAAACCAGATATGGTGGCAGGATGGGGAGGGAGAAATCAGAGGAGATGGGAGGTGAAAATGGGACAGGAGGTTGCCAGGGCTGGGAGGTGGGGGGTACAGTTGGATTCCTTAACAGTAGCTTGTGTGGCACTGTCCCCAATACCACAACTTGATCTTTGTCTTGCTGATCCCACATCCTCCTTCTCTCTGACCTGAAACTCCATCGCCGGTGACGGTGGAGCCTTTCTCCCCAATAAGCCATTGATGTTGTGTGTGTTTCATTGTCTCCAGCTCTCCAGTGCCCTGAAAATAGCCACTTCGAGGAGTGCATGACCTGCACCGAGACCTGCGAAACTCTGGTCATCGGCCCCGTCTGCGTGGACACCTGCATGGAGGGCTGTCAGTGCGACGAGGGTTTTGCCTTCCAAGGGTCCCAGTGTGTCCCCAGGAGTGAGTGTGGCTGTAATTTTGAGGGGCATCAGCTCTTCACCAATCAGACCTTCTGGATGGACATTGACTGCCAGTTCTTCTGCTACTGCAACGGGTCTGACAACAGCGTGCACTGCGAGAACATCTCCTGCAAGGACGACGAGTACTGCCTGGAGGAGAACGGCCTCTACTACTGCCAGCCCCGCACGGATGCCTCCTGCATCGTCTCCGGCTATGGCCATTACTTGACCTTTGATGGGTTCTCGTTTGACTTCCAGAGCAGCTGCCCGCTGGTCCTTTGCACAACGATCTCCAGGCAGCGGGTAGAGAGGTCAGATACTTTCCCCGGATTCACCGTCACGGCCAAGAACGAGGACCGGGACCCGTCCCTGGCCTTGTGGGTGAAGCAAGTTGAGGTGAACGTCTTCAATTATAACATAATCATCCACCGGGCCTACAAATACACGGTGCTGGTGAGTCGTCTGGTCACAACGTGACCCAGAGGGTAGAGGGGTGGAGGGAGAGGCCGCAGCCTGGGGTTGTGGGACTCAGTTGAGTGCAGTACACACTGCCAGCTAATCGGGGACAGGGCAGGAGTTGATGCTATTGGAAGCTGGTGAAGTTTTGGTAGATCCTGACCCATGGTCTTGTGTACCCTTGTCTGCTGTAGCTCTTGAATCCTGAACACATTCTGTCTCCAGAATGCTTTATGGTTCCTATCTGAGCATTTTCTGCTGCTCCACGCCTCTCATTTCATAAGGCTGCCATTGACTTGACTTTCTTAAGGGGCCTTCTGTTTTCCCCTGTGCTGCCTCCATCATTTTATAGAGATCGAGAGTGACATTTGCTTTCTGGAAGGATAAAGCCCCAGCAAACTGCATTGGAGGGTCCAAGCCTGCCTATGCATATGAAACTCTTGTGGGAACTCCACAGGGGAGCTGCATGAGGAAGACTTGCGGGATACTGGGTAACCATATCAAGGCAGGAAAGGGATTGGATTTCCAAGTTCTCTTAGGGGCTGCAAGCAAGGTGGGTGAGGTTCTAACTGACGTCCAAGGTCTGATTGTTTTCGGAGCAGAACCTGGCAGCCGGTAACTAAACAAGCTGCGGCGTGGTGTTAGAGGTGGTGCCTTTAAGGGCTGGACGTCCCAGATCGTGAGTCTGGGCGGGTGTTATGAAGCTCTTGTTATGCATAGCTGCCTGGAACTGGACTCTGAATAAAACAGAGCTCTTGCAAAGAGCAGAAGCACTGAGTGATCACTGAACACCCCGTAGGGCATGATGCAGCCTCCTTGGGCAGCATGGAGTGCTTCTTAGCAGGAGGAAGTTCCCTGTGATGATCTGATATTCCACTGGCGCTCGTCTGGGCCGTCCATGCGGTCAGTTCCTGGAGGTGCCCTGTTGGGGGCTGTGAGGCAAAAGTCTGTGCAATCTGGAACCTGGTGTCCCAATAGAACCTATTTCCAGTAAGAGCCAAAGCAAAATACTGACTCCAAACGTGCCCAGGCTTTGATTGAGATCCAACTCTGGGTCAGAACTTCACAGCTCTGGGCCCATTTCTAATTATTGTCACTTTGGTGGCCTCTCTGCCAAGTGGTAGCAGATGTCTGGGACCTGCAGATCGGTTTCTTGTGAGAGAAGAAATGAGTGATGTAGATTCTGGGTATTTTCTTAAGACAGGTCTATGAAGATGTACATGAGATAGTTTTAATATGGCTACATTGGGTACCAGCACAGTGAAGCCGCAGCAGCAACTGCTTCAGCATGAGCTAGCCACCCGAGTAATTACCTAAGGTCCCAGGCAGGCTTGTACTACTGCGGCTTCACTGCTCAGGCTCTCGAGGTAGCTAGATTAAAGCTGGCTCAGGTACGTGTACTTGAGCTGCAGTCACACCCTGTGATTGCGGTACAGATGTACCCCTTGGGTAGCTTGTTTCTTTGCACTGTCTACACCAGTCCTGGAACAGAGGTGCTCACAAACAGCATACAGTATGGAAAAGAGCACCCCCATATGGAAAAAGCTGGGAGCCAGATCTAGCCCAACTCCTGCCCCATGCAGCATCCTCCAGTGCTTCATCCAGGCTGTTGTTGTTATAATTATTATGGTAATCATCCCTTTCTTCTAAGAGCTGCATCACAGTCACAGCTGGCCCAACAGAGCATCTCCCATGAGGTGCATATCCTAAAACAAATGACATCCCTTGATCCTTGCAGATTAGTAATTACCCATCCGCTTCTGTGTCCTTGCAGATTAACAATGAGCGTCTCTACCTGCCCTTGAAGCTGGGCCAAGGGAAGGTGAATATCTTTGCCTTTGGCTTCCACATTGTGGTGGAGACCGACTTTGGGCTGAAGGTGGTGTATGACTGGAAGACCTTCCTCTCCGTCACTGTCCCGCGAAGCCTCCAGAACAACACCTATGGCCTCTGTGGCCGCTACAACGGCAATCCCGGTGACGAACTGGAGACCTCCAGTGGGCTGGTGGCCTCCAACATCAATGACTTTGGCCAGAGCTGGGTGAAGCGGGATACCTTTTGCCAGGTGGGCTGTGGGGACAGGTGCCCCACCTGCAGTAAGGTGGAAGGGTTCTGGAAACCCCAGCAGCTGTGCAGCCTGATCCCCAGCAAAAGCAGCGTCTTCGCCAAGTGCCATAGCAAAGTCAACCCCGGCTTCTTCTACAAGAACTGCCTGTTTGACACCTGCATCGATGGGGGAGCTGTCCAAACCGCCTGCAGCTGGCTGCAGAATTACGCCAGCACCTGCCAAACCCAGGGAATAGCCATCACCGGCTGGAGGAACTTCACCTCATGCTGTGAGCAGAACCTTTTCCTTCTACCTTTGCCCCTGTAAATTACTTGGATGATCATCTGCTTTCAGATCAGGTCCTCAGCTGGTGTCGCTCCACTGACTTCAATAGCAATTGCAGCAAAGGGTCTGTCTTTGTGTGTGCAAAACCTAAAGCTTCCCTCTCCAAAGAGAGGGGGACGATATGGGGAGAAAATGGCAATACAGAGTAGAGGGAGCTAGATTCCAATCCAGTCACTGGTGCAATCTGATGGCTGTTCTGGGTGACTGGCGTGAGATGAATTTAGTGGCCTTGGCCCAGTTCCTAATGGGCAGGTGTCAGCATCACAAAACCATTGCTGCTACTGGTGCTAACTGGCCCCCTGGCTGGCCACCTTGGCGGCAGGCACCGGATGGGCTATGGAGACGGAGCTAGTTGTCAGTGGTCCCTGCAGAGCAGTGCCCTTACCCGTGCATAATTAGAGAACTCAGTCTCCCAGACTGTCAGCCTGGCATTTTCCACTCGCACCCCAAGTCTGGTGACCAGGCGAGGCGAGGGAATCAGAGTTCAGGTCCCAGCCAAGCAGCGTAGGTAATCTCTGTAGCAGCTCCATGAAGCTGCACTGCAAAGTTCTGAGAGGTGGCAGCATCGTAGACACCTCCATGGAGGGATGAGCCTCGTGAGACAGTGTTGCCCAGTGGATAGGGCACAGAACTGGTTGCCAGGACACCTGAGTTCTGTTTCCAGCTCTGTCACTGACCTGCTGTGGGATCTTGGGCAGGTCAGTGATCCTCCTTGTGTAGAACTTCTCATCTGTAGAATGGGAACTACTAGGGTGGCCTAGTCTTTGGGAATGTTCGGAGATGCATGGCCGGAAAGCACTATGCAAACGTTATTGTTATTGATGATGAGTATGATTATTGTGATGTCTGGGGTTTGTGGGGGGAGGTGGTAAATATGGGGGTGAGGAATCCTTGACACTCTGGGGATTCCTAAGGAGAAGAACCAAGGTTAGGCCCCATAATAACGGCAAAACCAAAAATAATGGATTAAAAATGATACCCATGATAAGAGACAGGGAAGAAAAATAGCTCAACAGATAACTCAGCATGAAAGAGAGGTGTACCAGAGTCACGGGAGATTATCGCTCGTGTCCACAGATTCGTAAAGGAAATGGAGCTGCAGGAGGATGAATTATGGGGCAGTCACTAAATCTGAAGGTTTCCTACACACTTAGCAGGAAACAAGTTTGTCTCCCGGTATTTCTTCAGGCTTGTTCAAAAACCCTGGGCCTGGGCGGTGTAACGATCAGGAGGGCTATTGTTAGTATTGTATGCAAATCTACTCAGGTGCTATGATTGGTGGCATGCCATGGTTGATGCTAGGAGGTTTCTAGCTTGGTCTCCCCAATCTGGATGAGAACAGGGTTTTTATTTCCCTGAGAACTGAGTTAGCCGTGTGGTGCTACAAACCACCCCTCATTGGATTAAGCCCTGTCTACACTGCAAATACAACTATGAGAAGTGATACCAAATCCAGTTTCAAACAGAGACCCCACTTCTGCAATCCAGCGCTTGCAGAGCCCCAGTGAAGCCCTTGGGTTTGATACAAAAGCCTCTGCCTGCATGGATCCAATTGCAGCATTGGGTACATGATTTCAACATACACTGCACACTAGAACTTCACTGTGTTTTGCAAAAAAACTAAAGCTCCGGATAAAACGAAGACTTGAAACCAGACATCTCCTGGGTAAGGTCCAGTCGGCACTACAGATCCGAGCCATGTTTGTAAACGGGTTAGCAGGCAAGTGAGTTGTAACCGGATTCCCCAACGTGACTGTGTTTGTAGACAGGCTGTTGGTTTGCGTGTCTCTCCGCTCAGCATAGGAGCCGTGTGAGAGCCCAGGTGCAGGCCTGCTCCCTAGCCGGCTGAAAGCACAACATATTGGCTTGCTTTCGGACCTGTGTGGGCATGCACCGTGCCAGCAGCCTGTTGTGTGATCACCACATTACAAAGCCTGCGTATGGGTCTTGTAGCATGGTGTAACAACAGGCATCTCACACACAGGATGTGTGCTCTTCACGGGGAGCTGCAGAGGCTCAGCTCCATTTGGAAACCAGTCCCCTCAGGCTAGAACTGTCTAACCGGCTAAGCACAGTGATTCAAATGTATTGTGGACAGGGCTTGAGATCCTGTCCATGTTATAAAGACAGCTGTCAGGGAACCCGTTTACAACATGGTTGCACCCCAACAAAGTCAGAGCATGGCTCTAGTGGCAAAGGAACCTGGCTGAGTTTTAATGTCTCTGGACCCTGCTAAAATCTTGGATAGTCAAGTGCTTCAGCACAGCCTGGGGGTGTGGTCAGGTTCTCCTCTGCCCTGCCCAATGGATCTATGGAGAAAGTATGGCTTGGGACTCGGAAGATGGGGGTTCAATTCCTGGCTCTGCCTCAGACTCTCTGTGTGACCCTGGGCAAGTCTCTTACTCTGTGTGCCTCAGTTTCACCAGTGTAAAAAGGGGATGACACTGTCCTCAGGAGTGCTGTGAGGATAAATACATTAAGGATTGTGAGGTGCTCAGATACCATCCCAAGGGAGGGGGGTGGTAAGTACCTGTATACATAGCACCAGGGGCACAAGTGTGTTGTAGCTGGCTCCCTCTATACAGCTGTACATGTAATGTAGAAGTAGCACACTGGCACAGTACGTCATGTTCCCCTCTCTAATGGTTGGGCCAATTGATAACAGCCTACTACTGCTGCCTGCTAATGGAGCTACTCCTTTAGCTCAAGTGGTAGAAGATCTAGGCTGAAAATCCTAGGTTTAAACCCTATAGCCAACCCACAAAGAGCATAATTGAATAGTCAGTTTAGAGCATCTTGCACCTCATAGCAAATCCAGGGAGGGAAAGGGTTAACTCCAAAGTTCAAAAGAGAGCAGCTATTCTTCATTTGTTAAATAAGAATTTGATTAGTTATATAGGAGGGGAAGATTATGTGTTTGTTCTAATGATGCTGCCTGCTATTGTCAATAAGATTACAATGCATTGTTCAATTAAACTCCCTCATAAATGGAGCTGCAAACCTCTGCGGCAGACAGACCATCCGGCAAATCAGACAAAAAGTAATTTTCATCACTAACAAGATTTAAAATTAAATTTGGTTTATTCTTCTTTCTAGTCTCAAAGCCATGACTTAAAACGTAATGCTCCCGTGTCGGAGGGACTTGCTCCTGGGGGCTGTAGCTAGGTGCAGAGTGAGCCTGGGTTGGCTTCCATTCTGTATCGGTGAACTGAACAGAGCAGAAAGGGTGATGCCATCTCCTTCCCCTCCTCTTCTTCTGTCTTATATTTTAAGATTGTAAGGCCTTCAGGGCAGGGACTGATTCATAGCGTATGCATCGTGCCTTGCCCAGTGGAGCCCTGATCTTGGTTGTGGCTTCTGGGCACCACTAGAGTCCAGAGAAGCATAGAGAAGGCGGAGGAAGAAAAGAAGGTGGTAGATTAAGTGAGGCTGCTTTGCTGGCTGCTCGCTTGCTTGGCTGAGAATACAATGGTGTAGTAGTTCTGCTAACGGTCTTCAGTCATAGCCAGCAACAACCCTATGCGTCTTTCTTGGGCAAAGACCTCTGGCCATTCAAGATGGATTCTGTGCTGTGCACAGATCGGGGCTAAGGATGGGAGGCCAACCATACCTATTCTGAGATTTGAACTTGGCCCTCTAGAAGTGAGAGACTAAGGCACAGGCAGACCACATCTCCCCAACCTCAAACCCACCAGTGAAGCCTTGGGGATTTCATGTGAAAATGGAAATGTTTTAAGTGTGGCTCACAATAACCCAGGACCATGCCGATCATCTTACATTAATGCAACAGCTTCCATCCCAAATGAACTAGCTAATCTAACATCGGGATGATTTCGCCCACCAGTAAAATGCAGCCTTTTCCGGGGTGGAATATAAATTGCAGCTTAACAGAGCAGAGCAGCATAGTCCCTTGTTTTAGCAAGTGAGGATGAAACACTATCCAAATTCAATGCCTCAGGAATTTAGACAAAATTGGCTGAGGGCACTGGGGTACCAGTCACTGATGTTCTAAAAAATACCAAGATCTTAAATGACTAGCTGTCTGAGGTCTCTTCCTTGCCTAGATCAACTTCCTCCTCTGTGCCACAATTTACCCAGCAGTAACATTGGGATAAATGTGCCTTACCTGGTGGGATGAATCTTAATCCATGCCTGCAAGGTGCTTTGCGATCTTTGGATGCGCCCATTGGCCGACCTCTTCAGCGCTTGGAGTTGGGGAGCTGGATAGCTGAGGGAGCCTGTGTATCAGCCTTTCACACCTCTGCAAACCTGGACTGTAGCTTTTCCTCCCTGTCAAGGGGCACAAGAATACCTGCCATTTCACCCTGTAGCTTAGTATTAACTCTACTAGAGTTAAGCTTACTGGATTGTGCCATTTGTGGGGTAGGGGTGAGGGTGGCTGTTAATTCACGGGTTGACTACCCATTTTCTCCTGCACGCTAAGCCCTGTCGCTTGCATTCCAGCTGTCAGCTGTCCCCCCAACAGTCACTATGAGAGCTGTGTGACTGTGTGCCAGCCCCGCTGTGCTGCCATCCGGCTGAAAAGCGACTGTAACCATTACTGCGTGGAAGGGTGCCAGTGTGACCCTGGTTACGTCCTGAACGGCAAGAGTTGCATCCTTCCCCACAACTGCGGCTGCTACTTAGATGGCAAATATTATGAGGTAGGATCGTCCCCGTCTTCCCTCATCTTCTACCTTCCCTCTTTTCTTTCCTCCTTTTTCTGTCTGGCCGGGTGTGTGCTGAGTTGTTTTTTTCCCTCCACTGGTGTAGCTACTTAAGGTTAGATGTGCTGCACTAGTGTAAAAAAAGTGAATTGTATCAGTGGGGCGTACCCCTGTGCAAATCACTTTTGACACTAGTGCTGCGCATCCACACTGGGGGTTCATACCCGTGCAGCTACCCTGTGCCCGTGCAGAAACAACCCACAGCCAGCTTTCCATTTACACTAGGACCTTGCCTTGTAACAACAGACATGTGAACATGCTAGTGCGGGCTTCAGGATGGGCTAGCAACCATAGCATACGCCAGCCAGCGAGCCCGGGTATGGACGTTGCTTGCTAGCCTGTGTTAAAGCCTATGCTACCTTGTTTCCACTCTTATTGATATCAGTGCTAGCTAGGTTAAAGCCACTGTGTGGATGCAGTCATACCTTCACTTGTAGTGTAGATATGCCCCAAATCTCTTCTGAAAGCGGCCTAAGGCACTGAGGCTACCAGACCCCGTAGTTTTAAAAAGTACCAAGATCTTAAATGACCAGATGTCTGGGTTCTCTTCTGAAAACATTACCCTCGGCCAGATCAATGTTCCCTCTAAATTTTCTTTGTTCTGTGTGGGCTGCAGACTCCACTGAGCACTCCGTTTTTGTCCTTGGGCAAGCTCACACCCTTTTTTTTTTTTTTTTTTGTCTCTCACTATATGGCATTGAAAAGTGTCAGGTGTTTGTAAAGTGACGTGTCAGCAATGGATATACACACAGATTGCACATGCACGCGTAGCAGTGGGTTGAGAACCTATCAACTCTCCAGAGTTTTGGAAAACAAAGTTAGAAAACCAGGAAAGCAAGAGCCATGCCTCCCCCACCCACCATGAGACCTACACCCCCCATCCCCAGGAACCTCAGCCCTTGAGGGGGATCCCCCACCAGCCCCTCCCAGGAGCGCCTCCACTCTGCTCCTTATACCCCCGCTGGCTCAAGGCTTCTTTGGGGGAAGGGATTTTAGGGTCTTTCCCTCTCTGTCCCGCAGCCAGCCCTGCTCTCACCTCTGACTCTGGGGTCTCCAGAGCAGGCAGGAGTGCACGAACTGTGATGGTGGCACAGGTTCTTCCTCCCCCCGTTCCTCCCACTAGACAGGGCTGCCAGGGATCGTTTCAGCCCTGGCAGCCTGCGAGCAGTAGGGATCGGCATCTCCACAGCTGGCTCCGTGAACCCTGGAATGGAACCATGAAGAGCCTCTCCCCACACCCACCTAAAGGGTGCTTCTGCCCCTCCCCAGTCCACGCTCCTTACTCTTCCCTGCTGGCTCAAGGCTTCCTATGGCACCAAGAGTTGCTGCCCTGGATTCCCGCAGGAAGGCCTGGCAGACAGAGCAGGACCCCTGCTGGGGTCTCCGAAGCCCCTGCCTCTTTCACGCTTCTCCTTACCTCTCCTCCCTGATGGTCTCCAGTGCCAAGAAGAGCAGCTGCGGGTTATGGCAGGTTGAAGGCCTGGGTGCTGCCTGAGCTCCCGGCCACACGAGAGGTGCGGTAGCTACCAGATTGCTGTGCGGCTGCACCTGCGCACAGCTTAAAGGGACCGTTGGGTCTGATGCCACTTCACGCCACTCTGCAGGAGCAGAGGGAAGTCAGTGTAATTTCCACTCACTTCAAGATCCTTTTATGCTGCCATAGTGGTGTAAAGGGGCCACAATGCGAATGAGAATCAGTCCCACTGTGCCTATAAGTCCTGCTTCCCCTCCTTTGTTTCTGGATAGGCGCCTTGTGTTTTTCCTATGAGTCCGCTGCTCTTAGCTAACAGCTTCTGGGAAGATGGCTGTATTGCATCTAAATGAGGGTGTCTTCAAGGAGCTCTCCTCATCTATATTCCGCCAAGCAGCAAAAAAAAATTGTAAAATATGAGGTGCGCACAGTGCAAATTATTCAGTTTTTCTTCCCTGAGCTGCCTGTGGAATTGGATACTAAATAGTCCCTAAATAAGAACAAAACAGAGATGGAGAATGGAAACACTCTTCATTTGCTATGGTTTCTTCTGCCCCTTGCTGCCTTCTAATTGGACAGGCCTCCAATAAACTTTGGATGTAAAGATGGGAATTCTATTCTGCTCTCTGCTATTGGCTCCGTGGGACAGTGAAATCTTCCTGGAGGATAATTTGTAGGTCCATTTAACAGAGTTTCTCTCCTCTGTTAGCTGCACCGCTGTGAAGCAGGAATCAGAGTATGTTTCCCTGCCGTCTAGAGATTGATACCAGCATAATTAATAACCTTAATGTATTTAGCCATATAGTTCTTCAGGTTATGTAATATTCATCAGCTTAATCCTTGTAATGGAACGACAAATTCTTAATAATGAGACTGAAACTTAGTCTAGCTCGCAGTAAAAATACAACACAATGAAACTTTAATTCGCATAGCAGCATTTGCATGAATCAGTGGGGCTGACTTCTCCCTTCTGTACACCCATACATGCTACTGACATGAGTGGATTTACTCCTAATTTACCCGGGTGTAAGTGAGAGGAGGGAATCAGGCTCCCCGAATCTCATAATAGACTTTACAGGGTTAAAACCATAAACCGCAGAGGAAAGAGAAGAATCAAGAGGGAGGCGAGAGATATGGAATGCGAAAGATGAAGTGGAGAGATCGGAGAAGGTTGTTCTATATTGCTGTAACTGCAGAGAAGGATCTCGCGCCAATAGTTGAGGGTTTACTGTCGTTAGATAGCGGGATGAAACAGTTCATTGACCAAAAACCTTTGGTGTTCTCATTGTAGATGCAAAAACATTTTTTTTTGTTCTGTGTTTGTGCAGCGCCTAGCACAAAGGAGTCGTGATTCTTGGCTGGGGCTCCTAGGCACTACAGTAATACAAATAACAGTAATAAAGTGGCGATATTAGTGCCCTTGAAAATTAATGCTACCATGCCTAGCAGAACCTTTGTGGCTATTGTACTGCTACTAATCCACACTGCTTTTCAGTAGCTTATAACTCGTTGTTGTTGTTGTTGTTATTTTAGGCTTAAATTGGGCACAGAAGTTGGTTAGCCTCTCTCAAAATGCTCGGACCCAAATACTGGGCACAGAAAGCCCGCAGATGAGGGGTACACAGTACTCGGAGGAGAGCTCAAATGTTATGGGATTCCTTTCATTAATATCAATAACTCTGTCTATCACCTCATTTCCTCGATTCGGCATTTCTGCTGGAAATAATTTTCAACAGTAAGAGTTTGAGGGGCCCCCATTCATGTGGAATATGCATATCTTTGGGACTAAAATGAGGGACATTTGAGATGAGTAATTTTCTTCCTCATTGAAAATGTCAGATCAGTGAAGCTGTATGTGTATGTTGTTGTTTGTATGCAATGTTGTTGTAGCCCTGTCAGTCCCAGGATATGAGAGAGACAAGGTGGCTGAGTTAATATCTTATATTGGACCAACTTCTGTTGATGACATAGACAAGCTTCCAAGCTAACACCGAGCTCTGTGTAAGCTTGAAAGCTACTCTCTCTCTCACCAACAGAAGATGGTCCAATAAAAGATATTACTTCACCCACCTAGTTAGGGACTTATTTAGTAGTATAGGGAAGAAATGTTCAATGAGCTGAGGGAAGGGGGACCAGGAGTCAGGACTCCTGAGTTCTGTTCCTCACTGCCACTAACTTACTGAGTTTGATGATCAGGGGTTGACCGGCTCAGGGGTGTCAGATGAGCGTGGATATGCTGATCTGCGTGTCTAGAGCTGGAGCGGACTCAACTGTTCAAGGCCAGGTCTAGAAACTTCTAACAGCATAGTACTGTTGGTTAGGGGGATGGTTCCCCCTGCCCCCTGAAATTTTATACCAGCAAAAACCCTAGTGTCGACACAGCTAAACTGGTAAAGCACGTAGGTCCCTGCAGAAACTCCACTACTTCCACGAGGGGGATTCACGCTATAACTGTACCAGTCGACATTATCTGCTGTAGACTAGAGTATAGTTACAGAGCCCACGTTTGAAAACGGGACTCTTCGGTCTTGGCTTTTCAAAAGTGTCACAATTCTGTTGCAATTCTTACCTTTCTAAATGCTTACTCTCAGCCAATTTTGCATGCACTTTTTGCAAGCTTATCAGCAATAGATGCCATCCTTTGCATGCATGGGTGATGGAATTTAGCCCAAGGCAACAGTCCACATACACAGATGATCATGCCCAAAAGAACGTGCGCGTGAGTGAAAGTTGTGGGCTCCTGGGAGGAATCCACCCTTTGAAAATCTGTCTCTAGAGTAGATTTAACGCGGCTCTCATTAAAGCAAAAAACACGGCACGTCTGTTGTGCTAACATCATCCCAATGCAGGATGCTTCTCGAAAAGGCTGGCTTGTTTACTAGTTGTCTTCATCCATACTCCCGCGGGGGGGCTGTTTTTCTCCTTCGAAAACTTCGGTGCCTACATTCTTATCAGAAGCAAAGCAAGCCCGTACGTCCAATTGTTCTATGAATCTGATACAGGGGCTGAAGTCAATTTGTGTTCTGCTGGAACAGTACAAAAAGTTGGTCAACAGGATATTTATAGCCCTGCGAGCTTGAGTGAAAGAGGAGAAGGTTGCTGTGGAAACGGCAACTTCAAATTTCCTCACTTTTGCAGCTTCCAAAGGTTTCAGTGCAGTTGGATTCTTTTTATCTGTTGGTCACCCTTTTGTCTATTGAATGTTGCTGCATAGCGTCCAATCCTGCAGCTGGGCTTTTTCAAAGGGCTGGCTGATTTTATGATGATTAATCACTGGTTTGTGCTTCTGCAGAAAGCTAATTAAATTTCACGCTTTAGGGCATAAACTGAATCTCCCAGGGCTCTGCAAAGACTCTTTGCCCTGTGTACAATACTGTGCTATTGGCATTATAGGGTTGTTGTTTTTTCACCTTGCTCTGAAGGATTGGGTATTGGCCACTTCTCGAGGTGGGATATTGGACTGGATAGATCAATGATCTGATCTGAGATTCCCACATAACTGCTAGCATGGGGATGTGCTACCACTGCCCTCTACTGGCTGAAGTGTTGCCAATTCTATCCCACAGGTCAGATTATCTGAGCCTGAGCTGTCCAAATTGACATGCTGCCACTTAAACCTCCAGAGGAGATGGCAGCAGAGAGCTCCTCCAACCAGAATTCAACCTCTCTGGGTCTGACAGTTGCACTGTTGACCTACAGTGCAATCTGTGGCCACATCTCAGCTCTGCTACAGACTCCCGGGTGACCATGGGCAAGTCACTTATCTCTCTGGCCCTCAGCTGCCCGGGTGCAAAGCGGGGATAATAATCCTTTCTTCCTCCCACCCTTTGTCTGTCCTACCTGTTTAGATTGTCAGCTCTTCAGGGCGTTGTCCCTTACTGTGTGTACGTACAGCACCTAGCACAATCCTGCATCTTGGCAGGGGGTTAGACTAGATGACTCTGGTGGTCCCTTCTAACCCTATGGGTCTATGATTCTATAACAGGGCCCTGATGGCAGCTGGAACTTTTAGGCATTACCATAATACTACTGTGAATAAGGCCCATCTCCTTCCACAAAGTTTGGCCAGGACAGTGGGTGGGCAACTGTGCTGAGAGAGTCTAGAGTACTACAATTCTACATGAGCCCAGAGGCTCTGGTGATGGGCTCCCGAGCTGAGCCTTACGGTGGAGCACAGTAGATTTATTTCCCCTCCCCCCCCCCCAGTAATATGGCTTTTCCCCTTGCTTCATTCTTCAGCCCAAGCAGCTGTTCTGGAACAGCGACTGCACCCGGCGCTGCCGTTGCTTCCGCCGCAACCTCATCCAGTGCGACCCGCGGCAGTGCAAGTCAGACGAGGAGTGTGCCCTCCGCAATGGCGTCCGCGGCTGCTTCAGCACCAAGAGCTCCTACTGCCTGGCGGCGGGCGGCGGGGTCTTCCGCACCTTCGACGGCGCCTTCCTCCACTTCCCGGCCAACTGCGCCTTCGTCCTCTCCACCATCTGCCAGAAGCTCCCCGACTTCTCCTTCCAGCTGATCATCAACTTCGACAAATGGTCGTCGCCCAACCTCACCGTCATCTCCCCCGTGTATTTCTACATCAACGAGGAGCAGATTCTCATCAGCGACCGGAACACCATCAAGGTAAAGCGCCGGTCATGGGTTTCCTCTGCTCTGTCCTGAAACTCGTAGGGTCCTAGCCACTCTCCGGGACTGGGCTACAGCTCACTGGCACAGGGAGGAGGGAAAGTATCTGGCCACCAAGGGGCAGGGCTGGGTTGGGATTCTCTAAAGTGGAAAAGCCAATTGCCACCCCCTCCCTGCATTAGGAACATCCCCGTCACCCCCTGGCTACACTGTCTCTATTAGCGTGTTGTACTCAGCCCATCACCGTAGTATCTAAGCACTGGGTGACCAGCTGGCCACAGCAAAGGCTTTAGGGAAGTTCATGGAGCCTCTGGCTCATTTCCCTTTTTAGGTTCTAGGAAGCTCTGCTTGGGGGAGGGGAAGGTGGTATCTGTTCAGCACCTAGCTCAGGACCCCACTGTGGGCTAGGTGCCGAACAGACAGATGGTCCCTGTCTCAAAGAGCTGATGATCTCCGTCGAGCTGAGTGGGTGTTGGTCTTGCTTAGTGGGTGTTGGTCCTGCTTTGAGCAGCGGGTTGGATTAGATGACCTCCTGAGGTCCCTTCCAACCCTGAGATTCTGTGATTCCTTGTGTGAAGGGCTGGCACAATCTAATGCAAATCCCAGGCACGTCTCCCTCCTAGAATGCTAGAAGACTCCAAAAGGGACAGGGTGTAGGCAGAATCCTGGCATTGCCCCGCCTCCGTTACGGAGCTGGCTGGTGGCAGGCAGGGAGAGGGGCAGCATGAAGGGATGTTCCCCACGCTGCCCACTGCAGGGACCTGTGTCTATCAGGTTCAGTCAGTCCCTTGGCGCGGAGTGTTGAGAGGTGAGTGGCTTCAGCATTATCTCCTCCCCTTGAGTAGGTGAATGGCACCCAGGTGACCATCCCCTTCGTCACCGGGCTGGCGACCAAAATCTACAGCATGGAAGGCTTCCTGGTGATCGACACCAGCCCGGATATCCAGATCCTCTACAACGGCTTCAACATCATCAAAATCAGCATCAGCGAGCGGCTGCAGAACAAAGTGTGTGGCCTGTGCGGCAACTTCAACGGGGACCGGACCGACGATTACGTCACCCTGAGGGGGAAGCCAGTCGTCAGCAGCGTGGTGCTGGCCCAGAGCTGGAAAACCAATGGCATGCAGAAGAGGTGAGCCTGGGGCCTCGTGTGTAGATGCGGCAGAGGTTCCTCTTGGAGTCAGTGAGTGTTCGGCCCTTGACACCAGTGGGCCCCCATGTTGTGTATCAGGAACCCAGCCACAGCTCGCTGCAGGGGAACAAGCCCTGGAGGAAAAGCTGTAGTATTTAATAGGGAACAATAATCTGGAGTGGTGTGAACTCTGCCATGGAATTTAGTAGCAAACTCTATCTCCCTATAGAATCCCACAGGAGGGCTCAAATCACCTACAGAAATGAGATCATTTGCTCTTCATTTCTCTTGGTTTGTAGAGTAATTTCTAGAGAACCCTGCTGGTTTTACCCTCCTTAGTGGTGTTCATTTGCCTTGTCATAGCACCTGAGAGCCAGACCCCAGTGTGCAAGGTGCTGTACAAATAGATGACAAAAAGACAATTCCTAAACCCAAAGGATCATTTACACTAAGGCCATATCACACCACTCTGGTTGTGCAAAGGGGCCTTAACGTGGGGGTAAATTACATAGACGCCTACTTTAGGGCTCCTTTACACTGCCAAAATGGGGTAAATAGAGATAAGGCTTATTGGCCCTACCTAATTGGAAGGCAGCTTTGAACATATGTCCTGGGCCCTATCCTGCACTCCTAGTGGTGCACTCTAGTGGGCACGTCAACCTCTATACATGGCCCAGAACACTGCCCTGAGTAGGTGTGGGTTATATGCTCCTGCTGGCTGGGGAAGCTTGCTCTAAACTGCAGAGATCTCCCTAGCTCAAATCCCTGTGGGGGGCCACCACTTACTTTGCTGCCTCTCCTGGAGTGGGTCATTAGCAGTGGGGATTGAATCTGAGATCTCAACATCTTAGGAGTTTTAGGTGTGCCAGGAGCAGGCCAGATTTTCAAAGGCTCCCTCTGCCCAACTAATCTGCACCTGCCAAAGTTCTGGCTGTGGTACTTGCACATATGGTTCATGGTAGGCATAGAGTCTACCGTTTAGATGGTGATGGCTACGTACCTGATTGTAGGTGCAAGTCAGAGAGTTAGCTGTGGAAGCAGGAGGAATTAAGCCTGTGATTGTCTAAATAGCCTAAGGGATTTAGGCACTCAAATGCTGCTAAAGTTCAATAGGATTTGGGTACCCTTAGATTCCTTTCAAACTCCTAGCTGAAGCAGTCAAGATGGGAAAAGTACTTAAGTCAGTCAGTGGGGCTTGGGTTCCTAGATGGCTTAAGCACATTTGCAAATCCCACCCACCAGGAATTATGGATGCAAGCACCGAAGGTGCAAATCGTACACACGGAAAGAGAGGCTGGCCCTTTAAAAACCTGGCCTCGGATGTGAAGAGATGCTTACCAAAGATTAGGGAGGAATCTAATCTTCAAAGGGGCCAGCCCAAGGACTATGGCCCATTTGCGTCTCTGGCGGATGTGGGATTTAAGTGGCCCATAGCCCTTGTATTGGCCTACACAGGGGTGAATTTCACCCTGGATTCATGAGTGTCCCCTAATAAGAGGTGAAAAGAACTAGAAAATACATGGGAGGAGACAGTGGGGTAATAATGAGGAAAGAACAAGGTGACCTGAGCAGTCTATTTGTCTGTAGCTTCACCTCAGGAGAGGATTTAGGGACTGGTTGTTTCACACGATTCCAGGCTGATGTCCTTCGTTTAATCCCTCGCTCCCAGCTGTAACGAGCTCCAGTACTCCCAATACGCCGCCGCCTGCGACAACGTGCAGATCCAGACGCTGCAGAGCGACGGCTACTGCCTCAAGCTGACGGACATGAAAGGCTTCTTCCAGCCCTGCTACGGGCTGTTGGATCCACTGCCCTTCTACGAGTCATGCTTCCTCGATGGCTGCTACAACCACAAGAAGTTCCAGCTCTGTGGCTCTCTCGCCGCCTACGGGGAGGCCTGCCGCTCCTTCGGGATCCTCAGCACCGAGTGGATAGAGAAGGAGAATTGCTGTAAGAGAGCTAGTCTAACCCTGTTCCGTTCCCTGCCCTGTACCGCCTATGGCTTAGGAGCACCATCCTCTGTACCCGGCCAGACTGAAGGCTCAGTCAGCGCGAGGCTAGTGCAGAGAGATGGGAGCCAGAGCAATTAGCGATAGGTCCCCTAGGAGGGCTAGAAACTTACTTTTTTTTTTTAATGGAAAGCTGATATTCTCATGTATTCACATGACTCCAGGAGCTGGGGCTTTAAACCCCTCATCAAATAGCATGAGATAAAATTGCTGGAGTTACCAACACTGCAGGGGTTTAGTGGGGTAATAAAGAATTGTCTGGGTACTGGTCTGAAAATAAAGTTGTTGTCTTCGTCTGTCTTTTCCTTTTTAGCAGGAGTGGTTGAAGATCCCTGTGTGGGGGCCGACTGTCCCAACAGAAGCTGTGAGCTTGACAATGGAGGAGAGCTGTGTGGTTGTATCGAACCTCCACCCTATGGAAACAGTGAGTGATCCCACATGCATCCACTCCGTGTCTCGGGAGGCTAATTGCAACATTTGCTCTGGTGTTTTTAACTAAGTTAAAAATGGGCCTTATGTATATATATGGGACACAGATAAGCCAACTCCTTCAGCAACCACTTCCCACTCAGACCCACACAAAGTTCCAACCTCAAATCAAGTGGAGCTACAGTACACTAGGGAGGAAAGATGTTTATGTGATTAAAGCACCGAGACATACTTGTCAATGCTCCTTGTCCCTGCCACTGACTTGCATTGTGACCCTGGGCAAGTCACTTCCCTATGCTTCAGTTTTCCAATCTGTAAAATAGGGCTAATGCTACCTAAAGTCATTAATGTTTGGAAAGCGTTATGAGATCTTCAAATGGAATGTGCTGTAGAAGAGCAAGGTGGTGTTGGGTTGATTTTAACTCCCAACATGTCAGATGGCATCTAAAATCTGGTCCCACTGGTAAAAATGGAGCTTTTTTTTTGTGATTTTTATTGTTTTTCATAAAGAAAGAGACAATGAGAAGTACAAAAAGGTAAATGATTTTACTGCTCATACATGTTTCCAAATATTGCATGCTTCATGTGATTTCCAATAAAATTATGGAATGATGCAGTTTTACAACTTGTCAAAGTTGCAAGACTGGACAATACAAAAGCAGATAATATTACATAGACCCAACATGTTAGTCTGTGGGATAATATACCATGAACCAAACCCAGAAATAGCCACAGACAAATCACACAGCCTGTCTATGCTGAAAGATGACTCCTGCCTGGAGAAGACTTTCATGCAATCAAGGAAATACAGGGGCAAATTCTCAGCAGATGTAAATTGACATAATTCTTCTGATTTTGGTGACGCCATGTAGATCTACACCACATGAGGATTCAGTCCTAGATATTGAAAACTTCTGTTAATTCAGCTAGTCTTTCCATCAAGGGCCAATGAAGGAGCGTTTCCAATGGCATATTTTCTGCTACTTCAGTCAGCCCTGTTTTCAGCTTTCTGGGAGCTCCAGGGCCTCACCTAATTTCCATACAAATGTGCATACATTTTTAAAAATTAAAAATCAATTTTGCCCAGTCCTCTCCTCCTCGATCAATGGATATAAATTGCTTGTCGTCTAAGTTCACTGGCAATGAAAACCTGCTCAGCTTTGTTCTTCACCTTGCAGTTATGGGGAATGGGGAGCCGCCGTCCCATTAACAGGGTTCAGAGGCATTGGATTTTGCAAGCTACTTTTGACCCTTCTTCTGTACTGTGCGTGCATTCCCCTCCCCAGCTCGAGTGACTTAATGGCACAGACCGTGCAAAACGTGCTCAGTCTAAGGTAGGCGAGAACACGACATATGCAAACTTCAAACTGGCTAATATAGGAAGGGGATTAGGTGAGAAAAGTATCCCAGCCCTCAGTTCAAACCAGCCTCCCCTGAGGGAAGAGACACAGAAACAGATGTGTCAAGGGGTGGCTAATGCCCCCCTGGATCTGCTCAGAGATACATCACTAGAGAAAATCACCACTTCCCAAAAACCGTCTAGACCAGCACAGAGGGTCTGAGCTGTGTCCTGTCAATCCCCCATGCAAATAACCTTTACGAAAGCATTGTCCAAAGCTCTTCCAAATGAAGTCACCTAGCCCATCCCTTAGTCCTTCCATCTGAGGATCTCAAAGCACTCTCCAGACAATGAATTAATTCCCCACCCTGGGACATAGGGAAATGCTGCCCCCATTTTAGAGATGGGGAAACTGAGGCACAGAGCAGTTAAGTGACATTTTCAAGGTCACCCAGTAAATCTTTGGCAGAGTTGAGAAAAGAACCCAGATGTCCTGAGATCTCAGACCTGTTTTGTTGTCACAACTCCAAGAGCAAAGAAGAATCAAGACAGCTTAAGCTGCAGGACAGGATCGAGACGCCAAGAACTTTTAGGAAACCTTAGCAACCTTTCTCACAGTGTCAGCATCAGACCGGCTGGTGCGACAATGCAGAAGAGTAGCCAGCACATAGGCACGTCAGTAGGGACTCATACCCATGTAGCATGCATAAGAGGTGGCATACGGGGTGCAGTCACAGCAGCTTCGCACCACCAGAGCTGGTAATATACGCAAATGCACACTCCTAAGCACCAAGCATATCCATCTTAATGAAGTTACAGTTAATCTGCCTTGCTCTATTTTGTACAAATAATTGAACTCTGAAGGCAGCACAAATAACATTCAGTTAACAAAATAAATAATAAGACTCCAGAAAAGACCTGGAGATTAGGAGAGTATGGTCTGGTGGTTATAGCCGGTGCCCAGGGAGTCACGACTTCTAGTCTTCAGACTCAGCGCGTGACTTTGGGCAAGTCCTTTCCCTGCTCTGTGCCTAAGTTTCCTCATTTGTATAACAAGGGTAAGGATACTTAGATAGTGAACTCTTCGGGGTGGTCGTTTTGTTATGTCTGTCCAGTGCCGAGTGCAGCGTGGTCCTGGTCCATGAGTAGGGCTGCTAGGACCAATCATAACAACAACTGACATTTACGTACCAGCTTTCATCCCAAAAAGATTCCCAAAGGGCTACCCATATAACCCACTGGGGCGTGTGTTACATGATACCCATCTATAGAGGACATGAGCTGTTATAACCCCACCCTAGGGGGCCCTAGGCTCGTGAGCTCGAACAGGAGCAGCTCATGCTTTTAGCTCTGGGTTCAGCCGCCCTGATACGTTGGCCAAGCGGGAGGCAGTTCCACATGCACCAGTGAAATGCAACCACCTCTGGGTGCGAGGCGGCAGCCGATCAGCTCATTGTATAGTGTCCAGGGAGAGGACTTTAGGCCAAGAACGCCCCACCAAAAGCCCCAATACTGTTAGAAAACCTCTTCTGTGATCATTAACATCCACACCACAGCTCAGATGTTGAGGCCTAGAAGCATCATGGAAGTCAGTCTAACTCTCTTGGGGAGATGAAGGGCCGAGTCAGTGCTGCCAGGATTTCAACTTACAGCTCCAGAGAATAGAATTTAAACTATCCTATGGCTACACTGCCAGTAAACCTGGTGCTAAAACCACTAAGACATCCCCTTCAGCTCTGTCACTCTTGCCTTTGTGACAGGCCTCCCACCTAGGATGACCAGACGTCCCGATTTTATAGGGACAGTCCTGATATTCGAGGCTGTCTTACATAGGCACTTATTAACCCCCGTCACGATTTTTCACACTTGCTATCTTGTCGCCCAACTCCTCGCCCACTATCTGTGAGATACTATCGACCTCTGAATTCCGAGGCTTGTCTTTGGCGTGATTCATTGATGCTGTATAGATGGGAGAGCCCACTGCGTAATCCTGGCTGGCGACTTTCAAGACAGCGGCTCACACGGCCGCTGCAAGTGCTTCAGGCCAGGACTGAGTACCAGCCTCCCTGTCAGTGGGTGCAATCTGCAGCCAGAAAATGAACTGCAGGTGCAAATCTGAGCACTTGAATTTCTGGCTAATCCATCTTGCACCTGCAACTCAATGGTGGGTGCAAATTGAGCCTATAAAAGGGAGTTCACCCTTCTGAACAATTAACCTCTTCTATCCTCATCTAACAGCTGTGGGTACTGTTCAGTTTATGCTAGGGATGGGCCTGAATTGTAGGGGACAGTTTAATACATTATAGAATCATAGAATATCAGGGTTGGAAGGGACCTCAGGAGATCTAGTCCCACCCCCTGCTCCAAGCAGGACCAACCCCAACTAAAAGATCCCAGCCAGGGCTTTGTCAAGCTGGGCCTTAAAAACCTCTACGGCTGGAGATTCCACCACCTCCCTAGGGAATCCATTCCAGTGCTTCACCAGTGCAATAGTTTTTCCTAATATCCAACCTAGACCTCCCCCGCTGCAACTTGAGACCATTGCTCTTTGATCCGTCATCTGCCATCACTGAGAACAGCCGAGCTCCATCCCCTTCGAAACCCCCCTTCAGATAGTTGAAAGCTGCTATCAAATCCCCCTTCACTCTTCTCTTCTGCAGACTAAACAATCCCAGTTCCCTCAGCCTCTCCTCATATGTCATGTGCCCCAGCCCCCTAATCATCTTTGCTGCCCCCCTCTCCAATTTCTCCACATTTTTTCTGTAGTGGGGGGCCAGTGTCACGAGTTTAGATCCAGATCTGGATCTGACTTTCCCAAAGTCAGTGGGTTAGGTGGGACTGTCGGACCTAGTGTTCTGGTTCAGATCCATCCCTATTCTTTACAGCCCTCACTGGTTCCAGCTCTACTGATGGTACAATAACCAGCAGTTCTATAATCTCTAATGCTGATGTGCCCAGAACATCCCCCCCCGATTGGCCAGCTCACTGCTGACTCTCAGTTGTTTATCGTCCTTTAAAACCGCCTGTGTTGCTCCTAGACACGCATGACATCATCGACGCAGAGGTGACCTGCAAAGCGGCACAGATGGAAGTGTCCATCTCCAAGTGCAAGCTCTTCCAGCTGGGCTTTGAGAGAGAAGGCGTGCGCGTGAATGACCGCCACTGCCCCGGCATCGAAGGAGAAGACTTCATCTCCTTCCAGATCAACAACACCAAGGGGAACTGCGGAAACATTGTGCAGGTGAGAGAGGCGTGGGGGAGGCGGCTCCCGTTTAATGGTGCATGGTTACAGCGTAGATGCTGCTGGGGTGATATGGAAACACATGCCATGGAACAGACCAAACAGCAAAGAAAGGTGAGAGAGAAACATGCATTCATTTTGGTGTCAGGTTTATTATTTGACCTCAGATGTCACGATGGCTGAATAATGCTTCAGTGCTTCGTTAAATTACATTAGGGGATGATCACATACACGCTCTTCACAGTGTGGGTTCTTTCTTTCTGTCTTTGTGTTCTAATAGACAGCTCCAAACACGTTTGTGTGCATGGCAGACGGTAGAAGGTCTTAGCGCTTGTGTACTGTCCAGATTCCAGACTGGGGCTTAAATTTTGCCTACTTAAAATTTCCCTGGATATTTCACTGGGACGTGGTATTCGTGAGGACTTTTAAATAGATGATGTGTTCTGCCCCCGAGGTGGCGGCATTTCAGTGGTGCGTGTAGTGTGTATATGTTGCGTTGGGATCTTTTATGGTGAACGGTGCTGTTATAAATGTAACACATGTACTTCTGTACACATTTAGTCTTTTTCTGTCTCGCAGATAGATGCAAGCTAATTTATGATTGTTATTTATAATCTATTACTGCAAGGCCCAAAAGCTCCAGTCAGGGATCAAGGCCCCATTGTGCCAGGTGCTGCACAAATATCAAACAAAAAGCCATCCTTGCCTCCAAGCAGTCCACAATCTGTTTGGAAATTATTGTTTATGTAAAGACTTTAATGTGCTGCTTTCAGAGCTGTGAACTGGAATTGTGATGGATGTGTTAGCCCCTAAAAAGAATACTATTGGTTTCTTTTTCTCCTGCACAGTCCAATGGCACTCATATCATGTACAAAAACACTGTGTGGATTGAAAGTGCAAACAACACTGGAAACATAATCACCCGGGACCGAACCATCAATGTGGAATTCTCGTGCGCGTATGAGCTCGATATCAAAATTTCTCTGGATTCGGTAGTGAGGCCAATGCTTAGGTAAGGCCGGCCTGTGTGTGCTTTAGATTTTCCTGTTTGTGTGTGTGAATTTAATGCTGGTCTGAGAGCCTGGAGGCTAAAGTCTCCTCTATTTAACTTGGAAAAGGAAGGTAGCTTCTTTCAGACTAGAAATTTTAACAGTGAGGGTAACTAACTACAACACCCCACAAGGGATGTGGTGGAGTCTTCATCACTTCCATTCTTGATTGAAAGACATTAAGGGTGGGGCTTGGGGATTTTTTTTGTAAAGAAAAAATGTGCTCTAGCTCAACCATAAGATATAGGCATGATTCAGGAATTACTGGGTGAAATTCCTTTGCCTCTGTTATGAAGGAGATCAAACTAGATGATCCTAATGGTCTTTAAATTATGAATGCACAGTACAAGACCAGTATGGGCCGTGGAAGGCTAGCTTCTCTCATGCTGCCCCACCAATGTGTCTCAGCCTTGATCTGTAGGGGGCACTGTTTGGGCATTTGCATTGCCCCGTCAGCCTTTGGCCTCCATTATAAGCTGCCAGTCGATGATAATTATGGTGGCAGTTGTGCGATCGAGAACATCAAACTGGGGTCACATCAGCCGCCAAACGTCCATTGGATGGTAACGTTCAGTTTTGCAGTATTCAAACTATCAACCTAGATATGAAAAGATCCGTCTCCTGGTACCTGTCCCTTAGACCCTATCCGTTCCCCTCCCCCTTTGTAGAGGACGATCTTTCTGTTGCTTTCTCATGAGCTTTATTTCTCTCCTTTAGTGTGATTAACCTGACAGTCCCAACACAAGAAGGCAGTTTCACAACCAAGATGGCATTGTACAAAAACTCATCCTATAAGCACCCCTACCGGCAAGGTGAAGTGGTTCTAACCACTCGGGACGTGCTGTATGTCGGGGTCTTCGTTGTCGGGGCAGATTCCACCCACCTGATTCTAACGCTGAACAAATGTTATGCAACCCCTTCTCGGGACAGCAACGACAAACTCAGATACTTCATCATTGAAGGCGGGTCAGTGACATGGGGCAAGATTTTTCTCTCTGTTTTGCTTTTCTTTGGGGATCTCAAAATCATTGGCAGGTGTAAAGCACCAGATGATCTGAACCTGTGAACATTACAGGAGGGTTATTCCTTCCTCTGATGCATGCACTAAGGTTGGCTCTCCATTGATTTGTACCTCTGGGGCTATTCCTAGCATCCTAAGGGAAAGGCCAGAGGTGCTCGAGTGTCATGCCGAAGAGCACGGGTTAAGAATCTAGAAGAAGGCTGCAGTTGAACGTCTAGCACTGCCTCTGGTGATGGAGAATTTGGACTCCATGCTATCCCCTAGACAGGCAGATGTTTGCAGATATCAGTATACCCGGTTAAATGTTGGTCCGTTGGTGGATGATTAGTGGGAGAAATTCTAAGAGTTTTAATGTGTTACCACCTGCATTTGGAGTTAATAACAAGAAAGCTTTGCACTTACATAGCACTTTTCATCCAGGAGTGATGAGGTGCTTTGCAAGGTGGCGTTACCCTCATACGGCAGATGTAGAATTTGGTGCACAAAAGAGAAGGGCTTAAATGTTGAAGTGTGTCCACTAACTTGGATGCCCAACGCAAGACATCCAGGAGGGCCTGATTTTCAGAGAGTGAGCCTGCGAGTTCTACACCTCTGAAAACCAAGCCCCAAGGGTTGCAGATTGGGCAGGCAGAGCCAGTGGACACTTCTCTGCCATCGGGATAGTGGCAAGGTTGGGAACAGAACACATCATACATCTGCTTCCACCGCTGACTCATTGTAGGACGTGGGCGAGTCAGGTAACCGCACAGTGTTTCCGGAATGGCCTCGAGCTGCCAAATTGGGGCTTGGAGTCTGAACACTCCAGAACTCAGAGGGCTCATAAGGCTCAAGCTCCCCTCCCGCAAAGTTTGTCACATCTAGAGAAAAGGATCATTTCGTTTCCCTGTAGACATAACTCACAAGCACTGGGGAGCTGGAGAATTTTTTAGAAGCTCGCAACCGATCCTGGACCCAGCTGAGACTCTGTATTTTCCTCCTAGTTGCCAAAATATTAAGGATAACACCATTGGGATTGAGGAGAACGGGGTATCCCTGACCTGTCGCTTCCACGTCACCGTCTTCAAGTTCATCGGGGATTACGACGAGGTTCATCTCCACTGCGCCGTCTCCCTCTGTGACTCGGAAAAATACTCCTGCAAAATAGTACGTGCGCGTGTCTTAGCGTGCGCTGTGGGCCGCGGCGGTGGTCCACGCTGGAATCATTTCCCCAAGGCCCCTGTGTGGCAGGAGAACGGTTTCCTGGGGGCTACTGACGGGCCTTGCTCCAAAGGGAGCAATGCCCACTAGATGGACATAACGTTCCTCTCCTCACTCCCCCGTCCTCCCAGAGCCTGGCACATGGTTTGCCCCTGTGCAATCAGGCTATGTGGAATCCCACCCAGCAGAACAAGTTCAGGTCCATTGTATCAGAGAAGAAGGGCCAGAATTTTCCCTTAATGATGCTAATCCACCACTGCTAAAGCCTCAATGGGAGCTGTGCAATAGTTCTCAATGGGAACAGGGCCAAATCTAGGGTTTGAGATCAGAGACTAGCGCGCAGTAACCACAAAGCCTTGCAGTAATCGCCCCTTGCGTTTTCCTTTGTTCAGAACTGCCCCCAGAATTCCAGGATGGCCACTGAGTACACCAAAGAGCCCAAGGAGCAGATCATCTCGGTAGGGCCCATCCGGAGAAAGCGTAAGTGTGCACAGCTAAGAATACGGAGGAAAATTATTCCCGCCTGTATAAACTGTTCTGAACCTTGGATTATTAAATGGACAAGCTCAAGATAAATCATAAATATATTGAGAAACAGGTCCTTCCCTTGTGTTAATAACCCCATCTGAATTTATTACAATAGGAAGCATCCTATTTTAATGGTCCAGTTTTCACCATTTGTTGTTACTTTTTTACATGTACATTTTATGTAGCAGGGCACTCAAACTCAGCTGCTCAGTTTCACTTTCTGGTTTTACTGAGCTAGCAACTCTTTTGCGTTCTGTGCATCACTTTGTAGGGGAGAGAGTGTCCCTCGTGGAGCCACTTTCTTCCCCAAAACCCCATGCTGTGTGTCTGCCCATCCATCCCTACATGCATTCATCCTTCCCCTTCTCTTTAGCCTATGTATGTCTGAGGCATCTCTTACCCTGGACCCAACTTCTCAAAAGCATCCACCAGTTCTAGGCATCTCAGTCCTTGGGTGCCCAACGAGAGAGAGAGTCTCATTATTAGAAATGCTGAGCCCCCACTGCCAGCCCCCAGGGAGGTGATTTCTAGGGCAGTGGTTCTTAACCTGTGTCGTCCACAGCCCATGTCTAAGATTTCCAAAGGGATTTCCTCTATTCAAAATGTTTTAGGGGTCGGCAAATGGAAAAAGGTTGAGAACAACTCTTCAAGGGAATGGCTTCCTCCTCAGTTTTCCTTTTCATCCTAACTGCCCTCTCCACCACACCTTCCTTCTCCTCCTCCTTCTCTCCACTTTCCCATCATCCTGCCCGGCAGGAGGTTCATCTTTCCTCCTCCTCCTCAACCCACACCCCTGTGTGCTGATCTGGAGGAAGAATTTACCCAGCCCATGGCCAACCGAGATTGCACTGATCAGTGCACTTGGGGTCAGTGATTTTGCCATGGGCTTAAGTGGGAGCAGGCTCTCCGGTCCTAAATTAAGTGCAGGGCTGTCCAAAGAATTGGCATGGGTGGGTCTGAATCAAAGCCCCCCTACTCTTCAGTGGCAGGTTGAATGGCACCCTAGAGCTGGATGGAAATGCTTCTGGGGTCATTTCTAGCTATTAAGCTTTGTAATGCGCCTTTCCGTACAACTGCGTGCTGCTCTCTCCTGAGCCCCCGATCTCTCCTGTTCCAGGGTTAGACTGGTGCGAGGATAACGGAGGCTGCGAGCAGATCTGCACGAGCAGGGTCGACGGGCCCCTGTGCAGCTGCGTTACTGGGACGTTGCAAGAAGATGGCAAGAGCTGCAGAGGTGACTATCTGAAGGGCTGCCTGAGGGAGGCTGGGAATGGGCCTGGGTAGATGGAACAGATGAGCAGCATGATGCAGATGGGAAAAGGGATTCTTCCTTGCAACTCCCCCTTTAAATCTGTATGGAAAGACAATAGAGAAATAGACCTGTCCCCAAGACACAAAGCTTAAAACTAGATCCAGATCCAGGGTTTAGGCCCCTCCCTACCATTAACCACCAGAAAAATTGAGAGAGAGAGAGGGGTGAGGAATGGGAATGAAGGGAACTGCTGTAAAAAGAAATGGACTTTGGAGCCCACTGAAATAAATACGTGTGTTTCAGAGGCACAGAATATTAAAGGAATTAGCGGGAGGAAGCATTGTCATCTAGCAGGGAGAGAGGGATTGGGAAGTCACAGCTCCTGGATTGGACACTGATTCCTGGCAAAGCCATTCCTTTCCCCATCTACATCACCACCGTCATCACTAGGGGGCTTGTGCAGCACCAGGAGATACTTGACCCAAGGATGCTAGTAAATTGCAAGGTGATATTATTATGACTCACCCCTGATTGGCAGACTCGTGCTGTCACAGTGTAGAAGTTTGTCCTTTCGAGACTCTCACGTTTTGATCTCTAAATGATACCGCCTTTGCTTACTTGGAACTGTGCCTTTTTGATTTTCAAAACTGTTCTTTGTCTTTCTCTCTCTAGCTTCCAGCTCTTCTGTTGGACCTCAAGCCTGGCTCATTCTTCTCATCGTAACCCAGCTGTCACTATGGCGTTTCATCTATAAACCAGACCCGACCTCGTAATCAATTAAAGGCCTCTATTTAAAGTACTGTAATTTACTTACTCTGAATCCCTGTAGGATAAAAGCATGTGCCTCTAACTCACAACCTGTACCACAAACAACAAATGTTTTTAACTATCACAACGCTGAAGTCGGTTGCCTGGTACAACAATTTAAATGATGCTACGAACTACTTTTAATACAATGGGAGGTAACAGCAGCCAAAATTTCAGGTATAGAGCCACAGGAGAAAACACTTAACCAAGATCTTCCCCCTTTCTCAAGTCTCCATACGGCCTTCTTCTCATATTCATTTCTGGCACGTCTTGGACACCCTCACAACACTCCTCGGCCTCTCTGCTCATAGTATTCCCTTTTGCTGTGCAGTGTTTTCCTTGACTTTGGATCAGGCCCTAAGCTCCAGCTAAGTTTCTCTCGTGACTGCTCCCTCTAGCTTTGCCTGTGCTAGAGAAATTTACTGGTGTAAGAACCAGTTTAGCCCTTAGGGCACTTTGCACCACATGGCTATATTTCCATGGGAGTGCAAGAACTGTTTGGAGCAGGCTAAAAAGCAGATTAGTCTAAACAGATTTGGTGCCACTGTGGAAACAGACACACTAAGAGGGTTCAACTAGTCCGCAAGGCGTTTTGATCTCTCCCAGAACCCACTGCTTCTGGGAGCCATGCTGAGAATTCTAGGAGGCAAGGAAATGGTTTAGAACACCACTAGTGTGGACGGGGGGGGAGGGGAGGAGAAGGTTGTACCCAAAAAGGTTCTTAAACCAGTTCAACATTGCTAGTATGGACGCAATGAACAGTTTGAACTATAACTGGTTCAGTCCGCTAGTACGGTCACCACTTTCATTTCCTTTGGTGGCTCCCACGTGTCTCCTGGACATCAAACAGTCTTCTTACCCTTCAAACTCCTTCTCAGCCCCTCTTGCAAATCCATTTGAGACATGTTGCTCCTCTGGTTCTAAGTGTGTTAATGATCCCGCATAACTCCAGTGCTGCCTGTTCATTCTCTTCAGTCCTCTCTTTAGTTGGTCACAGCAGGAACATTTTCTGCTCCTAACCAAGTGGGTTTTTTTATTTTTACTTACTAGAAAACACCCTGTCTGTCTATGACACAGTATCAATAACAAATGTAATTGATCAGAGTCAAGCACCAGTAACAACACGGCTCAGCTTGTACCCCTGTCATTCTCTCAATTGCAAAACAGCCATTAAATTCCATTGTAGCAGCGTGCCTATGGAGAGGAGTGAATTGCCTCTCATGCAGTTTAGTGCTGAGATGATTGAAAGGTTTGACACGCTCGGAAATCTTAAAATTTTTAGCCCAAGCTGCTGTTTCTTTCTTCTAATGGTATCCGCATGCGGTCTGCAAATGACAATCGCTTTGTACCCAAAAAGCAGCTTTTAACTACTGGATTTTTTTCTTGTTCGCATCTCAGTGAACCTTCTGCCCTCCCCCACCCTTTTTTTTTTAATTATATGAATCAGCCAAGTAATTTAAACATGTTTTATTCTTAAATAAACATTGTGTTCAAATATTCTCATTTGCTGGGTGCACTGAATGCTCATTTCTTATTTCAAGCCGGGGCCAGAAGGTCATATGAACTTCATAGACGAAGACAGGGCTGATTCTTTTTTCCAAGTCTGAGAACATCAAGCTGGAAATAAGATGCATGATTTTAACACAAAGGGTAATTAACCATTAGAACAGATTGTACCACATTCCTTGGCATTTTCTATCACTTGTAGTCTTTAAGTTAAGACTCTCCCTGTCTTTCTGAATGATGTGCACTAATTCCACTATTGGGCTTAATGCAGGAATCACTGGGTGAGGGTCTCTGGCCTGGGTGATGCACAAGGTCAGACTAGATCAGGGGTTGGCAACCTTTCGGAAGTGGTGTGCCAAGTCTTTTTATTCACTCTGATTTAAGGTTTTGCGTGCCAATAATACATTTTAATGTTTTTAGAAGGTCTCTTTCTATAAGTCTGTAATATATAACTTAAATACTGTTGTATGTAAAGTAAATAAGGTTTTAAAAATGTTTAAGAAGCTTCATTTAAAATTAAATTAAAATGCAGAGCCCCCTCCAGACTGGTGGCCAGGACCAGGGCAGCATGTGTGCCACTGAAAATCAGCTCCTGTGCCGTAAGTTGCCTACCCCTGGACTAGATGATCACAATGGTCCATTCGGGCTTTGGAATCTATTCCCCTAATGTGCTTTTGTAAATGTTCTGTCCTTTGTGAAGCTCAGAAGTCACTGAGGGCCCTTCTGCATCTCTTAACATACCTGAATAGGATTTCCTTCCTTGTCTTGTTTTAAGTGAAGTACCCACCAGCTGTGAAGAAGGCTGAAATCAACTCCATTCTTGGTAACTAAGGTTCTGGCACTGGCTACCTTATGCTCTGAAGGAGGAAGCCTGGTTTAGTGGGGAAAGCAGGTTTGTGTTCTATTTTTGACTTTCTGCTGAATTGCAGTGTGATCTTAGTCCACTAACTCTCTCTCTCTCTGTGCCTCAGTTGCCTCCATTGGCAAAATGGGGATTGCCAATGCTTTAAGATTACAGGGAAGGCAGCAGCTAAACTGTATTCAGTGCAGGTGAGAGGGAAAAGTAGTGTTACACCCGCTTCAAGTCCCACCCCCACTTCATAATTTGACACAATATAGAGAAACCTCAGGGCTGCTCTAAATTGCACTGGCTCTTATCAGCCCTCTATGGGGCTATTCTGCTACCTGAGGATTACAGCAGGGTTAGGTTTATGATCCTACACCAGGGAGTCAGTAAGCCAGCATTCTGTCGGCTTAACACTGCCAGAGTTGTGTACAGCAAGCAGAATGAGGTGGGGGGGTCAAGATCTGGCTTAATATGTTCTTACTGCAGCAGCCTTATAGAGGGAACAACAAGTGCCTTGGAGGAAGAAAATTTCTAGTGTAGCACTCACAAGCCAAAGTGCTTTTAGGAGAAAAATAAACACCTAAATCATTCAAGGGTGATCATAAAGTTAGCACTTCTGTCTCTTCCTCTTTGCAATGCTATGTCATCTAGGGAAATGCAGGCAACTTGTATTATATGCCACAACCTATTTTCCCAGCATGTTGACAAATGTGAGAGGATAAGCTCTCTCAGTGAAGTGTGGAAAGGCCCACAACAGCAGGATGGAATTGTTATGTAATATTTAGTGATCCTTCTTTCACTGCATGTGAATTCCTCTTATGCAATCTCATAAGGGAGCCAGCAGTTGCTGGGCTCTGACTAATAAGGCTCTTTTCTAGCAATAATGGTTTAATTTTGGACACTGAAGTCTGGCTGATGCATAAAACAGCAGCATAATAAAAGGACCAAACCTGCTTTGTATTGCAAAAGCAAGGAGAGAACAACCCTATTGAAGTACATGGCTGATGCAGCTATTTGCACTGTGCATTTTAGAGGATACACACTTCCCTATGATAGTGGACTAAGCCATTATACCCAACTGACCGTGGTAAAAATGCCTGTGTAATGTGTACTGGCTCAGCCTAGACAAAGCTTTAGGGCTTGTCTACATTTAAAAGTAGATTTGGATTAAGGTGAGGTGTAAATTCCACATGCAGGAGCTGTTTCTGACTAACTGCATGTGCAGAGAAGTGGAATACCCCCCCTTCCCTCTTTTGTTCCCAAGTGGCTGATGGGCTAGACTTCAAATCCTTTTAACCTTAAACCACACTCCTCTTCCTAGAGAAGAGTTTAACTCCCCCTCCCCCCAGAAAAGGGATGTGAACCCAGCAACCTAACTGCAATGCTTTGTTTCTTTGCTAATGCCATTCTGACAGGTAGTCCAAAATGCTCCCCTGGGCAGCTTGGAGCATGGTCAGCGGACCTTCCCCAGGGGCATGCAAGCTGATTTTGTATTAGCTGACCTGTGCAGTCCAATCACCCACTGTAAACACGGAGTGGAATCTTTAACAGCAAGAACCCAAGTGCCTTCCTTGTCTTGTTCCACGGAGCTTAATGAAAGGGGGAGGGATGGGTGGCTGTTTGTGTCCTGGAAGAGACTTGTGCTGCAGTGTAGGAGTAGAGAACCCCCTCCCCACAGCCCTGACAGGAGAGGACTGCACTGCAGGATGTCTTAGTCCTGACCTCCTGCTGCTGCCTGCCAGCCAGCCACCCGTCCCCCAGGGGAGGGGAATGCCACTCCATCATGGAGTGGGGAAGGGGTCCAGCCCTGAGCTCATCAGGTGGTTAGAACTGTACTAAAGGGACTAGCAGAGCATGCTTGGCTTCAGCCCCAGACTGACTAGCTGTTAGGGCCTAACAGTTCTGGGAAGGCCAAGGAGAGCAGCAACCACAGGGAGGTGCAAAAAAAAATAATCAAGGCTCAGCAAGGGCACAAGCCTGAGCCAGCCATCAGCCCTGTCTCAGGCTCCTGTCCCCCTGCTATCCCAAGCCCCTTCACCCCCTTTCCTGGGAAGGCTTGAGACTAATACACCACATAGGTAACCAAGGTAAGCACAGACCAGAGCCTTGGGTTTCTAGAACACCAAAAACCCAATCAGATTCTTAAAAAAGAACTTTAGTATAAAGAAAAAATTAAAGCAGCACCTCTGTAAAATCAGGATGGATGGTAATTTTACAGGGCAGTCAGATTCAAAAGGATTCCCTCTAGAGAAAAAAAACTTTAAAATTACAAAAACACAGGGATAAACCTTCCTCTAAGCACAGGGAAAATTCACAAGCTAAAACAAGATACTCTAATGCATTTCTTTGCTATTACTTACTATTTCTGTACTTTAGATGCTTCATTCAGTAGGAGCTGGATTACTTGCTTGGTCTTTGCTCCGCAGAGAACACCGACAGCACAAAGCAAAAACCTTGCCCCACAGATTTGAAAGTATCTTCTCCCCTTATTGGTCCTTTTGGTCAGGTGCCAACCAGGTTATCTGAGCTTCTTAACCCTTTACAGGTAAAGGAGGGATTTTATGCTACCTTTCGCTGTATGTCTGCCTAATACCAGGCCCAAGACCAGCAGCATAGCAGCTGTCCTAACAGGCCTGGCCAGCACACACTCCCAGAAGCCCAGACAAGCAGCAATTTAATAGACACTAGCACCAGCCGGCCCTGAGACAGCACTGAAGCCAAGCATCTGCCACAAGCAGGTACTGTTGCCCTGGGACTAAGGGGCCAGTAGGGGAGGGTGCTGTACTGGGCAAACAGATCACAGGCATTATGCACCTTTTGGTTGGGGGCCAGGATGCATTGTTGTGGACAATGTACTACAGCTGGGGTTAACTGCTGACTCCCCTAGTGACAGTCAAGTGACCACTGCAATTCCAGCATGGTCCTGTCTTGCATGCAGTTTGTTATTGCTGGGGGAAATCAATCCTTGCCTCCCTCCAGAAGGAAAAAGGGGGGGTTGGACCTGGCCAGGAGATGAGCAAGTTCCTCTGCCCCCAGGCAGGTTGGAAGAACTCCATGGCAACACAGCCCCTCCACCTGGGGAGCCACTAGCACACAGCACATGATCTACAGCTAGCAAAGGGTGTGTTGGTGTCAGCTGTGACACCAGCAGTGCTGGGGAGGCTTGTGGAGTGGACAGCTACAGAAGCCACCTAGGAACTGGTATAAGTTCAAGTCTCATGAACACTGCCAATGAGATGCTCCTCCAGTGTAAAGTCCTTAGTTCTAACCCTTGTCAAAGGGGCTGGGTTTAGGGTTAGGAGACAGGAGTGTTGGGAAGAGCCTAGCCTGGGACATCAGGGGCAGGGTTCCTGATGGAAACAGGATCACACCCCACCTCACCCTTTTCCTGCTGTTGCAGGGAAGGCTCCCTGCCCTCTGGAGAAGTGTTTCCCCTCTGATGAACAGAGTGGGATCAGCTGTTTGGGGAGATGGGGACTGGAAAGGGCATGGATGCCTAAAATGGAGGTGAAGGAACCAGTAAGGGAAGGGAATGCAGCTGGGATGGACTTGGTGTCTCACAGAGGGGGTGGAAGGTGAGGAGAGTTTGGGAAGGGGGCATGCTGCCTCTCCTGTAGGGGAAGAGATCCTTGTTAGATCCTCACTGTAAGATAAGGCTTAATGAGCATTATGTCTACACTAGTACATTGCAGATACCAAAGCAAGGTCCAGTGTGGCCATGCATGTTTATAGCCAACAGCTGATGGTCTAATTTCAGTGGGCTGGTTAAGTGCAGGTGGCCTATGATCTACAGGAGGCCAGACTAGAGGAGCTGGTGGTCTCTTCTGGTCTTTACCAATGGCTGTGTTCCCATGAGAATGGCACCAGACGAAGTATTGCAGCCCACTGGAGACTAGACATTACGAGCCATAGGAAGAGACTGAGCTGCACCTGTGCCAAGGTCCCCACATAGGCAGGGGAGTGTGGAAGTGAGATATACCCAGTTAATTCTGGACAGCGACCTGCTCACATCCTGCAGAAAGTCAAACTGCCCCCAGGTCACTGACAACTTGACCCGGGGGAAATTTCTTCCTGACCCCACATGTAGGAATCAGACTTTGAGCAAGAACCAGCCAGCCCAGCACTTGAGCGAATGCTTGGTGCTACCTCCCAGCCCTGGCCCTCCCCCTCCATGGCCCTGATGCTTCAGAAGAGGAGAGAAAAGACCATGTACTGGTGGAGTGGAGGGGGCTGGAATATCCCCTCCTTGCCTCTGCTGATGGCCCACTGAAGCCCAAAGCCTAAGATTTAGGAACCTGAGACATAAATATGCCCATCTGTCTCTTAATTCTCTAAGTTGTTAGCCCACCCGCCGCCCAACTGTTGGGAGGCTGTTCCAGAACCTCACCCCTCCCAAGGTTAAACCTTTCAACTTCCAGCCTGTTCATATCCATTTGTTAAGGCAGGTGCATTTACAGTTTAGTGCTGCAAAAAGCAGCCTGTAAGAAATTCAGCCAGCTACCTGAGCTCCTCTTTCATGTTCCAGTAGATCTTCCATGTCTTCCTCTGCCAGTTTGTTTAGTTCTGTCAAGATAACATCCAAAGCCTGAAACACACAAGAGAAATCCCAGACTTAATATTAAAGGAACAGAGGTTGGGAGCCAATCTGGAAGAAAAAGGGAGCTTAATGCTTTCTTTAAAGCAAGATATTTTAGCAAGAGATGCTAAACAAAAGACTTGACATGCTGAAAAGAAAGATGGATCTAATTTTCAGAGATACAACTCAAGCTACAGCTTTTGTTTCAGATTTAACAGAAGAATTGTGTCTCTGGAGCAATGCAAGACGAAAGTAATATCCTTTCAGATTTGAGGCAGTGAAGGTAATCTTGAGAAATAAAAACCTGTAGGCACAGAATCTACAGATTAAGGATTTTAGGGTCTATTGTTCCTTTAATGTGGCAATACATTTAAAATTGCTTCCTATATTGCCATCTAGTGGCTGTTTCAGATATAACACAATAGATTCATATTGACAGTTCCCCCCCCCAATCCTAAAGAAGCCTGAATTCATCCTGAAATAATGTGCAGCCCTTGGGCCTGCAAATTCCACCTGATCTACAGAGTGAACTCTACAAAATAATGCCATGTTCCTGTTTAGCAAAGGTACCACCTTCTTGTGTGCCAGGTGGCATTTTAAAGACTGTACCCTGGAAACCATGAAAATGCCCTCACTTAGCACCTGGGATGGAGCAGTGATGTTATGCAGGGACATCTGGGAAGTGAGATGGGCTGTAGGATCTTTTATGCCTGTGCAGAGAAAATGCGATCTGTGGTGACTGGCATCACTTACAAAAAGTCTCCTGCACAGCTAACTGTGGTACTCAGTACAGCTGCCTCTGAAGGATAAAGGGCTGAATTATGTAACTTTCTGAAGAACAAGAGTATGCTACAGGAGAGGCATGGGGGAGGAGACACTGAGCCCTCTAAGGGTTAAAAAGAATTCAAAATATTAGTGGTGGTCTATCTTAATATGGGGAGAGAGCAGGCTGGGATTAGCAGAAAACAAAGCCACCATGTATTGTTCTGTATAATCCCTTGCTGTTACATTCAACCCTTCATCCTTAATTAGCCCTCCCATCTACCCTGGTGGTACATGGTGGGTTCCCCCTTTCCTTGCTGTACAGGGGGAGCTACAAGACAGCAAAAGTTATCGATGTCTAAGAATTCAAGGTTACTTACCACCTCGATAAAAGCTTTTCGATGGAAATCTCCCAGTGGAACATTTTCAGAGGTAGTTCGCTGCTGCTCCTGAATGCTAAAGAACTGCCTGATGAGAATATCCAACATCCAACCTGGGAGGAGAAAAGAGGATTCAGGTAAGATGTTTCAGCAGCAACGTGGAGGACCCACATCTTGGAAAAATCAGCAGCTGTTACTCTTTCTAGTTGTGTACGCAAACAGCATTTCCAATCCTCCACTTAAGGGCCTGGTTCCGCATGCCTCTCTCGCAGGAGGTATAGGAAAGCAACCAGCGCAGCGGTTCTGCTGATGTTAATGACATGCGAGATAGGTCCAGTGACTATGGGTTCAAAGCATACACTGCAGTCAATCCAGACAAGTCAGGCCCCCGACACCTCCCACAAACCAAAGCTGACACTTGTGCCATGGTATCATTCCTCATTTTCTATTACTGTGGTGCCTAGGAGCCCTAGTCTTGGACCAGGACCTGGTTGTACTTGGAATTGTACAAAGAGCAGAAAGATGGGGCCTGCCCTGAGAAGCTTACAATTGTCTTGCACTCATTGTTCACATGAGCAGATTTAGCGCCTTTCCTCTGAGCACCCAACAATTGTGCCCAGAACACCCTGTGGGTAGAAGACTGGTGTACGGAGATAGTGCCAGTTTTTGAAAAAGCCCTCTACCCTATGGAGCATTTCTGGTTTAATGATCATAAGCCGTGTGCCTGTGGCCCCTGCATTGTAGTCATGCATGTTTGGGCCTGATCTTATAGCTGTCAGCCTCGCTCCTATACTGAGGTCAAGCCCTTCAACTGGAAGATCTTTGGGGCACATTTTACCTACTATACTGCACCCACTTGGGTGCTAATGCAAAATTAAAGTAATGTTATGGATACAGGTGAAGTCATCTGCCCAAGGTGACAGTGAGCCAGTGACCAGAGCAGGGAACAGAACCAGGTGTCCTGTTTACTTCCTCTAGCCACTAATGTACACACCCTCCCAGTTTCCTCTTTTAGTGCTGTTCTTCCAAAGACTAGTAAATGGAAAGTTCAGATCAAAGGATTACATGGAAGTGAGAGGAGTGAAGTGCCCCTGCAGTTTTAAGTTCCAGGAAGGAGTACATGTAGTGGTTAGAGTTGGGGATTACAATATCCCCCACACACTGCTGCTAACCTGCTGCATTACCTTGGCCAAGTCACTTAACCCTGTTGCAAGTTATTTGTTAATCAGGCACCCTGCCATCCAGCTATATTAAAGGGTCAGGCCCAGAGCTGCTGTCTTTGATACTATTAGCTCAGAGATTGCACCTGTTGTCTGTAGATCTCAATAGATGGGGAGACTGAGGAAGTGCCCTATCCACTAGGTCATGCTGCCTCCCTTGAGGAGTCAATACTTGCCTACTTCATGGAGGTGTTGCAAGGCTAGTAATCTTCAAACTAGATGTTGGATGCTCACATTGAAGGTGAGAAATAAGCACCATGTAGGATGGTTTAAGAAGGTGCAGAAATTGCTCCTTCTCAGCTGCTCAATACTCACTGTCCAAAACCACACTGGAGTGCTCCTTCCCCCCAAATCCAGGGGGATGTGTACTGGTCATTCCGATCAAGTGCTCCAGAAGAAAGAGGTCAAGAAGTTGTTTGCTGGCACATGCTGTAATCTGCGAAAGAGAAGCCTTAATTACTTTTCCAAAGGAACAGTTTGGTGCCAGCTGTTCGTGACCTTTCTTGCTGCTTCTGGAGACAACTGCCCATGCTGCCTGCTGTGCTCACATGCATGTGAACAGAAAAGGTCACAGAGCATTGACTTGACCTCAAAGGGCTGCCTGGAGCTTGTTTGAAATTGCTTGTGAAAGCATCAGGCTCCCTGGATTATCTAACACCCTTTGAGTTCAGCCACTGAGCCTGGTGGCAAGCAGGCAACACCATCCTAATGCCATGCATGCCGTGGTCCCAACTCGGGGGCTGATCCCTGAGGGAAGCTGTAGCAGCCTTGGGGCCACTTCTACGGACAAACTTCCAATAAAACTTCCTCCCCCACCCCCATCAAAATGTTCCAGGGAGACTGATTTGAGGCCCTTGCATCAGAAACCTTGTTTCCTCCTTGGTAGTGAGACTGGAAACCGAGACCCCAGGCTTGTGGCACCTTGGCCAGCCTGCCCAGTTGGCTGATGGGGAGTCCTGGGAGTCAGCTTGCCATCTGGACTGCTTTGGAGTCAGGACCTCAGCTTCCAGGGCAGCCTGCTTGGTAAATTGTTGCCCTGGCTCCAGGGTTCCATTCTTTTCATGGAGGATGTTCAAATTTGGGGGAGGGGTGTTCTGAAATTGGAACCCCCCCAATGATCAAAATTAACTCCAGGAAACAGAATTACCTCTCCTCCCAGCTGAGTGTAGCCCCTAGAAGCTGACAGCCCCCTGCCCCTACCAGCTGGGCCCTGGAGAAGGCTTGGCAAAAGGATCCATTACAGCTGCTCTGCCACCCAGGGGAGGGGGCAGGCTGCCCCACAGTAGGGGCATTTTCCACCAGCAGGTTAAACCATTGGATGTGTCACTCTCCTGAGGAGCTGTCCCATGCTGTCCAGTTTGCTAGAAATGTGAGCAGCCCTGGTGTAATTCTGAGTCCCTAGCTCAGACATGGCCAATACAGCTCATCAGCCAGGGCCCAATCAGCTAAATCTGAGCCAGCTGTGGAAGGGCAGGACAGAGAGCATATCAGCCCAGCAGCAGGGGCTGAGTCTCATTTACTTACTGAATGCAGAGGGGGCAGTAATGGTTGCACCCTTGGAAACCCAAAGCAGAACTTGGAGGAGAGAGCAGAGTAAGGGAGTTCAATACAGATGAGCTCTCCAGTGCAGGCTAAAACAGGAAGTTATGGGCTTCTTCTGGAAGTGAGCAGGGGAGGTCTGCTGGCCCTGATACAGGGAGAGACCATGACAGCTCCTTCTGGCCTTTAACATCTACGACTCGACCACCAGAGCCAATGTTTGTATGGTCCCTGAAGTGAAACAGCTGAGTCTGGTTCTGTTTTATCGTCACTAAAGGGAACTGGAGCATACAGATTTGTTCAACTATCGAAAATCTCTTCTCCAAAAGGCAAGCTGAGCAGGGAGCACCAAAGGTAAGCTGCCTCCCAAGCAATGAACTGAGGATCACTTTAACCCTTAAATATCAAGCCCATTCCCAGGTGGCTCACCCTCTGAATCCTGGTGCATTTGAGGGCTTAGAAGTTGTGCTGTAGAAGAGGGCTCTAGTCTGGGAGCAGAGATGGTTCTGGCCTGGAGGAGACAGGGCAGTTCAGGGGAGTTCACTGGAGGAAGTCTCATGCTCTTCCTCTCGTGCTGCAGAGGACCCAATTCCCAGCTCTGCTATGGACTGGGCCACATCCTCTCTCCAGGCCTCAGTTCACCATCTGTAGAATGGGGGTAGCAGCCTGTCCTGTCTCCACCCTTTTTCTGGTCTATTTAAACCACAATAGCTTCAAGGCAGGGACTGTTTGTACACTGCTGAGTACAGCAGGCCCAGAATCTCAGCTGGGGCCTCTAAGCAATGAACATCTACATGGAAATAGCACCTCAGGGAGGCAGGTTGGGGCCAGCAGAGGTGGTGTGGGAAGGGAACTGGCCATGAGAAGGGACATTAGGCCAATAAGCAGGTCAAGCTGCTGCCTAGCACACAGCTATGGTCAGGCTAGAACCAGGATGCCTGCACCTGCTGTTCTAAGGGCTAATTCAGTCAAGAGACTGCTTCTGTGTGCAGGGGGAGTTTCTGCACTGTCTTAAAGCTGCAATTCCAAATATTAGTCATTCAAACTAATAATTCCCTGTAATCTCTTGAGAGCAACGGGATGTGTTTGTTCCACTCTGCTTGCTGTGTGGAGTGAGCCCATCTCCTCACTACTTAGAAATGTGGCTCACTTACATGGCCCATCATTCAGCCCCTGCTCTGTCCTTCAAGCTCTAATTACCTGGGAAGGGCCATTCCTAGTAAGTATAATGCAGACAGCCATCTGCATGCACTTCCATATCAGACAGGGCTGTGGAAGCTTCCTCCTTCACCCTGTGTAATCTCACCAAACAAGCTTCCTGTATGCTGTAAGGTGTCTATTTAGATAGACACTATCCAGGACAATATGCACTAGGGCTCCTGCCATAGGACAGTGTAATCTATACCTCGCTTCCTCTGACTCAGCAGATCAAATCCTGTTTCTACCTTAGTGCCTAGCCAAAGAGCTTTTCACATTGTGCCTTTCCACCTCCTTGCTAGCGAGGTGGTTTTTATTGCTAAGGGTGGCATCTGGGTTCTATGTAACTGGCAGTAAAGTTACTTTCTGCTGATCTCTGCCCCCACAGGAAGTGAAGGAGTCAATAGGAAACCACTTGCTGCCCACTATTGCTTTGCTGAGGAAGCCTGTGTCTTCTTACTAATCACATTTATTCAGAGTAGTGCATCGGGACCAGCTAAGCTCCAAGCCCCAGTGTGCTAGGCACTGTATGAACGCAGTAGTGGATGGTCCCTGTGCCAGACAGCTTCCAATCTAAACAGATGAGCAACACTGGGCAGGGGAAAGGGGGAATAACACAGCCAGTGACCCAAGCAACTTAGTGCAGATGTCATGTTAGTGCCACAATGTCAGGGGGCAAGGATGGGTTTAGTTCAGAGGTGATGTGAGGAGGAAAAGTGGGAAGGCAGAGGAGATGCTGTGCAGAATGGGGGAACAGGAGGGTTGAGTTGCCCATGATAAACAAGCAAGTGATGTCCAAAGGATTGTATCAGCAAGTTCTGGATCTGTAACATCTTGGCTATTAGATATACACAGACCCTGGCTCATGTTCTTCCCGTGGAAGTCAGTGTAGTTTTACCAGGGGTGTTTTTGGTCCAGGGGGCTTTTGATTGGCATCTAGCAAGTCAAACAGGTTTGTGGGAGGAGTGAGAAGAGACTTGCACTGGGCAGCCAGATGAATAAATGGCTCAATGGTGTTAACTGAAATTTTACTTCCTGTCCTCTTCCCTTTGAGACAAGCCCTGTTACTTATCCACTGTTGGGTAACGAGGCATTGAGGTTGTAATTTAAAATGCAACATGACAGGATGATGCATGATCTCAGTTTCATGAGATAAACATGATCTCATGACTTAAGACAAACAGGGCCACAAGTCAGGAGGTCTCAGTTCTATTCCTCGCCCTGCCATTGCCTCCCTGTGTGGCCCTAGGGCAAATCACAATTGTGCCTCAGTTTCTCCAATTGTCTCTTGTCCACTGAAGTTGCAAGCTCTTCAGGGTGCTCCCTTGCTAAGTGTCTGAATCTTGGTTAGGCATTTGGGGGACTTGTGGGAAAAATCAGGCCACTTATTTGGGAGCTTAACTTCAGGCCCTGGGTTTGAAAATGTTGGGGTGTGAGCATGTTTTCTCTATTTTATCTAACAAAACCTATGTTCAAGAGTTAGTTATTCCAATACCTTAATGAAACCAGACTGGGATGATGCCTCTTAATCAGGGTCTGGTACTCTTAGTTTCAGGTTTATGCCTTCTCTTGATCAAGTTAAGATGAGCATTTAAAAATCTTCCTAATGATTAGTTCTGGATGTACTGTACACTCAACTTGGCTTTTCAATTGTGCCAGATGGTGACTAGCTGTCAGGACTGATGGCCCATGCAGGTTTCTCACCCGGACACTAGAATTAATTTCTTACATGGAATAATCCATGCTGCCACATGCTTCAACAGTACCTGGCTTTGCTGCAGCTTTATCCTCTTTGCATCGTAGTCACTGAGGACTGATTGAGCTAAGGCTTTAGCATCCTCCTTGATGACGTGTGAAATGACCTCTTGGAGAATAGCCTCGTATTCCATCTCTTGGAGAGCCTCTCGGAGCTGAGCCAAAGAAAACATTCTATTTACATCTGAAGTAATTAGACAGGATGTGCTTGGTAGGCTATGATCACTATGGGACAGAATAGCCAGCCCAGCTGGTTACTGACCAGAAGTCATTGATGGCTGGTCAGTGACCTTGGTGACCCAAGCCATTGGTTCCAAGTCCAGCTAGGAATAGCCAGAAGTCTGTGGCATGACCTGACAGGCTCATGCAAGAGGTTAAGGACCAAATAGTCCCTCTGCATTAGAGGTGTTCCTGCCAGGAGAGGACTGACACATTAGTGAGGAACTTTGCCTTGCCACTGGCAGTTACAGCTGTTTAGATACCTGGAAGGCTTTATGCTCCAGGGCTGTCAGTCCAGCATCCTCCACAAGCTGGAAAAATCAAACCTGGTGTTTGTGCACATGCCTCTATATAGATGAAGCCATGCATTTTACTCACAATGCTAGGCAAGACCATCTGAACCACCTCCGCTACTAGTCCATCCATGCTGTCAGAAATAGCAGCCCTGGTTAAGTAGTCATCAACGAAATCCTTCATGGCACCTCTGAAGGCGTCAGCCGACAAATCTCGAAGAACTTCCACAAAGAGCTCGTCCAGTAATGAGTCAGGAAGATGCTTCAGAGTGGACATGGACTCCCTTAAATGCCTGGTATGAGTGAAAACAACAAAAGTTTTCTGAACATGCTGAGCCAACAGGTCATTGTTCAAAGCCGTCTTTGTATTCTCTTCAAACTGCTGCCACAGGCAGGCATGCCTAGGGGACCGAGTGCCACAGTCTTTGGGTTCTGTTCCTGGCTTGTGCCCATAATGCCTGAGACTCCCCCATCCCTTGGGTAATTCTGTCTCCTTATTCTCCATCTTTGTCCTCTCTGCTTAGACTTGGTAATGAGGGTGTCAGTGCACACCGCTGGGGGATCTTGTGAAATGGCCACTGCCCACTAGATACTGGACTGAGACCTACCCAACTCATTTCATACCAAAGCCACTGAATAGTCAGATGGTAACTTTCTGTCCCTGCTGAGCTAGATTAGAGCCAGTGACAGTCATGGAAGTCAGTAGGCCCAGAGCTGCCTTCCTCATTGCTGTGTTTCTACATGCCCTGATCCTGGAAGGGAACAAATATTGCCTCCAAAATACAAGGGCTGCAGTGGAAACAGAATTCATGGAGGGATGCTGGGTTTCTGTGCACCTTGCAGCAGTGCCCATTTGCACATCCTCTTTGCTCCAGCCTTTGAAACCAGTGGGTAAGAGTTTTATGCTATCATGTACTATCTGTTCCACATGGACAAAGAGGAAGTCAGCAAGGAGAGGGGAAATGACGACGTAGGTGATTCAATAGCCTAACTTAATACTCAGCTCTTATCCATAGATCTCAAGTGGATTACAAAGGAGTCCCTATTTTTTAGGATGGGGAAACTGGCACAGAGAAGTAGTGACATGCCCATGGTTCCCAAGCACAATGGCAGAAAGGAAAAGAACCCAGGTCTCCTGAGTCCTAGACTGCACCTTACCCTTTGGCAGACACTATAGTTTTACCCAACAAAAAACTCTAGAAACAGTCAGTTTACTGGCCAAAGGAAACAGCCTTTCCTGCAATCCAGACTGTTCAGATGGCAAACTGTTCTTGAAAATTACAGGATCAATGATCGTTTGGCCTGAATAGCCACTCATTAATTCTCAAAGCAAACAAGGAACAATTTTCATTACTCACTGGGATTTTTCTCCCTTTGATTTCCCATTGCTGGACTTCAGTGGCTGCTGCCTCTGATCCTATCAAACAGAACAGCCAGATAGGTCAGGTGCATTTCTGCATGCACAGAAGACCCCCCAGACACAGGAAATGTTTAAAGACCCTTCCTTTTGATGAAAAGCTGTGATCTAATGAACAGAGTTAGTCATTAGAGAGCCCCTTGTTTGCTATAATCCCAGTCACTGAAATAGCTGTTGTGGAATCCACAATGGACCTGAGAAATCAGCCACCTACAGCCAGTGCTGGGTTGACAATCACACCAGTAGCTTCATGGAGCCGGGCCCCAGCCTGCTGCTTCCACTGCACCCCAAGACCCTGCTGGCTCCCCTCTGCCCATCACTTGCTCTTCAGGCCAAGGGCTCCTCTCCACCCCCTGGCCCCACCCCCATGCTCATCTGCTCCCCAGCTGGAAACAGCCCCTCTGGCTCCAGGCGGTCGGCTTCCCACCACCTGTGGGACCCTGCCTGTCTCCCCAGAGCTGAGCTGCCCGCTGCAAGTGTCTTGAGAGTCCGGCTGGGACAGGCCCTGGCCTGGCTGATGGCACCACTCCTGAGGGGCTGGAGTGTTTCCCGGCCCTGGGACCAGATCTGGCTACGTTGCTGGCTCAGCCTGGCAGGCAGTCACCTCCCAGCAGGGCTAGTGAGTGCAGTTGGGAGGCAGGGGGTAGGGAGTGGGTCTCTGGGGTGGGGTAGCAGGGAAGGTCTGTGTGTGTTGAGGCACTAGGGAGTGGGGGTGCTGGGCAGCTGAAGTAGGGCTGTGGGCAGGGATGTGCTGGGCAAGGGTGGTGTTGTGCATTTCTGGGAGAGTTGGGAAGGTACTGAGCATAGTGGGTCCAGGGGGCTCTGACCATAGGGAATTGGGGGGTTCTGGTGTTGGGCAGGGGGGCTGTGTGGCACAGTATGTGCTTGCCCCTGAGGGGAAGGGGCGTACTGGCAGCACAGGGACAGGCGAGTCACTGTGCATCTCTACTGCTGGTTTGTAAATAGTGCCCTTGCACTGGGCTGGGCAGAGCGAGGCCACCCCTGCCATGCCCCTGACTGATGCACACCTCCCCCACACCATGCTCCATTGCCTCCATGGGGACCCACAAATGTTTGGTGCCTGGCCCACAAAAGGTTAATTCAGCCCTGCCTACAGCCAGCCACAATGCAAAAAAATCATAACCAGACCCACATGGCAAATCTGACGTCTTATGACAAGTTTCTTCATTGCAAAAGCCCCACCTGGAAATTCAACCGTTAGATACAAGGAATGAGGAAGAGGCATAGACGTCGTGCACCTTGATAAACTCTGTGAAGGTCTCCAGGAGCACATCCGGCACGAGCTCCTCCAACAGAAGCTGGGAGAGGAAAGAGTCAACCAAGTTCCAGGCAAGCTGTGTGAGGTCCAAGGAATAGTGGCACTGGGCTACATGTTCCTAGAAGGCAGAGGAAAAAGGTTGCAGGAGAAACAAAGTACTCAGGATACTGACTATTTAACTGAACGAAAACCAAGACCCAGATCCACCTCTGCCAATACCCTAGGGGAGGAAATCTCCCTGGCTATTCCACATCTTCCCTGCACTTACATGTGGTGTTCCCCCAGGGAATGACCATTTGTTTACCCCCACCCCGTCCCTGCTAGGATCTGCAAAGTGTTAGGACCCTGAGCCTTCTCTGTTCCTGGACAATGCAGCCCCATTGCAGCCATGCTGTGTGTAGGCCTGAACTAGATGCTTGCTCAGCAACCCCCCCCCCCCTTCACTGAGGGAGGGGCTCAGACAGAGCAGAGTTTTGTCTGAGAGGCAGCTAGGTTCCTGTGGAAGCAGAAGGGAAAGGAGGTGTGAGCCTGCAGCCCCTTCCAGCCCCTCCTTGTGCATGGATCTCACATAATGGAGGGGTCCGTGCAGCATTCCCCCTCAAATCCTGCATCAGGTAGCAGGACTGCCCCAGAGAGCCATGGGAGTGAGTGGCAAGATGTCCTGGAAAGGGACCAGGTATCTAGCCATTTCCCTTACTAGAACTTCACCCTCCAATTTCCCCTCTGCTCTTTTCTAACTGGGCAGAGCAGCTTCTGAACTGAATGCCTGGGATCAGTATGGGGAGCTCCTGTACTGAAAGCCAATTACCTGGCCCAGTCTAGAGTGGAAAATGTAAATGGATGTATCCACTAGGGAGAGCTATTTTTCAATCTGCCTAGAGCATCTCATTCCAGACAGCAGCTCAGTCTTCAATATGCTATTTCCATTATAAACCTATTTTCAAGGTAACAGAGGCTTTTTAATTTACTCTAGGCTGACGCTCAAAATTGCAGGCTTGTCAGCTGATAGAACACAGATCACTTATCACAGCAAAGGATGTGCCAACAGTCCCAGCGGCTGTCAACAAAACCTGACATGTGAATTAGGATTGCTCCTCAACACCATGCTTAAAAACATGGTCACTTTCAAATGACAGCCAGGCCAGTGTCTCCTTTGCTGACTAATGCAGGTCTTGGCTGGCACTAGTATACAGTAGCCCCCCCAAAGGTTGCCATGAACACTTCACAATCCTGGATAAAGGGGGCTGGAAGCTCTTACAGTGTTACAAGTCCACAATCTGACAACTTCAAGGTTGTCTTTACACCAGGCATCATGGCCATGCAGATATTAGGGCAAGGAGTCTGATCTCTTCCAAAAAAGAGAGTCCCCCAGTTACTGAGCTAAGGAAAATGTTGGCTATTGGCAGTACAGGGCATATGACGGCTGAACAGTTCTGAGTGCATGGAGTAGAAGGTAGTAGTGTACACATGCTAGCTCATAATACGGTATATCATTGTTATGGGGTTGATGGAGAGATTATTGGGTGATGTCTGACCTATGCAGGAATCAAGCTAGATCAGTGATTGCTGAGCTTCCAATCTATAAGGTAACAGCAGGTCCTCATGCTAGTTAAGTAGCCACCAAATGGGATCAAAGTAGGTATAGTGACATTACTGGGGGTTAACTATACCAGCCATGGGACTCAAAATGCAAGTCTGTATTTAACGTGGTGGGGATAGACTGTTACGGTTTGATTTTCAAACCTGCTGTGCTCCCTCTAATTCTAACCAACACTTTTCTGATCCAGGTTTAATACCTAGCTGCTACGTAGCACTTTTTATACTTAAATCTCAAAGTGCTTTACAAAGCAGTAAAGCTCATCCCCATTTTACAGATAGGGAAAGAGCAGGCCTGTGGCAGAGCTGGGACTAGATGAGAAACACTATAATGGACCCTTAGCTCAAACAGCCTGGCCCTTTCCCCCCTTTAAGAATCCGAGGGGAAGGATTCATTCTAAGGTTTTGTTTAGGCTGCACACAACAAACTCAGTAAAAAAAGGCATAAAATAGTATTTAGAATGCTTCTAATTTTAAGAAAGTTTCTATTCAGCCTTGTTTCAGTTCACCTTCTGGTTTTGTTAAGCTAACCAGTTTTAATGGTGCAACTGGAGGGATGTGCAAAAAACCCAGCCTTAAATCACGGAGAGTAATCAAGCAGTTAGTGAACATGTGGGCCAGGGTGTGTAAATTCTGCAATTACATAGTAACCTTGGCGCACAAAGCTTTTCACCTGCATGTGTGTTTATGATTGTTTCCTAGAGCCAGAACAAAGTTATTAGCAAACAAGGGGCTCTTCTAACAAGGAGCTAAACCACTTGTGTAGCTACACTTGGGCAAACCTCTACTGTAGACATGCTGCACCAGTGCAAGGCATAACTTTTGCTAGTACAAGCAGGTGTCACTTTTGGAATCTGTGAAGAGCTTGGGCTGAAGCTGGTGGTGAAAGCAGGAAAAATACTAACACTGCCTTCCAAGCCAGATACTGGGAGGATTATTAAATTTAGGACCAGATTTTTTAAGGTCTTTAGACACAGATTATCCAAAATGGCTAGGCACCCGACTCTTACTAAAAAGATCAATGGGAGTTGTATGCTTTTGAAAACCTCACTAGGTTGCTTATCTTCATCTGTAGGCACCTAAATACAGTAACTTCACTTAAAGTCATCCCAGTTCAATTGTTATATTGCTGATCAATTAGGGAACATGCTTGTTTCAAGTTGTGCAATGCTCCCTTCTAACATAGCCGCCTGCTTTGTCCACTGCTTGCAGGAAGAGCAGCCCATTGCTGCTAGCTGGCAGGGCTTTGAACCAGGGTGGACCAGCAGCCCCCTATTAGCTCCCCTAAGTTCCCTGTGGGGCAGCTGCCCAACAGGTTAGCAACTGCAGCAGTCCCTGCCCACACTGCCATGTGCTGCTCCCTGAGACTCCTGCTTGCTGTGCAGGGGCGGGGCAAGAGATGAGGCTAATGTCAGTGTCCCCCTCCTTCCTGCCCCCTGCTTACCCCATCTTCCATAGATCAGGGGGACACAACAGGGTTCAGGACAGAGGGAGCTTGCTGTCAGGAACAGCTGTGGACTCAGCAAGCTGATCTAACAAGGCAGCGTACTTAAAGGGGAAATGCACATCTCAGACAGTGTGTCTGGGATGCTCTCCCTCCTCCCTCCATGCTTGCTGCCTTGTAGATTGAGAGTTAACCCTTGAGGGCTCAGCCAACTGCTAGTTCATTGTTTAGCAGCAAGACATTCCCTGGAAAATATCCCACCCTCTGATTCCTCTACTTCAACCAAGCCTCACAATCGCTGTGTTCCAATATTAAATTGTTTACGTTTTTTTAATGTATATAAGTCTTTGGCTGGTGAAAATTCCTTGGAACCTAACACCCCCATTTACATTAATTCTTATGGGGAAATTGGATTCACTTATCATTTTGCTCCAAGTCACTTTTTCAGGAACATAACATTAAGTGAGGAGTTACTGTACCTTTCAACATCTGGCCAGTAGTGCCTGTGTTTCAAGTCAATTTCACCTGGGCTAGGTTACTTTTGATTGAAACCACCGCCCACTCCACTCTTTCGGCAGGTGAGTGGAGAGTCTTTGTTATATCGATTTTAATGGCTCTTTAATAGAGATACTGGGGAGGCAGTCAGTGACTGACAGACAGGAAAGTGCTTTATTGTTCTGAAAGGTGCTCCCTTTTCCCCTCTCTACTGTGGGGCACCAGGGAAGAGACAATACAAAAAATATTGGCCCTATTGTGTTCAACTCCCTTTCCTTAAAATGGGCCATGATTGTTCCAAGCTCATGGCCCATTGAAGATGTGGGTGTATGACCTAGCAGGCCAATTCTGTAGCTGTTCAGCTCCTGTCTATTCCCCACCTTAAAGACACAGGCCTGACTGAAGAGATTCTCAGAGAGACTCTGAATAAGGAAGTGGACCAGACCACCTTCTGTTTAAAGGCATGTGCTCTTAATCAATTCCCCAGTACAGAGTATTACAGCTAGAGCACCACTTCTACCAACAAAACGGCAATTACCTACTGATGGCCTGAGCTATGAAGGCATCTGCCCCCATAGGGAGTGATAGGATCCTAAGCTGCTTGGTCTGAGAGATGGAACACATGAAGTAGAAAGATACAAAGTTAATCACAGTTCTTAGCCAGTTCCTCTTACCTCGTGGGGGCAGCTTGGGCCATGGTTGTCTTCACACTTCATGGTACCGATTCCCCAAATGTCTTCTTTCCTGTTGAGTATTTCAAAAGTGTCTGTAGTATATTCTCCGCCGTATTCTTCCCTCTGCGTAGCATGCTGGTGTCTGGGGCGGGGCACTGGAGGAAGGCAATAACACCTTTCCTCCTTACTGTCTAACCTAATGTAGCCTGATTGGGGTGTGTTAGTGGTGTTTTATCCACTTAATTTTATTTAAATTTTTATTTAATTAATAATAGTTATTGTATATTAATTAGTATATGTTTGGCTCACCAATTAGTTTGATCAGAAGATAAAGTTTGTCCTGAATCAGGCTTCAGAGTTTGTAAAAGGAACTTTGGGGTTATGACAGAAACTTACACTGAGACATATATAGTCATAAAGACCTTTTTATAAAAATCAATGAAGTGGTAAGCAAATGGTAAAACAGTTATGATTACAGAGTTACAAGTATCACAGTTCTGTAAGAGATACATCTATGGTAATACATTATAAGCTGCAAACATAGTTAATACTTACACTGTTTTAGTAACCTGGTGCTGGAAGATATGGGCCACACCTGTGGCCATTTCCATTCTCACACCTCTTGCAGAGGAAGCTAATGCAGAGCTGTTTGCTCTCTAATTTAACTCTAAGCTTTAGCTAAAAATAAAATATAGACCTACAGTTTGAAAAGAAATACAGCCTATTAATAGTTAATAGCCATCATAGATGGGTAGCATCAATATATAGTTGAAGGTGGAAGCAATGAAAAATAGACAGGGACAGATAGATGGGTCGATTGCCTGCCTAATGGTGAGCTGCCTCACCTTTTTATAGGGCATTAGTCAGATATCCTTCCTCCTATGCCCAAATGTCATTCTTCCCCACAGAAGTGTTAGGGTACACTTGTCCCATAGGTTAGTAGGTATGCATTTGTGGTGCACTTTAGATTTGTGGGCAAAAATCCCCTTTTTTCCACCCTTCACTGTTATTGGTTCAGTCAAAGGTCTCTAGACATCTACATAGGTATTTTGTCTATTACTCTTCTGACTAAGGGTCCCAAAATGTGCTAAAGTTGCCTTAGTCTCACATACAGGATGTTTGGCCTGTAGGTCTCTTGCATTGTAGCCAGACTTATTCTAATATAAGTTTATAAGCCTATTACATCAAATACTCAAAGTTATAAGAAAGATTTATACAGACCAGCAGCTTAATCCTTAGGGCTACACTAGTCTGGTTCTCCCCCAAGTAAGATCACAAGACCCTGTAGAAGACTGGAGCACTTTCAATACCCCAATGGGAGAGAGCCTGCACATCTGAACCTCATGCAGCTGTAACTGACTGTACAAGGGATGGTTTTCTCTATTCAACTGAACTTCCTGGGAGAGAGGGACAATAATCCTAGCTCATACTGCAGATTGGAGCAGGAATGGATTTTCAAAGGCATGAAACAGTAGGTGCCTAACTGCCCTTTATGCCGTGGGAATACACGTGGCTGTTATGGGCAGCTCTAGGAGTACTAACTTATTTTTTGTACTTTTAAAACATTTATCTTTGGGTCTGTGTGGCAGTGTAAGCACACCCCATTTCCTGGCAGGGTGGATAGCAGGTGTGTTGACACCACAGTTACAGTCTACCAGACTGTCTTGGGCATCACCATGATGAGGTCCAATGATCAGAGTCCCTACCACAGCCCTCAGATGCAGGGCAACATGGCCTAGCAGCTAGATCCAGGGGCCACCACCAGATGGGGTGGCAGCCAGGGTAGGGGGACCCAGTCCCAACCCAGTGCCCTAATAATGGCACAGTAGTCCACCACTAGGTCAGTAAAGAATCCAACCTCAACAAGCAACATTAGATGGGTGGGAAATACCACTCACTCCCCCTCCCCCAGGTTACTTCCTACCAGGCTCCTGAAGCTGCAGTCCACAGGGGTCTCTGGGCTCCTCAGCACAAGTAACTCCCTAGAACTCAAATAGCAACAGGTCTCCAGTCCAGGTCTCAGGCGCTCCAGCACTACAACCTTGACCCAGCATCCTGCCTCCTTGGTGGTCAGACCAGAGTGAGCTGAGCTGCTCTCCTTTTATACTAGCACAGCAGTTGGAGCATGCCCAGCACGGTCTGAGGGGCGGGGCTTCCTCTGCCTGTAGTGGGGGATTAACCCTTTCCTGCCTAGTGCAGGGTATGCACACCCCGTCACAGCCTATAACCTGCAAAGATCAAAATCCACCCAACAATCAGAGGCCAGGATGCAGTGAGATGGGACAGCAATATTTCAATTTCATAATCCAGACAGTACAAATAGCTGTTGAAATCAGAGCTATTATTAAAGATACAATCCCTCCATTATAGCAGCTGGTGCTTTAAATGCACCTAGCTTTAGGTAACTATTAGTATGGATACAGATGGGAAGACTTTGAGGAGGGGCTATGCTGTAATTCTCTAATCAAAAGCTCTACGGGAGGGCTGAGGTGAGTGGTACTAATGGATAACTGAGTATTGAGGAAAGTGTGTGGATGCTGTATTTTATGGGAATTGAACAGAAATGAGCTAACTGGAGAGTCTGGATGGTGGTCCACAAAAAGAGACTGGTGAGGAGATATCCCTCTTTTTGACTGATGTATAAAGGCAGTCTGATAGGCTTTTCTAAAAAAAATTTTTGTATGGTGTTTTCTAATCTGCTATACAGATCTCCTGTCCTGTAAGAATCTCTATATTGAGTAGAGAGCTCAGCTAACCCAGCTGAAGTGAAAGTGACTGGAAACAAACAGGTACTATGTGATAATGCCATCATAAGCACCAAGGAAGTGAAATCCAAGGAACAGAGAAATGAAGGGATTTTTGTAATAGGTACTGTACAGAAATGCTGCTTGAACAGTTGGGAGAAAAGGTCTCTAAATAGTCCCCCCTGGTTGCAGTTTGCTGCTGCTCCTCCAAGGAGATTGCCACCAAAATCAGACTTTATTTTTAAGTGAAAACAATGAAAAAAGGGGTTTTCTGAGGGCACAAGGGGAACTTTCAGGCCCTCCAGCTCTGTCATCAAGAAGCAAAAGAATCTCTTTTCTTGCAAGTCACTTTGGAAAAGGAGGTAAGAGGGAAAGAAGGGGGGGTGGAACTGATAAATCTATAACATTTTGCTTCAAGGGAAAGCCCCATTTCAGCTGATTGCCTCCTTGTTTTGGTCAAAACGTGAGATGGGAGTAGAAGTTAGATATAAAGAATAACATGTTAAACATGCAGCTGTAGTAGGGTGACCAGATGTCCCGATTTTAGAGGGACAGTCCCAATTTTTGGGTCTTTTTCTTATATAGGTTCCTATCACCCCCCAATCCCTGTCGGGATTTTTCACACTTGCTGTCTGGTCACCCTAAGCTGTAGCCTGGACAGCTGGACCGATGACAGCAATCTGGGCGTTGTTTCTTATTGTCATTCCCAGCTACTCAGAACGTACAATGGTTTAACGCTGGAGGAGTAAATGCACTAAATAGAACGGCACTCAGCAAGGGGCCGCAAGGCGTGAGTTACCGAACCTTCTGCCACTGTCCTTGCTGACGGGGTCTCAGAAAGCCTGGCTCGGCATCTGATAAGCTGAGTTACACTGCATTACAAGTACCCTGTAAAGACATGCCAGCTCCAACCTTGTCCAACTGATGCCCCATTTTGGCTGGGCACTGAAGACAGGTTCTAAAAACCTGTCCGTTAGTCTAAGGTAACACATCAGCTAGAAAAAAATTCATTGCTAAGCACGTGCTAAGCACCTATCTAGTGGTCATCACTAGGGTGTTTGCAGATGCGGGAAGTGGGGCAGTTATTCTGTATCATGTAATGTTCAAATGTTAGCGGGCATCCAATCTGGAAAAATTGTAAAAAGGACCATAACTTGAAGAGACAGTCTAATTTTCACCACAATCAGCAGAAATTTTCTAAATACAATTGATAATGCAACTATGTAATCAAAAAAGTGCTGTTCTGGAAAGTGTGGGAAATATTTAGCCACGGGTGATAAGTTTTGTGCATTTTTCCATCCTTGTTTGTCTTGGGTTAAAGCAGAAGTCTGTAGTCACAGGACAGTATAAGTTTGTTTGAACCATGAAATAAATCAAAATATCTGTCATTATTTGTAGAATGGACTGATTAGAGAAGTTTTTCTGTCTGCTATTTTATGTTTTATGAATATTGGCTAGTGTGCAATGATTCCTGCACTGGTAACTGATGTTAATACAACATACGCCAGGATGAAATATTTTCAGGATATGTTCCACTCTCCAGGCCAAGCCTGGACTTCTGCCATGTATAATAAAACAATTTATTGCAAAGGACAGTATGTGGGAGGTTGGTGGTTCCCATCCCACTTCTTCTTGCTAAGAAGAAAGTTGAGCACTTTGCTCTCAACTGAATGGCTGAAGGGCCTGGCTAGGAAGTAGGGGGATGTTGGGTCTCCCTCTGTCCTTTCTGTTGAATGTAGGACACGTTCAGTAACTATTACATGAGATTTGGGTGAGGTCCTTTCTGTGCCTCCCTTGGTAGTCCTGTGGGTTAGCTACTTACCTTTCAAACCAGTGAACTGCTGGTCCAAGCCCCATCTCTGTTGAGAAAGGGTGGCCCCTTGATCTCTTACTGCTCAAGCGTTCCACTTTAACTATATATTAACTAGGGCAAAGAGTACTCTCAAGTCCCTCTATGGTATGGGGGTTAGAGTGCTTCTCTGGATTGTGAGAGACCCTGGTTCAGATACCTTCTGTGTTGGTGGTGATAAGATGGCTAACCCAATCTCTTACGGCTCATGCGTTCCACTTTAACTATATATTAACCGGAGCCAGGTAAGCTCTTGTGTCCCTCTGCGGTATGGGGGTTAGGGTGCTCGCTTGGATTGTGAGTGGCCCTGGTTCAACTCCCCGCTCTGCAGGGCAGGAGGGCCTCTGATGGGTGAAAGGGGGGCCCTCCTGGCTGAGCAAGAGACCTGTCACAGGGCCTCTTGCTCTTCTAATTAATTGTAATTTTACTGCTCTTATAGATAGTCAAAAAATTAATTAAAAGAGCAAGACACACTCTGAGAGACCCTTTGCTCAATCAGAAGGGTCTCCTCTCAACTCAGCTAGAAGGGGCTCCTCTCACCCACCAGAGGCCCTCCTGCCCAGTAGAGCAGGGACTTGAACCCAGGTCACTCACAATCCAAGCAAGCACCCTAACCCCTGCACCACAGAGGGACACAAGAGCTTACCTGGCTCCGGTTAATATATAGTTAAAGTGGAACGCGTGAGCCGTAAGAGATTCGGTTAGCCATCTTATCACCACCAACACAGAAGGTAACCCAATCTCTTACGGCTCACGCGTTCCACTTTAACTATATATTAACCGGAGCCAGGTAAGCTCTTGTGTCCCTCTGTGGTGCAGGGGTTAGGGTGCTTGCTTGGATTGTGAGTGACCTGGGTTCAAGTCCCTGCTCTACTGGGCAGGAGGGCCTCTGGTGGGTGAGAGGAGCCCCTTCTAGCTGAGTTGAGAGGAGACCCTTCTGATTGAGCAAAGGGTCTCTCAGAGTGTGTCTTGCTCTTTTAATTAATTTTTTGACTATCTATAAGAGCAGTAAAATTACAATTAATTAGAAGAGCAAGAGGCCCTGTGACAGGTCTCTTGCTCAGCCAGGAGGGCCCCCCTTTCACCCATCAGAGGCCCTCCTGCCCTGCAGAGCGGGGAGTTGAACCAGGGTCACTCACAATCCAACCGAGCACCCTAACCCCCATACCGCAGAGGGACACAAGAGCTTACCTGGCTCCGGTTAATATATAGTTAAAGTGGGACGCTTGAGCGGTAAGAGATTGAGATGCCCAGCCCATCTCAGGGAAGGGATTTGAACCCGCACCGCTTTACTTCTGGAGTAAGCACCCAAACCGCCAGTCTATAGTGGGAATCACATAAACCTCAAGGCCCAATTCTCATGTCATATTTGCTGAATGTGCCCTGCCTTCAACAGAAAGGACCGAGGGAGACCCCACAGCCCACTAGCCAGGCACTTAAGCCATTGGGTTGAGAGAAAGGCAATCACCCTTCAAATCCCGTCTCAGCCAGCATAAAGGGGATTTGAACTGGCACCTACCATTTTCTAAACAAAGGCATCCAAACCACCAGACCACAGAAGGACTCACAGTGTAACAGTGGCCCAGTGACTGTTTAACTACCTATTGACATTGGCCCACCTTCAATAGGAAACACTGAGGGAGCCAGCCCATTGGGCTACCTCCTAGCCCAGCACTTAGAGCCTTGACCTGCTAGGTAAGAGACCAAGGTTCGAATCCCGTCTCGGGCAGCATAAAGGGGATTTGAACCCCAGCCTCCCACAGGCCAGTCACAACCCCAACCACTAGACCACACAGGGCTGCTTATTTGGGTTTTGGCCCAATGAGTATGTAATGAAAGAGCAGCAGCTTCAACAGACAAGAGCAAGGGAGCCCCAGGGGCAGAATACTGCCTAGCCCAGCACTTAGGCCGTTCACTTGCCAGGTAAGAGACCAAGGTTCGAATCCTGTCACAGGCGGCATAAAGGAGATTTGAATCCAAGCGTCCACCCCAGCCCACTACACCACACAGGGCTGGTTGCCAAACTCATAGCCCGATGAATATGTAGTGAGAGTGGAACAACTGCAGCAGACATAGCCCCAATGAGAACCCCTCTTAGCCCAGCAGCAGTATGCTCACCTTGGAAAGAGGAGATGGCTGTTCCGGTCCCTTCTCAGTGAGCTGAGGAGGGACTTAAACTTGCATCATCTACATGCTGGGTAAGTACCCAAACCACTGGACTACAGAGAGATTCAAGTCTCAGCACTGGCCAGTTACTACTGACTGGAAGTGGCACAGCCTCCACGTGCTCCAACAAGCAAGCCTCCTCAGGCTCTCCTTTCCTTCAGGACCACGCAAAGCTGAATTTGCGCCTGTTAAATGCGCGTAAGATGAGCCTCGCCCGTACTGCCTTTGGTTTGGGTTAAACCTGCCGCCTACTAATTCCAGCGAGTGACCCCCCCTGGTTCTTGCGTCGCGTGAAGGGGTGAATAACATGTCCTGAGTCACGTTCTGCACCCAAGGCATAATTGGCTAGACCTCTATCAGATCCAGCCTTAACTGTCTCTTTTCCCAGCTGAACCCGAAGCAGCCCCCGACCCCCATCCCAGGCGAGGCCCCTAACCACTAGGTTAAAAGTTACACGAGAGGCCTCTGCCTCCTTCCCCCTGGGCTGTTTTGCGGGGCGTTCGGCAGGTCCCTAACCAGCTCACACTGAGTGGGTTAGGCACCTAAGTGACCTGAGGGCTTCCGGGCCGTGGCCGGCAAGCAGAGGTTGGGAGGGGAAGACGCTGGGTCAATTTCCTTCTCCCCGCCTGACGAGCAGGGAGTTGAAGAGGGCCCTGCAGTCTCTCGAGCGCGAGCCCCGGCGCCGAAGGAAAGGAGAGCCTGAGGGGGCTTGCCGGTTGTAGCGCGTGGAGGCTGTGCCACTTTCCTTCAGTAGTAACTGGGCAGAATTGCTTCACGCACCCCTCTGTAGTCCAGTGGCTCGGGTACTTACCTGGCGTGTGGTTGACGCTAGTTCAACTCCTCCCCCAGCTTGCTGAGGAAGGACTTGAATGGCCTGTTCTGAAGCGAAGCGCCAGCTGCTGGACTCAGAGGTGTTCTCCTGGGGCGCTTGGGCCCCTTGATTCTTCTTTTTTTTCTGCTGAAGCTGGTCCATTTACTTGCATTACATAGTCACGGGGCTAGGTAGGCCCCCAACAGCCTGCTGTAGACGGGGGCTTGTGCTGCATGCCCAGCATGTGGGCGGTTGGGGTTCAAAACCCCTCCCTTCTTGCTGAGACGGGATGTGAACCTTGATCTCCTGCCTCTCCGCTGAATGGCCTGAGTGCCAGGCTAGGAGGCTTTCCCATGTGGGGACTCTCTCTGTCTTTTCTGTTGAAGGAGGGTCACTTTGGTGACATAGTCATTGGGCCACAGCCCCAGCTGGCTGGTTGGGTTAGCGCGGTGGTTGGAGCGTGTGCCCAGCGGCTGGGAGGTTGGCAGTTCCCATCCCCTTTCTTCTTGAAGAGAAGGGAGTTGAGCACTTAGCTCTCAACTGAACGGCCTGCCGGGCTGGGATGTGGGGGCCCCCTCTCTTTTCTGCTCAAGATGGGCCACTGGCAGTAAATAGTACATGAGAATTGGGCTCCAACCTCCTCGTGGCTCCCTCGGTAATCCTGTGGTTTGGCTCTTTGCCCCCAAACTGGTGAGTGGCTGGTTCAAGATCCCCTCCCCCTTTCTGTTTGTTGAGAAGGGATGGCCCCTTGAGCTCTTGCCTCGCAAGCGTTTCACTTTAACTATCTATTAATCGGGGCAAAAGAGGCTCTCAAGTCCCACTATGGTGCGGGGGTTAGGGTGCGCGCTTGCACTGGGGACTGACCCTGGTTCAGATCTCTTCAGAGTAGGTTGAGATGGGGTGGGCGTCTCAATCTCTTACCGCTCAAGCGTTTCACTTTAACTATATATTAACCGGAGCCAGGTAAGCTTTTGTGTCTCTCTGCGGTATGGGGGTTAGGGTGCTCGCTTGGATTGTGAGTGACCCTGGTTCAACTCCCCGCTCTGCAGGGCAGGAGGGCCTCTGATGGGTGAAAGGGGGGCCCTCCTGGCTGAGCAAGAGACCTGTCACAGGGCCTCTTGCTCTTTTAATTAATTGTAATTTTACTGCTCTTATAGATAGTCAAAAAATTAATTAAAAGAGCAAGACACACTCTGAGAGACCCTTTGCTCAATCAGAAGGGGCCCCTCTCAACTCAGCTAGAAGGGGTCTCCTCTCACCCACCACAGGCCCTCCTGAGCAGGGACTTGAACCCAGGTCACTCACAATCCAAGCAAGCACCCTAACCCCTGCACCACAGAGGGACACAAGAGCTTACCTGGCTCCGGTTAATATATAGTTAAAGTGAAACGCTTGAGCGGTAAGAGATTGAGACGCCCATCCCATCTCAACCACCACAGAAAAGATCTCAATCTGGGTCATCCACAATCCAAACAAGCAACCTAACCCCTGTCCCACAGAGGAACTTGAAGGTGTTTTTTGCCCAGATTAATATATAGTTATAGTGTATACTTGAGTTGCAAGAGATCAAGTGGCCAACCCTTCCCAACAAAGAGGAAAGCAAGGTTGAACTCGCTACTTACCAGTTGAGGGGTAAGGAGCGAAACCACAGGACTACTGAGGGAATCACAAAGAAAGAGTGGCCCAATTCTCATGTAATATTTACTGAAAGTGGCCCACCTTAAACAGAAAAGACAGAGGGAGCCATCAGCTTAGAATACCTCAGCACTTAGAACATTCACTTAACAGGTAAGAGGTCCAGGTTGAACTCCTTTGTCATGAAGAAGAAAGGCAATTTAAACCAGACTCACTAGAAATCTGGGCAAGTATCCAAAACCCTGGACTACAGAGGGGTTTCCGTGTTCTGTGTTGTCCAATTATTATTTGATGAAAGTGGAACAGCTTCAAAAATGTATGAAGGGAAACCGATGTCTGAATATCCCTTAGTTCAGTGATCGGGGCACTCACTTGATACAAGAAACAGCCCTATTCAAATCCCTTCTCGTGAGCTATAATGGAAGAATTGACCCCATGTCTACCACATCCCCTATACGTTATCTAACCACTGGGCTAATAGATATGCATGAGGCCTCTTCTCTGGACACACAAATCCTCTTCAAATCCCTTTTCCACACCAAGAAGGGAGAGGAAACTGAGGAAGGCTGTCCCATACCCTGGGTGAATATCCTGACCCTGGATCTGAATGTGATAATGGAGGTTGTTTGCTCCCCAACCTCCTTGTGTAGAGTTATGCGTGCAGTGTAGCTGTGTCAATCCCACCATATTAGAGAGACAGGGTAGGTAAGGTACCCTCTTTTACTGGACCCACTTCTGTTGGTGAGAGAAAGAGAGGCTTTTGAGCGACACACAGCTCTTCTGGTTTGAGAAAGGTCCCTTAGAATATGTGCTAACTATTAAACAATTTGTTCCATCTTGCATTTAGCTGTGACATTTGGGGTACCTTCCCCAATGAAAATATTTAAGGCTACATTGCTATATTATTCATTATTATTTGTTACCAGCTAGGAGCCCCGGTCATGGCCCGGGACCCCACTGTGTTAGCTGCTGAACAAACACAGAACAAAATGACAGCTCTTCCCCCCAAGAACTTATAGACTAACTTTAAGACAAGAAAGAACAGATGGGTATAGACAGAGCAGGGAGAACAAGGGGAAAAAAAGGGACAACATTAGTCAGCATGATGGGCGGTGGACTCCACCCACCAACAGCCTAATCACGATCAGTTTTACGTAGGCATGGTGGCAGAGATCTTTGCCAGATCTGCTTTATTTTTTTGTACGGTATATACTTGTTCATCAGCCAGTTTGTTTATAAGCCGACCCTCCAAGATGGAGAGGTAAAAATGGCAAAAACTGTAGGACCCCTTCATAAGCCGATTTTATATTTCAATATGTAATATAATATACGCAATGTATTGCTTACCTTGCTCTGAAGGTCTGAGGCATTTCTATGGCATAACCTTTAGGGATTTAAAAGTTAAATCACTTGAAACAGCAAAATATACTAAATAGATTTAAAGTGAGAATAGATGGATAGAAAAAGCTGAGGCACAGAGAGGTTAGGTGACTTGGCCAAGGTCACACAGTAAATCAGTAGCTGTAGTAGGAAGAGACTCCGTGTCTCCTGCTTTAACTATTAGACAACATTGTCTCCAGCTTGCAGTAGCTTGTGCTGCAGCAAAACCAGAAATATTCCAAACAGCATTGTGTTAAATTACAGCACAAAAGGAAGACAATACATAAGGAAAAAGCAAAAGAATAAGACTGAGGCTGTATGTCAAGACAATACGCACCGTTTGTCGATTTGTGTCTGAACATAACCTGGATCATTTGACTTATAGGAACGCCTCATAAAACGGTGCTCCTCATTTCACGTATATCTGATAACCATTTTCTTTGGCGTGTACAAACTTGAAGATCGAATGTCTGTGCCTCTTCCAGTTGGTACGCTGATTGTTTGCTGTAACTAAGGAGAGAGAGCTTGGGCTGTTGTTAAGAATGGAATTTCAAACACCTTTCCGGGAGCTGACCTGACTTTGAAATGTACAGTGTATTTTCAGTAGTCTACATTTTGTGTCATGCCCCTCACTGTCCTCATAAACAGACATGATCAAGATTAAAATCTACAGGCATTTTGGGTCTGATTCATCATCATCACCACTCCAGTTTTATGCCAGTGCAAGTCCTCTGAAACAACTTGGGTACTTAATCTTAGGTCCCTTAAATGCATATTTTGGAATCTAGCTAAAAAGTGGCCTGATTTTTCAGACGTGCTAAGCCTCCCAGGATCCAGGGACTTCAGTTACCTCAGCAACTTTGAAGGGAAGACCACATGTACTTAGTTGCATAACTGTAAGAGGAAGCATGGTCTGGTACAGTGGCTTTCAACCAGGGGTCCGGGGCCCCCTGGGGGGCCATGAGCAGATTTCAGGGGGTCCGCCAAGCGGGGCCAGCATTAGATTTGCTGGGGCCCAGGGCAGAAAGCTGAAATCCCACCGCATGGGTTGAAGCCTGGGGCCCTGAGCCCCGCCCAGGGCTGAAACCAAAAGCCTGATAAGGCACCTGCCCAACACTGGGCTTTAAGGGGTTAACAAAGCCCTAGAGAGTCTGCACAGGAGGCAGCCAATCAGAGAAGGGCTGAAGGGAGCAGCCAATCATGGCTAAGCAGCCCCATATAAAAAGGGAGCTGCAAGGCAGAGAAGGCCAGTTTGTTACTAGGAGCTCCTGGATGAAGGACTGTCTCTGGAGGATGGAGGGATTTACCAGCACCCTGGATGGAGCAGTATTTCTAGCAGGAACTGGGGGAGTGAGCAAAAATTCCTTGCTGGATGCTGGGGTTTGCAGACTGAGGCCTGAGGTAAGGGAAGTAGCTGAAGAGCTGACTGCAGATATTTAGAACAGGAATGATGGTGGTGAGGCACCACACTTGGAAGGTGCACTGGTGAACAGAGCTAATCCCCAGGACAGCTAGCAGGAGTTGCTACAGTGGTGACTGAACCCTGCAATTTAGATTTGTGAGGACTGTGTGATGTGGGGCTTGCAGGCATTTGCCCTGCTTGTTACTCACTAATGTTTGCCCTTACTCTTGTATACAGAAAAACATTTGTTGTGGCACAGGTGGGTTGTGGACCTTTCACAGCATAAGGTGGGAGGAGAGAGAGCTCAGGAAAAAGTTGAGAACCCCTGGTTTAGTAGACAGGGTGCTGGAGGAAAAGTCCAGGAGACACTGATTCTACTCCCAGCTCTCACAATCACCTGCTGTCAGGGTGGGCAAAGGTACTCCACCTGTCTGTGCCTGTGTTCCCCTGCTCTCTGTGTATTTAAAGCATAAGCTAGTCAAGGGAGAGACTCTCTCCCAATATGTATTAATTAGCACAGTGGGGCCCCAACTCTAATAGGGCCACTAGATGCAACTGTGTGTGGGGGGGAGACTAATAATGGAGTCAAAGGGTTAATTTTAGCACTCAAGTTAAAAAATTTTGGTTTGTTTCCACCATTTGCTCTATCTATTCCTTCTCTGCCCTTGACTACTTGAACTGTTCAGTTTGACTTTCCATTTCATGTATGGTAGCATACAGGTAGTGCATGTGTGGCTACACATCATGGTGAAATCAGGCTGTGTCCACACTTGTCACTGTGGTGTGTAACTACATCAGGCAGTAAAGGGCTCCAGTTCACTGCTGCCAGAGCCTTTCACCACTGCCAGACCCTGTAATTGTGGTGAGGACAAACTCTCCCAGCTGGGAGGCAGCAGGACACTACATGCTAAAACTAACAGTGTAGATATGGAAAGCACTGCATGGACACAGATCTAGGTAGGGTATATATTCTGGAGGTTCAGGAGTGTAGGGCACTAATCTACTCTCCTAAGCCATACTTCACCATCTTCACTGCTACTTATACCCATGCAAGTTGGACATGCAATGTCCATACTCTCCACACCACCATAAGTGTAGATTTATCTTTATACATATCCATGCTATTTTTACAGGGAATACAAAGTCCTATATCAACTTGCCTTGAAAAAGAAATTCAAGTCACTTAAAGGGGGGAGAACCCAAGCTAGAATTGACTTTATAATTCTGTATTACTCTACCATTTACAATTGTTAATATGGGGGTTACCAAAATACAAGTAATTTATTAGTAAATCCACAAACATCCTGGAGTCTGAGAACTTTGCCAGCAGAGAGGCCAGAATTAGGCTCCAAAATCTGGAAACAAAGACTCAAGCCTATATAGGTCCTTCATCATTATACATTTCCTATTCCTGCACCAATATTGCTTATGGTATCATGGTAAGGGATGACCACATGGTTGCTTTTTTTAACAGCATCAGAAACAATCTCTATTCTCTCTCAAATTACACTGTAATCCTTTTTTTCTCTTAAAACAAGGAAGTCATGTATAGCATACTTTTGAAGGACTCGAAAAAGTATCTAATTTTGCTTTATGGAATACAGTTGAACCCTGTTATCTCGACGGCCTAGGGGTTTGCCAAAAGCTGTCGAGATAACCAATGATCAAGATAAACCCCTATCCACCCCCCCACCCCCTCCCTGCCCCCTTACCGCACTGCCTGCACGTGGCTGGATCCGGCAAAGCGGAGCCGGGCTGACGGGCGGGCGGCGAAGCGGAGCCGGGCGGGCGGCAGGCGAAGCCGGGACCAGGTATGTGGGGCGGGGACGGGCAGGGACCAGGTATGCGGGACCGGGCGGGCGGGGACAGGCAGGGACCGGGTATACGGGGGCGGGCGGGTGGGGAAGCGGAGCCGGGCGGGCGGCGAAGCGGAGCCGGCGGGCGGGCGGCAGGCGAAGCCGGGACCAGGTATGTGGGGCGGGGACGGGCAGGGACCAGGTATGCGGGGCCGGGCGGGCGGGGACAGGCAGGGACCGGGTATGCGGGGGCGGGCGGCGAAGCGGAGCCGGGCAGACGGGCGGGCGGCGAAGCGGAGCCGGCGGGCGGCAGGCGAAGCCGGGACCAGGTATGTGGGGCGGGGACGGGCAGGGACCGGGTATGCGGGGCCGGGCGGGCGGCGAAGCGAAGCCGGGCGGAGGGGTGGGCGGCAAAGCGGGGACCGGCGGAGCCGGGCGGGCAGGCGGCAGGGAAAGCGGGGACCAGGTATGCGGCGACGGGCTGGCGGGGACGGGCAGGGACCAGGTATGCGGGGACGGGCTGGCGGGGACGGGCAGGGACCGGGTATGCGGGGCCGGGCGGGCGGGGACAGGCAGGGACCGGGTATGCGGGGGGGGCGGGCGGCGAAGCGAAGCCGGGCGGAGGGGCGGGCGGCAAAGCGGGGACCGGCGGAGCCGGGCGGGCAGGCGGCAGGCAAAGCGGGGACCAGGTATGCGGGGACGGGCTGGCGGGGACGGGCAGGGACCGGGTATGCGGGGCCGGGCGGGCGGGGACAGGCAGGGACCGGGTATGCGGGGGCGGGCGGGCGGCGAAGCGAAGCCGGGCGGAGGAGCGGGCGGCAAAGCGGGGACCGGCGGAGCCGGGCGGGCAGGCGGCAGGCAAAGCGGGGACCAGGTATGCGGGGACGGGCTGGCGGGGACGGGCAGGGACCGGGTATGCGGGGCCAGGCTGGCAGGGATGGGCAGGGAGCGGGTATGCAGGGCTGGGCGGGCGGGGACGGGCAGGGACCGGGTATGTGGGGGCGGGCGGGCGGCTGGGGACGCGGGGAGCCGGGCTCGAGATATTAGGGTTGGGCAAATCGACATAACAGATGAGAAGCCCATAAGATAAAGAGGGAGTTTGGAGGTTCAACTTGTAAAACCTCGAGTTAACAGGATTGGCAAGTTAACCGAGGTCGAGATAAATGGGTTCGACTGTATATATCTTTTTCTATTCTTATAGTAAATGTTTTGTCAATTCTAGAAAATCTAGCATTTAAACACTATGGAAGCAATTCTTGATACCTGTTAACTGATTTAAATTCAGATTTGCAAACAAGCACTCAAACATTTGTGTGTTGCTCATAAAACAAGCTACAAGAGTTTTACTCCTTACTAAGTGACACTGAGCATCAGCAATTTTGCATACCAGCTAACATTTCAAGGCCATTAACCTACTTGGAGAGAAACTACCAGTTGTTACCAGTCCTGTTTGATTAATGAGATCATTTTAATGGGCTTTTTTATTGTGGATGTTTGACTGGCAGGTGTTGGGTCATGTTGAGTTTACGCTGTATTTTCTTTGGGACAAGTCCAGCACCCATTGAAATCAATGGTAAAATTCCCATTAACTTTAATGATTCAAGATCAGGGCCTTTGTTAGTAATGCATCTTTATTTCCTATTGAGAGATGCCTAGCACATTTTCGTGCTTGAAAATAAGTCAAAAGGGTCATTTAGAAACCTACAGCTATTGGAAAGAAACAACCCCTGTAGGCAGGCAACTCCATTTTCTACTGCATGCATTTCCATGCCTTCCTTCTGGTGTCAGTTATGGGCATAACATGCTAGATCAGTGGGTCTCAAGCTTTTTTACTGGCAACACCTTTCCCAAAGCAAGCCTGAGTGAAACCCTGTAATTAAACACACTTTTTATATAATTAACACAAATGCTGGAGGCAAGTGGGGTGTGGGGTGGAGGTTGACAGCTTGTGACCCCCTGAGGGGTCCTGACCCCTAGTTTGAGAACCTCTGTGCTAGATGCATCACTGGTTTGATTTGCTACACTTCCTGTCCTCATACCAGCCTTGTTTATCAGATGTTTAACATGTTGCAAAATAACCTTCAGAGCCCACAAAACATTATGCCAGGTGAATAGTCATTAGAGAGACAATAACCAGAACCTCCAACTGAACACCCAGTAACCACCTTTAGGAAAGACTAAGGTGGTGAGCTGCCAAAAATGAAGATTCCGTATGTTGCACATTTATTGGGTTTATTGCACATTTAATGTTGGCCCAACATTTATTGGGTTTTTTAAGTGAAATATATCTAACCAGTTCTGTGTTTAGGAGTGTTCAACTAACCTTTCTGAAGGTCAGAATATTTCCCAGATGACCAGAAGGTGTTTTCTTCTTCCCTCCTCCAGTCCACACTTGTGTCTATCTTGGGTTTTTTCTACAGCACACAGTTCCATGGTAAGGTAAGTACTTCAGGTCCCCAGAATGGGTCTTGTTTAGTTTATTTTCAACAGACTGGCTTTTCTCCTTCTATGGCTTAGAAATACCAGTTATCAAATACTTCCAGACATACAGAGCTAATTAACTGATTCTGGCCCTAACGAGTAGTTAAATGCTAGACTACCCTACCAAGGGAGGTTGTGCAATGCCCACCAATGGAGGTTTTTAAGTAGAGGTTACACAAACATCTGTCAGGGATGGTCTAGGTTTACTTGGTTCTGGGTGCAAGTGGCTAGACTTGATGACGTCTGGTGACCCCCTCCAGTTCTGACCCTAACACTGCCTTACAATAGTAAATGTACCTCCTACTGTTATCTTGTTAGTGACCTCATTTGCCCCATGGCTGCAAGCCTGAGATGCAGTGCTGGGGGCCAGCTTACGAATCTAGTCCTTCCTCCCGGGGGCTGCCTGCTCTGCTAGCACCTTTTAAACTGCAGAAAGGTGCCAAGCTCCCTCCTCCCACCCCCGTAACGCATTTGAAAATTGCGCGCAGGCCACCTGCGCCGCGACCGTGCACGGGGTACCTGAGTAGCCGGGCACGGGGACCTGCAGAGCCCCCACGCGCTCATCACCCTCCTGGCCCCGCCCGCGGGGAGGAGCCGGCGCCCACCTATTGCGGGAGCCGCCTGGCCAGGCAGCCCCGGCCGCGCGCCGCCTGCGTCACGCCACTCGCCAGCTGGGCCGGGCTCTGACGCCTCATCAGGCTACCGCTAAGCCCCGCCTCCCTGGGGGAGCCGAGGCGGCCACGCCCCCATCTCAGCCTGCAGGGGTCTCGCGCCCGGGCCGTCTGCGGGGAGAGGCTCAGCCTGGGGCAGGTAGGAGACCGGGGGGTGCAGGACGGAAAGGGCGTGCAAGGGGGAGACCGGGGTAGCTTTTTAGCAAGGGAGATTAGGTGATGCAGGAGAGAGGGGAGGTGGGTGAAAGGGGAGGGAGCTGCAGGAGGTTGGGGACGACGATAAGGGGGTGCAAGGTGCTGTAGCACTAACCTCCCCCATTCCCAGTTCAGAGACCCCCCTAGCAGGGTGGGAGGTTGAGTTCCGGCTGTGGGCTATCACCCCTGCATGCACATCAGGGACCAAGGGGCAGAAACTGTCCTCTCCCCTTCCCTTTTTTAGGGATGTATTATCAGTGCTCTGTCTATGATCTCTGACTAGAACAGTTTTACCTTCCCTTTTTTCCTTTTCAAATTGCGTAGGGGGAGACGCTTGTAAATATCTTCTATTTTAAAGAGTCCAGCAAGAGGGGAAAATTGTTTTGTATGTCTGTCACTGGTTCTTTAAATCTGGTTGAGCTGATCACTCTCAAGAGTGACCTACCATCCATGAGACAGTGAACCCCCCCTTACACTGGTGAAAGTTGTTCACACCTGTAGTGCCTTTGTATTTAACACACTTTGTAAGAGTGAAGGATCATGAACTTCTCCCCCTCCCCCGTTAGTTTTGATCTGTGCTATGAAATGACTTGGTCTCAGTCCACTCTTGTTTACCATGGATTGCCTTTTTGCTCTGTTTGTTGTAGAACATCTAGCACAGAGGTCCTGGGCCACAAGCAGGGTTCCAAGGCAATGAAACATCACTAATAAATGCTTGTCTTCTATTAGAGAAGGTGGGTGAGGCATTACTGCTCCCACCTTGTCTCCTCTAATATTCTGGGATGGACACGGTTACAATTATTTTACATATTTCTTATGTAGCACTTCGAATCAGATTTAAAAAATGCAGCTCTCCAGTAGAGATCTTCAAAAATTGGGAGTTTTGTTTAAAAACAAATTTTGAAAATTCAGAGATTTAGGTTTAATTATAACAAATGGCCGCTACAGCAGAGAAGCCAGGGACTAGATGGGGCATGCCTACAGACCTTGCTTGAGATGTGGCCGCTTCAGGTCATGTTAAACTCCCATGGGGAGACACAGAAGAATCTCTTTTGGTAAGAGGAAATGTCATGGCCTGTATTTGGGGCTGGAACTTCAAAAGAAGCTTATGGGTGTTAAATAATTCATTTCAAAGATGCTTATCAGGGGAAGTTTATATGACACATTAACTGGAGGACTAGTACAAGTTGCAATCTTACATGAAAAATTGTTTGCATCATTTACTAATATGATGCACCTTATAGTTTAAAGCCATTTAATGGCCCATACTCCAGCACATTGCCAACACTTCTTTTTAAAGTGTGGTCTTGTATAGCAGTGGTTCTCAACCAGGGGCACTTACCCATGTCTTCCAGGGGGTACCTCCACTCATCTAAATATTTGCCTCCATTTTACAACAGGCTACATAAAAAGCACTAGCAAAGAGTACAAACTAAAATTTCATACTGAAATAGCTTTTCTCATTTTGTCTGTAAGTATGCTGTGACACTTGTATTGTCAGTAAGCAGTTGAAATGAGGTGAAACTTGAGGTATGCAAGACAAATCAGACTCCTGAAAGGATACAGCAATCTGGAAAGGTTGAGAACCACTGTTGTAGATTAACTGTAACAGGGGAGGACTAGGTAAAATGTTCAAAAGTGCCTAGGGCACAAATCCTCCAAGATATTTAGACTCCCGATTTCCACTCAAATCAGTCACAGTTAAGTGCCTAAATACCTTTGAGGATCTGGGTCTACAGGCTTATTTCTCCCTGAAAATCAGTGAGACTCAGGCTCCTAAGCCAGTTACTGCTTTTCAAAATGTTACCACTTCACTACTGGGGGAGGGGGAGGAATAGAAGTCATAGCTAGAACAAACCTAGGGCTTTAGTCTTCACTGAGGCACATAGGTGGGAAAAGCTTCATAGCTGTTACCCAACTATACCTGTTCTGTGACTGCAGCAGTCACACTGGTTTTTTCACATATATGGCATATGCTTAGTTTCAAGTATACATCTTGTATACAGGAAGACAATGTACAATTTATAGTCCAACATACTACCATTTGCAACAGTCAAGTGAAATTGTTTTTGATTATCCAAGTACATGCAGATTAAATCCAAATTCATGATAAATACATGTAACACCTAGAATTGTGGTGTTGCATGTCAATGGCATAAAACTGTTTATATTAGATGCATTAATGGGCTCTTTATGTTTCATAGGTATAACAATGGATCTAGTCCTGAACTATGTAGATTACAACTTTTTTACACCATACGTGTATCCAACCACATGGCCAGAGGATGAGCCCTTTCGTCAGATCATCAGTCTCCTTATTGTAACAAATCTTGGTGCACTTGTGCTTTATTTGCTGTTTGGAACTCTGAGCTACTACTTGGTTTTTGATCACTCTCTGAAGCAACACCCCCAGTTTCTAGAGGTGAGCAGAAGTTCAGTTTTTCCTAGTCTAACAACTTGCCAGTTATGTGGCAGATTGAACTTTACCTCTCAAATTTGTATTTGGTGCTGAGTTAAGGTTAGATACGCTTTCATAACACTTCAAATATTTGGCTAGGGCTCTAAATATTTGTGATAAATATTAAGAGGATCCACATGGAAGGTGACTTTTTTGTTTGGGGGGGCAGATTTGAGAAGAAAACTGCTTCTGTACTTTTTAAAGATGGTTAAGGAGCATTTTTAATTCTGCATATTAAGATTTCAAAGCTGTATTAAGTCAATTTGAAAGAGCAACATTTTGTTCAAACAACCTCTATTTCCCTGAGGTCTTCATAACTAAGACTCTACTGTAATTAACCTTCAATACCCCTGAGTTAGGTTTCCCAATTTGAAAACTCTGCCCCAGTTTAAGTGGCCCAAGACTAAATAGTAGGTGAATAAACCAGAATTAGAACTCAGGACTGGCAGCTTGCTAACCTTAGGCAGCAGGTGATTGGAGGAAATGAGCACATCAGATAAATCAAAAATACAAATAAAGCACCCTCCAATTTCAAGGCTACATTACATTATGCAAACATGAAACTTGACCTTAAGAACAAAAGCAATGGTGGGTGGAAAGCAGACTCATAATATAATATAACTTTATTTTGCCTCCATACAGTGGGCTGGACTAGTTGATCTGGTGAGGCCCTTCCAGCCCAGCATTTCTGAGGCCAACAGTAGTTCTGCCAAAAGTACACTGGGAAGGAGGCTTTGCATATTTAAATGTAGAGAGGAATAGAGCTATCAAGGGACAGAGTGCCACTTTTTTATGAGCAACCTTATGACTGCAAAGACAACTATCAGCAGGACTGTACTGGCAGTGGATAATGAATGTCTCTCTCTCTCCTGACAGAGCATGGCAGGGGAAACTTGATTCATGAGGCTTATTAGGAGGGTGGTGCTCTAGGTGTTGTCTACAAAAGAAGTGGTTTAATTGGTGCACTGATCTGGGGCAGAAGCAGGCATGAAGTTGGCAATGCCTCTGCTCTTCCTGTTCTGCAGAAAAGTCTCTCTGGTATTTTCATGAAGGTACATATTTTCTGTTGAAAAATTAAAACCTGTCTGCTTTTCTATTTAGAATCAGGTGCAGCTTGAGATAAAATATGCTCTCCAGTCACTTCCCTGGATCAGCATCCCCACAGTTGCACTCTTCTTTGCAGAGGTCAGAGGTTACAGCCGGCTTTATGACAACATTGAAGATTCTCCATATGGTATGGAAATTCATTACTTATACTGAGCCTAGCACAATGGAGTCTCAAGTCCATGACTAGGGCTCGTAGGCCCTACAATAATACTAATACTTAGCATCCTAGCTATATTTCAATTGACACACTTCATTCTTTCCTCTCAGCTTCACTCTGTATTCCAAGCTAAGGGGCAAGGAGGATTAATCTCCCACTAACTGCCCTTTCTCACCTCTTTTTCCTCCACACAACCTACTTCTTCCTCACCTTTTCTCTCTTCCCTTATGTGTCCTGCCCTATTTCTTGTGTACTCTTAGTAAGAGAACATGCCTTAGTGCTGAAAATGCTTTGTAAACTGACAGGCTGCCTAACTGGTTTAGTAAAAAGTCTCCATTAAGCTGTTACACCCCAGTGTCTTCCAAAGTGGAGCTGAATTGTTTTGTTCAAGCAATATCCAATGGGATGCTTTCTCTGTCAGAGCTGCTATAAAATTGTCCAAAAACCATCAATTCCCTCTTGGCAAGGAACTTAAACAAAACCAGGTATCTAGGGGCATGGCCACTTTGGATTTCAGGGCTCTCACTAGTGCTCTAAAAATAACTGATATTTGATGGATATTTCAGCTTGGGCTCTCAAGCCCTGCCTCTTCACCCCACTTGCCTTCCAGGCTGCAGAGCCATAGATTCATCCAGTACTGCACCATCACCTGGGCTTGGAGGCTTGTTCCCAGATGCAGTGTGCATGTGCCCTAGGAGGTTTATGCTTGTATTTTGGGAGACATGAGCTATTCACCTACCTCACTCCCTGTTGCACATGCTTGCAAACACAGTATTAAACTATGCAACAGATCACCATAAAGATTAACCTCAGAGCCCTTCAGCATGTAGCAAATGACACAGGGATGTCAAATGTTCTGAGGAAGTTATAGAAGCATATTTTTCTTGGTAGCTGTATGAGACACTGTTACTTCCCCCTGCATTTGCAACTGGCAAAATCAGATTTCCTCAGCCAGCTGAGAGCAAGGTGCTGGCTGGACAGGCACATGAGCTGGAGTCTTCTAGTCACAGAACAGATACAGCAGCAGTGCAAATTTCCCTTCCAATAGCAACCTGTCCATATACCTCAATCCCTCAGCCATCCCTAGGGATCGCAGGGAGAGTCTGACTCCATACCAATTCCTTCCTTGGTCTCACTGCTGAGAGCCAACAAAGGGGGGCTAATTACTAGCAAAGTAGGAACTAAAGCAAAACCACCTCCATTTTTTTTCAAGCAGCCATTGAATTGTCATATGGGTTCAGTAGTAGACTTGGGTGGATTTGAACTGCCAGCCTGGAGAAGAACAGGGCTTTGTACCATTACCAATCCCCAAGCCAGCCTATCCTTGACGCACCAATCCTGAGAGCAGCTCTGTGCAAGCAGCAGGGCCTCTGACCTTAGTGGGGTTTGCAGACACATTGAGCTCCAGGCAGATCTGAGGCCTTAATCTCAGATACAACTGAAAGCTGGGGAGAGGACTGTCCTGGGGGCACGTAACACTAGAGCCTCTTAAATGTCCTTATTCACCATGAGTGCAAACAATTTGAAGTCTGTGTGTATTATGACAGTGGGCAAGCTAGTTCCCCTCCTTGGTCCTCTCCTGCCTTTAAGTCAGGGTACCTCTGTACCACAAATGAAGGTGACTGTAGCAGAAGCCAACCTATCCAGGCTAGCTCTAATCTGAGTGGTGCTGCCACATCCTCACTACCACTCTTTTCTCCACATGGGCTTAGGTGCAGGCTAGCTGCTCCAGTGCAAGCCGGCCAGGAACCCTGAGTATGTACTCAAGTCGCTGGGGGCCATGACAACTGCATCTTCACTGCTGTTGTGTCCCATGCTAGGTAGATTACAGCTGGCATGGGTATGCCTAGCCACACTGCAATCACACCTCCACTTGCAGTGTAGACAGCTTCCCGTAGAGGGACTCTGATCCTGACCATTCCTGTGTAACTCCTTTGACTTCAGTGCAGTTACTCCTGACTGACACCACAGTAAATGAGGTCCTTGGTGTCTACCCCCTCTTCAAACCTCACCTGAAGAGCAGCTTGCCTTTTTTCCACATGCAGACCTAAGATAGCCACCACTGTTTCTGCCAGACTAAGCATGTGCTGGGTATACTTCCTCCCACTTGCATATCCAAGAGCTAAAATTGAAGGACCTGTCCCTATTTTTAGTGAAGCTGATGGCATAAACCATTAATGCTGTCAAAAAAGAGGCAACTCAGTTGTGCTCTCTAGTGGCTCATGGCATCTGTACTTCTTTAAATACATTCATTTACAAAAACCCTGCCTGAAATTAAATCCATAATGTTTAACTACTTTCTGAGTGCTGTACAAGTCTAAGGGCATAATCAAGAGTTACCTCCCACACGTACAACATGCTATACCGCTTTGATTTACCACCTTAAAGTGAGATTCCAGGTGGAGAGAACACTTGGGTGGATGCTGCTCCTCGTGCCTTTCTGCACAATTGGAAGCTTTCAAGACAGCCTGCAATTTACATTTGTCAGAGCTCACTTTTACAAAACTATTTTCATGCATTCCATTCCCCCCCACAGGAAGCAATTTGTTTTAAACAAACATTCCCCTCCAAAACTGCAACCCAAACAGTGCAGCACCAGGAATTGACCCTTTGTTATTACAGCAGTGCCTGGGAGCCCGTCATAGACCACCACCATGCTGGGTGCCATACAAATGCATAACAGATGGCCCCTGTCCCAAAAAGCTTATAACCTAAATATGAGACGGGGGAGCAGTATGCAGACTACACAGGAAAGCCCATGAAAGTTTATGCTCAAATTTGTTAGGTGCCACAAGTACTCCTGTTTTTTGTTTTCTATGAGACTTCTGTTTCATTGGCCAGGTGACCAATACAAAATGTAAACAACCAACCAAGTAAATAGTTGTAGGTTTTTCAGTTTGAAGGGGTTAGTGGTAATAAGGGCATTTGTTTATCTTGAAATCAAACAGCTTGAGTCCTAGTTTACAGATAACTTCAGTATCTCTGGCTGCATTTATCTAGTCTGCACTTTTTCCAAAGTGAAAACAAAAGTCTTGTGTTGCTTCCTGGCTTCACGTGTTTTGGAAAAAACACTTGTTTATATACACTAGTGTGTGAAAGTAACTTTAGTACTTCAAAGGACACTGTCAAGTAGATAATGTGGTGGGGTTTTTTAGGAGGATGGAGTTAAGATCAGCTCACTTCATTGATGAAAGACTGTACTGAAAGCTTCTCCATTAGGTTCTGTTCAGCATTTTAGAGCCTAAAAGCAATCAGAACTTTTCACTAGCAAGAATCACTACACTAATACAATGGAAATCCTGTTTGGCTGAGCTTCCTTTTTTATAACCTAAATGACTTAGCCTCAGGATATAGAAAGAAATACTGCAAAAAGATTTTTACATGTTCCTTGTGTCTTAGACTTATTTCTCTCCATCTTGACACCAGCCTAATTGTCTGTAATCTCTTAATCCTAAATGAAGTCTCATTTTTTCCTAGGATGGTTTGGTGTAATCCTTAGCATGCTCTCCTTCCTTTTCTTCACCGACATGTGCATTTACTGGATTCACAGGTTCCTCCATCATAAACTTGTGTACAAGGTAGGAGTAGTGATATATAGATATAAAGTGTACTAGACTTCACAACAACTTTATATAACCACTCGTCCAGGATGTGATTGACCCTTTCCTAAAGGTGGGGCAGTTGCCAGGAAGGCGTGAGGAAAATTTTTCATTGTGTGGCTTGGTATAATTTTAATGGCAGTTTAGCAAGACTGCTTTAAAATGTAATGGGACTTTACAGGGTGTTTGTGGTTTTTCTTCTATAAATACTGAGATCTAAGAGGTGTAACACAGAACTTGCTGCCCGGAGGGAGGCAGGCCAAGTGGTTTTAACCCACCTTTGTGCCTGCCTGACCCTGGGCTCCTCTGGGAGTAGGATCCATGTGGGTGTGACTGGCATGGCGGCTTCCCCAGGCTACCCTCTCGTGGCAATGCTGCTTAGAATCTCTGTGCTGCAGCCCTGCTTTGAAGCGCCCTTCCCAGCGCTACTCTTTATGCTGATGTTGAAACACTCCGTCACAATGTCAAAGGTTTTAGGCCTCAATTCAAATAATTTGTGCATGTGAGTAATCCCATGGGGTCAACTGGGGCTGCTTTCATGCTTAAAGCCTTCTAGCCCAATGGTGGTAAAATGTAAGTGAGCATTTTAGGTTTCAGCTCATGGTCTGAGCTCAGGTGTAGGAATCAGGAGCTCTAGTGTTCAAACCCAGTTCAGAGAATTCTCCCTGTGGACTAGGATAGGCCGCATCCCTTTTCTGCCTCAGTTTCCCTGTTGGCAAAATGAGGATTTAAGCCACAGAGAACTGGTTAAAGGTCTTGTAAAAGACATTGTGGATACACCCCACTGAAGTGGAATCTTTCCACCGATAGTTGCTTTCAGATCAGGCCCTAAGAGCATAATATAGGAATATATTTTTATTTGATTCTAGCATAAGATAAAGGTTTGTTTCTTATGGCTCTGGTGCTGGTATCATTAGAATTTGCCACAGTGTTAATGGGTCAGGTTATCTAAAAATCTGTCAAATTCTATATGCAAAATGTACTTTTTAATCTGACACTATTATTTGCAGTACAATAGTGATTTAAATATAGCAAATTGAAGGGTGGCAAATAAGCCATTTGGACTTGCTTCCAGATGCTGCTTGTTGGGGAGGGCTTCTGTCTACACAGCAGCTGGACTCAGCTCCAGCTAGCACACTAAAAGTAGCAGTGTGTCTGCAGCAGCTCATGCGAGCTGCCCAATCCCCTGGGTACAGACTCAGGCAGCTAGCCCAAGCTGTCACCATGGCCACAGTGCTGTGTTTTTAGCACGCAAGCCTCAAGCAGAGCTTGCATGTGTCTGGCTACCATTGTACCCTGTGTCAGTTTACAGGTTGAGAGGGACAAGGAAGCAATTGAGCTACAGTAAAATGCAGTTATGCAGACATTTCCTAGTCATATGGTAGGCAATGTGGACCTAGGAGGTGCCAGACTGAAGCCCAATTTGTTTTGGCCTCATCAAAATGTAGGTGCTAACTCTGTTCTGTTCTTCTGTAGCGTCTGCACAAGCCCCATCACCGCTGGAAGGTTGCTACACCGTTTGCAAGTCACGCCTTCCACCCCGTGGATGGTTTCCTGCAGAGTATTCCCTATCACATCTATCCTTTCCTCTTTCCTTTGCACAAGGTGACCTACTTGGGTCTCTATGTTGCTGTCAATGTCTGGACAATCTCTATTCACGATGGCGATTACCGCGTGCCAGATTTCTTGAAACACATTATCAATGGCTCTGCCCATCACACTGATCATCACTTGTATTTTGATTACAACTATGGTCAGTATTTCACACTCTGGGATAAAATTGGCGGCTCCTACAAAAGCCCCTCGTCCTTTGAAGGGAAAGGGCCACATGATTATTTGAAAAAGCTAAAGAGCGGAGAATTGGCCAGTATTAAAAATGACCATGCAGATGAAGATGTGGTGAGTAGAGACAGCCTAAAGAATAAATAGGTTGTAAAAAGGCCCTGACTTTCCCTTCAACTTTTTTAAAAGGGAAAAACCTGCTTATAAAGAAAGCCCTTCCCCTATTAAATCATTCTTGGGATGAAAGCATTTTAGGTGCCTAGGGTGGTTATGATGGCATGATGTAGTTAAGGACTACAGTACAGTCCATAATGGGGACCATTTATGGTGAGAGTAAAAAGCATAAGACCTATGTAATGTCTAATGTTGATGCAACAATGAGAATTTTCTGCAGCACTGCATATAAATGTCAGTGCACTGAAATTGGGAGTATCTTTTCTAGCATAATGCATTAGAGCATAAGTTAGCATTTAAATTCTACCATAATGGCATTAACAAGACCTTTTTGCTATACTCCAAAAGCTTTCTCCTGACAGTACTATTCCAGATAGTAAGTTCTCTCTGCACAGTGATAACTTACTGGGAATTTTGCTGCATCCTCCAGGATGCTGTAGGTGGCAGTATACAGAAACTTCAGTATTGCTGCAATATTGGTTCAGTGTACTTAAAAGGAATGTTTGAATAAAGGAAGACACTTGAGGAAATATAAATGAATGCTTTGCATGTGGAATGTGACAGTACACTGTTCTGCATATACATACCTGTATCTTAATAAAAGATGGCATGCACATTTTCCAAAATAACTTATCCAGCAACTTTTAAAGGTTAGCTTAGCATTAAAATAGAAACTCTGAATCAAAACTAAGCTAAGCTAATGTTTTTCTGGTAGAAACTGTGTATTTTAAAATAGGAAGATAGACCAGACCTACTATTTTTAAATAAAACCTTACACTGTTCATGAAAGTAAACTAAATGTTGAAGTGTTTGAATGGACCTATTAATGCTATTGCATTGTTCTAGTTAACTAGACATACCTTTCTTTTTTCCAGCTGCCCAAATTTGTATTGCCTTATACATGGGCTTAGTGAATTTGGAAGCATGAGCTTCCATTTCCAATTTCTCATGGTTAAATAGAATGTCTTTCAACATAACAGCGTAAGGTTTTTGCATGTTTATATATTTTTTAGGACTGATAGATAGCATTGGCTACAAATAAAGTAAAAGTAATTGTAAAATACTGATGGCTTCCTGGAAGTATACCAGTCTAAGTTCCTACATTTTGTGCTGTCATTTTGCATGATTTGATTGGGAAAATTGAAGTATATAATATAGAATACAAACGGTAATTTCTCTAGCTTTAGCTTTATAGCATCAGGAATTCTGTTGAGAAAATTCTCAAAGTTTTTGTAGAATCTTTTGACAAATGTATTGATTGCTGTGGAAATCAGCTGGCAGGTAAAAATCCTACAGTAATACTGTACCTTTTTGAAGGAAGGAAAACTCTTGAATTGTGGCCACTGTTTTCAGAGAGGTTGGGAAATACTTACAGGTTGCAGTTAGCTTCCCTAAACTGTGAAGTGAATGTTACCAGTTGTCTTATTGGCTTTGTTTGCTGTTTTGATTTGATTGTTTTCCCCTCCCCTCTTAGCATTTGACAGTGTTACTTTTGAAGACTAAGCAAAAATATTTTTATCATGCAGACATGCACTGCACTACATATCACAGATTTGATTAGAAGTGGTGTATTAAATTCTGAAGACAGTGTAAGGAACAGTTCTATTTTGCAGGGGGTTGAAAACATTTTAAATGTTTGTTGATGGGTTTATCTTACCTAGGCTATGGAAACTAGTTTATACAAACTGCTTACAAAAAACTAAAGCTTGACTGCTTCTAAAAGTTTATCTAGCATTATAAAATTACCCAACAGCAGGAGCGAGATGAAGAGTGTGTGGGGAGTTCCCCCACTTCAGGCAGTAAGGATCCCCCTGGTATCATAGCAGTGTAATGTTTATCTTGCATGGCAGTAAGTTCCCTTATGCTTTACCTGTAGTGAAATAGTTTGAATGGGGAGAAGGTAGAACTGGCCTTTAAAGGCAGGAAAGCTGTGTAGTTGCCTTATAGGAAAAAAATTGGTAACTGTAGGAAAACTATGGAACTTGCAATCCTGGCTTCCCCCTTGCATGATAAAAAGACCTATAGAAGAGAACCTTAGCTGCTGTGACCTGCCCACTAAGCAGCCTCATCATCCCCCCCACCCCTCATTGGGGGTTCAGTTGAAAATGGAACAGAGCAACCACTGGGTAGAGGTTTCAGCCCTCACAGGCTCTCTCCACTTCCCCAGGCTATCTGCAGCAAGATGACCTGCCATGGTCTTGCATCCCTCCACTATCTGGGGGAGCTGTATACTGGATTCTGATTTATGCTGCTGATAGAAAAATAGCAGCGGCTGTGCCCTGGAGTTCTTATCCAGGCAGTTTCAGAGGGGCTTCAGAAGCCTGGTGCTTGCTCAGCAGGACTCTGGCTGGCCTGTTCAGGGGTGGGTTGCAGGCATGCCCCAAAGCGGTTGCTCCCATTGCTGTCACTCTACTTCTGAACACTTGGTTCCTGGGAGAATTGGGGAGCATGAGAGACTTGGCTTGTGGAATGCATTAAACACTGCTCCTGTGGAGCCTAATTCTACTCTTGTGCCCAACTCACTGTAATCCACCTAGGAGCTGACAGTGGGTGTTGTAAGATGGACAGATGGAGATCAGTAGGCAGAAGGGGGGCTTAGAAAGTGGGTTTTTTGAAAAGTAAACTCTAGGTCTGACCATGAACCTTCTCCTTGCCTTCCCACTGCCCCCTTACAGAGTAAGTTCACAGTTCCTACTGTGAAATGTTCTATCATGGGTGTTCAGAAAGCACTTCTAGAACACAGACAGAATAGCAAAGTTCCCACCCCCACCAGAAACCAAATGCCTTAAAGGGAGAACAAAAAATGCATCTAGGGCTTGGTTTTTCAGGGATGCTGACCAGCTGCAGCACCCACTGCCTTCCAGGGACTGACTTTCAGCTGCTCTGTTCATAAATTGGTTAGCCAAATACTAATGCACAGTGCCATTTGGTAGCAGCATTTAGAACCATTAATCCCTAGAATAAATGGATAATCAAAGTAGAGAAAAGGCAGCATTCCTTGAGAAGGCTTTTCAGACAGTGAGAGCTTGTTCACCAAATGCTAGGCACTGTTGGTTATTGTGCCATAACTAGTGTAGTCTCCATAAGTGAAATATGCCAAATACCTAAATAGCAGTGGGTGAGGCGGGGAGCAGGCCTGTAAGTTGAGATGGTAAGAGCAGCTCTGAGTGGATAGATGTGTTCCTCTCCATGCAATTTATGTTAACAGCAAGGAAAGGCGTTCCCAACCTTTTTGGGCAACACCACCCAATTCACTGGACTAAGATTTCATCTGACACCTTCCTTCCAAGATGTGCTGCAGGTGTCCAAGCTGCACAGGGAGTTGAAGCGCATGCGATTTGACTAAGGGAAAGACATCTGGAACTCTCAAGCCCTATAGTAAAGCAGAGGATACCAGCTGGTGGGAACCTCCTGACCAGTATCGCCCTGTTCTCAAGTTCAGTTTTGGCAAGGCAGGGTGTGAGTACAGGTTGGCTTCGAACTTTAGAAACTTCTGAACAAAGCGAACTCCTGCCTGCTGGTCCCTCCCAGTGGGCTAAGTAAAGTGAGATGCATGCACAGCAGTTTTCCAACAGACTGTCTCTGGTTCATATTATAAACAAGTAAAGCGGTTTGCGTAGACATTTACCCTTCTTGAAAACTGGAGCCATGGAGCAGAGAGGCAGAGGATCCATAGTATGTTGTGTAAATAACAAGAAGTCACCGTATGAAGATTGTATTGAAAGGAGTTGTTGCAGACCAGTGTGTGTTGGTCTTCAATGCTAATGTTTTCTGAGTCAGTAATAAAGTCTGCATTTTAAATGAACTAAATTGTGCAATGGTTTTGTTACTTGCTTTGCAAGATCTCTACAGCCAAATAACAATTGGGAGGAGAAACTGCCTCTGCAAGAAATGTTTGTGAACAGAGTAAGAAGCAAATGCCCATTTCTAGGTGATGCATCATTTTTGCTTCAGTTCTAGGACACTGACAGAGCTGAACAAGTACAGCCATTCTGCTTGTCAGAAATAAAAAGAATGGGTGCTTTCTTTAAGGTCCCCTTCCAGGTGCATATTAGAGCACCTCTGTTCAGTAGGTGGTAAGCTCAGATGCTGGCTGTGGGTACTCTTTGGTGAAGGACATTGAGTGGGTCAAGCACCATTGCACACCAGTGGTGCTCTAGTAATCAGACCTGAGAATAAAGGGATGTCTAGCTCCTCTGGCGGATACTAATAAGTAAAAGCAAGAACACACCCCAATGGATCAGTGGTGTCACGACAGTAAAGTCAGAAGGCATTACTGAGTCGTCAGTCTGCCTACAGATTACAACACAAGTATAGAAGATCAGGAATGCCAGCCATGCATTCTAGTGGCCTTTCACAAAGAGGTAAGACATTTAGTGCTTGAAAGAGAGGCTAGACTGATCCCTCTGGAGATTGCAGCTCTCTTTAGCCAAACATGAGGAACTGTGTAGGTAATGGCAACAGCAACCCACCCTACCAACATGCTTCCAGCCTGAGTGGCAGATAACATTTCAAGCGATGAGAGGATGGTCTCTTCATTGTCTTAGGGCTAGTCTACACTTACCTGCCAGTTTGATGTGGAGAGTTTGACTTTTCGGAGTTCGAACTATCACGTCTAATATAGACGCGATAGTTTGAACTCTGGAAGCACTCCGTTCGACTCCAGTACTCCACCACTGCAAACGGCAGTGGTGGAGTCGACCTTGGAACCGTGGACTTCAGTCTGGACGGGTGAGTACTTCAAACTAGAGTACTTCGAATTCAGCTACGCTATTCACGTAGCTGAATTTGCATACCCTAGTTCGACCCCCGTTCTTAGTGTAGACCAGGCCTTAGTCTCTAATTGCCCATTGTCAACTGGTCCATCAGAGGATTCAAACTCATTCCTCTATCCTACCACCAGTCAGAGTCCACCACTAAAATTTAAACACTTAGGGCCAGATTCTGTAATGTATGGAGGCACCTGAAGATGCACACATGCCTAATGGGATTTTCAAAAATGCCTATGCAGGCTAAGGAGCTTAAGTCCCATTGACATTGAAATCAATGGGAGTTAGGCACCAAACCTGCTTAGGGGCTTTTGAAAACCCTACTAGGCATCCATGTGCATCTTGAGGCACAGGAAAATCTGGCACGCCCCTGCCAAATTTTCAAAACACCCATCTCTCTGGGCTGCATGTACAAGTCCAGTAGTTAGCAGTATGCCAGTTTGCACCTGCAGCTCATTTCTGCCCTTTTTAAAAAAAAAATGTAATGGTTACTAAAATGGCAATAAACTAGTAATGCTGGCAGTGACACTCCAGTCTCATCAAGGCACGAATCAATCATGCAGAGACACTGAAGACCATCTCACATGAATTATTTACCAAGGACAAAAAAAAAGTGCTCTTGGTTATGATTTGAAACACACAAGGGATGAAAATATGGTGCCTCACATACAGGTTTTTTTCAGCTGTATCAGCCTGTTTCTCTAGCACCCCCTCACCTTCTGTGTGGATACTTTGCTCCACTGCTCAGGGTGTAATCTGAACACACAGTCCTGTCACAAAGAGGGGGCTAGTGATGGCCCTCACAGGGGCAGGAAGGCTGGGCATGTGAACCCACTTTAGTTTAGCAGCTACAATGATAGTCCTTTCCTTAAAGGCCCTTCACGACTCAGCCCCTCTGTCTGCCTTTTCTCATAGCTTAGCATATTGTCCTTTCTGCTGTACCAAGACTTTGTGCTGTGGCCAGTTTCTCCACTTCCTGCACAGGCATCTTTGTGCCAGATGGTCTTGTGCATGGATTCCCTTAAACTAATTTGCAAGACTGCTTCCCAGTCCTCCTCCACACCCTACCTACTGATGCCTGCAGAAATTACCTGCTGACCATGGCCAGTGATAATACAAATGAGTATCCCTGTTGACTCCTGTATAGCCATACTTATAAAGACAGAGCAAGTGATTTGTAACATGATAGTTGTGCGCACAACTAGTCTCTACAACCTCGTGTTCCTCTCTCTGGTATCGCTCCTCCTCCTCCCATTTATGTCTGATTAAAATAGCCTATCAGCTCTTTTCAGCAGGGGCCATCTTTTATTCTGCCTGCATAGGAACTAGCAGGATGGGCCTCCAAGAGTGATTGGATCCTCTGGACACCTTTATGCATAAGGAAGCTACCAGCATCCCACCTTATGCAAGGGCACAAGGCCACCCTCACAGGTGGGTGCGAGTGTAGCCAGCCATGGCACAGTAAATCATGAGATGTCTTGTTAACATCCCCCTGTTAGGACTTTTAATGTGACGGAGCTTTCCTGGCTACAGTGAAACAAGGGAGACGTACTGACTCCAGGTCTCAGACTGATTAACTCAACTCAGTTGACCTTTTGGCTCTGAATTAGAACAGTAGTGCAAGATGGGCCAGACTAGCCCTATTTTGGCTGAACACGTTTAATAGGAGAAGGATTATTATTTGCATGTTGTAGTGACTAAGATAAACTTCCTCATGTTAGGTGCTGTACCTATATATGAGGAGACTGCCAATGTCCTGAAAATCCTATAATCTACACACATAAGATTGACACAGGGTAGGCAAAAAGATGTATAATGATCCCCATTTTACAGATGGGAAACTGAGGCATAGAGCAACTAAGTGACTTAGCCAAGGTCACACTGGGAGTTTGTAGCAGAGCTGGGAATTGGACCCACCTCTCAAGTCCTAGGTGAGTGCTTTGAGCACAAGCCCTTCCTTCCTATTCTTTGTATGGCCATGAGCCAAACAGAGCCCTGCAGGGTCTACTCTTCTCAACACATATATACATAGCCTCCATTCATGTTAAAGTGAGAGCCATGTACAGGGTGCAGAAGAAGTCATAAATGATCTGGGAAAAGGAATAAACAGTGAGGTTGCAAAATTTGCAGATGATACAAAAACTACTCAAGATAGTTAAGTCCCAAGCAGACTGCGAAGAGCTACAAAAGGATCTCTCAAAACTGGGTGACCGGGCAACAAAATGGTAGATGAAATTCAGTGCTGATAAATGCAAAGTAATGCACATTGGAAAGCATAATCCCAACTATACATATAAAATGATGGGGGTCTAAATTAGCTGTTACCACTCAAGAAAGCGATCTTGGAGTCATTGTGGAGAGTTCTCTGAAACCATCCACTCAATGTGCAGGAGCAGTCAAAAAAGCGAACAGAATGTTGGGAATCATTAAGAAAGGGATAGATAATAAGACAGAAAATATCATATTGCCTCTATATAAATCCAGGGTGCATCCACATCTTGAATACTGCATGCAGATGTGGTCACCCCATCTCAAAAAAGATATATTGGACTTGGGAAAGGTTCAGAAAAGGGCAACAAAAATTATTAGGGGTATGGAACAGATTCCATATGAGGAGAGATTAATAAGATTGGGAATTTTCAGTTTGGGAAAGAGACGACTAAGGGGGAATATGATAGAAAATTGTAACTGGGGACAATAAATAAGGAAGTGTTATTTACTCCTTCTCATAACACAAAAACGAGGGGTCACCAAATGAAATTCATAGGCAGCAGGTTTAAAAGGAACAAAAGGAAGTATTTCTTCACACAGCGCACAGCCAACCTGTGGAACTCTCTGCCAGAGGATGTTGTGAAGGTCAAGACTATAACAGGGTTCAAAAAAGAACTAGATATATTCATGGAGGATACGTCCATCAATGGCTATTAGCCAGGATGGGCAGGGATAGTGTCCCTAGCCTGTTTGCCAGAAGCTGGGAATGAGTGACAGGGGATGGATCACTTGATGATTACCTGGTCTGTTCATTCCCTCTGGGGCACCTGGCATTGGCCACTGTCAGAGACAGGATATTGGGCTAGATGGACCTTTGGTCTGACCCAGTCTGGCCATTCTGATGTTCTAGGGTTGGACAAACAAAAAATTGAAACAAGGCTACCAAAAATTCACCAAAGCCGAAGGCCAACTCAGGGACCGAATTGCCAAAAAAATAGAAGATCCTGCTATGCAAACCCCTTCAGCACCTGCCTCAGAGCAATGACTGAAGCTCTGTAGCCTTCCGCCTCTACAGTGGCACCTCTCATCCAAGTCAAGGATAACTGATAACTGTGCATTAGCTAATTAGCAATCCATTAAGTCAGTGGTACTCGAACTTTTCCATAGCAGGACACTGCTCACCTTGGGATCTCCCTCCTCCTATCTAGCTGGCACTTCCCTCCCCACAAACGAGATTGGAATGGCAGTGTGGTTATGACACCCTGGCACCTGTTTGTGACACACACACATACACCAGGTTCGCACCCCTTGTGTTAAGTGATCTACCCAGTTCCTAGGGAAGCATTCATCCAAATCCCCGAACGACTCCCGTGGCCAGTGTCAGCACTGGCAGGCACCAAGGGATGAATGGGCCAGAGAGACTGAACTACCTCATGTCTAGAGATGAAGCACATCAGTGCGGTGAAAGCTGGCGCCACTGCTACTGTGCAGAATCAGTCTCTGGAGTAATCAACCGCTATTGTCTTGCTCCAGCCAAATTCACAGCCCTCTCTTCTCCCCTCCCTGCTCCCTAAACTCATCTACAGCACTTTGACACCATGGTGCTATATAAAGCCCTTAGAGAGTGCTGGTCTCTTTTCTGTCTCTTCTCATAAGGTCACTGCTGTCTGTAGCAAGAGCCTTCTCCTACTGTCTGAAGCTATCTCCCTGTATTTCTCTGGCTCACTGATTTCAGACCTTGTCTGAAAACATCTCTTCTCCCTTGCCTCTGCACCATTATTCCACTCTGCTATGGCTAATATTTCACACTATCATTTTGCTGTTTAATTCAGAGTGGGACAGGGGTTGCATGAACATTTGCCATACAAAATCCTGTTCTGTATTTTCTTGCATTGACTTGGCTTTTGCAATTTCTCTGGTTGGGTTTATTTAAACTGAGCAGCTACCAAGCAAGGACTGTAGATGGTGCCAGCCAGTTTACTTGTGCTCCGTTAGTAACCAAAGTCAACAGATGAACATGGCATATAGATTTGTGAGCAGCATGTCTCTATGTTGCACTGGATTCAAGGGGGAGCTCCCAAGTACAGACAGGCAGGTGGGAGCAACATAGAAGGCTGTTAAACCGCAAAAGAATAGCCTCCACACTTGGCTTCCAAACCTAACTGGGCCGCTGGAAAGACACATGTGCCCAAGAAAACTGCTCCTCTTCCTGCTTTTTCTTTCTCTGCCAAATGGAGACTAAGGGAGAATTCTTGCTCTGCCAAAGAATTGACAGCAAAAGAGAACAAATGCAAAAAACCAGGCAGAAAAGATGCTGGGGAGACAAGTACGTCTCTGCTGAAAGATTCAGGGGAGCAGGCAAATAGGATTATTTGCTCAGTGCACACACTGGTATTGTTTGCTCACTCTACTGTTGTGATCATGGATCAAAAGGCAGGTGACACTATTAATTTTAATATGGAGGGTGCACTGAAGTATTTGTGTAACCCAGGTCGGTACTTAAATTACATGGTGCTCACTGTTATTATTATTTGTATGACAGTGCCGAGAAGACCCACATGAAATTGTACAATAACTAGGAGACTACCAAACACATAGCAGGAGATGGTGCCTGTCCTTAAGAACTTATAGTCTAAATAAATAAGATAGACAAAAGGAGGGGATGCAGAAGCACAGAGAGCAAGGAAATGACTTGCCCAAGGTTACACAACAGCCCAGCGACAAAGCTGGGAACAAAAGCCAAACCACAACTCCCAGTTCAATGCTCTAACCACTGGGCCACACCTGCCTGGTTTCTTGTTAACTCATCCATCCGTCTCCTCGGCAGCCCGTTGAGCTGTCAGTCAGCACTTCCAGGCTCCCCTTCAACCACCTGGCAGGCTACTGAGAAACTAGGACCAGGCTCACTGCCATGGAGCTGGGAGCCCTGGAAAACCCAGCATCTGCGGAATGAAATTGACGTAGTTCCCACTGAATAGCAGTTATGAAACTGACCAGACGGTTGTTAACTTAACTACTAGGTGGAGCGTATTTTGTTTCCAAAACACAGTGTTATGGGATTATAGTTCTGTGAACATTTGTGAGTTTTTGGCTTTTCGTTTTCGATTTGGGACGAAAAATCTTTCCACAAACTCAAAAATCTTCTTGGAACTTAAATTCGGTTTCTCAGCCAGCTGTAATTAGACACGCTCAGACTCCACGGATTCTCAGATACCCACTTTGCATCTCTTCTTCATGGTCAAGCAGCTGAAACCTGACTAACTCCAAACCCAGAGGTGCTCGGAGGCAACCGTGTCACACTATAATCGTGGCCCCCAACAGAAGGCATGGACTACAAAAACAGTGGCCTACAACTGCACGTGGGATTAAGCTGATGGTTGTGCAGCGCTTTGAAGATTCATAGCACTATATACATGCTAAGTATTATGTTTCCCCTCATTCCACAGTGGCAGAATTCATTATCTCCCCACTGCCCCGCCCCAAAGACAAACATTAAAATTATAAAGTAGAAGGGATACGCTGAAACTAGGCCATATACCTTTAACTAGCAAAATGTGACAAAGGCCAATGCATCAATCACATTAATTTTTAAGATTATACTCTATATCCAGAGCTCCACAGGCTACAATTCCCTTCCTGTTTTATAATTAAACATACTTCTTTAAAGCACTGGATTTTGCTGTTGCCGAGGCTTATATGTCATGACTTTAGGGAATTACAAGTCATGGTTTTTTCTTCATCCTGTTATACCCCAGATCCTAGGCATTTGCTCTCTTCTCCAGAACACTGGTTTATTTTGCTGTGCTAATTCCTACATGCTCTCAGATCACGTCCTTTTCACAAGCTGCATATTAACTGGTGCTTAGAACAGACTGGAGGTTAGTTTAAAACACAATAATGGCTTTGGACTCAGCTTCAAACTCCCTTTATGTCTTACCTCTCGCCCACCCTGAGGAGCAGTATTTAAAATATTGCTATACTGTACAATAAAGGATGCCCTCTTTGCAATTCAAAGTGCATTTGAGGAGTTCCAACACAGTCAAAAAAGGGAGGGGGACCCCAGAAAATAGCTCTAGGGATCGGAGGGAGATTTAGGGTGATCTTTGAAAGAGTGGAGGCATTTGATGGTAAAAGAAAGCTGGAGTTTTTCTGCACTCGAGGGCATGAATGTGTATAATTAGGGTATACACATGTTAAGTAACTGTATTTTAAGTACCCTGTCATTGCTAGGGCCCTACCAAATTCATGGCCATGAAAAATGTGTCATGGACTGTGAAAGCTGGTCTTTTGTGTGCTTTTACCCTGTGCTATACAGATTTCACGTGGGAGACCAGAGTTTCTCAAACTGGGGGTCTTGAGCCAAAAGGGAGTTGCAGGGGCATCATAAGTTTATTTTAGAGGCGTCCTGGCATTGCCACTCTTACTTCTGTGCTGTCTTCAGAGCTGGGCAGCCAGAGAGTGGTGGTTGTTGGCTGGGTGCCCAGCTCTGAAGGCAGCATCCCGCCAGCAGCAGCGTAGAAGTCAGTGTAGCAGCACTGCAATCCCTCCTACAATTACCTCATGTCCCCCCCACTCACTCCTTTTTGGATCAGGACCCCGACAATTACACTACCTTGAAATTTCAGATTTAAATAGCTGAAATCATGACGTTTACGATTTTTTAAATCCTATGACCGTGAAATTAATCAAAACGAACCGCGAATTTGGTAGGGTCTAGTCATCGCACTAGCTTCAACATACATGGGCTAACAAACAAACAATCTACCACTTTATCAGCAGCCCACTTGATCCAAAGCCCACTGAAATAAATGGAAATCTCCACTTATCCCGGCTGATGCTGGATGAGTCCTTACTGCATGGCAGGCAAACATAGACACACGGTTGCTCAAGCCCATGAGGATACACGGGTTATAGCGGATTATAAACTGAATGAAACAACAAAGTGATGTGACAAAGGCAAATGGCATTCTGGGGCGTATCGATAAGAGTGTACTAATAGTACTAATACTAGTACTGCGAGTACTAATCCCATTCTGCCCAGTGCTGGTGGAGGCCTCAGCTGGAGTACTGTGTCCAGTTTTGGGCACCACACTTAAAAGACGTTGTGAACAAACTGGAGGAACTCCAGAGGACAGCAATACAAATGAGGAGCGGTTTAGAAAATATGACATAAGAGAGAATTGAAAGAATTGGGCATGTTTCTTCTAGAGAAGAGAAGACTGAATGGGGACCTGATAACAGTCTTCAAATATGTGAAAGGTTGTCAAAGATCAATTATTCTCCATGTTCACCCTGGGCAGAACAAGAAGTTAATCAGCTTAGTCTGCAGCAAGGGCAATTTAGGTTAGATACTAGGAAAAACTTTCTTATCTATAAGGATAGTTAAACACTGGAAACAGGTAACCTAGGGAGGCTGTGGAATCCCCATCAGTTGGAGGTTTTAAAGAACAGGGTAGACAAACTTCTGTCAGGGATATTCTGGGTGTCTTTAATCCTGCCTCAGCACAGGGGGATGGGCTAGGTTACCTTTTGAAGTTCCTTCCAGTCCTACATTTCTGTGTTTCTAGGATCCCTGAAGGGCATGGGAATCATTACTAAAAGGGGAATTACAGTATCTGAACCTCAGGGACATGATTATTATCTGTATTATTGTAACTCATAGAAGCCTGAGTCATGGACCAGAACCCCAGCGTACTAGGTGTTGTGCAAACTCAGACGATGGTGCTCATGGCTATTGGGAGGGTCATGGTGGGATGAATAAGGGAAGGGCCAGTACAATTGTAGTAACATCTTCATGCCAGGTCTAACACCAGCAGACTTCACATGGAAAAGATTTCTACCCTGACTCATTCCAAGTGAATCAGCTCAGGAAGCAAAATCTCCTCCTATCAATGGCTCCTACCTTTAAGACAGACTTCTAATACCTTGAAGGCAGTGCAGACACATACGGTTGGCTGGCGTTATCGTTAGAGCAGAAATTACGCTACGAGAGATACACAGCGGTGTAAAAACAATCATGCCGTCACACGCTGACCAACACAGGAGATGTATGTCCTGGAGGGACACCACCCGTCAAAGCTTCAGTTATGACACACAACTGCCCTCTACCTCATACTGATTCCCATCTTCTAATTACACTGACTCTAATAGAAGGACTTTCCAGACAAATCAGCATCGTCACCAAAGGGACAGCCCAGACCTAGTGGCATCGGCGTTTTTTCTGAAAGCCCCAGCATGGCCAAACTAAGATGGATTTTAATAGTTTCTCTATAAAGTAGTTTTGAAGGATTAGATGGAATGGGGGAGGCAGAGTTTTTCATAACCGAGTTATTAGTACAAACCTGGTCCCCTTTTTCTCATTGCCACCCTGATAGCCATTTAGTCACCAGTGTGAAACGAACCGGTTGCTCCTCCAGAATTATCCAGCAGAACAGTGGTGGGTCAGCGGGTACAATCCAGACTAGCGTGGGGGGCTGTGTCACTCCTGCAGCCTTGGGTGCCTGACAATGCCTTGCTGCAGTAACTCCCACCTGGGCTGCTCACAAACCAGCCTTCCAGCATGCAAGCCACACTCTGCGTGTAACTGCAGCCTGCCAGCTACACCCTGGCTTTCACCAGCCTGGGTTATACTGCAGGGTGACCCCAACGCACCCCCAATCCTGGATTTCCTCCAGCAATGTATGTCCTGTACTGCCCAACCCTCTGCTGGACAGTACAAATATATTAAGTCCATTATTCATTTAAGGGAATAATATGCCAGTCTATTACCTTAAAGAGTTACCCAGACACTTCACTTTAAACACACCGGATTAGCTAAAACAATAAAACAAGTTGATTAACTACAAAGAAAGAGATTTTAAGTGAGTACAAGTAATGAGGCATAACGGTCAGAAACAGTTACAAGAAACGTAATGATAAAACACTTACTGGTATCCACTTAAGAAACTACTTTAGCTGCAAAGAAAACTTTCTCACCACATGCTCCAGAATATTATTGACCACAATTTCAGGTCAGGACACACCCACCCCAAGTCAGTTATTTTCCTTTGCCTTCTTAGATGCAATGCCAGAGACGGACCAGGGCAGTGTGGGGGTGCCTTGCGATGTTTGTCCCTCCTTTTTTATAGTTTCAGTCCCCTTCTTGAAAAACATTTCCAGCTGAGAACCAGGAGTCAAATTGTCTATGAGGAAGGATGTTCCCTGCTAGGTTTTTTTCACTCACCTATTTGAACTTCCTTTGTTTTCCCTTCCTGCTTGACGACTCTGTGTACTGCTTAAATGACAATTAAGGCAAGCACAGATTGCTTTGTTTAGGACAGACCTGTTTGCCAACTTCTGCTGGGGGAGGGGCTGAGGGGCTTGGAATATGTGTTAGTAACATCATACAGGGAAATCGTATAATTACCCATACAATGTTGCCACACGTATTTTATCAGGACAATATGGACCAGCAATTTATGAGTTTTCAAATGGTACTTTACAAGGCATGCCTTGTACAAAAATTATTACAATGGTCTGTAGTGTGTGAACACAGGGGGTATAGTCTGTCACTGTAGGGTGTAAATACAGGGGTGTATTACATCACAACCCTTTCAACTGGAACTGAGGCACAGAGAGATGAAGGGACTTGCCCAAGGAAGGCTGTAGTGAACTGAAGCCACATCTCCAGAGTCTCAGCCCAGCACCTCAGCCATTGGACCATCCTCCCTCCTGGAGGAATCATGGAGACTCTTCCGACAGACAGAACCACTAGCTCCACAGGGAGGAATACTAGCAGGGCAGAGGGGGGGAAGTTTGCCCTGTCACTGCCCATAGCGCACCTGTTCTGTGGCTTAACAGAAGATTTAGGTCTTCAAGTGTAATCAATCCAGCACCTTCCACCAGCGCCAAATTATCTTTAAAAATTATGATTATGGTATATGGTTGCAATTTGTGTAACTATATATTAACTTACACATTTAAATATGTAAATGGTCAGTTTAATTGCCATGCAACTGAGTTCAAATGACATGAGCAATAACAGTGTTGAATTTATTAAATTTGGCGAAAATTGCAAGTTAGCAGCAAGATAATTAGTTGTCACTTGTTTACCGTTTTGACATTAAGTGGTGTTTAAACTTATCTTTCATTAGCTTCTTCGAGATGCTGGTTAAAATGAATGTCTATTAAGTACTTAATATGTTCTCTTAATGTCCGAGTGAAAATCTCATTATGCATAATGTTATGGAGCTTCAAGTCATTCGTGTGGCCCTGAGATTAATCATGCTCACGTGTTTGCGAATTCTCTTTCATCAGTCCCGATATGCCAATTCAGAATCGCAAAGCACGTCCCACAAATATGGTAGCACATAAATAATAGCACTTAGCACATGGACTTTTCACCCATCTATTTCAAAGGGCTTTACAAAAGGTGGGTAAGGAAAGATTATTCTCCCCAGTTTACAGATGGAGAAATGGAGGCACAAAGACAGTAAGGCTCAAGTTTTCGAAAGTGGCTTGTAATGCTGAGCGTGTGACTTCAGATACCTTGGGCCTGATTTTCAGAGGTGTTGAATAGCAACATCGGCCATGGACGTCAGCTGGAGTTGTAGCTGCTCAGCATCTCTGAAAAATCAGGCTCTTTGGATGAAATCTTGGCGCCGCTGAAACCAACGGCAAAATTGCCATCAACTTCAATAAACCCTAGGTGTCTAAAACAGCCCAGGATTGTGACTTCCAATGTTAGAAACGACGTTGAAAAAGTTGTGCCTAACTGCCTTGGCTAAGGACACACAGTAAACCAATAGCAGAACCAGGAGTAGAATCCAGATGCTATATCTGACAAGAAAAATCTCCGTCTATCTGAGATTTTTCTAAAGAACCCCCGTTTTTTTCCAGCAACACCCTAGTACCCTTGAGTGTTTTAACCTGAAGCCTTGAAGCAGGGCCAGCTCCAGCTTTTTTGCCGCCCCAAGCGGCGAACAAAGGAAAAAAAAAAAGGAAAATGCGATTGAGCTGCCGCCGAAGTGCCGCCGAAGAGGAAGAGACGGAACGAAGGACCCGCCGCCAAATTTCCGCCGAAGACTAAAAGGGAGCACTTGAGCTGCCGCTGAAGTACCACCAAAGACCCGGACGTGCCACCCCAATAACTGACGGAGTGCCGCCCCTTTCTATTGGCCGCCCCTTCCTTCGCTGGTGCCTGGAGCCGGCCCTGCCTTGAAGAATTCAGAGCACATCTGCAGGTTTATTTTATAGTACTGCTGCATGTGGCTAAAGATCTCTTGCATCAAACGGGTTCAATGACCTTTAGAAAAATCTTTCCAGCTACTGGAGAAGCTATTACAAAACAGCAATTGATATTTATTATGTCCTGGCCTACCATTTTCTCCATTTCAAAAAAACAACATACAGATGGGTTGCATTGCAGCAGGATAGTAATTTGCTGCCTAGGAGACCGTCTAATAACCAGCAACCCATTATGTACCATGCCCCCGTGTTGACCTTGTGTCTTTATGGCAGCCTGTCTTTGTTTGGCTCCAGAGCTGTTCATCGTTCTCTGCAGCATGCGCCTGAACTTGGACGGTGGTTTGAAGATTAACTTGGAATCAATAGCAACGTCAAAGGCCAGGCAAAATAAAAGATCAATCAGGATTAGAGAAATTAAAGCCTTTGAAAAAAGCCAAACAAACAGGTGGGCTGTTCACTCAGCTACAAGCAAGGTGTCTTTGGATGGGTTAATCTCTTTAGCTTAATTTTGACTATGGAGTCTATCTAGCCGTATCTGGGTCCTTCATCCCCGCAGGATCTGAGCACGTCACAGTATTTAATGTATTTATCCTCACTGCACCCCTAGGGAAGTGCTGTATCCCCATGTAACACATAGAGAACTGAGGCACAAAGCAGCTCAGGGCTTGTCTCTATGAGCAGAGATCACGGCACGCTGGGGTGTAAACGTACCGTGCACTTGTGGGCTCTGCTGCCGTGCACCGATGGTCCTGTTTCAAAGCAGAGTAGATCAAAGCGCATTGCACCTAGCAGCAGGGTCCACAGTTAGCGCACGGCAGGCCCGTGCAAGGTACATTTACAGCCCAGCTTGCTGTGAACTGTGTTCATGTAGACAAGCCCCAAGTGACTTGCCCAAATTCTCACAGGAAGTCTGTGACAGAGCAGGTAGTTAAACCCTGCGTTGCCAGGTTCAAGGCTGCTGCCTAGCCTCCGGACCAGCCGTCCTCTCTAGCAACAGCTGTGCTGGCTTAATTGAAAGATTGGAAGCCTCTAGATTATAGGAAAACATGGATCTGACTCTGAAAATTGTAGCTGGTTCCTATTTTGCTAATGGACCGAACCAAAGCCCGTGGACTACTGGGAAAGTCCATGTTGCCAAGTTTTGGTTCTGAACTCGTCTGTAGCTTGGCCGCTGACTAAACCAAAGGAGGGACTGTCTTGTAATTAAGGTAGCCAACTAGACTTTGGAAGATGTGGGTACGATTCCTGCTTCTGCGACAGGCTTTCTGTATGACCTTGGGAAAGTCATTTAGCCCCTCTGTCACCCAGTTCTCCATCTGTACCACGAGGAGAACAGAACTTCCCTAAATCAGAGGGGTCCTGAGATGCTCCAAACACCAAATATCTCAGATACTATGGCGAGGAGCACTCTAGAAAGGCTGTAAATGAACAAACAAACCTGTAGCCTGTTTTAGTCCCACACGTCTGTGTTCTGAATTACTCCAATAATTCACTCCCCACCTTGTTTTCATGGTATTCTCTGCACTGGTGGCGTAAGCAGAAGCATGACAACCCTCACAAGCCATTCTGTCCTTCTAAGACAGCTGGCCCGATGGTATGGGCTCAGAGAATCATCCGAATCTTCTCGGTATGTATCTGAACAGTGCCAGGGCCTTCTGCTCCATGTAACGAAACCAAACCAAACCGAAGGTGGACTGGGGTCCAGAGGGCCCGATGGATGGAGACAGCCAACGCAGGCCCAATGGCAAGGATCTTTCTCCCATGGAATTGCTGCCAAGTGTTGATTTTCAAGAGCCTGAGTTATACAACAAACAGAACAGCAAAAAGCCACAGTGCAGGCTGTCCCTGCATTGCCCACACCCTCCTCATCTCATTCCTGCCATTGCCTGGCTACGGAGACCATTTTTACTGACTCTCCTGCTGTCAGACCTTACCTCCTGATGGTCTGTAGTATGGCCTAGAACACTTTTGGGGTGCTGGAGATATGGGCTGAATTCTCACCTCTGCTACTGGCTTGCTAGATTCCATAACCATCCCCCTTTTGGCCTTAAAATCGGAATCTATTTTGCATTAGGAGCAACTTTTCTTTGTTTACATAAGACGTGAGTCCCTCCTATTTCCCTTCTTGTGTGTTTAAGAAAAACATCTTGCGCAGAACTGAAAAATATTCATGATGTCATCTCAGAGGAAAATCGCCACTTATCATTGCTGTTTAGCATTACTTCTATGCACAATAAATAAATATGCTTTGGGCACACTGTTTTTTAAAATTCTTATTCTATTAACATCTTGCCAAACTGCTTTGCATTTTATGTCCTGTGCAATGATCTAATACACAGCCTGCCATATATCTTAGGCCTGGTCTACACTAGGACTTTAATTCGAATTTAGCAGCGTTAATTCAAACTAACCGCTCAACCGTCCACACCAGGAAGCCATTTAATTCGAACTAGAGGGCTCTTTAGTTCGAATTTGGTACTCCACCCCGACAGGTGGAGTAACGCTAAATTCGACATGGCTAGCTCGAATTAGGCTAGGTGTGGATGCAAATCGAACTTAGTAGCTCCGGGAGCTATCCCACAGTGCACCACTCTGTTGACGCTCTGGACAGCAGTCCGAGCTTCGATGCTCTGAGCAGCCACACAGGAAACGACCCGGGAAAATTTGAATTCATTTTCCTGTCTGGACAGTTAGAATCTCATTTTGTGGTTGGACATCGGGGCGAGCTCAGCAGCACCGGCAGCAATGCAGAGCTCTCCAGCAGAGGAGTTCATGTAATCTCTGAATAGAAAGAGGGACCCGGCATAGACTGACCGGGAACTCTTGGATCTGATCGGTGTGTGGGGCGAGGAGTCTGTGCTTTCGGAGCTGCACTCCAACAAACGGAATGCAAAGACCTATGAGAAGGTCTCCAAAGCCATGATCCAGACAGAGGATACAGCCGTCATGCAACGCATCGCCGTGTGAAAACCAAGGACCCCAGACAAGGCTACCAAAAAATCAAAGCGGCAAACGGACACTACGGAGCCTGCCACCACTGCCCCACCAGTGACCGTGGACTCTGATGATGGGACAGTGTCGACGGACAGTTCCTCGACGATGTTCACGGACGGGGAAGATGAGGAAGTGTTTGTGGAGGACGAGGCAGGCGAGAGCGCTTACAACGCTGGTTTCCCCGACAGCCAGGATCTATTCATCACCGTCACGGAGATCCCCTACCAACCCTCCCCGGCCATGAACCCGGAGCCTGAATCAGGGGAAGGAGCAGTCGGTAAGTGCTTTAACCATGTTAACTTTTATTCTTAATATAACAGGAATCTGAAGTGTGTGAGAAGGAGGTCTCTCTATATATGGTGATAGAACAGAAATCATTCTGGGAGATCTCCACGAAGCTCTCCTTCCGTTAATCGATAAGCATCAGCAGGAGGTTCCTGGGGAGAGCTGCCTTATTGGGTGCTCCGTGATAGCACCCTTTTCCGCGCGAGGCTTTCATGCGGTATTCAGGGAGCATTGCCTCCCCGAGCACGGCTGCATCGGTCCGTGGTTCGTGATAGATTTCACGCAGCATGCGCTCTCTATCTCCTTCAGTGCCCGTCCTCACGGTGATCTCGCTAGGAGACTCATGCATCTAAGTAGTGGAATTACTGTTATGGTGCGCCTGGTCCAAAGTATTTTTAATAAATCTATGGACAGACGGCATAGCACAAACTCAGCACGCAGCTGCGTGACGAGCGTAACGGAAAGCCAAAGAATATAATGGACGCTCATGGAGGGAGGGGGGAATGAGGACGCAAGGTATCCCACAGTTCCTGCTGTCTCCGAAAAGTATTTGCATTCTTGGATGAGCTCCAAATGCTTCTAGGGTCAAACACAGTGTCTGCAGTGGGTCAGGGCATAGTTCGGCAATTTGCGCACACACCCCACCCACCACCAGAAGTGAAAACAATCCTCTGTTGACTCTTTTACATGTCACCCTATCTTTACTGAATGCTGCAGATAGACGCGATGGTGCAGCACTCAACACCAACATCCTTGCTCCCCCCACGCTATGGATGGCTGATGGTACAAAAAGACTGGTATCCGTCCTCATCATCAGCCTATTGGCACATGGGGCAGTGCAAAAGGACTGGTAACCATGCGTACTAGCATCTGTGAGGTCGATCAAGGGCGCCTGGCCCTAATTTTTCATGGTAGATGGTGCAGTATAGCTGGTAACCGTCCTCATCATTGCAACAGGGGGCTGAGCTCCATCAGCCCCCACCCTTCCTGTGTAAAGAAAAGATTGAATTGCCCCTGGACTAGCAGAGGGATGATGGGCTCCTTCATCCACAGTAATTAATGTCCTGCCTGGACTATCATTGCAGCTGGAGGCTTCCTTCCACTCATTTCTCACAAACAAGTCACTGTGTCTTATTCCTGCATTCTTTATTACTTCATCACACAAGTGGGGGGACAATGGTATGGTAGCCCAGGAAGGCTGTGGGAAGGCCGGAATGAACAGGTGGTGTTGTTGCAGGAGCACCCCCTGTGAATAGCATACAGCTCCAAATTTATGCAGGATCGGACACAGAGCAGCTGTGCTCTCTGGTTCTATGATACAGTGGTTCTCTAGTACACTTGCCCATAATCTAGGCAGGACTGATTCTATTTTTAGATACCAAAAAGGAGGGATTGACTCAAGGAGTCATTCCCAATTTTTGCTTTTGCGCCCCTGGCTGCTCGGCCAGGGGCACTTATGACAGCACCAAATGGTGCAGTGCAAAAGGACAGGTAACCATGCCCATCTTATTACCAATTTATGGTATGGTAGATGGTACAATATGGCTGGTAACCATCTCTGCTGTCATGCAAAAGCAAAAGCATGCTGCTGTGTAGCGCTGCTGGCCCGCCTCTGTCAGCGGCATCTAGTACACATACGGTGACATACACAAAAGGCAAAACAGTGTCCATGGTTGCCACGCTATGGCATATGCCAGGGCAATTCTGGGAAAACGGGCTTGAAATGATTGTCTGCCGTTGCTTTCCCGGAGGAAGGAATGACTGGCGACATTTACCCAGAATCCACCGCGAAAATGATTTGTGCCCCAGCAGGCACAGGGGTCTCAACCCAGAATTCACAGAGACAGCCTAGACTCAGTTAATTGTTCGCAAAAATGTTTCTTTGCAAGGAATTCACTCCCTGTTTCCCATCTCACAGCTTCCACTGTCTCCAGACCTGCCACAGCATCCCCCTCGCAGAGGCTGGCAAAGATTAGGCGGCGAAAGAAAAAGACAAGGGACAAGATGTTCGAGGAACGTATGGGCTGCTACCTAGCAGAGGCGGACCAGCAGAGCCAGTGGAGGGAGACCGTCTCTCTGTGCCAGCGCTCACACAGCGAACGGGAGGAGAGGTGGCGTGAGGAAGACAAGCAGGCGACTGAAACGCTGCTTGGACTAGTGAGGGAGCAAAGGGACATGCTCAGGCGCCTTGTGGATGTTCTGCAGGACCGCAGGAGGACAGAGACACCCTGCAGTGTATCTGCAACCGCACCTCCCCCGCCACAAAGTCCCATACCCCCCTCACCGAAAATAATCAGGAGGAGGGGCGGCCGGGGACGTGAATACTGTCACTGCACCACAGCACAGTGCTCAAGTACCCAAAAGCTCTCATACCGTACATTTGCCGAAGTCCTTCACTTCCAGACTCACAGTAGTCCCAATCCCAGTCCCATCCCCTAACTGTCTACTTAATTAATAAAAATGCTTTGCTGTTAATTACTGTTTCCGTTATGTTTTTTCAAAGAAGACTGTGTTTGAATGGGGGGCGTGGGGAAGGGGGTGGTTAATTGCATAGGACAGTCACCTTTCCCAGGGTACAGACACGGGGGCAGGATCAGCAGCGGGTCACACACACGGTGCAGTCAGTAGGCACCCTGGTCGGTTTTTGGAGGTGGTTTCCAGGATCTGTGTGGGCGGGGGAGATGTGACTTTGCAGCGGGGGAGGGCGGTTACAGATCTTATACAGCGGTCCTTGTCCGGGACCGCTGAGTCACGCAGCTGAGGAATCTGTATCCGTCCTCCTCCACCACAAGGTCACATATCCGCCCGCACACAGAATTCCATAAAGAGGGATGGCAGGCTCCGTTGAAAGAAGCATTCCGGCACTGCAGACCGCTCTAGGAGCAGGAGCCTGTCATTCCTTGAATTTAGAGGCGGTCTTTACATCACCGCACACCCTACCCAGCACAGTCTGCCTCCCAGTTTCAACCCTTTAACGCAAAGTCATGAATAAAGAAACCTTTCTTAAGGAACAATGGGACATGTATTTTATTTTTACACGTGTGCTGGAAGTGGGGGAAACAGGGTGAACGGGGTATGTAACCGAAGAGGAGAGTCAACAGTAACTGGGTAAAGAAACAGGGGCAGGTTCAGCTTCTCTGTAAAGAAACTGAACAGTCACAGGTCACGCTGCTCGCTGCTCGCTGGTATTTGAAGAGTTCCTTGTCGCTGTCCCAGGCGCCTGTATAGGGCTTCATGAGCAAGTGCATTAGCGGGCAGGCTGGGTCCCCGAGGATGACTATAGGCATCTGCACATCCACAACAGTTATTTCGTGGTCCGGGAAGAAACTACCTTCCTGCAGGCGTCTGAGCAGCCCACAGTTCCTGAAAACACACGCATCATGAACCTTGCCCGGCCACCCGACGTTGATGTTTGCAAAACGTCCCCTATGGTCCCCCAGTGCTTGCAGCACCATTGAAAAGTAGCCCAATTTCTCATCAGCTGACTGTGGAAGAGGTGGACGATAAAGTGCGAGGAGGAGAAAACGGCGATGATCGCAGCGGGCTCCATGCTTGCAGTGCTGTGGCATCCGCGCTGTCACTGACCAGAAAAGTGCACGAACAGATTGCCCGCAGGCGCTTTCAAGGAGGGAGGGAGGGAGGTTGTGATTGACGGTTCAATGACGACACTTACCCAAAACACCCTCGACACATTTCTCCCCCCAGCAGGCATTGGGGGCTCTACCCAGCATTCCAATGGGCAGCGGGGACTGCGGGAACTGTGGGATAGCTTCCCACAGTGCACCGCTTCCAAAGTCGACGCTGGCCCTGTGAATGTGGACTCAGAAATTCGAATTAGTGTATTTAGTATGGATACACAAATTCGACTTCATAAGGTCGAATCCACAAATTCGAACTAAGTTGATTCGAAATAGTCTTGTAGTGTAGACAAGGCCTTAGTTTAGACGCCACGGCTTCTATTAAAAGTAATTACACAGCTCCGTGTCATCTGCATGACCAAGGCCATGACTGAGTGTCACACGCAAGCTGATGTGCCCGTGCGATTGTCATAGCATCGGTTTCCTGCAATAAAATGTTGGTCCTGCCCACCTGTTCGTTGTCTTTTAATCTAGCTCAATAACAGGTGAATCAAAATAAATAACACTCACTCACTCACCTGGAATTGAGCTGTTCGGGGCGAAAGGGCTTTCCGCATGGAACCACCTTAAATAGCCTGCTTTGAACAGGGTAAAAGGGATCTGGGGAAGCTCTAGTTTCTAGCTCTAGTTCCCGAGCGTATGCACTCGGCACAGCTCTCGTCACTTGAGAACACCCACAAATGCAATGGAGCAGACTCCGTCCTCTGATATGCTGAAGGCAACCAGGTGAGACGGTTGTGGCAGACAGCACAGCCGGGCTTAGTAAGTACTAGGAAGGGAAAGGATCCCCACTTCCTAGGGCGTGAAGACCATCGAGTCATAATACATCCGGTCATATCTACTCTGGGGATTTGCCCCGGTTGCAGCCAGCAATCAGTGTACCTGCTCCAGTGCAAACCCCTAGTGCAGACACGGTAAACAGCTACTGCCCGTGATTTACACCTCTGCAGCTCACCCTGGTTTCACTCCACTGGTGCAAACAGTGGCTTTGCCTATCTACATAAGGGGGATCGCATTAGCACAGCTACACCAGGACCCATTGCTGTAATCGAGGCAAATCCCTAGCGTAGACAAGGCCTTTGAGACAACGCGATGCGTCACAGCAGGAACTAGAAATGGACTGCAAAGAGCCAGCTGGATGTGGGTGTGTTCCAGTCCCTTGAGGTAAAGTGGGAAGATCCAGGGCTTACTGTATAGAACAAGGACAAAAGAGAATCAAGCATTTGAAGAACGGAAGGGATGGTCTAGACTAGAGAATGAAGGAAGGTTGGGATCCTCAAGACTAGAGGAGAAGATTTCTTATTAGTTTCTGAAACGGTCTGGAGGCCAATGGAAAATTTCTGGGGCTGAAACGTAATAGACTAATCCTGGTCTGACTTACACCATTCAAGAGCATCGTACAGGGGTTGGGAATAAGGGCCAAACTTCAGCCAACTGCGCTGCATCTGGTCGAGATCTGTGCTTCATTTTTTTATATGAATAAGAAGGAAAATGCTATCGATCTTGCTTTGCCTCCTACCCAGTTTGCTGATTCATTGTCCACGAATTCAAGTTGTTGAGCTGGTTTGCAGGAAAAAAAATGCTCTCGAGAAATAGAATGAGCATCACTGTGGACCCCAAATGTAGGGAGATGCATTTGGAAGGAAAAAAAATGATCTTGGTAGAAATTCAACTGCAGAGCGGGACACATAATAGCAAAAAACTAGATAGCATTCTAAATAAGCCACAACATTATTTAATTAAGTGGTGAGGAAAACAAACAGATATCGTCACCTATAAATCCTGACAATCCAAAAGCTTCTCTGGCTCTGAGGAGTGATGCAGGAGACAACTCTGCAGAACTGTTTTGCAAGTGCCTCTGGAAAGGCGATCAGTCAACACCCAACTATAACATAGAGCCATCTTGCACGGGCAAGTGGATAAAGAAACAAATCATAGAATGTTCAGGATAATTGTTGATGAAGCTCAGCTGTGCAATCAATAAGGATCAGCTGGTGTCAGCTTGAAGATCGGTTGGAAAAAGAATTTCTTGAGGTTTTATTGATTATATGTGTGTATATAGATGACTGACTATGGTATGTCAGGAGGTGACAAAGTCACAGCCATCAAACATTGTCATGGTAACACAGGAAATATGGCTTGAAAGTGAACCTGATGCAAATCGCAGCCACAGGTCAAACAATTCCTAACCTCAGATTTCATTTATCCATGGCTATTAACCAAAAGATTGAACCTTTGCATCACACCAGCTATACCCAAGCCTCAATGGATGGGCACACGGATGGAAGCTGCAGACCTGTTTAATTGTTCTTGAAGAAGACTGATGTGTCTGGGAGCCCATGTTCAGCAGCTAGTACTACCAAAAGCCAAACACTGAAAATGATCAGCGTCTGTAGAACACGGGGGCACTGAAAGGGGAGATGAATTGTACCTGCTTATAGATCCTTGTAGACCAGGGGTCGGCAACCTTTCAGAAGTGCTGTGCCGAGTCTTTATTTATTCACTCTAATTTAAGGTTTTGCGTGCCAGTAATACATTTTAACATTTTTAGAAGGTCTCTTTCTATAAGTCTATAATATAGAACTAAACTATTGTTGTATGTAAAGTAAATAAGATTTTTAAAATGTTTAAGAAGCTTCATTTAAAATGAAATTAAAATGCAGAGCCTCCCAGACCGGTGGCCAGGACCTGGGCAGTGTGAGTGCCACTGAAAATCAGCTCACGTGCCGCCTTTGGCACACGTGCCATAGGTTGCCTACCCCTGTTGTAGACCATGTGTGGAAGCTCAAGTTTGAACCAATGCAAGGGTTACACATCAACAAATCCAGCAATAAATAAAGCCCCAGTGCACTGTATTGTGTAGCAAAGGTCAATGGATGATCCAATTCATAAACATTGCCCTATAACAACACAACAAGGTAAAGCAGGTAAAGTAGGATCCCCATTGTACAAATGAGAGCCTAGAGGCAGGGAAAGGTGAAATGACTTGATCAGCGCGAGTGCCAGAGCCCAGAAGAGGAACCTGTTAGACCGGCATCCCAGTTCGTCCCTCTAACTATCATCATGTACTCTCTAAGATCTCTTTCACACCTGCACATCGGGTAAGGCAAGCAGAAATCCAAAACTATGTAGCTGTCACAGTGATAGACATGAATTTATTATATGAGTCAATGGACCTGAAGGGTAAAACTATTGGTGTATCTATCCCTGGGCAGGGATACAGTGCTACAGATAAAAACCAGACATAGAAAGTGTTTGACACATTCCAGCTGCACTCCCAGCCTCATGGTAGCATGCCGTGTAAGGGAAGTTAATGGTGTATCTCAGTGGGTCTCAAACTGTTGTACTGGTGACCCCTTTCACACAGCAAGCCTCTGAGTGCGACCCCCCCCCGATAAATGAAAAACACTTTTAAATATATTTAACACCATTATAAATGCTGGAGGCAAAGTGGGGTTTGGGGTGGAGGCTGACAGCTCGCGACCTCCCCCATGTAATAACCTTGTGACCCCCTGAGGGGTCCCGACCCCCAGTTTGAGAAACCCTGGTGTATCTGAATGTTGTGGTAGTTTCACCACTAGATGGCGATATTGCTTCCTACACTCTGCCAAAATTATCACCTCTCACATTTTACATCTTCCAAGCATCTATAAGCATTCCCATGGATATTGGGGGTTGTGTGTGTATTTATTACTAGAAGATCATGCTGCTGAAAACACAGCACTTCTCCAGGCAGCCTGAGGCTGTGTAATTCCCAACAGAACAAAGAGAGCGTGTCCCTGGAACTGCTCACAGTCTAAGTAAATGTTATATTTGCCTCCTGTGGGCATTTGTTCAAGAGTTACACTCATCCAGCCAGGGAACAGAAACAATACCATGTGACTGATCACAACTCAGCAGCACGGTTTGAATTATGGATTTTGAACCATTGGAGCAATGGTTCAGTGAGCCATTGGAATAATACAGTTTGTGACATTTCATTGAATAATTGCAAATACCAAAAAATGTGCAGAAATAACTAGCCCATTACAGACATTTCTCCGACAGAAAAAGAGCTGAAATCTGTTTCATGATTAATTAATTAATTATTCCCTCAGCTCTGTAATACAACAAATAATTGCTGACTTTTATGGTTGCAAACAATCTGGAAAACCCTATGGGCTCAGACACCAAGAGGAAAATAAAAAGGACCCTACACTTTTTATTTAAAACAAAAAACAATAAAAACTCATGGTTCTCTAACCAGTCTCATGATTTTTGAATGGTCAATGGTCCTAGCACAATGGGATCCCGGTCAATGACTGGGACATCTAGTGCTACCCAATCTAAATGTTACATAATAATTTAGCTTCTGTGAATAATTTGCATGTAAATGCAAAAAACAAATAATTTCCCATGAATCTTTGAGCTAGTAAAACTCAGCCGTATGAATATTTGGGGAAGATGACCCTCAAAACGAAAGAGCAAATTCACTGAAAAATACAAGCAAATATTTGCAAATTTTGACCCTGGATCTTGGAATCTAGTCCCCATGGACAGACCTCTAGCCTGAAAACAGATGAGCTTCCTGGGCAGGATAATTGTATTTTATTTATTTATTTTGAATAAAGGGAAGCTGTCTCCTAAAGAAACTCCGGTCTGCAGCTCAGCCAAATGCATGGGAGATTCAGACTGGGCCGCAGAAAGGTGTGACAGGGTTGTTACGCTGGATGCCTGACACTTGGGAGCCCTGGAGGTGTGCTGGATCTTTGCATAATTTTCCAAGAAAGGTTTTAAATGAGAGATTCACAGTAGAGGAGGATGGTTCAGTGGTTAGGACTAGGAGTAGCGGGACCGGGGCTCCATTCTCTGCTCCACCGCAGATTCCCTCTGACCTTGGGCACATCTCGTATTCTCTGTGTCCCTTGGTTGCCTGTCTGTGCAATGGGGATTAAAGCCCTGTCTCAGAGGGGTGTTGTGAGGACACATGCATTGAAGACTGGGATGTACTCAGACACTGTGGTCAGGGAGGGCATGCAAGTACCTAAGATGGAAGTACACAGGAAGAGGGATGCAGTTCTGGACACGAAGGATGTCATGAAAAATTATAAGTCATGCAGGAGACCAGGGAAGCAGCATGGAGAGAAGAACGAGAGGTGCATAGGGAGAAGATGGGAGCAAAGATAGAATCCTAGAGGTTCAGGCCAGGAAGGACCACCCGGTCATCCAGTCTGACCAACTGTATGTCACAGGCCAGGGAGATGGAGTTGTGCAGGACCTTAAAGGTGCACAGGGAATCCACTTTACTCTGTATTACTCCACAGCCAGCTCTGACACACTAAAAGGCCAATTAAAGGAACTGCAGACGATCAGATTTGGTGGTAGATTACAATAAAATGAGAAGGTTTATGAGTTAACTTCGGTGAAATCAATGACCAGGTCTGAATTTGGCCATCTTCTCTTGATAGGTGACAGCCACAGATGAAAGGAAAGTAACTCAGCGCTCCCTCGCATATTGTTAAGCCAATTCTCCCCGCTGCATTAAAGCCAAGCATTAACTGGCTTCCAGGCAAGATCAGAAAAATTAACCTGAGCAAATCATCATGTGTGTTTAGCACATGCCTCACCTACTGTTTACTCAGATGGGGCTAATCAGTATTTCTGTGATCACCTGTCAAGACAGACGTCAGAGCTAATTCACCTTTCATAAAAAAAAAAAGACAAAATGATTCAACTACTATCTATCAAACGCAGGTGACTCAAACTGCTCATACGCGCTCTATTGAAATTCCCATTTTCCATCTGAATTGTCAGTGCTGCTACAGGTTTGCCTAAGAGCAAAATACTCCCCTAAGATAATGTTGCTGTATACATGGTGATCTTCTAAGGATATTTTTTTAAAGACTTATTTTTAAAACACTAATCAGTCCCCTTCTTGGAAGTCTCAACAGAAACAAGGAGATCTGGAGTTCTAGTTTGCACTCATCCACTGACTTACTCTGTGTCCTTGGGAAAATCACTTCACCTCTCTGTGTCTCATCTATAAAAATGAAGTAAAGATACTTGTTTGTGAGGCTAAATTTGTTAGTAACGATAAAGAACTTGGAGCGGCTTGGATTGAACACACTTAAGAAGTGTGTGTCTGTGTTTATCTACACTCCCCCCTCCACACTCATCACACACAGACCAATGAACAGAAGAACGGCCACACTGGTCAGACCAAAGGTCCATCTAGCCCAGTATCCTGTCTTCCGACAGTGCCAATGCCAGGTGCTTCAGAGGGAATGAACAGACCAGGTAATCATCAAGTGATCCATCCCCTGTTGCTCATTCCCAGCTTCTGGCAAACAGAGGCTAGGGACATCATCCCTGCCCATCCTGGCTAATAGCCATTGATGGACCCATCCTCCATGAACGTATCTAGTTCTTTTTGAACCCTGTTATAGTCTTGTGCAAAATATCGTATGTGCAAATATTGTTATTATAGTAGCTTCTGGGGCGCAGGGTTAGGGACATTTGTCCAGGTGCTGTACATACACATAACAAAAAGATGGTCTCTGCCTCAAAGATAGATAGATAGATAGATAGACAGACAGACAGATGCACAGTATACATAGTATGTATTTTTAATTACCATTTCCTATTAAATACCTTTCAAGTACATTAAAAATAACTAATTAATGCCCCAAGAAACACAGTCCTGGTTGGCTCGGAGAACAGAACAAGCTATCCTCATAGATAAAATGAAGAGATGTTTTTCTGGCCAGAGAGAAAGCTCCCAGACACAGGAGTAAATGATGAAATATCACCTACATTCCCTCTGAACTGTAATTGTCTGGCTGACCTTTCCATCCAGCTGGGAAATAGCACAAGACACAATGTGCAGACAGTGTCCAGAGGGCAGGGCTTTGAGGTAGCAGCCCGGCTTCATGGTACCGTTAATACTTTCCCAATGCCAGCTCCCTTCGTGGACTAGAAGATCAGAATAACTAAAACACCTCTCTCTGTTCCGTGAGGCCTGAGAGCAGACGGCCTGGGGCTGCCCCTTGAGATCCAGACCACAGAAACGCAGTGTTTAGAGAGCTCCGTGGAGGTGTGGGGGAGCATTGGAACGGCATCCTGATGAGCCTTTTTGGGTGACCTTTGTCATAACGCGAGCCCCCCTCTTCTCTATCCATGTAGGTACTTATATGCCCCTTCCCATCACCACAGCCGAGCTCCTCACAGCTCCCTGGGAGGATTATCCCCGCTGGACAGATGGGGAGCTGAGGCCCACAGAGATAACTGGACTTGCCCAAGGGAGTCTGTGGCAGGGCTGGGAATTGAACTCAGCTCTTTCTAGTCCCGGCCCACTGTCCTACCCATTAGACAGTAGCACCAGTTCAGATATTTCTTGGGGGGAGGGGAGGGCAAATTCTGCCCCCTCTCCCCTCTGCAAGGAACCTCTTCTGGTTCCCACTTGTCCAATCTCCCCTACTGCCCCGCCCCCCCGCGAGGGACCCCAGGTCCCTTTCTCCCTTTTCCACACAGTGCACAAGCCAGAGCCACCAGGAGTCCAGTTCTCGGCAGACTCCCCTGCTCTCTGCCTTACAGGAACGGATTCCCCAGGGGCCAGGTGACAGCACCATTCGGCCCAGCCCTTCCTTCTGGACAGTGGGGTGGGTGGGCCAAATGTCAATGGTGTTGCAACCCCGTACCTGCGCCAGGTTGCAACACCACTCGCTGAAATCTGGCTTGGGTGGCTGCCCTCCATCTGAACAGAGGGGCAGCTGGGTCAAATTTCAGTGGCGTTGCAGCAGCTGTACTGATTTAGCATAGCACCGTCTCTTGAAAACGGCCCGGCCACGGCCCCCTGGCTCTGCAGTTTACAGAACTTTGAAGAAGCACGAAAACCCTGGGTGTGGGGCCATTGCCATATGATCCCCTCACGTTACGCTGTGGGGAAGGGAAATGCGCCCTTTCAATGCTGGGACCTACATCATGAATCAATTCATAGGTTTTAAGGCCAGAAGCACATTGATCCGCTAATCTGACCTCCTGCCACTCCACATCACCCCTTTACGGACTGCGGGGAAACTCTTTCCACATGGCTGGGGGGTAGAGAGGGCCAAATAGCAGCCTGGCCAGAGATCTACAGCAAAAAAGAGACAGCGGAGACCCAGGAGAAATCTCTAGCTGAGCTCTCCTCCCAGAACCTGTCCCAGCTGATGCAGCACGGCCAGTGCCAATGGGGAGTTTCCCCCATCGGGGAAAACACTTGAGAACAGGGTCTGCAGGCTGGGTTTAAGCTGCTCTTTGTACCACAATGAAGAGGGGATGAGCTGTGTGCGGAGCAGCTGTTTCCTAGGCTTCATCTCCCTGCAGGGAGCCTACGTGGGCCATTCTCTTTTCCTAGGAAGATTCACAGCAGGATGGCTGGTCGCTAGAGCATAGGACCCTACCATGTAGCAACTTTTCCTGCTCTCAGGTCCTATTTGTGCATAACTTTGGGCCTAGCGGCAGAGGTGAATATGTGGTTGATGAGATTAAACCAGGCTCCCATGATGGAGACTGAGCTAATTTATAGTGATACCGTGAGGATTTATTTCAGTTCATTACAATGCACCTAACTCCTTGCTCTAGACTTGCATGCAAATAAATCACATATGCAAAAAGCCAGAGAACAAGGGAATAACCACAGAAGTGAAAGATGAATGAAAAATCCTAACTAACCTGGGCGAAGAAGGGATTGGTTTGAGTCACTGACAATTCCAAAAAACTCAAATTAAAAAAAATCAGGTCAGGTAGGACCAAAACCAACATTTTTTAGAAAGCTTCAGCAAATCACAAAGTTTAAAAAAAAAAAAAAAAGGGTTCAAATCAAACTAAACATTTTGTGTTTAATCTTTTAAAAACATTTTTGATTAACAAATAAAATTAAAGGAAATTTTGAAACAAAACATGGTTTCTAACCAAAAAAAAGGTTTCATTTTGAAAATATTGAAGAGAAACACTCAGATTTTCCTGACTTTTTTTAGGGTTTCTTTCTTTCTTTCTTTCTTTCTTTCTTTGTTTTCTTGACCCAAACAATTCATGAAATGTTTGCCTCACTAAAGCCACTTTTTATTTTTTAAACAGAAAAAATGTTTCATGCACAAATTTTCACCCAGCTCTAATCCAACACCAACTGCTATTAATTCTGGCTTTAAAATCTACCAACCTATAAATGGACATTTCAGGGCTAGGTTTGTTTTGCATAAAGCTCTATGAGGGGAATGTTTGACAGCTGACTTGTGATGCCAACCTGAGGTACAACCAGGGCATGGGATACATTGACTGCATGAGTGCATTGGTTTAGTGTTGAGCATAATAGTTCAAAGGTCAATATCTAGGGACCCATATACCTGTGGGGCAGGTGTTACTGATACTCTGTTGGCTACAGATCAGTGATTTATTATGATAGGGCCTGTCTAGAGGAATCCTCTACAAAAATGCACAAAGGAAATGAAAGAGTCCAGGATAGTAATGTCAGCAAATAGGTCGTGACAAGGATCTGGCAAGAACGGGGTCACGTGCAAGGTTTCTAATGGCTGCTGGCACCAGTCAGGCAGGACAAAGACTAGGAGGAGATGTTCCTTTGCTGGGATTTCTGCATTTGCTCTGGGCCAACTTGCAGCCAGGGAGGCCAAAGGAGTGCTGGCAAATATTGCAGCTGGATTCGTGAGCTGGATATTTAATTCCCTTCGGGCTCTCTGAAAATCCCACCCTAAACCAATAAACAGACCTGTCCAATAATAGGAACGCAAAGGCAAAAAGACTCAGCAGTGGGAAGCAAAGGGGAATCCTTTGACTGAAGGCCTGTAAGTCACTCACAGGTAGATTGAGAGGTGAATAAAGGAGAGAACAAACAACCATTAAGCAGCAATCCCCTCCTCCCTGGCTCAGTCTCCTGCATTGTGCTGTAGCAGGCAGTGGTACTGAATGCTGTTTCTATATTTGGTACAAGTTTAGGGGCAGATTGTCCTGCCCTTGCAGACCTGGGTAACCCTGACTCATGCAGTTGAAGGTCTTACTCACATGAATGAGAATGACTCACAAGAGCAAGGGTTGAAGGATGGGGCTCTTAGGTAGCTTGTCAGGTTAATTCGTTTCAGCATCAAGCACCTAACATCACATTTTTTGTCTCCCTCCTCTCCAGTGAGAGTCAGGTAAACCCAAACCCAACTCTGTGATAGGGCAGAGAGGAATATTTTAAAACCCTTTCCTCCTACACTGCCAGATGGCTGCCTTTCACACTTCTAGCTGCCATCAGATCAAATATAAGCTTGCGCGGTGTGGGTGTTCTCACAAAAGCTTGGATGCTAGAGCAACTTCATTAGGTTAAAGCATTCTTACTCCCACCAAATGGCCAAGTACACAGTATGACTTGGCCAATTCCTTGAGAGCTCCTAACAAATAATAATCAGCAACAAGTTCCTGTGACAAAATTCTTTAGAAAGTTAGGACAACATTCAAGGAGTTTAGCAGGCTTGATTATGCCTGGCTATTTGACTCATTCAATTTAGAAATGACAAGTTAAATTCTCTCACCTCACACATGATTGCCTGGCTGTTACCATGCCAGCTTCCTGTGACAGAAGTGAATAGATATTATAAAATGTACTAAGAACAAATGAGAGGAGTGTGCTGTGACATTTGATTCAGCGCTGATGTTATTCAAAGCCACTTCTGATCCTTTCACAAAGGTGCTCTTGATTAAAAACCAAGCCTACTCCAGGTATCACATGCCAAGGTATGCCCTCATCTCAGCCTACCAGGAGGCAACGTGCGAAAAAGCCAAGACCTCACAAGAATATTGTGTAACAAATCTCTGGTGACTCTGGACTTTCACAGTCATTATTCCTGCCCTTTGGAATTTCATGCTAGCAACGAGGATGGAACTCATATCCCCTGATCCAGACACACATGATTCTACAGCTTGAGCTAAAAATAACGAGAAGTACTCCTCGTTCTTTTTTGCTGATACAAACTAACACGGCTACCACTCTAAAACCTGAGCTAAAAATGAAATTTCCACTAAACAACAGAGCTGATCAAAATTATTGTTTTTTTAATTTGAAATGTCAATAAGGGAATCAAATTTCATGAATGTTTTTCCACTCTACGTCTAGTGAGCAGTATAGGGCCTATGCCCTCAGGAGTTGAATTCATAAGAATTTATGAAAGTTAAGACAAGGGTGATCAAATCTGATTCATGGTCTAAAGTTACCACAACAGGAATTAAAAAGGAATTTTTTCACGGACATATTTATAGAGGAGGCAAGATACATTATGGATTATATATTAGCAACTGCCAAAGGAAGGACACCTGGCTTGATGGATCAGTGGGGGCACGTAGGGTAGCCAGAACTTCTCAAATTATAATAAATAATACTTTGCTCTACTAGAGGCCTTTTTCTCAGTGGATCTCAAGTGCTTTACAAAGAAGGTCTATATCATTATGCCAGATAGGGAAACAGAGGCACAGAGAAGAGAAAATGACTTGCCCAACATCACCCAGCAGGCCAGTGGCCAAGCCTAGGCTAGAACCCAGGGCTCTAGAGCTGCCGACTGACTGGAGCATGCTGACCATCAATTAGTTGTTGGCTCTCCTATTACGCTGACAAGACACAGGGCTGATGGAAAATTTTCCATCTAAATTTTTTTTTCCAATCAGAAAACTGGGTCTATGACAGAGTAAAACTTTGCAGAAAGCATTTGCTCACCTCAAGAGGTTTTGATTTTTCATTGGAAAACCAAACATTGACAATTTTTTGACTGAAAAAAAGAATCAGAAAGCCTTCGTATTTCTGGTTTTTCGAGAAAAAGTTGAAATTTGCATCCTCCCTGCCCTGCTCATTTTCTGACCAGTGCCAATAATCTGACAGAAAATGGCCTTTGACCTGAGCATCTCAAAAACCATCAGACACATTCATTTACTCTTGCAACACCCCATGGGAGTGGGGAAGTATTATCTCCACCTTACTGATGAAACAAATGGTTCCAAAATGCCAAGTCTAATGTGCTTGGGTACTTGGACATGTGCTTCTCCAAGAGACATTCCCCTACTGTTGCAAAGGATTGTGGGATTGGAGTCAGAGCCAGAAACTTCTGCTGCTAGGATTGATGACAGCAGCAGGAATACAACCATGTAAATAAATAATACTTAATAAAAAGGTTGGGAGGAGATGAAATGAAAATGCATAAGTCATTCAGCTGCATTGAGAGGGAAAATAAAAGGTTGGGAGGGGGTATATCCTTCTCTCCCTGGCCTGCACCTAGTGCACAGACACAGTTAGACTGACCCCACTCAGATCATTAAATACTGAAGGAAAGGAAGTTTTCCTGTTATAAGGTCTCACCTTTGACCTATGACCTCGATGTCACACAATCATTTGGGCACTGAGATGCACATCCCTTTAACTGAGAGAATACACAAGTTTGGGTGGATGCAGGATTTAAAAATGTATACAGAGATTGAAGCCTGCAGAGCCCAGCAGTGCTGCAGAGCCTTGAAGATTCAGAAACAGCGCAACACAAGGAAGCTGGGTGGCTTCATTCTGAGTAGAGCTGGCTGAACAGTTTCCTGCTGGGAAAAACTCCGTTTTGTCAAAATCAAAACATTCCCGGGGAACATGCCAATTGTTTCCACTTTCTCATTTCCTCAAAGTCCAAAGGTTTTGTTTCAACAAGATAAAACATTTTTGACTCTTATCATTTTGTTTCATTTTGTTTAGACTTCTCTCCTATTAAAATATTGCTTGTAATATATTTATGTATTTTAATGTTTATATTACAATGCTTCAGCATTATCCAAGTGAAACATCTTTACCTTGTTGAAACAAAAGGTTTCAACATTCTCCAAAAGAAACAACTCCGCATTCTCAAACTGGAAACATTGAAAAGTTTCCAAATCAACATTTTCTTGAATTTCTCTTTCACTGTCAATTCTGAAATTTGGACTCTTTGTTCCGCATGGGAATGAAATCAAATTTAAACGCTGGACCTAGGGTGACCAGACAGCAAATGTGAAAAATCGGGACGGGGGTGGGGGATAATAGGAGCCTATATAAGAAAAAGACCCAAAAATTGGGACTGTCCCTATAAAATCAGGACATCTGGTCACCCTAGCTGAACCTTCCTGCAGAATTCAATTTCCCATCTTCCAACCAGCTCCTCTTATGAGAATGGAATCCAGCTGGGCAGCTTTCTGGGCTTAGTAACTATTGGAGGTGGCTGAAAAATGCTGAGAGTGAGATGAAAGCATTTTAAGTCTGACCTGACATAAGCGATACACAGTAGTGCCAACCTTAAGATCCCCAACACAATGAGAGTGTGTTAAAAAAAAAAGCTATATTTTTTCAGTCAATTAGGGCCATTTTTATTTGCCTTCTTGTTTCTGAGCCTTTAAGGTCACATACTGAGCATCACTGCCAGAGCTGGCCCTAGATACATGCCCTGGCTGTGTGGGTCCACAGGGTCCCAGTATTTGGAGGTACAGCTCCATCAGTGCTCCCATTATGTTGTAGCCATGATCCCCACCCCATCCAGAAGAATGCCCTGATAACCACCCGCTCCAAAAAAGGGTTGAAATTCTTTTTCCATAACCAGATGGGCAAGCGCTTCCTGACCCCATTGCATTGTCAGACTCTCTCAGGGTCCCACATGTTGTTCTTTTTATTCCCCGCAAGGTCAGCATAACAAAGCCAGCAATCCAAGGACTACAAACACAAGATTTACACAGCAATGCCTCTGGACAGGCTCCAAGAAACATGCTCGCGAGCTGATAGACTGCACTGATTCAGTAATCTGAACGGCTTGGGGGAGTCCCCTGCAGTATAGCATTACTGTTTGTTATTTGTGGCTGGCTCTCTACATGGCTGTATCGCTAAGGGTGTGGAAAACCTGTTTAATTATTAAGAGAGAGTTTCATATTTTATGAAGGGGAAGGCCAGATGCTTAGAATCTTTGACCTCTTTTTAAACAACAGTTTCACAGGATGGACAAGAAGCGGTTCAGATTTTTCCTTGTAAACTCAAGCTCGTTTCTTAGTCCTTTACTCTGACAACAAGATGTTAATGCACAAGTAGAAAAGTCAGACACCCCCGTCCCCCCCAGGACACTGATTTATTAAGCTGATTGCTTAATTATAAATGGAATAACATACCCTAGAGAGTAAAGGGCTGGCAGCATTTGCCTGGAACACTCCATCCTGCTTGCAAGTGTCGATCCTGCTGTGAAAGGGGAAAGATGGTTCACTGGTTAGAGCACAAGCTTAGGACTCAGGAGACCCCTTTGTGCTCTGCCATAGACCCCTTTGTGACCTTGGGCAAGTCCCTTAGGCTACGTCTACACTATGAACCTTACAGTGACACAGCTGTACGGTCTCCTGTGTAGCCGCTGTATGTCGGAAGGAGAGAGCTCTCCTGCCGGCATAATTAAACCACCCGTAATGAGCGGCGGTATCAGTTTCCCATCTGTAAAATGGGGCTCAGAGCACATCCCTACCTCTCACAGACGTTTTGCAGATAAATACATTAAACATTGTGAGGTGATTAGATACTAAGTACCAAGGATTAAGAAGGTTCTGCTGACTCACTGAGGGAGGCAACTTGTTATTGATATGAGAGAGGTGGGAGTGGCTCTCTAGACATTGAGGAACAGGGTGTGGGCTGAGCAGCCCTGAAGGAGGAACTCTAGGAACAGCAAAGCCTGGGGAGAAGGTTTGAGCTAAACTTTGTTACCTTATTGCTGATTTCTTGGTTAATAAAGACAAAGCCCAGCAAGAGGGTGAGTGAATTTTAGTGCATGGAATGGGTTTTATACAGCTGGTTGTAAAAACCTTGCCTTCAGAAAACTACACCAGTAAAAGGCATAACTTATGCCTAGTTGTGCATTTCACCACAGACATATCTGCAACAATCCTGGTGGAAATTGGACACTTTTTCTTTGGCAACATACCACAGTTGTTTATAAAACACATGTCATATTCCACAATGAATAAACGGCCCCCAACAGGGCCACTAATAAATCATATGATACCTTGTTTCCTCTAAGATGCCCTTAGCAGAGAATATTATAGACTGTGAAATGCATATGTGGTATTTGTGGGAGAAACTTTGGAAATGCCTGAAGGCTTCTGAACAGAATAATAATTCTAATGGTCCATGACAGATGGGTCCATGTTTCAGCCTAAGCCTATGCTATTCAAATTCCAGGCAAGAACTTATCCATAACAGACATTTTACAAGGTTACTGTGCTTCTCAGTAACTTAAACAGTAGCATGAGCAAAGGACAGAGAATTAGGACTCCTCACTTCTATTCTCCATGTAGACAACACGTGTGATGTTGGACAAGTCACATCAGTAGCAATGCAGAGACCACTGCCTGTCGTGCTGACCCAATATTCTCTCATTGTTTCCTTGTGTCTGCCCATCTATCTCTCCATATCCATCTGTCGTCTCCTGTCTCATAGTTAGGTTGCAAGCTTTTTCCAGCAAGGACTGTCTTATTGTTCTTTGTTTGTACAGCACCTAGCACAATGGGATTCTGGTCCATAACCAGGGCTCCTCAGCACTACCACAACCCAAATCACAAGTAATATATGGGGCTGTTTGTATGATCCAGGGGTCTGGAATCTGGATCTGCTGGCTCCCAGGTGGCTGTCATGACCACACCGCCACCCAGCAGATCTGGCGAAGTGGGAACAGCAGCCTAGGAGCCTATGGGTTCAAGCACCGCTGGATGTTCTGCCCAGAGAGGCCCTGACTGGCAGAGCCTATCACTTTCCCTGATTGGCCCAGGCATGCTATTTAAGGCTAGGGAAAACACCTAGAGGCTGTCTGCGCAGCTAGGCAAATCCCTCCCTCGCTTGCTGCTGCAAACGGCCCCTGCTGTGCATTACTGATACTTTGCTTTGCTCCTGGTTCCTGGCTCCAGCCCTGCTCCTTATACATGGCCTCACTCCTCATCCTGGTTCCCTGCCCTACTCCTGACACCTCACCCAGCCTCAGTTCCTAGCCCCCTGCTCCGCTTCTGATGCCTCGGGTCCACTTGGCTCTACTTTGGCTGGTTCACTTAGCTCCAACCCGGTGTAGCTCATCGACCTCGACTCCAAATGGCCCTGTCGTGCGACACTGATACAGACAGCGGCTGCTGACCTTGCCCCTCCGGACTGAACTCGGGCCATGATCTCAAGCCTCCTGCAACCCAAGCCCTGGCCTTGACCTGTGCCTCCATAGCTGGGATCCTGATACTGCCATCCAAAAGCAGAGTTTCCATGCAATGGTGAGAAACGTGCCTTCCTTTGCCCTCAGAATACAGTCCCTCCAGTCCTGCCTGTGGCTCCTGCCCAGGACTGGGGTTCCTGGGAGCTACTGTCATACAAATAAGCAACAATAATACCCAGTGCCTCAGTTTATCCACCTGTAAAAGGGAGATAATATTTGCCTCAGTATCTGGAGAGCCTCAGAACCAGCCTGCTAGAGAACTGCAAACAAATCAGTCTTCCCTTGCACTAAAGAGCGTTTCAGCAGCATGTCCTGAAGCGGCTGCTTGGTTTGGGCCTGATTTGCAAAGGTGATGCACATCTGCTGCTCCTGTAGACTACATGAGGAATTATGGGAGCTCAGCACCATTGAGAATCAGGCTCTCTGCCTTTTATGAGGCTGGCTTTGGCTGCGGGTGAGTAGAGCACTCTCTCATCTGGAAAAGAGTCCGGTTTCCCGTTGCACTATGTGCGCCTCTTAGAAAAGGGTCCACAATTTGGCTAACAATAAAATTATTACGGACTAAAATTTGGCCTACAGTCAGTTTGTCAGCCTGGGAGCAAGTGTTTCGAAACAAGGTGGGGTGGGATTGTCGTTTAACGCAAGGCTGTTTTGATCCTGAAAGGCCCGAGTTGACAGGCCTCGATTCTGCAATTGTTTGGGAGTGGGTACAGCAGTCCACCCCCGTGCGAGAAGTTGCAGAACTGGGGCTTCAAGGCCTCTCCATAACAAGTGCGGCGTAAGCAGGGGTGGTTCAAGCTCCACATTGCAGCAACCTTGACCTGAGAGATCCGCTAGGAAAGGCTGAGAATGTTTCATGGGCTCATTCACTCCTTGATCCCTTCCAAAGACTGCTGGCAAAGGGCCAGCCAGTCCCAGCTGCACTGTAGGTTTTGTGACACCTTGCTGCCAGGACTAAGAGCAAGCAACCATTTCACATCAGCTGCCGAACAGCTGTCAGCAAACTTTCTGCCATCACGGAGCTGAGCTCAAGCGTGGAAGGCTCTATATTGCATTACCAACCTCCTGAACCAGCCAATCCTCCATTTCATGCCCAGTTCCAGGGATGTAAAAGGGGTGTTTTGCTGTTTGACACACTGCAGTGCTTTAATAACACAACACAGCTCATTTCTTAATACTGAAATGTTATAGCTAATTAGTGCATAATGTGCATGGACACCTTTGGCTATTTGAAAGGAGAAAAAATGGTAACATCAAGCCATTTGGCCTGCTGCACGTGCAAAGCAAGTTTTATAAAGATCATCAGGATTGTTAGATGTGCTGGACAACTATATTGATGGGGCACCTGTGCTGCATAAATTCATGTGTTCCAGGCGAATGACTGACTTGATTCATAAGAACTACTGTATTTGTAGGACAGATTTTTAACACCCAGCAGTTCCCAGAGTGTAACTCAGGTCCACTGGGTAAACATCACCCAATTTCCAAAAGACCAATATGTAAGTAAAGGATCTGCAAGCCACTGCAGTTTTTTCACAACAGAAGAGCCTAAAAGATGTTGCAGTGACATTTGCAAAACACACATCAACTTTAAGAAAATGCATAGTACATAGCAAACAAGTTCTTGGAGTTAACAGCATTGGTGACTGGAACAATCAATTCATTCTCTAGTGCACGGTGACTTTACACTTTTTTAGGTTCACAACAGAAATGGGTTGCTGCAAATTGGACCCAGCAATCATTCATAATACCAACAGGCAGATGGACTAGTGAGTATTCGCACATGGACACAACCTTGGTTTTTTGCATTGGATGCCGGTCAACACTTCCCTTAGAAATAAGAACAGGCCATGAAATGCCAGGGGACCTGCATAACTCCCATCAAGGAGTCAGCATGGGGAATCCACACCAACAGGCTGTTTACAAGTAGAAAAACATTTGTCTTATTCAGACACAACCAGTCTGGACAAATGGTCTAATGGCATCAGGGCTGGCCTTTAGTACTTGCAAACCCCAACACCACTTCCAATTTTAAGAGCCCCACACTGAAAGAGTGGAAGCAGCTTTCAGCGTTTCTTGGAAGCTGGGAGGGTGCAAAAAGTAAGTACCATTACCTCCATTTTACAGATGCGGAAACTGAGCCATGGAGTGCTGACGTGACTTACCCCAGGTCTCCCAGCAGGCCAGTAGCAGAACTTGGACTAGAACCAGATCTCCAGAGTCCTGGTCCAGTACTCTATCCACTAGGCAATATAGCCAAATGATGTTGCCCTAGAGTCACTATAGCCACAGAGAGGATGTGGGACCTTTCTCTATCAGCCAGAAGCATGTCTGCTAGCTGAAGTGGCAGAGGCCTGTGGTTTGCAGTTGACAGAACAAGCCTCTGGGTGCCAGTTACCTGCATGGATGTAATTCCTATAGTAATTGCGGTTATTGTCTACAGCACATGACTACACATCCCCAAAAAGCAGGCCCTCAGAGGTAAGCACACCCCCAGCTATTACATCTCTGTGGCATCCCTACATCTAATCTACAATGGCTTGAAAGAGCGAGGGCAAGCTCTCTGTGCGGATCACTTTGGAAATCTATGCTCCAGCGCACAGCCTTCTCTATCCAGCAAGCAGCAACAGCTCTATGGGAACGAGCAGCCTACGGAAAAGAATGGTTCCACCCGCAACCACCACCCTACTCTCCAACAGAACCACCCCTGAAACATGCCAGAAGCACAAAGAGCGAGGACAATGGTATTGCCCACGTGATCTAACCAAGCAGGGGCAAATGTCAGAGTAATGCAAAAGGGGATGGCATCCTGCCACCAATGGGATTGTAACAGCAGCTAGGACAACGGCAGCTGCAGCACAGCCCTTTCTTTGGCAAGCAGACGCAGCCTCTGATCCTCTTGGTTTTTGCAGAAAATGACACGCTCCAGCCTATGAGCTGTGTCTAGCTCTCCGGAGGCCTAGCTCATAGGAGCTTTGTTGCAAAGAAGCACACACATCACCTGCAGTGAACAACGACACGGAGTGCTTCTGCATCAATGGTCAGTTTTAAATGGCAGCACAAGAACAAATAGATGTGAACTGACCATCAGTAAAGTTAAGCTTGAAATTAGAGGAAGGTTCTAACGATCAGAGGAGCGAAGTTCTGGAACAGCCTTTCAAGGAGAGCAGTGGAGGCAAAAAAACCTAATTGGTTTCAAGACTGAGCCTGATAAGTTTATGGAGGGGATGGAATGAGGAGGTTGCCTACAATGGCATGTGGCCCATCTGTGAATGCTCACAGCAAATATCCCCAATGGGTGGTGATGGGACACTAGATGGGGAGGGCTCTGAGTTACTCCAGGGAATTCTCTCTCAGGTGTCTGGCTAGTGGGTCTCACCCACATGCTCAGGGTTTAACTGATCACAATATTTAGGGCCAGGAAGGAATTTTCCCCAAGTTCAGATTGATAGAGATACTGGAGGGTTGCGCCTTCCTCTGTACTATGGGTCGCCTGCTGGTTTGAACTAGAGTTAATGATGGCTTGTAACCTGAAGTCTTTCAGTCAAGATTTGAGGACTTCAGTAACTCAGCCAGAGGGTATGGGCCCATTGCAGGAGTGAGGGGGGTGAAGTTCTGTGGCCTGCGGAGTGCAGGAGGTCATACTAGATGGTCATGGTGGTCCCCTGAAAGTCTCTGAGTCTATGACTCAGAGTCAGTCTCAATAGCTGCTGGCTCAAACAATGTGTGGGATCATGACTGGGAAGAAATTACTGGTACAATGGTCACAGACCAAGTTGACCTGAACTTCGAAAGCCAACAGTAAGCGACATTGTAACAGATGCTCCTACTGGAACACATCAAAGCTGAACCCACTTGAAGCTTGGAAAAAGGGATCCAGACCCATCTGTAATCATGCCTAGCTCAGAACTATCTATCTATCTAACTCAGATCTATTATTATTCTGCTACCGCTAATAAAATTGAGTAGCTGGACTCTTGTTGCTAAGGCGCAGGACTGGGCCTTGAGAGATGAAGGTTCAATTCCTGACTCTGCAAGTCATTGATCCAACCCTGGGCCTCTTTGCTCATCTGTAAAATGGAGATAACAACTCTTCCTTTCTCACACCCTCTGCCTTCTTGGTTTAGATTGTAATCAGAGCAGGGAGGGGTTCTTGCTCTGTGGCAAGCCCGATGGGCCTCAGTCTCAGATTCTAGGCATTACCTTAATGCTACTAATAAAAACATTTAGAAATGATGACACTTCAGACCCAAAATATAAAAGCCAATGTGATGTGTTTTAGTGTTAAATCGGGGTCTAAGAATCAGAACACCTGGCATCTATTCCTGGCTTTCCCACTTACTCATTCTGTGGCCTTGAGTAAGAGTTTCGGTCTACCCCTCCTGTACAACTGGGAAATGGACTTCTTAGCTACAAGCGAGGGATGCTAAGCTTCATTCATTATAGTTTGTACAGTGCCCTGAGCACCCGGGGTGAAAGGTGTTACAGAAATGCCAAAAGCATTATTTTATTTAGATTGTAAGCCCTCTGGGGCAGAGACCATGTCTTCCTATATGTTTATATGGCTCCCAGTACAATGAGACCACCTGATCCTGACTGTGCCCTTTGGATGCCACTGTAATACACTCACAACAACAAGGCAGCCACTGTGTCATTCACCCACCACTATTGCAGTCGATAGGGAAGCTATTATCATAAAGGGCTTTTGGGTTTCATTGCTAGGCCAAACACACAGCAGCATCTTTGGCTCAAATTTTATCTGGATGTCTTTGATGGCTTGTTTCTAAACCAGAACACATTGCTTCACAGTTTTTTTGGAGGAGGGTGAGGGGGGATTTAATATGTGGCCCTGATACTGCTATTTGTAAGGATGCTAAGTAAAGCACCCCAGTTTCTGAAAAAAGAACAGGAGTACTTGTGGCACCTTAAAGACTAACAAATTTATTTTAGCATGAGCTTTCGTGAGCTGCAGCTCACTTCTTCGGATCCATAGAATGGAACACACAGACAGGGGATATTTATACATACAGAGAACATGAAAAGGTGGAAGTATGCATACCAACAGGCAGAGTCTAATCAATTGAGATGAGCTATCATTAGCAGGAGGAAAAAAAACTTTTTGAAGTTTCTGAAAATGCTAATGGATTGGCTGGTACTTTGGTGTGAGGATTTTAGCTTGTAATTAACCTGAGTGGCGTATTCTAAATGAGGAAATGGCAGCAGAGATTGATAATGGCTCTCGCTTCATATGCCAGGAAATCTGAGGCAAGGGCGGGTTATTAATGAGGGTGCGCCACGCGAAAGGAACAAAATTAATTGCAAGCGTTTTCAGTTTCCCTACTGGAAATGACAGACTCTAGAGCTGTTCATTTCGGTTCCATCTATATAGGATCCATTTGTGCTGTTAGCCAGACAGCCGCATTTGGCACTTCCACTGTATATACTGACCCAGCTTCAATTCCTGACCTCAGTGGAGCTTTGCTGATTTACTCCAGCTGAGATATGGCCCTCCATGAATACAGATATGCATGAATCAGCACGTAAAAGTCTGGGCACAATTATCTCTTGCCCCTTTCTCCAATTGCTCTATATTCCTTCACACTTCTCACTTCTGTTGGTTCAAGAGCCTTCTCCTTTGCAGCCCCTGCCATCTAGAACAGCCTTCTGGAGTCTCTCCACTCCACTGACTCTCCAGTCTGTTTTCAAATCTTATCTGAAAACATGGGGATTGGGGGAAGTTCCTGGTTGCATCTCTTATTTTTTCTCCTTCATCTATCCCTTGGTATGTGAATTTAGATCTTTAAAGTATTTTGGGGTACAAAATGCAAGACAATGCATTGAATATATTTTAAAAACATACCAGTCAAGCAGAATTACAAGTAATGCCTGGCTTTGATTACTAAATGCATCTGGTGGAGGATTTTTTTGTGCACATATTGAGGGGGTTCCAGCTGATGTTTGTGGCATAACATGGGACACATTTGATTAGTGTCCACCTCTGTTTAGAGAGGTATGAGCCAATTTGCAACACAGGCAACGTTTTTCATAGAGCTGCTGATGCTCTCAGATTTTTGATTCAGCGAGTTAGTCCCTAGCAGCTTGTAGGTATCCAGCTCTTGTTGGTTGCTAGCTTTTTGCTGCTTTTGGCCCAATTTGCTTCGTGTCTGTTTGAAACTAGATGGGGCCCATCTGGCTAACTTCTAATTATAGAGCTGTGGGAGTTCGGAGAGCATGGCAAATACTGCTCCACCTACTCTTTTGTCTATGTCTGGAATAAGCAGGCAAGTTCTCCATCCTGTGAAATGATGAGTGTGCTCATCCTCCTCTGAAATCAAATCAGAGTTGAGGGTGCACAGCATTTTGTTGGACTGGGTACAGCTCCTGGAAGTATCAGTTGTTTACTTGAAAGAACAGGACTGGTGTCAGGAAATTTAGCGGGATGGTACTGTACCATCAAACACCTGTGCAACCTAATCTTCTAAGATACTGCAGTGCTTCCTGGAATGATTCTAGTGGTTCAGCATGACTTGAGTAGGTAATTATTTTGGGGGTTAACCTACAAGCCAAGTGAATTGTTAATATCAATTTAGGACACTCTACATCCGGATGCTCAGATGCTATGGTAATAGAGGCTATAGGGATATCTAGAGAGAGAAACTAGGGGGATTAAATTTGCAAGAGAGGCTAGTGATTACGAATGTCTCCGTTTTTGAGTCTCCAACCCAAGAGACCCTCAATGGGCTTAATGTTCACAAAGTGCTAAGCACTTGCCTTCTGAAAAACAGGCCTAGATGTCCCAAGTTGGGCACCCCAAAAAGGTCTCCAAAATCACTAGGCACTTTTGAAGTTGTAGCGCAATGGGTCTGACCCTACAGGCCTCACTCAGAAAAGATGTACTTTGAAGGCAATAGATGTTTATAAGGACAATATGACTGGGCACCAACGACACTTAAATTCATTCTGCACTTAAGGAAATCAGCCAATGAGGCTAAAAATGAGCTACCACATTAACAAAGCATTTACACAGAGAGATATGTACTTGATTAACAAAGGCACTGGAATCATTTGAACAACTATCCAAGAGGAATCATAGATGCCTTTTAGATCACATTTGTCTAATCCCATCAGGATCTAGTGCAACATTCTTCCCTACCATATAGTTTCCTGGACTCTCTTTGATCTGGTTTAAAGTAACTCAAGCCAAGAAGCCTCCACACCACTTTCAGAATAAAGGTTTCTTCAGAAATATTTTAACAAACAAGATAATTGTTGAGGGGATTTTTTTCTTTCATTTCCTCCCCTCCCCCTTTAAACGAAAGAAAATTGAAGGCTCCTGTAAAGAATTATATAAATAGCAAGAGTGAACTAATCCTACAATGTTAATGCTCCATTCTAAGTGACATGCTAATCACTGAATGAGCAATCTGTGAAAAAGTTGTGTTTAACTTTGTCATTTCATAACAATAGGAAGCCTGAGATGAGGATAAATTTACCTTCTTGACGCAAAGTGGAAATGTTAATAAGGGATGCAAAAATATGCCCTGCCAAATAGTAGTAGTAAAAATAAATTAAAAGCCTGAGGACTAAAAATAACGAAGGGAAAGGGAGGAAATTCACCCAAACTGTAATAATTTGGGAGAGCTCAGGACCTGATATAAGAAGACTTTCCATTGACTTTATTGTATCAGGCTCCTCAGTCTTACAGAACAGATCAGGATTCTCTGCAATTCTCATCTCCATCTAAGTGCATTAAGGGGCAAATCATGCCTTATCTCTTTCTTCCTTGGGAATAGCAGGCTCCAGACACAGTCGGGTCAGTGCAGTTTAGTTGCACAGGATAAAGCAATAAATTTGGTCAGCTGACAGCCAGTGCACAGAGTGCAGATCCCCTGTGCACTAAGCAAGCTGCCCGTGTGCTGGGACGGAGGGGAGATAAGCCTTGAATATTTGAGGGAAGGATATTTGTTCATGAGCAGAGAAGGAACACACACACACACACACTCTTACTTTTCCTTTCTTTAAAAAGCGACAAAGAGTCCTGTGGCACCTTATAGACTAACAGACGTGGAGCATGAGCTTTCGTGGGTGAATGCCCACTTCTTCGGATGAATGTAATGGAAATTTCCAGAGGCAGGTATAAATGTTAGTCTTTAAGGTGCCACGGGACTCTATGTTGCTTTTTACAGATCCAGACTAACACGGTTACCCCTCTGATACTTTCCCTTTCTTGTTGCTCTGCCTAACTCACAGCAGAACTACTCTGGGTCCGGTTTCTCTGCTCTTTTCATCTTTTTCTCTACACCTTTAAAGTGGGAGGATACTTCCAGGATTTCTTAGGGTCACTTGTCCACCTCTCTCCCTCCACTATCAATTCACCAGCTTCTGGTGCTGGAGGGATGCAAACTGGAATTTACTCATCACTGCAGACAATCTGCACAAGGAAGCTCTAACGCATCCTTTACAGAACACATGACAGATTGTATATAATATCTTTTCTCCTCCAGGTACAGTATCCCTGCTGTGCAGAATACAAGACTTCGCTAAAGCTGGGTGAAAATGAATAATCCCTGGTGTTTACATGATTAAATAAATACGCTATATTCCCTCAAGAACTGACTCCTGTTTTGTTTGGCTTATCGGTTGTCTTTTAGAGACACAATAATACTAGGCCTACATGCCTCATACTGTAATAACTTTCTCTTGCAATAGCAGAAGGGTGGGTGATAGGGTGACCAGACAGCAAGTGTGAAAAATCGGGACGGAGGGTGGGGGGTAATAGGAGCCTATATAAGAAAAAGCCTCAAATCGGGACATCTGGTCACCCTAGTGGGCGATGATGTTTTTGGTATTTTTTCCAGTCATCTAAGAGGCTCTGAGAGCACAAGTTTGCCTGGAAAATGGGCCCCTCATAAAGGGCAAAATATATTTCTAAACACACAGATGCTGCCACTTTTATGTGGATGATTTTTATCGCAGGCTACACGTCTACACTGAAACAGATGTGATGAAGCTGAAAAAATGTGGATGCAGATTTGACCTTTCCCGATTTCAGACTCAGAGTTTTGGTTCAAGCGGCATCCCTGATGAGTTCTAGCAGACTTTTAACCAGTAGCTATGCACGGGGAGCTGTATTACTACAAGGCCAGTAAGTAGGAATCGCTCACAAGACTCCAGCCTCATTATGCCCAAATAAATCTGTTAGTCTTCATAGTGCCCCCAGACTCCTTGTTGTTTTTGTGGATACAGACTAACACGGCTACCCCCTGATACTTAGCCTCATTATAGTGCAATTCTGAAAGCTTCAAACTAAAGCAATTCAATCTCTTGCCGCCTCTGCTTTACAGCTCGTTCACCACCACAGAAGGGGCAGTGACTTATCCAGGGTTCCTGAAGCTCAGTGAATTGCATGGTGTGACCATGATACTACGTGATCATGCAAAACATATTTTGCCCTCCATCCTGCAGGATTCCGTACAAGCCTCTTGTGGACGTTCCAAAGTGCTTTTATTTCAATTAAATAAAAAAATAAGCAAAATCTTTGGGCACAAAGTGTGTGCCCTTGGCTGTTGAAGTTCTGCCAGGATTCAAAGCCAAACCCTGGGTCTGCTTATGCAGTGGCGAACAAAAAAGCAGAGAAGGTCAGGAGGACATGGGATAATGCAGAAGCTCGCTCTGAGATGGATTGTAATGTATGTAGCAGGTTAATGCAGCACTAAATCCTGAGACACTTTCCCCCGCTGTTCCCTTCAGATCAATTAGAGCAACAGTGTCTTTGTACAAGGAAAGGCCAATCTGCTCGCCCCCCTCAGACACCCCGCTGACAGAACTGGTCTGGGTTCCAGGAGCGCTGAGGTCTGGACTAAGCAGGCTTTGCCCTGAATGGAGGCCAGATTACTGCACACTGGATGTTCTTGGGGTATAACATTTCTCAGATGTCAGGAAGCATTTTGTAGCCCATGGGCCCAAGAACAGCTGTAACCTGAGGCGGCCTTAAGCACAAGAAAGCCAGGCAGACATTTGGGGACCCTGCTGTTTTTTAAGTGGGGAGAGGGAGGCAAACCCAAAGGAAGGCCCAACTTGGCAGTGAAGCAAGACGAGAAGCACACATCAGCCACCATGGTTCCCTGCAGCAGAGTGACCAGATGCGAAGGCAACTCCTGGCCGGATATCTCCCTCCCCTCCGTCACTTGCAGCAAGCTGGGGCCTGTGCAGACTGTAAGACCCTGGCTGAGACCAAAAAGCCCTGAGTGATGGCCAAGTAAAGAGTTTTTCCAAACTCAACAGGGCTAAATATTTAAGCTGCGATACCTTTGCATTCCTGCTAGCTGCTGCTGCTACTGAATGGACCATTTCCTTGCAGGGCTTACAATTTTTACAGTGATCCTACCTGATCCAAAGTCCCTGGAAAGACTCCCACAGACTTGGATGAGATTTGGATCCGGCCTGTAAGATCCAAACAATTCAGGATACCCAAGTTAGACAGGTCTGACTCATCAGGCAAACTTCAGGCATCTCGGGACCCAGGGGAATTGTTAAAACACCCAGCCCCAGCAGGTTGGTTCAGTCACTGGACAACTTCGATCAGCCTCAAATCAGAGTGGGAAGAAAAAACAAATCACGTCTCTACGTTCACAGAACCTCCAAAATGTTGACACAATAACAGTGCAGGGATAAAAAAACCAGTCTGTGTTCTTGCAGATAGTGCTGTGGCTTAATAGCTGCTTTATAACCTTGTATTCAAATTCCCAGCAAAGATATCACTGGGCTTGCCCTTGGAGCCAGTAAAAAAATAGAAGGGGGATGGAAATCGTTATTCAAACATTTACTTGGAAAGAATTATTTCCTTCAATCAAAAAACCTTACACATTCTGAGCAAGGCCCATTCAGACTGGCCCGGGAACCACGTAAGCAGCTTGAGGGACAGACTGTACTTAAGTCAAGTCGAGTTTGTTACGGAGATGTGAATACGGAGCAAACCAGTATGCAACAAGGCTCGCCACCACATTCACCTACCAAAGCCAAGCATAGGCCACCGTGAGAGGTGGGAGTAGGTTGCATAATTGGGACCTGTGCTTCCAAAGCTCAGGGCTCTACAGTCAGGCGGTATGGTTATATCTTGTGATTCTGCCGGATGTACCTAAAAGGCTAAGGGACGTAGGTAATTTCAGCTATAATAATGAATATATAACTCCCAGCACGTGGCTTCAAAGAGCTGAACCACTAACAAGAGGGTTAATCCTTTCCCTTCCATGGTGCCTTCCTTCTAAAGATGGCAAAGCACTCTGTGATCAATAGTTAAGCCTCACACTGCCTCTGGGGCTGCTTGAGGAGTAACATACTATGCACCATGAGAATGGTGTGGCAGGATCATGATTTTAGACTGCAAGCTCCTCGGAGCAGAAAATGTCTGTCTTGTAAAGTGCAGAAACACATCTTCGGTGTTCATAACAAAACAGCAGCCACCGCCAATCTATTCCCTGCCAGGCCATTTTATTGAAGATGGAGGGGGAGGATATTTTGTGGTTTGTAAAAATGCCATGAACGCCAAGATTGTTAGCTTGCATTATAATAAATTAGGTTTCTTGAACTCTTAGTTATCTCCTCCAGGACATTTATTTTGTAAATTAAAGACTTCTATGTCTAGAGCCATACTGCAGATTACAAAAACCACATGCAGATCCCTTATTGGTCCCACCACAGCAATAAAACTAGATAAAATGTCAAATGGGCAGCCACAAAAGTATCAATTGCTGTGCAGTGGTTTTAAGCAGCAAAGCTGGCAAACTCCGATTGTATTGCAGGTCAAAAACAGCAGGAAACATGAGATTGAATATAACATGGCAGAAGGCATCTTACAGAAATATTAAATTTATACTGCAGCTGTTGGAGGGATTCTATAGAAACCCTTGCAAAGAAATATGCTACCAGCAGAGGAATCTGCCCGTGAGTTTCTCAGGAGCATAGAATATAAAGGGGCAAACTAAACAAGAGGTAGGCAGGTTTAAGGTGTTATTTTATGTGGCTGGATCGTCACAATCCTATGTGAGATAACGCTCTCGCCAAAATAAAATTGACTGGCCCTTTAAACACATTCTCAAGGAGGACATTGGCCGTTTCTCAAAGTTTGCGTTGACCAAAGCATCTCACTTCCTTAAAAACCCAACTCTCTGGGCACGTCTACACAGTGATCAAAAACCCACGGTACTGCATCGCAAAGCCTGGGTCAGCTGACTCGGGCTATGGGGCTATAAAATTGCCATGAAGACGTTCAGACTCAGGCTGAAGCCTGGGTTCTGAGACCCCACAAGGGAGGTTTCCAGCCCAAGCCTGAATTTTTGTGAATTTTTTCACTGCATTTTTATAGCCCCAGCCCGAGTCAGCTGACCTGAGCCAGCCATGGTTGTGCTGAGGGCTTTTTATCATAGTGTAGACGTACCTGCTAAGGTCTTACAGTTCTGATGGGAATGTAAACAAAACGGCCACTATGCAAGCAGCGGCTTGGTAACATTTAAGCCTATGAGAAAAAGGCTTATGGCAGGTTCCACTTTTAAAACGTACTATTATTATTATTATTATTTCTATTACAGTAGTAATTAAAGGCCCCAATCAAGTTTAGTGTCCCTTTGTGCTAGGTGCTGTACAGACACATAGGAGAGACAGTCCCCTGCCCCAATGAGTTTACAATCTAAATAGACAAGACAGACAAAGGTTTGGGGTAGAAACAGAGGCACAGAGAGGTGAAGGCCCAGATCTCAAAAGGCATTTAGGTGCCTAACTCCCATTGACCTGGGCTGAAGTGATTTGCCCACAGCCATACAGCAGGTCAGTGGCAGAAGAATTTTCTCATTCACTCGTTTTTGTCCTAACGATAAGGATTCCCCCTCCGTAGAGGCCCACTTCTCTGTCCACTTCACCACCACCACCTCAGGAGCAGGCATCACGGCCAAAGGTGCCTAGATGTGAACATATTCACAAACAAAACACTTTGGATGATATCCTGGTTCCACTGAAACCTATAATAATACTCCCACAGACTTCAGCGCTTGTTTGAAAGAGAGACAGAGAGAGATGAAAGAGTATTTCAGGCAAATCCAGTTACCGCCCAAGTATCCTTCTGCAGTGCTTCCTAGATGTTGCCTGCTGGCAGGACCAGATAGCAACTGACAAGGACCTGTTCCAGTTCTGTCTGTCATTCTCATTTAGGGTTCATCTCGGTATCCCTGCCAGAGTCCATCACAAGTTTTGCATATCTTAATTCCCCAGTCAGATCCCTCTAGGAGTTTGCTTTACCCTCCTCTGAAATCAGAACTGGCTTTACCATAGCTCTATGAATAGTAAGATCCAAGACCTGTGGGAAATGATTAAATTGGATTTCAAGCCAGGGAATCTTGGCATGAGAGTGCTGGGGGCGGGGGGGGAAAGGAGTGAGAGAAGGATTAGCAGCCTGCAGAGCTAGATTTGTGCCATGCTGAAAGATTTGGCACTTGAGGAAATAGGTTGCTAATTGCTCACAGAAAAGCTAGATGACCTGTAAAATATTGCATAAGTGGGGTCAAATCTGCACCTTACTGAAGGGTGGGGACTTTGGCACATGGTCTCTACTCTGCAATTCCAATAGTTCTGGTTCCTGTAGCATGTCCCACCTACCCCAGAATACAAACATGCTCACTGCACCTGAAGGAGACATCGCCACACTTTGGGTTTCCTGCATCCCAAAACAAGACGTTTTCTTAAAATTCAACACAGGGCGGCTCTGCAAGGAGCTGGAAGGTTCAGGGATATGGACCCTGTTGCTTCTTGGATGTTGGTTCAAATCCAGGCCCAAGGCTGTGGTGATCAAAAGCTGTAACCATCTGAAAGCTGTTTGCTGGCCTCTCTGAAATGACTGTGGGACCTTAACCCAGTGCCTAATGGATGTGTTGCCGCATCATACAAATTACCCACCCCTTTCACTGCAAAAATGCCTAGGACTAGGGCTGGTCACATTTCTTCCCACTGAAGCTTTTTTTTTTTGGTGGAAAACAGTTTTCAACTAAACATGAGAAGCGTCTACTTTGTGCTGAAAAGGTTAGTTTTCATTGAACAAACCAAACACCCGAACACTGACATATTTCAGTTTGGATATCCAGCTTCCTGCCTTTGGGAGTTGTAGTTAGATTTTTCCATGTCCAAATTCTTCCGCACACTGAGTAGCATCCACCATCCTTTCCATCCCTTTTTTATATATTACTAGATTGGTAATAGCTCTAGAGGGAACCCGAGACATGAATCAAGACTTCTTCCTCTGGCATGAAAGACAGATGGAGGGTGTCTAAAAGCACGAGGCATTTTCTCAACATCTACAACATTTTCTTTGGTAATTACAGCAGCCAGCCTCCTAGCCCAGATCAACCGGCTCAAGCTCACAGTGCTCATGCCACTGCACTAAAAATAGCCGTCTAGACATTAGGGCACAAGCTGGAGTTTGGGCATTGAAGTCTAGGGACAGGGGTGAGCTTCAGAGCCTGAGTACCAGCATGATCCTCGATGTGTACACAGCTATTTTTAGCAGGGTAGTGCAAGCCTCCACCAGCTTGAGCCTGTTGAGCTGGGCTCAGACACTTGCTGCTGAGGGCTGCTGCCTGCTGTGTAGACATACCCTATGTGATTAGACAGCAGAGGAACTGAGCAATGGACAGTACATACACAACAGTGCTCACTAATATACCATGATGGAGCAGGGTTCTAGCCATGAGTAGAACTTTATCTAGTGATCGTCTCTTGGGGAGACAGTGTTGCTATGCTGGGAGTGTTCCTCCTTCTGTTGGCATGTAAAGCGTCTACACTGGGGGGCTATGCTCGCATAGGCTGTGTAGGGTAGACATTGCCTAAAGGCTTGTCTATACCAAGACTTAGTGCACGGCAGGCTGGTGCACTGTCGATAAGCCCTTAATCAACTAGCTACAGGTTTAAGCTAAATTAAAATCAACTAGTCTTAAACTGAAATAAGCGTCCACACAGGGGCTTGTTGTACTGGTATAACTACATCCATTTTATTGATTGCACCAGTTCAATTGAACGGGTGCAAGTCTGCATAGACCAGGCCCAACTCCTGTTAATGTCAATGAGAGCTGGGCAGCCAACTCTTTCAGGCTGCAGGGAAAATTCCAGCGTTGGCAAAGATCTCATTTTCTGATGTGGCACCAAGAAAAGCAAAGGCATATAAACATGGAGGAAGTTGTTTCTCAATCCCCCAAGATTAGAAATTGATGATAGGACATGTTGATACAAGCGATCTAGGAAAAACAGGCAGGGGAAAGCACTAACACTGAAATTCTCCCGCAGAGGTATAATCCTCTGTAATATCATAATCCCGTCTTCCTGTCTCATCTTAAATGGGATAGTATGGACGGAAGACAACTTCAGGTAGGGAGCAGCCAGCTGACATAGGGGAGTACTTAAAAAAAAGCTTCCTAGGGGAAAAAAAATGCACTTACCATGCACAAAGAGAAAACAAAAATAGAAATGTCCCATTGTTCATGTATAAAGGGCCATATCTTGTCAACCTCAATGCAGTGTCTTAGTGTGTAAAAGTCCAATTTCCATGAAACCCCTCACAGAATAAAGTGCTATTTGACATGAGGAAGCGTGGAAGAACGTGGTCCAAAAGGAGAACTGTTTCTCAATTAAAATGTTTTTGGAAGATGTCATCTGCTCTTTAGTGCCCTGTCCTAGAACTGTGTTTGAATAGAATGTTAAAAAAATCCTAGAACCTATTAGCAATAGTATCCTAACATCCTATACTATAGTACTCTGCTAAGTCATGAGTGAAATATTCAGTGGCCTCCAAACAACGCTTGTCTTTGTCACCAAACCAATTTATTTACTACAGCAGGTCTCTCTGCCGATGGGACTCATAGATTTTTAAGGCCAGACGGGAGCATTATGAGAATCTAGTCTGATCTCCTGCACAACACAGGTGAGAGGATCCTACACAGATTCGCTGGCAGGGGGGAAGAATTATTCTTAAACACCATCTAGAAGCCCAATAACTTGAGGCGGAGCTAGAGCATCCCTCTTAGCGAGAGATCTAATCTCGATGTAAAGACCTTAAGCGATGATGAATTCACCACTTCCATTGCTAAGATGTCCCTGTGGCGGATTAATTTGTGCCAGAGTTGAGCCCCAGCACCGCTAGTCTTGGTAGTTTGTAGCCCTGGCACCTCTGGCCTTGCCATATCTGTTATGAAAGTTAAAAAATTGCTTGAGCCCTGGCATGTCTTTCAATACAGATTAAGCGCTGGGATTGCCCTCCTTATTAGAACATCATTTTGCACAATTTTTTATTTTGGGAGAGCGGGAGGTTGTGTGTGTGTGTGTGTGTGTGTGTGTGATCATTATGGGTACGTCTACACCAAATTAAAAAAAAATCTGCGGCACCAGATCTCAGAGCCCAGGTCAGCTGACTCGGGCTTGTGGGGCTAAAAATAGCAGTGTAAAAGTTTGGGCTCAGACTGGAGCCATGGCTCTGAGACCCATCCCCCACTCAGTATTTCAAAGCCCAGGGCTCCTGCCCGAGCCGGAACATTCTATACTGCAATTTTGAGCCCTAGTCAGCTCACCCAGGCTGGCTGTCGCCGGGCCACAGGTCTTTTATTGCAGTGTAGCTGGACCTTAAAAATTCTGTCGCTCTGCTAGCACTCCAAGGATTTTGGCCTCTGACTGCTCAGGGAAAGGAATCTTGTTCCATCTCACTGCCCATCTAGCGTGTACCTTTTTACTCTGTTTCTCACCCGCAAGCCACATAAGAGAGACTGTTGTTTCAATTGCTTTATCAGCTTTATCCTTAAGTCTCTGTAGACTCAATTGTAGACTTTACTCTAATCATGGCCGATGCATTTTTTCTTTCCGCTCCGTGGCTAGAATGCAGTTAAACATTCCTCAAAGCGCACAAGTGCCTTTAAGAGAGCGGAAAAGGAAAGGGTTGGGGGGAGCGCCTTACCTCAAAGCTCTGTGTACATTGTTCATTGCCAATGAAATCCAGATGTTCCTTAAACTGTGCCGTGTTGTCCCCCTCCCCTTCATAATGTGGGATGGATTTTAAAACCTGCTTGAGTGGAAGGATAGGCTAGTTCCTTCAGCATTACCATTTTACCAGCACACTAAATACACTCAAAAGGTCCTTGGCACCTTTCCCCCACAGCTAAACGAAACAACCTCAAACAATTAAGTCCTTTTAAGAACGACACGGGCATTCTCTTCTCTCCTCTATGTACAGTGGATGGCAGATAACTTTGTCCGCTATATAAGAACCACTATATGGAGCATGGATAGTAAAAGCCAGTTCTGACAGGGCATGATCTAACAACCATTGAACTCAGTGGGAGTCTTCCCACTGACGCCAGTGGACGATGGATCAGGCCCGTAATGCTTAACGAGATCAGAAACTACTAAAACAAGGGAGGGTGGAATTCAGCTAGTTTAGAACTTCTGCATCCTTCACAAGAGGCAAAGGGAGACACGTATCTAGACAAAAACTTGACTAAATTACCCTTCTTCTTTCCAATTAGGTGAACATCAAGCTATTTTAGAAATGTAGAACCTATTGATTTTGGAGCCTACTGTAGGCAGCTGGTTTGAAAATCTTGGCCAGAGCATTTATGAAATACTGTGATATGGTGGAAGAAAAGCTCTATCTAACAAAGCCAATTGCTGTATAATTAAGTCAAAGCCTATATAAGCCAAATCATAACAGGCAGATCTGTTAGTGCTGCCTATAGGTTAGATGTTTATACCTTTGCCAAACTTTAACCATTTGGGATGAAATACATAATAAACCAGTTACTGTAGTCTTAATTGATCCAACCCACACATGCAAAGTATGGGTCTTGGTCCCCATATAATGGCTGATCCAGGTGAGAAGCTGAATCAGCTCTAACTAAGGGAATTAACTATTTTAGCTCATAGAGTCTCATGATATTAGTTTGGAAGGGACTATGGCCCAAGTTGGGAGGGTTGTTATAAAGACTTCTCCGTATTTATGTGTAAAAAAAAAAGGCCTTTTGTTAATTCCTGGGAAATGGCCTAAGTAATCAGATTCTAGCAGTGGTTTCCAAATAATGACGTTTCCCCCTACTTTCTCTTATCTGCACTGCACATTTGTTCTTGATAGGATCAGCTTTATGGATTCTTGCACAACAAAAAATCTGATAAGCATGACGGTCGACTCTGCCCTTCTCCATCCTGACCTCTGATCCTCTAGAGAGACATTTACACTGAATCAAGATAGCTAAAAGCTTTATTAGTAAGGCTTATAATTGAATTAACTCAGTAAGTGAAATACATTAACTAGGTTTCTAGGAGGAAAGTACCCCAGGGAAAGATCTGGACAACACTTCTGCTGTTAATATCAACGAAAATATGGGGGACTGAATGGCTCAGGGGTCATTCATGGGATTTATAGACTTTCAGACGTCGGTTGCCAGTTTGAATCTTTTTAAATATTTCCCAGCAGTTGGGAGTCCCAAAACAGCAGCTAGTGCATGAGAAGCAAGAAGGGAAATCTACTATTCTGGTTTGAATCTCCTAGCTGGAAAACCATGAATAGAAAAGACTTCCCCTAGTGGGAAAGACGTCCGTGGTTTCCCAGTAACAGACAAAAAAGTGCCAATCGAGAACCAAAAGCCATAGTCACATCTTTTTAGTCATTCGGGGTCACTGATATTGTCTTCTCCAAGTAGGAACACAAGAGAGCTGCGAATGGTTGAGCCTGCCACCCAGGAGCCTGTCACAGGAAAAGGGACGATCAGCAGAAAGCAAGAGCAGATTGCTAATCAGACTCCAGGACGGTAAGAAGGGGCTGCCAAAGGTGGCAAGAAGGAGGAAGATGAGAGAGGAAGGATGGGTCAGTGGTTAGATCAGTAGTCCGTGACTTCAAAGTGCTTAATTCCCTGCTCCATCACTGAAGTCCTGTGTGATCTTGGGGAAGTCACTTATCTCTTTGTGCCTCACTTCCTCATATGTACAATGGGGGTTTCCCTGCCTCCGAAAGGTGTTGTGAGGATAAACATATTAAAGATCACGAGGCGCTCAGACACTGTGATAACAGGGGCCAAAGAAATGTCTTAGAGAGAGGACGACAGCGGTGTTGCAAATTAGCTACTAAAAGGAAAACTTGAAAGGTGGCCATTAGCCATGGCTAAGAATGAACTCCATGCGGAGGAGAGTTTTAAAAGAAAAACCCATACAGTAAATAAGTTTCTTTACATTAGTTTTGCATTGTGCTAAGTTGATATGTGCTGCAGTTTGGCACTGTACATGAAACAAACATTATATTGTAGTGATTTGCAATCGCTAGGTGCCCAAATGACATTGAAAGTTAATGGCTATTGATGGCCTCACGGTCCTTTGAAAAATGTCTCCCTTTATCACCAGTTACTGAGACAGGGCTTAACTCTGCTAGTGAAAATTAAAACACCTGTTTTTTGTGTGTGGCGGCGGGGAATAGTAAAAGAAACGTGATGCAAATTCTCCATCTTGTTTTCACTAGGTTAAGACATTATTAATAAGATGATGAGTGGTCTGAGCGTGCGCTGATTTGAATATGATTTAGTCTTATTATTATAACATCGATTACTTGTATTGCACTAGCAATTAGGAGCCCCAGGCATGGACCAGGCACTGCACAAATACAAAACAAAAAGACAGCCCCTCCCAGCCACAGAGAGCTCACAATTTAAGTCTTGAGTCTCCCTTTAAGCATGCGGGTGAAAATCTACTGCGTGGAGTACCTTTCCTTGCATTCTGCAATAAAGAGTCCAACACCCCCAAATACTCCTACAGTAGAAATGAAACCAAGCAATACACACTTTAGAAGCACCCCTGATGGACAGTGTGCTGCCTGGGATATCCCAGGGGGAGCTCTATTCAGTTGTTGGGGATCTCCTCATGCCCCAAGATTGTGCAAGACAACGCTGCTGAGCCAAGACAGGTGGAAGAACCCTCATCTAATGTGCTTCTGTATTGCCCCTGTGTAACCTATGTACATCACCAAGGGCAGGCGGATGAATTCTTTGGTTGTGTGGATCACGCTGCTACACCCAGTCTTTTGTGGTGGCGTAAATACCTGACAGAACAGCAGCAGCGCACTGCCTTGCGGTTGGCTGGGTGTTAGAGGGAGTGAGTGCGCTGGGATGATAGTGGCACAATTCAGATGAAATATAGAGCTTAAAAGTGAGTCAGGCCGGAAGGAAAAGGCTGGGTTTCTGATGCATGAGCATACTGTGCCAGCACAAAAGTAGCGGGAGGATGATTAATTGTGAAGGGCAATAGCCTTTTTCATTTCCTCTTTGCCTCTTGGCTAAGATCAACTATATCAGTTTAATATCTGAGCCCTTCTGTAGCCAGAAATTATATCGTATTCTTGCAGGGCCATGGACTCCTATCTAGCTGTTCTTCAGGATCTTACATCCCTGCTAAAAGGACTCTCTTCCGTGGGTTGCTAAGGAGCAGTCACTGTTCCTACCTGACGTTATGATCAGATGAGGAAAGAAATCCTAGTGGGTAATTCTAAAAGAGTGTTAATATTCAGTAATAGAACTTCAGGGTATGCAAGGGGAAAGTCAATCAATATAGCAAGTACAACAAAGTTAATCACATTCTCTCCCTCTTAACATAGGAGGAGAGTTTGAGCACCTCACTCCAGTGATTTTTTCAAACAAGCTAGAGATGGAAAAAATATCTTAGGTCACCAAACATCTCTTTGCCAGGGTGGAATTGCTCCTACATTATCATCAATCATGTGTCTTATTTGCATTTAGGTCCTGATCCAACTCCCATTGATGCCAATGGAAAGACGTTGATCAATTTCCTTGGGAACTGGGTAAGTTCCTTTACTCTTACACCCGATAAATGCCATAGCGTGCTAAGAGGGTGTATCCAGAACTCCCTGTGGAATTCAATGGGGGAGTTTTGCATTAATAAAAGCTCAACCAATCAAACACAGGGCAGTGTTCAGACCTAGGCCCAGATCCTCAGACGTATTTAGGCTCCTAACTCCCTTGAAATCAATGGTACCTAAATAACGTTGAGAATAGGGCCCTAACTCCTTATTCCCATCAACGCTTTCCTATCACACAACTCTGCTTTCAAGCAGCACAACAGCATCCTCTGCATTTCCATTGCTTCCAGAGCAGCAGCGTCCTCACTGCTCAGCTGTGGCACTCAGGTAATAACCATGAGGAAAGACTATGTGCCAGTTCAGTAGGCTAGCAAGACACAAAAGCAGAAAGCACATTGATTTCTGCTGGGCAGCCTTGGCCTAATTCTGTTTTGATACAAATATTCTAGCCTTCAAAATTATAGATTGTTAATGGGTAAAAACGGAAGGAGTGGTCTTAACTCATGTAGTCATTTTATCCATGTGGGTGAGCAGCACACACACTGACAGATCCAACCCGTGGCGGATCTTCTGCTTTGTAGATGGAGAATGGGTTCCTGTCCCCTAAGTATGGGCAGAGAGAGGTTTTGGCTGTAAAAGCTTTCAGAGTAGACAGCTGTTTAGTGATTCATATGGTATTATCTGGTGATAACAGGCTAGTGCCTAGAGAAGAAGTATTCAGGTCTCCTTTAGCAATACTCAGCCCCCTCCCTGGCAGACTCAGTAGAAAGGTTAAGGCTGTGGTTCTCAACCTTTCCAGACTACTGTACCCCTTTCAGGAGTCTGATTTGCCTTGCGAAGCCTCAAGTTTCACCTCACTTTAAAACTACTTACGTACAAAATCACACATAAAATACAAAAGTGTCACAGCACAATGTTACTGAAAAATTGCTTGCTTTCTCATTTTTACCATACAATTATAGAATAAGTCAATTGGAATATAAATACTGTACTGACATTTCAGTGTATAGTATATAGAGAAGTATAAACAAGTCGTTGTATGACATTTTAGTTTGTACTGACTTCACTAGGGCTTTTTCTGTAGCCTGTTGTAAAACAAGGCAAATATCTAGATGAGTTGATGTACTCCCTGGACGACCTCTCTGTATCCCTGGTTGAGAACCACTGGGCTAAGCCATGTCTATGCTACAGCAGCACAGCTGCACCACCATAACGTAGATGCTTCCTACACTGACAGAAGGGGGTTTTCCATGGATGTAGCTAATCTTTCTCTCCAAGAGGTGGTAGCTAGGTCAACACAAGAATTCTCCATTGACTTAGCCATATATACACTGGTGGTTAGATCTACCTAAGTATGATGCTCAGGGCATGACATTTTTCACAGCCCGGAGCAACTTTGCCAGGTCTACCTAATTTTTAAGCGCAGACAAGACATAAGTCCTGAATGGAGCATGTAGACTCGAGTGCCCTATTTGCACGACAAACAGCAACGGCTCTTTTACCTTGCTATAGAGTCTTCAAATGAAACAAGGTGCAGTCTAAAAATTGGGCTAACTCACACTCTTCCATGGATATTTCCTGGCCCCCTACACTCCCACAAAAAATGGTAAAGAAAATTCATATACAAAGTAAACTGTGCTAAGAATAACGTGATATGGCTGACCTAAAAACTGCCAGAAAATGTAGAGTTATCACTGCAACCTTATTTTAGCCCACTGAGTTTCATCATGTATACGGCTGATAAGCTATTCCCTAAAGAGCCTCTAACTCACTGCATTCCCTTCTATCTTTGAGAAAATGCATTATCTAGGACCTCGTTAGTTATGGTATAGTTCAAACATCTTGTTATTTGAATAATTTATTATGCGTTTGGGGTTGGGCTTAGTGTAAAGAGAAAATTGTCCCATGAGCGGGTTCTCTCATTAGCAATTTCTACTTGAATTCCAGAAGGAATACGGAATTAAATTTGTGGCTAGAGTAACCGAACTTTGGTAAAACAACTTATACTGAAAAAAAGGCCAGTATGATGAACCTGGTCAAGGAAGACTTCATGAGTAGCATGAATACAGGCTGTATTGAAAAAAGGTAATCCGCATAATAAACACATCATGTCCGGGCTATTATCAACATACAATATAAATGGTTACACAGAGAATGACCCAAAGCTTTAAAATGCTTATGCATATTCTTAGCTTTAGTTATGTGAGTAAAATCAAAACTATGTTTACAAGATCAGGGCCAATGTTTGCAGATGCTCTGACCCTAAACAGGAGTAAATTTTGACATGAAATAGTCTCATAATTTAATCGTCTATTCATTTTATATCATCAGACTCTTTTCATTAACTACTTACACTAAAGACGCTACTTTGGTACAAACTAAATTAAACCACTTTATTTATTCAGCTGAGCAAGGAGATGCAAATGAACATACATGGAGGACATGTGATTGGGATAAGAGGGTTGTGCTCTCATGAAGTATTTTATCATTTAAAATCTTCCAAGATTTTGCACAAGCCACTTGTAGGCATCCACAGACCAAGTCTGGGGTGATAGGCATGTGGGGTGGAAAAGGGACCCTTCACAGCATGTTTGTGATCTGAAGTAAACGGATTCAAATCTAAATAAGAAACCCACCCCAAATACAGTCAGAGAGGTTTGAACTGTGAATTAATTGAAAAAATTAGCATTCAAATCTTCACACTAAAACTACTACTTTTTTTTTTTTTAAAGACCTGCTGCCACCATGGACCATCCTGAGGTTTAAAAAAAATTTTAAAAAAATCATTCGGCCACTAAAGACTTAATGGCCACGTTTTCAAAAGTGAGGAGATTTGGTGTTCAGTATATTAGCCCAGAGTAGCCTTTGATGGTCTTTCTAAGGCATCCATCAGCATGGATCCCACATGCTATGCAAAAATTAAAGGTAGGACACAGTGTAACCTAAGCAGCAATTTTCTCACAGTTTGCATTTGTTCTGGGTGCAGACTTAAGGGATTCTTGCTTTCTTCTTTCCTCACATTTCTACTGTTCCAGTTTCTCCATTTGTGGATTGGTCCTAGGAATATATTGCCGAGGAAAGGTATTTCCAAAGAGGTGGCCCCTGTCTTTAGCCCCAGATATACCAACGTCAAGCTTCTTCTAATCTCCTTCTTGTAAGGTGCTCCTCAACTGAGGTTCCACCACTATAAACCTTCTAGCCTCAGCTTCATGACTTACATTTATCATAGCATCTTTATGCTATATCTGCCCTTACAGCAGTGTGAATGGCTTGGCATTCCTTGCGGTAGATTGGAACATCCCCATCATGTGAGTAGGGAGGTGATGTGTTGCTACCTGCCTTTGTTGGTTAACAGATGTACTGCATAAGCTTCGGTTGCTGTCACATGGCTTCTACCTTTGCTCACATAACGTAGTCTCTGAAATAATAATATTTGCCATCCTCCCCTCCAAAATGACTATCCTATGCAGTAAAATTTTAGATGCAGGCAATTTGAGACTGGTGGCTGTCTAAAAATATTGCACTTGCAGTTTCACGTGGATAATCAATCTTTTGCTGATGCGGATAACACCTGCAATTTATATGGCATTTAGTTCTCTAAGTGCTTTTCAAATATTTTGTAATAAAGCCTCAGAAAATCCCTGCTTGATAGGCATGTTACCCCTATTTTATAGACAAGGAAAAGTTAATGCACAAAAAGCTCCACAGCAACTTTTTGAGTGGCCTCTGATTAGAGATCATTTTTGCATACTCAGCTGTAGATATCTTGGACATAATCTGCAGAGATGCCATGCATCCATCACTCCAACTGAGTTCAGGTGGAGTTGTCAATGCTCAGGGCTTATGAAAATCAGGTACAAGATGTCTCAAGTTAGCCCTCCCCCCAACGAAGACAACCAACACCACAGACTGTCTATGATCATTTTGGCCTAAGGTATCACCATGAAGCCACCCATCTAGTTTTCGAGACTCACTCGTCTTCTTAAACCATTCTTCAATTAAACCAGGATGGTGTAAGATTGTAAGTGTTAGGGGGAGAAAGCAGACTTATCCTAGCTCGGTAAAGCACCTTGCATACTTTTAGAGGCTATATAAAATAACTGTATTTAGATAATTACCACCTCACAAATGCAAAAAGCTTGCACTAGTGCAAACACAGAGGTTACTTTTGAAAGTGCACTCAGACACTGCAGTGCTAGGTGGCAGTATAAAACCCTGAGACAGAAAGGCCCAGATGTTATGTTCCATCTGCATCCAGACCCCTTTTCAAATGTACCAGAGTTTGGGGTGCACATGGGATGCATGCTTCATTCCCACCCACCCCCCCTCCATTGCAGACATTGCGGCCTCACCGCCCTGTTAAGCCAACACACTACCCGTTCCAGCCCATGCCTTAAAAAAAGATTTAAAAAAATCTTCAGGAGGATCGTAGCTAGGATTTCGGGGGGTGGGGGGAGCGAAAAGGGCATTTGCTTCTGGGGCTGCCCTACTTCCTCTGGGTCAAGAGAGGAAGCAAAGAAGCTTAAAGAGAGAGTGTGGCTAATACACGTGACTTGCAAGTTGCACCCACACTGCCGGTGCGAGCAAGCTCGGGCGGCGCTTCCCCCCCCTTCACTGCCACACGCACGGTGCAAGGGGCACCGCGCAGCACCCGGAGCAGCGCGTGCAGACCCCGGGAGCGGCTCGCGCCAGCCCGGCGGCAGCAGCAGCAGCGCTCCGGCAGCCGCCGCTGTTGCTCCCTCCCCGCCTCCCCCTTCCTATTGCACATTCTCTCCTGGCGGCGGCGCCCCACTTTGCAGCAGCCCCACCAGCACCCGGGAGGAGGAGGAGGAACATGGCGACAGGGAGCAGCTGTGGGGAGCTGAGGCGACCCTGCCTGGCAGCCCTGCTGCTGCTGCTTGCATGGAGCCCTTATCCGGCTGCCGCCAGCACCCTGCTGCTGCTGCACGGGGGGGCTGCACCCCGGCCTCAGGACCGGGGCTTCGCGCTGCTCCAAGGGGAAGCGTTGAGCCTGGGTGACAGAGGGACGGGCAGGGCAAGCGAGAGGCTCCAGCCGCGGAGGAAGAGGAGCGCTGCGGAGCAGCAGCAGCAGCAAGAGCCCATTAAGGTGTATGGACAGGTGAGTAGCTTGGCAACACCCCCCCCCCTCCACTCCCCAGCTGCACGTTTGCTTTGCAGTGGTGCCCTCGCAGGGCCCCAGATTGCAAGTGTTCCCTGCCACAGAACGCCCCCCCCCCGCATTGTGAAAAGGGAGCATCGCTTGCAATTAGGGGCATGTTGTTGTGTGCACGCCTTGCCACCCCTGCTCCCAGTGGCACTGGTTCCTTGCATCACATTTCTTCTCCAATTGCAAAGGGACTTCTAGGAACGCTGTGGTTCTGTGCAGTGCGCTCCTTATATAGGGGGTTATTGAAAGCAATGCATGCAGTAATCCCGTCCCCCCCACCGGCACGCACGCACTCACTCTAAATATTTGTGCTCTTTCACCTCTTCAGTCCCGCAAAGCACCAGAACCTCCCTGCACATTCCCGGGGCTCTCCTCCCATTTTTTCAGGGAAGGGAGTCCGGGTCACGCACAGGTCCCGTTAAAGCCCAGTGACGTGATTCATTGCTCCCTGGTTGGAGAACGCAGAAGTGTTTATTTTAATATTTGGTCGCTAAAACCAAACTAAGCAGAAGGGATCATTGCATCATTCCAGTGCAAGGGAGTAAACACAGTTCTGCTTAGAACTGACTCATATTAAAATCACCCTGCTGCATGCACCCCCTTAGCAAATAATTTACATTGCAACTCTGAACCGTTTTACTTGGGGGCGGCCCTGGGTGCTGCAACTGGAAGGGTAAATTATCTGCTGCCATACAGAGGTTAGGTTATCTTGTAAACAATCAGAAATAGTGCAGGTGGCTTCTTCAGTTAGTGTGTCTTATTATCAAGTAATCAAACTTCCTCTTGAGGAGCTTCTTAAACCCCCCCCCCCCCCCGATGTTGCTAATAAAACAATAGGGTTGGTGGATAAATTCAGGGAGATCCGTGGTAGGTTTGTGGTAGTGACAATGCCAAGGTGACATTGCATTGCCCACATGTAAACAAATCAATTAAAAAAAATCAAATTTCAGCCTGAAAACTGTAAGTAGTTTGAAATCAACTGCATGGGCTCTGTTGTGACACAGTGCAGTGCAAATGACTTCCACTTCCGCCGAAATTGTGTCCTGTCCCATTTTGTATATTAAACATACACCTTTTGAGCAAAAAGGTGTAGGTGGCCTTTTCCTGTAGACAAGACATGGGCAGGCAGCTATAGGCTGAAAGTTTGGGTGCTGAAAGTTACTCAGCCTAGTAGGTGTCCTGAAATGACAGTTTTGAGAAACTGATGACAGATTTTGGACACAAACATTCCTCCCCTTGCAGCTTGTAGCCCACAACACTCCAACTCCTTCGCGGGCACAAAGTGCATTCGACTAGAGACTGCTTTAGTCACATGTAGCAGCAGAACTTGCAAGAGAACCTTTCGGTTTTAGTCATCTAAATGTTAGCAACAGATAAATATACAAGACCATCCCCCTCTAAGAGAGGGTAGCATCCCCTACAGAATGATCTTCCTAGAACAAGGTAGGTCCCTTCTCTGGGAACAACTAAGGGGAAAGAGGATTTCATGGGAAATCCCACACTTTGCCTATGTAACTATAAATGCACATCTGGATGGGATAGAGGCATCTTATTCAGACTGAACATAATACAGAGCACAGCTAAAATGTATGTGGATGAGTGATTTGCACTTAGTACTTCACTGTTCATCCCACCCTTCTGCCATAAAAGAAATTTCATCCTAAAGCTGCATTTTATATGAGTTTTTCAGAAGCTACCACGCAACACATTGAGGATCTGCTTTCCATCAATGCCGGAGGGGAGGGAGGGCAGGCTTGTTTCTGAATAGAGCGTTGGGAAAGATCTGTGGGGAGATGAGAAAGTGGAAGTGTTTCACTGTAGTCTCCTTTCTCCAGTTTTGATACTGAACAAGTTTCACTGCATTGGCAACGGATCACGGAAACCCTTTTTGAGAATTGCAGGGGGCCACTTTAAGCAGGGACAGGAAAGGAGTGTTGCAATGCAGCTTGCTTGGTGCCTGCTAGAGGCAGCCCTGACTCAACGATAGCAGCTTGTCCAATTTACAGAAGTGTCGGCCTCCCTCCATTAAGTTATTCAAGCGATGGCCCTTTTGTGGACTTGGTTCTGAACCCTGCGTTAGCTAAATAGGCTTCTCAGGGGAAGTGTAACTAGCCCTCATTGAGCAATGTATTGCTTCATGCTTGGGTGTGGGTTTTGCCATATAAAAGTCTCATTTTCCCACACAATCTGGCACTAAATGCCATTTGAGATCATCCCATTTTACAGATTTTTTTTGCTGATATTCTGAAGGGAGAATCCGGCAAAGAAGCAAGATGTGGAGTAGGAGCTACTGATCCGTCCCATTTGAAATAGGGGTTATAGACTCTGGCGCAGTAAAAGCTGCTTTAATGTAGAAGCAGGAAAAGAGCAGGTTGGGGAAAGGCCGCCCTGAGTTCATTTCTCCCAACGTCTGGTTTCGTTGCTCTGAAGAGAGCAGTTCCTACACATCTGAAACGATGCTTGTTGGCTTCCCTGACACTTACTGAATTTAAGAGAGCATAATGAGGTCATTTTGGGAGAACCTGACACTGTTGCTTTTGGTACCACTGTTCTATCAATTCCCACTCAGCCTCCAGTGGCTTTCATTCAACCCCCTGAACAGCTCAGGTGGAAAGTTTTGGCAGCAGTCTGCAATGTCAGAGATGGAGTAAAACCCCCCACAGTAATTCCAGTACCAACCAGACCAGGACAAATAGGAAGCAGTAGGAGTTAAACATCAAAGTTTCACTTTATTTGGCCTTTTCCTGTTGCCTTCAATTTTCAAAGAGCACTTTCCCCGGAGAACTGAGTCACTCTTGCTAACAGCATGATACACAGTTTGAGGCTTGGGTTTTAACCTCTTGTCCTTCTGCTACCGCAGAACAGGCTATGAGAAATCTAAGGCCCAGGTTCCAGATATCAAAGGGAGAATGTCAGCTTGAAACTTTGTTTCAGAAAGAAGTTGCCAGTACTATCTTTTTTAAAGTGTTCTGCCCCTTGTTATTTACCCAAACAGAGGGAAACTTGCTTAGTGATTAGGCAAGGGACACTGTAGAACTGGCTACCCCTGAAGTACTGTCAAATGCACCAACTTAAAGGAATACCTCTCCCTTAGTCCCAGGTGTTTCTCGTAACAATAGCAGGAAAAGATTCAGACAGAAGGGCAATTTTAAAAAGGGTCAGCATCAACTTTAGACTCCAGTTGAGTTGGAGTACTTTGCATTGATCACTCCAAGACTGCTACAGTTAGAAAGACAAACCTACTGCCCAGCTTCTGTCCTCTATTCACAGTCCCTTCTGACAGCTGCATATCTGGCAAAATCTCATGCAGGCCCCATCCAGCAATAAGGTCTTGCTAAGAGTTTGCTTGTCCACTGGTTCCTTTTGACTTGAACAAAAGCAGATGGGCAGCATGATTCTTGGGGGGATACATTGACTAAAAGCCCAATGTGACAGACACATGATTTGGGGCCTTTGCTATTGGTCACATCAGCTCTCATATACCCATCTTATTGGAGAAACAAAAAGTCCAGCTCTGCTTGTCCCCCTCCGCTCCCCTCTCAGCCCTTTCCAAACAGGAGATAGAGAAGCTGAATGAAAATGCAATACTAAGCACTTCTCAGCAGTTTAGGGATCTTTACAAACCTAATCTTGGACAAATTGCTAATCCTTTGGTTTTCCCCATCTGCAACTGGGGTCAGTACTTCTTACCTCACCGGGAATGCTGCAGTTAAGGGTTCGTAGCGTCCCTGGCTCCTAGTTGTGTGTCTGCGGATCATCAGGGAGCCAGAGACAGGAAAGGAAAGACCTAACGTTGGGGGCTCTATGAGACGTGGATATAGCTTACCTAGCGCTAGGTGCTTTAAGATCTATCCCTGCTCCAGAGAGCCCACAAGATCGTTTCCTGTCCTTCCTGCCCTTTTCCTTTCAGCTGTCACTTGGCTTAATGTGCAAGCTTAAGAGTTATGAGGTTCCTTTTCTCTCCCACTGCAATAAGCGACAGTTCCCTGCATGGTTTCCAGTAGCCAGTTTGCAGAAGCACTGAGCACCCGTAACTTGAGTTTAACTTAGGGTGACCAGATGTCCCAGTTTTATAGGGACAGTCCCAATATTTGGTGCTTTTGCTTATATAGTCACCTATGATCCCCCACATCCTGTCCTGATTTCTCACATTTGCTCTCTGGTCACCCTAGCTTAACTCAGTGGGAGTGGCAGGTGCTCAGCACCTCTGGAAGTCAGGCCCTGCGTCTGAGACGTATGACATATTTAACATAGTGCCGTGCTCCAAGTCAGATTATCGGGGGCCTTATGTCTTCCCTTTTCGCCATCTGTCTCTTGCTTATTCTAAGGCATCAGCCACTGTGTTAGCGCTAGACTCAGGAGACTCAGTTTCAAAGTAAGAGTGGTTTTTGCTCACAGGCGCAGTTGAGACGAATCAACACAGCGCAACCCTGGGTTCCACTCAGAACTCTGTGCAGCCTGGCAAGCTCTGCCTACAGGTCTGAAGCCTGCTCTTTCTATGCCTCCACTGCTGGGGGTGCATCAGCTACTTGGGTGCCTGTGGCTAGCCCCTTCCCTGCTGAACGCATCATCAAGTGGTTGGACTCAAGACATTAGTTGTTAACTTGCCCACAGCTGCTCCTTTCCTAACAATTCCAGTGCTTTTAACTTTTGCTTCCTTAAATCAATAGCACCCCTACACCCAGAAAATCCCGAGAGAGCCATTCGCAGCTGTCACAGATCTCTGTTGGCATCCAGAGCACATTCCAGCCATCTGAAAAACTTCCCAGGACACCCCAGATGTGAATTGCTTGCTCTGTAAGAGGAATTCCATTCCTACTGTGTATTATTGTGTGTGCAGGGGGGAGAACAGAGAGATCCCCACTGTCATTGCTTACCTCTTGTCTGGACTAGCTTTCCTCCACCACCATGGAAGTCAGTATCTGAATCTGCTTCGTGCTGTAGCCAGCTTGGAAGAGGAACCAATGAACCACCACAAGTGAGATCTCAATGGCTGTCTCCCAACTCTGATGGAAACAAAGAAAATGGACATGTTATCTAGTGGAATTTCTACAGCCTTGCTCCTAGTTTAAAGTGATGAAGCTGTGTGTAAAGATTTGACTCTTGATTCACACACAGACCTCTCTCATCTAGGCCTCATCTCCTGCCTCAGTTTTTGCAGCCTCCTCCGCAGTGGCTTCTGACACCCATGCCATCCTCCCCACTCCAGTTCAGTCAAAATAGAGCAGTTAAAAGTATCTATCTTCCTCACCCACCCCACGTTAAACCCCTTTGGAAACCAACCACTGGCTTTCTCCACCACATTAAGTTCAGACTCTTGCTATTGGTGTCAAGGCCCTGTGTAATTCTGCCCCTTAAAGACGACCTTACTACATCCCATGTGTTAGTGCTCCAGCCCTCTTCACTCTGCCAATAACAGCAGCCTCTGTTCCCACTCCAGGGCTATGCATGGAGCATCAGCCCCAAAGGGGTCTGCAAAGCCCTTTAGCATTTACGCTGAAAGATAGGAAAGGTTACTGAGACGATAGGCCTCTTACTGCACGTTCTTTGGGGGACTGTCTCTTCCTTGTGTTTGCATAATTCCTAGTGCACTGAGCCCTACCGCAATCTGCATGGAGTAGGTCCCTACAAAAACTAAATCTGGGTCTTAAAGGTGCTAGTTTGCCGAGGCAGGTGAGAGATCATTCAAGTCCCCCTGCACCCCACATCCAAAAAAACCAGCTGGCTTTTAAAAGTATTTTTAGCTGGATTCTATAGCACCCTTGCCCATTGCAAAGAACTGTCAGAAATATCAGATTGATAGGTTTTATCCCTGTTTTTACAAGGGTGTGTGTGTATATGGAACAGAGGTAAAGTAACTTGCTGAAGGTCATGCCACAATTCAGCTGCAGAGCTAGGGTTAGATTTTAGGAGTCCCAGGCTGGTACCCTGTGCTCAGTCTGCTTTGCTGTATTTTGTTTTGTTTTCAACTTGATCCCATTTGAGGATTGCCAGATCACATTTTGTTAATTTGTTTAGGGGGGAAATAGCCCAGCAGCTGTGGGAACAAATCTTTTCTGGGAAGCGATCTGATTGTGAGGAGATTCGGTGGTGTGGGCAGAGAACATTCTATTTTTGAAGAGTATAGAAATCTGCTTGGCAGGGAAAATTCCATCTAACTCTGTGACTGCAGAAATCAATTTCACTACATTTGAAATGAACCATACTTAATTTTGACCTAATTTGCCAGCACATCAGTTATGGTCCTTCCAAGAACAGAGTTTAACCTTCTAGTGTCCAGCTTCTGTGCTCTGTGTTTGTTGGAGTCTAGTACAAATGATAATTTAACAACTCTTGAGCATTAGGTCACTAGTCTGCATGGATTGTCAAAGTGACTTTTGTATGGTTCAGACAAGCTCACTTGTAGCAATACAGAAAATCAGCCAAAAGCTCCCTTTTTCTCCCATTCATTCCCAAAAATCATAGCGGTACCCAGCTGATGGAAATCAGTTAACAAAAGTGTCCAGTATCATCCCCCACACCCTGCGTACAGATGGTGCAATAAAGGCACAAAGAATTGAAGTGATTTACACAAGGGCACACAAAAACGAGCACTCTGGTTCAGACCCATGGGCCATCTAGCCCAGTATCATGTCTCCGACAGCAGCCAGTACCAAAGCTTCACGGGGAGTGTACAGAACAGGGCAATTCTGCAGAGATCTATCCCCATCTTCCCCTCCTGGCTGCTGGTGGTTTAGGGTCACCTTGAGCATGGGGTTACATCCCTGACCATCTTGGCTAATAGCCATTGGCCGACCTATCCTCCATGAACTTATCTAGTTCTTTTTTTAATCCATTTACACTTTTGGCCCTCAAAATCCCATGGCAACGATTTCCACAGGTTAATTGTGTGGTGTGTGAAGAAATACTTCTTGCTTGTTTTAAACTTGCTGCCTATTAACTTCATGATGTTATCCCTGATTTCAGTATTGTGCAAAGGGAAAATAAATGGGGTAAATAGCACTCAGGAGACCAGGGGCAAAGACAGGACTGCAACTCAAGTCTATTAAGTCCTAGTCCATAGATCTATCCACTGGGCAACACTGCCTCTTATGAACTTGACCATACCATTGCAGCCAGTGCTGTTAACCTTCTGCATTTACATTCTATCCTCACCAGTAGGATTTTGGTGGGAAGAGGTGGCCTTATCTCTGCCTCTGATGCTTGCTTCATGCTGAAACTTGGCAGGCGAGATATTTACTTGGGAACAGTGTTCGGTCACAGTGTTTCTACTGTTCCAGTTAAAGCAGGTGGGGAGAAGTATTCAAGGTTTCATTGTATTTTTGTTATGCAACAGCAGGTTTCAGTGTTTATCGTTTGCCTGGCATTTGGGCAAATTCTGCTCTTATTTATACTGGGGTAAGTCAGCAGTAATGCTGGTGCAATCAGTGGCGTTACTCTAGCTGCTCAGTTTGACCCTGTGTCCTTCAGCCGGAGCACTTAGTAAAACATTGAGCTACAAGCCTAACAACAGAGCGGTCACAGCCCCCTAGTGTGGTGGCTGTTACATCTAATGCTTTCCATGGAGCCATCTCTAGAATGCACTGACATCAGCAGAGCCTTAACTTTCCCTGCTCCCATAACTGAAGCCCAGTTATGTTTCCTGGGATTGCACTAACTCCCTCTCTGCTCCTGGAGACTCTTGTTGAGTAACTGCAGGCCTCAGAAGCATTCCTTCAATTTGGGGGAGCTGAGCTCCCAACAGGCTGCTGCTCCCATCTGCTGAGCTGGGAACCCAGATTATCCTAACCTTTGTAAAAGCCCAACGTTTCAGATGTCCACACACCTTAAAAAAGGGTTGGTAGGGAAGGTTTCTTGACAGCAGAGACTTTAGGAGCAAGGAGAAAACAAGTGACTTCACTGTAAAAGGATTAGGCTAGCCTGACAGTTCTTTGAAATGAATCATCCATGTTTCATATTCAGGCACTAGTGTTTTCAACCCAAGTGCCACAAGAAGTGATGCACACTGGCAGGGATAGAAACAGATGCTTGGAAGCAAAGCAGAAGGTACAGTGATGGAGGTGATGAGGAATGTGACATGCACAGGAACTAGCATGGAGACTACATTATAGTTCTCACTCCATCTTAATTCATCAACTGTGCTAAGGTGCTGCAGAACTCTCAGGAGTGAACAGGAGGAAAAGGGGGTGTGGTATTTACCTACCAGACTTAATGCATGACTTGCATTTAAAAACAGGAAGAGGGTTAGGATGGCCTTGCCTTAAAGCCCCATTGCTTTTGTCAATACATGTCATAGCATAGTTTCACTCCTGACCCATTAGAGAGGAGCACACAGGGAAATTGCACAACATTCTCAAAAGGCTGTTTTTAGTAATGAGAACTTCACTTTTTAAAGCATTAACTTGTTTCCTACAAAGTTCTCTCTTGGGATTCACCAGTCAAGTTTGAGATATCTTGGGTAACTGCTTAAATATTTGAGGAGTATAATAGAGTGAATATTCCTGTTACGATGCTGAGAGTATTTTTAAAGGGACATAGAAATCTTGTCAGTTGACAGCTGGAAGTCTAGTCAGTTTCAGATATTGCACTTGCCCCGCCTAAAACCACAGTCTGCTTTTGCATGTTTCTCTCCTGCTGTTGGCTTATCAAAGGTCCACCAATATGGTAAACAAGGAGAGAACTCTACAGAGTATTGCCAAAGAACTTAAGTAAATAAACAGAAAAGATAATTTTTTTTTTTAAATCTGACACACTACTTCACACCAGTGATTTTAGGTGACGGTATCCCTTTAACTTGAATGTAAGCAGCTGTCAGCTTTTTGAATGACTGTTTTTGGTGCATTGTTTTGAATTCTAGAAGTAACAATTTGTTTAAATTCCACAGTTTAGAAGAGCTACATACAAGGAAAGGAGAAGATGATCAAATACTTAGACACACTTTTGTGGAATGCCAGTTTTCTGACATGCATAGCAGCAACCTCCATGTGCGTTTCTCTCAGAATTTTCATTAATAAAGTTGCCTGGGGGAGGGAGGCGGGGTTTGGGGCCATGCTGTTTGCTGATTCATAGCAGAATGAATTCACTGATGCAGATTTAGCTGATTGGCCCATTAAGAATAACTTTAATGGCAGGTATTTGGCCATTACATTTGTATTTTTTTAAGTATTCTTATGCTTGATGTTTGTAATTCTTTTTTTAAATTGAGTTACTGGCTCAGTTATGGCCTGGAGAAACTCTCTATAGCATTAGGAGGAGGCACAAGCTATTGAGTCCTGCTGCTGAGAGCCTTGGCAAAGGGGCCAGTCAGTGCTAGCTGTGGTTGGGACACCTGCCCTCAAACTATGTTAAGGGCATCAGTTTCAGAACTGCACTGGTTTCATTAGACCAGTACCGACTGGACACACTGGTTCAGGTTGCCCAGCACCCATACAAAATTGCACCCATTTAACATTGATATAAAAATGACATTTTAGTTAGATTGGTACAACTGTATGCACAGAGCAGGCCTCACAACAGCTTCACAGTCTGGTATTAACTTATAAGCATATGAAATGTGTTTAAACAGCAGTGTTTTTGTAGTTGTTGGCAGTACTAAAATTCATTAACAAATATAAAGGCTTGAATCACTGAAAACCTTCTCCCAATCGCTGAGCCATTCTACAGGGCAAGCTAAATAGATCAGAATCTGGCTTTACTCATCTATGGAGATATCTGCATTAGGATGCTGGATGCCAGAGGCTGCACTGGAAATGTAGAGAATATTACCTCTTTCACAGAAGGAAACAAAATGCAAGAGGAGTAAGATGCCCAGTGGCTGTTTCCCCAGGCTATTCTGTTGGTCTTCATTAGCAATTACTTGTTTGTAAATCTGCATAGGACAGTGCTTGTAGATGGAGCTGCTGGGGTGGACATCTTGTTGCTTCAGCTAAGCAGCCCTTCCAGTAAAGAGGAAACACTTAAATAGAAGAAGAAAAAAAAAAGTAAAAAAGCTGGAAGAGACCCAGTAGCAAAATGCTGAACTACAAATACAGGAAAATCTTCACTGCATTTTGACTTGATTTTTCCCTTCTGAACTTTTCAGTAGCTTCTTATAGGGACAACAATTAGAATTTCATGCAGATTTCATACCTACTTAATCACTGGGCAAATACCAAAACACATCCCCATTAAGTGGAATTGATGCAAATACTGTCTTGATTAAACCGCAGACTTTGCCATTCCCTCTCATTAGGCTAAATCAGTTCCTGGGGAGATTTCCCCAATTAAGCAGAGCACTGTGCACTCTGGTATATGGGGAGTTGCCAACATTTAAAAAGGTTTTTAAGGGAGGCACCCCGGGGCCAGGAGAGTTACAGTGTTTATGTACTAAAGAACCTAACCTTCCTTTTCAGTTCACTTTACATAAAACATTCAGGTGATAAGCATCAGACATTACCAACCTGGGGCATGACTCAAACCAGCAAACCAAAGAAATAAGGCTCAAAGTCCCATTACTAATCCCCACAGCTATTCAGTTCCTAGTACCTCTGTTTCTCAGGATCATAAGACTGTACAGCAACAGACTGGAGTCTCTCCATGGAGGATTTGGAATAATAAAAGCAGAGGCAGAAAGAACTCCTAATCCTGGATCAGTGCTACACAGAAAACTCACAGGAAACTTGGGAGTGAAAAAGGGAAAGCCCTTTTGCTAGATTCCCTACTTAATAGCTCAAGGAGCCTACATGCTAACTAACCCCCTAAAACTCTTACTACCCTGCTCAGCTGCATGGACCTTCTTGAAGACATTTTGCTAAGTGGCAGTTTAGCCTCTATATAAAGACTCACCTTTAACGAGCCTATTTAAGGTTAACAGGGTCACCTGTGGCTAATTGGCTGATGTTAGTAATAAAACTCAGCTGTCTTCTTCCCCCCAACACAGTCCCCCTCCCACCTCTAGAGCCCAAGGTATTTAGGCACCTAACTCACATAGGTGTCCTGGGCAGGGTATATGACCTAGGATCATTTGAAAAAAACCAAGGCGGTTTGTTCCTGTGTGTACAGCAGGGTGACGTGTTGCACCCACAGGCTGTGGTACATCCTATCACAGTCCTGTCTTCATCCAGATTTTCCCCAGTATAAAGAAAAGGAAACAGAAAATATAACTGTAAATATGATCAAGGGGAATGAAGCTGGGGCCAGAACATTTTCAGTGGAAGGGCTCCAGGTAGGGAACACGCTCCCAGAGGCGATCAGGTGCATCCAGGATCTGACTGTTTTTAGGAGAGGCTGCAAAACTGTCCTCTTCAGAAAAGGCTTAAGAATGACACACCATTGACACCCCCCCCCAAAGCCCTTCCAACAACCAATTAAAAAAAATCCTTAAAAAAATCTAGCCCGCAAACAGAGAACCAAACGACTCTGTCCCCAGGCAGAGTTGTGACCCTAAAAAGGGAGCAATGCCTGAAATTCACTAGGGACTTGAATAGGTGTGGTTGATTTTAGGTGGCAGGTGCCCTGATACTACAGTGACGGGTGGTGGTGTACGTTGTTTAAGCCCAAAAGTTTTCCATAACGGCCCAGTGTGGAGGGGGCTTTTGGGACTTCATAGCAGGCTAGAGCAAAACCTCTGATCCAAACACTTGAGAACGTTGGGCGGGGGGGGGGGGGGGGGGGGGGGGGAGGGGTGCATGAGAGCTCAACTTTTAAACTTGGCATCAGTTCGTAGCAAAAAAACCCCTCATGGCTCCTTCCAGATGTGCCTCAGCCCGTGGAATATTGTGCATTTCAGACGTGCTGTACCCTCACTTTTTTTGCTGAAAATTATTGCGATGGCAACTAAAGCAGCATGGAACTAAGGGTCCATAAAGAGCTAATTATGCTATAGGAGGGAAGCCTGCATGTCAGGTTTCTGGCAATCATAAGGTTTTTTGTGTGTGTCCCCTCATTTTGTAGCCACATAGTTGGGCTTTGGTAGGTTGAGCGGTGTGCTGCTAGCATTGTCTAGTGCCTGGCTTTTGCCTTCTTGGGGCATGCACCGTAGTCCCTCACACTTCACAGTAGCCTTGTTGGTGCTAGTCATGGAATGAGACAATAGGTGATGTAAATCAGTGTGGCTGAATCGGGCCCATTGTTGTTGATAGCCCTGTACAAATATTAATCCAAATCACGCCCCTGTGAGCTAGGTATTATTACGTTCCTTGTATAGAGTGGGGGAAACTGAGGCACAGAGCATTGAGTCATTGGGACAGCTGGGCTTAGCCCTCGCAAATTCTGAGCCCCCCCCACCCCTTGTGCACTAGACCACCCCCAGCTCTTTTATTCATTAGAAACTGTGCGAGGCTGGTGCTTGCTTTATTTGTCGCTGATGCTGTTTGCTGACCTACATCTCCTCAGCATTTCTTGGCACGTTGCTTTGGCTCAACTCGCCTGTATCAGGGGGTTTCGCCTACTGACAGGCAGTGACTCAGCGAGGGTACACCAGGGAGTTGGTCACGTGACCCCCGTGGGCTGCTGCTGCCAGGTCATAGGAACATTTTCATTTTTCTTTTCTTGCATGTAGGCTGTTACATAAGTGGAGTTTTTATTTCATTTTTTTTTTCCCAGCAGAGCTCTCAGGATAATGGCTTTGTGTTTTAAAGGCTTATTTTCCAGTTGCTAGAAGATTCTCCAAAAGCCTTAACACAGGCTGCAGTCCTGTGGTGGACAGGGAGCGCTGTCCCATAGTAAAGAGTGGGAGGAAGGCTTGCAGGTTTGGACCTGCATTTTTTTATAGCGCCTCCAAATCCCTGAGCCCGTGGGCCTGCTTCTCCACTGCCCTGCAGCTCCTGTGACCATGCACCGGTGCAGAATGGAAATAAAATACAAATCTGAATAGTAACTATTCACACTCACTACACTGCTGTAAATGACTGCACAAGGTGAGTAACAAGGCCCCTTCAATTAACCTGAGGCCTTGTCTACACTCAAAACATGTACCAGTTTAGTTAAAGTGGATTAAACTGCCCTCTGGCCACTCTTATTTCAGCTAAAGCGTGGCTTATTAGGGTTCCAGTTCAGCAAGGCACTTAAACGTTAAGCCTGGGTGTCATCCACTAGGCCTATGCTTGCCGGACTGGGGCCTATTATTATACAAATTACTGCAGCAAGGTGTACATTTTTAATGGTGAGAGTAACTAAATGTTGGAACCATTTTACCAAGGGTCATGTTGGATTCTCCATCACAGACAATGTTTAATTGCAGATTGGATGTTTTGCTAAAGAGCTGTGCTAAGAATTACCTGGGGGGAAGTTCTGTGGCTTGTGGCATACAGAATGGCAGACTAGATGGTCACAATGGTCCCTGCTCGTCTTGGAATCTGTGAACTGGAGGGCCATTAATAATCTCAGTGCTAACATCCATGGCTAGAAATAGTCCTCAAGGGCCAGAGCTCATCAGGGTGGTGAGGAATTACTTGCTTTGGGTGGTGGTGGTTGAAGGTAATAACAGAAGGATCAGTTTTAGACGAGGCCTTTGTTATGTTTTTAGTTTAGAATATCAGGATTGGAAGGGAGCTCAGCAGGTCATCTAGTCCAGCCCCCTGCTTAAAGTAGGACCAATCTCCAACTATTTATTTTTTTTAATTCCAGAGCCCTAAATTGCCCCCTTAAGGATTGAACTCATAACTGTCAGTTTAGTAGGCCAATACTCAAACTACTGAGCTATCCCCCACCTTCTAAGTGTGTGTTCTGGTTGAATGGCAGCATGTATATCTGTCACTCTCTCCCCTTTCATTGGCATCAGGAAACCCCTGGGTACAATTGCTGGCATCCCTCTGACATAATTGCAGTAGGCCAACTTTTATACATGGCCTTTTGGGAAGCAGCAGCAGAATAGAGCTGAGCTACACAATTGAATAGAAGGAATCGGGTGGGTCTGGGTCAGGATCAAAGCAACCTATAGTGACTTTTAGATACGAAGTACTCTTGTCTTTTTCCTTTACGCTTGGTTTAGGAACTCGTGGAGTGTGTGCATTGTTCTAAGGAACTGTTTTCCTTTAAACAAAAAAATGAGCATGTACATTAGCGCTGAAGAGAGGCACTATACACACAACCCTGCTGACTGAATCTAGTTATCCATAGAACAGAGAGCAGTGGGGCAAGCTTCCCACTCCTTGTTCGTTTGCTTCACCTCTGCCCATTGAAGACCCTCCAGCAGTAGGAAGAAGATGGCTCAAGTCATCCCAGCTCATTAAGACCCTGATCTTGCAAAGCACTTAAGTACCTGAATGGTGCCCTTGAAATCAATGGAACTGCCCATGTGCTTAAAGCTAGGCATGTGCTTTGGGGCCCTCAGTCCTTGGAGGGGGACCAGGTATGAAGGCATTATTTTGTGGTGCGTACTACAGCAGTAGCAGGGCACCTCCAGACTCATTTGTCGGAGACATCCAAATAGCTAGCTGAGAACTACAACTCCCAGCCCCCACTAACTGGATCTGAATATGAACAGGAAACCTAGAGCAGTGGTTCTCACCACACATCGTTAGTGGCCTCAGAGTTCAGCCACCAAAGCTTGCTGGTGGCCACTAGGACAGTTTCCCCTAAAATAATTAATGTAGGAAAAACAAATAAATATGCACATACACAAGTCCAACTCATAGTAATTTATTTATGTAGGGTTTTTATTTGCATTTTCAATAATCATAATAATGTACAGTTGTCTTGATTCTTTACTGGACCTAAACAGAATAGAAATACAAAGTGTTTTGCATGTTCTTGTCTTTTTTGTTGGGTTTTTTTTTTTGCCCTTTTTTAAGACTTCCAGCTAGTAAGTCTGCTCCTGTGAAAAGTGATATTTGTATATTTGTTAATATCACTTTTCACAGCAGCAGACTTGTTATCTAGCTCTGAGGCTGTGATGAGTGATATTTACAAACATACACATACCACTTTTCACAGCAGACTCTCTCAGCCCTGGCAAACTGGGGGACAAATTAAGCCCTGGATGGGGAGGTGGGTAGGGAGAAAGCGGGGGGCCAAGGGTGATGGGTGAGATGCTGGAGGCCGCAGCAGGGGCCAGCAGTGATGAGGGGGGTGGTGAGCCCAGAGGCTGGGGAAACAGAGCTCGCCACTGCACAGCCAAAACCCACAGTCCAAAGCCCCATGGTCACAGCCCAGGGCTGGAGCCTGAGGCCCCTGGGAAGGTGGGGAACTCACCAGCTCTCTGCTCCTCTGGCACTTGTGGCTCCAAAAGGGGCAGGGCACAACCTCTCCTTGCAGCCCCAGGAGAGGAACCGCTGCTTTGCCCCATCCTCAGTGACTGCCTAGGAGGATGTGGCTGCAAGAAAAGCCCCTGGTGGCCGCATGCAGCCACAGCGGCCACAGTTGAGAACCGCTGACCTACAGAACCCGTGCACTATGACAAAGCACCAGTTCCTGAGCTGTCCAGTCCTCCAAGGGACTAGTCCTAAAACCAAACATCTGTGTGTTAGTGTCTGCCTGGTTACACTGAATGTTCAGTGTCTTTATATGAATTAAATTGTTACTGCAAACACTTTTCTCCATCCTTGCACATAGGGAAGAAAAATTTACTTGTGTGGGGGCTGTCTAGGTATTTCTATGTCCATTGCCCTGGCTAACCATTTTATATTCATTTCATTTGTGTTTCAGGTCAGTCTGAATGATTCTCACAATCAGATGGTCGTTCACTGGGCAGGAGAAAAGAGCAATGTGATCGTGGCCTTGGCTAGAGACAGCCTGGGGTTACTGAGACCCAAGAAAAGCAATGTAAGTAGATGGATTTTTTTTTTTTAAATTATGGAGAGAGCCTTGGAAGTACTTTTATATAAGGTGACATATTTTAACCTATTCTACTGCTTCATAAGAGCATGTCTTTCTGTTATATGCTTGAAAGAAGATGTCCTATTCTTCTGGACTTCAGCTATAAGACATTTAGACTTTCTTGCCACAGAGATTCAAATGGTGCTACAGCTGACTCAACCATGAATCTACTGAGGCAGACAAATTGAGTCCTCGTGATCTGCATCACATTGCTTGTAAATTTCCTGTACTGTGTGCTATTAATGGCATGTAAGGGACAGGAAACTGAGACTTGACTAGAGAGTTTCCTTAATGTCTTTTTCCTTGGCGGCAAAGGGGGGGGAAAATCAGTCTCTCCCCCCGTATCACAAGGCTCAGCTTCTAAAGCCAGTGGTTCCTTCCAAGATGCTGTATCTCCATACTTGATTCTAATTCCCTGCGACCTGCTCCACATCCTGGACATCATGGCACCTGCTGTCCCCTGGGCTTCCCTGAAGGGCGTTTCATGCACTGTAATAGAAAAGCTGAGACATTAATGCTGAAGCATAGGGCCCAGTACGAATACAGTATTTAGCCTTCCTCTTATACTGTGCCATGTTTATCTGGCCATCTTATAACCTCGGTGTGTTTGTGGTGACACTCCCTACTTCACTGTATTTACCTGCTTGCTAGAAACAATTCATTTCTGTTGCAATGAATTTGTGCTGGAGAAAGGTGGTAGATTGATAGCCACAGAAACTGGAGCTCTCTCTTTACCCACTGAGCAAAAACAGTGCAGGCCTCACCCAACTGGCCCCTACCTACGTGCTTCCACCCGACTCTGGAGGGGAAGAAGGGGGTTCATTCTCCCTACCTCATTAAATCATTGGCCTCTCATCTCAGCCTGCCAAGAAGAGGGAGCAGAGTGCCAATTGTTGTGGCCGTTACTGTAAGGTGGACACCTGCCCAAAATGAACTAAACGGGAGCCATTTCTGGTGCATTTCACACAGGCCGTCAAACAGAAATTGCAGGGTGATGAGTTTTGGTTTATAGCAGCTCAGGCTTGATTCACACGGGTGCAGCAGATACCACTGAAAATAAATTTTAAAAAAGCACCCCTCCCCACCGAATAAACAAAACCCACCATTACTAATTATAGCTTTGGGGCCAGATTCTGCACTGCCCTGCACCTTCTGTAGCCATGGATGCCTCTGGAAAGCAGGTGTAAAACACTACCCCGTCAAATGAGTAGCGCTTGATATTCATTTTGCATGGGCATAATTGACTGCCCAAGGGGCAGGGCAGGGGTGAGCGATGGCTGCACTGCTGTGGTACCAATACACAGAATGGCAGATACCACAATGCCAGAGATAAATTCAACTACCGTGGCAATAAACTTTGAACAGCCCCTCTCTAGAGAGGGGAAGCTCTGTCTCTCATTTCCAGACACCTAGACAAGCCATTCCTCATATCACTACAACAATGCGTAAGTAATTGTTACTTTGGGGGCAGGGACTGTCTTTTTGTTCTGTATTTGTACAGCGCCTAGCACAATGACTGGGGCTGCTAGATGCTGTGGTCATGCAAATAATCAATAATATTAATGCACCACTGAAGTATTCATGGACGTTGGCTGGAGAGAGGAAGTAGATAAATAGATAGCTGCCTGCCTGTTCTACCAGCTGGATATAAACAATTGCAATAGCCTGCGTAGGAAACTGCTTCAGCCCTGTCTCGGTGGGATAAGGTGAGTGAGTAACGTCTTTTGTTCGACCAAATTCTGTTGGTGAAAGACCAGCTTTCGCGCTGCGTGGAGCTCTTCTTCGGGTCCTCGTAGCTCGAAAGCTTGTCTTCCACTAACAGAATTTGACCCAACAAAAGATATCACCTCGCACCCCTTTCGTCTCATATCTTTGGCCCAGCATGGCTACAATAATACTACAAACAATATTGGCTTCGGCTTTTATGGCTTTTGGCACACAGCCGGTGCACAGTGTATAGATCTCATGATGTTATAGCCTCTCAGTCTTTTCCTTTGTCCATTACCCCGTGTACATTACCTTTGTTTTCCGGCACCGTTGTTGCCAATAGAAAGGAGAGTGGACTCTGTCCCTTCTGCATTGTGTGGTTTTTCCCCCCAACAGTTGCATAAAACTTTAAGAAGCCGTTCTCAAGAGAAAGGCACGGACTGCCATCACGGAAATTAAACCTGTGTCTCCATAACAGCGGGAACCTTTTCTTTTGCAGGTTTATGTGTCGTATGACTACGGGAAGACGTTTAAAAAGATATCGGAGAAATTCAGCTTCGGTGCAGGGAACACCAGCGATGTGGCCATCTCACAGTTCTACCACAGCCCTGCTGACAACAAAAGGGTAAGAAATGAACAAGCAGAAATAAATAAGGCCTTCCCATCACACAAAAGTTGTACAGCTTTAACTATCCCAGTGGACAGGTGCTTTATACTGGTACCCCTAGAGCACTAGAACTGCGTCCACACTAGGAGATGTGCCAGCATAACTGAATTGGTAAAGATTCACACCCCTAACTGAAATAGTTACACCAGTACAAAACCTAAATAGGCTACATAAATAAAGCTTCCCCTCTCCAGTTTTAAACCCCTCTTAAAAGCCCAGTTCTATAGTGAATCTTGTCCATTTGTATAGAATATTCTTTTTATTCTTCTCTTCTTCAACTTCTATCTGACCTTAGTCTGTGAGCTGGAACAAGAATTCTTACATGGCTCTAGTAAACAATAGATTTCAAAGCACTTTACAAAGGGGTCAATATCATTATCCCCATTTTACAGATCGAGACACAGAGGCACAGAGCATTAAAGTAATTTGCTCAAGGTAACTCAGCAGACCAGTGGGAAAAGAATACAGGTCTCCTGATTCTCAGTCCACTGTGCTGTAAACTAGACCAACCTGTCTGGCTAGGCGTTTTTAATGGCCTAACCTTTCCCATGTCATCAGGAAAGCAGTCGGATTATATGCGCTCCTGCAGCTGCAAATAGAAGTAGTTGTCTTAATGTAATGTTCTTGGTTAGATTTTATTTATTTAAAAAAAAAAAGGATTGCAGGAAGTAGCTCCAAGGTTTACAGCAGAGAGAAAACATGTGTCTCTTGGGAGTTATAAATTGAATTTGGTCAAGAAAATTGACTGTTCCTAGGGGAAAAAAAAATGTACACCCAATAATTTTATTTTCGCTAGTAGGAATCTAGGCAGTTTGATTATTATGTGCCGTTTGTATAATTCTGTAAGAGCATATTGTGCTCAGGGAGTGGGGGCAAATAGATAACAGATTCCCACCTCCCACCCCTCCTGCAGAGGTGGTAATCTAAGGCAAAAGGAAGGCAGATGGTGTGAACAAGACACCTGAGCTCAATGCTTCCTGGAAGAGGTGGGGTTAGTGGTTTCTTGAAGGTGGAGACAGGGTGATGTGAAAGAAGGCTTAGAGGCAAGAATGGTGAAGGAGACCTTAGCGTTCAACAGGTGTATGAGCAACAACTGTTCTCAACTTGTGGAAGGTGCTAAATGCAACAAACTGGATGAGTGCCAGCCTCTGGCATCAGACCAGGACCCCTCTTTGGCATGCAGCACCACTCTGCTACCTACAGAAAGGGTCTGTGAACCCTCTGTAACACGTGGTCCCACTCCACAGGGCTTCTCTTGCATCTCACTCTCTTAAGTGGCACACAAGCCCAATAATCTTCATGTTCAACTTTCCAGCTCAGTGTTGGAGTGGGTTAGTAATCAGTCAGTATGACTTCACCCATCCCTAGTCTTATCAGCTGACAGACTGTCTCCTGCCTGCCCCTGCATCAACCCCCCCATGGGGGAAACACCATCTTTCCTCTGGGAAGTTACTCCATTGTGCGATTCCATTTACTAATGCCCCAGTGACCTCAAGTCAAGTTTGCAAGTGAAAAGATGAGTCCCCCCCCCTTAACTTCCAGCCCTGAAAACTCACTCTGGGATCAGAGAGAGAATCAGGCTGGAATCTTCCTGGCTTGTATATTAGCTAAAACCTCTGTGATTTACACTGGGGACAAGACAGGACCTGAGCATAGGAACCGAGAAACAGAGCATGAGAACCTAAGTCACCAAGTTCCGTCTTCAGTTACCCCTGTGCAACCCCCTTGTCTTCAGTGTCAAGTTGCACAGGTGTTACTTGGCCCTGCAATTGAAACTTAGCGAACGTCCTGATGGTGGTGGTGGTGGGGGGACGGCAAAGTCTCCAGCTAGCTTTGCTAGAGCTGTCTTGATTCTGCCATGCTTACAGGAGTAAAAAGCAGCTAGGTGCTTCTCCTTTCCTCCCTGAGCAGAACGGACATTAGCGTGTTTCTTGTGCAATAGCTAGGCCCTGAGACAGTGCTCTTACCTCTTGGGGTGCCAGAATGAGTGTTGCAGATACAGGATGCATTCCGCTGCAGATAGGTTTACATGGTAAGCCTTGTAGTCTGTAGTCCACTACTGGTAACTTCCTTGTTCTGTACCATTCTCATCTTCTGCTTATAAATTCCTATGGTCTGATTTTGTTTTTTGTTCCTGTTTCCTCTCCCCCCTCTGCAGTACATCTTCGTGGATGCCTACGCCCAGTACCTCTGGATCACCATGGACTTCTGCAGCAATATCCAGGGCTTCTCTATTCCATTCAGAGCCGCAGATCTGCTGTTACACAGTAGGATCCCTGACCTCGTTTTGGGCTTCGATAGGTCTCATCCCAACAAACAGGTGAGGAGCTGCAGTCAGTGCCAAGTAATGCTGCGTCTGTTGTTTTGAGTATCTGAACTGTTACCTACATGTTGGGATGTTTGCTGTGAGATGTTTTTGATACACGATTGAGAAGCATTTGACACCAGTTGTCTATCCATCCATCTGTGTATCCAACCATCATTTTGATAAAGCAGCTATCCATGTGGTATCCATCTCCCATCCGTACTCTGGCGTTACAGAGAAACATGAGTAAGCAATAATACTTCAAGTGATGGTCTGCGTGTGTTTGCCACACTTGGGATACGCATGTGCACCCGGCACCTGAGTCTGGAATGTGTGTATAGATATAGATATTACAAGCAGCGTCCATTGGCCTGCACATGCAGCATAGCGGCTGGAACTGAGACTCAGAAAATATCTGATGGAAGAGCAATGAAGCCCCTATCAGATCTGGGCCAGGGGACCCCGCCCCCCCCGGAAATCAGTCTCAACAAACAGGCAGCGGCCCTCTGAGCACGAACTGGGGAATGGAAGCTAAGGCTGTGAAGTCTAAGGAGAAGGCTTCACATGAGAGTAAGGACAAGCCATCTTTGTCTAAAGCTGCCCTGAAGATTTGGCCCATACAGGTGCCAAGGACTTTGGCCCGAGTAAACCTAGGCAGGAGAAGGAGGTGCACTAGGGTATGCATCCAGAGGGTCCAATATTGACTCTGATGGCGAAGACTCGAGTCAGTGAGCTGGTGGCACTCATGGCAGACCCACCACATACCATCTGCTATAAAAAAAAGTCTCATTATGCCCCGACCTCAGATTCATCCCTAAAGTAATTTCCGAGTTCCATATGAGTCAGGTCATTTACTTACCTGTGTTTTTCTCTAAGCCTCATGCCTTGGAAGAGGAGAGACAGCTGTATTATCTGGACGTCCGAAGGGTTTTGGCCTTTACTCTACAAAGAACAAAGGAATTAGAGAGACCTCTAAACTATTTTTTTCCATAGCAGAGTGATCAAGGGGTCAAGCTACATCGGCTCAGAGATTTTCAAAATGGATCTCACTGTCCATTACCCTCAGTTACCAATTAGCTTGTGTTCCTCCACCCAGAAGGGTTAAGGGCTCATTCCACCAGAGGGCAAACTGCTTCAGTTGCATCTCTGAGACATCTGTACTGGAGATGCATAGTGCAGCCAATTGAAGCTCTTTGCATACCTTCAGGAGACATTACACTCTGCTCCGGTCATCAACTGTGTATACAGCTGAGGGGAAAGCAGTACTCCACTCAGCTATCACTTCTATGTCCTTGCACCCAGCCCAGGTGTGACTACTGCTTTTTAATCTCCCGCCTGTGGAATACACACCAGACCATCACTCAAAGAAGAAATGGAGTTTACTTACCTGTAACTGCAAGTTTTGGGATGTGTTGTCCCTGTTTGTATTTCACTACCTGCCCGCCATCCCCTCTGTTTGGACTGGAAAGGAAAGTGGCCCGCACCACCTTTTATGCCCTTGACTGAGAACATGAGGAGAGGTACAGTGCATATATGGGCCAACAGATGCTGCTTGTAAAAATATTCTGGATGGGGAAATTGGGGCACACAGAGAGCTTAAGAGACTCACCCAATTTCATGCAATGCATCAGGAACAAAGCCAGGGTGTGAACCCAGAAGTTCTGACTTTCTGACCCCTTGCCCAGGCACTGGGGTAACATTCTTTCACAGTTCTTCCCAATCTTACCGAATTTAAGAATGGTCAGAGAGGACGTGGGCTCCAGTTCACCTTAAGGAAGACTTGAGCGTTATTATGTGTACTCTGCCCTGGGAAGAGGCAGGGAGGCTAAGAAACACTAGACTGTTGCATGTTCTGCATTGGCAGTGGCCAGGTGTTTGTCTTGGAAAGTCACATACCAGTATCATGTGGGCTTGTGTTTTGATATCTCCTTGCCATAATTAGTAGATGGTTTCTTCACCCAGGGTAGAGCACCACCACTATCCCAGCCCTACTTAGCCAGGACATTCCCTTTTAAATATATAAATGAATTTTCCCTTGGGCAGAAAGGATAAAAGTGGTGGAATGGGTTTTTGGCAGAATCAACCTTTGACAGGCTCCCCCATGCACCTTCCCCCCAGTCCTACTGATCCACTGACTGCATCATTAGCAACTCATGCCAGATGACTGCCAATAAGTCAGGAATGACCATTGGATCATTTACCATGGGCTGGCGGTTTTGCATTGCAAAGGTTTGCATTGCAGATGTTTACAGTTGGCCTTGCTCTGCACATCGCTGCTTTGGCACAAATATCTTGTTTTTTTTGGCTGGGGGTAAAGTTTCTTTTAAATACTTGTCCATATACCTTTTAAAGCTAGATTCCACTCACCTAAAACAAGTGAAAATCTAGTGCTCTTTACAGTCCGAGCTTCAAGTTATATACTAGGGAGGTGGATTGTGTGCTGCACCATCAGAGGTCTGGTCCACACTAGGGAGGGGGATTGATCTAAGTCATGCAACCTTAGCTACATGAATAATGTAGCTGAAGTCAACGTACTTAGACCTACTCACTGCGGTGTCTTCACCGCGGTGAATCGACTGCTGCCGCTCCCCCATCGACTCCACCTGCACCTCTCGCAGCGGTGGAGTACAGGAGTTGATGGGAGAGCGCTCGGGGGTTGATTTGTCGCATCTAGTCTAGACACGATAAATGGATCCCTGCTGGATCGGTCGCTGCCCGCCGATCTGGTGGGTAGCGTAGACATACCCAGAGAGAGAGAGAGCACAAAAGGCACATCAGGCAGGCATGGGTTGGAGAAGGGTAAGCTTTATGCCACCTCCGTGTGTTCTGATTCTGGGCTGCTGCTGGAATGTGGGAAGTGAGCAGTCCCCAAACCCCTCTAACTTAAAGCAGCCTCCTCGGGGTTACCTTGTGCTCACAACCTGCATAGTGCTGAATTCAGTAACCATGCCTGCTCTTACTCTCAACTTGTCTACTCCTTTGCCTGGCGTGCTCCGGATGGTCCGCCCCGCTCTGCTCCTGCACCTTGGGAATTCTCCCCCAGGACTTGGCAATTGATTTGCCTACCCTCTACACAGCTGGAAGGATGTATAAGGGTCAAATCTGGCCCCTATGTTTTTTATTAGCTTCTGTCACCAGGCTAGCTGATAATGCAGAAGCAGGGCTGATCTTGCAGTTAGCTCAGTTGTCCGAGTCAGAACTTGTGGGTTCTCATCCCTGTTTTGCTGCTGATTCACTGTGTGACTGGTTAGATCATTTCCCTGAATTCTAATTTACCTGTCTGTAAGACAGATATACTTACCTTCTTTGTAAGCGTCTACATTAATGTTTGCAAAAGCTTTTGGATATCTGCAGAAGAAAGGTGCCATGGAAACACAGAGAAGTATTTTATAGGAATAAATAAATGTGCCGGGTTTCTGAAATGCAAAGGACCAAGACTAAAGCTCACACATCACTTCTACCAAGCACAATCAGACATCACTGTTCTGCTAGATCAGTGAAAGGGCAGTAACCAGTCCTTAGTCACTGTACTGCAGACTGTTACAGCCTTGTACTCTTAATTCTGAGTGAAAGAGCTTAATTCTCCGCTTTGTATGTGCTGAACTACATTGCTAATGGGTGGCAATGGTGCATTTATAAGTCATGCTAGATTTATTGGTGATCACTGCCTTTTTTAAAATCAGACTGTTACACTGAACATTGGGTCTGGAATCTGGCTGGTTCCAGGCACAAACCAGCCAAAAAATCTAATTATTATGATTTAAGTGCCAACATTGTGGTTGGTATTGTAATAGAAACAGAGAGCAAGACGGTCTCTGCTCCTGAGGTTTCATGCTTGCTATTGCTTATGCACATTAGAAGTTATGCCTAATTGTGGTTAACCTCCTGCAAGGACATCTCTGCAGGCAGTAATATGGCATCTGTCCAGGCTATAGGGCTGCACATTCACCTGAACCTGGCATCTGCACATTTATACATCTACAAGCAGATAATTGTTGCTCCTGGCAGCATTCATTTGTAGAGTAGTCATGCATGGAGCTGCTTAGAGTGAGAATCCAGGGCCACACGCTAGCCCTGCTTATGCAGTATATGATTTGGGGAGAAATAGAACAGATTTCCAGAATTTAGCCCTTTAGTTTTTAATCCAGCTTCGGTAATGATTTAAGCTCTAGTGCAGGGGTGGGCAAACTTTTTGGCCTGAGGGCCACATCTGGGTATGGAAATTGTATGGCACGCTATGAATGTTCATGAAATTGGGGTTGGAGTGCAGGAGGGGGTGTGGGCTCTGGGGTGGGGCCAGAAATGAGGTGGTCAGGGTGTGGGAGGGGGCTCCAGGCTTGGGCAGGGGCATGGGAGGGGGTTGGGGTGCAGGCTCCGAGTGGCGCTTACCTCAAGCAGCTCCTGGAACCAGTGGCATGTCCCCCCTCTAGCTCCTATGCAGAGGTGCACCCAGGCAGCTCTGCGCGCTGTCTTGTCCACAGGCACTGCCCCTGCAGCTCCCATTAGCCGCAGTTCCCAGCCAGTGGGAGCTGCAGGGGTGGCACTTGGGGCAGGGGCAGCACGCAGAGCCCCCTGGCTGCCCCTAAATGTAGGAGCCGGAGTGGGGACATGCTGCTGCTTCTGGGAGCCTTGGCACGTGCATGCCAAGTGGCCTCAGACCCCGCTCCCCGGCTGGAGTGCAGGAGCAGATAAGCCCCAGACCCTGCTCCCCAGTGGGAGCTTGAGGGCTGGATGTGGCCAATGGGCCGTAGTTTGCCCACCCCTGCTCTAGTGCAGAAAGTATCCGAGTCCCACCTGCGTCTCTGACATTTTGTATTGCAGCTCTGGCAATCTGATGACTTTGGGCAGACCTGGATAATGATTCAGGAACACGTGAAATCTTTTTCTTGGTACGTATTGGATCTTTGAGTCTCTGTGGAACCTTTTCCCCTTTATGTCCTCCCAGGCCTCATTACTTCCCCCTCATCCTTTGCCAAGAACTCAGGCATAGAAGACGCTGGCAAGTATTGAGATACAGAACTCCATTCTCCCCCAAAGTTAACTCTATAATAAGTGGCTATCACAGCAGTTTACCATGGGGATATAGGGCAGAAGCACGAGATGGAAAGCTAACCGTACTTGAAGCTTCTCCAGCTTGTCACATATTGTGTCTCCACAACTTTTACAAACTAAACATTATTAAGCTGTGTTGATATTTGGATAGTCTGCAAAGGAAAAACCAACACATAGCAAATACTGGTGTTGGTGAGATGGTAGGTTGCCCTTGTCAGTTGGTTTTAAACCCTGAGTCTAAGGGACATGGACTATCTTTTTCTTCCATGTTTGTGCAGCACCTAGCACCTGGAATACTGATCTAGGACTAGAGCACCTAGGCACTGCAGCAAAATGTATAATACTAAGAGGCACTTTTAAAAAAACATTTTTAAAACTTACTGTTCATGAAAGATCTTGTAGCAGTTTTTAGCAAGAGTGGGGGTGTCTTGCCCAAAATCTAACTCGTATGGTTATTCTGCAGTTTCAGGTAGAGACTGTGTTCTCCTTCACTTCCTGTCCTAAATGGTGGCTGTGCACTGTTAAACAGCTGCAGCAAAATGTCAGAATCAAGATCTGTTGGGTGGGTCTGAGGGGACAGTTTTACTCTAAAGCTTAAAAGGTCTTTCATTCAAAAGGTATTTAATTAAAAAAAAGACTTGATCCTGCTCTCATTGCAGTTAATGATTAAACTCCTATTGACATGAATGGTACGGGATCAGGCCTTAATAGAGCTAATGACAGTCCCTTGAGATCAAAACTACTTATATCCATTTCATGCCATCAATTTGCAGTGAAACTTGCACTAAGGGCCCCCATTTCTGATTGGAAGGTGATTTTTTGCTGGTTCCTTGAGTGATCACTATAAATAGATTTCAGAGTAGTAAACAAAAAAATCACACCAGCTATCCAGTTATCGATTGCTCTGCCATTGTGATTTGTGTTGTCCAGTACAAGACTCCATCAGTTTCTAGCTAGCAGGTTTTTTACATTCTAGTGAGAAGTAACTTGTAACTTGCCTTGATAAATCTCTAAAACAGGCACATGGGACTGAACTGAAACCATCTCTCTGTACATCTTGAACATTACTTATTAAATTTAATACTCCTCTTATAACTTGTATGGGGGTTGGGGAGAAAATGATTGACTCCCAGACAGATTACGATGAAAGAACAAGGAAACAATTAATAAAATGTTAGCAATTTCCTTGTCTTTCAACCAGCTGTTGAGCTGCTTAATTGGTCTTTTCGATGCATCTTGAACATCAATTAAAAAAATGGGGGGGAAATGTCAGATATTTTTGAAGTTGTCACCCTTTATTTTCACCAGCTGTTCTGTGAGTGGTTTGAAAATACAAGTCAGAATTTAGATCTAAATTTTGCAAATAACCTCTCTTTATAATGAGGTGAACCAAACCCCCAGATCTCATCATCCAACTTCAGGGTGTTCAAAACTCTGATCCAAGTGTTGAGGTTTGAGCCCATCTCTTGTTAAATGACTTGCTTATAAATACATGACGCTATCTTGATAGTGGGGTGAGCACAAAAATAATATACCCGCTTTCTTTCTTTTATACAAGGGGCATTGACCCATATGATAAACTGAATACAGTTTACATAGAACGACATGAGCCTACAGGATCCTCAACTATAATCCGCAGCACAGATTTCTTTCAAACCAGGGAAAACAAAGACATCATTCTGGAAGATGTTGAAGACTTCCAGCTCAGGGACAAATATCTGTTTGCCACAAAGACTGTGGTAAGTAGCATGCAAGAAAAATCACTGTGTAGGTGGATGTATTACATTAATCTGCTGGGTGACCTTAGGCAAATCACTTCACTGCCTCAGTTTCCCCACCTGAAACATAGGGATACTGACTTACTTTGTAAAGTGCTTTGAGATCTACAGATGAGAAACACTATATAAGAAGCTAGGTTTTATGATTATTGAATCCCATCTAACACCCTTTGAAGTCAGTGGAAGGACTCTGATTTTATGGAACTGAATTGGGCTCTGAATATTCAGTACGATAGTGGACAATACTTAGCTAGTCAGGCTCCATTAGTGACAGAACAAAAAGTAAGGGAACATTCTTTAATGTTTTGCCTCAAGGCTTAAAGTTTGTGTAAGGTCAATGTCAGTTTGAGAAGGATAATGAAGTTAGCTCACTAACGCCAGCCAATTTTTCCTTTAGCGATTGGCGCTCAGCCTTGTGCTTTCTAAGAGAAATACAGCTCCTGACACCAGGGGTGAAAATAAAAAACCCACAGCATATTAATATACAGTAACCTGGACATGCCAGTCAGTACTTCTGCTGAGAGCTGACACATTTGAATGAGTCATCTAGAGAGATTATTAGAGCATTTAGCAGGGCTAAAACTATGCATACTGCTGCACCAAAGAACTTTGAGATGTTCTATTGAGTCCACTGTAAAAGCACCATTATGCTGTGTGGATAAATACAGGAGTTCAATCTCCAGGGCTGCTCATCTGGCACCTTAACCTAGCACACATGAACAAGCATGGCTAAATGGCTCTGTAGGAAAGACAGTCTAAAATGACCGGATAGACCAAGTGTCAGTATTTCTTTAACAATGTGCAGTTCAGGGTTGATAGGCGATGGGCTTGGAACAGCAGTATTTTTATATATTTATTTGATTTTAGTGAGTTAGGCAGAACTAGGTCAAGCTGCAAGGGGCTGGAATTCTGGCAGGAAAGAACTAGACGCTTATAAGTAAAGGGATGGCAGAAATTGACGATAGCGGGGTGGAGCTAGGGAAAGAGGATAGATGCCTGCAATAATTTAGTTAAGGCCACTAAATTGACTGACTTCAAAATTATTCTAATCTGATCTGAAAAGCTTTCCCCCACCCGCTGAATTTATGTTTTTATCCTCCACTATCAAGACATTTTTAACAAGCCAGCCCCTAGTCACTTTTCTGTTTCTCCCCCAAAATGTTTAATGCTTCCTGTGGATTTTGCAGCATTAAGTAGCGAGCGTACACCGGAGCTGGAGTAACATTTACCCTTAGCCATGTGAATACTCTAAACAGGTAAAAGCATGTCTGAAGAGAATGGTTTGAAGGACACTTTCAATTGCTAGAAGTTACATCCTGCAAAAACTGAAGCCCTCAACTTTTTGAATACATCGAGCTGGCGCTGGGTCTGTTCCAAAGTGGGATCAGACCCTGAGTCATCTGAGAGAGTAAAGATATTCTCGTTAGCTTTATCGTCAATGGGAGCTGCATGCTTTTTGATGCTAAATTAAGGCAAAAAGGAAGCAGACATTGGAAATTTGTACTCAGAGTTACCTTGTTCTGAGAGATATGAGCCTTTGTCCCCCATTTCTTTCTTATGTTGCCCCCATTACATTAGTATCTAAACGCCTCATAATCTTTAATGCATTTTTCCTCACAATGACCCTGTGAGGGAGGGTAGTGCTATTATTCCCATTTTACAGCTGGGAAATAGAGGCACAGAGTCTAAATGACTTGCCCAAGGACATACAGTGAGCCTGTAGCAGAGCAGGGAATTGAACCTGTAGCAGAGCAGGGAATTGAACCTGAACCCCAGACTAGTGCCTCAATCATTGGATCAGTCTTCTTACTGCTGTTGCAGTGGTATGAGATCAGTCCCCAGTGCTGCAGATTTGGGGAGAGAGGTTTTCAGGATGTTCTCCTGCCCATTGTTCCCCTTGGCAATATATTTATAACAAACAGAGAAGAAAATTGGCTACTTTTAAACATCCAACTTGGGAGCATGAAATTTAGCAACATCACCAACCCTAATTGTTCAAAAATCCCAAATCAGGTCCCAAAAAACCATGAGATTGTCTTAAAACTTATGAGATTTTAAGCATAATAAAACTAAGAGTTTTTTTGGTTTGCCTTCTGGATTTTTAGCCTTTAGGGTTCACTGGGTCACTTTTTCAAGTTTTCCTCTGCAACCATAAAGGTTAGGGGAAAAAAGTTGAGGGTCACATAATCCCATGACTCCTAGAGCTGGGGCTTTAAGTCAAACAACTATTGTGAGAATTACAATAAAATTGGGTGAGTTGGCAACATTGAGTTAAGCACCTAAATCCATATTGATGCACTGTAACAGGGGCTCAATGTGTCAAGTGGGGCCACCCTCATTTGCCCAGTGTGGGGTTGACACACCCCATCACACAGTTATCAGTGTTTTTTTGATTGCCTTTGAGTCAAACAGTCATGATCAAGGGGCTCAGGATTCTTTGCAGGACCGAGCAGTCAGTCTGCAGCCCCTGAACCTCCTAGCTGGGGCAAATGAAAGCAGTTGGGGATCTGACCCTCTGTGCAGGGCAGAGCAAACAATCAGTCTAAATCAGGAGTCCCCAGTAGCCATGCCTAGTGGTAAGTGCTGTGGGGAGGGGAACTCTGTGGCACTGGGTTCTGACCCAGGGCCCTCTGAAGCCGGTAAATTCCCCTTTAAGGGTTCAAGCATCAGCTCCTAATACATTCCCTGGGTCAGTTCCTACCATAAAGCCCATCTCAGGCATCTCCTGGGCTGGCAATCACTCAGCATCTGTCAGACTCTGCAGGCAGCACAATCCAGCTTCATGGTCCCAACAACCTGGAGAATCAACAGTTCCTCCTCCTCCACTAGCCCCAACTGAGCTGGGCTGCCGCCTTTTATCTGTCCCCTCCACCTGGAGCATGTGCAGCAGGGGGAAAGGGTGTGGCCTCCTAGGCCCACAGTGATTGGTCAGCCCCGGTTTGCTCAGTGGGGGGTTAATGCATCTGGTTACAGGCATCTTCATTGCCTGGGTGCTGAGCACCCTTGACTCCTATTCATTTCAGTGGGAACTGTGGGTATTCAGCAACTCAGAAAATTAGGCCACTTCTTTTGGAACCTAGATACAGATTTAGGTGCCTAACTTAGACCTCCCATGTTTGGATATTTTGGCCTTGATTTTTATAACATGATACTCATCCCTAAAACAGTAAACATCAACAGTAAAGCATTGAGGCTAATCTGCAAAGGGCATAAATAAAAACAGACATGTTAATTTCATGCAGTCTGGTTGGAAGAACTATGGGAGGAAAACATCAGCCCCTTTGACAACCTGGCTGATCAGTTGAGAGGTGGGGTTGTTTCCAGCTTTCAAAAGAGTGCTCAGAACAATGAAGAATCTAAAGACTTGATGCTGTGCATTTGAAAGGGATCTCACTCTCCTTTCTCAAAAAGACAGAGAAATCCCCAACAGGTTCAAGCTAGTTTTTTGGCCATATATCCAATCCATGTAATTTCCAAGGCTCCTGTTTCCTTAGTTAGCACTGACAGTATATGGGGCAAATAGATGAATACATTGCAGAGAGGTTGCTATGTTACCAATAATAAGAGCTTATCTGCTGGCATAGGGGGCATATAGTTTTCAGGTTTCACAGTCACAGGGAACAGTTAAGCCATTTTTATGTTTTTAGTATCCTAGTACCTCAGGATCCCATCCAAACTAGCCATCAAGTTACTGTGTTGTGGTTTTTTTTTTGGAGAATGGGTAAGGTATTTGCTTGCTTTTTCTACTGTTGAGTTTGTTAATTTGTATCTGCTCTGTCTTTAACCTGTTGTATATGCAATTGTGAATTTAGAAATAAAAAAAGATTCCTAACATTTTTTCCTCCTCTTCATAGCATTTATTGGGCAGCCAGCAGCAACCTTCAGTCCAGCTCTGGGTTTCCTTCAACCGCAAGCCAATGCGAGCTGCGCAGTTTGTAACCAGACATCCAGTAAAGGTAAAATGGAGTTGATTTATGGCATCTACCTATTCCTCCCTCAGCCAAAGGCACCTTCGCTGTGTATAGGATCCGAATAGCATTTTTACTCGTTAACTAGTAACTGCAGTAGCTAGATTGGTAGCAAGGGTAGTCTTATTCTATACTTAGTTCAAAACAGTTTGGCCTTCTCATGTCTGGAATGGAATGGAAGCAAGGTGTAACAATGATCCTGCTGTTTACACAGGAGTAACTTTACCCAGGTGCATGATGCCTATTGATATCAGTGGGGCTACAGACAAGAGTAAAATGACTCGTGCATACGTGTTTGCAGAATCGAGGCTGAGAGCGCCGAGAAAAATAGTTCTGACCATTTTTTTAGGCAGAAGTTTTTAAATTAGTGTGATCTAGAGGGGGATGGCCTCTGGATTCTAAATACTGACAGCACTGCTGTGCCCCAGAAACTCATTGTCTGTGGGGGGGCCTTCTCTCCCCTCGTGCAAGGGCCTGTCACAATAACCCTGGAAACTGGGGGGTATGGGGGCTGCTCCCTGCTAGCACCGTTGTGGATACATTCCAGCCCAAATAGAGTAGTGTCACGGAATAGACAGGTAATAGAATAGTGTCATGGCCCACCTACCTTCTACACCAGCCTGTGGAGCTTGCTGGCAGCAGATGAGCTGAGCTGAGCTTGCAGCACTTTGCAAAAGGACCGTGCAGCGTACACATGTCCCCCTCTGGGGTAGGTGGAGAAGCTGGGCAAGGATTGTGCCTCCTGAGAGTGTGTGTGTAAGCTCAGTGTGGGCCAGTGCTTTTGATAGAACAGTCTGGTCTGGAATGTTTCACGCTCTGCCACGCAGAAGGGGCACAATGGCTCAATCGGGGTTTCAAAGACCCCTGTGATATTATCCCAGCAAACCCAGAGATGGGCTGGCACCGCTGATTCTGCCACTTCCCAAAGCAGGAGCGCACAGACAAGCGCCCTGCCGCCTTCGTGATATTTGCTGAGATGTACGCACAGCACTCGGCAAATAAGCGGAGCGTGTTCTGTGCTCAAGGCCTTGTTCAGATCTGAACAGAAATGGGCCAGGCACAGATATGGCTTGGAGAACGATGCATTTTAAGAATGCTGCCATGCTAATCTTTGTTGGACTTCTTTGTGGACAGACTTCACTTTGAGGAGGGGTTTGGTGGAGGGGGAGGGAGAGAGAGAGAGATCATGGTTGCAAGAAGCAGAGGGGGAGAAATTTGTTTGCCAAGTGGAAAAGCTGTTTTCGGTGGAGGGAGGAGGATTTATTTTTAGGCACCTAAGAGGAAACAACAAACAGTGGAGGATAGGAAAACCTCCCAGCGTGTGTCTATGTAAGTGATGGGTAGGCTGAGTGAATTAATGTCATTGACCGCCCCCTAAGGAATACTACATTGCGGATGCGTCCGAGGACCAGGTGTTCGTGTGTGTCAGCCACAGTAACAACCGCACCAACCTTTACATCTCAGAAGCAGAAGGCCTGAAGTTTTCTCTGTCTTTAGAAAATGTGCTGTACTACAGTCCTGGAGGGGCAGGCAGCGATACCTTGGTCAGGTAAGGAGGGCTGGGCCGGCTTGATGGGACTCCCGTGGCTGGGTGGCTTGAGGAACTCAAGATGGGGCTCATCTGGGAGAGGATGCAACATAGTGGGTAGCAGGTAATGAGCATGTAACCTCACAACTCCCCTAAAAGGTAGGCATTATGCCCATTTTACAGAGGAGGTGCAGTTGTTAAGTGGTTCATCCAAGATCACAGAAGAAGTTAGTAGTAGAGCTGAGACTAGATCTCAGGAGTTCCGGGCTCCCACTCCTATGTTTAGATCAGGTCCTTAGATGAAACCCCATTGTGTTAATGGCGTAAGACCAGCATGAGTGAGCGGAGCGTTACTCCCTGTCGCAGTCTGAAGAACCTACACTGAGGAAAGTACAGAGAGATTGGGGTTCTTCTTACTGGGGGCTTTGAGGTGACTCAGTAGAAGCATTTGATGAAAGGGCTCAGTATATTGACAGAGGTAAATTAGTCACTCTCGTTGAGTAAATTGGCTTTCCATGCTTTGTTTGAACCGGATATTTCTCTGAGGAGAGAGGCCCCTGACATTGAATGTACCTGTGCGTTCCCCCCCAAAATCCCAGCACTTACTGCAATTAACCAAATGATTCACACATGTGTTCCGTTGCAGGTATTTTGCCAACGAGCCTTTTGCAGACTTCCATCGTGTCGAGGGCGTGAGAGGAGTGTACATTGCCACCCTGATAAACGGCTCGTTCAGCGAAGAGAACATGAGGTCTGTCATCACCTTTGACAAAGGTGGAACCTGGGAATTTCTGCAGGCTCCGGCATATACGGGTTATGGAGAAAAGATAGATTGCGAGGTAACAATGAGTAAAACCCAGTGTTTCGGGGAGGGAGGGAGCATTTTTACCCTCCATGTTTCCCCTTTGAAGAACTGTTGGGTCAGTCATTAACCATTTGCTCCCTTGGAAGAATTGTTGGGTCAGTCATTAACCATTTGCTCCCTTGGAAGGATCAGTGCAGGAATAAAACGGAAAAGAAAGGTGGCAAAAATGAAAATGTCATCTGTTGTATGAAATGTCCGGTCATCAGTCCCTGTGGTACAGCCTGTGGTGGAATGATAATTTTAAAGGGAATAGATTACAAACAGGGAGGGTGGAGACCAGGGTTAAGCATCCTACAGTACTAAAAGTGTCAGAGGATCTTGGGAGACAGGACCTTGGTTTGATTGTTGCGGTCAGAGTGATGGCACCTCCAGCAGCCCCCAGCATCATCCTGGAGCACTGGGTCCATACTGGGGCGAGAGCCTTTCCACTCATTTCCCTAACCGGCTGGTTAGAGGAGGCCGATGTTAACCTTGATTGTTGATGAAGCTTCTGTGTGTTTACTGTAAAGAGAGAAAATGCCAGTTACAACGGAGTCAGTTGAAAGGATCTGAGGCGGTACCAGTTTGAAGACATTGTGAGTGAACTCCCGGCCCTGTTGAAGTCAGTGACAAAACTTCCATTGACGTCAGTAGGGCCAGGATTCCATTTGTTGTCTCAATATCAAATCACACAGATGCTAAAAATACAGGGCTCGGTTCTGCTTAGCATGGGGTAAGAGGGTTTAAGGAGTGCCCTATCTTTGTGGATCCCGCCTATGGATGTACGTTGTCTTATCGGAGACCACAAGCCCTGCTCCCCTGCCGGCTTCACTGCCAAATCTAGCCCCCCAGTTGGAGTCCAGGCACAAGGACCTGGCGTGGAGAAGTGGCTTGATGCACTGAACAAGCATGTCATATTTAAAAGGCCTTCGTATTCTGAAAGTCTCTTAAACATTAAGCAGATTAATCTGGACAATAGAACACTTTCTGCGTGTCTGTTAGTGGCTTTTTTATTACAATGCTGGGAGTTTTTTCCCTTCTGTTCTTCAGGATTTTTTTCCTTCCAAATGTAGCTTTTAATGAAAGTTTTGAAGGTCACTGTTTTTCTAGGCGTTGTAAAGATTACAGTGGAGGCCCCTTTTATTTTTTTTTATTATTCAGAAAAAATAACTGATACATTTAGTTGCATTTTGCAGGGCACTGAAAAAAACCCAGGACACATCCCCTGCAAAAGGAATTTCATTGTAAGAGTTCACTGTAGGCAGATTTTACATCATATACTCTTATTTGTTTCTTGGCTTTTCCATGGTGGTGTCTTTGTAGTATCCTAGGACCTCACGTAGACCTGTGAGGTAGGGAAGCATTCTTCTTCTTCTTCTAGATGGGGAAACTGAGGCACGGAGGTTTGTGATGGTCCTTTGTTCCAGGGGGAGTTCATTGCACAGTCTTGGGCCAGCTCTCTCTTCTGCACAGACAAGCTTTACTCTTACTGAATAGATTTCGATTTTGCCAGAGAAGCAAAAATTTCCACTGTGGTCTTCATGCAGGATCCTTAGTGGGTCCTTTAGATATCCTGGGCCCAGGCCATTGCGTGCCTTCAAGGACCAAGACCATGAACTTGATTCGATAGTCTGTGGGAGCTCAGTGTAGGGAGTGGAGGCAGGTGTGATGTGCTCGTGGTACCTTCTGTTGCTGAAGTGACACACTGCAGCGGGCTGTACCAGTTGGAGTTTCTGAAATGCTGAAGGCTTTATGTGCAGGTACATCACATTGCTGTAGTCCAGCTGAGATGTTACCAAGGTTTCTTCTCTACCTTATGGGGGTGTTGGAAGGTTGAATTCACAAAGGTTTGGGAAGCATTTTGAGATGCTCACATGGGATGATGGCACATTGAATGCCTTTTACAATAGCAAGTGGCATAGTGTGTTTTTTCTATTCCAGTTTTCAAAGGGCTGCTCTCTTCATCTGGCCCAGCGACTGAGTCAGCTGCTTAACTTCCAGTTGCGTAGGATGCCCATTCTCTCCAAAGAATCTGCTCCAGGACTGATCATTGCCACAGGTACATTTTTTCTCGAGAGCCTGATCCCGTGAGTTCCTATTGACTGGCGGATGCTCAGTGTGTTGCAGGATGGAGCCATTACATCTATTAAAAACATTGTTTGTTACAAAAAATCAATTAAAATACGAATTTTGCAATCCTTTGTCCTCAGCACTCTTTATACAATTATTACTACATATAGAATTCACCACCCTCTTGCTGGAGGTAGAAACCCATTACACGCTTTGTAGTGTGTTCCTGCCTCTCTCAAAATGAAGGCGTTTTTAAAGCATACAGGGACTAATATCTGACTCACTGTTTTATTGCAGAAGGCTCTATTGAACATTTCAAACAGAGCCGATTTCATCTGGCCATACTTATCTTGATGTAATTTTCCTGCTTGCTTTTAAATCCTGTAATCATCTTTTAAAACTTCTTATTCAAAGTAACTCATTGATAGTATGAAAAATTAACTCCTCAAAAACAACTCATTTGATTACAAATAAAAAAATAGCTCAGAGGGGGCTGAGTTTGTTTTAAGAAACCTGCTAAGAAATATCAGGAAAAATGATGCTCTGATTTCTTAGGCTCGGTTGGCAAGAACATGGCAAGCAAAACGAACGTGTACGTTTCAAGCAGTGCAGGAGCGAGGTGGAGAGAGGTAAGGATACCATTTGCATTGAACTTGCATGGCGGTTTAGCCAAGAAGGCATCTCTGTGGGGCAAGCATTGCTATATTAGTCTGTAACTATTATATACAGTACATTATGTATTAAAGGTGACTGACACATCCTTAATTCACAGCCCCAAGCACAAACCAAGTAGCTTTTGTTGAAATGTGCTGAATACCCTAGAACCGGAATTAAAAAGGGCTTTGAGCGTACAACCAATGTTTCCTGGTCCTACTTACTCTTGACAGATGCTACAGTATGTGTTATTTCATCCATAGAAAGGCTTGGAACAGTAGAAAGCACCAGTTTTCTCTTCTGTATTGCACGGTTCTGCAAGACATTTTCCAAGTGTGTTAAAGATGCCTGTGTACATAGATGTCCACATATACCATAGCTTTGCAAAACATCATTTATTAAAATAATATTAAACCATTTAAAAATTGGCAAAACTAAGCAATATAGAGTTGAAATCTGGCACAACATACAGCTAGAGCCTTCTGTGGCTGGATTATCAGGACCAGCATGATGCAGTTGGACCATCAGTCAGAGTGGGTGGTTAGGAAGTTTGGCCTTGTGTTAAAGGCAATGCACTCCAGCTGAAGAGATCTGCATTCAGTTCTTAGCTCTGCTACAGACTCCTTGCTTGCAAACTTGGGCAAGTCACTTAGTCAAGAGAGATTAAACTTCAGTGCCCATCTGCAAAGAGAAACAGTATTATTTCCTCTGTTTTTCTTGTCTCTCTAGATTGCAAACTCTTTGGGGCAGTACCTAGCGCAGTGGAGCCCTGAAGTCAGTTGGCACCTCTAGGTGCTATTGTAATGGAAATAATAATAGCAGCACATACTGGGGCATCACTGACGATTGCTGAATTCAGGGGACCTGGGGAAGCGAGAATAATGTTTACTCTCCTCTTGTGCTTAATGCTGTTTTCATCTGGATTTTCAGAGGCATCAGACATGTTGGATTAAAGCTTTCGATGTACCTATTTATATGTCTTCTATGTTTGAGTGTTGCCATCTTAAAATGCAGACAAAACTCAGAGAAAACCCACTGCTTTCTGCCTGTCTGAGTGGCTGAGAAGCCCCTTGGCATCTTCCAGTGGAATGAGACGTTGTTCTCAGTTTACGGGTGTTGAATGTTTTTTACTAACTGGGTGTTCTGGTCTGTGGCATGGTTTGTGGTCTGTCTGTACATTTTGCTGTTAGTGTAATATGGTGTTTCAACATCTGTAAACTGTTTAATCCTGTGAATAAAGCGGCCTCCTTTTCCTCCCAGTAAATGCTGTGCGGTTTGGTTAACGTTTGGGCAACAGTGGGAATACGCCACTGTTTTTGTTACTGCCGAGATACAACCTTGTCCAAAGAACCCCTGTCCTTGAAAGCATGTACATATCAAAGAGTCAGCCTAGGAAAGGCAATGGGGGAGCCGTGTTTCTTCACGTAGGAACTTCTGGGGTGACGTGGAAGTGTTTGATCTTAAAAAGCAAGACAGCTACATGCAATTCCTGCTCTGACTTGACCTTGCACAAGGAGGGCTCAATGTAGAAGTACAAGGTGTAAAAATGTGATGAGTAAGAGAGAGAGCTTCAGTTCACAAAAGCCTGGCTTCTGAGTTACTCAGTGGGATTGTTTAAATCTTCCTCTTTGTGCAAAGAGGGGAGCAGAAGGGAAATGACTGAGCACTTTTGAGTTTGCAACTGTGCAGAGTGACCTCAGTTTCTACCTCTTGGTTTTGGCAAACAGCTGTGTGAAAATCATCTGCTCCAGCCTGGACTGCGCAGTGGTCTGTAGAATGCTGATATTGTTTCAAAACAGAGCTGCGGGTGGGTCTGACGCACGACAGTGCTTCTTCTCATGATGGATGTGTGAACTGGCTGTTGGACCTTTTAACATGTGGTTTCCAAGCACCCTTTGGCTTCTTAGTATTGAAGAAACCTCACAGACTCGAACACAAAATTGGCTGAAATCCTGGGAAACCAACCAGTCTCCACTCAGCTCACCGCAAGGTTTGCAAACACAACAAACTGCTCTAGATTCAGGGGGTGGCTCCTCTCACTTCGGTGAAGTTATTCCTGATTTTCACCAGTTTAAGTGAGAGGAGAATAAGGGTCCAGGGTCCTATTCTGCTCTTGGTTACAGCTGTGCAAATTCAGAGTAACTCTGCTGCAGTCTAGATAATAGTTAGTCCTGCCATGAGTGCAGGGGACTGGACTATATCGGGGTTCTCAACTTTCTTCTCTCTGAGTCCCCCACAACATGCTATAAAAACTCCACAGCCCACCTGAGCCACAACTCTTTTTCTGCATATCCAGTCGATTAAAAGCCAGGACTGATATTAGGGGGTAGCAAGCAGGGAAATTGTCTGGGCCCCGCAACGCTAAGTTGCTCGGGCTTTGGCTTCAGCTCAGGGTGGTGGGGCTCGGGCTTTGGCTTCAGCCCCGGGCCCCAGTGAGACTAACACTGGCCCTGCTCTCTGGTCTATTTTGGTGGCCTCCCAGTGGGCCCCGGACTCCTGGTTGAGAACCATTGGATTAGATGACCTCTTGAGGTCCCTTCCAGTCCTATGCTTCTATGCTCTCAGTCGACCCCAGACCACAGCCTGTAAACACTTGAGTCTCTATTGCTGCAGCCCAGGAGACCTGAAAGTCAGCATGGTTCAGACACCCAGTTCTTATAGAGCATGTTTCATAGCAAGGATTTCAGCCCTGATTCAGCAAAGCTTCAACTAGACTTCAACACGGGATGAATACACTTAATGATGAATGAGAGCCTTTGTGGTTATATGTTATGGTTCATGTGATGCTTTATAACCGCACATCCAAGCCACCTCGGCATTCTCTCATTAAGCTCCCTGTGTCCATGTTTCTTTTCCCAGGCACTGTCCGGCCCCCATTACTACACTTGGGGTGACCATGGTGGCATTCTCGTCGCAATAACGCAGGGCACAGAGACAGACCAGCTCAAGTAAGTTACTGGGGTGGATGGGTTTTCTTTCAACCTGCCTGACAGAAGCAGATGACTTCCCAAGAGACATAAGCCAACAAAAACAATAGAATAGCAAGTGACCCCTTGAATTTGCCCTTAACCTATCCATGATCCATCACCCCCTCCCCTGCCCCTTTCTAAAAATGATTAAGAACCTTCTCACTAGTGGAACAGGAATAGGCTGAGGTATACAGGATATCAGTCTGTGCCTTATTCTTCACTGTTCTCTCTTTGTCTGGGTGCTTATATGGACCCTATAGGCATAGTGTCTGCGTGCATGACCAACACTGTGGGCTTTATCCTCACAGCCTCTATGAGGTGAGGTGGCACTATCCCTGTTTTACAGCTGGGAAACTGAGGCACTGAGCAATTAAGTGTCCTACAGGAGATCTGTGGCAGAGCCAGAAATTGAACCATGGTCACCTGAACTCTAGCCCAGGGCTTTAACCCCAAGTACCTCCTTCCATTTTGCAGTAGGGCAATTCTATTGATTTCAGTGGAGGTATGCTGTTGCAACGCAGGGGCGGGTCAGCCCCCAGACAATAGAACTGGAATGTGTATGGGGGTTTGTAGCAATGCTACACTTTGGACTGGAATATATATATTATTTTAGGAGTTGGTTTTTTTTTTTAAACACACATCCCCAACTTCTCAGGGACGGAGTTATATATTACGATAGAACCGAGGAAAGCATTTTTTAAAATTATTTTGATCTTACACATTCCCAATTTTCTCCCCCTGTACAATCCCAGTCTCCCCTCCCCTTTACATGGATGCCTGAGACCCCAAATATTTAACACCCACCGTTGACAGTGGTGGCAACTATGCTCCAGGCTTTCTTCCTGCAGCATCCTACCTGTCCTGACCATTACTCCTTGAATGCTACATCCCAAGGTATTTGGAGCCCTGGCAAACTATGATGCATGAATCAAATCTCTCATTGATCCATGTGAACAACAAGCAAACACTTGGCCTAGTCAGCATGGCTCCCTTGTGATTAGAGAGACCTTTTACCCAGAGGGGAAGTTTCTCCCTAACCCTGTCACTTAGTGGTTAGTTTATTCCCTGAAACATAAAGGCTTATATCCCCCACCTAATGTAACTGAATTTTCCCATTGTCCATGTAACTATCTGATTCTTTTCTTTGTTTAATCCCACTGGGCTGTTGGCCTTAATTATTGCTTGTGGCAATGAGTTCCACAGGCTAATTATGTAAAAAAAATAGGAGAGTCCCTGGCACCCAGTACTGGGTTTAGGCATACACTAGTCCATCACATCATCTCCCTCTCCAGTAAATGTCTACAGCATCCACTGGTGTGCAGCCTCCTAGTTGAGGCCTGGTTAGATAGCATTTGTAGTCATGATGGGATTCCTTTGTATCCATGTATATATTCTCTTTCTTGCTGTCTCTGTCATAGCCTCGTCCCCTTTCCTTTTCCATTCCTCGGGGCCTCTGACTAAGCCCTGCCCCTGTCCTGGGATTCCGTCCGCATCAGCTGGATCATTGGCCAGTGGTTCTGACGTTTAAAATAGCATTTCAGCCAATTTTCAGGAAATGGCAACTATGTTTATTGTCTTATGCGCTCCCCCACCAGATGCACACACTGCCCAGCAATGCTGTTAGAACGCACTTAATGTCAACGGTTGGATTCTCTCTTGCAGCTTTATAGGTCTGGGGTAATTAGCTTCAAGTGGGTCATTGAGCATGTAATTACTTTGCTTGCTCTACCGGCATAGGGACTGATCCTGCAAGCATTTGCTTGTGTGCGTGTGTGTGGTCCGTCAGAAGCCCTTGGGGGCAGCTAGCATGAGCATGGGCTACTTGCACGCATAACAGTTTGCAGAATCAGTTTACAGCCCACCGTTTTGGATAACTGCAGAGAGACGTGGGAGAAGACTAGCCTATTTTTTCCCGAATGCCATTAAATGCTTTGGCTTAATTTCTCCCTCCCCCCCCCGCTCTTTTTTCACTGGAAGGGCCGCTTCTCTCAGCTGTTCTGACAGTGAACTAACTTAAGAGCTTAATTTAAATTTTATACAGGAGAGGTTTCAACACGACTAAGACCATAGATTCCTACAAAAGTTAAATAGGCTACAGAGATGTACATTGAAAGGGAGCATCCTCTCTGACGTAGCTTTGGCGTCCAAAAACTAAGGCCCAAAACTTAGTCTACGATATGAGCATCACTGTTGTGTCAAGGAAGCACATGTGCTGCCTCATACCAATGTCCCTTGGCAGCTTCGGGGTCAGTCTCTCTGAAAAAGGTCAGAGAGCCCTGCAGGGAATTTTCATGTTCTGGTTCACATCTGTGGTGTTGGGAAACCAACTACCATCTACAGATCAGCTTCTGCCACTTTCTTCCTTTTGTGCACAGACTCTCATGAGCTTTTCTCATTGACAGAATTTCAAGCCACATAGTTGCAGGCAGCTGTCACTGTCCTAGGACATCCATGTGCACGTGTATCTATAAAAACCAGCTATTGTCCAGATAAATTATGTAGCTGCTTGTTTCTGCTTTGTGATGAGTGTGGTCCGGTAGACTTGGAATCGGGAAATCTGGCTTCTAATCCTAGCTCTATCACTGACCTTGAGCAAGTCACATCGCTTTGTGCCTCAGTTTCCCTATCTTCAGAAGGGGGCTAATGACACTGATCTTTCTTTGTAAAGCACTTTGAGATCTACGGATGGAAAAGCCAAATGTTATTAGTCATGACCATGACCATAGTAAGGTTTTGAAAGTACCTGGTTTTGTCCTTTTCTCTCCCCCTCTAGGTACAGCACAAATGAAGGGGAGACCTGGAAAACGTTCACTTTCTCAGCGAAACCGGTATTTGTGTATGGGCTTCTCACTGAGCCAGGGGAGAAGAGCACCGTGTTCACCATCTTCGGCTCCTATAAAGAGAACGGCCACAGCTGGCTGATACTGCAGATCAACACCACTGACGTGCTCGGTAAGGGACCTGGCGTTCTCCTGTGGCATTGAGCTTTGCACGTACGGCGTCTGTTTATCCCACCCCCTTGCTTTTCAAACACACGGGTATCCATTCCTTGAAAAGCAGCAGATCCCTGCAACTTCCCCCATTGAATATTAATTTGGGGACAAGTAGGGCCTTTAAAAGTTCATGTACTCGTGGGTGTTCGTCGCTTATCTGCGGCGAGGGAGAAAGAGGAAGTACAGCCTAGTCATCTGAGCGCTCCGATTACGTTTTCACAAGTACCTAACTCACTTAGGAGCTTTAGTCCTGTTTTCATTGAAAGGCAAGTCAGCTCTTCAGCAGGGCTCTGCCAAACTCGAGGGCTCCACCCACGCGGTCATTTTTGCAGGCTCAGAGCCTAAGGGTACGTCTGCACTGCAATAAAAACCCTTGGCACCAAGTGTCAGAGCCTGGGTCAGTTGACTTGGGCTCATGGGGCTTTGGCTGCAGGGCTAAAAATAGGAGTGTAGACATTTGGGCTCTGGCTAGAGCCTGGGCTCTGAGACCCACCCCCCTTTGCGGGGGTCTCAAATCCCAGGTTTCAGCCCAAGCCTGAAAGTCTACACTGAAGTTTTATAGTCCCGTGAGTCTGAGTCAGCTGACCCAGGCCAGCCGCGGCCCGTGACGTTGGTCTTTCATTGCAGTGTAGACGTACCCTAAGAGAGGCTCACCTTCAGATGCCAGGAACTTCAGTGGTACTGTTCCCCTTCCTCAGGTTCTGTGTCCCTTAATACCCATTCACGGAGTATTTAGATGGAAATGCCAGCCAAGGACATTTTCCTCTCTAGCTAAAATCTCCTCTCAGATAATTGAAGGATTTTAAAAAGGGAAAACAACAAAACAACCCACTTCTGAAAGCCAGGCCAATGAATGTTTTATAACCAATTTCAGCTTTGATTGCGCAGCAGCAGTTTAATCAAAGAACGGTTACACTTGGCAGAGGAATTTGCCTGACTAAAAGGTATAACTGATTCCCTTGATGTTTTGTTATGAATGGATCTGTTCGGGGATCAGATTGACTTCATTTAAGTAAGTCGTCGCAAATGCGCGATCAGTGCATTGGAGTTGTTTATTGCCTTCTGTCACCGAACGTCTCTCCTCTTCCCTACGCTGTGCGCCTTGAATTGGAATAGTGTCTCTTTTTCTATTTGTTCTGGGCACGTGGGTCCTACTCCACCGATTCCTATGGAGCTACCCCTGATTCCCCCTGGTGTGAAAGAGAGGGAAAACTGGCTCCATAAGAGGATTTCAGCCACTGCCAACTTTGTCCAGAACTGAGCAGTTAACGTGGAGGAAGTGGAAAGGTTGCATTGGCAAGCCTTGGAGCTAGCCAATTCCCCCTTTTAAACCCAGGGCATCAAAGATATTAACATGCAACTCTTTTCCCTCAGCACCTGGCCTGTAAACTGGGCTTGGAATCTGGGGAACTCGGCAGGGCATGGTGGAGAGGAACCCCACTGCAGACTGCAGAGTGCCACTGGAGCACTGAGACCGGGGAATTGCGCCTTCCCCCGGCATGCCTGCTCTGTAGGGCGAAGCCTCAGAAAATCCATATAGCAATAGATCTTCCAGTCCATAAATCCCCGCTTAAGAGCCTGCTCTTCAGCACACAAAGTATGCTCATATCCCCTGCATGGGCTTCTGGGAGCCCTTTATATTGTGAAAACCCAGCACCCCAGAGAGAGGGGAGGAGCATGTGGGGATCAGTGAGGTTAGCCCGAGGTGCTGTTCTTGGGATAGAAGCTGCAGGGAATGTGCATGTTCATATGATATAACACAGGCTCCTGAAAAGACAAAACACTAGGCCTGATTCTCCACAGCTTTGCACCTTGTATGGTTATTGGCAGCTGTGCAAAGAGCAAAATGCTAGCAGAGCAGCTGGCTTCCAGAGATGGTTAACGTCTTCAGCCCCCCCAGCAGCTTGCACCCATTCTGCACAGGGCTAAAGGATGACTCCCGGTACAAGGACAGAGGAAAATCAGGCCCCCTCTTTTTAAATCTCAAGACTTGGGTATGTAGGTCATGGTGAGTTTTTTTTATTTAACCCAAGCATATCATTTCTCATAGGCGTCCCTTGCACAGAAAACGATTACAAACTGTGGTCACCCTCCGATGAGCGAGGTAATGAGTGCTTACTGGGGCATAAGACCGTTTTCAAAAGGAGGACTCCTCATGCAACTTGCTTCAATGGGGAAGATTTTGATAGACCAGTTATGGTCTCCAACTGCTCATGTACAAGAGAAGACTTTGAATGGTAAGTACCAATTAATTCCCTTTAGTCTGGGTTGTTATTCAGTTATGAATATCAATAACTAACAACAGTAAGCAAACAAGCAGATCCAATTTATTTATCTCTTTGTATCTATGGCCTGTTTCTATAGCAAAGAGCAGACTAAATAGACTGAAAACATCCTTTCATTAATAGGAGGTAAGAAGTTTAATTCATGTCTTTGAAGCACTTTGAGAGACTCTGAAAGGTGCAGTAGAAAAGCAAAGTATTATTACCTCATCACTTCTCCCTTAAAATGGATGAGGATGATTTCCAAAGACAGAGAGCTACTATAGAAAAGCTAAGAGACCATTTAACCAGAGGGATGTGATTGGCACTGCTACGTAATTTTATTTTTAATTTAGACTTCAGTGAAACTAAACAGCTGTCAAGATAAAGGAGCTTTGCTTTGAGAATCACATGTAAAGGTTATTCGTTAATGTGTGAATTGTTGGATAGGGGCCAGATTTTTATAGAGTTCTGCTCCCTGTTAGGCACCTAAATAAGGAGTAATGATGAATTTGGTTACAGCTGGTCAGAAGGGGAATAAAGGACTGCAGGATCGATTTCCAGTTTTGCAATTAACTCATTGTGTAACCTTGGACAGATCACTTGACCAGACTGTGCCTCAGTTTACCCATCTATAAAATTAAGATAATGTAACAATAATACTTTTATCTAGCACTTTTTATCCATAGATCGCAAAGGAGGTAAACATCATTACAGTAGAACCTTGGAGTTACAAATACCTCGGGAATGGAAGTTGTTCATAACTCTGAACAAAACGTTATAGTTATTTCAAAAGTTTACAACTGATCATTGACTTAATAGAGCTTTGAAACTTTACTATGAAGAAGAAAAATGCTGCTTTCCATTTTTTTTAGTAGTTTATGTTTATCACAGTACTCTACTGGATTTGCTTTTTTGGGTGGGTGGGGTCTTTGCTGCTGCCTGATTGCGTACTTCAGGTTCCAAATGAGGTGTGTGGTGGACCGGTCAGTTCCTAACTCTGGTGTATGTAACTCTGAGGTTCCACTGTATCCCCATTGTACAGATGGGAAACTGAGGCACAGGGACTTGCCCAACGTCACCCAGTAATCCTGTGGCAGAGTTGGGTATCCGGAGTCTCAGTCCAGTGCTGGCACCCATGCCCTAATGTATTTGGTGATTGTGAGGCTTAATTAGTTAATGCATGTAAAATGTTTTGAGGTTTTTCGATACCAGCTGCTGTCTGATTTCAAAACATTGCTATTAATATGAATGTTACAATTAATGGTCTTCCAAAACACTTTGTGTTTCTAAAACTGTTGCAAAGAATACATGAAAATAGCAATATAACATGATAGCATTTCCTTTTTTCCCCCCCTCTACCCTCAGTGATTTTGGTTTTAAACTGAGCGATGACTTATCATTGGAAGTTTGTGTCCCTGATCCTGAATTTGCTGGGAAACCATATTCCCCACCTGTGCCTTGTCCTGTTGGCTCGACGTATAGAAAAACTAGAGGGTACGTACTGCACATGGGCAAGAAACTTGACTTTTCAAATTATTATGTATTTGCATTACTGTAGCTCCTTGGGCCCCCAAGTCAGACCCCATGGTGCTAGGTGCTGTACAAACACAGAACAAAAAGAGGGTTCCTAACCCAAGGAGTTTACAATCTAAGTTTATGAAATTTATTTGAATGGTATCAAAAGAACGATCAAATTAATAAACGATTAAGGGGAATGCACCCATGGAGTACACAGTATAATGTGGTTTAATGACGCCCTGAATTCTAAATCCTACGAGAACCAGTTGGTTGCACTGGTTGCACATGAGAGTGTGCCAGCTTTTTCCTTTAAGAAATGAATGTGTGTGTGTATATACATTCCAGCTACCGCAAGATCTCTGGTGACACCTGTTCAGGAGGAGACATTGAATCGCGGCTAGAAGGGGAGCTGGTGCCATGCCCTCTAGCAGGTAAGTCTCCGTGGGAGCACTGCCGCCCTGGTGGCTTCCTAGCAAAGGCTGTGTTCCTTTGCCTGCCTGTTTAGGAACTCTCCGCAAGTTCCCGTGAGGCTCTCAGAAATCTGAGAAAGGTAATGGAACGGCAGCTGAAATGTCTGAGCATGTAAAAAGTCATTTCTTCCTCCTGGGTCCCTTACATAGGTTTTGAGGGTTTAATCTTGCTCGCATTGGAGTCAGTGAGAGTTTCTGACATGGAAGCAGGTTTGAATTTACGCTTTTAAGCGACATGGAGTTCGGACGCCCCAACTCCACTTGATTGGTTGTCAGAGTCGGGGCTCAGTTCCACAAGGTGCTGAGCACCCTTTGCTCACTGAGGGGAGCTGAAGACATGAAAATAGGTGATAATTGGGAACCAAACTCCTCCATGATTTCCTGACTCATACTGTAATAGGTGTAGAATAAGATTAAAACAGAACAAAGAGAGCAAGACTTCTATCTCTCCATCCCTTTACCCAGCCTGCAGAGCCCCCATACAGCCACTGCTCCCCGTCCTGCCCGCACTGTGTCTGACGGCCATTTGGAGCTCTCTGTGCCCATGCAGGGCAAAATGTATGCCTTAGCACTTCAGTGGGGTGAGCCGGACAAGTCACACGAAGATGTCGCCTCCTCCCCTTCCCTTTCCAGACATGAGGGCCCTGCAGTGATATCATTTGCCTATGTGCTGCCAACGTAATTTGCATTCTGCTCATTAGAGCCCTAATTGAATCTTGCGTCATGCGCAACGTGATTAATGTGCAAGAGCGAGAGCAGTATCTGCAAGGGAGCAGGTAGTGCATGATCCAAAGCAAGCCAGAATCAATGGGAGCTATTCTCTTGGTGTCAATCAAGATCCCCTACTCTTTCCCCTCCCCCGAGCCCCCAGCCTGATTGGTGTTTTAGGGAGGGGCCGAGTGGTCATCAGAGAGGCATGAAATGTTCTCTACAAGAGCAAACCTCACCTGGTTTGGGATTTTGGTACAGACTCCTGGGCCTAGGAGTCCCAGTCCTGGGCCAGGACCCCGTTGTGCTGGGTACTGTACAAAACAGACGGATGGTCCCCAGATTCTTACATGATAAGTATTTATGTTACATTAGACCCCAAAGACTCCAATCGGGATCTGTCGACTTAGGCACTTTTATGGCTCACAAACATTAAACACATTTAGGCTCCAGAGAAAGCATTTAATTAATTAATGTATTTATTTTTGGGCAAATGTTTTCAGCTGGTTCATTTTTTTTTTAATGTTGACAAAATGTAACATTATAAATAAAAGAAAGGCATTTCCAAACCTACTTTTCCAATTTTCACCCTCTTTTTCCACCGACCCAAATAAATAATAGCGGTAATGATTTCCTCTCACTTTTGCGTGTGAGTTACAGAAATCTCTGGCTACTGACATACACCCAATTAAAATCTTCTCTCTTCAAAAACAAGGGCCTGATTCTCATTTATGATAAAGTCCTAACTGTGTGCTTTTGGTCAGAAATGAAGAAGACCCATTTGTTCACCTTATCCCCAAGGGAACTCATGGGAAAAGGCTTCTACATAAATATTTCTCTGTACCTCTAGAAGAGAATGAGTTTATTCTGTATGCCACGCGCTACTCCATCCATCGGTACGATCTCTCTTCTGGAGCCAGCGAGGAGTTGCCTCTGACTGGATTGCGAGGGGCAGTGGCTCTGGACTTTGATTACGACCACAACTGTTTGTACTGGGCGGATGTGACGCTTGACATTATCCAGGTGAGTGGGGTTCTGGGCAGTCCCTGCCTAGCACAGTGCTGTGGGATGTTTTCCTAGAAGAGCGTATACCTTGTGTGATAACAATAGCCTTGTGGATAGAGCAGTGGACTGGGATTCAGGATACTGGAATACTAGTCCTGCCACTGGCCTGCTGGGTGACCTTAGGTAAATTGCTTCACGTTTCTGTGCCTCAATTTACCCATCTGTAAAATGGAGAGAATGAAACTGACCTCCTTTGTAGAGGTTTGTTGATGAGAAGCCCTGTATAAGAGCTAAGCATTCTTATTATTAATGAAAAATACAGCCATAGCCAGGGCAGAGCTATGCCCGTGGAGGTACGTTTTCCTATCTTTGAGAGCCTAATGCAACCTATCTTAGAAGGGCTAGTCTGGTCACAAATGTCCTTTAGGTTCTAAGGGCCAGATCCTGAACAGGTGTAAATGACTTTACGTTGATTTATGCCAGCGGAGGATCTGGCCCTGTATATCCGATTTGTAAGATAGCAGCTACTTAAAGAAAATTATAAGAGGAAAGAGTTAATATTTATTTTAAGCCACATGAGAGGACTTCATTGGTTAAACCCCAGGTTTGGAATTTTCTACTGAAGCAGAAAACCTTCTACCGAGGTGGAGAACTTAGATTGAATTTGTCGTGGTCTTTTGTGTGAGACTTTGAAAACCATTACAAAGCACATTTCAAAGCACCTATCTTCTGCTATGAATGGAAATGAAAAATAGCACATACCACAAGAGGAATATTTTCCCCTTGAGCCAAAAATTTCTCCTGTTCCCTCTCTTGTGCTGGACACCTGTTTATCTCCTGGCCTCCCTCCATCCCGGAAATGGATGTATCTCAGGGGAGCTGTAATAGATATGCTTTGCAAGGCAAATACGGCTGTTAGGTTTTTCTCATTAGTGGCTCCTTTGCTAATTCCCCACCTCAAACAGCTGAGTGCACTAACCTTGATGCTTAGAGTTTTCTATTTGTTTGTTTTAGCGTCTTTGTCTAAACGGCAGCTCTGGACAGGAGATAATCATTAGCACTGGCCTAGAAACAGTGGAAGCGTTGGCCTTTGAACCTCTCAGTCAGTTGCTTTACTGGGTGAATGCTGGTATTCCAAAAATTGAGGTATGTCTGCAACCGATCTTCATGACAGCAGGTAGCTGTAGCCATGTTGCTTTGTCTTTACCAGGCCTTCAGTCTGTTGCACCATGTGTAGCTGTGAGTCCCCATTCCTGGATGTTGGCTGACATATTAGGGGCAGTAAGGCCATTCGGCCTTCTCCTCCAAGGGCTTATTGCAACTACTCATGCATAAGGCGGAGCAGGATTCAGCCTTTTGTATGTAAGATGGAAGATCAGTGAATTACAAAATGCATTTCCCAAGGAATGCCACTCCACCATCAGTAATCATGTAGGCGCCAAAAGCTGCACTAAGATCCCTAGTGAAGGACATACCCTGAATATCCAGCCAGACTGTCTTGTGAACCGAGGTAGAGATTGATCTGCTTGGTGCTCGATCTGCAAGGAGACTACATCCCATTAGGATTTGCTATGATGATGATGATGGAAGAGGGCTTACCCTGTAAATTTGTTTGACACTTTCAGATCCATATGACACGTTCAGGGCAGGCTGAACGGTACAAAAAGGGATTCACAGTATGTTCATAAATAAACGTGGCAAGTTTGCTCTGTTGTTGTTCACCTGTATTTGGACAGCTGCTGGTTCCTTCAGGAAAATAGTGGTGAACCATGAAAGATGCACGCATGTTATCACAAAAGCTTACTCCCCCAAAATTTTGTGCCTCACTTGAATAGAATCATAGAAGATTAGGGTTGGAAGAGACCTCAGGAGGTCATCTAGTCCAACTCCCTGCTCAAAGCAGGACCAACCCCAACTAAATCATCCCAGCCAGGGCTTTGTCAAGCCTGACCTTAAAAACCTCTAAGGATGGAGATTCCACCACCTCCCTAGGTAACCCATTCCAGTGCTTCACCACCCTCCTAGTGAAATAGTGTTTCCTAATATTCAACCTAAACCTCCCCCACTGCAACTTGAGACCATTGCTTCTTATTCTGCCGCTACTCACTCTTCCTCTTTCTCCTAGTTAAAAGTTTTACTCATCCAGTCAGTGAGCATAAACAATATCATGTGGTTTATGGTTGGTGACAAATTATAGACTACAAATGGTTCAAATGAAGAGTTCCCAGCAGAGCCCATAGGCTCATATTTGCTTGCATAAGCGGTTCTTCAACTACTGCCCAATAACAAACACACCCATCAAAATTAAGGACAAGTTGTGAGCGGCTGGCGAACATAAGGGATAAATTTGTAAAGTAATTTACCTGCAGCAGGTTATTTGAGCTGCATTAAATGGAACAATTTCCTCTCTGTAATGTGGCGGGATAGAATGAGCTGCACATAGGGCATTACGGCAGTAAGCAATTTGTTCAGCAGTGTGGAAATCACATAAGTAAATGAAGCCCATCAACTTTTATCACTTGCCGTATGATAATTGTTTGTCAAGTATGTATGCATTGAACTGTCGTTTGCTAGATGGTTGTAATTAAATGCTACAGAATTTCATTTAATTTTAAACAATGCAATTGTTCTTCATATTGCAAACAAAACCCACACCCTCTACATCTTGTGCTAGGTTGCCAACCCAGATGGAGACATGCGATTTACTGTTCTGAATTCCTCTGTACTCGAACGACCCAGAGCCCTAGTTTTGGTGCCTAAAGAAGGGTGAGTAGGACCTATCTGTGAATAGTTGTGTTAATTTGTATTAAAACCAACCAAGTCAATCCAGCACTTTTCATCAGTACTAAATTCATACCAGATCAAAGTAGTGCGCTCCTCCATTTGCTGTTCTGAAAGCTGTTTTCCTGCGTGGCTCTTTCTCACCTAAATACTATGATCCGGGTAACTGGGCTTCAATTCGATTGAGATTGGGAGCAATTTTCCATTTCCCTCACAATAATGTTCCCTTGGTAAGAACCTCCATAGCTTCCACTGGGTTATGCAGCATAGGAGGCAGAGCGCTGGTCTCTTCAGTGGATGTAATTGTGCTAATATTTGAGAAGTTGACCTCTTAGAAACTGATTGTATGCTGAATCACTGCTTTACGTGTGGTTCATGTGATATTTAAATGCAGTCCTGGACCTTGATATTCCCCCTGTCAGGTGCAGTCCATTGAATTCCATTGAGTTCCTGTTACAAAGACATACTCTGTCTGCTACATACAATTTAAAGAGTGGAGTTCACAGTTTTGTGTGGACACCTGTTTAGATGAGGCCTTGTATTATTATTTTAAATTAACTCTGCTTATGGACATAATCAGGTTGATGTTCTGGACAGACTGGGGAGACACTAGGCCTGGCATTTACAGAAGCGATATGGATGGTTCGTCGGCCAGTTGCATTGTCTCTGAGGGAGTGAGATGGCCAAATGGCATTTCTGTGGATGATCACTGGATCTATTGGACGGAAGCCTATATGGATAGAATCGAGAGGATTGATTTCAATGGGATGCAGAGATCGGTGATACTGGATAGTCTACCTCATCCTTATGCTATTGCTGTATTTAAGGTATTTATACAATGTGTGTGGAGATAAGTATAGTAGATATAGGGGCTCAGCCCAAACTGTGATAAACGCTGAGCTGTGTTGAGTGGCCCAAGCTCACCAGGAACTCTGACCCAGTTCACCAAAAGGTTTGCAGCCTTAACGCCCCACGTGGCTTTTGTTTCAGGTTCTGCACAGGTCCAGTTTTAAGCCTTCGTTAGCTTCTTTCCTTTGGGCTTAAGAAACATTCTGACAATCCTGTTCTCCTGAGAGTCGTAGGTTTGAGAGCCGCAGTAGTCTGGATAACCTTTGGCGAACGTCTCTCAGATGCTTGTCTGTCTGTCTGCTTATCTGAACCCAGCTTCATAGCTGTGCTTTACTAATTCTTGTTTGTGCTGCTGTGTTCATACAAGCAGACAAGAGCAAGTAGGAGCTGGGAGTCAGAAGACCTGGGTTCTGTTCCAGACCCTACTGTTGACTCACTTTGTGACTCCATTGGGAAAATCACTGAACCCCAATACAATGCTACTTTCCCCATTTATAACATAGGGGTAGTGACACTGACCCCGCCTTGCAGAGCGCTTTGAAGCCACCTGAAGAGCAATATATAAGTGCAAAGTAGTATTAGCGGTATATGAAACCTTAGCGGCACAGGCAGCGTCTATGCAAAAAATGACCCTTGGTTTTTGGTTGAAACTGACTTTATGAAATTGGTCTTCTGCATTGGCTAGTTTGATGAAAAATCAGGATTAACCAGGAGTTCCTGATCTGTAGATCCTCCTTCAAATCCTGAATTTGGAAAAGAATAAAGTTTGCAGAGGTCATGATATTTGCCTGTCTCCACCAAAGCATGGACTAAGGAACAAAGCTTATGTTTCAGAATGAAATCTACTGGAATGATTGGTCGCAGCTGAGTATTTTTAGAGCATCTAAATACAGTGGGTCGAGAATGGAGATTTTAGTTGGCCGACTAAATGGGATCATGGATATGAAAATCTTCTACAGAGGAAAGACAACAGGTAATGTGGAGTGTTTGTAAAGACCTTTTCTAAGTAGACTGTAGGCTGAGATTTTCAAAAGCCAGCGAGGGTGTTTGGCTGCTTACTTCCCATTGAATGGGATTTGGGAGTCTGTCTATCTTAACTGCTGGTATGGCCGCCCCCCATCGTTATAGTATCTGAATGCCTCACCGTCTTTAATGTATTTTATTCCCAGAACACCGTGAGGTAGGGAAGTGCTGTTATACCATTGTACGGATGAAGAAGTGAGGCACAGAGGGAGAGAAATCACCCAGGGGGCCTGACAAAGCAGGGAATTGCACCCCGGTCTCCAAAGTCCAGGCTAGTTCCCTAACCACTGGGCCATCCTTCCTCGATTTTTTTGAGTCCAAATACAGCCAAATTCCTTAGGAGACTTCGCAGCTCTCAGCCATAGTACTAAGCGTTGTCTGTCTTTTGTGAATGGTGCTTGATGTAAGTAAATTTCAGCCTGATAGATGTACATCGCGATCTCTTTATCACACGTCAGCTTTAAAATCCTAAAATCTCGTTGTCACCTCGAGGTCGCTGGTTTGACTCCAGTTCAGGCCTGGTTAGGTAGCAGTTGTTACCATCCGACAGCTCCTTAGCGACCTCCGTGAAAGGAGTTGTTGGGTCTCGGGCTAAAGGGCAGGTGTGCCCTCATTACAAAACCACCGGCATTGCTGGAGTTCCAAGCGGAGAGGTCAGGGACTGAATGGGCTTTGAGAGTGAACTGTCTTTAGATGAAACAGTAGCACGAATATTTAGAGTTCAGAGCCATAGAGTTGATAAGCCTGTATCTGAGAGGCCTCCAGATGGCTTAGAATGAATGTAAAGTAGCATCTTAAAATGAGCCCAACCAAGCATAATGTCACTGACCCCCTAGTTTCCAGGAGATGCTGTGGACTTCATCTGATCCTTCTGAAACAAAAGGCTGTTCCGTTGTGTTTAAGCCTCAGCAAGTGCTCAGCCTGATCAGAAGGAGGCTGTTAAGTGTCGATTAACTAGTCCTTAGGCTGCTGTGTTCTGAAATGCCCTTGTTAGCCTGGAAGCTGCTGATGGGAAGCCCCTCCTTCCTCTCTGATTATTTAATGAAGTGTATTAACGAGCTGTTGGAAGGTAATGCTTTCTGGGGTTGCCTTCAAAAAGGTCTCCAGGACGGTGCTTTTCAACCCTTTCCAGGCTGCCACAACTTGTCATGACAGGAAAAAGTTTTGGGACCCCCTGTAAGGTTTTTTGCCTTCTCTCTGCAGCATGAATCATAGAATCATAGGGTTAGACGGGACTGCAAGGGGCATGGATTGCTTGCCAGAATCATCTGGGTTTCTCTCAGTCAGTTTCCTGCCATTGCAGGGTCCTCGGGCATTGGTGCACCTCGGTCCCTCCTATTCTCTGCCTGTGACACATAATAGTCTAGCACCCGTGGGCTGTAATCCTTCGGTCTCGGTTTCACTGTTGAGTTTAGCGTGTTTGTGGTAGGTAGTTTTGGGGGCCTGTGATATGCAGGAGGTCGTACTTCACGATTTGGTGGTTCCTTCTGGTCTTAAGCTCTGTGACTCTTACGAAATGGAGGGTGGTCCCAAGCCCGAGTTGAAACTTGTGTTCTAGGGAATTAAATTAAATCTTCCCCAAGCTTGATGCAGAGAGAGAAAGAGAGAGAGCGCACTGCATTCTCAGTGTTGGTTTATTATTAATTATTATTTATTTGTATTGTAGCAGTGGCTAGAAGCCTCCGTTATAGACCAAGACCCCTTTGTGCTAGGCGCTGTGCAAACAAAATCAAAAGATGTTTTCTGTCCCAAAGAGCATGGTTTGACTTCACCATCTCATTTGAGGAGGGGAAAAAAACCTCTCCATTTAATTATTCATATTTCCCCATATAAGGCAGTGGGGGATCTGCGCAGTGTATCCTGTTTACTGATTAATCTGTAAACCACTTCTCACTAGGATCGAAGGGCCTGATCTAGTGTGGCACTGAGCATGCATTCAAGCCCCATTGAAGTCAATGGGAGTAGAGGGCGCGTGGCATCTCCCAAGCCCAGACTCAATACGTAGCCAAGTGAAGCTGACACCCAGGTGCTCAGAGAACCTGCCTAGCAGCCTGAATCGAGGGGATGGCCGGAGACGTAGTGTCAGGTTCCCTGCCCTGTACTGCAGTGCCAGATAGTTACTTTGTTCCTTCCCAACAGGGCAGAATGCCTGCATCACCAAGCCTTGCAGTTTGCTGTGTTTGCCCAAATCAAACAACAGCAGAAGCTGCAAGTGTCCTGAGGGAGTCTCCAGCAGCGTGCTCCCATCAGGGGAAGTGAAGTGTGATTGTCCACACGGGTACGTGATGAAGAACAACACCTGCATCAAGGAAGGTAAAACCCTGTTTAACTCCTGCTGCTATTTAATCCTGAAAAAGGATCAATTCCTTGGTTGGGAGATAGGTCAGCCTGACGTTACCTTTTGACCTGGAGCGTAAAGCTTAGAAAGAGCGACGATCACTTGGCAAAGATAATGGTGCTGTGCCTAACTGTAGCTTGTTTTTTTTAAACACATGCTGGGCACTAGATAACACCTGTCTGCCTAACCAGTATAGATGCTTCAACGGGAACTGCATCAACAGCATTTGGCAGTGTGACAACGATAACGATTGCGGAGACATGAGTGATGAGAAGAATTGCCGTAAGTGTCCTTCTGTGGTCACTTTGTGTTTGCGTCCTGAGCGGTAATCGTTTATCCAGCCTGGCTGGGGAGCAAAATGCTTCAACCAGTGATGGAGAAGGGATTAGTAATAATGAATATGGTCTTTCCGCCCTTCCTACAAGCCCTTGTGGCGTGGTATATCCTAATGAAGCTAGTTCAGATACATTCAAGGAGAAGGCCAGCCTCTGAATGGAAATCAGACAAAGAGCCCAATGAGCTTATCAAGGGAAGAAAGAGCCATCTGGCCAAGCTGTTCCCAAGTCATAGAGGTGTGGCTCAGCCCATTACAGAAACAGGGCCAGGTTCAAAGTTAGGACCTGGATTTGGGTCCAAATGCCAAGCAACTGAACAATAAGACAAAGTCCAGGCCAAACCGTCTCCCCAGGCTTAGCTGCTCCTACAGTTCCTAACTGGTGGCTCCTTAGACTCAAGCATCCCCCCGGTCAAGCCAAGCCAAGCCAGCCATGATTCCTCATCTTTTCTTCTCTCCAGCTGGAGGACGCTTTCTCCAGGCTTGGTATTGCAGTGTGGAACTGGTTTCAGTCCCATCTCCAGGTCAGACCATTAAGCCCTTCCTGCCCTGAACCAGGAGAAATTCATCCAGCACAGCCAGAATTTGTAGCAAGAATAGCTCTGAGGAAGCTCTTTCCCTCCATTGTATTCCCCTTGCTTTTATTTTAACATATGAGTTTGGGTCAGGGGGGGATTATTTAATTGGTGGCCTTGAAACCTCTCTCTTCTCTTCCCCCCCCCCCCCTTGTTTTAGCCACAACAGTCTGTGATAGCGAGACTCAGTTCCGCTGCCAGGGCTCGGGGACCTGCATCCCGCTGTCCTATAAATGTGACCTGGAGGACGACTGTGGAGATAACAGTGATGAAAGCCACTGCGGTAAGCGTGATAAGGAGCGAGCTGTTTGTCTCTGTTGGATGTCCTTTCCCTCCCCCGGAAAAATATCACTGTTCCCTACACCAGGCAAGGGGTGAGCCTGCCCGGATGGAGGCAGGGCAAGGCAGCATCTCTGGCTCCCAGGAGAGCACTGAAGGGGACCCACCTTGCACACTGTCCAGGGCTTGCTAGCCCCTCCCTGGATGCTGTCAGGCAGCTAGTGCAGATGTGGTCCAGGGGAGGGGCTGAGATGCAATAATGACAGCCCCATATCCACCTCACCCGAGGCGTCACGCCTTGAGCTGGCAGGGAGGTTCTGATATCAGATGTTCCCAGCTCCCCTCACCTGCCATGCACATCTGCCATAAAACAAAACAATCAAGCAGGGATTAAAAATTATATTCATGCAGCTTCCGAGACTTGGTGTGTTCAGTCTTGGAGCAGGGTGGGGTAGATAGCGCCAAGATCTGGTATCTCCTAAAGCCATCGGGGCTACAAATTCAAGTGCTGCGGCAGTAGGTTCCCCTTCACCCTCCCCCAGTTGCTTCATACTGGTAAGAAATCTTTGGCCATCTGGCAGGTTCATGGCTGTCCCCGTGCTGCACGTCATGAGCACAGTAATAGCAGGGTTAGGACTCAGCCTCCTTCATTAACAGCACAGGCTCCTAACCGAAAGGGGAGTCTCCCATTAGTTGTGTGCAGTCTAGGCTGCATGGCGCAGTGTCGAGCAGTTCCTCCTCCATCCAGCAGAGGGCAGTGGTGAAGGCACACACTAGCCAGTTCGTTGCAGCACTTCCTAAGGAGCTCAGAATCCCTAATTTCAAAGGAGATTCTGGCCTGATTTTCAAAGGCAGCTGAGCATCTGCAGCTCCCAGCATCTTGAATGGGTTGTGGGTGAGGCCGTCAACCTCTGAGGCTAATAGTTCCTGAGCGGCAGACTGTTAAATCCACGGCAAGAACAGAAGTTGGGAATCAGAGTGACGCGGTAGCTTTTGATCTTTCAGGGCTAGAAACAATGCACTAAAAATACTTTCAAGACCAGAACAAATTTTCTGAGCTGCTTAGGCTGCCACTAATGAAATGGCAGCTCTTTCTTCTAAGTCAACAGCTTGTGTTCAATCCCCGCCCCCAGTCACCCCATCTGAACTTTGGGTGCCTTGTTTGTAGAAGCTCACCAGTGTAGAAGTGATGAATTCAGCTGCAGCTCGGGAATGTGCATTCGTCTTTCTTGGATGTGTGACGGCGATAACGACTGCAGAGACTGGTCAGATGAAGCGAATTGCACTGGTAAGTGTTGGGATGTGATCGGGAACCCTCTGCTGGAGTTGCTCATTGCTAGCTATCCGCTGCTGTGTTTTTAAAGGGTTTGCATTAGGATAGCTGTATGCGGAAGAACACATGCTGTGCAGGAAGCTGTCAGTTTAACCCTTCCGTGTCATGAGACTGAATCTTCCATTGCCCTATTGCTACTGTATTTTGTGCTAGTGGCTACTGCAGGGAAATCCTGATTGGCTGTGGCATAGAAGTTAAGATGGAAACACTGAAGCAACTAAAGGACTGAGCCAGCGCTGACTGAAGTCAATAGAAAGATACCTGTGGGCTTTGGACTAGATCAGCGGTTCTCAGACTTCATTGCACTGTGACCCACTTCTGACAACAAAGTGACTACACGATCCCAGTGCGCTGTGTTATTCTAGAGTCCAGAATCATGGGGCCGCACACCACAAGGGACCCCAGAGAGCTAAGTTGTTTGGGCTTTGGCTTCAGACCTGGGCAGCGGGGAGTCTAATGCCTGGCCTGGCGACCCCATTAAAACGAACTTGTGGCCCACTTTGGGGTCATGACCCACAATTTGAAAATCACTGGACTAGACCCTAATGTAGCAGCAACATGGGCTCGTGGATTGAGCGTGGAGCCAGAACCAATTTCTAATCCCAGTTCTGATAGTAACTTGCCGTGAAACCTTGACTAAATGGTTTAACTTCCATACCTCAGTTTCCTCACCTGTAAAAGGGGGATAATAGTCACCTGCCTTGCAAGGGTGTTTGAAGATGAGCACGTTAATGTGATTTGAAAATAAGGTGCCTGTTAATTAGTTCTAGCATGAACGAAGAATGCAGTGAGAGTCTTAGCCCTGAATCGTCTCTCTTCTTAGCTGAAGTGCCTACCCTACCCGTACAAATGCTCTCCTGCATTTAAAACATGCTCCAGGTTAGTTGGCAGACAGAAAATGTCGATCATCTCCCCTTTTCACCTTCTTAATATTTATTGGCAAACTATGTATTGTTTTGTGCATATGAAATACTGTCTAAAACTCAAACTGTGGTAGGAGCTCAATACTTATGAGTGACCCTACAATAACAAACCAGGGCAAATGCAAGCAATAGAGGAAATAATTTCAGGGAAACAAATTCTGGTTTTAAATTTCTGTAGGCTTATAAATAGGGGAAAACCTTTTTGAAATTATTAAAAATAAAAACCTCTCACCAGCGAATGCCCTTTTTGCATAAAGCCCCACAAACATGTTGCTACATGCCCTGTTTTTCACAGGTGCTAAACAACCTGTCAGTTGGAGCTGTGGTTGACCCAGCATGTACAAATCGAGCCAGGAAACTAATAAGATCATATTCCTGAGAGAATAAGCATCTATCTTACGATCTGTTGATTTTAGCAACTTAATCGCTGCGTTTCTGAAAGTGCTAGCTGTTTTTTGATGTGTGCAGTGATTCATCTTTGCTTATATTTGCAAGATTGCACTGATGGAATCAAATCAACATTGAGGTCATTCATCTGTAGTGCTGTTTACAGCTGACAGTGCTTCAAAACTTGCTTAAAAAACGTATTACCACATGGTCTGCCATAAAAACAGGCTTGCCCTACCTGTGGAGATCTGCAAAATAATGAGGCATAATTGTAACCATTGGTCCTGAAGATCAAGATGTTAACTAATAAGAATACTTCTCCCTGAAAAGTGTTCAGTGGTTACAACATGTACAGACTGAAAATAGGCTGGGTGTGCAATGACCTCATTTTACAGCTTGCACTCTGATTGTTTTGTAACAGTAAAACACATTGCAAAAAAGAAGGATTTTCTTTGCAATTTCTAAACTATTTATCTAAGAGAAGGGATGCTTGGCTCCAGTGGTGAGTTGTCTTCAGCATGGCCCTGCCTCTTTATCTAGCATTCCAGCTGGGGCTGTTGAACTATAAAGAGGATGTAACTTATGCAAAGTCATGTGCTAAGGACCTGATTCCCCTTTTACTGACAACTGATTTACACCAGTGCAACTCGGCTGGAGAAAATAGAGACACTCTGGATTGACACTGGTTATACATCAGGCCTTGAGTTAGTGGACCTAATTCTCTACTCATACATTGGAGTCAACCCAGTGATGACAACAGAATTTACACTAGTGGATATAAGTGAGAAGAGTCCTAAGAACATAGTAAAATTCAGTCCACACTTTACATACATTACATCTGCTCTGATATTTTCAGTTGAACAGTCTTCAAGTATCAACACAGTGAAGAGAATTCTAATTGTAGAAGGCTACTTAATCTAGCAGAAAAATGTATAATGACATTTGGTGGTTGGAAGTTGAAGCTAGACAAATTCAGACTAGAAACAAGGTGAACATTTTTTGAGGGAGGCTCTGGCAGGTTCCCCCCGGAGTGGCACCTGGAACTGGGGTACCACTGAACCCCCCTGACCCACCAGCCTGGGCTCCCTCTCACATTGTAGTGCTGTGACAAGCTGCAAAGCCCTCCAGCCTGCACTTTCATCAGCACACATACACACACACCCAGCTGCAATTTCATGCAGGATCTCTGACCAGCCCCTGCATAGGAAGGCTACAGCTAGGGCAACTCCCAGCTCCCCAGGTGCACCCCTCCTCTGGAGTATAAACACAAAATCATACCGTTTTGTGCTGCACGAGGGATCGTACAGCGTAAGCTCATAAAATTCACCCCCTCCCTCAATGTGGAGAGGAATATGCAACTGCCTTTGCACCTGAGTTATGATTCCCGCACACTTCACTCCAACTCACTGGTTTAGAGAAAGGAAAAAGAAGTTTATTAACTACAAAAGATAGATTTTAAGTGATTATAAGTGATAGCAAACAGATCAAAGCAGATTACCTAGCAAATACACAAAAAACACAAGCTAAGCTTAATATACTAAATAGATTGGATATGAATTAGCAGATTCTCACCCTAAGAGATGATACAAGCAGGCTGCAGATTCTTAAGGGGCAAGCTTCACTTGCTTACAGCTTGGGATCCCCAGGTGTTTCATTCACAGGCTAGAAATCCCTTAAGCCTGGATCCAGCACTTCCCCCAGTTCAGTCTTTGTTCCTCAGGTGATTCCAGCAGTTTCCTTGTGTGGGGAGTGAAGAACCGCAGATGATGTCACTCCCTGCCTTATATAGCTTACAAAGCTTGGTTCCCAGACCAGTAATACTGAGATCCCAAGATGGAGTCCAGAGACATACGGTCTCATCACATGTCCCTGTAGAGTCATAGCAGCCATTACTCAGAGGCTGTCTGTAGCATTTTTGGGAAGGCTCCCCAGGTGGGAGATAAGCTTCTCCTAAGGGCTATTGTTTTTTCCTAATGGCCCATTGCTCTGAATAGGACCTTCCCCACCCACTATCTAGACTGAAAGCATCTTGTCTAGTGGGCATTACCCAGGTGTAACTATATTTGAAATGATTACATAGTCAATATTCATAACTTCCAATACAAAAGTGATACATGCGTATACATAGGATAATCACATTCAGCAAATCATAACTTTTCCAGTGACATCTCACATGACTTATCTCGCATAAAATACATCATAATTAGGTCGTAATCATATAATAAAAGATCACTAAGAAGGATATGGGGTGCAGTGTCACGGAGGCTAATTAGCTTATTTAGAGATATGGTGGATTCTCCAACACTTGAAATCTTTAAATCAAGACGAGCTGTCTTTCTAAAAGATACGCCCTAACCCAAATAGAAGCTATAGGTTAGATGCAGAAATTACTGAGTGAGGGTCTCCAATCTGGTTATGCAGGAGGTCAGATTTGATGATCAGAATGGTCTCTTCTGGCCTTAAAGTTATGCAGTGTAAATTCCTCAGTGTTTATATGCAGGTTTCCAAACATATATATTTTAAAACAATAAATGTCCTGGTTCTGGATCAAGTTCTGGAGAACTTACTTGAGCAAACTCCCTTTTATATCAATGGGAGTTATACTTCAACCATAACCACGAAATCTGGATGTATGTAATTACTAAATCCATTACCGAATTTCATCAGTTTCAGGTATATATGGTTGGAACTGTTTAGCTTGGGGATTCCAGTAGTTGGTATTCCAAGTGTGTGGGTGTGAAAGGAGATATCTATTGGTATCGCTCATCTCTCATGACTTTCTGAGCGAGAATTACCAGGGGAAGAAGTGAACCTACTTCAAAAAGTGTATTGGTTTTTTAAGCTGAAAGTTGAAATTATCGATAAGAATCACAATTATTTGAGAAACATATCTAACTCAGCTGGCCGCATTTATTTCTCTTATCTAAAATCGTTACATTTCACAGTGAATACCTAATAGAATATTAGTACCAGATGACTGTAGTATTTTGAAATATCTGGAAGTGCATGTCACTAGCTAGGCTAAAATGTAGTAGCATGCAATTTAATTAAGTCAAATGTTACTCTTTTTCTAGATAATGAAGAGTATTCTCTCATGTTAGTTGTTTGTTTGGTTTTTATTTGAAGAGGCATATAAATTAGGTTCCAAAATGACTTATTTAAAAAAATATATTTTAGGTGGAGATTTTCAAAGTGGGAGCCTAAAGGGAGGTGGATGCCCAAGTTCCATTGATATCCACTGGGAATTGGGTATCTAAGTCTCCTAGGAAGCTTTGAAAATCCCATCCCTTAAGTCTAGTTAAGAATATCTGTGAGAACCTAAAATACAAACAAGTTCTCTTTTTTGACACTCAGTGCCAAGTCAGACACTTGTGTGCAGATCCTCCCTGCCAGCAGATGGCAACAGTGCTCAAAACCCTTTTGGTGGTATCCTCCCCCATATATAAGGAGGAGTGCCAGCTTACCAAGGTTTGTCAGTTGCTGTTCCAGCAAGGACCAGACATCATTACCTTTGCCAGCTGACTCAAAGGACTGAAACGATAAGAAAGGGCTGACTCCAGAGGTCTTAGCTTTAGAAACATTGGTTAACCTCCATAGTCAACCTTATGAGGTACAGTAGGTTGGTAAGTATTTTCCCCATTCTACAGGTGGGCAAACTGAGGCACAAGAGGATAAGCAAGTCAGTAGGCCAGCCAAATAGAACCTGACACCCATTAGAGGATGATAAATCAACATGTACAGTGCCTAGCACAATGGAGTCCTGGCCCATGACTCTGGCTCCTAGATGCTACAACAGTACAAATAATAATTGTTAATAATAGTGTGTATGTGAACATATATTTAAATGTGTCACAAATCAAGAAAAGAAAAGAAAAGAATGGTGATTTATTTACACGGAGCCCAGTTTGCCACCTCTTGAAATCAATGAGTCTGTAAATGCTTTCTTTTTTTCTATTTGTTTTCAGCAGTATACCATACATGCGAAGCCTCCAGCTTCCAGTGCCATAATGGGCACTGCATTCCCCAGAGGTGGGCATGCGATGGTGACGCCGACTGCCAGGATGGCTCTGATGAGGACCCTGTCAAGTGTGGTGAGAGCTCTCGCGCGGGGGAGATGACCGTTGTTATTTTCTAACTCATTGGCCTATCGTCTTACAGAATGGAAACTAGCTCTGTCACTGCAACAGAACAGCAGCAAACTTGGGGAGCATTAAAACCACATCTTTACGGATTGGTTTATTGTGGCACCCACCCAAGACCAGGGCCCCTGTGCGTGCACAGTCCCTGCCCCAAAGAGCCTCCAATCTAAACAGATTCTATGGACAAAGGGCGCAGCTGATTCTGGGGTTTTCTGGGAGTTGTCGAGTGCCCCTGGGATTCGGCCACTCGGGACTAACAAACAGAACCAAACTCTAATTCCATTCCTATGGGTTGAAATTCTTCCATACTTAAGGCTGCTTTTTCAAATGAATTTTAGAAAAAAAGTGCAACGGTTTCCAGTGCCCGAATGGAACCTGCATCCCAAATAGCAAGCACTGCGATGGGCTGCATGACTGCTCCGATGGCTCTGACGAACAGCACTGTGGTGGGTACACACAGGAACTCGGAATTTGCAGCACCAGATGGGTCAGTTGAATAGCACATCCCATCTGGAACAGAGATGAACACCTCATGCTTCACAGGAAAGCAAAAGCCCCCTGTATAATGTATGTCACCTATGTAGCTCTATAAACAGCGTGGCAGGCGATTCCTTCTTGATATCTACTGCCTATCGCTTTCACCCTGGCACATGACACAAGATAAGCCTGAATAGCTGCATAGCTTGTATTATTGATCATCAGAATTATCCAGCACTAGATAAGATCTAGCCGGTGTATTTGACTCTCTGTAAGTCAGAGGGTGGTTAAGTACACATAGATCAAATAACAAAAGAACTTTGTCTACAGTGTTGTTACTACGTATTATTTGTATTATCATAGCATGTAGGAACCTAGTCATGGACCAGGATCACATTGTGCTAGGCAGTGGACAAACGTCTCTTATTGCCATGCACTGAAATGCTGTAATTCTCCCTGCAATCCCTTTTGTTTCCCCTAGACCCCCTGTGCACGCGTTACATGGACTTTGTGTGCAAGAACCGGCAGCAGTGCTTGTTCCACTCCATGGTGTGTGACGGCATTGTGCAGTGTCGGGATGGCTCGGATGAAGATGCCAACTATGCTGGGTGCTGTAAGTGTTTCAGTAATACCAATAATCTAGCAGATACCTAATACCTAGCGCTTTTCATCAGTAGATCTCAAAGCACTTTACAAAGGTCAGTACCATTATCCTCATGGGGGGAACGGAGGCACTGGACAGTGAAATAACTTGCCTCACATCACTCAGCAGGCCAGTGGCAAAACTGGGACTAGAAACCCCGGTCTGCAGAGCCCCACCCCAGTCCAGTGCTCCATCCACTAGTCAACACCGCTCTGAAGAGATCCCAAAAGGGAATAAATAAGCATCCTTAGGGGCTTAGTGTGTCATTTCCGGACTGTGTAAATGACATACCAAGCCACTTGTATGTTCCTTTAAATTAGGCCCGGTCTGGATGTTAATGATCTGAGTAGCACTTTGTTGACTTTAAAAATCCTGGTTTCTGTTGGTTGCTGTTTCGCGAGGGTTGTCTCCAAAATCCAAGCAATTATGTTTTATAGTCCAAGTTCAATAGGACCGGTTGTTTCACCAGCATGTTTGACAAAGCTGGGCTTTTGCCCCATAGGATTCTAACCTGGCTTTTACAGCCAGCGGCTGCTTTGGGGCCAGTGGGTGCATACACCCTGTCCCGCAGACCATTCCAGCGGAGTCCGGGTAATGCCATCCAGCGGGAGGAGGGTGTGAGCATAGGGACGGCCTCTCTCCAGTGGCCGGTGCCAGAAGCTTCAGAGGAAGGTGCAGGGAAGCCCATAACAGACATTTATGGGCTATTCTGCCTGCAGAGGATGTTTCTTCTAAACTCGAGGCAGTTAGTGTTTGTTTGATGTCTTGCTGCTGTATAAGGAATATGCTTCAACTCTTTGAAAAGGTGCAGCGGGTGCTTCCTGTGCATCAGCCCCATTCCATCTGCCTGGCCGGAAAGCTGCTCCATCTTTTACAGGTTGCTAGCAGCATTGTCTGTGTGAAGCAGTGCCAGTTATTGCAGGCCGGATGCACAAGGAACCAGGATCTTGGCTGCCTCCGTCCATTGTGCAATGAGGCAGGCTGGATTCTCTGTGCCCGACGCTCCCTTCCCCACAGCTAGCCACACTCTGAGCCCTTCACCTTTGTACTAAAGCTCTCAGAAAGAACAGCTGCATTTGACTTTTTATTTTTTCAACTTCGCTTTGTCCCTTTTAGCCCAAGACCCAGAGTTTCACCGGACCTGTGACCAATTCAACTTCCAGTGCCAGAATGGCGTGTGCATCAGTTTGGTGTGGAAATGTGATGGGATGGATGACTGTGGGGATTACTCTGATGAAGCAAACTGTGGTGAGCAGAGAGGATCATTAACCCCTCAGTCTTATTTTGAGTATTAACAGCGTTGCCTTCCCCTAGGATACCAAGCGGTCACCATGGGGAGGACTGCAATCACTTTATAGAGAGAGAGATGGAGAGCGTTTTTTGTTTGTAGATTTCAGTGTTTTAACAAAGGAGATCAGTGTCATTATCCCTATTTTACCACTAGGGAAACGGAGGCACAGAGCAGTGACGTAGCTTGCTTAAGGCTACCCTGCAGTCCAGTGGCAGAAGTGCAGACAGAATTTGGGTCTCCTGAATGCCAGTCCCGTGTCTATCCACTAGACCGTGCTGCCTCCCATGACCATATCCATTGAGTTCTTGATAATCTCATATCATAGGCCCTTCTCTATACTATGGCTGACTTGAAGCCATATGCGAGCACATTTGCTGCACAGATTCCCAGGCCAGTGTAGACAGGGGTCTGATATCTGAGAGCAGGGTTAGTAATTATTGCCTGCAAGCCTTAGGAAAACATGCACAGCCAACCGCCCGTTCAGACTATGTTAGCCACGTTCTCCACTCCATTCCCCCCCGCCTCAGCTCTTGCCTTACTGTGCGAGATCTGATTTTCAAAGGTAAGCTCCACGGAGGAGAGGCTGCTTCTGTTACCTGTCCATACAGCATCTAGCCCGCTTTGGGTGCTGCGTAAATAACAATAAATAAACCATAGTGGAGATTGTGAGGGATCGGGGTTTGGCTATCAGGGAAACAGCGCTGCGTGGGTGAGCTATGGAGCACCACTAGTCAGGGTTGAGCTGTAGCATGGACAGAACCTGTGTCACCGAGGAGTCAGGAATGCGGGACCTCCTGACAATCTCCTATCATTGTTAGAAAACCCAACGGAAGTGCCGAACTGCTCTCGCTACTACCAGTTCCAGTGTGAGAATGGCCACTGCATCCCTAACCGGTGGAAATGCGACGAGGAGAATGACTGTGGTGATTGGTCTGACGAGAAGGAATGTGGGGGTAAGAGCCAGGGTGGCTGCTGCCTCAGTTATCTGTTCCATAGATTATAAAGCCAGCAGGGACTGACTGCACATTCATCTAATCTGACCTCCTGCATAACACAGGCCATAGGACTTCCCTGAATTAATTCCTGTTGGAACGAGAGCAAAACTTTTAGAAAAACATCCCATATCTTGATTTAAAAATTGCCAGTGATGGAGAATCCACCACAATTAGTGGTAAATTGTTCCAAAGGCTAATAACGCTCAGGGTTAAACATTTACATCATATGTCCAGTCTAGATTTGTCTAGTTTCAACTTCCAGCCGTTGTTATATCTTCGTCTGTTAGACTGAAGAGCCCATTATCACATTTTTGCTCCTCATGTAGGTACTTATAGATCAAATCACTCTTTAACTTTCTCTTTGTTAAACTAAATAGATTGAGCTCCTTGAATCTCTCCCTCTAAGGCATGTTTTCTAGTCCTTTAATCATTCTCATGGGTCTTCTCTGAACCTTCTCCAATTTATCAACATCCTTCTTGAGTGTGGACTCCAGAACCGAACACAGTATTCTAGCAGTGGTCGCACCAATGCCAAATGCTGAGGTAAAATAGCCTCTACTCCTACCCAAGAGTCCCCTGTTTATAAGTCCAAGGATCACACCTTAGCCTTAATGGCCACAGCTTCACAATGAGAGCTCATCTTCACTTGATTATTCACCATGACCCCAAGTCTTTTTCAGTCACTGCTTCTCAGGATAGAGTCTCCCCTCTTGTAAGTACGGCCTACATTCTTTGTTCCTCAATGTATAATTTTACATTTAGCTATTAAGACACATATAGTTTGCTTGTGTCCAGCTTACCAAGCGATTTTGATTGCTTTGTATCAGTGACCTGTCCTCTTCCTTATTTACCACTCCCTGAATCTCTGTGTCATCTGGAGACTGTATCAGTGATGACTTTATCTTCTATCTAGCCACTCATTTTTAAAACAGCTGATGCATCACAGTTATAGCACTTAGCCCTCTGCTGAGTCCTTATTATTGCCTTGTTCAAGCAATGAGTTACATTTTTGCATGTTTTACATTGATCATAGCACAAAACAGAAGTACCCTGACTCAGTCATTTTTACACGGTATGTTTGTTTAAATAAATGATACAGAAGCTTCCTGTCCAGCAGAGAATCTCTTAGCATGGTCTACAGACAAGTACGTGGGCCCATTTCACATAGTCAGAAACCAGGATAGTTAAATTGAAGCAGTTCCCTAGCATGGACGCACCTAAATCAATTTGAGCACGTCCACACTAGGAGGCTGCACAGAGTTAACTGAATTGGTTTCTAAACAGACTTAGTGAAATCGGCACGCTTGCGGCATATAGACCAGGCTCATTGGATCGCGTGCTACCGTGTAAGCTGGTGATCTCTGTGTCTGTTACAGCTCCTTCCCTCAGGCACAATATTGGTTAAGTAGAAAACTCGAGTAACATCAAAGCAATTCCCCTTCCCCACATGGGCTGCAGTCTGTAGAGGTCTTCTCCTTGCCTATTTCTCCTACTAGGAGGAAAACACACCCTTCCCTTAAATCCCTGCTAAGTCGTGTGACAGACAGGTAAGCCCGTCACCCTTTCCTGGTTGTTTTATCTGATCACACAAGACATCGGGGCTGTCTTGATTAAGGCCCCAATGCTGAAATCAGATTTGTTTATGGAAAAACCTTGATTTCAGTGGAACCTTGGGATTATATAAGGGTCCTCCCAGGTAGATCTGATTTGCGGGACCATGGCTTTAGCATGTGGAGAGGGTTTCTGTGCCGAGCCAGAATGCATACTTGGTCTATGTTGACCTACTGGAGTTGTCTGCGTTGACCAGACTGTGGCTTGTCTGTATCCACTTATGGGGAGGGTGCATAGAAGCAGGCCCATGTATATTGGAAGCTGCTACTGGGAAATGTCCACAGGAAACCTAGGGAGAAGTTGAATAGTCTGCATCCTGCAGGGACGGAGGCTACAAAGCTCACCGCAATCACTGTGCACCTTCCTGCACTTAAAGTGGTACTACCCTTTAAAAAACACATGAATAAGATGCATCACTGTGTTTTCACCCTTGAGTTCCTGTCCTTTGACAGCAGCTTTGTTTTATGTTTAGGTCTGGCTCTGGGAGCCAGCTTTGTGCTGTTAGAATAAAAATACTGCACTTGTAAAGTATTCCCCATCCTCCCCCTTTTTCAACCGATATCCTGGGATTTTGCCTTTCGGTCTCCTAGGAACAGAAAAAGCTTTTAGCACATAATCAGACGTAGGAACATGTCCAGTAAGATCAGCTCTCACTGGTTTATTTTTAGGTTCACAGATCCTTCCCTTTACGACATCTGCCCCAGTGACATGTTTACCTAACCACTTCCGTTGCAACAGCGGCGCCTGCATCATGAACAGTTGGGTTTGCGATGGATATCAGGACTGCACAGATGGCTCAGATGAGGAAGCCTGCCCTACTTTATGTAAGGTTTTCTCCTCCCTTGCCGCTTTGTTTTACACTCAGCGGTGATTATTCCCTGCAAAGGTGTTCCTGAGAAATAAAGCCTCAAATGTAAATGTTAGAAAACTTGGGCCACACTATATGCTGGGGTAAAGGGTGCCGCTCAGTTCACTCACGTGGAGTTGCACCCACTTGAATCAAGAGAGAATTCGGCTCGCTCACCCTGAATTCTGAGAATTAATAGAAATATTTGCCACGGAGCAGTGGCTGCTGAGAAAACACATCTCTGTCCCAGCTCAAACTAGACTGTTACATGCTTGCAGCCATAACACTTTCTGATTGTGTTTAGGAAGAGACACCTGAGACTCTCAGGTAGTTGGGCAGGAGCGTGCCGCAGTAGATTCCTTTCCAGACTTAGAAGCCTGAGCATATGCCAGTATCCCCATTTGTAGGTTGCCTTTAGAGTAGCAGGCCAGCTTTTGCACTGCAACCCAAGAAACACTGAGGAGAGCTGGCCCTGGTTAGGACATGTGGGATTTGGATAAGGGAGGCAGCAGTGGATTTAGTTACTTTATACAGGAAGAGGCTGCCATCTGGTGGAGTGGGGAGATGCGAACCGATTCTGAACTAGAGGAACCAATAGACAACTCAGTCTGTCAGTCACTGCCATTGCTCAGCCGGGGGTTCTGCTATTGCTTGTGTAGTTTGCTGACTCTTCTCTTCTTCCTCCTCTTGGTTCCCAGTAGCCAACGTAACTGCGACTTCCACCACCTCCCTCGGCCGGTGCAGCAGGTTTGAGTTTGAGTGTCAGCAGCTGAGGAAGTGCATCCCTAACTGGAAGCGATGTGATGGCCTGAGAGACTGCCAGGATGGCACGGATGAAATGAACTGTCGTAAGTGCTCATTTCCCACAGGCTGAGCGGTGCTTTAGCTCTCCCTGAGCAAGGCTTTCTTTAAAGACCAGACCACAGCAAATCGCATCTGTGCAAGCGGAATCCGTGCTAGTGCTATGCAATGAGTAATGCAGTGTAACACATTTGGTGCAGTACTAATGTAAAAACAGACACACACTTACTAGCTGTATTACGGTAGAGCCTAATTTAGATGCTGTACAGAGTTAGCGAGAGATGGTCCTTGCCCCCATAAAGCTCATTATCTCTATAGACAAGGTAACAAAGAGCAGAATTGGAAACATGCACAGAGAGAGGAAGTGACTTGCGTAAATTCACACAGCAGGTCAATGGCAGAATAAGAAGTAGAGCCCAGTTCATGTGATTCTTAGTCTAGTGCCCTAACCACTAGACAAGACTGCCCTCTATATATGGCTTTAACATCAGAGAATAGCATTGGTATGTTGGGGAAAGACTAACGCTTGGGTGTCTATTCCTCACTCCTATTGGAAACATACGTTTTGAGTGAGACTCAGTTTGTGTCTGTTTATAACGTCATACCCCTGTTATATGAGTTGACCAGAAAACATTAATTAAAACAGGATGGTAGTTGGTAGCCTCATAGTGTGATATTGCTCTCATTGAAGTCGGTGGGAGTTTTGCTATTGACTTCATTGGCGGCAGCGTCAAATTCTTGCTGGCCTGGTGTGAAAATGTGATAAGGAGATGAAAAACAATACAAAGGCGGATGTCACATTCAGAATTCACTCTGCTGGGAAATATATATGAATATAAAGTATAGACAGAAAGATATAGCACCAGATTTTCCAACGTGCTCAGAGAACTATAGGAGCTGCTGGGTGCTGAGCACTTTTGAAAATCTGACTCCGTGTTCGAAAGTTGGGCTTAGAGACTCAAACAAACTTGGACACCTTTTTTAGGTGCCAGACTGCCATTTTGCCTCAACTTCCCAAATATGAAAATTAAGCTCAGTCTCTTCATCTATAGAGAGAGACATTAAAATGTCTGTTTTTGTGCTAAAAGCTCACAATAAAACCATTACCTGTCACTTGCTTTTTTGAAATTACTGTTTTGTGCAACTGAAAATTAGTCTCTTAACCTCGGTGTGCAAAATGAAACCCTCCTAGAGCACCCTAGTTATCAACATGGTTAGTGATTGATACACTGTCACGCCATTCACTGCAAAAATCTCAGCAAGATGTTCTAATATGAAAGTAGTAACAATAACAATTACAAATTCTACACTGGGATCGCTTTATCCATAAACAGGATGCAGCCACCTCTGCATTTCAGTATGGCTGCGGTTTAGTGGTGTGCTTGAGGGCACTGTGCAACGTGATCCGGACAGGACATTTGTAAATGAGCTCTCCTGCTTTGAATCATGCAATGCTTTTCTCTCTTCCAGCTACTCGCAGCACACTATCATGCCCTAACGGTTATAAATGTGAAGATGAGGAAGCCTGTATCATGACAGCAGAGCGGTGTGATGGATTTCTGGACTGTTCAGATAGCAGCGACGAGAGAAACTGCACCGGTAAGTAAATGCGCTATCATGGAAGTTCTTGCATTTTCCATAGCACAGACCACGTTATAATACAGACATTGTCTCATGGGCGTCTTTCCTTCCTTCACAATCACCTTGACCACCCCTCCTTTGTTCACAGTCATATGGTCCATCTCCCCTCCTGCTCACAATCAGACACCTCCCTTCCTGCTTCCACACACATAATGTCCTTCAATGCAACTACAGCAATTGCAGACGCAGGCAAATAGCATTAGTCATTTAGTGTCACACAAATACAGGACTTTCCCTGATTAGCACAGCCAACAAGTGGGTGCATTTTTGCAAGCACCTGTCCACTGTGTCCTGTTCTAAAAACATATCCCTGGGACCACAGGCACCGAGCTAAGCTCCCTCGCTCCCTCACTTGCAATTCCTCCCATGCCCCTGGAGCCAGACGTGTTACACTCTGATTGGAAGCCCTGGTCCGTTCTGGATAGATAATAACAACATCGATCACTGTCTTTTCCCAGCTGTGGGATTCAGCCATTTTCCTAGTAAACTGCTCGGGGTACTGAACATCAATCAGTTTGTAGCTCTTTAATTAAATATTGATTCTGAGAATTGGCCCAGACGGGGGGCCAAGGAGCCCCTGAGACCCACAGCTGGGCTGGAATGCTGAAGTGAGGCAAGAAACCCTTGCTTTATCCTGCTAGACTTGCTGCTGCTGGAGCCTCCCCCGTGGGCTGGCAGCCTCATTGGTTTAATTTTCTGCTGATTAGGAAACTTCATCAGGAGCAGCTCGGAGCTCTCTGTTTAGTTTTCTTAATAAACTGGAAATAAAACCAGTGGGCTCAGTAGGGCCCTGGGAGCGGAGCTGGAGTCCACAGCTCAGGGGCCTGGCAGCTGAGCAATGAGTCAGGGGGGAAATGGGACACAGAGCGGGACAAACTGCACATAAAGGGGAACAAGGTGGCCCACAGATATAGGGGAGGGTTGTCTTTGCAGGGGACCACATACAGGAGCAGTGAGTGGAGACTGTGGAACTGCCAGACGGTGGGTAGCTATGATAACACTTCTAGGGCTTTCCAGCTGAGGATCTCATAGCAATTCAGGAAAAGCAGGCGATTAAGCCTCATATGTTTCAGATGGAGAAAGTGAAGCACAGAGACAGGCAGGGCACTAGCTAGAATTAGAGACGATGTTTCCTGGTTGCAAGTCCCCTATTGCAGCCGCTAGAGGGCACTGCCTTCCACAGAGCCCAGCTGTGGAGCTGATTGGCAGCCAGGCTCTCTCCCACATTGAGCCTCGCACACATTCTCCAACAAGGAGAAAGAAGCAGGTGACCTAAAGGAATAAATGACACTTTCTGAACATTGAGCACCAGCTGTCTGTCTAGACGCTTACGCAGCCCTCAGCGCTGTATTATCCAAGTGTCCCACAGACATCAGTGAATGGATCCTCCCAACGTGCCTGTGCGGAAACGAAGCGCAATTTTCCTCTCTTTTACAAGTGGGGAAACTGAGGCACAGAGCAACTAAATGACTGGCCCAAGGTCCCAGAGGGAGACTGCGGCAAAGTGAGCTATAGAACCCAGCTCACCTGGGTCCCACTGCCTTGATCCCAAGACCAGCCTTCTTCACCAGCCTCCGTGTTCTAGGCATTATAAAGAAAAGTGTGCAGAACAAGGCCGTGCTTCGAAGAGATTCATGACCTAGAGGTGTTCCACAAGTAGAGAAGTGACTCCCTAGGTCAGATTGGTGAGAAGGGCCACTCCAGGCCCATTAGTGCTCTTCTGAACTATTTCAGACGGTGCTTTTTCCATGGGCACTGATTATTTAAGTGTATGCTTCAGTCTACAGCTATAGGCGCTGATTGTGCCACATAACTCTTTACCCCCTATTCTGTAAAGCACTGCTTTTATTTTCCTCTCTAAAATAATATTTTCTGTTATCTGCTTAGATGACACAATTGTGTACAAAGTCCAGAATCTCCAGTGGACGGCTGATTTCTCTGGTGATATCACTTTAACGTGGGCCCGACCTAAAAAAATGTCCTCAACATCTTGTGTGTATAATGTCTATTACAGGTAAATTGCATGAATCTTGATTATCTTTTTATTTAATGAAACGTGCGAGTAGAACTAAGTTCATTGTGACTACTTGTGTATAAAAGCAGGGTAGATAAAAATCTATGATTCATTTAAATCAGGTTTTTTTTAGATTTTGTTATTTAAATTATAAGTTCTTTTTGTTAAAAAGGAAATCTGAATTTAATACAAAATATGTTAAGGCCTAAATTTATTATAATTGCTTAAAATATTTAAATACAATTTTAATACAAAATAAATATGATGAATCCATGAGCCTCTATCAAAAACTTTGCGTTAAAGGCTGCTTTTCTATACTAAGAAAATGGGGGGGGGGGGAAACACCTAACTTTTGAGGTCAGGCTTTATAAATAAGCTCAGGCTAAGTAACACAGAAGACAATCTCATTTTCAAGAAGCTCTGGAGAGACTAGGCCCTTAAGGACCAGTCACTTTCACTTAGGCATATGTGAAATTTTTCTCAGGCTGACCTGAAATAATGTTTAATCAACTGACTACCCAGCTAATCCCTGTGTTTAATAAATCACTTAGTTGTAAATGGGAAAGATGTTTTGATAAGGGAAGTTTATGCATCCAAAATATGCAAGGTTGCTTTGTTTAATAAAAATATTTGTATATACCGTTGTGTGTATTTAGTTAAATTGCAGTTTCCATCCTCATCATAAGCAAAACGTATCAAGTAACTAAGCAATACATCTTTTACCATTTTCTAACATACTAACATGTACAGTAAAGAAGAATCTGAAAATATTAAGCTATATAATTGCTTAAATAACTGTATATATTTATAGTGTGGCCACTGGATAGCAAAAGGATGTACCAAAATCTAATGTAAATGCTCTATTTAGTTGTAAATCAACATGTTTTAACGGTTATATCAACCAATGAGAACGTACCTCTCTTTAGAAAATAAGTGATGTACAAATGGAAAAGTTGATTAAAATTGATGATTTAAATCACTTTGTTTTAAATCAGTCCACCCTGGTGTAAAGGTAGGCACTCTCTTAAGCACCTTGTAAAATCAACTTAAAAATCTCATTTCTGCTTTACCCATTATTGTTACCAACAAGACTTGAAATGTCTTTAGCTAGAAGAGATTACAGAAAAATGATTTGTCTCTATGTTTTTCAGATTGTTTACCTTGTGCATTTGCCAGCATTTTCTAAATTCATACTTTCTAAGGCCAGAAGGGACCATTGTGATAGTCTAGTGATACGTCCTGTATAACACATCCCACAGAACTTCCCAAAAATAATTGATGTGTGAACTAGATCATATCTGTTTTTTAAAAAGCCAGTTGTGACATAAAAAAACTATCAGTAATGTAGAATCCACCATGACCCTTGAATTAGACTATCTTCAACTTCCAGCCATTTGTGTATAGTCAGTTTCCCCTTTTGTTTGTTTAGGCCAAGGGTCGGCAACCTTTGACACGCAGCCCGTCGGGGAAATCTGCTGACAGGCCTGGACGGTTTGTTTACCTGCAACGTCCACAGGTTCGGTCGATCGCGGCTCCCACTGGCTGCGGTTTGCCGCTCCAGGCCATTGGGGACTGTGGGAAGCGACGACCAGCACATCCTTCGGCCCGCGCCATTTCCCACAGCCCCCATTGTCCTGGAACGGTGAACCACGGCCAGTGGGAGCTGCAATCAGCCGAACCTGCGGTCGCTGCAGGTAAACAAACCGTCCTGGCCTGTCAGCGGATTTCCCTCACGGGCCACGTGGCAAAGGTTGCTGATCCCTGGTTTAGGCCTTTGTGTGGGACAGAGCAACCATGAGAGAAGAAGTGTCAAGAAGTTAAGGCAGTGTTATAAAAAAATTGAGAAAGTGGCAGGTGTAAAACTTTCAATGATTTAACTCATATTTTGAAGCGAACTAGCTCTAAGTTAATAGTGTCCCTTTAACAAACAAACAAACAAACAAACAAAAGCAGGCCTTTAAAGTGTTGTTAGATGATGGGTGCTCTTAGAACACGCTAACACCTCCAGCTACAGAAATACCTCCTGAGTTCAATGGTTTTATTCTGTCTCACAGGATGGTTGGCGAAAGCATTTGGAAAACGTTAGAAACTCACAGCAGCAAAACAAACAGTGTCTTGAAAGTCCTCAAGCCAGATTGCACCTATCAGGTCAAAGTTCAGGTCCAGTGCCTCAGCAAAGTGTACAACACCAATGACTTCATTACTCTGCGTACGCCGGAGGGATGTAAGTGGTCTTTGCATGTTCTGTTCTGAGTTCCTGGGTGTGTAACACTTCTGATCCGTCAAGTAGCCACAGCACTGTGCTTCCACATAAGAGAAGGTGGAGGGGTGTTTTCTGAATAGCATCCCACGCCTTTTTGCAGAAGACAAGAGAACAGAGCCTCAGCTGTTGACTGTACTGGAGCCAGATTGCACCCTCTAGTTACAGCATCTCTAAGGGATGAATGGTACACATTCAGAGCCTGGGTCCTCTCCCCGCAGATCTGCACACAGAAGGCAGCCTCCCACACGTGGGTCTCCGACTTCCCACGAGCAATAGGTTGTTAGTCGCCCCTTCTGCTTGATCTTGCCAAGGGCACTCTGCTGGCGGAGAATCCCTGGGAAGGGGGTGCTCTTACATTGATCCCCCGCACCCACTGGCTCTGTGGTGTGACCAAGCTCCAGTAGGGAATAAGCTGCTCACTAATAGCTGGACACTTGTTCTTGGCTTTTTTCCCCGTATGATTCTGATGAACAGACCCCTGTAGCCAGTCTGTCACTAACTCGCTTGTTTCTTTGGTAGTACCCGATCCCCCCCTTCATCTTCAGCTGTCCCTAAAGAAAGAGCTGGAAGGCGTGGTGATCGCCCGCTGGGCTCCGCCCATGTCTGCCCACGGCCTGATCCGAGAGTACATCGTAAGTATTATTCTGCGACTCGTTCCACAGTCAAGACCCAAAGCTAAATGGGAGCCCTGCATGCGCAGCAGAAGGAAGGATTCCTTCCTCACTGCAAAGGGTCTCAGTGGTTTATGGCTCTGGGAATTTGATCCTTCTGAGCAAAACTATCTGCAGCTGTTCACTCATGGTGAAAGTCCCATCTGTGCAAGGCTTGGGCTTAAGTTCCACAGAGGCGTGTTTTATGCACTTAAGTGAGACCGAAGTGGCCAGAGGTATGTTTCGCCCTCAGTGCATGCATATCATCTGCAGGAAGCTTCAGGACTACTCAAACCCTTCACATGGCCTGTGTGAGCCCCTTTGCACAGAGGTCCCGATTCAGCAAAGCACTTAAGCACATGTTTAAGTGTAAGCATTGATTGAATCTCATTTAAATCAGTGGGATTTAAACATATGCTAAAATGTTTTCCTGAATTATTGCAGTTAGTTATTACTTGTATTAGTGTAGCACCTGGGAGCCCTAGTCATGAACAAGGATCCTGTTGTGCTAGGCTCGGTACAAACACAGAGCAGAAAGAAGGTCCCTGCCCCACAGAGCTTACAGTTTGTAATTGGAAATTAGAGTGAATGGCAGCTCGGTTAACTTAGATTGTGAGCGTGTTCTTCGACAATTACCTACTTTCTCCATGATCAGAGACTGAATCCAAACAGGAGCAGAAGATACAGTGCAGTTATTGCAGAGATCCAGTAAATATTTTTTCCAGGTCCATTACAATAATAACGAGGAAGATGAATAAATGAGATTGAGGGGCGGATGATGGAAAATTGAGTTTTATTGGGGAGCTCAGGCAAAATTGCCTCTATACATACAGCCACTGAAATTCCAGTTCAGATTTAATGATGCAAGAAAGCCTGCATTTATTAGAGACATATGGGAAGACAGTGATTGTCCCTCTTTCTATGGGGTGGATTCCTTTTTCTTTCAGTTAGACTGTGATAAACAATAATAATAAAAAAGACAGTTAAAAAAACTTTAAGATGCAACTGTCTCCTACACAGAGAATAAATCCAACCTTTATACTTGTCAGAGCTGGTAAGAGGAAGCTTGTATTAGTTCTTTAGTAAAGTCTCTTAAGGTTTTAAGTGCTTGATGTGGCCCCTGAATGAATAGCCTAGTTGATCACTGAGAGAGACCAGGTTCTGCCTGTGGATGCACAGGGTATAGTGGAGCAGAGGGGAATCTTCCATACAGCCAGGGGTCCCTATACTCTGCAGAAAGTGTCCCGCATAGCAAATGTTATACAGACAGTCTCTCAATCTCTGGGTTTAGACAAGACAGGTGAGGAAAGTTGCATGGTTTTGGTTAGAAGTGTGCTATGTCCCACCCCAGATCTGAGCATTCAGATTGAGGGCTTGAGTTCTGGCCCCTGTGTAGTTTTAATGGCCCATAGTGCTTTAAAGCTAGCCACCCGTCCATCCCACATCCCACCCTGTTGTATTGTTGATTGTGACCCTCCGATCTCTTGTTTTCACCCCATTAGGTGGAATACAGTAGAAGTGGTTCCAAGGAGTGGTCCTCACTTAGAGCCAGTAAGAACTATACCGAGATTGAGAACTTGCAGGTCAACAAATTATACACACTAAGAGTGAGTATTTTAAAAGCCGGTGATTCTAGGTCTACTGCACACATTCTCAAGTGGGTTTTCTTTTACTGGATGATCTGAGCACTGCACAGTTAACTGACAGACTAGTGCCAGGGCAGCAAGTTAAGACACGGTATTGCTAACAGTACATAGCAGGCCAGCACATTTGCTGACTCCTTCATTGTGTACTGACAAGAAAAGGCAAAACTTAAGGCTCAAATTCTGTCCTTAGATTTTCACCCCATCCAAGAAACCCAGGTTGCAGTTTTAAAAGTCATCTCCAGATGGCACAGTTCTGAAGTCACTTTGGTTGCACAGGATATAGGTCAGAGACAAATTTGGCTGTAATTGTATCATGGGGGAAAGAAATAAAACGGGTATCAGTCTTCAGATATGTTAAGGGCTGTTCTAAAGAGGACTGTGATCAATTGTTTTCTGTCCACTGATGGTAGGACAGCAAGTAATGGGCTTAATGTGCAGCCAGGGAGATTTATGTTAGATATTAGACAAAACTTTTTACTCTAAGGGTAATTAAACCCTGGAATAGGCTTCCATGGGAGGTTGTGGAATCCCCATCAACTGGATGTTTTTTAAAAACAGGTTGGACACACACCCGTCAGTGACGTTCTAGGTTTACTTGGTCCTGCCTCAGAGCTGGTGGCTAGGCTTGATGACATCTCAAGGTCCCTCCCAGCCCTATATTTCTGTGTTTCTAGGTTGGGGATGGGGCAGGAGAGATGCTAGGGAAGGCTAAAGGCTAGACTAAAATTAGTCACACGTATTTGAGTGTGACAGGCAAGCCTGCAAAAGCAAACACGGCGAAGAGTACATTCTTAACTTGCCAGTTTTTCACATGTTAAACTCTCATTGATATTAATGGCAATTCAGATAGCAGGATACAACCCTCATGAATCAAAGTAGTCGTCCTGTTACTTGTATAATCCCATGTGTGTGCAAGAAGCGGGTACCTTTTAATATATGCACTATCCTTTCTGTTGGGGCCAGAATTGCTGCCAGCATGGATTTCATGGGAGTCGTGCTAGGTTATACTGGGCAGAATTATTCCAGCTCCCTTTACTTTACATGCTTTTTTTGTAAAGATCTCGCCATATACTGTTATCTGCAATGTATCTCAATAGATTAATTAAATCTAAACAGCTCTGCTTTATCTCTGTTCACAAGCCTGATATTACCAAGTAATTAAACAAGCTCTTGTGTTTTGTTTCAAAGTCCATTTCTCATCCGTTCCACGACACCAGTAACCCTTTTCTAAACTCATTCTCTGTTCTCATTATAAAATTTTAACTCACCTTCTAATCTGAAAAAGGTTGCTGCAGTAACTAGTCGGGGCGTAGGAAACTGGAGTGATTCCAAATCCATAACCACCATGAAAGGCAAAGGTAAACATTTTTCTGGGTTTCAGTTTAAATGGACTCGGACAACACCGAAAAAAACTTGAACATAAGCATTAGCATGAATAGTAGTTTTCTGTCTTTTCCTTAGTGATTTAATACCTGTACTGAATTTGCTGTATTTTGTATAAACAGGAGCTATAGCATTTACACCTTAAGAAAAACGTAGAGTGTCAAATTAAAAATCGTAGCTCTAGACAACCAAATTCCATACTCCCATTACTAATAAATCATTTGGTTATTTATACTGAAAGAACTTTTAAAATCTGTTTGGTGGGGGTTTGGTTCTGTTGATTTTGCCTTCTGCATTTCATGTAGCTTGTAAACATAGGCTAGTCAGTTTCACTCAGGTTCCCATGCATTAGAACAGGGGTCCCCAACCCCCGGTCCGCGGCCCGGTACCGGTCCGCGGCCTCTTAGAAACCGGGCCGCGAACCGACCCAGTGGAGCTTCCGCAGGCATGCCTGCGGGAGGTCCAGCTGAGCTGCGGGACAAGCGCTCCCTCCGCAGTCGTGCCTGCGGGAGGTCCGCTGCTCCCGGGGCTCAGCTGGAGCTTCCGCAGGCACGCCTGCGGGAGGTCCACCGGCTCCAGTGGAGCTTCCGCAGGCGTGCCTGCGGAAGCTCCAGCTGAGCCCCGAGAGCAGCGGACCTCCCGCAGGCACGACTGCGGAGGGAGCGCTCGTCCCGCGGCTCAGCTGGACCTCCCGCAGGCACGCCTGCGGAGGGTCCGGCAAACGAAACCGGTCCCTGGACCTAAAAAGGTTGGGGACCCCTGCATTAGAACAAGGTTGCAATGGTTAGATTGCAGGGTAATGTTTAGATACAACAATAAAACCTTGTTTCTGTGGCATATTTTTTAAATCATGAAATCATTTAAATGATGAGATTTCATATCAGCATTTTTAAAATAAAACATACATTTTCATCCCTAAGTTGCTGACAGTCTCCTTTTTTTTTTTTAAATTCAGCATTAACTTGTTAGATCTAAGTGCTCTCTCCCCGTTGTAACAGAAACAGGGAAGAGGAGACGATGCTACTGAAAATGCAGTATCCTTGGTAACACAAAGAGCAACCAGTAACTAATCATTAGAACTAGTTGGGAAAACAGAGGAGGAATAAATTGTAACAATTTTCATCTGCATTTTTTTTCATCTGGATTTTTCAACCAGCTCTGTTTTCTATAACCTCATTCTCCTCTCTTTACCCATTACTCTAAAGTACTGGCTCCATCATGTCTTACCTTAATACATTTGGAAGCAGAAGTCTATCTTTCCTTCCACAATTAAGCCTTTTTGTAGCAGAGGGGACAGTTTGCCTATTGTCTGCTGCAGCGAAGGGAGGCATATTTTACAACACCTAAGGGACACGATAGCAATCTAAGCAGATAAGGTAGGGCAGCAGATGGGAAGATGATAAGACTGAACAGAGAGGTGTTTGCCATGCATCCTGCTTTTATTAAACTTTCCTTCAAGGGAAGGACCAAGGCCATGGGGCCTCTTGGAAGAAATGTGTTACTGGTACTTGTATCTTTCTCAATACAATCCTGATTCTGCTTCATTGAAGTCAGTGGGATTTGCGCCATTCACTTCAGGAGTTGCAAGAGCAACTAATTGCATGTTTGAATTCACAAGCAATACAAATCCTACATCCAATCCACTCTGTCTTCACCCTGTGGTTAGAAAGACAGGGAAGCATAGGGCTGTATTTTAGGATGGCCTGGTGTATAGGATCCCTTGCATTTAAGCAACCCCAGGTTAAAACAGTAACTTCACTTTAAGATGTACCTTTCAAGCATCAGCACACTACTCCAACAAGTTCCTGTAGGAGCAGATTCTAGCAACTTTTATAGATGGGGAAACTCTTGGTTGGAAAAAACCTTCAGGATAGTTAGTAACTGAAAATCTGCATTTATCCAGCCCCATAAAAATAGGATTGTGTTTTATGTTTTCGGTGTTGAATTCATATCTGTTTCTTCCTTTCCCTTCAGCCATCCCACCGCCTACCATCCATATTGAGAGTTGCAAAGAAAATTCCATAAGTTTCACTCTGAAAGTGGACGCTAATATTAAGGTAAAGTTTGAACTTTCTGGCTAGAACCAGAGCAGAGGGAGCTAGATCAGAGTCATAAATATTTGGCAGGATAAACATTATATAACATGCCTACAACAACACTGCAAACATAAAAGAATGACAATTCGAGTCTTGTTCAGCCAAAAAAAATCCTGTCCTAAAGCAAATCACCTGGTTAGAAAACAAATACACTGTCATTGAGGGTTTGGGGTTTTAAGAATTATTTAATACTTAACGTGTAAGGACCTTGTTTCAGTCTGGTATTTACCATGTAATGAAAGGGTTCCCAGCTCCCATAGAAAGGCAGAGGATGCTGGTAGAACTATGTATGCCTTGTAATTTAGAGAATTAATGACGTTTCTTTATGCTGTGGGCTAACCCAGTTCATCTCGTATGGGAAGGTAGGTCTACCTGAGGTAGGTTTCAGATGAGCCCTAGGGATTGAGAGAAGTGGGGCTTTTTTTCTATCCTGTATAATCAGTTTTCACTTAGAACACAACGAAGGCGCCTGCACTTATTGCATGGGCTGTAAACTGTATGATAGATATTTGTATGTTGGAATCCTAAATAACAACAAGCCAGCCAAGAAAATAGCTTCCCCTTGCCTTCACCATTAAAAATGGTTTTCCCAGCCTGTGAGAGTGAGATTTCGGGGCAGGGGAGGGGAGGAATTGTTCTGTTTTGGGATGGGAAAAAAAGTCAAAATATGAAAAATTTTAATGAATGGATAATCTGAAAAACCCATTTCAGATTGGGTCAATTGTTTTATTTCAATATCAAGCTTTTGTTATTTTTTAACTTCTTAGAAGTATAAATTAACTAAAAATTTCAAACAAAACTACTTTGAATCAAAAAGTGAAAACTTTTCATTTCAAAACCTTTTTTTTTTTTTTTTATAATTTTGATTTGGGAGATTCGTCGAACAGACAATTTCTTGCAGACAGTTTCGGTTTCAACAAATCAACATTTTCTGACCAAAATTCCCGACCAACTCTATTAAAAATACTCAGCCTTTTTTCCCCACAGTCTGCGTTCCCTGATGCTCCCCCCACATTACAATGCCTCTGAACCTTAGGGGAGGAAAGATGGGGAATGGATTGAGACACCCAGGGGAGGGTAAATAAGCTCCACTTTTGACTACACCAGTATCCTTAGTTGTTACAGGAAATACAATATGAAGACTTAAAACTTCCATTCAGCAGCATATAAAAACAGCATAACAAACAGCTCATCCATTCTATGTACTGTTGCTCCTTAACAGGTGAATGGTTATATCGTGAACTTCTTCTGGACCTTCGATACCCACAGGCAAGAAAAAAGGACTTTGTTCCTAGATGGTGAAAAGTCAGCACAAACAGGTAAAACCTCTAGCTGGAGCTGTCTTGCCCTCGGACATCCCGATGAGCAGATTGGCACTGGGGGGTTCAGGGCTTGTCCTGCAACAGGGGCTCAACTGAGCAGTCCTTCGCTTAGGAGGATTACTCATGTAAATAGGAATTACTCCTGTGAGCAAAGGATTTCAGGGCTAGGCTGCAAATCCTTGACCTCTGGGAAAACCCCAGGTAAATTGGGATGAAGCCACCGGCCTCAGAGCAACATTGGCAAATGTAGCCCCTGCCCTTTCCCTTTACACGGGGTTATGGCCAATGGGGCAGGGCGGTCGTGAACCCGCACCCTCATTCCTCCTCCATGCACTGCTCTGCACTGCCACCGTGGGAGCATACACCCATGGATGTGCAGAGTTCGGCACAGGCTCTGCTGCTGGCTCCATTCTCCCCCGCCAATACACAACTGAATCATTCTGGCAAGGAGGCAGGATTATATACTAAGTGGAAACGAAAGAAAAAAAAAAGATCTGCAGAAAATGCCAGACGACGAGCCAGAGTTTCAGACACTGGCTCATGCTCCTGTGGACACAATTTGTGAGCAAAGCAGGTGCAATTTTGCACCCCATGAGTATTTGCAGGTGTATTTTAAGCAACATAGATGTCTAAAACCTCAGATTGGCCAGATCACGTTGAACATTTTACCTTCATATTAAGACTGCAGCTTAGAAATTCGTACCGTCTCAGCATTGGGTCAAAGCACCACTGAGGCTAATCAAATGTGTCCCTGCTAATCAGTTAAGGAGAAATCACTGCCATTTACTGTCATACCAATAAAACAACTGTTTCTATTAAGTGACATGTTCCCAGGTGCAACTGTATTAAAAAATGACGCCTAATGAATGAACGTACAAAACAAATGGCCAGGTGACTGTCTATTAGTGCGTAATATTTATTAAAGCATTCATCTACTGTCCAAGTGATTACAAATAATTTGCTTAACCAAACGGCTCAACTTTCTCCTCTTGTTCAGTGGGTAATTTGACAGCACACACCTCATATGAAATTTCTGCCTGGGCCAAGACTGCACTGGGGGACAGCCCTCTATCGTTTGCACATGTGGTGACCAGTGGTACGAGACCTGCGTCGCCAAGCCTCAAAGCCAAAGCCATCAATCAGACTGCTGTGGAGTGTAACTGGACTGGACCCAGGAACGTCGTAAGGCTCCGTTCCTTTCTTACCCGCCATGACTTGTCTTCGGTTTAGCCTTGGAACCTCAGGCCATAAGCCATTTGGACAGAATGGTTTGATAGGCTTTTGTGAACATCCAGGCCCATCCCTTAGGAAAAGCATGGTGAACTTTGCACCATTTATAGTGATTTGCACCATGGACTCTGCAAAACATATGTCTGAAAAACGATGCAGATCACATCAAGTATCCTCTTAGATTGCAAGCTCTTTGGGGCAAGGACTGTCTTTGTTTCAGATAATTGTACAGCGCCTAACACGACAGGCCCTTGGCCTTTCAATCAGTGATACTCAGACTGAGGCTTGTGAGCTGCAGGTGGCTCGTTAATGTGTTTCCTGCGGCTCTTTGCAGCACATGATATTAAAACACTGTGTGGGGTTTAATTATTAATCAGTCTAAGTTATTAACCAATCAGGATGCTTTTTTCTATGTTATTAACCAATTGTAGTTGATAAAAATAATAATACTTGGCCAGTCATTTTGCTGTGAGAATAATATATATATTTAGATTTATATATATATATATGCTAAATATTTCCGCTTTCGCACTGTTTAAATATGAATATCTAGTACTATAGTATATATATCTAGTACTATAGGAAATGAAACAGCAAATTCATGCAACGGTGGCTGTTATGGGTAATGTTGATCACTAATTTGGCTCTGGAACCACTGAGGTCTGAGTATCACTGCCCTACTGGCCGTGATTAGGTTCACCGTACTATCATATGCAATCTTGAATATGATTAGCTAAAGTGGATGAGTTCTTTGTAAGGCTACCTGGCCATCCTTGCTAGATACCAGAGGTGGAACAGCGCACAGCAGTTAAGACAGGGAGTGAAGAAGGCAGCATCCAGCTAGGGCATTTAGGCAGACTGTGGATGTCCATACTGTAACTTGGACAACTGCAATATACACATTTAACTCCCTCTGATGTATCAAAGGTTCCATGGGATCTTTCATGACCCTAGTTGGTCTGGACCAATGTTTTTTGTCTCCTCAAAGGACAGGAACACTTCCACCTCAAAACAAAACACCATGCTGTGACATCGGGACATTATAGATTCAAAGGGAGGGAGGCTGTGCCACATGCTAAATTTCCAGCACCACTTTGGTCCTAGACAGTAATACATGACCCTAGATTTAATCACAGTCTGGATCATTTGGTAGGTTATATCCCCCACAGCTGCGGAGCAGAGCTGCTGAGTAGCCTCTTCTTTGTTCTTCTCTACAGGTCTATGGTGTTTTCTATGCCACATCGTTCCTGGAACTATATAGAAACCCTCATAACACCACCACTGCTTTACACAACATCACTGTGATCGTGAACAGGGATGAGCAGTACCTGTTTCTGGTAGGATGCTTTTCTGTTTACTCTTCGCACACATACAGCCTGGACTAACGTTTGCTACTGAAATCTTAAGCCATGATATTAACCAGCATGCTGCCACTTTAAGGTCCGTGTGATGTCTCCATACCAAGGACCACCTTCCGACTACATCGTGGTGAAGATGATACCGGACAATAGACTTCCCCCTCGGCATCTGCATTCTGTGCTCACCAGAAAGACATTTGCGGTCATCAAGTGGGAGTCGCCCTACGATTCGCCTGACCAGGATATGGTAATACCTTTGCGCACATGACTTACGCTGATGGAAAAGGATACTCAACTCTGTAAAGTGCTTTAGGATCTATTTGGGAGATATCCACTCTAACTGCAAGATCAGTGCTCTCCTAACGGAGAGCATTCAGCATCTTAGTGGTCCTGATTCTAATCTCACTTGCTTTGGGGTAACTCAGGACTAACTCCACTGAAGTCAATGCATTTGCAAAGGGGCATTCAGATCAGAATCAGACCCTGGGCCATTGGCCTGCTGGGTCAGTGATGTCAGCTCCCTGTGCCTCAATTTCCCTATCTGTAAAATGGGGACAATGATGCCCACATCCTTTGTAAAGCTCTGAGATAATGCTGATCTGCTGATGAAAAGTGGTATGAAAGAGCTGGGATACTACTATTGTATATCTTATAATACAAGAGCTATAAATCCTCCTTGTAAAACTGGTATCTTAAATTGAATGTAAACATTGCAAAAGATTGTATTTTACATTGAACTACAACACAAAGTGCAGACATGAAAAAAAAGAAAAAGTATCTTATTCCCCAGCTGCTAGATTTAGCGGGTCAGTAAATAGCTTTCTGGGATGTTGGTCCATCTGCTGCTAATAATGCACTATACAAAGTTTGAAATCCCACTTGGCTTCACAAGTTTCCAACACATAGAAGGCTTTGTTAAATTTGGTTCTTGCCCCAAGTCTCATGTGCTAACTGGCATTTTATATCACCAGCCACTGGATGGGAAGTAGGAGCTTCCGTCATTCAGTGTGTGTCATTTTCCTCCCTGCAGCTGTATGCTGTCGCAGTAAAAGATTTAATTAAAAAAACAGATAAAATCTACAAGGTGAAAACCCGTAACAGCACAGTGGAATACACCATTAAAAAGCTGGACCCAGGAGGAAAATATCATATAATTGTTCAACTCGGAAACATGAGCAAAGAATCCAGTATGAAAATTACCACAGGTAAGGAAAGAGTATTAACATTGGATAGTGTGGCAGGTTATTGCATGCTTGTCAACTAGGGGAACCTAGCACCTTTCACCAAAACACCCAATACCGCCCATAGTTGGAGGCAGGATATAGAGCTAGATGGACCACTGATCTAATCTGGCTTGAGACTCCCGTGTTCCTATGCCATCCAGTCCATCTTCCATACTTGAGGCCTGATCCTGAGAGATACTGAGTCTCTGCAACTCCCAGGAAAAGCAATAAAAAACCCTTTAATACAGGGCAGTCAGTAAAAGTGGCAGGCAGGGAATTTTTCACCTGCTTAAAATGGAGGAATTAAAAATGTCCTTTTTGTCAGAGTGAGGAAACAGAATATCTCCTAGCCATCTGTTCCTCCCATTGATACCAGTTACAAAGCTCTCGTTGATTTCAGTGGTGCAGGTCCTGTGTGTCATGTCAGTGTATACAGAATACGGTGCTGAATATAAGATATAGATATATAGATATATAAACTCTCAGTAGTGAGCTTGTTTATTCCAGTTTCTAAAAATAGAGACATTGATAAGTGAGGTGTTTGCCCATTTTCCCCATTTGCAGTTTCACTCTCTGCACCAGATGCCTTAAAAATTATAACGGAAAATGATCATATTCTGCTTTTTTGGAAGAGTTTAGCCTTGAAAGAAAGTAATTTTAACGAAAGCCGGGTAAGTCCCAAAGTTTGCTTTGGTTTTTATTTATTCGTATTTTTAACTAAGAAGCTGGTTTGTTTAGAGGTGAAATGAATGACGTTTTACAGAATGGTTTGAGACCACACTACACGAACGTGCGTGTCTGTGTATGTATATGCATGTCCGTCTGTGTGTGGATAGATAGATAGAGAGGTATCTCCCTTATTTCCCAGCATGCCTTGCTCCACACTAGCACTACCATACAGCTGTTCCAGTAAACTTCATTACCCAACCTGCCTTTGTCTCCTGTTGTTGGAGGTGAAAGACCTAGAACCACCAGGAACCAGGATAAACTGAAGGGAGAGGCAAGTTCTTAGCCCATCCTCCCTGCTTATGGAACGCCACCCTCAGGACTCAGAGCTAGGGTCAGCATTCTGGTGTTTTTAATAAACTCCAGATTGCTTCTCTGCCAGTTCTTCCCCCTCGCTGACCCAGAGCCCCATCCTACAGGTATTGTTCAAGGAAAACCTGGAATAGAGTAGCATTGGCCTAGGAGGGGTGTCTTCATAAAATCATTAAAAGGGCAGTACACCCTATTCCACAAAGTTTTCCTGATATTCCTCCTGCATACAGGTAGCTTTGTTTATTCATTAATGATATGAGACCCATTCCATTGGCTTTTGAGGACATCACCCTCCTCCTGAAAATGTCTACTACATGGGGCAATCAAATCGTCAAAGGGAATGGGAGTAGCACACAAGGCCTTTCACGTGTAGGTCACCACAGCAGTAGTGCCTGAAAAGTATTATCTAAAGACTGATAGAAGATCTATGGGGAATGAATTACTGGTGCTCTCAATCCAGTTCCTAGTGGATGGGTGTCCATGTCACAAAAGCGTCATTCCCTCTTTGACAATTTCAGGGAGATGCTAAGCACTGAGTAATCCATGGAGGCTGAAATCTCTTAGCTCTAGATTAGTCACTCCGGGTCAGGGTTGAAGCTTATTGACAGGGTTTCCTGAAGAAAGATTGCACTATTGCTGTCAATGGGGTATCAACAGGGCTAAATACACTAGCAAAAAGAAGTTTAAAACGGTGTCAGAAGTAGCAAACACTGAACGGCAGCTGAAGAACCGAGTAATCTGGGTTTTATTCTCTGCGTTTTTTTCTCCCCCCCCCGTACATCAGGGTTACGAGATACACATGTTTGACAGCACGATGAATATCACAGCTTATCTTGGGAACACCACAGAGAACTTCTTCAAAATTTCCAACCTGAAGATAGGCCACAACTATTCATTCACAGTGCAGGCCCGATGTCTTTATAGCGGACAGATGTGTGGGGAGCCTGCTACTCTTCTGTATGATGAACTAGGAACGGGTACGTTTTCATTCATTGTGTTTCTGCCTTCACCCAGACAACATCAAAGCCTAACCTTTAAATACGAAAACAAAAGCTGTTTTGTTGGTTTTTTTTACTGTGTGCTCGTCAGGCCCAGGAGTTAATGAAATATCATATTGTTAATAAAATCTGTGTTTGTGTTCTGCTAGAGGGATCTAGAGGAGATCACCACGGTTAGCAGGATTTAAATGTTACGGTGATTTTACACCATGCAGATTCATTATTCCACCGGCAGATCTTCGGGAGACTGAAAAATAGCAGTTACCTAACACTGTAAAGTAGCAGTTGCAAATGGCAGGTTTTTTTCCCATTCATAGGTGAAGATGCCTCTGCGTCTAAAAGTGGGAAATCCACAGATGTAGCTGCCATCGTGGTCCCGATATTATTCCTATTGCTTGTGACCATGGGAATAGGGTTTGTTGTATTATACATGAGACACAGAAGACTGCAGAATAGCTTCACTGCCTTTGCAAACAGCCACTACAGCTCCCGCCTTGGGTCAGCCATATTCTCTTCCGGTGACGATTTAGGTAAGTAGTGCTATTCCATGTCCTGAAATTTTGTGAGAGGTTTGTGGATCTGTATCCACTGAAGCTCTCCTGATCCATTGACCTGTGTGGTTGAAATTACTGTAGTTCCTGATCACATTTCAGTTTTAGGGAGCAGCCTGCAAGCGACGCACAATTTTATGTGGCCAAAGCAGCATTATTTGCAGCTCCTGTCCCATCTACCCTTGGCTCTAGGCTCAACTTCTCTCACAGACATCTACAAGGGTGTAATCTGTACAGCATGCGAGCAACCCCACTGACTGCCCTCTCAGCCATGCACAAACATGGCAAATCACATGCACAGCTCTGACCAAGAAGGATGTACAGAGCTGGACAGATGCATTCTCTTTCTCCCTTCTTATCTACCATCTCTTGGCATTTTCAGTACATGGGAGCACAGGTTCAACCCCTAACAGGGCCAGCCCAGCCACTTCATCCTTCCGAGTCAGATAAATTGAGAATTCCATGCAGCTTACTATGTTGGGGTTTTCACCCTATGCCCATTGGAGACAAGATTCCCATGCACTTCAAAGGTTTAAGACCTCTGGAACAAACTCTCTGCTAGCATAATTCCACTGGACTCAATTGAAGCCAGCAGAGAATCTAGTACCATGTTTGTACTGAGAGGACACTACAGATCCCATGGAACACTCACTGTAAGAATCCGAGAGTACTCAGCCAAAATTGTCCCAGTTCCACCTCCACCCCAGAGATGGCTGTATATTCAATGGCAAATACATTCCTGTGTGTGTATATCAGGCTGTATCCACCTCCTGTAGAACTTCCATTGACTTAAATGGGAGCAGAACAGGCACCTAACTTCTATTTTGGGTTCTGGGGGGGTGGGGGTGGGGGGCGCTTTGGGATGAGTCTCTGTGGATTTGTTCTTGTTCCAGTTGAAGTCTGTTGGTAGGGTGTGATCCCATGTGGTGGATCAGGTTCTACATAAATATAAGCAGCTTTTTTATTATTGTTACTCCAAGGTCTCCTATTCACACAAAACTGCTGTGTTTGAACCGAAATCTACAACACGAAGCAAATTGTCCTCTGCTACTTCAGTTAGGGAGGGGAAATTGGCTCAGATGGTCAAGTGCTTGCTTAGCCTGCTCCGCTACATTTTTTCTGGGTTCTGCAGGAGGTCAGACGAGATGATGTAATGGTCCCTTCTGCTCTTAGAATGCATGGAACTACCATAGCTATGTGACAGAGTGTTCTGTTTCCTTTCCAGGAGAGGACGACGACGAAGCCCCTATGATAACTGGATTCTCAGATGATGTTCCCATGGTCATCGCATGAAGCGCATTTCTGACTGTAAACCAAATGGTGTAAATATTTTATTTGATAAAAATAGTTGATGGTTTATTTTAAAAATGCACTTTGAGTTGCAATACATTATTTTTATATGGGCCAAAAAATAATTAAAAAAATACACTTTGTAGTAATCAACTGTGAACTGCAGACCAGGTTGATTTAGAAATGAATTGCTTTGTTTTAACATTAATTTAGTCTTACAAGGCTGTGCTTGCTGGGCATGCTTTTAAGTCTGTGAGATGTTTTCTGTTGACTAAATTGGCTACTCTTTTTATTTTTCTAAGACAATAAGAAATTTATTTTAAAAAATTCAGGAGATTATATATATATAGAGAGAGAGGGAGACAAGTAATATAGTCCCTGAAGGTTTTACATTTACTTTAAAAAAAATCCTTTGGACTTTGTTTTATATGAAAGTATTTTTGTTGTGTTAATTTATTGGGAAATATGCTTTTGATCATATTTTCAGCGTCGTCAGACATTGTGCACATTGTACAGAATGTGCGCCACTTTCTCTTGCCCGGCAGTAGATTTTTGGTATCACAATCATTGTTACTATAATAATAATAATTAAAAAAAAAGGTTAATTTTAATTCCCCCCATTATTAAAAAACTGGGTCAAAATTTTAAAACGTTAGGGCCCAATTGAGCAAAGCACTTCAGCCATTTCTTACCTTTAAGCATGTACTTAAACCCCATTGCTTTCATTGGGACTTAGGCTTCGGTGCTTTCCTGAATCAGACCTGCCGGCCTAAAGTGAGATCTACTTAAAGACTTAAAATGTAAGTGGCCTGATTTTCAGAAAGGGGACCCACAGCTCCCACTGGCTTCAGGGACAGAGTCAGTCATGCCACTTTTTGATCCCGAGTCAGTCAAAGTACTTAGGTATGTGTCTACCAATAGTCACGTAAATATTCCCCATGGAAATCACCACTCATGTCCATAGAGTTACGCACATACTTAAGTACATTGCTGAGTTAGTGTCTAATTTAGGTGATTAAGGTCCAGATTGTGCAAATACTTGTGCACGTGGGTAACTTTACACATGTTAGTACCACTGACTTCCAGAGTACTAGTCCCATGAGTGAAGTTACTTGTGTGTAACTGGTTAGAGATCTGGCCGTTAACATGGATTTAGATGATTAACTCTAAGCCCCCAAATTTTCAGTTCTGGCCCTTACTTTCTGCCTAACAGAACTACAGTCCATGTAGTTCTGTGCATCACCAGCACTGTCCTAAATGCTTTAGGGTTACATACGGTAGTGGATTTGCTAACTTTGCCCTTCGTTTGCAGCCTGATCCTTTAGTTACATATATTATTGACAAAAATTGGAAACTAACAGGAAAAGTGACCACTAACTGTCTTTAAAAACACATTTCAATACATGCTGTCAAATGCAATTAGACAAACATGTTTCCTCTATTGGACTTCTTTAAGATGCTAATACATTGATGGGCAGCTGGGGTGGAGGGTGAGGACATGCTAGCTAAAACTAGAGAAAGTGCTTTGATTGCAGGGTTTCCACAGTCTTCTGAAGCTATATTTATCTGAAAATCTGAATTCATTTGGGGTTACAAAAGGATACTATATTTCCTTCGTTGCTGTTTCCTAAAAGTAGCTGTGGTTTTAACTTCAACGTCAGAAGTAACATATATATTCAGACCACTATCTGTCATGCACTTACTGTAGACACACCATTGGCTACCAAGCTAAACGTTAGCAGTTAAAAACGTCTGGTACCATTGTCTAGCTTCTTTGTGACAGTAGAGTTTGAATCCCACCACACTGAGTCAAAACTACTTGCCAGCCGGAGAGCAAATGATGTGAGTGAGTGTTCACGGATCACATCTATACATACTTCGTATATGCAAAGCCTATCAGCTTTACACCAGTAAAATATAATGTGTCATCTTGTTATGATATAAATATTTTATTTTAACCAAAAGTATCTTTGTTGTGTAACTTGAAAATATAATTGCAGTCTTCCTATGGATAGAGTGAGAACAGAAGGGTCAACTATGTTTAGATAAACAAGGGGCTCATTTAATTTCAAACAAGAAAATGTATAAACAGTAGAAGTTCTGTATGGTTCAATACACTAAAAGAAATACTAAATATATTTTCAGCTACTGACAGAGTGTCATTCCCAAGTGACAAATTGGTTCTTTTTCTTTTCTTTTCTTTTTCTGGGGGACCAGAATTGAATGGGATTTTGTGGACACTGCTTCTTTATTTTAAGCTTGTAGAGTTGTGACTTGCTTTTTTAACATGGTTTGAGGGCCAGATGCTATTCTGAGATACAACTTTTGAGTAACTTCAGCAAACTGTGGTGTAAATGAAATCACTCCTGATTTACACTAGTGTACCCAAGATCAAAAATCTGACCCTGAGTGTCAAATTCCTAGATTATTGAAAGATTCAAATACTTGAAAAGTGGGGAAATGGCCAAAAGAAAGAAAGAGAACCCAGGGATTTGGTTATTATTTCTTATTAAACAGATATTTATGCACAATCACTAAAAAAATTAGCATAACAGTATCTCAAAAGGGGTGTGTGTGTCTATAGAACACTGATATTGGTCAAATCCTGTATTCTTTACTCATGTAAGCAGTCCCATTGACTTCAGTAGAACTACTCACCCGAGTAAGGCAAGCAGAATTTGGCCTATTGCCTTTTGTTCCTATATAGGGAAACACACACTAAGGACCAACTCCAATAACTAACCTCATGGCCACTTTAAATACGCTATGACGATACCTCAGTCTGATGTTTTCAAACTTTTGAAGTTAAAGACCTACTTCAGCTTGGGTGACTGATCATTTCTGCTCACTTAGTCTCGTTTCACTGCATTCACTTCTCAGCTGTACAAAACAGACTGTTTCCAGTTTGAAACACTTTGTTGCAAATGAAAATCACTCTTGGTTAACAGTGCCTCATTTAATGCAATGTGTGTGGAATAAAGTTCAGGGCACTGGGTCTGCACATTTGCTTGAGCATTGCTTTTGCTCGCTGAAGGGTTTAAATGGCACTTAAGCAGGTCACAGACCTTGTGCGAGCTCTCCTGGGGGTGAATTTCACCTTGTGTGAATAGTGCTGTAATGGAGAAATATCCTCACCCTCAAAACTTTCCCTTATAGCAAAAATAACCACTGTGCTGTTGGCAAAGCAGCCTTACAGGGCTAGTGTATTTTATATAAATAGAAAATAATAAGTTCTGGGGAGCATGAGCAAGATCGATGCAGTTATGGGTAAATTGTATATTTTTTATGAACTTTGGAAGCACAGAATCTTGTTCACAGATATGGGCGGGGCTTGTTGTAAATATGGTACACACAATACAGATCCAGATTTTGTTCTTGTTTTGTTTCAGTAGCTTTATGAAATGTGAAGCGAATTGTTACCCTAAATGTTGGGAGGTGACTGGGCTTTTCCTTACTGTAACAAAACAAAACTATTGAATACTTCAGCTAAAAGGCTGTCAGTTGTACCCTGGTTATGGTGACTTCCAGTTATTTAACCCCGATTGAACATTTGAGTCTGTTTTATTGTTCACAACACACACTAGAAGCAAGCTGACACTCTTAAGTCCATTTGAACTAAAGGCAACAACTTTTCACTGTGTTGGCCCTTTGGCTTTTGATATTATATGGTGAAATATACATGGAGATACCATTTCCTAAACTTCAGAGGGGTCGCCGTGTTAGTCTGTATCCACAAAAACAACTAGGAATCCGGTGGCACCTTAAACACTAACAGGTTTATTTGGGCATAAGCTTTCATGGGTAAAAAAACCCCACTTCTTCAGATGCATGGAGTGAAAATTTCCTAATCTTGAAATCTGAGGGCCCCTTCAGGAAAATGAAACCAGGTCCAGTTTTTCCCTTCACCGTGAACAAATTACTTCAGTTCCCTGTATAGCAAAAGCCTCGTCCATAAAATGGTGATCTGCTGAAAATACTACACTGATTTCATATGTAGCACCTCCACTAACTGCAGTATACATTCTGCATGTAGAACTGGCACATGAAGAGATTTCGATCTCGCAGTCATAGATCAAAACTGTATTATACATGTAGGATCATGAAAATCCTGATTACCAAAACCCATATTTACCCTTCTTGGCTTTCTAGCAGAATGGTACTACCGGTTAATGGTATTTTCACCAGACTGAATCCAGCACAAATCAGTATTTGGTAAATGAGTTGGAAGAGCTCTGTCCATTTCTCAGTAGACAGGTAGCCACAACATTAAAACCTATCCACAATACAGCACTAATTAGTAAAGCGGTTTCCAGACTCAGAGAATCCAAAACTACATGGCCAGGAGTCATGGAGACTGAACTTTCTTCTCAGACCTAGAGATGGTCTCTCCAGGGCTAGTGTGAAGTAACATTGGTGAGGCAGGCATAGCTTGCGCCACCACTGATCACGCTCTGTGGACAAAGGGGCTTCCGTCTCTAGGATGCTAAACATTCTCCTTCCAAAACAGTACAGCCTTGTGCCACAGAGGCACACACAAAGAATCAGCATGTTTTTATCTGTTTACAGGGACCTCAAAAGATTTAATGAAAGATTTAGGTGATTTGTCAGTACAACTTTAGAAACTATTCAAGAAAGACAAGAATAATATTTTCCTATACAAATTCCACATCTCTTTCAAATGGACTTCAGAATGTGACTGGAATAATTGAATTAGTAACCTTGGATCCAGAGAGCTTCTTCACTTATAGTGCCAACTTCAAGGGTTTTATATGTATAACCAGTGATCATTCTAAACTTTCAGCACCCAGTATAGGCAATCTGTCTCATCCATTCTCATCAGCATTAGCTTCACCTCTGTAAGCTCTTAAAGTGATGTTTAGACATTTATCATTTCAATTGCTTTTCTCTGTTTTTTCAGTCATCTGATTTCTGCTGCAGACTTTAGTATCTTATTGCACAATTTTGAAGGATTTTTTTGTCTTTCAATGTCAAACTTTTTTCACTGAATAAATAAAAATTGAGTCAAGAAAACGAATGTTAAAAAAATCTGTTCTACACATGTCTTGAGTTATTTTTTGGAGTACAATAAAAATGTGTTTGATGCTATTTCTGAACACGGATTTTTCTTTTGTTTTGTTTTTTGGTTTTTTTTTAAACTTTAAAGGATGTATTTTGTAAATAGAGTTGTCAATGACAGAGTTTGAAATTGACCCACTGTGGCATGCCAGCTATTCTCACTTAAGGGATGACGGCTCTCATGGTTTTAATCACAAGGCTCATGGTATTTGTTTTCCTTAAAGTCTCAATTCCTGAAGTCATATGATTATATAAGATTCTCAGCTTTCCTTTAAAAAATAAGTTTCTAGCCCTTGTGGTTACAGAGATAAGTTTGTAAACATGACCTCTAAAGAACATAACACTCATTAATTTCTCAAAAACTCATGATTTTCAAGGCAATGTCAAGATTTTGGGGGAACCTGACCTACGGGTTTTGAACTCTTGAGGTTGATGACGCTGCTTTGGGGCTTACAATACAGTGCACAGCACTGAATCTCACCCATGTGCATGTTCGTGTGATGGATGTTCCCCATTGTGCCAAGCGCAGTACAAACAGAGAAGATGTGTTCCTACCCCAAGAAGCTTAAGCCACTGGCTTTCTCCTCGCCCCCACCCCCCCAGGCCACTGCACCCTAATATCTGAAAAAATGGAGAAGGTGAGCATCTAGAGCAGGAGGACATGAGAAGGTGAAACAATACATGCATAAGGACAGAAAGTCTCATAGCTGGAGACCTGCACATCTGTTCAACTTCCTGACTGTATTTACATTGTATTTTTATTATGATAATACATGTATTACCCAGCTCTTTTTATCAGAAGATCTACAAGTCAGTCTTGTTACTCCCATTTCACAGATGAGGATACTGAGGTGCAGAGTGTCTTATTTTTTCCTTACGCTCCCATCTGTCTGTCTCCACCTTTGGCTCATCTTATAGTTACGTTGTAAGCTCTTTGGAGCAGGGACTGCCTTTCGTGCTGTGTTCATACAGCACCAAGCACAATAGGGTCCTGGAGCCCACAGCCGGGACTCCCACCACAATAAAAATAAATAATAATCCCATTTTGCCCATCCGGAGCCCAGCACAGCAAACTAAGCACAATAGCTATCACACCAGGGGCTGGGAGCAGAGCAAAGCCAGAATTGCAAAAGTATTTCCTGACAGGCATGAAGCATTTTAAGAAACAGAAGAACTCTGCCATCAAGACAACAGCTGAAGAACTGGTTCATGTGTTCCTTCTCTCTGTGACCCAAGCTTCTTTTGCCCTGGCACCAGTGTTTGTGTTAACCCCTCTTGACAGGAAATATGTGGGAAAAAATAACTCCAAAGCAGGACTAGAGCTTGGTTTTAAGATTAAGAGAACGCAGCTTCCAACTGTCCCAGTCGTCACTGTCGGTGGGAAGAAAAGGGTCTGCAAGAAGAAAGATTGGTTCTAAAAAATCAAAACCCTGACTCTGGGTATGTGCCTCGCAACCCAGCTACGTGAGACACCGGAAAAACAGCGCAGGGCTCTTCTAGGATGTGAGGTTTCTTTCTTTCCCATAAACATAAGCCCACATCCCCAAAATGTCCAGTGTCAAGTCCAGCTGAGGCTCCACTGATTTGCACTCCCACGCCAAGGTGCCTAGGACTGAACATGTGGTGCTAAAAAGAGAGGATTGTACTGCTTGCGCTGAAGTGGGAGTCATTGTGCCAGAGTCACGCTGAAAAGAGGCCACTAGGTGGTGGCAGGAGGCAGAGATACCACAGGCAAGATGAGGCCACATCAGCCACAAGGGAAAGGAGCTGGAGCACAGAGCCAGAGGGGAGCAAGGAAAGAGGGCTGGGAGCTCACACCTAGAGAGAAGCAGGTCTGGGCAGGACTGCTAGTTACTATTACAAAATGTACCTGGGCTAATTGCAGAGGCAGCACCTTCCAGCCAAAGATCTCAAAGTGCTTTACCATCATTGAGAGGATGTGCCTCATGACACTCAGAGGCAGACCGTGCATTTCAGAGATGGGGAAAGCTGAGGCAGCGATAGGCGAAATGGATTTCTCAAGGTCAAACGGAGCCATTGGCAGAACTAGGAAAAGAACGCTGGAGGCCCGAGTCCCACTCCTGTTCCTTAATCTCAAAATCAGCCTCTCTTTAGTAGAAGCCCGTTTGAGTAATTCCCGGCTCAGCAACTGCTTTACCCAGCTCATAGCTGATCTGTCTAGATATTCAGGTACAATGGCCTCTTCAGCCTAGTGTCTGAGCTGATAGGATGACAGGATAGTTCAGCTCATCTAGCTGAATCCACAGCATCACTTTCCCCATACACTTATGTAACCTTGCCCTGAGCGCTAGCAATGGCTGCGAGCTATGTGTTGCAAGCACAGGTCTTCTGGGAGAATAAGCACGACGAATATAAGGCAACCAAGGGTGATGAAAGTGGGGGGGAAAAAGGGCCTCAAATGCCTTGACCTTGAAGAATATGCCAAGGACTTGTTAGGTTCCAGTCACTGTAAATAAATAGACCACAATTATTGTCTGATTTGGCAGACGAGCTCTGGACTGTCTGAGCCAACTCCAGCAGGTGGGGCTAAAGAGTGGGACCAGTCCCCCTTTCTGAGCCGAAACAGATGTGGTGTCTTCAGCTCTGGTTGTGTCCTGTGATTTGTGCTGCTGCCATTTGCAGGCAATAGCCTAGTGCTTTGTTAACATTTCAACAAATTAAAGGCAAAGCTCGTTCCATGGGGATGAATCTTAAGTAAGTGGCAGCAATACAAAACTGAGCTAAGATGGAAATATGGGTCTGTTCCCTTTGCAGCTGACCCACTGGATGCTCAACAATGGAGTTAGAAAAGAGCAAGCCTGACTCCAGCTATGCTTCTACAGAGCTGGTGACAGGGTAGAGCATATAGAGCTCTGAGTGGGCTACTTCCAAAACAAAACAGGCTAGAGAGTGAATAATCAATTCTGTGTATGATCCAGTCCAAATGGAAATATTAAATGAAGAATCAGTTCTGTGCACAGTAATGCACAGGTCCAGTAGATGGCAGCATAAGCCTTATTTTACAGCGCATCAAACTGAAACTAGGTACCTTTCCCCTCTCCCCCTTCACTTCTCTCTCTTCTTCACTTTTGGTGGCCTCCAAAATTATTAGTTCCAGATGAGCTCTTGGCATTGTAATACTCCGTTTAACCCAATCCACTCTGAGCCGAGTCAGTGCAAGTTCAAATGCAGCACTGTCACATGTAAACTATGCATCGGAGGCACATTACTGAGGGGTTTTGGATACTCCGTATGCAAGTGGAAGGGGAAATATAAAAGGTTCACACACACACACACACACGGAAGGGGAAATATAAAAGACTGACACACACACACACGCACAGAGCCAATCCATGGTCATCAGTAACAATGGCACTTTGTACAAATGAATCTTGCTAGAGTGGAACTGAATTTATGTATTGAACCTCTGGACTGGGTGTCTCTTTGAAGATTAGTGTTAATAAGCCGTACCAGTGGGCATTTTGGTTTATAAGGAAAGAGCATTTCCAGTCACGCATGCTGCTATTGTCAGACACCAAACATGCACTGTCTGCTTGTTGTGATTCTACTGCTACATGCTTGCCTTTTGCTGAGGTTACCTTTATTTGTACACGGTTTTAAATTTACCTCCTCTGGTGTTCCGCTCCATTAGAATCAGTGCCACATTTCCTGGGGGTCAGGTGAAAAATCTTGAAAAAGTTACACATAGACTATCTAGATTTACAGCACATGTTTGTGTGCTATATTTATTGACTTATTTGAGATTTTTATGCCTTAAGTAGATTACAGATATCCAAATTATCATTATAGCTAAATTTTCTGACAGAAGAATGTGTATATTCTTTATAAACAAATTACGTTTTAAGGTTGTATTAACTGACTTGAGCCTTGCAAATAAGTAAAATCCTAGCAAATATACTAGAAATTGTACATTTGTTTGCCTGTGTAATTCACTGTACACAGAGTCTATAATCTTAGGATCTCAAAGCACTTGCAGATTTTAATTAAGCCTCACAACTGCCATTTTGGGTTAGTCGACCGAGTATTATTTTACTGATTCTTTGCAGACGGGTAAACGCAGACAGAGTTTTATGCACCAAACAACTTGCATGTCCCCATTCAAGTGATTCCTTAATGTTCTTCCTCATGGCCTCTTCAATAATTAAAGATATAGAGAATAAAACACCCTGTCCAGGCCTAAATTTGGTCCTTCAGATGACATGGGATGTATCTGAACTCTATTACCTGAGTCTGGTTTAATTCCTTGGGGCAGGAACTGTATCTTCCTCTATATTTGGACTGTGCGGAACGTGCAGTTGGCTCTGGATCAATGATACTAAGAGGCAGAGATGGGCTTAGTCTGAATGCTTGTGTGGGAATTCGCACACCACTGGCCTCTCCGACATGGGTCGAACAAAAGCACGGAGCAACGTGACCCCCATGCTTTGGATCCGGATCCAGACTCAGCTTTAGCAGTGGTTTAAGTGACAGGCCCAAGAACCAAAGCCTGAGTGAGTAGTAGAGCTGGGAGTCAGACCAGAACGTTGGCTCCCAGATCCCCACTCTCAACCACTAGCCAAGGTTCCCACTCACATAAGCTGTATGGACACCACTTACACAATGCGCCCATAGGTCAAAACCAGAGCTCGTACTGCCAATCTACGGCTTTCAACAGCATGCCGGTCAACGTTCAACTTCTAACAATCTAGGGCACATTCGCGTCTGACCATTAATACATTGACAATACCCAAATTATTCAGTATCTGGTGATTTAAATGATCCTCTGTTGAGGGACTAAATGGTGCGTAGACCTTTTGCACAGGAGTGAATTTCACTGAGGGTAGCCTGAGACTACAGAGCACACCAGCGGCAAAGCTGGTATTAGAACTAAGGAGTCCCAAGTGCCTGCTTTTACGCCTAAATCCCCTAGACCACACGGCTTCCTTAATGGCCTTGGGAATATGCAAGTCGCTGGCTTCGGCACAGGTCTGAGTAGGTGCTGAGCTAATTCAGCTTTTCCCAACATTGTTTTAGCCTTCACTGCTTATCGGATTTCCATCGCTCCCTTTTCCTTGTTCCTTCCCCCTCTTCTTTGTAAGCTCCTTTGTTCTAGTTGTTTACAGTAGCATCGATTTGTTGTCAGGCAGCAACATGGCCTTGGAGGTTCTGTATGTACAGTAGGAGTGCAGCCAACTGGAACCTGCCCCTCTGGCATTTATATCCTGGCGCAACGAAATGTGTCACGTTCAACTGCTTCAGGTGTTGATGCTATTTCCCTTCCCCCAGCCTCCCACAAGCATGTACAGGTAAATCCTGCCTCCCTTCCCTGTGGCTGTGCAGGGCCCTGGATACTCCATGCAAGGGAACCCCATGCAAGGGATCTGCAAGTTAGTCTCTGTGAGTGAGCTTGGGATGGGGTTAGTGAAGCTGAAGTGTCAGCAGGGTTCCAGAAGCTGCAGGGGCCACTGTAGCCCAGAGGCCGCAGAGATGGCCACAAGTGCTGAGTATGAGGGGAGGGTTCCTTCACTTTGTGCCCCCTGCCCCTGCCCCTGCGGAACTCTCCCAGTTTGTGCTGGGATTTTTCCCTGGCAGCGTCAACCCGCTTTCTGACACCCCAGAACATCGTTCGGCATGGCCGGTGGGCGCTGTGACTTCCACTGCGGCCCTCTATTGCCAATCACTAAGGGAAATAACCCTTTGCAACGTACATGGTGGCATCTTTTGGGTAAGGATCTCAAAGTCCTTTACAAGCTAGTATGCCTCCGAACCCTCCTGTGAGGTAGGCATTCTCTCTATTTTACAGAGCAGCTCAGGCACAGAGAAGTTAAGTGACTTGCCCAAGGTCACAAAGGAAGTCACAGAACATCATGGGAGCAGAACCCAGGAGTCCCGACTCCCAGCCCTACACTCTTATGATCAGACCATGTTCTCGAGTCTCACTCCACATTCAGCTACTTAGGAGATTGTACAGCCTTTTCGTAATGTTTTCCTATTACGCTTTGATACAACCTCCTCCTTATCCCTCTAAAGGAATATAAATGCTACGGGAGGTTATTCTCATCCCTTTGGGTATCTAAATAGTGGCCTTCAAACACATAAGTCCATAAGTCCAGGCTGCTTTTGAAACTTTTCATGTGAATTTGGCCACTAGTGAAAGGGACCACGTTGACAGCCCTGAAGACTGACCTCCCCTGTGTATCCTCAGAACAGGTAAACATGAGCTGCAGCAGGGTAAGCTTCCCCTATGAACATGCCTCCCTCCTGACCTCTCAGCATGAGAGGGTAACTCAGTTTCCCAGGTCCTTGGCCTCTCTTGTGGGGCTGCTAACAAGAAGGGGATAATTAGAGCTAGTCCTGGTAGTGGTTTTCTTGCCATAAACCTATGTTTCCATGGACCTGCTTCCCAATAGGCCAAACATACGGGGGCCAGTAAGTAAAAGCAACTTTCAGGCATTACCTAACCTCAGACGATTCTGCACCATCAGAAGTGACAGGTTCCCTATCCTGTTAACAAGCATCTGGATCATCCAGTCTCCCACATGCACTTTAGGACCTGATCTACAGCCCACTGAAGTCAAGGAAAGACTCTTGTTCTCCGTAATTTTCCCCATTGTGTTAGCAATGGAACCAGTCTGTCCAGAACTAAAGTAATAACGTATGATTTTGGGCACTCTACTTGGGTCACCTTTTTTGTGATTTTCAGCCCTTTCAAGGCATCTCAAGTCAGGCAACCAAAACCTTTGAAGATGTAGGTCCTCATTTTTTTTTGAAATTTGCATCATCCCTTGCTTTAGTGTCCTTTATTTAGAGCATGAACTGAGCATGCTCAGAAACACTGCTGAATCTGGCTGCCCTCACTCTGTGTCATGTCCCTCCTCCCCCCGCACTATCGGTAGACACAAGTTGTCTCTGATGCTAATATAGATCACCTGAGGTCCTTACTAAGATACTATTAGCGCCTGATATGTAATGTAGTTCAATAAGCATACTCTGATCATTTGCTTAAAAATGGACAGAAAAGCTTTTTTAGCAAAAATCAAACCCATCCAGATTTCTGGAGTTTGAGCTTCCCACCCTCACTTACACAGCGTTTCTTACTCTTGTGGGTAATTGTCTGGCTGTTCATGGGGTTACTCACCTGACAAAAGGGATACAGTGAATAAGAGTAGCAGGATAGGGTATCTGGCCCATTGCAGAAGCCCGACAAATATAGCTGAAAATCTTCTTTTTTTTTTTTTTGAAACATGGACATGCCAGTATTAACGGTCCCCATCACAGCAGTATCTGGGCATTTCCACTCTTCTTCCCATGCATCTCAATACACTTTACAAATCTTAAAGGAGTCAGCCGCCCAGGCCTCTCCCTAGTAATCCCCATTTTAGAGAGAGGTGAAACGGAAGGACAGAAAGTGTGAACAGACCAGGCCCTAGATCACACAGGATGTCGGTGCAGAGATGGGGAGAGAGACAACAGCATTTGCAAGCCTCTTCATACTGCGCTTTTCATAAATTCTAAGACAAGAAGGGATCATCGTGATCATCTGGTCTGATTTCCTGTATAACAGGCCGGAGAACTGCCCTAAAAATAATTCCCTGAGCACCTCTCTTAGAAAAGCCTCCAATCTTGATTTTAAAATAGCCAGTGTTGGAGAATCCACCACCACCCTTGGTAAATTGTTCCAATGGTTAATTACTCTCTTTCCAAAAGTAACACTTTTTTTCCCAGTCTGAATTGGTCTCGCTTCAACTTCCAGCCATTGGATTGTGTTTTCCCTTTCTCTGCTCGATTGGAGAGTTTGTTCTCCATAAGTAGGTATTTATACACTGTAATCAAGTCACCCCTTAACCTTATGTTTGTTAAGATACACAGTTTGAGCTTTTTGAATCTATCCCCGTAATCCTTCAATCATTCTCGTGGCTCTTCTCTGAACCCTCTCCAATTTATCAACATCCTTTTTGAATTGTAGGCACCAGAACTGGACACAGGATTCCAGCAGCTGTTGCACCAGTGCCAAATGCCGAGGTACAATAACCTCTCTACTCCTACTCGAGATTCCCGTTTATGCATCCCAGGATCGCATTAGCTCTTTTGGCCACAGTGTCACACTGGGCGCTCATGTTCACCTGATTAGCCACCAGAACCCCTAAATCTTTTTGAGTCACTGCTTCCAGGATAGCGCTTTAACCACACAACCATCCTTCCTCTCCTATAATGATAGGACCCGAAACGAGGACCTGACACAGATGCCACAGTAATCAGTCAGCTGTCTGTAGCATGTGCATACACTTTACTCAGCCCCACTGTGCAATTCTCTTGCACCAGACCCACTGCACATTATAAATCTGAGAATGACTGAAGTTTGTGGCTTTTTAATTTTTTTTTTACAATAGCCATTAAAGGTGTGAAATAGTCGCTGTGCGTATACATCTGTGGATAAGATAATAGGCTAAAATGTGCGAATTCTTCTCATATTTAATGAACCAGAAAATGGCTCCAATTTTGGCTGTGCATATTTCATAGTCTACTATATATATGGCTGCGTATTTTAATAGTCTAATTAATTGCTTTGCGAGATTCCAACTTAGTTTTCTTAATTATTGTGCAGTCACTGTATGTAACAAAAAAGTAAGTGTTTAATAACTTGGCCCAGGTATTGCAGAATTACATAGAACTCAACTTTTCTGCCTCGATTGTTGCATTAGGTGAACAGAACTGAATTACGGAGAGTGTCATTTAGAACTCATGAGCAAGTCACACTTTTCCTGGTGAGTCAGTACAGAGGCATTACCCCAGCACTGTGCTGTTGGAGGTGCCATCTATCATTTGAGATGAAAAGCGAAGGTCCTGACTGTGACAGGGAGTTATGCTTCTGCCCTGACAGAAAAACTCCTTAGAATCATAGAATATCAGGGCTGGAAGGGACCTCAGGAGGTCATCTAGTCCAACCCCCTGCTCAAAGCAGGACCAATCCCCAGACAGATTTTTGCCCCAGATCCCTAAATGGCCCCCTCAAGGATCAAACTCACAACCCTGGGTTTAACAGGCCAGTGCTCAAACCCGATCTATCCCTCCTTCTGTTGGTGTAGGCTGCATCTACACTATGGGGTTACGCTGGCACAGCTATGCCTGTACAGTCTCTGTAGTGAAGACACTGCCTTTGTTTTAGTTTGGCCTGCCACAAGTAGTGACAACCTTGGCCAGGAGAATATCAGAAATGGCTGCTATCCTCCACAGACGAAACTCATCCCTATGGAGGGAGCCCACGCGAGGTCTGATCCCTATGCTGAGGGCATAGGCCTTTTGCTCGGCCTCTGCACAGGAGTGAATTTCACCCCATATGACAACCACTTGGCTTCTTCCACAGAGAAGAACATAGATTGTAGGCAGTGTAGGGCAGGGACCATTTTTTTCTTCTGTGTGTGTACAGCACCTAACACAATGAGGTCCTGCTCCATGACAGGGGATCCAAAGTGCTAACACAACACAAATAAATAATAAAATAGTAATTGTTCTACAATCCCTAAAAACTGAGATACCAAGTTACTAGGCATCATAGATCCTTTAGACAGAGAAATTTTCCTGACTGTCCTTTTAAACTCATGGGTGGAAACCATCTTCCCCTCTTACTACTCTAACTACAAGGAGGGGGGGAAAAAACCACTCTGGCTTGACCTGGACGTCCACAGGGCAGTCTCAATGTATCTCAAAAGTACTGAACCATTCAGAAAGTCATCGGCGTTATTTGTTCCTTTCATCTGAATGCCTGGGAGTGAAATCCTCCAATTCATCTCTAGCCAGATGGATCAAATGCTGAATCCATTGCGTTTTACACACCAGTTCCTTCACACCCCTCCCGCTTCCTGTCTGCATCCCAGGCCTAAGTGTGCAACAACCAAGGAGAAATGCAAAGCAGCTACACGGTCACCCATCAGCAGGTGCAACCAGGGGGCCAAATTCTGCTCTATTACACAGCTGTATATCTCAACCTGCAGATTAACACTAGAGGAGATGTCATGGCACAGAATGAAGAATTTGTTTTTGGATTATTTCCTTTCTGAGAATAAAATCTTCCCATGAGCAGCCCTTCGTCAGACAGAGGGCTCAGTTCTGCCACCCTTATTCATGTTAAGTGATCCCTTACTATGCAAGCTGTCCCGCTGAAATTAGCGGGGTGACTCACGTAAGTAGGGAACCACTCAATGTGAGCAAAGGGAAGGGGGTATCAATAAGGCCCAAAGGCAATAAGTAGAGTCCTACAGAATTTAATAGCTAATGAACCCATTTCTAAAGGTTTTTCTGAACCATTCTGTATGATCTCACAGACAGTCACATCCCTGCTACAGAATTCCACAGGATTTTTTTTTTTGAAACTATAGAAAAACATCTCATTCTCTATTAAACTCTATGGTGTTTAGCGTAATTTCAAAAGAAGTCTATTCACTTTATCCAGAACTACATTGGTATAATACCCATTACATTCAAACGGATTTTGCCATAGTGTAGAACTAATCACACGGGTGAAACACATCCCTGTACGGAGGGTATCTATGCACTGCTTAATTCCAATTTAAGCTCTAGTCTAGTCTAGTCTATTCTGGTCCTTTTACTGCACCGATAAGAACGGTACCCATGTAGCTTAACATTTTGCAGGATTGGGCCCTCTGAGTTTAGTATTAGTTTGTGGAATTAAAAGATAATTAATTAAAAGACATTTTACACAATCTTAAAGCCAGGGAGAGCATTTCCCCTGGTATAGGCTTTGCACAGACAGCGTATCCTTTCACCACGAGTGACAGTGTAGGTGGGGTCAGCGGCAAGAATAGGTGAGATAGGAGCAGTGCTGGGGTGTTGCCAGAACCTGTGCTTGCAGAGATTCTGAGCAGCATGGCTACCTTAATTGAGGCAGCTTGTCACTGGTGCCAACCTCCCTTAGGGTCCTTTTAATATCCCTGGTTAAATGCATAGGATCAGATTCTGATATTCATATTGTCTGTGTCACGCCACTCACTGCTAGTCTGGTACCTCCTCCTGGTCACGCCGGGGATTAGCTATCAAGGTCAATGCCCCTGTCCTGTGGTCACATACCCACAGTCACATACTCTCTCTCATCTGCAGCTCCTGTCTTGTCCCCGGAACCGCAGCGTCCCCTTTGTGACTCAGCCCTCCGGCCAGGTCACTCAGCAGCATTTCCCCGTTCCGGGGTACGCTCCTCCCATTCTCTGTCACTCCCACAGTGACCCTGGACAGTCTTCCAGTTCACTGCCCTGTTAGTCTATGCCACGCCTACAGTGGCCAGTTAGGGAACCCAGGCCTGCCTGGTACTCTGGGTTGCTGTCCAGGGCCCTCAAACCAGCAGTTCTGGGCTTTGCTCTCCCAGCCTTCACTGCTGCTTCCCTGGTTGCCACTCTGGTTCCCCTTCTCTTTCTGGGTGTACCAGCTCTAAACACTATGCCCTGAGAGTGACTGCAGCCTCCATGTCTCTGGAGCCTCCAAACCCTCCTCCCTTTCCCAGCAGCAGCAGCAGCCCCTGTCCGTGGCCAGCTCCCTGGCTTTATATGCCCTGCCTGTTCCTGTCCAGCCAGAGCCTGCTAGCAATCAATCAATCAGTTAATAGGCCTACCTAGCCATGTGTGGGGTGGACAGTCTGGTTGACTGGTACCTTACCCTGTGAGTAACCTCATCTAAGTTAACAAGACCATTCATGGAGTAAGATGCTATTCAGCACGAGTAAAGCTAACAAAATCTGGTCTATAGCTAACATAGAGAGATGAAAATGGTTTATTTTCTACTGGACAAAACAAGCTTGATCTCTCTTGGTCATAAGTCTCTTTCCTCTTTGCCCTTCCAGGAATAGGAGCCAAGTTCAAAGTTTTGTAGGAAAAACTAAAAGCGTCCTTGTGAAATTATACACAGTTTTATAGCTTCTAAGTGCAGCAGAAGTGGCACTGATTCACGTCCACGGTTCTTTCTTTCAGGACCAAAAGTTCTCTAGGTCCTTCTTTCTGGCCCTGGCATGTGTTGGGAGCCACTTTCCGTGGTTCACATACAAAAATATTAGTCTCTTGAGTAGCCAGTAGCTATTTCAGTTTAGACCACTTTGGGTTGCTTTAGTATGAAACAAGACCAAGGGCCAAATTTATTTCTCAAATATACCACGGGGAATCTCTAGAGTCAGGATGGTTTTGTGGTGAATGCACTAGACTGGGACTCAGGAGAACAGTTTTCACTCCTCAATATGGACACAAACTTCCTGCATGACCTGAGTATGCCATTTAATCTCTCTGTGCCTCAGTCCCCATCTATGTAATGGGGATGATGATAATTCTTTTGTCTATTTAGATCACAGGCTGTTCGGGGCAAGGATTGTTAGTATGTGTCCACTGCCTAGCACAACAGTGGCATGATCTCAGTTCACACTGCTGTGATACAAATAAGTAAAGACTGAGTTACACCACTGGGCCTTACAAGGACACAACAGTGTAGAAAGTGTCTGAGTTCCATGGAGTTACTCATCATTTACACCAGTGTAAATGAGTCCAGAATTCGGCCCGGACTTGGAGGAAAGACTCCAGGTTAAGTCCTGTACCAGCAGTCCCTCCTATATTTTCCCTCTCTTCAAAGGATGTTCTTTTATTTTGAAATGGTAACTTGAAAAATAAGGTTTTCAGAACTCAAGCAGCTCTGAGGGCCCTGTTTGAAATAAGGAACAACGCTTCATGAAATATGGAAAAGCAATAAAAGATGGTGGGTTCCCAGTGCTTTTAGTCCAATAGGGAACCTTATATAAACTCACCAAAGATGTAATATTTCTTTGGTTGGAACAGAGGCTCTTAAATGGTTATCCTGCCTGTGCTTTAAGGGTGTGCTTGGGTTAAATGGAATTGTTCTTTTACATTTTGGATGTGAGCCACAAATGCTTTGAAACTGGAATCTGTAAAAGTTAGAGCACATGCTCCCTGTCTAGTGCAAATAAAACAGCTGGTTTTATAACCGGTGTAAATAATTGAATTGATTTTTTTTCATTACAGAGCTAAATACTTTCCAGTGTGTTACAGGAAGGTGTGTGTAGCACAGTGTCGAGAAGTGCATGCTTTCTATTATGGTAGCACTTACAGGCCTCAACCAAGACCAGACCCCACCGTAACAGGCACTGGAGGTAATTAGTGCATGCTCTGAAGACCTTAACTTTTAGATAGACAAGACAAAAGAAACATGGACACAGGAAGATGAAGTGACTTGCCCAAGGTCACGCAACTAGACAGTGGCAAAGCCAGGATTAGAACCCAAATTTCTTGATTCACCATCCATTGCCCTAATACATTACAGCACACTGCCTTCAATGGCTACCCTGATTTGTGGGCTACTGTAGATCCAAACATTGAAACCGAGCTTGTGAAAAACACCCTGCAGAGAGAGGCTACAGAGCTATGTAAGGAAGCACACCCCTTCTTCTAGTGTATTGCAGATGAGTCTTGATACCAAACAGTTAAGGATGACGGACAGACAAAACTGCCTACTTGGCTATTCCTCTGTCAAGCAAGCACTTTTATAACAACTTAAATGGGAACGCTTTTTATAGCTAGGGTCTGAAATAACAAACACGCTCAATTACACTTTATAAATTGATACTTTCTACACAAAGATCTTTACAAGGAGAAGATTCCATTTGACTTTTTTTTTGTTTTGTTTTTCGTCCTGAAATCACAAATTGCTGCAAAGCAAACTATGCCAACTAACTGCTTTCTCAGAGATGTTTCAAATAATCAGTGCAATCAATCATTTTCAATCGCCCATTAGTGTTTTTAATTATTTTCCAGTGTTGGCCTTGCATAATAAATAATAATAAATACAGGAAATCAGAATCTACCTAATCTATTTCTGCAGGCAAAAGATAATAAAAATGTTATATAATCTGCTGTACTATATAAGTAAAAAATGTCTCCTGTCTACGCTGTCATCAACTCTGATCTGTACACTCAAACAGATCACAGTATGGCTTTTAATTGCTTTAGTCCATTAGGACAGAATCACTAACCTACATTGGTTAAGATTTTTTTTTATTATTTTAAATGTACAGTACTTTGCTCTACAATTTGCTTTGACACTGCAAACACATTAATTGTCCCAGCCAGAAGCCTTTCTGCTTCTCATTTCTATTCCTATTTCTCCCCTTTGATTGGCTTGCAAAGAAATCCCAGCGAACCAATCAGAAGCAGCTTTTCCATTCATGTCCTAGCAACAAGCCCTGTTCCAATCTTTCTCCAGCAAACTGACACCTGAAAAATTACATCATGAATAATAGCGAAGCAACAAGGGCCAAGAATTTTTTTTTTCATCTGTCTGCTGCAGAGTTCATTTAAGGTGTTTCAGTCTAGATTCTTAAAGCTACACAGTTCTAAATTTCTGCTGCACTTTTTGCATTTCTTTTTTTCTTAATCAAATAGATTGGTTAATGGTTTACAGAAAATGAATTTAATTCCTCCCATCCAAAAAATGTCCATGGCATTTATCACCTTTGCTGCTGGGCTCTTTAATTACAGAAGATTGAAAGAAAAGCTGATTTAATGCTCTACAAAATAAACGTCTTGCTTTGTAATAAATAAATAAAATAAAGCAGCACAGATATCAATAACTGTGTGTGATGGGAAGAAAAAACATTTTCTGTGATATTTCCTTTGCTTATAGCCCATGCAAATTTTTGTCTAGAGCGTCGCGTGTATTTTCAGAAACAGACATTCCATAAAGGTTGCAATAGATGTATGAAATACGTAAATCTATTGCTTAAAGGTTTAACATAGGCTGCATATTGTTTTTCCATACAAAGATCAAAACCTTTTGCTTGCTTTCCTTGCTATCATTTTTAATTAATGAAGGCAGAAATGCCTGCAGACATGGTGCAACAGAGAACTACGTCTCTCCTTTGTATTATATTTTCTTAAAAGAAAATTGGCAGGAAAAAATTATGATCAGCAAAGATTTTAATAATACAACAGACTGATATGATTAACAACAACGAAATTAGACTTTTTTAGCATGCCAGAAAAAATACAGCACAGAACATACAATTCCAGATGATTCAAGAGGCACAAAGACAATGGGAGAAGGGAACTAAATTCATTTAATTTAAATGTTAATTGTTCATTCCAATAGTGAGACAGTTTCTTTTGCAAGTAGGAGAATAATATTTTTATTAGCACTGCACCAAGACTCATTCACTGAATAGTATTTGCCATTGTATGGATGGGGAGGAGAAAAAGAAGAGAAAAAAAAATCTGCAGATAGTGTAATACTGGCACAAAGAACTGTAGCTGTAGTTGGAAGTGTTTGCAATCCCCTCACTGACCTCTTGGAGGTCTCTAACACCACTCTGCCTCTTGGTTGGGAAAAAACCCCACATGCATTTCAGCAACAAAGTTTCATTTATTGCTCTCCGATGAAGGCTGAAATGGGGTGGGTTGTGCCTCGAACTACAGATTCATATTATGCTCTGGGTGTCCACCACTTTATTTATTTATTTATCTGGGCATTCGCATAAACAGTATTTCATGATGCAGCAAATAGTTACTTTAGTGTCTGAGTTCTGACTGAATTTTCAGCTCTTGAGAGCAATCAGCGCTGGCAGCAGGGTGAGGTTGGAGACTCTGGCATGCTGCCTTGCTACTTGAATAACCGCATGACTATATAAGGCCAGAGGAGGAAGAAGAAGGAGAGCGTAGAGGAGAAATATTGGGAGCATAAATATGAAAATTTAGCAAAGAGAGAAACTAATCTAAATCTTTTTGTCACTTACACTTTGACTCGTGGGCTCAGGTTATAGAATTGGCTTCCTACCTTGTGCAACTGAATTGCAGAGACTACTTGAATAATAACAACACTTTGCACTTAACTTCAGAGCATGTTACAGATTGATTAACTCCCTCAACCCGTCATCCCTCCTGTTGTAAGAATTATGACCCTCTGCTTTAGAGCTGGGGAAACTGAGGCAAAGAGGAACGATGTCTGTGTGTGTTAAAGGACTCAGGAGACCTGGCTCCAGTTCCTGGCTCTGTGGCAGGGATGGCGCAACCGGGGAGGGGCGGGGGGAACCTAGTGTCCCTGCAATGGAAACATGGTGGGAGCTCCATCCCTTCATCAACTTGCTCATGCCTGGGGGGAGGCAGGGGTGTGGAGACAAGAGAGGAGGGGGAGGCAGGGGAGGGCTGGAACAGGCCCAGGAGCGGGTAGGAACCAGACATGCCAAACCTGTGAAAAAACACAGAAATTGGGCTTGTTTTTGGCATAATTGGCTTGTGAGTTGCTTGTTGGCTAGTTTTTGGCTTGTATCTTGTTGCTTCTTTTTTTGATCGGCTCCCAGCAAGCAGGGGCAAGGAGGGGAGAGAGTCAGGGGTGCACCGAGGGCCCACCACAGTCTCATACTGCACGTCAGGGGGATCTAGTCACATAGAGTGTTGGGGTTCTTAGGGACTGGCTTGTTTTGAAATGGGACTTACTTGATTTTTGGCTTATTGTGAAAGTCGGGGTGCTTATTTACCGCCTGAAAGTTGGCAACTGTGGTAGGAACCCCTGGGACTCTCCTCCCCAGCTGAGAGCCATCTGCTCCACCCCTCCCACCAAGTCCCAGTACCTCCCCTCACTCCCTCTCCTATTCTCTCCACCCTCATTCACAAGGAGCGGTGTCCCCCCACCCCCTGAGTGTGAATTTGGGCAAGCCATTTAATCGCTGGGCTTTGGTTACCTGTCTGTCACGTGGGGATAATAATCTTTCCTTTCTCCCCCTCCCTTTGTCTGTTCAGATTGTAAACTCCTTGGGACAGAAACTCTCTCTCACTCTGAGTATGTACAGCGCCGAGCTCAATGGGGCTCTCATCTCAGTACTATTATAATATAAACAATTATCAGAGGAGAGGGTAAGTGACTTGCCCAAGGTCACGGAAGGATTCCAAGCAAGTTGGGAAATGTCAACGAAAAACAAGCTAAACTTTGCTATCCACCCCCGGCCTTACATTCGCTCATCAGGCCTAATGAGCATTTCTAAGTCCCAGTGCCTTTGCACAGCCCTCTAGCTGATACCTCTCTATTGTGTCAGAGTTTGTAGAGCTGCTGCCACACAGAAAATATGAGCTGGCGAGTCTCACAACTGGTCCATTGCTGACAGTCCAGCTGTGGGTTGGGAGTGTTGCTACAGCAACACGATTCAGCCCTTGTAAGTAGAACAACCCTCACCTCACAAACCATCAACAAGACCTGATCCCAAGAGGGCTTCTGCCACCCAAGTTCAGCACTGTACCCCTTCAGCTACCGGCCTGCATCTGTGAGCCAGTAGAAACAGTAGGCAGTTATCCTCGGAGGAATGGCCACAGAGGAAGGGACATCTCACGCTTAAGAAACATGCTGAACGCACTTTGAAGCTACCTTTCTCTTAGGCTTAAGGAGGCTGCTCAGCTAGTGTGCTGGACAGGGGGCCTTCAGGGTGGGGTTAGGTAGAAAGCAGCTTCATTGGGGCAAGGGGATTTAGAGTTTCTACAAGTGGCATTCAGAGCGGCTGTACAAAGAAAAGATCTTCCGTTTCTGCAGCAGGACAGTCTTAGGAGACAGCACTGTCTGGGATGGTAATATATTCAAACCTATTGACATTTCCCTAAGATAAATGTTCTCAAACATTTAAGATTTTTTCCCCAAAGACGGGAGTGGTGCTCACTGTTGCAGCAGGAGACTGGACGTCAGGACACATGGGTTGCCCTTTGAGACGCTGGTCATGTCCTGTCACTTGATTTCACAGTGCCTCAGTTTCTCCTGGGGCAAAATAGGGATAATATTACCTCACTGGGCTGTTTTGGGACTTACTTAATATTTGCAAAACCCCATGAGATCCATAAGTGAAAAATACAATGAATTAACAATATTTCTGTGTATTATGGAATAAACACCAATTGTTATAGTTAGAAGGAACAGTGTAACACCAACCCATGGCCCATCATCACATATCTGTGACTAAGCATTTGTTTCCCGACCCAAAGCACATTGAAAGCAATGGGAGTCCTTTAATTGACTTCAGTAGGGTTTACATCAGGCCCTTAATGCAATATGCATTTGTGCTCTACTAAACTTTCATCTAGTGCTAACAGAAGAGGATCTTGAATCAGACAAAATACCTAATCAACTGCATTTACTCCATGCTTCAGACACCCACCTGCATTAGTATTACATCTTTTAGCATGCAAACGGCACCAAAGATTTCTCTATAGCCCAAATCATGCCATTATCAAGCTGCATTTTGCATTGGTTAGGGAAGCAATTTATCATTTGAGATGACTTCAAGTTAGGAAGCAACTGATTATGAATAAGAATTTCATAAGTCAACATATTACAAACTCATAACTGTTAGATGAATTTAAACTGTATGAAAGACTAGCCATATTCACCCCAGAAGTGGATGCATATTAGTGAGTGTCATAGTGAACCCCAATTTTTTTACGGATGCTTAACTCCTCCTAAAATCAACAGGGGATTTGCAAGGAATGCATGACCCCCCCAAGTTGTAAAATGATATGTGCTATTTAAATATGTTACAAATAATACAATACTTTCTGGAATTTGCCTTATTCAGAGTGAACTGCAACACTGGCAGTAAAGCTGGAATCACTCATTTGTTTGGGAGTCCTTTGTGGCTTAAGGTTTTCCAAGTATAAATCACATGTACCTAATGCTAGTTACAACCTATACCATAGGTATTACCAGAAACTAGCAGCAAAGGATGATACCTTTCAACAGATGGTTAAATTTCTGCTGTTAAATTACACGTAATGTAATTACAAGATCAGCAGTAAAATAAAGGAACATAGACGAAATGCAGATTAGGTAAATCCCTTAGGTCTATTAGAAAATCCCACCCCTTAACAGATAATGGTTTGAGTAGCTCTTCCTAAGGCCCGAGTCTCTTTGGCTTGCAGTTGGACTTATGCTCCTAAATCACTTAGGTGCTTTTGAAAATCCTACCCAAGATTTGGTCAATTTTTGCACTCTGATAGAAACTAAACATATCTGACATATTGAATTTGTGATTTTAAATCCTACCTCAAGCTGTTAAACTTGGAACCAGGGGAGTGGGGGGGGGGCAGAACTAAGAATCATTTTAGAAATAAGGCTACCGCAGAGACAAATGAAGTGGAAGTCGAGATAACATTAGATCTGGGGATCTAAAGGCTAGAAAGTTAGAGTCATGCAGGCTAATTCGGAGGAGGTTTATCTAGCATGTAATGAGACTGTGTGCTGCCATCTGGGTTAGATAAAATTCTTCATTAAATAAGGGGATGTGCTTCTTTGTTTTACAGAACTGTGATACTGAAAAGCTAAGATTGCCAACTAGAGTTGAGACAGGAAATTTAAGGGGAACGTTGCCTATAACAGTCCATGTAAAGAGCAGTCCAGTGGTTAGGGGGTTAACGTGGGAGCCCTGAGTTCGATTCTCTACTCTCACATTATTCTTTTTGTGTGCCTTGCTTCCACCTCTGTCAGATGGGGATAAAAGTTGCCTCACTGAGGATAAATATGCTAAAGCTTGTGAGGTGCTCAGATAATATAGTATTTCAGGCCAGATGAGTATCTCTGACACAAATAGATGTGTTGAGGTAGAGCTTCCCAGGGTCTAAGAGATAGAGGACCTTGGTTTTCTTCCCCACTGTGCCAATAATTCACTGTGTTATTTTGGGGACAAGTTATGGAATTGCCCCGTGCCTCAGTTTCCCCATCTTGTAAAAACAGATATAATAATACTGACCCAAAACTGAGAGCACTTTGAGATCCTTGTATGAAAGATACTATGTAAGTGTGAAGTATTGTAATTGTTAATCCATAATTATCCTAATTTTCTGCTAAATCATCTAGAGGTTGTATTTCCTTTTTAAGCTAAAACATTATTCTCACAACGTGTAATGCCATGCTGTTTCTCCTGGAATGTTCAGACATTAGTCCTTGACTAACATTAGACCTGTATAAAAACTTGCCTGGCTACTGCTCTCAGATGGACATGCAATGTTTGGCTCTCAGTTTGTTTCTACGAAACACGCTCTACCTCCGTATTAGGGCTCCGTATTTGGATACTGTAGATATAACGCCCCAAATGGTGGCTTTCTGATATACATGATCAAATACCTGAGCATAGTACTTGTCTTTCCATTGTTCACAAGTATTTTTAAAGGCTCGGGGGGCCAAAATGATATGATCTGGTTTTTCTCACGGCATGACTTCCTGATGTGTTAAAACAGCCAGTGAAAAATGGAAATGCACAAAAAAATACCGAATGCTGGTTCATTCCTTAATTTTATCACGTAATAATTTTCATTTATGCTTAGAGATGTGTTGTTTTATACTCAAATGCTAACCTATCACCCAGTCATTCAAGTCATCTTAATTTTAGGGTCATATCGTTTCTTCCTCTGTGTGTGAGCGTAAAAAATGAATGTCAAAAGAACCTTTCCAAGCACTAATCCAACCACCATTATCTTGGAAGGTAGCTGGATCACACCCTTAAAGTTTTGGGACTGATTTTCAGAGATGCTAAGGACCTGCAGGTCTCATTGAGTCCTAGGGGAATCGTGGGGGATCAGCACTTCTAAAAATCAGCCCCGTCCCCTTTAATCTGTCCCATGAGCAAAAGACTTTGGCGAGGGCTTCTATCACTTGATGCTACAGAAGCCAAAAGACTTCAGCTCTAGTGGCTAGAAATGAGATTGATTTTCGTTGCTGTCATGCTGAACCTCAGTACTGGAACATTTAAACTAACAGGCTTGCAGAAAGAGAACTGTGTTTCCTTTGTTTTCAATTATAAATAGATTACACACACAACCCTCCCTCCCACTTTAAAAATCATTATTAAGGTTACAAAATCAAGCACTCCAAAGTTAGGAAATGCCAGAATTGAGCTTGCCTGTTGGACCTGAATTTGGCTCCTTTGCACATATGCACTGTGCTAAAGTTTTTACAGTCATTTACAGTCTTTATTCTTTACAGGGCAACTTTGATACTAGGTGGTGCTACCAGTCTTGCTGTAATACACACACGCTAACACATATGGACTAGTTTATTTGTTCTAAATGCACCGTTATTGACCTGTTTTACACATAAACCTAGTGCAAGCAGAACAAAATGGATTAAACACGAGACCCAGTTATGAGCCAAATCCTGCAGACCTGCCTCATGCAAATCTCCCATTGATTTTAATAGGAGTTTTACCTGAGCAAGGACTGCACGATTTCTGCAGACAGTTACTCCCCAAGAAGAAGAGCACATTGAATTGTATGGCAACATTTCCATCAGAATCCATAAAAAGGAAGCCAGTAGCTAGCCAGCCCAGGCAGAGCTCTCGGCAGCAAAGTATGCAAAGAAGCAGAGGGAAGGCACTGTAATTTTTTCTCACAGAATTATAAAAGCCTGGCCTAGCTCTCCGTGCCAGAGCCTGCCTAGAGTTTCTGTGTCTCTCTACTATTCATTAGTGATTACATGCCCCCTGAACACCTGCAAGAGCAACTCATAAAGCAAGCATTCATGGGTCCTGGCAGCACCAGCATGGGAACTGCAGGCTACAGGGCGACAGTCATTGTATCCCCAGATAAAAACATTCTCTTACCAAGGCCTCTGAAAATAGAAGCTGGCTGCAGTTTCAGTTCGGCACCACAGGGTATTAGGGAAAAAAAAATTAAAGAAGGGTTACTTCACCTCGGTCCTTTTTAAAGTCAATAAAGTGCATGGCTGCGGTGCTCTTGGGAACCTGCTGGACAGTCAGTGGAAGCCGCTACTACTATAGCAGGATAAATTGCAGGGATCCAAAGAAATGTTTGCTCACTGGAGCATCTGGCTACAGTGCAACTACTGCCCAACCACACTCCTAGCCTGCAAGCTGCTCAGGCTTACTGTAAGTTAGACAGGAGATGCAGTGCTTTGGTGTTCAGCATCATAACATAAAGGGGAAAGAGCGCTGCTCAGAAAAATCAGCCTAGAAATAACGTAGAAAGGTCAATGTAATAAGAACGAGAGTGTAAAAAAGATCAGCATATTTATAAGCATTTTAAGGTGCTTTTGTTTTCACTTTAAGAAATACAGGCACTTGTGCTATATTAATGACTAAGTGGTAGAAATACCAACAGTAAAGCCCTGAGTTAAAATGGCTCTTGGCAGGTAGGGCCCATGATGAAATGTTGAACTGGCTGGCTGAAGTGCAACCGATTGCTGAAGTCATCTGAAAACTCACATGCAGGTTTGGGGTTTGATCTGGAGAGGTGCTGAACCTATTGGGGGCCATATAAGCACTTCATTGACCATAGTATCTGAGTGCCGTACAATCTTGAATCCTCACAACACCCCTGTGAGGTAGGATGGGGACCCGAGGCACAGAGAGACTAAATGACTTGCCCAAGGTCACACAGGAAGTCTGTGGTGGAGAAAGGATGTCTCTAGAGTCCCACTGCTCAACTACCGGACCCATCCCTTCCTGTCTGCTGAGTGCCTTCAACTCCAAAAAGCTGCTCAAAGCCTAGCAGGAATGAGCTGTCTGGCTCTAATCATTCATTGATGCCAATGGCAAAACTCCCAATGACTTTAACAGTGCAGGATCAAGTCATTATTATTTAGTGTCGAGGAACCCCAATAAAGGATCAGAGCCCCACTGTGCCAGGCACTGTACAGACATGTAACAAAGGACAGTCCCTGGCCATGAGAGCTCAAAATCACCATGACAAGTCCAAGGTGACTCTTCTACATTTCTGAATTATGCTCATGAAATGGGGAGAAATTGAAAAACGCTTCATTGCAGGTTTGCTATAAATATTAATATCTAATCCCTCACCATTCTGTGGCACCCAAGACACTTTACAAATGCAGATGTACTCTTTCCCTTTACCCACCACTGCAATGCAGTAAACTCTAGGATGAAATGCAATAGCTGTCTAATGGCTCACACCGCCACTCAAACCGAGTTTAGGACAGGAAGTGAAGAGGAATACAATATCCAATAGAAACTGGGAGGCTCATTTAGGGACTGATCTAATGTCAGCATTGCTGTTTTTTAATATTGACTTCAATGGAGTTTGGATCAGGCCACTGAAGAGCTAGAATGCAATTACTCAAGTTAGAATTTAGCAACACGATACGTAAAATCGAGTCCTTCGGATTGGAAGGTCTAGTGGGTGATCTATTCCATCAGATCCCTGCATCATGGCAGGACTGATTTAAAAATTTTATTGAAGTAAATGTTTGAAATGAAATATACACAGGTTGAGAGGGAAGGTACTGTACAATTACACTATCCCCTGTCCAGTACAAGTAAGCAAGCTGCCAAGATTCAATGCTTGAAGAGAATTTATTCAGAACCTGGTTATTTAGTCATGTATATAAAATATAGCAAGCACAAAACAATGTCAAAAAGCAGGAAGCAATAATCAAGGATTCCATGTACTCCATTGCCTTTGAAGGGCTGGGGGTGAAATGAGAAGTGAAGGTTGTTTTGAAACACAGGACTATTGAAACTACTTTTTAAAAAATGTACCTTTATTAATCTGTGAAAGGGTTCATTTGTACAAGACTATGACTTCACAAACAGCCAGTGATGTCATGCCTCTAGCGTATTGACTAGCCAATCCTAGTCTGATATGATCATGCATTATTTTTTAACATGATATCCTTCCGTAGGACCTGAGCAGAATGCAATGGGAGACTTTCCATTTATTCCAAAGGGTGTTGGAGCAGCCCCTTAGAACTAATCCACTCTGGGAAACTGCATCACGTTATAAACACATGTGAACTACCCTGATGATAAACATGACTGAGCAGTGAGTGTAGACAAAAACAATTGTGTTTAAAAGCCAAGTCAGCTGATCACAGGCAGTTTTAGGTAGCAGAATATACTTACACAATGGAAACATACCAGGACCATAATGTTTAACAACCTTGAGAAAAGTACCCTGGAGCTCTTCAAAGGCTCTATGTGGGCAGGGAGTTGATTTGATACCTTAACTGAAAGAGAAAGATCTCTGGCAGCACATGTGCTCCCCAGCACTTGCTAGAGCCCTGAGTTCTGAACGGAGTGCATGGGAAGAATGCCAGATGGGAAAGTCACCAGTACCACCGCTAGCTGCTGCTATGTGTTCCTTGAAGGTCTCCGGTCCATGTGCTGACCTTACACAGATGATGAGATCTCAGAGGATCACTGCACAGCGTGGGATGGATACAGCACACGTAAGAAGATACCGCTCCCTAGGAACTGCTTAATGATTAGACATGGGCTTGAGCAAGATCGGAACTTCCCCGTATTTCAAGTGTGTTCAGACCCATCTCCCTTAATAATATCATAACTTTCAGCTGTTTGGATGCCAAGGATACCATCAGTTTATTCTCTCCTTCATTCCTACAATTAACTCCCCACTGGTAATGAGAACTGTGCCTGAGGGGCAGAAGAGACCACATAGAGGGTAGCCGAATTTCAAGCTTCTCTGATGCTAAGCATGGACTGCAGTTTCAGTGTCAGAGGTTTACTACCCGAGTTAGTAAGTTTAGAACATAAGGGACTGTTGTATTCATATCATTTTGCAGATCTTAAGAAATTAGGATCTGATTCACATGGAAGGGGAAGGGGACAATATCATCTGCCCTTGCATTTCCAACAGCTTTAAATCCTCTCCATAGGCATTCCACCACTGAAGGTAGCTGAGGGGACTCTGCTGGTTCTGCCCATCCTCCAGCCATGCCCCCCTCTGTGGTCAGTGCCACCCACCTTCCGCCATCCCTGGAGAATACTCCACCTCAGGGTCCCTGTGCAGGAGGGCATGGGATTTGGATACCATCACAGATGCGGGGACAAACATATCTAGGGGGAAATAATTTGCCTAGTGTGATCTGGACTGTCTCAAAAGTTTGCAGTATCAGTTCCTTTTTCTTAAGAGAGTGAATAAAATAACATCTTCAAAAGAAGAAGAAGAAAAAAAGGAGGAAAATATGCAGGGAGCTTGGCTGTGTGTGTTTTTGACTTAGTAATATCTGTAGCAAATTTTCCCAGGAGACACAAACAAACACATGCCGAACCAGAATATCAATGAGGTCTTTTTTAGAACAGGCACATTAAAATGCAAAACAGGAGATAATGAGATAAAACAGCAAGTTACAGGTTTCTTAATTCCAGATTTTTAAAAGCCACAAAGTAGTTTTAGGAGGAGAACTGGGTTAAAACCTAGTGCAAATTTTGGCTGCTGGGCAACTTTGCCAAGTTTGCAAGCCCGAGGGAATGAATCAGGGTTAAAATGAGGGGGAAACACCAGTGATCCCAGAAAAACCAAACCAACATATTTCTTAATCATGATGCTGAGTATCTCCCTATAGGATGCTGCTCTGAATCTGCAGTCCTGGATTCCAAAGGGCTGGGTTTGACTCCTATACACTGCTCCAGTGGCATGTAGGGACCATGAAAGAGCTGCAAAGGGACAGAAAAGAATTCCCCAAGCACAGGAGCAGCGTAGGGCTGACATAAGCAGGCCCTGGCATAGGGGACATGCTGCGGGTGGGAGAGAGGATGCCCGTAGCACTCAGCATGACAAAGCTTTGTACATAATTTGCTGGAAAAAAAAGAGCAACCTCCTAGGCCATTCTAATGTGTACTCAGGTCCCTCCTGGACTCTGCAGCAGCCCAGAATGCAGGCAGTGAACTGCAGAGGTAGCAAAAAGCCACCTTTACCCTGGTGCTGTATGTCTCGGGGGTGAGGCATGGAATATGATTCCGCCCCCCTCCCCTGAGCACGCCCTGTTCCCCTCCTCTTCCTCCCAGTGCCTCCTGCACACCACTGAACAGCTGTTCCCGGGCGTGCAGGAGGCTCTGGGAGGGAGGGGAAGGAGTTGAGCATGGGGGCCAGCGGCCCTGCACGTGATTCTGCCCCTTCCCTCAAGCGTGCCCCATCTGCCCTAGTTCACACAAGAATTGATTCAGGGAAGTCTTCTGTCCTGCGTTATACAGGAGGCTCAGACTAGATAACCACACTGGTGCCTTCTGGCCTTGGAATCTATGAATCCCACCTGCCTCCTTGGCTTTTAAGTGGAAACTGAAATTCATATAAAATCACTTAGCTTCAGGAGCTGCGGCTCCAGGCACAGGCCTAGAGTGCCTGTGTCTTTGTTATTATCTATATTGTACCAGTACCTAAGGAACCACCGTCACAGATCAGGACCCCACTGTGCTGGACATAGTATAAACACAGAACAAAAAGATGGTCCCTGCCCCAGCAGTTTACAATCTAATCTGACCCTGGCTGAATTATTCCTTTTTTTTATAGATAAAGAAAACTAAGGACAAAGAACTTAAATGCCAGCTTTTCAAAAGTGCTCAGTGACGAGACCTGGGGCCAGATTTGCTAGACAGCATGGTACCCAGCACCTCCTACTGAGACAAATGGGAGTGGTTGGGTGCTCAGCAGTGTTTGCTTATGAAGTCACATAAGGCGTCTGTGGCAGAGCCAGCAGTCGACCCCCTCGTATCTCTTGATTCTCAGTCCAGCACCTTCATCCCAAGGCTGACCATCCTCCCTCGTAGGGAGAACAAATCAACTGAAATTGACCCAGATGGATAGTAAAAATATATAGTGCTCTTCCGGACTTCATGGGAGCTCCTAGTTACTGCAGAGTAGCAATGAGAGAGAGAGAGAGAGTGTGAGTGTGTGAGAGAGAGAAATAAATACATTTCTTTGCATATAACTGATTTACCCAATAGATGACATTGTAAAATGACAAGGTCACCTTGAATAGGTGGCATTTTGGATACCACTGCCAAAGAAATCATGAAAGGAAAACTGAAAGAATGAATGGGAGGAAATGGAGAGCGGGGGAAAGTATATATAAAAAAGAGCCATTATTTAACCAGACCTGGTCAGGGGTAAAGGTTTTAATTCTTTCCAACTGCCATATGTGATTGCCTGTGGGGGGAAAAGGCAAAGCCATATTTATCTGACTGAACCAATAATTCATATCTGTTTCAGAAGCCGACTTTGGTGGAGTGTAGCTCTACAGCTGTTCTTACTCTAGCCCCAGACTCTCCCGGTGGGAATCATTGTAGCAACACGTCTCACTTATAGGATTCATATGCGGGGGGGACAGGAGACCCAGAACTGTAAATTAAAACCTTGTGTCTATTACTTCAATGTATTCCATTCAAAAGTATTTAGGGCTTCTCAAAACAGTCCTTTCACTATAGAAAAAAAACCAACCCCCCGCCCCAATTGAAAGGAAACAGATCTTTCATGTTTCCCCCTTCCTGTTTCTTGTAGGAGGTCTTGAAACAAAGGTAAGAATCCTAAACCCTTTTCCAATAAAATTGAGAGCTCTTGGCCTGCTATGGGGAGTGAGTGTGTGTCTGTGTGGAGGGGAATATCACATAGTCGAGGAACAAAGATGAAAGAAGTAAACACAAACCTGAATACTGTTAATACCTCCATTATTTTGTTGGAGATTGTTCAGCTGCTTATAGATGGTGAGTTCTTTTTTATATAGAATATCAGGGTTGGAAGGGACCTCAGGAGGTCATCTAGTCCAATCCCCTGCTCAAAGCAGGGCCAATTCCCAGGCAGATTTCCCCCCCAGATCCTTAAATGGTCCCCTCAAGGATTGAACTCACAACCCTGGGTTTAGTAAGCCAATGCTCAAACCACTGAGCTATCCCCTCCAAATGAATTTTCAACATACAGTTTGATTTACATCCAGTCGAACAAGTACTATTCAGTTTAACACAAGTGTATGTATTATGGGCTAGATCCATGAAAGTCAATGGAGGTAGGTCAGTTTGCACCAGCTGAGAATCAGGCTCATTCTTTCACAGTAGATCGTGTTGGAAGCATTCATATCATTGTAAGCTGTCCACGAATTTTTCTTGATGATGCTCTCACCCATATATATTACACTATAGCCCTTTTAAGAGAATGGTTACCTGGAGTTTTACTATGTCACGATTACTAGCCACATTTGGGGAAACTGATGCACAGAAAGACCCAACATTAACACAGCCAGTCAGTGGCAGAGCTAAGGAGAAAACCCATGTCCCCTGAGTCCCAGTCCTGTGCCTCATCAACTAGACTGCACTGAAACTGGCATACCGAGTTCCAAGGAGCATTGAACATGTAGGAAAGTTGTAGACTGCTACATTGCATCTATTATTAAACTCATGTAGGTTAGACAGTCTTACTTGCCAACATATATCATCCCATCCAATACATCTAGATGATTATTGTGGTTTGGATGCTATTGCTTGTAAGATATCATGGCACTTTCCATAAGAGGTAGGATAGTAATCTCACTGTCCTGAGCATATTCCAATTTCAGGCATTTATATTCTGCCTATAATTGGCCACAGTATCCTTGTTCAGCTCCTGTCCGAAACACAGCATTGTTGTGCACCATTAAACAGCTGCTGTGTTCCACCCCAGATGTAACCGCATCTCAGTAGTGAGGTGAGTGATCATATTGTCCCCTCCTGTCAAATGGGAGTTGTGAGGCTAATTGATTTGGGGTTTTTTTGGTAAAAAATGCTTTGAGATCCTGGTTTGTAAGGTATTAGACAAATCCAAGCTATTGTTATCACTAGCAGCAGTGTACAAATGGAGTGTTGCACTGTACTTCTGAGAATTATATGTATTTCATCTTACTTTTGTTTTGTTTGTATCTTTTTGTTTTTGTCTCATGTATAATGGCTGTAGTGTGTCTTATTTCTTGCTATTTCAAAAGAGATAAAGCATTTTGAACTTCAAAAAAAACCCCATGCTGTATATATTAGAAAATAATTAACACAACTTCTAACTAATATGGGCCAAACGCTCACCTGGTGTAAATCTGAATAGCTCCATCAAACTCAATGGAGCTCCACCAGTTTATGCCAGCTGAAGATCTGGCCCCATATTTTCATCCACTATGGCCTCTCCCCCAAAATTATTATTTTAAGAAAGATATGGACAAATTGAAGTCCAGCGGAGAGCAGTAAAAACGATAAAAGCTTTAGAAAGCCTCAGGTAAGAGGAAAGGTTAAAAAGTCTTGGCATGTTGAGTCTTGAGAAGAAAAGACTGAGGGGGGACCTGATAACAGCCTTCAAATACGTTAAGGGATGTTATAAGGTCAAGGGGAAATGGGGTTATTTGCACCAAGGGACATTTGGGTTAGACATTAGAAAAAGCTTTTTGATTATAAGGGTAGTTAAGCTCTGGAACAGGCTTCCAAGGGAGGTTGGGCAATTGCCATCATTGGAGATTGTGAAGAATTGGTTGGACAAACACCTGTCAGGGACGATCTAGGTTTACTGGGTCCTGTCTCAGCACAGGGGGCTGGACTAGATGACCTCTTGAGGTCCCTTCCAGCCCCACGTTTCTATGATTATTTTTATTTGTACTGCGGCTCCAGCCCCCTGGTGGTAGGTGCTTTGTACAAACACACACCAAAAAGATGGTTCCAGCCCCAAAGCGTTTACAACCAAAGTCTAAGAGGAAAGAGAACAGGGATGAAAAAAACAGACAGAAGCACAGTTACATGATCAGTGTAATAAGCAGTGGTCACAGCACACCATCTGTCTGTCCATTGTCGAGTTTTTTGTAGGCATCGCAGAAGAGATGGGTTTTAACTAGGGACTTGAAGGAAATGGGGAAATTTGCCAATGAGCAAACAAGACAGAGGGCTGCAAAGAGGGGCATGACATGGTTGAAGCCGAGAACCAGGAAAATTACATTTGTCTCAGTGTTTGAATGGATATAAATGGGGTGGGAAGGCATTTGTCAAAGCCAGAGTTAACGTTAAGAGATTCTTTAAACCAGGAGGTAATTAAATAGTATTACACTTCCGATCCAGATGTCATATCTTTATTTCCCAAGCTATTGGTTGGCTCCAGTATTTGGTTTTGGGAAGCATTACTTAAAACCATATGATAGAACTGTTTTAGTCTCAGAACCAAATATTTTAAAAAATGGTAATATAGCTCGGGTAATACAACTGCACTTTAGCAGGCAGGTGGAATTTATAGTTGCAGTGTATTTATTATCTGAACAAATGTCCACTTAGCCTGAATTAGCTACTCCATTGTGTTACCTTCAGCAGTTTAGAACAACCCTGGGCCTCGAGGGGGTGAAATCATTTGAGATTTTAGAGTCATTCATATAAGTGCGTCAGTGGCATGTAGGTTCTTTGCATCCTGAACACCTGAGATTTGGGGGGTTTCCATGTGCAATCAGTTACAATTCTTTTATGTTCTGGGTTAACGCTTACAAGAAATTGAGACGAGATCATCAAAACCATTTTCACTTGTGACCTAACATTCTTTACAGTCTCAGAAGACAGATTAAGGATGGGCTTGGTCAAGGCAACCCAACCCAACTGGTTGGTACACAGTGGCAGGGCACCACGGGGGAAGCTTGCACTTCTGGGAGTTTACCATTCCTCTGCAGTGGGTGATGAGAAGACATCCGTCCCCAGCCCTGTCAGGCTGATACCTTTCATCAGCACTCAGGTCCTGATCCAATCAAGTTCCACGCACTTAAGCATCTAATTAACGTTACAGGAGTGTTCTATAGCTGTCTATAGGCAAATAGTTATTTAATAGATAAGATGCCAGTAGAAGGCACTCAAGAACGTGTAGCATACTTCCCAGGTTTTGTAGGACCAATGCAATTTGTTGGGCACTTCAAAAGGCTTCCTCTAGTGGCTCTTCACCTCACTTCTTAACAATTATCCCTGTTGAACTCATTGGGGCTATGTTCATGCTTCAAATTTAGCATGTGCTAAATGACATGTGCTTTGCTGGATTGGGGCCTAAATTCACCCAAAAATTTAAGGGAAAAAAACAAATAAAACATACCAAAAAATGGTGCCTGTGAGAAAAAAAATAGTTTTCATCATACTCTTGGCCCAATGTTCTTCACTGATAAATTGTCCCTTTATGTTTTCAAAGACATTTTCGTAGAGAAATACAAAGATTGAACGCCGTGTTCTCAAAGTCTTTCCATCTTTTTATTGGTAAATCGAAGCAGACAGAAAACGGCTTCTTTTGAATTTCCCCAGCTGATGTGTCACGTTGTGCTGCGTGATGGATGGGACTGGGTCTGACAAGTTGTTGCAATTACTAGGTCAGTTGTGACGGATTCCGAAGGCAGCAGCTCTCAGCAGCGTGTGGTTAAAAACCAACAACAACAACACAACAAACAAACCCAATCCTCCAACAATTCACAGTTGTTACTAATAAGCCTTAGCACTAACATTATGCTCCACAGATTCATAACACCCTGCACACATCAACACCTTCATCCACACAACCCTCCCATGAGGCCATTATTACAGAGGGGGATACAGATAACAATGGAGAAATTCTCCCTCCTGTTATGGCACCTGTAGCATAGCTGTCCAGGGGAGAATTCCCCAAGCAGCTCTATGCTCACGCCCACATGTACCCCAGCAGAGGGTGAGAGGAAAGTCTCCTGTAAAGTACGCTGCTATGGGTGCTCTCTGCTGCTGTGGGCTAATGAGCAACACGTAGGCAACCCCCAAGGAGGTCTCCCATGAGATAGAGCAGCTCCCGGCACCTCTATTTTACATCAGAGGCTGCACAGGCATCCGTAGCAACCCAGGAGGGTGGTTGCAAAGGTAACTTCAAGCACCTTTTGCCCATCCTCCTCCTGGGCTGCACCGTTCGGTGCTGCGTCTCCAAGAACGTGCAGCACAGAATCTCAGCCAGAGAGGTTAAGGCCAGCACGAACAAGCAGCTGTGCAATGAGCCCAGGTCGGATAAGTTGGGCGGTGTGGCGTTATGTAGGGCTTTGTAGGCCTTCACAAGGGATTTCAAGAGCCAGACCCTCCGTTGGCGGATTTCCATGAAGCAACAATTTACACCAGCTGAACACCTGATTCGATGGCAGAGTCATCATCTGCGTTAAAGACCTTCCCCCGACCCAGTCTATCTAGGCATTTATACTGAGCTAATCACTATGGCCAATCCTCTGGCTATAAACTTGCAATAACTTCCCAGCCAGGAGATATATTTTTTCCCCCTCCTCTCTCTGTTTTTCTACGATCCGTATTATCATTTGCTAAATATATTACTGCAGCATGTTATTTACTTTGGATTCAGAGCTTTGAGACGTCGGTGGGTCTCCTCCTTTTCTAGGAATTTAACGGACAAATCCCTGGCGAAGAGCTAGGAAAAACATGTTTCTGTTCTCCATATGGTAAGTGATTGCCTATGGATCCCGGGATGTGCACATGGCTCTCCATCACATGGGTCATAGAGGGATTTGATCATTGTGCCTCTAGTACTGTGGCTTGTGTCAGCCTTCCACGTCGGGGTCCGGGGCGTCCTTTGAAAGCAGAACAAATCTTGATGAATTTCAGGAAAATCGCACCAGCTCAGATATAAAAGGTTTCAAGTCCTGGATTGCCCACTTCCCTTGAATGCTGGAACTCGCCAAAATGCAAAAGCTGTTTGATCAGTTTGGTCACTTCGGTGTTACAGGTGTGACTTGGTGACCAGCTTTGTCATTAGTAGCACGTTAGGGTGAACAGATGGCAATGAAACAGTCATCCAGCGGTTGTGATTTGCTACCTAGGCCTTCTATCAAATGCAGTGTGACCTAGTGGCTAGCACACCAGAGGGGGACTCAACAGTCCTGGGTGCTATTCCCAGCTGTGCCACTGGCCTTCTGGGTGACCCTGGGCCAGCCATGCCGCCTCTCTGGGAATCAGTTTCCCTCTCTCTGAAACAGAGGTACTGAAAGCAACCTCCTTTGCAACACACTTGGAGCTGTACTGCTGAAAAGCACCGTATAAGAGAGAGGTGTTCTCATCACCCTCATGGTGTTGCTGCATTTGGGCTTCCATGTCAGTGAATTAACACAGCAATACCTCAGCATTCATTTCTTGCAGCGTTCAACTGCACAAGCCACTGGGCCTTTGGCTATCAGGGCAGAGAAGCAATAACTCGTGGTTTTAACGTGCAGTAGAGACATTAGAGACAGACCGTACACGGATTGTAAGCTCTTGGGCCAGGGACTGACTTTTGTTCTGTGTTTGTAGCTCCTAGTAATTGCCTAGTGCAATGGGGTGCTGGGTCCATGATGAGGGGGCTCCTAGGATTCAACGAATAAATAATGATAGATTCTGAGCCAAAACCCCAGATCCAAACATTCTCAGGCTTTGACCTAGATCCAAATTCTGCAAACAGACCAGATCATATTCCAGGGAGCAGACCACTCTCATTAGCATGATTCCAAAATGTGCAGCTAGTGTCCATATCAAGCGGGCACTGCATTTATAGTTCTGCGTTCTGGTCTTTTCTGATGATTCAAAAAATAGGCTAGAAGGTTGCCTTTACCTATGCAGGGCCAGCTCCTGTTTACTTCAATGGGAGCTGCAGAGGGGGATCAGAAAGCAGAATCTGGCCCGCCGTAGTTATGTTCCTTCAAAAAATAAAAAATAAATAAAGCTCAGGACCGATTTGTCAAATAAAGGCAAAAGGATTGCTCAGGGGATTAAATTGTTTCCATTCCACAGCCAGGCTCTGCTACCTTCCCCCACCACTGCCCCCTGCCATTGCTTTTTCTCAGGTGATAGGAAAAATCAGTCAATGGACCCTGAGGCCCTAAAAAACCCTTCACTGACTCTCTGCCTTAAGCACAGATCTCTTAGAAAATGCAGATGAAAGGGAAGCCGGGGGAGGGCTTCTGGCTGGAAGAAACAGCCGTCCTGGCAGGTCCTTTGGCAGGGGTCAGACTATAGGACACAGATGAGATATATTAAAAGGAGGAAAAACCAAGGAATCTAAATAATCAGGCTCCCCACTGGATAATGCCTTGACAAGAGGAGACTCGGTGAGAGCCAACGAAAACTGACTTGCACAGAGGGACAGAAAAGCAAGACGCCTTCTTGGAGGGGACAAGAGGGTAGCAGTGGGGGGATGAAATCTGGAAGGAAATTAAATAATAGCCTGAAATTCCCAGGTGAGAAACAATGGAATTAGAAGCTGAAAGGCCCCCAGGAGATAAACAAATCAAAGTTGGGAGGTGAAACGGAGGCAGAGGGAAAGCAGGAGGCTATGAATACAATCCTGCAGCATTCTGTGATTCATTTTGTGTGTTACAGTAGAGCTTAGAGATCCCATGTGAAACCAGGGTCCCATTGTGCTAGGCACTGCACAAAATATACTGAGACAAACTAGTCCCTGACCTGAAGAGCTTACAGTCTAAACAACAGACAGAAAGAGTGAGACAAAAGGAATATTATTATCCCCAGTTTACAGATAGGCAACGAGGCACAGAGGCTAAAGGCCTGATTTCACTTGCTCTAAAGACTCTTTACGCTGCTCTGGCTGTGTGAAGAGGCCTTAGTGTATATGTGGTATAAATGACTTGCCCAGGGTCAGGTAGAGACTCCGTGGCAAAGCCCAGAATCAGGTCCACATTTCCTGAGTACCAGGAAAAAATCCTGAATGGAAAGACCATTAGAAAGGCTAATTTCTTGGTATATGCTTCAGGTTATTTTCCTGCAAATGTGGGGAAACAACAAGATTTTGGGCCAAATTTAGTAGAATCAGGAAATTTTAATAAGCTTCAGATAAAGGGCTAGCAGCAGATTCTTAACTGGTGTAAACTAATGTAGTTCCATTGACTTCAGTAGACCTATACTGATTTACATCTGCTGAGGATGTCATCCTTTAAGTTTTGGAACTGATTAACTAGGAACCAAATAACATTTGGCAGTTCTATTGCTCCTTAAACACATTAGCTTGTGAATCAATCGTTACAGCACCCTACACTATTATTCCCATTTTACAATTGGAGAAACCGAGGCACAGAGCAGGGCAGTAATTTGATCAGACAGGGTGCCAGTGGCAAAACAGGAAATAGAGCCCAAGCAACAGCCTGCATCACATTGCTCCCTGTGCTTTGCTTATTCATCCAGACCACAGATCCAGATTTGACCAAAGAAACTGAACTAATAATCTGGGAGCCAGATCTCACAACTGTCCCCTGCAATATCTCTGCAATGGACTGAACCAATATTTGATGCGGCGTTTGCAATTCAGGCTGCTGCTTAATATTTTAAGCAGCCTTCTCTTTGTGGCACACAGCAGGGCTGTCAGCAAACCCTGGTGTTTTTCTGAACCGAGTATAGTTTGCGTTCAAGAGCCTTTTCGATTTCCTTTCTAGTGCCACATGCTGCTGTGTCAACATAATACTGGGTCCTCCTAAACAAAGGAATGTGTGTGTAGAAAGTATCCACATAGAAGTGATGGACAGATCCCCACTAGAATAAAACGAGGAGGTCCCACACAATCTTTTTTTCATTACTCAGTTTAAACAGGGTAAGCTGAACTCTAGGGAGGTAGGACTCTGTGTGTGTGTGTGTGTGTTTTTCCGGTATGTAGCCTGAAACACTAGACTGAACACAGAAGAAACAGTCTCAGGCAAACTGGTACGGTTTTCAAACTGCATGAGAATATGCTGTTTAAAGAATATGCTCTTGGAACCGTGTGAGGTGGGGGGAGTAGATATTGTCCACAGCTGCTGACATGTTTCCAATAGGAGATCAATGAGTGAGTGCACAACTGGGAAAGCCCCGCACCCCTGAGATGCATCTTCAGGAGAGCTGAAAGATTATCACAGTGATATACAGCAGTGCAGGAATTGCCTCAGGATTAGTTATTGCTGCTCTCTCTGCTCATTAAAGAAGAAGGAGGCACGTGAAGGTGTGTGTAGCTTAACTACCATTCTGCTCGGGAACTAGGTTGAGAGGCAGTGTGGTCTAGTGAAAAGATACAAGCCTGGGAGCCAAGAGACCTGGGATCTCGATGGGAGATTTTCAGGGCAAAACCAGGGGGCTTCCAGAATTTATTACTATGATTATGGTGGCACAGTGAGGACTAGGATGTGCTAGGTGCTGTACAAATGCATTAAAAGATGCTTCCTGCTGGAAAGTGCTTACATCTTGGTGATTCAAGAGGAGTCGTTCTTTCCATCTGTCAGTACTGAGCTAATACCCAGCACATCCATACGTGCTGTATTTCAGATGAGACCTATAGCCAAAGTCCAAGTCAATGTTAAAGCACGGACGGGCAAGGCTACCACTCTGAGCTGAGACTTACAAAGCCCATGAGGGGATTTCACCATATGATTCCCATTAATATAAATGGGTTGCCTGCCCTAGCCAGCTTTGAACGTCTCAGCCCTTGTGCCTGCACTGTGGCCCAGCGAAGTGAGTGTATAGACACCAGAGCTGGCTGTACCCGATAAGATTATTGGCCTGCCCTGTCTGGAGTTCTGCTTCTGGCATTGGCCATTCCACAGGTAAGAACTGTCATGTTAGCCTAAAGCTGTGGTCTCAAACTGGGTATTGGAGAAGGTCCAATTATGATTTAGCCATGGTCTGTCGGCTGGGATGTACATCTAGGATATACTCCCCTCAGTCCAAGGCAGGAGGGTCTGCACTACAATCCTGAGTAGAAGGATATGATCTAATTGAAAGCCCTACTTTACAAGGTTTAAAGAGGCATAAGGGGCTTAGGTGCCCAACTCCCATTGGCTCATTTGAAAATCCCAGCTTCATTTACCATCAGTGTTAGCTATGCCGCCTCCAACATCACTCAGTATGGAAACCTGCTCACCTCCAGGACTGTTGTTTCTCTCCCTTCCTCATCCTTCTCTTTGTTCCTCTCCCCCTACCGGTGTGTCTCCTCCTCACTTCCCTCTGTGTTTCCTTCCCTGCAGCAGCTTCCTTCCACCTTTCTCCTCCCCCAGCATGTTGGCTTTGCTCTTACCCTGGTCCCAGCTGATGAAATGATCAGAGAAGAATAGTGAATAATAAACATGTAAAGTCCTCTCGTCTGTAGCCAGAGAACTAACACTTCACTGAGTTGAATAGGGGGCAGTGGAATTCACATCCCTCAGAGCTGTTGTGGCAGGCTCTCAGCAGACTCAGGTAAACGTCTCTATTGTTTACACTCATTTTGCCATTGGAAGGTCAATATAAAATTTATAAAATTACTTTAAAAAAACAAAAGCTCTGATTCCGGAGATCCTGCTTCCACAAGGCAAGCCCCGTCAATACATCCAGTGGACCAAATGTTGGTTATATCCAGCCTAAATAATAACATGGGACACCAGACCGTCTCACCACCATCTAGGTTTTCATACTTTACTTGCCACTATGGCAGCTGAGCTGAGCATGGAGGATAAGACTTGCCCCTGAAAGACCAAAGCAAACTACTTTTTCTTTACCTCCCTGACTTTCTAGGGAGTCCATGATAAATTCTGCAGCCTCAGTATATAACCCCATCATTCCCACACTGACTCTAATCTTACTATTACATTTACAGTTGTAAAACAATAAAGGGAAGCCTCAGTGTGCCAGACTTGTCTCCCTAGGACTTGTCCAGTGTATTTAGAAGAAGCCCTAAATATTCTTGGTTTTAACTGCACGATGGATTCCCATAAACCAGCAGGCTTGCGCGCTAGCAGGTCCTGGATCAAAACAGTCCTAGCATGTGGGCTCATCAGGCAGATGGTCAGGGTAAAGCACCTTGGCACAATCTTTACTGGCATCTTTCCGACAAAAGGGGAAGCTTGCTGCTGCAGTGATGACAACATTTTATTCTTCATCCCCAATTTTAAAACGCTGGTTTGTGCGGGGTGCAAAGCTTCGCCTGAAAGTGTTGTCAGTCCCCAGCTCCGAGTGTTTTCCTCTCCACAATCTGACTGGTGGGGAAAAATGGCCTTTTGGCCAACATGCAGGTCCAGAAGATTTGGGTGCTAGTGCTGGATTTGCCTGTGCGACTACAGCCAAGCCACCTCACCTGTCTGTGCCTCATGCTCCCATTTGCTTTCTCAGAGTTCTCTGTTGCCTCCACCAGTGAGTCCTTCGCATGTCAATGACAACTGAGGGGGAGTGCTCAGCGTTGGCCTAACTCTGCTCCCGCGAGGAGTCATCATTGAGTCCTTTTTCTGAAAACCCCACCCCAAATCTACAGGATCCTTTGCAGAGTTTGAGGAGTTTTCAGATTTTTTCTTTGCCCTAGACAAAGTGTGCCCAGAAAAAGACTGGATCCTGGACTGGCTTGGGCTCCTCTGCAATCTCATTCCACAGCTGATTCCCATTGACAGAAGAGGCTTTCTCTCTCACCTCTCTTTGTCTGGGAACAGGAGAACAGGATATTTTGACTATGTATTAGTTGTACTGTGGAAGCAGCTAGAGGCCTCAGTCAGCCATCACAGCCCGACTGCATGAGGTGCTGCACACAAATATTTCCTTGGCTCATGGGGAAGTTTATGAAGCTTAATTAACAAGTATCAAATGAAATGTTTTGAGATCCTTAAATGTTACATACTTTAGAAGTGCAAAGCATTACTGTCCCACTGTCAAACCGTGTATACCTGATGTACAGCAAGTCCAACCCCTTAGCTTAGAACGTCCTATAACTGAACTTCATGGAGGCAGCAGATTCACCCTCAAATAACCTTAGATTTGATGCCCTCATTCTCCCACCCTTAGCCCTCCTTTAGCCAAGAAGGCAAGAAAGTAGAGGGACTTTAGAGAGGATAAAGGGGCTGGGGAGATTGATTATTGGGGAATATTTTAAAGGACTAAGTAAGTGTGATTCTTAGTCCTTTAAAATATTCCCCAATAATCAATCTCCCCAGCCCCTTTATCCTCTCTAAAGTCCCTCTACTTTCTCGCCAGCTAGTGAGGCAGTGTGATCCAATGGATAGGACAATGGACGATATGAAAGTCTATATGGGTTCTATTCCTGACTCTGCCACTGACTTCCTGGGTGAACTTAGGCAAGTCCCCCTGTCTTTGAGATCTATGGTCAGAAAGCATGATGTAAGTATTAATATCTTTCTGGTATTGAGGTGCCCAGAGGTGAATGCAGTAATTCCAAGCATGCCAGTCTCTAGGAAGGGGTCAGGTACTTGGCAGAAAAGTGAGGAATCTGATTTCTTTTGAGATGGAAAAGAAACATTTATTCACTGTAGCTCAGACATGGCACAGCAATCTCCAAGTGGGGCATCTACGTCTTAAGTGGAAGTTGGCTGTATAAAGTTTATATCTGGCTCAAAGTGATAACACAGTTTAGTAGGAGGTGAAAATAAGTCAGCTAACAGATTGTCACAAGACCTCTAGCTTCATGGGGGAAGAGATCTCATACGGATAAGCACCTGACATACTGAGAATGAGCTGAAGTTTTAAGAGGCAATCATTGCCAACAGGTAACAGCAAGCAGAAGAGATACTAGGAAGCTCACATGCTATCTGCCTGCCAGGTCCTGTTCATTTCATGTGTGATTTGTGCAGCATTCTAGGGATTTCACAGATGGTGGGCCAACTTCTGAAGACAATGGAGCAACGTTGATTCACACCAGCTGAGGATCTGGTTTCCTTTTGAGCATGATTTTCCTATGCAGTATGGCGATTCTTCGCCCTTGTTAGCATTTACTAGCGCTAACTGAATAAATTGACAACAAATCATTTTATCCAGCTACGAGAGCCTCTCTTCAGCAAGTGGATTGTGTTTTCTCAAGGATTTATTCATTATTTGAATTTATTACATTATTTCTTTTCATTTTTCTTTTCCATGCAGATTGATTTCAAACAGTATTTGACAAAGCATATTAAACAATCATGCTGTGCTGCTCAGTTGTCATTGGTCAGATAAGCCATATGTTCTTGTCTTTCTTTCGTATGTCCTGCAATGCTAAACGTTCTGGGTTCAAATCTTGGTATTGATACATGCTGGGATGTCATTACAGTAGCAAGCGTTTGTGAACACAACTTGGGAGCTTGCACTAATATGGGAATATTGTGGTGTACTTATAGATGTCCTACTGAAATTCTATCATGCCAATTGCTAGTATATTTAAGAAGCTGTATGTTAAAATTAGGGCTGTTGATTAATCGCAGTTAACTCACACAATTAACTCAAAAAAATTAACTGCTTTTAAAAAATTAATCGCGATTAATCATAGTTTTAATCACATGTTAAACAATAGAATACCAATAGAAATTTATTAAATATTTTGGATTTTTTTTCTACATTTTCTCATATATAGTATTCTCTGTTGTAATTGAAATTAAAGTGTATATTATTTTTATTACAAATATTTGCACTGTAAAATGATAAACAAAAGAAATAGTATTTTTCTATTCACCTCATACAAGTACTGTAGTGCAATCTCTTTGTCATGAAAGTGCTACTTACAAATGCAGATTTTTTTTGTTGTTACATAACTGAACTCAAAACCAAAATAATGTAAAACTTCAGAGCCTACAAGTCCACTCAGTCCTACTTGTTTGTCTCAGCGACTGGCTGAACAAGAAGTAGGACTGAGTGGAGTTGCAGGCTCTAAAATTTTACACTGTTTTATTTTTGAATGCAGGTTTTTTTGTACATAATTCTACATTTGTAAGTTCAAATTTCATGATACAGTGATTGCACTACAGTACTTGTATTAGGTGAGTGAAAAATACTATTTCTTTTGTTTATCATTTTTACATGGCAAATACTTGTAATCAAAAATAAGTATAATGTGAGCACTGTAAACTTTGTATTCTGTGTTGTAATTGAAATCAATACATTTGAAAATGTAGAAAACATCCAAAAATATTTAAACAAATGGTATTCTATTATTGTTTAATGGCATCATTAATCGCGATTAATTTTTTTTAATCACTTGACAGCCCAAGTTAAAATTCAATTTGACTGTATGTCTAATATCTAGGCCTATGTACACTTCACCGTGAATGGATAAAATTCTTAGTTATTGGAGTTATTGTGGAATTGATTTTAAAAGGGCTAGTTGAAAAAGACTGTTGGAGTACTACTCTTCTTCAAAACCATTATAATTCAAACATGAAATAAATAGCCTTGTATCGGAAACATTAATTGTTTTCACAACACACCTGTAAGGTGGATAAATCTTATTCTACCCACTTTGCAGATGGGGAAACTGAGACAAGACATTAAGTGACTTGCTCAAGGCCACAACAAAAATGCAGCAGGGCAAAGAATAACCCATGAATCTTGACTTGAAGTCCTCTGCTCTAACCAACTAACAATATCCCCTTACCCTAACTGATGGATATTGGTGATTCAAAGATTTAAAGCTAGAAGAGACCACTATGATCAACTGGCCTGACCTCCTGCATAACACAGGCTGGAGAATCTCACCTGGTAATTCATGAAGTCCATAATTTCTGGTTGAGCTAGAGCATATCTTTCAGAAAGACATCCAGTTTTGATTCAGAGACTTCAAGTGATGGAGATGACACACTTATATTGACAAGAAGAGTGGATTCATATGCATGCAAGTTATGCTCCTCTCTTCTAATATGTGTTTAGGTGACCTAGTTGAATTCCAAGAACATAATGCCTCTGATTAAGGGTTTATCTACATAGGGAACTCATTCTGGACTAAGAACATCCACACACACAGTTAATCAGGAATAGTTAATCCATTTTAAATTCACACCCTACTTTATTCCAGATAAATTTTCATGTGTAGACAAGCCCTAATTCAGGTGATTTGGGAAACCTCTTTGTGCCATCCTATGACTTTGTGGCCAATTTAAACGTCTAGTACAAGGAATGTCACAATACTGGCAAAGGCTGTTAAAACTTTAGCTTGCAGAGTATTCAATCAGCCAAGTGCATTAAGCCTACAGATCTTTCTGCCAATTATTTTAGATAATTGCAACTACAACTACAAACAGTTTGAGATGCACAGGATCTGCAATTATCTGTATTTTATCCCCCCCCCCATATATGAAAGGAATAATGGATAAAACTGCCAGAGAAGAACTGAAAAGGGAGGAAACATGCAGAGGAGGGAAGCATCTAAACTGTGAGTTACATCAGAAAATTGATTGTCTAAGGGAAAGGGGATGGATGGTGGCAAATTTATTTGCCAACAGACTGATAAAGGAGGCCCAGAAATAAGAGGAAGTGCTGACTGACATTCTAAGAATGAAAACAACACAGAGATAACACAATAATACGAGAAACAATTTGGTAAGGAATGTAGCTTAGCCAGACTCTCTGAGTCCTGTGTGTTTATTACATTATATAACGGCCTCAGCATGGTCTAGGCAGACCAGGCTTCACCAGGAATGAGTTCTCACACAGTAGCTAGAAGGACATCATCATCACCGTGTTGAAAGCGACATGTAAAAGCTATGGAAAAACCTCGGTGATGCTGTCAAAGCCAGCTGAACACCTGACACAGCTAGCGCAGGACTGCAATCATCGAAAGAGTGCATCAAACTCGAGGGGCCGGGTGCACTCAAATGCTCCTTAATGTACTCTTGAGAGATTCCTGAAATGACATGGATGTGTTGGAGAGTGCAGTGTTAACACACCAGCTGTTGCTTCCACTTTACGCTGGGCAAGAGGGTGGTGGTGGTGATGGTGGTGGGGTTATTCTCCTTTCGGTTAATAATTCACATGTAGATAGCGCCTTTCAGCCTGCAGGTTGTTGCATCGAGCCACAGCGCTACTGCTCCGGAGCTGATGAGAAAGGGGACTCAGCGGACGCTCAAGGGACAATTTCCCTTCCAGAGGCCATGGTGCCAACGGGATCAGGTGGTGTAGGGTCATGGCTTCACCGCCTTGCTATCCCTTTTAGGTTGGCTCTCGCCAGGATTAGTTGTTGAGCTCAGCTGAGCATATTTGGCTAGACTCTGCATTTCATGAGGTGGAAGGCAGAAAAACGATCCATGGGCCTTCGCTCCCTTGTACACCCCACTCTGGGTCCAGCTACAATTTTGCCCTGTATGCATGAAAATCACTCACCTTGCACCGAAATGGAGCACAGCAGCCACTCTGCTTCACTACACAAGACTATGCAACAGTTTTTAGGAGTTGAAGTAAAAGAAAGAGAGAGCACCTAACACGAGAGAAATCTCTGGGCGGCTCTGAGGTCAGCAGAATATAATTACCTGACTTAGGGTCTGGCCAGGACCCCCAGGGATAAATCTCCTTAACACTTGCAAGAAATGCCATGTGACCTTTCCTGACCATAAAGGTACAGAACTAGGAGACAGGACTTCTAGCAGCATTGTTCCATTCCTGGAATCGATTTGGTACTGATTCATAGGGAAGAATGCTACTCATGGACACTCCAGCACTATCTTGGTTCTCCTTGGAGGTCTCCAATTGAACCACAAATCAAGATCGACCTTTGTTAGCTTCTAATACTGCAAGCTCAGCCTGCAGAAGTCTGATTTTCAAGCCAGAGTAGAGCATCCTGCACTGATTTGAAATGACCATTTAGAAACTCAGTGTTGATAACACAAACATAAGACAGATGCTGCCACTTATCCAAGCATCTTAGATGAACAAGTGGGAACCATATATGAAAGCAAATGACAGGACCATATAGTAGCTCTTAAGCTGTCCACATACTCTAGGGAGTGAAAAACTTGGCAGGAAAGAATAAAATATTGACCACTTCACTTAATTGACATTAAAACACCGCAAAAAACCCTCCAAAATTGTTGATCTAAATTTTGAAGCCATAATCAAAATCAAAGCAGGGCGCTTCCCCGGGCTACAGATATTTCAGGAGTAAACAGAGCCTGCAGTCCACAGCTTATAGCTGACTCCGTCTTTGACCACTTCTCTCTTTCTGCCATAAGAACAGTAGATTTCAGAATCACAGTAATTGCATGTAACCTGAAAGGTCATCTGGGATCATTAAGGATCCAGTGGAAACAAGGACAGCTGCAGCAACACACAAGAGCAGCAGGTGCGCAAGGAGGAATAACAATGGAAGTGTATTTTCCGGTCATGGTGCATTGCTGTTTAGTACATAGAGATGCTATAGGCGCAAACTTTCCTGACATTTGCCCCGGATAAGGATTATAATATGAAGAAGACGAAAATGAGCCAGCTAGGAATGGATCCCACTAAAAATGCTGGTTTTGTATAAGAGCTACCAGCCACCCAGACACCAAGCATTCTCTCACAGCACACTCAGCGCAGCTGGCATTGTGTCAGACTGAGGACGCCTGTTCGTGCAGGAAATACTGAGCACTTGGATTCTCTAAGAGAGAACTGGGAAAACGTCCAAGATTAATGCTTCACATCTGCTATGTGCAAACCCTGTTTTAGCATAGCGCATAAACAACAAGATTGCTAGTGAAACACACGCACAAACAAGTGTGTATATGGTATAGGGCCTAATCCTGAGCCTGGAACTGGGCTGGGTGCTGGCAGACGCACTGGGGGATGGAGCCTCTTTGCTCCAGGCTATGGAACCACCTCCTGGAGGCTAGTCCAGCCTCCGGTTCAATGCATACGGGGCAACGGGAGTATCTGCATAGCAGTAGATTCCCACAGCCTCTGTGCATGAATGCGTGTGCATATATCCAGCCCCCTAGCAGTCCACACTTCCTCCATGGAACAACGCTGGTTATCCAGTGAGTCCATTGCAAGAAAGGTGCAGGCAGGATTTCTTCCTGACTGATTAGAAGTGGGCCAAAGCCATGATTTCTGGATAGGCAGCGTCTGAACAGAGAGTCTTGTCTTGAGCCTCCCTTTAAGAGTGAACCGTGAATTTATCTAGGTTGGATTCTGGGAGGTGGCATTTTCAAGTTCAAAGCTTAGTTGACTGCTTAACTTGCACCATCTATCCTGCGACAGGAATTCTGATCAGCACGACCCACCTGTTTCTCCAGGATTCTGGATCTCTAAAACCTGTGTCTTATCACTGCAATTGGATTTCACACTTTTTATTAACACCCCCATCCCACCATAATTCCACCTGCCATTATGGCTAGCCTCTCGAGTTTCCTTCCTTATCATCATTGGCACCTTCATGGAACACAAGCCTATTAAATGGTGTCCATTCCTATTTCTGACACCCAATAAATCTAAATTTTCAAGCTTGGGAAACCAGGCTAAACAACTGGCATAGAGATAAATGATTCTTCCCAGACAAACGTACAACTATCATTACTCAAGGGCTTCTTCAACCCCCCTCCAAAATGCAGGATTTCAAATCCTAGAAAGACTGGGTCTCTCTCCCCCAAAACTAAAGACACAAACTTAATATAGTGGGTCCCTTCCTGCAGTGTGGTGATGGATTCTTAGTCCCCTCCACAGGAGATTACTCATGGCGTGGCGCACACTCCCAGACTCGGAGCAAATTGCATTTTTCAGACTTACAATCTCCAAAGTCAGCCTTTAGAAGAAAATCTTTGAAACAAGACTTAATACCCAGCACACGCTCAGACAGTCTAATGCATAGTGCTCAGCTCACACTCTCCAGCACTGCAAGCAAACAGGAGAACAAAGGGTTCTGAAGCATGGATTAGACCATTTCAAATGGTCACATCGTCAGGTTGTTGGGTTGTTTTTTTTCTGGGGATGGCAAGGGCTGGATTTGAACCTTCACGGACAATGTTTTGACACAAATATTTAAGCTGTTTAAAATAAGCAACCGTCTCCAGCTCCCTTCAAGAGTATTATATTAAAAACAGAGAATGGGATTAAAACAGATTAGTTTCCGGCATTTCTTAATGTGGCAACCAGTGTCCATCAGATTGTATCAATGAATGCTGACAATTCAGACAAAACTAAAGGGCCAGATTCTTCCCAGGAAAAATGAAAGATATTTGGTCAATTTTGTAAAAAAAAAAATTTAAAAAAAAATAAAAAAAAATTAGATTTAAATAACTATTGATTTCATAAAAATATAATGATCAATTAGCCCTTAACATTTGCCATCTTGACAATGCTTATGAAGTGTTAAACTAATTAATCCTTGCAACATGTCATGAAGTAGTGAAACAAATATTCACGTCCATTTATTTCCCAAATATTATCAGCCAACATTTTAGACTTGGTGAAACAAGTGAAGTGACTTGCTTGAGAATGAAACTCTCACCCTGCAATTCCATGCATGGAGGCTATATGGTAAAGAGCCCCACTGAAGTCGTATCACCCATCATGCAAGATGAAGCCCAAGGTAGTAATTCAGTACCAAAGCCAAAGTTTAGAACACAGTTCCTTGTTCCCAGTCCCTTGTTCTTTCCACAGCTAATATTACTGATTTCTCTATTGTATTGACCTACAAATGTATCCTGCCTCCTACTGGACAGATTTGGAATTGCTCAGCTGTGCATCATAGGAAGAGTTGGGTAAATACTGCCCATTTACCCCTCCCACCCCCTTCCAGGAATGCTGTAGTTTATAACACATTCACTTTAGCCATTCTTGCAGCCCTCTCGTGTGCTGTTGGAGAAATCACGTTTCACTGATATGAATGCTCGTGCAATGGGAGTTTCAGTGTTGCAAAGTCAAATTTAAAATGTATGCAGGGAGTGCATGTTCACTCATCCAATCAGGGAACAAAAACAATACCAGTGCCCAATCAGTAAGCAACCAGTAAGCCACAGAGCTCCAGGGAGGGAGAAATTCCATCCCAGCGCACAGGACCTATATTACACTTACGCTGTGGATAAACTGAAGACTTAACTCTCTCATGCTATCAAATCTAGTGTAAATTTACAAGAGCAAACTGCATACAACTGGGATTTTCAAAAGGTGTTAAAGTGCCTAAATCCCACTGAATGCTGTTAGATTCATTTGGAAATCTCAATCTAAATATTCTTTAAAAATTCTATTAAATTCTGCAGATGCCTTAGCTAAAATGTCCTGATCTTCCAGCACCTATATGTCAGCCCTGTTTTATTCTCCCCCCACACCTTTTTTTTTTTTAAGGCCTGGTTAAAAGAGAGAGAGAGGGAGAGTGTGTGTGTGTCTGGAGAAGCTAAAGAGACAATTATCTTCAGCTGAAAATAAACATCATAAAACCATAGACGTCTAATTTTCACACCTGGAGGATCCTCTTACAGCTATTCACTTCTAATCACTCTCAGCTAATAAATGAATAGAATAGCTAATGTGATTAGAGTAATTTACCTATTCATCAAGAATATTAAACGAATGGAATATTTTTGCATTTGAGTATTCACACAGCCTGAGTATTTCCCTGATATCGTAATTAGCCATGTGTTGCATGTTTGTGCCCCGTGTGGAAGCAGTTTGTGGCCCTCAGAACATACATACAACAAATACAATCCACTGTTGCTGAGCTGGTGGACAGAGTGATTTATAAGCACAGCGGGTAGGGACATTGTAGATCAAGCCCACATCGGAAGTGATTGCCCCAATCCTTCACATGAAGGAGCTGATTTTCATGATGGAGACTGAGATGGAACATAGGGAAAAACTCCATTAAACTGAGACCCAACATCCAACAGAAGCAGAGGATGCTGATCATCCCGCACTTGCTGAGGTGGTTCCTCTGGGAGATGGGGCTGCCACTGTGAGATAGAGACTTGTGTTGCTAGGGGATTTGTTCATTAGTAATATAGAGAGTTGGGTATGTGGTGACCATGAGAACTACTCAGTTACTTGCCGTCTAAGTGTGAAGGTGAGTTCTCCCAAAAGACATCTAGACAAGCTTCTAAGGAATGCCAAGGTGACAGGCAGGCAGGCAGGCAGACAGTAATAGCTCTCAATACAATCCAATAGATCCATCAGATTGAAGCTGAACCCCACAAACTATAATACAAAGTATCTATCAACTAATACTATATGTACTACAAGAAAATGATTGAGAGGGACAGAACTTCTGAAAAGGATGCTTTGGGTTTTATAAAGCCAGGGATAGTTTGGATCCAGGATCTAATTTATCCAAACCCATAAAAAATTTTTTGGGGGTGGTGGGGTGGGAAGGAGAATGAGAATATTTAGATACATAATTGTGGTTCTGGTCAATCCCTAGAAAATAAGGGAAAATATCTAATGCAATACAGAAAAGATGTGTTTCATAAAATTGCCAACAATGATTGTCTATCATTTCCTGTTGGTAGGAAGCCAAAGCATTTTATAAAATGCACTCATGCTTAACCAGAATATCTCAATTTTCCTTAGTCATTGCTTTTCATGCTTTACTTATGCTTCACAAAAGAGACATCAAGCTTTTTCAGTCTGCACCCTTAAAACACGGCATTAAAATTAAAAAGGGAAGAGGCCATGTTTTAAAACTGCATAAACAGAATCACCTTCAGTGAAACCTTGAGCATAAAGTAAATGGCAGTCTGCATGTTCGTATCAGGAAAGGAAATTAAGATGAGAAACAATGAATTATTGAAGGCTTCAGGGTTCTATAGACTATGGCTGGATAGATCTAAAATCAAGATATCACACTATCATCTATTTTAGGGGCTCTTGCCTTTTTTGATTGGAAGGTTGCTGGATGTGCATGTGGGGGGGTTTATTCATTGAGAAGGGACACAGACAAAATTATAGTTTCCATGGGGTTTCCCCTTCCCCCTTCATGTTAGCAGCTGCTTGTATTCATTTCACGTTGCACCAAATCTCTTCTCTTCCTTTGCTTACAAAGTTGTTAGATGGTTCCGAAGCAAAATTGCAGAGCTGGACACCTTCAAACTTGAGAAAAGCTCAGATCTGGATCCAAACATCATAGCAGGCCCATAGTGCTACACTGGGCCAAACTCATCCCCTAGATCTGCCTATTTCCAACAACATCTGGATCCCGACTTTGCAGCTCAGGTGTAAAGGGTTGCTAGGCAGGAATATCCCCAGCACAGCGGACCACTATGGTAGGCACAGAAGTGACTCCGCCAGCTTTCCACCACCTCTGCAGCAGCCTATGGGGCAGGGCATACGTTGAGGATTTTCCAGGATGGGGCAGAGGCTTGAAGAGAGAGGGATGGGGAGGGCATTAGACCCCAGAGGCAATAAAGCAAAGTTGCAAGCTGCCCTAGCCTGAGGTGGTAGCCACACCAATCTCCGCAGCCCATGAATAAGGTAAATGCAAACTGCCTCTCTTCCGTCCCTGACCCGTACATGGGGTAAAATCTGGCTCACCAAGTCTGATTCTCCAATCATGTACACCAGTTGTATATTGTGCTAAATCCACTGACTCCCTTGGAGTTATTCCTGATTTATGCTGGTGTTAATGAAAGGAAAGTCAGTATGAGGAGAGCATACAGAAAGGGTACCCATTACTGTACAAGGTATTTTGCACATCTAATTACTGTGGGCCAGGGGCTTATACTCTTCTCCAACTTGAATATTTCCCTTGTCCTGATTTCAAGTCAAGGGGTGGAGTAGGGCACTGTTTATTATGAGTAAAGGCATCATAACCTATCCCTATATATGATTTTCTGGAAAATATAAAAAACAATGACTTCTCTGAGGTCCTTTTCTACCAAAGCCAAATCAACTTTTGTTCTAATTCTCCTTGATCCAAAAGCAACTTTTGACATGACTGACCATACAGGTTTCTCCCCACACATTGATTGACTTTTCCACTTGGTCTCCATGGGGCTAGACAGTTTTCATTGCAAGCCTTGACTCAATCTCCCTGGCTAATTTATGTATTTTGTAACCCATCTCTCTCTTTTTTCATATGGCTTCATGTAAAACACTTTGATTCTTGTGCGTGTTTGGTGGGAGGCAGGGAGGAATGCCGTACGAATGAATAAGTTACAATAATAATAATAAATTATAGTGATAATGATGGATATGTTTTAAACAAAGCCTCTGGCTGCCTGTGTGGAGGAACGATGGAAAAATCAAAGATGATCCTGCATGAGAAGAATTGTAATGAGAAGGACCTGGAATTTGTTCTCTCTCTGAATTGCTCCTCTGCTGGTCCAAGAACGGAGTGCCCTAGTTTGACTTGGAAAGTGTCCGTTTTTAAGGTACGTTTAAGGCCAGATCCTCAGCTGGTGTAAAATGGTGTCGCTTCATTGCCATCAATAGAACTATGCTGATTTATGATGACAATTATTTGTATTACAGCAGCAGCTAGTGGCCCCAACTGAGATTAGGGCACTGTGTGTTAGGCACTGTACATACACACTGTCAGAGACAGCATCTTCCCCACAGAGCTTATAGTCTAAATAGACAAGATGTCGGAGGGGAAGCATGTGGAGTGAGGGGAGGAGACTTGGCCAAGGACCCAGAGCAGGTCAGTGGCCGTGCTGGGAACAGAATCCAGCTCTCCTGCCTCCCACTCCAATGCCCTACCCATTAGACTGCACTGCTTCTGATGTATGCCAGCTGGTGCTTAATTGTATCTATCATACAAATGCACCTGTAACCATGCTTTAATACATATACAATTTTTAAAAAAGCTAACAGAACTTTAGGAGCTATTAGGAAAGGCATAAGAAGGGAAATATCGTAATGCCGCTATATAAATCCATGCTATGCCCACATCTTGAATACTGCATGCAGATGTGGTCACCCCATCTCAAAAAGATATATTAGAATTGGAAAAGGTACAGAGAAAGGCAACAAAAATGATTATGGGATTATGGGAATGGGACAGTTTCCATATGAGGAGAGATTAGAAAAGAGACAATTAAGAGAGGATATGATAGAGGTCTATAACATCTTAACTGGTGTGGAGAAAGTGAATAAAGAAATGCTATTTACTCCTTTACCTAAAATGAGAACTAGGAGTCACCCTATTAAATTAACAGGCAACAGGTTTAAAACAAACAAAAGGAAGTATTTCTTCACATGTCGTGTGATCAACCTGTGGAACTCATTGTCAGGGGACGTTGTGAAGGCCAAAACTATAACACGCTTCAAAAAAGAACTAGATAAGTTAATGGAGGATAGGTCCATCCGTGGTGATTAGCCAGGGTGGTCAGAGGTGCAACACCATGCTCTGAGTGTCTCTAAGACTCTGTTTGCCAGAAGCTGGGAATGGGCAACCAGAGATGGATCACTTGATGATGACCTGTTCTGTTCATTCCCTCTGAAGCACCTAACATTGACCACTGCTGGAAGACAGGATGCTGGGCTTGATGGACATTGATCTGACCAAGAGGGTGGTTCTGTTCTTATGATGATTCATTTTACAACAAAGTACAATTCACTGCCTACAGAACATAATAGGGATGATTCCAACCGGGTGCTTAAAGAGGATTGTCCACCAAACATTACAGAAACCTAAAGAGTTTAATAGATGGGAATTTTTTCCCCTACAGGTTTCATGAACCAACCACTCATCATAGTTTTGTATTTTTATTCTATAGCATGCTTAAAAAAAAAGCCCACAGAAAGGTCCTGTCTGGCATCAGTACTAATTTTGATGGACAAGGTGGGTGAAATATCTTTTAAAGGGCTAACTTCTGTTGATGAAAGAGACAAAGAAGAGCTCTGTGTAGCTCAAAACCGTGTCTCTTTCACCAACAGAAGTTGGTCCAATATAGGATGTTATCTCACCTACCTTGTCTGTCTAACATCCTGGGGTGGGTAAATATTCTTATAGTCATTTTACAGATGGGAAAACCAAGGCATGGAGAGATTAAATAATTTGCCCACAGTTGCAGAGAGAGTCCATAGTGGAGTAGAACCCAAGAGTCCTGCTCCCTTCTTTAACAGCTGGGCGCCCAGCTACAATCATACAAAATGTACCGTAAAAATTAACATGAGGAATGCCACGATGCTGCTTTGTTTAAATTTGAGAATTATCTTGAAATTTTGAGATGGAATTCGAGTGATCATGAAACTGCAAGATGAAGAGCACTGCAAGATGAAGAGCATAATACGGGAACAGAACTGGCAATCTTCCTAAACTCACACTAAAGCATTGCCAGTACACCTTCATCCACATATGAACATTCCAGCCTGTGTGGTCCTATGTATCTCCTGAGCAAGGAATGCCAATTGGGGATTTTGTGATGTCCAATAGGCACCAGGCTGAAACCAACGTGCTCATTTCACCTGCCACCTAAGCCAGACATCTCTCTCCTCTCTACATCTACACTGTCGCTATTAGGTCCCTGAATACAAAAAAGGTGAAAATAAATCGCCACATGGTTAGTTAGGGGTTCATAACAATGGCAATAAGCAAGGCAGCATTTTAATCAGCTAATTGAATTCTGAGCTGTGTGTATCTTTTGACAGCACAATTTGGATCTACTTATCCTTTTAGCTTGAACTCCAACCCTTCCTTTGCCCAACACAGAGTTTGACTAAATGGACTGTGTCCGGGAGCTATGTAGGCGAGGGGGAATTGTGTACCTCCTCTAACGCATGGGGTAGCTCTGAAATCCCTCCTTGGCCAGGTGTCCAGCCCTGTGCCTGTAAGAGCTTTGTAAATGTTTACGGTCAAAATGGGGCTACAATCCATGCATGTCGCGCCCACTGTGTGTAGGTTTGCAGACATTTCGTCCACATGAAAATAAGAATAGTCAGTCTCATTTTACGAGATGTGCACCAACATCTAAATTCCCATATCTAAACCCCTAGAATGGGCCAGATCCTCAGCCGGTGTAAATCACTGTGGCTTCACTGACTTTGGTGGAGCTATCATGATTCATACCATAGGAAGTAGCCTCTATTTTCAGGGTAGGGGGATCCAGTTACAGTTTTGTTTTCAGATTGGTCCCAGCATCAGAAGAGACATAATTCTTTGTTGCCATTTAGATGTGGTCAAGAATATATCAACATTTTATAGCCATTGAAATTAAACCATCACTTAGATTCAGGCTTGAATCTAATCAGCTAAATCTAATAAAATCATGACCTGTTCATTAATTTATTTTGCCAACAGGGCTAAAATTTGTCCGACAACCTATACACAAAAAATATTTCCATCATATCTTAGTAATACTTCTTGATGTGCAAAAACGTTGTCTATTATTGACTTATTTGATTCAAAAAAGCATAACACACACACACACACACACACACAAAGTATATATATGAGCTTAACTGGGATTAGGTTTGTGTTTACATATGCATGTGTAATGTGTCTCAGCTAGCAATGGGTCTGAGTCAAAGTCCCAGATCCAAACATCCCCTCAACTTTGGCTCATTCGGATCTGGATAAAAACCTAATGCTTTGGGTCCCCATCTAGTGTAGCTCTATCTACCTATCCACTCTGCCATGTGTTACTCCTCACCTGCTCCTGTAGTGTTGTACGGGATGAGGCATGCATGTTAAATTTACTGTTTATTTACACAATGTTTCATCTTATTGCTGCATCTCTCTGGTCGTGAAGAGGAGGTAAGAAGCTGATTAAATTTATTCCTGCTCTTTCTACTACCCTGTAAAAAACAAAGTAGAAGAAATAAAATATTTCTCCAAGAAGAAGTGTGAATGTTTTAATGCTTTGTTTAAATATGCAGTTGAGAAACTGTATTTGTCATGCAGTATCTTCTGCAGGTTAGACTGAGAATATGTCCCTAAAAAATAAAGGATCTGATTCTGATATCACACTGGTTTTACACCCATGTCAGTCACTGAATTCAGTGGAGTTACCCTTGGTTTACATTTGTAAACTGGATAAGAATCAGGCCCCAAGTGTCACAGATTAGCACATCCCTTTTTATATATGTTTCTCAGGTACCGGGAACTCTCAGTGGCAAGCTGCGTTTCCCAAGAATAATTGGAGTATACATACACAGTGTGAGATTTATATTCTATGGGTCTGAGACTATATACAATAAGATTTAGATGGTGCAGGCTGCAGAGAAAGTGGACGGTAGAGCAGACAGTATTTGAAAATAAATATAAAGCAAAATGGTTTGACATCCTCTTTCACTTAAAATGTAAATGTTGAGTATTCAGTGTGTGATTTACAGCCTTTTTAAAAGCACCAAATGTTTTTTTCTTTTAGGCCCCTAAGTCAGATGCTACAAATCAGGAAAAATCTCTGCAGCATCTTGCTGATTTTCTCTCATCTTTTGTTGCTTTCCAAAGAAGCTGACGTGAATCCCAGGGATCTGTTTTCTTGACTTTTTTCCTGGGGGGTTAGAATTGAAATGTGGATATCTCCTCTCCTCTCTCTCATGATCACACAAATCATGTAGACTTTAATCTCTGGGTTCAGAAAGAAAGGCAGGAAATACAATGTGTGTCAGAGTTGCTCACTAGGTCATTTCAACAGCTTGCTGACAATCAGAACCTTTTCATTCCAATAGCCTGGAGTGTAACATGTGCTGCATGGAGAAACTGGTGAGAGCCAGGGGGTCCAAGTGCAGGAGAGGAAACCTGGAACTCCTCCGTTCAAACCCCAGCTCTGACACTCTCGCTGTCCCAAAGCTTTCAGAAGCGTTCACTAGTTTGGAGCGCCTCATTTTTTGAGTCTCCAACCTGAGATGTCTTGTGCCTGATGACCAGTGGTGCTGAAGGCACTGTTCCTTAGAGTACCCCAGCTTTAAGACCTCTTCAAAGCCATCCCCTTACCCCAACACAAGAAAAGGAGAGAGAGAACACCAGAGAAAAACACAAAAAAGTCCATCATCAGCCATCCCACTGTTACAGACCAGAGAGGATGCCTGGGCCTTTTCATTATGGCATCGTCACAAGAACTTGTCAAGGTTCTAAAGCAAACACACAGAAACCAACATCAAGATGACAACATCTCGTTGTTCCACCATAGACCATGGCCTATATTGCCCTGTAATTGTTCATTATTGTGCTTCATAGCAGATAGTACTGGGGAGAGGAAGGAGTGGTCACAGGATGAATCTTTAACACAAAAGCACATTATTTGGATAAACTGTCTAATAATATCTATAAAGTACCTGTCCCTAGCAGTGGTGACTGTGGGCTCCATTCTCAATTAAACTAGGTCCTTTTATGCTATTTTGGCAGTGTAAAGGGGCCTTAAACTAGGCAGAACCAGCGCCCTCAGAATAGTCCCTGTGCACCGGATCTCCCAGTTGACACTGAACTGGTGGAAGGAGCTGTATGTCTGCTCTGCTCTCAGCTCACAGTAAGGGGTGTGTCAGGGAAATAACCAGAATGCACTGCTCGACAGCTATTCTCTGCGTCCTAAAACCCTGCTCTAACTCACACCACGGGCTAAGCAGGACATTGCATAATCCGAGACTATGAAGGCAAAGGTGACCTGAAGCTACTTTGCACCCCCTTCCACCCGAATGGAGTAGTGGAGAGACAGTACTCCATTCTCCATGAGTCACATCCAGTCCTTTAATCTTTAATAACCTCCCCACCACCACCTTACTCCGAGTGAAGAAACATCAACATACATCTTAAGAGATCAAACTGAATCCCTAAATTAACCAGCTGTTAATAAGGGTTAAATCTGCAGGCTGTGATGGCCTCTCTCTCTCTCTCACACACACACACACAAAATCAATGGAGCGGGAAGCCTGAGGGGCGTCCATTTTGAAAAGCCGTAATGAATCATTTTTCCTTAGTAAATCTGGCAAACTTCAGTCCTGGTTCCTGCAGCCTCCCTTTCACATGTCCAAGCCCTCTGTGACACATCAAATTTAATGAGACTGCACAGACCTCAAATAAGGCACCGTAGTGGTGCTGGGATACTTTATTAAGGAGGATCAGACAGAATGTGTTTGCTGTTTAAGAGCCTTTAAAGGCAAATTACACTTATTTGGGGGGGAGGAGGAGAGAGGAAGGTAGAGGGAGGCGGTACACTTTTGTTCAGTCACTTGCTCACCTCACAGAGCATTTGCTGCAGCCCACTTCAAACAAAGCATTAAGGTTTCTACAAATAGTGACAGCAGCAGATTTGACAATAAACACTGGGAGACCTGTGGCACTTTACTGAATGCTGTGGATTAGAGAGTGGACAAGGAAACATGTTATTTAACAAAAATAATCATCTGGCGGTACAAAGCTGGCAGGGAAACACTCCACCCTGTTAGTAGATGTTGCTCCTGCTGGGGCATGGTAAGGGGCAGGTAGCTTGTTAACCCCATCCGGATATAAGGGAGATGGGAGTGACTCTAGAAAGAAAGAGAGGATCTAGTGTGTGGACTGAGCAGTACTGAGGGAGGAACCCTTGGAGCAGCTCAACAGTGGGAGAAGTGGCAAACTGAATTTATTTGTTATTGTTAATACCTATGTTAATTAAAAAAAAATCAAACCCCAGGACTCTGTACACAGTATGGACTGTGTTTGTAGAGCAGGTTGGGAAAGATACATGCCCTCATTTGGATATTGTATTGCAAAATGTATTTTGCCAATTTATTTTGATGGGTTTAGTTTGTCCTTAGTTATTCATAGCAATACGCTAGTAAAGTAAATGGGGTTATTTATTGCAACAAACTGGCTAGCATGTTTTTTCACCTTTGCCCTTATAATGAATGGAATCAGAATTTTTTTCAGCCATGTGCGCCATTGGCCTTATACTGTTAACAGGTAATTGAGATACTCTGCCAGTTTAGCGGATAAGACCCTGTGTTTTTGTAGTAGGTGGATCTGAGTTCCTAAACCATATTGCCATGAAGATCTGAGTGGCCGTGCTATAACATAGTAGTGATATTGAAATCCTATGTGGCTGCAGCTTTGTTACTATATGACAGATTGCACATATATCTTTGTCAAACTATGAACACCATTTTGTTCTGTGAGCCCCATTTTGTTTCCGGGGCTCTAATTTATATTGTAACTTTCATTCTGGAGTGTGACCTTCATGTTGCATTACAAAACTCCTTTGTGGATTACAGCATACATTTTGTATTCGGGGCTTGACACCTAGTGGAAAGACAGTGTCTGAGAAGCTAGGACAGAGTCATCAAGGGCTTCCAGCATTGAAAGATTCTCCTCTACTGGAACAACAAGGTTTTCTACCAGTAGGGCCACTGAATTTAAAGATCTCTCTACACAGAAGGGGCGGTGGCCCAGAACTCCCCTGGCTGAAGCACATGGGAGAAAAAGGAACATAGACTGTTTTAGAAGAGGGGTATTTCTCTAAGCAAAGGGCCAGACTACAGCAATATGTAGAAAGACCAAGCTAAGGAAGGCAGGAAGGGCTGCCTAGCCTAAGGATGCTGCCCAAACTATCACAGGATAGTGGACTTGGGGGGGATGCTTTCAGGATTTAGTTCTTTTTCAAAGATCTGGAACTCTCATGTGTGCGTCGTTAAGAGTAAAGTGTGTGTGGTAAAGAAATTCCTTTGCTAAGGTAGTGATTCTTGCTTTCCTGCCCCATTGTCCCTGAAGGAGCTAATCAAGAAACCAGCGCCTCCACAGCCAGATGGACTCTGGGGGAACATATGTAAACAACTAGGGGCTTGGGAAGGCAGGGACAACGGTTCCAGGGTCTCAGGCAGCTGGACTGTGGAGTTCCATTGTCCAAGAAGGGAGTCAAACATGGGACTGCTCATGAGAGTATTCCTGGGAGACCCAGAGCTAGGAACAGCGATCAATCATTGCTTAAGAGGAAGTGGGATCCAGCAGTTGATTCCACTCTCCACAGACTGGTGTCTGTCCAGAGAGGTGGCCTGCTGCAGGTAGTGAGAACAATATTTTGTAAAATGAATGAAATCAGAAGAAGCCCCGACTGTTGATTTTTTTTGCTGTGAAGTGGGGTGCAAGGAAGTGGGGGGGCTGAGGAAGGGGGAGAGAGAGACAGAGAGAATGATTACATTTTCAGATCAGCAAAGTGAAAATTCACAGCTTCTACGGCATGACAACAAATGACAATAATAATAATTAAAAAGCTATTAAAATCAGAGATGGGCTAAGAAGGCCACGTTTCTGTTTTGCAGAAACCAGAGATGGTTTGCATACAAGGCCCATTTTAGCTGAACCCACAAAATCCCATGGGGTAATTGGATACAATGAATTTCCATTCACCATAACAAGCAATCTTGGGTGGTTTGGGCTTTGTACAATGAAATCAACGGTGGTTTGGATCCATTTTATCTGAACCATCAACATTTGGAGGGGCAGGAAGGGGGCAGTAAATGGATCAGATAAATGATTTCAGTTCTGGCCCATCTCTAATTAAAATGCATTTCAGTTTAAGTGAAAGGACTGCCAGGAACACAGTCAAGCAATAGCACTGGCCTGGAGGAAAGATTGTAAAGACAGGTAATGAAATTTGCTTATTAGACCAAATGGGAAGGAAGGATGTGGGGGAAAGAAATCAATACAGAAAAGCAGGCCAATAGGATTTAGAAAATATTGGAGATGCACTGTACATAGAAAGATGAATGCCTGATGGAGTTCACTGCTGAGAAATGTAATATTGATACTGTAGCTTGTATTTATTCAAGATGTTCATTCTGAAGGGATCCTGACCAGCTTTCTACAAGCTCTTTATAGGAATCACTTCACCCTTCACTGAAATGAAGCCACCTCTGGGAGGAAACATGTCTACCAGCAACAGCGGCTCTACAAGGCAGTTTTGGACAGGAAGTGGTGACCAGAATCTCTACTGGACTTTTGATAGGTAAACTGGAATATGGTCAGTTAAATGGAGTTAACACCTCTAAGCAATGGCAAATTGTGCTGTGAGATTTCTCAATGTCCAAGTGGCCAGGACATTGGGTTTTAGCCTCCTCCAAAATATAGTGCCATTAGCACCCGACTAACAGAGACAAGTAGCACTGCTGCTGAATTAACAAACATACTCCCTAGGTATGTTATATTAACAAACATACTCCCTAGGTAAACTCCCAAGGAGTGATTGGATCTGTCCCTACCTAACCCTTGAGATCGGAGGAGATGAGAGCACAACGTAGCGAGGCCACGTGCATGTTGACAAAACCGAAGAAAAGGAACTATTCTGTCAGTGGCTGAGCAGGGGAAAGAAGACAGGTCTTCAGTCAAAGGATGCATAGGAAAGCAAGGCAGCATACCAAACACTTGGTTGCAAGCTGTTACCTTTTTCATATCAAGTTTATAAGCTTTAAGGTTTGGAGTGGAGCCTCCTGTGTCTAGCAAACCCACACATCAGCCCTTCCCCCTCGGCTCACCCAGTGGCAAAGGAATGTAGGTGGAATGCCTTTACACAGAGAACAGCTCATGCAGAGACTACACAGTGTAGGGAAGAAACAGAAGCAAATCTCACTGAAGGATCAGGCAAGCATTAGAAGGAAAATAATACTGGCCTGTCTGCTATGACATCTAACTCTCCAAAATGCCTACACGGACCCCTAACTTCCTTCTGTCTTAAAATCTCCTCCTCCTTTTCAGAGCTTTAATGCTCTATATTCTCTGTCATTCTCCCCTTTAACACCTAGCTTTTCCTTTTCAGTGGCCTTTCTTTCATTCTGCTGCTGCATGTACATTTACTGGCAACAGAGAAAAATCAATAAAGCAGAAGGAAATGACTTGGCAGTGTTCTGAAGGGTTAAAATAATTCCAGTTTAATTAAACCCCATTGTTTTAAACATTATTGCCAGTGGAACAGCTAAGTGACTCAGCCTGAATTTTCAAAAGCAGCCAGTGATTTCAGGTGGCTCAGATTTTAGGTAACCAACTTAGATTCTTTAAAGAGATCGGATATTCCGGAAATGTTGGGCACCTGCTCTCAGAATAGTAGGCCTCTAAGATGTGGCATGTTGGCAACTTAGAATGTGAGCCATCCAAAATCATTAGGCACATATAAAAGTTTAGCTCTGTGGTCCTGTCAGGTGCACCTAGCTGTAGATAAGTCTACAGCAATAACAGGATTAAGTGCAACCAAAAATGCAGATAAAATATTGCATTAAAATTTTAACAGCAAAGATTCAAAGTGAGATTAACAGCAAACAGCATTAACTGAGTGCATTTCAATGAGTCTCTGTGTAAATTACTACTAGTTAATATTTATTTTGCTGTAGCATCAAGAGGCCTCAGTTTGTATTGGGACAGTCTTTTTGACCTTATCAGAACAGTTCATTTCAATTTCTGGGAAATGTATTGATTTTGATGAAAAGGTGTTTTCCACTGGAAAATTTCTGAGCAGCTCTACTGTGTACAATATAGGTAGCCCTGTCCTCTATTTATATGGGTGTGTGTGTGTGTGTGTGTGTGTGTGTGTGTGTGTGTGTGTGTGTGTGTGTGTGAAAGGAATGAATAGTAATCTCATAGAATATTGTGCTGTTTCTGGTCCTGATGTTGCAATCTGTTTGGAGCAAGTGTAAGGTTTTGCCTGTGTGGCTCAGGCTGCAGGACTGGGTTGTCAACAGGAGCATAAGACACCTGCTATAGCTACCACCTAACAGAGATCTCCTGTTGTCTTGGAGCTGAAAGTCTATGGTATTGTGTTAAGTCCAGGGCAAGTTCAGAACTGCCAGGAGCAGAACTGTACCTGTAAAACCAGACTACACATCCCAAGGATTTATAGTGGTGGTAGTTGTTAAAGGCAACATTTTAAAGTGCCCACTGATTGTTTTAGTGTCTGACTTTTCAGGACCCCTACTTGAGATGCCTGGAGCCTGATTTTGAAAGGCTCTGAGCCACCACTGCTCCAGCTGACTTCGGAACGTTCTTACTCACTTCATTGTTCCCACTGACTTCCGGGTGCCCAGAACCACTGAACCTCAGGGCTCGGACCTCTCAGTCAACTCAGAGGCATGTAAAATTATACAGAACTTTTGAAAATCCCCCCGACCCTGCCCCAATTACTATAAAAGAAAATTAACTTAAATGTAAAGAATGGGGCAAGTTCTGGCTGGTTGCAAAAATACCCCTTAAAAGAAAGTACAATAACGCTGCAGAAGCAATTTAACTGTACTCCCATATTCTGGGTGGCAGCACCCCAGCCTCCACAGACCTCCCCTCGGCCTGCACACATTATTTATGCCAGGAGTGTGAATAATATGAACAGGAGGAAGTAATTAATTGCTGCTGGAGGTTCAAGGGGCATATGCCCACAAATATGCAAGCCCATGCCTTTCCTAATGCTTCTGCATCTCTGTGCCTTCTGTTGCAGAGATCCTGTGAAATATGCGTGCTCTCTCTGTTTTAAGGCAACCACAATCAGGGTGGGAAAACATCTGCCCTCAGACTCTCTCGTGTGGGGTTCTTGGGTTTATTGACAGGAGCATAGATCCACATGGTAGTCATAATGTAGCCCATTGTGTGCGTTACTGCAAATAGGTTAAATCAATAAAATAGTAAAACTCTTCAGTTCTTGTATCAAATACCACCCATATCTAATGCTTCCAGGATGCCTTCTGATCCCAGAAGGTCCTGCCTGTTTGATGCCTTCACTTCCTGGGTATCCAAAAATGCTTCCCAAAGGAAAAAGGGCCAAGATATTAGTTTTCTTTTTATAAAATATTTGTGGGAATTTAGTGGTGATGAAAGGTGCCAGATTGACCAACCTCAGAGTCCGGAGTTCTCACCCCACACAAGAGAATCAGCACAGGCAAGCTTCCTCCTCAGCGTATCTCAGCCCTGACCTCATGGGGTTATTTGCAGGGAGGCAAGAGGAATCCTGCTTAGCTTCAGTGATGAGTGCGCCAACAAGAAGGCCAATTAATGCTGACTATGTTGACAAGCTGGAGTGAGACCACCAGACTGTTCCAATGTGTCACACAACAGCCATCAGATGGAAACAATTTCAAGGCCAGATCTTCAGCTGGTGTAAACTGGCATAATTCCATAGAAGTCAAGGAGAGCTATGCTGATTTACAACAATGGTCTGGATTCAAACCAACCACCCAGAGTTGTAAGGCCCTATTTTCCATGCCAACCCCCGCCCTCCCAATATTCCAGTTGGTTTTTATTTCCTGCAAGTTGGCACAGGAGAGCTTGCTGGACTTTGAGTCAATACCAAAGCCATTATTGGCAAGAACTTGAAGAATAATGATGGGCTAAGGAGAAAAGCACCCATAAAAACTAAATGAAAAAATCCCACCTCACTTAGCATTAGACATTGGACTTGAACGCAGAGTTCTGTTCAGACTAAAACAGCCGTTTTTTAAAGGCAGTTCTTTATGTAGTGAAATTCTCTTGGGATTTTGGTTTTCGTACACATGGTTACTCAAAGCCAGGAGGACCTTCAAATTCTGTGCAACCACAGAAGAGTTAGAGTATGTCAGAAAGGAAAACCTACTAGGAATGCGCCATATTGGTATATATGTATATCTAGACATACGTATGGAGGCCCAGCTGGGATGGAGGCAGAGCTGAGTATGACCTGTAATGTAGCAGACAACTCATCCCACCTCTGCTTAGTAGAATTGACTGATTATTCTTCCATTAACAATTTTGAATTTCCCCCCCAAAATTTCTCATGAAAATGTTTAATATTTTAGACAAGAAAACTAATCCAAACCAAACACTTTTCAGTCTTTCGGGTCTCCCCTTTTCTCTCTCCTTCTCTCTCCTCCCCACCCCCCAGGGCAAAGTGAAAAGAGGCAGGGGGAGGAGGAGGGAGAGGCAAGAAAGGAGTGTGCCGGGCAAAATGGAAAAAGTTTTGGTTTTCAAAAACCGAACATTTTTCAGTTTCTATCTGAAAAACCCAAACTTTTTATTTTTTTTGTAAATGTGTTCAATAATAAAAAAAAAATTCAATCGTCTTTACTCCTAGCAGCCTGGTATATACGCTGAATGGGAGAAGGACATAATGCAACTTGGTTGTACCTTATAAAAAATAAATCCCTCGGTTCTGATGAATTAACCCACACGCTCTCAGGAGCAAGGGACTGTCTTTATCATGGTCTTTTGTACTAGACACATGAATAAGAATAATACTTGATGACAGGTGGACCATTCCCAATTCACTATCTGAGCTCCCTGCCCCAAGTTTAGGGGGGTAGATGTAACATTCGGATCCAGGGGGATGGGGAAGGTTTATAATTTGTATGTTATTTGGATTGCAGTAGCAGTCAGTCCCCACTATGCTAAGTACTATACAAACACAACAGGTGTCTAGAAAAGTCTAGGGTTCCCATTGTGCTACTCAGCACACATGCATCGCAGGACAGGATTCTGTGGAGTTACACTTCGATTCGTACACTCAGATTTTCAGGGGTGTAATGTGGATCATTAAGGAAGAGGACCTGTTTTTTAAAGAAAGAAATGGAGTTTGGAAAAAGCATTCCTAAGAGAAATGGGGGGGGGGGTGAGGAAAAGGGGCACCCTCCTGGAGAAACACTCAGGTAAAAGCAGTGTCAAATTATTTGCCAGTAGCTCCTCTCGTTTGGGGTACAAAAGACTCCCAAAAAAAGGACCACACAATAAAAGGAAAGCCTGTCTGAAGTACTGTGTTTTGCACATTGTTAAACAGAAGCAATCTGTTCTAGTGAACCCTTTTCAAAGAGGCCATTTCTGTGTGAAAAAGCCAGTTCTGTGGAGCTGGAAGGCATACAGCTGTAGACAGCTGTGGGGCTGGTACTGTTACAGAATCATTTTAAGAGGGAATTCTGGCATGCCGACGGGAGGCCCGAGAAGGGTTGCTCGGCTGCAAAGTACAGTTTGCTTCTGTATTAGCTGGGATGCATTCACCTTCCTTTGCTGCTTAATTTAACGAATAGGGAATTTGTTGAAGCTAAATTAGTCAGAACTGGAGCTTTTTTTCTTTTTAATAATTCTAATTATTTTTTTTTTCCAAAAAATTCCCTCCGGTGACCTCTTTCTCCTGGCAACCTTCCAAATCATTCCAAGGATTCTACTGCACTGTTGGTATCACCCTGTGCATGGTATGAATAAATCCACCACTCCCCAGTGCTCAAGAAGAATTCTGTTGCTCCATGTGTTTCTAAATCGTTCCACACTTTCCTCTGAGGACAAGCCAATACCAAAAGGGTGCATCTGTTCTGTACTCTTGCTCTTTCCAACAATGTAAAACCACACACATTGCTATTATTAATTATTTGTATTACGGTAGTGGCTAGAACCCCATTTGAGATCCCCTCAGAGCAGCAAAATGAGGAAGGAGCCAGGGGCCAGGAGCTGGTCCACCATGTCAAAAATGCTTTCTTTGTATAAAACAAGAAGGGTTCTTTAACCACCTAATGCCGCTGAGGAATATCACCGGGTGCCTGGCTAATTAAGGTGAACCGGGGCAGTGGCAGTGCTATGTTAAAAGATGGCTACATGTGATTGTCTGAACAGTTGAAAACTATTGTGATGAGCAAACATCAAGCCAAATCACTTTCCCCGTGCTAAGGGCAACTAGTCCACATGCTCTGCAGCACCAATATAACACCATTGTCCTGGTGGGTCACTGGCACAGGGATCAAACCTGATACTCAGAATCTGATCTAAAAGTGTATGCCTCTACTACTTGAGCTAAAAGTGTTGTAGTCGTTTTGGTCCCAGGATATTAGAGAGACAAGCTAAATGTGTCCAGCTACCACTAGAGGGGGAGACAAAGTGTGAGTTACAGTAACATGACTCACTTCACTTCATTGCTGGTATCTGAACCGTCTGTGAGGCTCAGGGCAGGAAAGAACCAACATGGTAGTCGTGTGTGTGAACACCATCCACTTGGGATTGGTGCGTTTGCAGTGATGTGAGTGGTGGAGACAAGTGGAGAGTTTACCCAGCTGGGAGGGGAAGGAAGCAGGAGTGAGGATAGAGTTTGGTCCATGTTACAGATGGTGCTGAAAGGACAATTATAGAAACTATTTGCCCTGCATTTGGAGGGTTAATGGGATTTAAGCTTTCATTTTCCCAGAAAACATGCTGAAAGCTTAGCCAAAGGCATATTTAAACAGTTTGTTTGCTAGGAAAACAATGCAATTTGGCTTTTGTTGCATTGTTGTTGTTGTTAAGAGAAACCTCATAGGAATTCTGTAAAATTCTGCCCACAAAAGCAATTTGTATAATTTTAATGCTGCTCCTGCATTAGAAAAATGTTTGTTTTTAAATGCACTTTTTATTGTTTTCATTGTTTGCACATTAAATGCAAGATTAAAAGCAATTCATGAAGCTGGCCATCAAAATTCAAGCTTCATTCTCTAAAGAAGTTGTGGCAAACATGGAAATGTAAGAACCACCAAGGTTCCTTTTCTCAGAGGTTAAAAATAATGGCCCTGATTCTTCACTACTTTGAACCTTGGGTAGTTATTTATAGCAATGCAAAGGGAAGGTAAAAGTCTACTAATGCTGAGAGTGCATAGAGAATTCTGCATTGATAGCATATTACATCCACTTTGCACATGTGTCCATGTCAGCTAGACCTGGCTGAACTTTTCAAATGAAAAAGTTTTTTCCCCATCAAACAGCCTTCTCTAAAAAAAAACCCCTAAATGTTGCATGAAAATGTGCCAACATTAATTACAATTACTCGTTTCTCCACAACATTTCCCATGTTATTTTTAAACAAATATTTAAACAGCAATTTTTTATCAAAAACTCTTGTTCAAGATAGCATGGGCTATTGGACGTTTTCATTTCCGGAAAAGCTTGCTCTCTTGTTTTTGGTAAATGGAAAATTTAGAAAATTATTTCAATAAAAAACTTTGTAAATATATTACAAAAATATTGAATGAAAGATGGAAAATGGGTCTGTTCTGAATCCTGTGAAATAGAAACAACTTCAATATTTAGAAATATTTCAGAACCCACTTCTTAAAAATTCTCTCTCTTGATAACACAAGTGACAAAGTAATGGAGCATCAGGCCCCGAGGTTTATTTCACGCTTTAAGTATTGGATTCCAACATGGAAAACTTGCAAAGCTATAACAGAAAGCAGACCAGAGGTAAGTCTTGTAGTTAGCAAAGGATCACTGAATCAAGAGATTTGGATTCTACTCCCAGCTCCCCCACTAGCTTGATTGTTCAACCCCATACTAGTCTCTTCACTCTCTATGCTTCAGTTTCCCCATCTGTAAAATGGGAATAACAATACATGGGGGGACCGAGGGGTTGAAGCTTAGTTCTTTGATGTTTGAAATGTGTTTTGCAGTCGTACAATGGAAGGCAGTAGAGAAACAGAAAGATTTTTTATTATTAGATTTGTATAGCCTTATGATGACAAGTATCATGGCACAAAAGTGGTCAAGATCTCAGTTTCAACAGAAAAATAGCACTTCATACGACTGCGCCAATGCAAACAGTGCCACCTACTGAATCACAATCCTTCATGTGGCAGTAAAGAGTAATTTAATGGTAACTGTGCCCTTTACAGGAAAGCATCACCAAATGGGACCAGCTGTTTGTGGTGTGTATACAAAGCTGGCTACTAAGAAACCAACACAGCAATTCAGAGTAATAGCAAAAATGATAAAACCTCTGGATTTTGAATTGGACCTATGTCAATAGGATCTTCATGTATCCATCTGTGCATGTTATATAATAAGGTCAATACATTAAGTAAAGGTCAGAGTTACTGGGATTTGTGGGGAGGAGGGAATAGTACAAAGTATGGTCCTGCATTCCTTCACACCTCATGAAATTCTGTCTCAAATGGTAAAACAAATGAGGAAAGCAGCAAGTTGCCTACTTCAACAATTCTAGAGCAGCTGTAAACGTTTTATTGCGTAAGTGCATGCAACTGCAGTTTGAGCAAATACAATGCAGTGAGCACCGTGCAGAAAGCAGACTTGCAGACCTTCTTTTAAGAAAGACAAGCTGATGTGGTTGGGCAAACATGTCTAATGAAAATCAGAATTGCACTGATGAGCTGTATGTTTGCACAGCACATTGGAGTAAAGCACTATAGGTGAAATTCACTCCCATGCAGAGAGCCAACAAAGGCCTATGCAGTTGGAGCTCTTAAATCCCATCTAAGTCCTTAAAATAAGAGTTACATGGGACTTGAATATGCACATAGGCGCTCCTCTTATTATTTGATGATGGTGAAATCCACCACCTCCACTGCAGGACCAGCCCACTAGTTATCCATTGCAAGTACTGACTCCTCTTGGTTCATGGTTCATCTGCTACAAACTAAAGCAAGACTAATCCCGTGGTTAGGATACTAGCCTGAGAGAGTCCAGAAACTGAGATTTAACAGTGACCCACCACTGATTTCTTGCGGGACCCTAACCAAGCCCCTTCCAGGTGCTCTGTGCCTCAGTCCCCCACCTGTAAAAGGAGAACAGCACATCCCTACCTCACAGTGGGGTTATGAGAATAAATATATTAAAGATTCTGATGTGTTCAAGTAATGTGGTCATTAATGGTACGTAAGATAGATATACATAGCCCTCCAGTGGACCAAGTCCAATGTCAGATAACTAGCTTCTCACAGCAAGAGCTCAAATGAAATGGAAATAAGGCTGCCTGCAATCAGAAGTTTCCTCTGTTGGTGCAAGTTAGCATCATTTCATAGATATCAATGCAGACATATCGATTTGGATCTAGCCCAGAACGTAACTATTGAAGCTTTTGCAATGTCCCAGTGCTCTCACATCTAACTCTAATTCAGTCACCTTGAAGACTGAAGTTAAGATTTCCATGATGTTGAAGACTCACAGTGGAATAAATTTGCATGTGTTGGTGTCAAAAAAACAAAATCTTACCTGCAGTCCTTGCAGAAGGTCTAATCTCCACTGGGAGTCCCATGTGCACAGGGATGTAACAGGTCCCTCGGGTGTAAAATTTGTATCCTAAAAAGAACCATTTATATTAAATGTACCAAAAGGTTAAGCAAGACTTGAGAAGAGTTACTACTAATTTAGACCTTGAACTTGCAAAAACATATGCATATGCATGACTTTAAACAAAGGAGTAGCCCCATCACATTCAACAGAACTATCCATATGATTCATAGATTTTAAGGACAGAAGGACCCATTAGATTCATCTAGTCCTGTATAACATAGACCATAGACTGTCACTCAGTTACCCCCTGTACTGAGACAAGTAACTGGTGTTTGACTAAAGAGCACACATTCCAGAAAGGAATCTAATCATGAAGAGATGGAGATTCCACCACTTTAATTGGTAGTTGGGCCAATGGTTAATCACCCTCATAGTTTAAAAAAAAAAAAGTTAGACTTTTTTCTAACTTGAGTTTGTCTGGCTTTAACTTCCAGCCATTGGTTCTTGTTATGGCTTTCTTAGCTAGGTTAAACACGGTAATCAAGTCACCCTCAGTGTTCTTTCTGATAAGATAAACTGAGTGAGTTTCTTAAGTCTCTCACTGCAAGGCATTTTTTCCAGACCTCAAATAATTTCTCTCTCTCTTCTGTGCACCCTCTCCAGTTTTTCAATATCTTTAAAAAAGTATATACAGCTGTGCTTGAAGTTAAGCATGGATGCAAGTCTTTGCAAGATCACTGTCTTAATCTGACATTCCAAGAAAGCTAAATTTTGTAGGTTGGATTCACCTTATTAAACCATAAACATCACTCAATCTAGAGAGGATCATCACTGGAGGTGAACAAATAAAGCAAAACAATTGCCTCATGAGAAAATTTTTCTTTTCCTTTAATGCTTTTTATTGAAATACATTTATTTAATATTAGGGCTGTCAAGTGATTAAAAAAAATCACGATTAATAGTGTGATAAAAAATTAATTGAGATCAATCGCACTGTTAAACAATAATAGAATACCATTTATTTAAATTTTTGGATGTTTTCTACATTTTCAAATATATTGATTTAAATTAAAACACAAAAAGTGTACAGTGCTCACTTTATATTTATTAGAAATATTTGCACTATAAAAAACAAAAGAAATAGTATTTTTCAATTCACCTAATACAAGTACTGTAGTGCAATCTCTTTATCATGAAAGTTGAACTTACGAATGTAGAATTGTGTACAAAAATAACTGCATTCAAAAATAAAACAATGTAAAACTTTAGACCCTACAAGTCCAATCAGTCCTATTTCTTGTTCAGCCAATCACTTAGACAAACAAGTTTGTTTACATTTGCAGAAGCTAATGCTGCATGTTTCTTGTTTACAATGTCACCTGAAAGTGAGAACAGGCATTTGCATGGCACTGATGTAGCTGGCATCGGACGGTATTTATGTGCCAGATAAGCTAAACGGTCGTATGTCCCTTCATGCTTCAGCCACCATTCCAGAGGACACACGTCCATGCTGATGATGGGTTCTGCCTGATAATGATCCAAAGCAGAGTGGACCGAGGCATGTTCATTTTCATCATCTGAGTCAGATGCCACCAGCAGAAGGTTGATTTTCTTTTTTGGTGGTTTGGTTTCTGTAGTTTCCGCATCTGAATGTTGCTCTTTTAAGACTTCTGAAAGCATGCTCCACACCTCGCCCCTCTCAGATTTTGGATGGCACTTCAGATTCCTAAACCTTGGGTCGAGTGCTGTAGCTATTTTTAGAAATCTCACAATGGGACAGTCTTTGTGTTTTGTCAAATCTGCTGTGAAAGGGTTCTTAAAACAAACATGTGCTTGCTATAATGTGAAATATATGGCAGAAAGTGGGTAAAACAGAACAGGAGACATACAATTCTCCCCCAAGGAGTTAACCCACAAATTTAATTAACACATTTTTTTTTTCAAACGAGTATCATCGGCCTGGGAGTATGTCCTCTGGAATGGTGGCCGAAGCATGAAGGGGCATACGAATGTTTAGCTTATCTGGCACGTAAATACCTTGCAACACCAGCTACAAAAGTGCCATGCGAATGCCTGTTCTCACTTTCAGGTTACATTGTAAATAAGAAGCAGGCAGCAGTATCTGCCATAAATGTAAACAAACTTGTTTGTCTTAGCGATTAGCCGAACAAGCAGTAGTACTGAGTAGATTTGTAGGCTCTAAAGTTTTACATTTTTTGTGTGTGCAGTTATGTAACAAAAAAAATCTGACTTTGTAAGTTACACTTTCACGATAAAGAAATTGCAGTACAGTACTTATATGAGGCAAATTGAAAAATACTATTTATTTTGTCATATTTGTAATAAAAATAATAATATAAAGTGAGCACTGTACATTTTGTATTCTGTGTTGTAATAGAAATCAATATATTTGAAAATGTAGAAAAACCTCTCAAAATATTTAATAAATTTCAATTGGTATTCGAGGGTGCGATTAATAGTGATGAAAGTTTTTGAGTTAATCGCATGAGGTAACAGCAATTGACAGCCCTGTTCAATATCTGTTGTTCTACTCTGAGGATTTTGAATACTCCAAATTTTAGCTGTGTTGTTCAGTTGCTAAAATAAGCTATATGGTATTGTTTCTGTTCTCTTACTGAATGAACATGCAGGTGTGTAGCACCCTTTACGAGCCCCCGTAAAGTGGCTGGTCTACGGAGGGGATAACAGCCTACCACCAATGCCAGTTAATGGAGTTACTCCAAAATGTAAGTGGTCCTGGGTTCAAATCCCACTGATTACCCAGTGCAGTATGGGCTTTACACAAGCATGTCTGTTGAGAATACTTTAATGAGTGTGTTTTAAATTTGGTTGTTGTAAACACTTGCATATGCAACTCTGACATTCTGTTTTCCCTGAACATTTTTGCCAGTAAAACATAATCAGCGTGACTAGTCACAGAAAAACTAAGACAAAAGAGTCACAGAAGCGGCCAAAGCAAATCCATTGCAAAATTTGCAGTAAGTTGTGTGAGCTATTCACCGCATATTAAGTTTGTTGTCTTTCTGGCACCAAAGAGCTAATATTTTCTGTCTGTACGTGTTACATTTGTATTCATTTCCTCGCAGGAACATTCAATACCAAGCTCAGACTATAAATTATATTCTGTTTGGACATTCTTCATACTTTGTATATTTTACCAGTAAATATTTAATTTATCATACAGTATAGAATGCTACCCCACTTCTTAAGTGACAAATTGGTACTTTAATTAAAAAAAGGTCCAGAATTTTCCAGATTCAGAGTCGAAGCTTAGGTTTCTGTCAACATCCCAATAGTGACTACAAAGTCAATGGTGAAGAAAACCAAAACAGATCAATATCTACATTGATTCATAGATACCAAAGGCCAGAAGGGACCACTGATTATCTAGTCTGACTCCCTGCATGACACAGAACCCAGATCTTCCCCAAAATAATTCCTGTTTGAACGAGAGCAGATCTTTTAGAAAAACTTCCAATTTTGATTTAAAAGTTGCCAGGGATAGAGAATCCAACGCAACCATGGATAAGCTGTTCCGATGGTTAATTACTCTCACTGTTAAAAATTTACGCCACAGCACCTTCACTGACTGGAAGGAATTCTAAAAGTGTTAGACCCGATTCTGAACACATCTCCCTTTGCGAATTCAAGAGAAATGGTTGTCATATGTTAATCTTTTAGGGTGATTCTGCCACTACGCAGTGATGACAAGAGATGAGTAATGCTCAGAACACTGAAGAAAAGATAGCCTTGTGAGTAGACCATTGTGTTTATTCAGTATTTTTCCATGAGCTCAGGGCAATATGTGTGCGTGTTGTCTGGGGCCTCTCTGAGAGAAATGCTCACACCCTAATGATTCCCACGGAACTCACAACCAATGACCTGGCTGCGGAGAAAGATCAGCTGGAAAGCACAGACTCTGTCTACATTAAGATTCACACCCTGAGGATTGGCCTTGTTGTACCTGGTCCAGCTCAGGGATGGGAGAGGGTGCAAAGGAGGCTACTCTGTTTTAGGATTGTGGCCCCCTTGGGACATTCTAGCAGGTGGGGAGTGGCTGGAGGCTGTAGTTCCTTGAACAGTGTCTCTTTTTCTACAAACATGCTGTATTCCCAGAGGCTGCAAAACTGGGGCGAGAGGAGAGGGGCCAAGGACTAGTCTATTTGCCTGAGTGTTTGTGGCAGAAGTGTTCACGTGACTAACCTGAAACGTCAAGAGTTACCCAGTCAGGAAGCAGAAACACCATGTGACTTAAGTTCAAGACAGTGCAAACAGAGTCTGATCCCACAAGGTGCTGAGCACTGTCAGCTTCCATTCAGGAGCCCTTAGCAGATCCACAAAGGTACTTAGGCACTGAAGTCCCAGTTTTAAGCTCCACTGCAATCCACAAACCTCCTGTTCAATTTCTGCCTAACTCTATAGGTGCCTACGTTTCTGCCTCTGGGCTTAGGCACTGCTGCCTCACTGTAGGCGTCTGGACACCTATCTCCCCAGCACACTCCACAGACCAGGGGAAGAGAGTCAGAGGAGAACCTATCTTACCCAGGCAGCCTGATCTAGCAGAAGCAGCAACCATTCAAAGCCAAAGTGGTTGCGAATAGCATAAACCACTTGCTGAATAATTGAGGATAAGAAAAAAAATCAGTAAAAATCAAAGTCTGTTCCCAGATAATCAGTGAACATAACTCCATCCAATATATTTTTCGCTGAAGGAAGGTCATCTAGCACTGCTCAGGGCAGGTCTACACTATGGGGGAAAATCGATATATGATACACAACTTCAGCTACGTGAATTACGTAGCTGAAGTCGAAGTATCTTATATCGAATTACCTACCATCCTCACGGCGCGGGATCGATGTCCGCGGCTCTCCATGTCGACTCCGCTACTGCCGTTCGGGTTGGTGGAGTTACGGAGTCGACAGGAGCGCGTTCGGGGATCGATATATCGCGTCTAGATGAGACGCGATATATCGATCCCCGAGAAATCGATTGCTACCCGCCGATACGGCGGGTAGTGAAGACGTACCCTCACAGTGTCCCATCCTCTCTTTGATCCCAGCTTTCTTTTGATTCAGTGGCCTTCCTCCTCCTGCCATTTCTGGCTGGCAGGATTGGATGTACTAGGGTGAGATTCAATACCATGAGTGGAGCTGAGCAACTGCAAGCTGCTTCCTCCACCTCCTCTCCCCCCTCTTCTGCAGCGCAACAGGAGGCAAACAAAACTTCTAGGAGGTTGACTGTGTGATTAAGGTTGGCAGGGTTCAGGCTGCCTCAGTCCTTACTAAGATCCACCAGAGAATATCAGACGCTTCCTTTCCATTCTGCAGCTTAAAGAGGAGCTATCAGCAATCTCTGGGTCAGATCGTGCAGAGTTAGCCCTGAGAAAGAACTTGGAGGGTATTACTCATTATTACTTATGTGAGAACAGCTGTGATCTGGGCCCCATTCTGCTAGGTACTGTACAGACTGCTTCAATTAGCTTGCAATTTAAATAGGCCAAACAAAAGATGGGAGGAGAAACAGACACAAAGAGGGGACATGACTTGCCTGACATCACACAGCCAGTCAGTCAGAGCCGGGACCAGAATTCTCTTACCTTTGGCCCTGATCAAGGAAAGCACATAACGATGTGTGTAACACAAGCGTCGTACCATTGACTTCAAATGTTCTGCTGCATTGGAGCCTATCTACAATGTCACCATTCAGCATGTCCTCCTAAAACCTCTTCTCCAAAGCACCAGCCAGGGGAGCTACAGTATAACCTTCTGGTCTGCATCCAGATTCAAAAAACCCTCAGTTCAGAAGTGTTTAGATCCAGGTTTTAAAGGTCAGGCCCATCTTGAAGCACTGCAAATTTGTTGTGTAGCTTGTTTTCAACATTGTGAGTCATTTCCCTTGACTTGCTTTCTCCTTCAGCTCTATTTCACTATATTTTTATATACAATCTCTTCCTAAAACAACTGTAAATCCTTCTCTAGAAGGAGCCGAGAGGGATGGTGCCACAAGACAATTCTCACCTCTCCATCCTTACCCATCTCCTCTGCTCATGGTTTACAAATAGGTCAGCAAGTCTACATTACATGTAACATCTTTGCACAAGGTGGGTTTGTTCCTCTCTAGTGGCTGGTCCAAAGAGAGGATAAAAGTCTACTACAGCTGCCAGCTAATGAAACTAACACCAAATGCTAATGGAGTGAACACCAAGAGTGTGCTACCAGTAGATACTTTGTAGACAAGACATGGGCCATGTCTCAAAAGGCTAATATATCTAAAGGTCTCATTTGTTGCTCTCCACCAATGGCTATGATATTCCTCTGACTTCTATGGTACCAAACATTGTGAAGATTGTTCTTTACTATTTTCACCTCCCTTGTCTCTCTCAGGATTTCATCTCCATCTGCCACAACGTGTCAGAGTGAATCTTAACAAGCAGATTTTAGGTGCTCACTTTTTTTTTTCCGTTTTTGAATTCCTACACTTGACATGAGGCTTAAGATGAGTTTTTACATTGTACACACACTGCAGTCGACTCACCTCTTGACTTTTTTCTGCCTGCATCTCAATTCCGCACCACTCTCCTCCAGACTTTCATTTCATTCTTACTTTGGAAATGATAAATCATCTTGTTTAGTAACGTTTTCTATGAACATCTCATCAGCCACTTTAGCCTTCACAGTACCAACCAGAGAAAACTCCAACTGTCTAGACACTTTAGCATTCAGCTACTCTTAATATATCTAGGGCTATAGACTTCAGCATTCAACAATGCTCATGTAGGGGCTTTTTTATGAACAAAGAATCCCGTTCCTTACTAATTTACACTTTACTTCTCCTTACATGAGTTCTTTGCGCTCCTTTCATCTCTACCTTATTGCTATCAAGCTTGCCATTTTCCAGTGTGCGTTCAACAGTTTTATTTGATTATATCCAGCCAAATCTTCTACTAATGTCATCCATTAGTTTACCATCAACTGTGTTACATTTTTCTTCCATCCACCTTCAAGTTGCTCCTCTTGGTTTCTATGCTATGCACAGCTGCCTTACAATATATAGGACAGATTTTTCAGTATTTGCATTTCCTTTATACATCCTGATTTTTGGAGGGTCCAATCAAACAGGGCTGTAATTCCGATACAGAGTAATTTGGAACCTGGTTAAGAATTTTGACCAAAATAGAAACAGGAATTGCCATACTGGGTCTGACCAGTGTTCCAGCTAGCCCTGTCTCAGCATAGCCAGCAACAGCTCCTTTAGAGGAAGATACAAGGAAGCCTGCAATTATGGGAGAACCTGCCCATTCAGTTTTAGAATCCTGCAGTTTCTAAAGCTGAATGCCTAAACTTTGGGACCAAGACCCCCTCCCCCAATTCAGGAAAGCACTTAAACACATGCTAAGTGCTTTCCTAAACACAGATGCTATCCTGAATCAAGGGCAACATTCAGTTCAACCCAATCTTCAGCAGTGCTGACCATCCTCAGCTCTATTTAAAGTTACAGCTACTCAGAACCACTGAAAATCAGATCAAGATTATTTTGGTCTCTAAATATGAATTTAAGTGCCTAACTGTAAGGCACTTCTGAAGATTGGGTTAAACTGAATTTTACCCTCATCCTTCACTAAGGCTTCTAGGCACCACTAGCCTTAGAGAAGGATCAGGGTCCTATTGTGCCAGGTGCTGTACAAATGTACTAAAATGCAGAGCGGGATGAAAATTGTCTAAAAGTGGTACCATGAAATACAGAAAACTGCTGTAAAAAATCTATATCAAGTAATAGCCTGCAACAACAATAGAGCAGCACAGTACACTTCCATATGGATTCTTTTTACTGAAGGACATCCAAAGCAATGACCTGATAGCAACTGACCAGTAGGAACACTTGCGATGCTAAGACTTCTAACTTTGAAAGAGTTGTGTGTTACTCACAGGTGGTGTTTTGACATCAGAGCCACCAGAAACGTGGCAGAGAATTATTTACCTTTGGCATGCCTGCCGCTAAAGTACTGGCTTCCAGTCAATCAATGGAAATGTTAGTTCTTAGTGCTTTGCATGCCTTACATTCTTAGAGTAATACAATTCGGTATCAAAATCTATTGCTATTGCTTGATTTATGAAAATTGCTACAATGTGCTGTATTCATACTAGGCTTATTGGATCAAAAAGAGAGAAAAAATAAATATAGTAAATTTTTAAGCCAAGAGAGGGCGGTTATTGCAATCTAACATGTCAAGCTGCAGTTCTTACAGGAGTTGTTTGCTTCCTAAATGTGACAATTTTATTTCAGAAGGTGATGATGTTTTCAGACTCTGTTGCAACCTGTGGACAAAGTCATGGTTGATTTGTTCTCCAACATTCTTTGGATTTTGTAATATGTCAATACATCATGTTAATGCAAGCTTTTTAAAAATGAGAAAAGAAAGCAAAAGCTCCCTTCCTTTTTAAGTATGAGTAATCTATCCAAATCCTACTGAGACACACAAAGGAACGCCAGCAATTTTCCTTTTCATAAAATGCGGACTTTCTTTAAACACTTCCTCCCTGCGTTTTCAAAGCACGATTCTATGAAATGAAGGGGAAATGACACCCTTAGCCATTGAAAAGGAGATTATGTAAAACTGGTTGGAGAAGCCGGCCGTGCTAATGCAAATACAAGTATGATCTTATTCATAAGTAGCTATTGTGCGAGAACTACATGTGTTTCCTGGATGTGCGGTCTACTTAAAATTTAGCATCGTGTTAATGTTGGGCATTTTTAAGGAGACATTAACCGGTTTATTAAATTTTGTTTTTCATATGGTTTTAATTCTTTAAGAAGTCATGGGTCTGACTGTCCATTGTGCTGAGCACTCAACACCAACTCAAGTCAATGGGAGCAGTGGACAGCTCTGAAAATCCAACCTTGAATCAATTTTGTGCTCCCAAAGACGCTGGGTATACATCTATCGGGAGTAGGGATCTGATTCTCCTCTCATTTATGGCCTGTGTCTGCCATGTGCTGCTAGCAACTACTGACAAGTGCTGAGCCCTCTTAATGCCTACTGTTTCTGACAAGAGTCTGTACTTCCCACACATCTTGCAGGATTAAGCCCTTCTACTGTTTTTGCAATAGTATAAACTCCATTAAGTTCAATGCACATAAAGCCCTGATTCAGCAAACCCACTTAGCATGTTTTTAAGCATATGTTTTAGTCCCATTTTGAAATCAACAGACTTAAGCACATGTTGAATTGGAGCCTTAATTCGGTTTTACACCTTTTTAAGTGAGATCAGAAACGCAACCTAGTCGCAAAGAACCAGGTAAAGTTATTTCAAGCGCTGAGTTTGAATTGCACACCAAACCCTTTTCAGTGCCTCAGAGGCCATGAACAAAAAAGGCAGATTACAGTAGCAAAACCAGTGTCCAAACAAACTAGCTAATCTCCTCAACCAAAGCTGAAGAACTGAGTCTTTTTTTTGGTGGATAATCTGGACTTTTTGCTGGGGAAGGAGTAGACGCTGTACACTTGTCTCACACTTTATATACGCTGTTTGTGCATGTGCTAAGTATGTTTTTAAAAGTCACCTTATAGGGCAACTGGCACTCCTTTCGGTTCTAGTACTTGTTAATCTTCTTGGCTTTCAGTGGAACTTCCCCGGGGGGTGGGAGGAAACGTGTGGTCTTGAACGTGTGTTTTACTTTTGATAGGTGGAGAGACCCTAATTAATCTTCATTATGTGGGGCCTTTTGAAAGCAGTGCCCTTACTGAATGCCCATCCTGTTCAGGTCTGCTCCAGATGAGTTCTTAGCTCATTCTACAAGATCCCAAGGTCTTATCATCTGAAGGCTGCTCAGCATTTTGATGAGGAAATGATTATAAATCCTTTGTACTCCGGTCTACTTACTCATTTAGCAGCTGTTACTAGTCATAACATTTTTCTTTTTAAGGCTGGTCATTGGATTTCTTTTGACTAGCATGCTCTATGAATTTGTATGTGGTAAGCTCAAGCTAAAGAGGGAACATTTCATTTCACAAAACTAACCTCTCAGGCATGTCCATGAAAAGGAAAAGCCTTAAAATTTTATTTTTACATATTATCTTCAAAAGTTGTAAGTAGGAGACTCAACGTTCCTGCATCCAGGCTAGCCCCAACAACAGGCCCATAGATGCATACGTTTTAAAGCCAAAAGGGACCATAATGATTATCTAGTCCTATATGCTGCATAATGCAGGCCATACTGCCAGTACGCCCTCATTGTTAATAAAGAGACTTCTTAGAATTGGTTAGAAAGTGGGGGCTCAGGGGAATTGGTGAAAATTTTCATTACTCCCCTGCAAATTTTCACCAAAATTTCTTTTTTTGTTGAAATTATCTAGCCATCCGAAGTTTAGTTCTTTGAACATTCAGAGCTATAGTCTCAATTGGAGCCATGCTTGGCATACATGATGCACCACGGCAGCTAAGGTGCTCTCTCTATTCTGGAGAGGATAGGAACAAGCAGTGCAGAGCTGGCTTCACCACCTTTATCCCCCCCTGGGAATCTCCAGATGCCGAGTTAGGTGCTCAGATATCAGAATGATGGGTGTGGTACAGAGCCTAAGCAGAATTAGGACAGCACAAAATCGATTTACCAGGGCTCAGGATCTGGCCCTAAGATGACACACCTGATTTCATAAATACCTAGGGGGTGGAAATACTGATTTCCAAACAACAAATTACTTTGCGTAAGAGATCAATTTCCCATTGGACAACAGCTCATTAGATCTTTGTCTAAAACCTTTGTTCTAAAGGGTCACATTACTGATGTTTTCCTAATGCTCTGAATATAACTTGATATGCATCCTGTACAAAAAAAGGAGCTTGCTAAATATAGATATCCGCTTACTTTTTAAAAATATATTTACTAGTTTGATGGAATTGTGGCAAGAAAGTTAACTTCCTCCCTCTCTGTTCATTCTTTAATCTATCAGAAGAATTATGAAATCTTTTAAAGATCAAACGCTGAGATTCTTCACAAAGGTTGTCACAATGAATTCATTTGCAGATCTTTTATCCCTTCTTCCCCGCTGTGCTGAAGTAATGTTGACTATTTCTCTCTCTCTCTAAAGATCCAGTTGAAAAGGTTGTTGCAAGGACTCAATCTTCCACTCTCTTCCCACCTGGCACCAACATATACTGGAAACTAAAATGCAGGTGTTGATACCTGAGTATTCTTGCCTTGTCCAAATATGATCTCATAAAAGAAGTCTTTGAAAAGGTGGCATATGATATAGCAGAGTGGAGAGAAAGGAACAGCATGCTGCCCAAATTCCTCTCTTTCACTAATAGCACTGTCTCTGTTCTTAGAGATCAGATACTTTTTATTGTTTGGATGTCTGACTAGTACCAATCAACACATTTCTTAAACACCCTTAAACAGCTGTTTAAGAATGCTACAAGGTTCTAACTCCTTTGGATTAATTAAGAGGTTCTGAAATGAACAAAACAGCACTGTGTACTATCAGTGCACAGAGAGAATTGATAAAATATTTCTTGCTACTGTTTCCTCCATTACATGATAGATTTCCCCCGCACCCACTCCCTGTAACTGTTAAAGCAACGAAAGAATGTTTTAGGGTCAACACTTTGATGAGAGTTTGACCTTCCTTACAATTAGGTGTGCTTTATTCGGCTGTTAACTGTATACAAAGAAACTAGTCCCAGCTTTTGAGAATCTTGCTGAGCTTTGCCACATGTCCAATGAACAGTGAAATATGTAAAATCATGTTACATAACCATCTTCTTGACATGAAGTGAATATCAGATGTTAGTTGCTCCAAATTTATGCAACTAAATTGTACATAGACAACAGTTGTGAATCAGGCCTATTGGGTCTAGTGTTATGTTGATAATGTTGCTCTTGTGTGAAATTTTTGGACAGAAGCATTTTTTTGGGTGGTGGAGAAGGGGAAGGAAGATTTGGCAACACCATAATATTTTGCAAATTCACACATTTTGAGGAATTGTTTTGGTTGAGAAAAAAATTCTAAAACAATCCCCCAACTTTGAAATGTTTACCTTTGACATTTTCAGAAGAAATATTTATTTTTTTTTAATTCAAAACAACTTTTTTGTTTTGAAATGTCCTTACCTTTTATTTTAAAAACATATAAAGTTAAAAAATGCTTAAAATCAAATGAGAGGTTTCATTTCAAATCAAATACCTTGTTCCAGTCACCCAAGAGAAATGTTTCACGTTTTCAAGTTGTCAAAAATTTCCTTTTCAATTTGACCCAAATGATTTTTTTTTCAGATTTTGTTTTGTAATTGCCAGTGAACCAGAAAAATCCATTATTTGCCCAGCTCTACTCCTGATAATTTCATACCTATTAGTTGTCATATTCATTACAAAATCAACAGGGAAGCTAAAATGTGGAGGTCAGGGGCGGCTCTAGGAATTCCGCCGCCCCAAGCAGGGCGGCGCGCCACGGGGCGCGCTCTGGCGGTCGCCGGTCCCGCGGCTCCGGGGGACCTCCTGCAGACGTGCCTGCGGAGGGTCCGCTGGTCCCGTGGCTCTGGTGGACCTCCCGCAGGCATTTCTGCTGCTTGCCACCCTCCCGGCAAAATGCTGCCCCAAGCGCGCACTTGGCGCGCTGGGGTCTGGAGCCGGCCCTGGTGGGGGTCTAGGTATGGATAATTAAAAAAAATTACTGGTTAATAATGCCAAGAGGAAGGATAGTTGAATTTTTAGTGTGCTATTCTGGGACGCAGGAAACATGAGTTCAGCCCTAACCTCCCCACCATGATGGAAGAATCCAACAGATGAACTCTTTTCTAAAGGTGCTTTGAACTATCCTATGAAATTTAATAGACAATCATATCCCTCCTACAGAATTCTATAGGATGGTTAAAAATCCCATTGAAAGGCTGTTATTTAGTGCCTTAGAGTATTTTCTTCTATAGAATATAACTGGTTCCACCCCTATTAAATTTCATGGGACTTTTCCATAAGGGTTTTGATCTCATGCATCCTTGCACTCAGACAAAATTAAGTCACAGCTATGTCCTTTGTTTTCCAGAAGGTTGTGATAGTTAGGTTGTTCAGGGACTAATACAAAAGAGAGGGGCACTGGAAAATACCCATGGGTACATTTCCTTAGGTACCTCTATGGAAGGATTAAGGTTGAATCTGGATTTGTCCCTAAATCTTTCTGGATAACGTCTTTGTTGTTCATGAAGGATAGACTTGATTTGCTCTGGATGAGTGAGCCAATGCCTCAGATCAAGTCTCAGATTTTGGAGATGAAGTAAGCAGCAACATTATGAAAGAAGCCACTTATCAGGAAAGGGCCCATCATAAGAAAGTCCTATCAAATCTGGGCTACGTTTATATAAGACCTGATTTTGATGCACCTGCTGCTCCCATTGACTTTAATGGAAATTGTGGTTGATCTACAGTTCTGAAATTCAGGCCAAGCAATTGGCTAGAGACTGATTACTCATGTAAACCGTATTACAAACCTGAGTTATATACAGTATTGTAATGAGCCCACACTATGAGTTATGGAGAGTTAGAGAACAGGACCTTCAGCCCCAGAGCTCAGGCTATCACTGGTGCTAAAATAGAACTCTATTAGCTAGTAGCCATCGCAAATTTTGATTCCCTATGTGTACCAGTCACTAGAGGGGAACGCAACATACTTAGCCATCATATTACAGTACATACCATACTGTACTATGCTTATGACAATATGTACTTAATTCTAAAACAGCTAATATGGAAATAAAATCTAGAACGGACACACAACTGCGTATAACAATATAAGGGAGGTTTGCGCATGACTGCTAACTCATGGGGGAAAAAAAGTATGTTTTTCCACACATAACAATACAGCATAATGTCATGATGAAGATTAAAATGCAACAAAAAAAGCACTTAAGCATATTGAATGACCAGCACTTCTGACCAAATTTTGAAAATTAAGCTAATTTCCACCTCTAACTTCTGTGCTCTCACTAAATGTCCCAGCTTTTCCTACCCTGCAGTTGGACCTGCCTTCTGGAGTTGGCTGCTTTTGCTCTGCTGTTTCCTGCAGTTGTAGGCAACCAGTTTCCTGTGACATCTGCCAGTCCGGGATTGCTTTCCCCATACTAATTGCGCAGAAAAAGGCCCCACCCCCATGGCCAGGTCCTCAGCTGGTCTAAATTGGTACATTCCGTAGAAATCATTGACTCAGAGCATCATAAACTTGAACCCCTTGCTATCTCTGTTTCTTCAGCCCATGTCTCTATGCCACTGCTGTCTCTATTCAGCAATGGATTCACTATCTGCACTCGTTATGGGTCCCTCTTTCCACCTGACTTTGTTGTCGTCTTACTTCTTTAGACCTCAGTCTAACTTCTTTCAAAACAAGCACTCAGAATTGGCTGGACTCCTCCTGCTTTCCAGTGACCTGGGCCCACCTGATCTAGGCCACTGTGGTCTGATACACCTATACATCTCCAGACGTGTCACGTAGAATCTCATCATCTAGGTGAGCTGAATAATCGCCTTTAAACACGAGCAATTCATATTCTTATTGAGGGCCCTGAGAGTTAATGTTCTACTAGAAACTGGCTCACAGCCCATTACATTGCCTTCTGGCCATGACTGGTCAGATCCCGCCACCAACCGCTGGTCTATATGTAATGATGCCCAGCATGAATCTGAACCACAGACCTCTAACACTTGAGCTAAAGAAATAACTCCATTAATTGGTAGCAGTAGTACACTGTTATCCTATGTGTGGACCATCCACTGTAGAGGGAACAGATGCATGTTGTTGAAATGCATTAGGTGCCATTTAGCCCTTCACTATGTTAACCTGCTTGTAAACCAAGAGCAGAGGAAAGACGGATAAGGTCAGACAGGTGTCCTATATGCTCTCTTTGGCTTCCTCGGGGAAAGATTTAAAAGTTGCATGAGGAAGAGAATAGGAAGAACCACAAAGAAATATTTACTGGGAACCCTTTAATAATCATTGACCATTATTAACTATTGGGACTTCTTTAGGCCTGATCCAGGCCCATAGAACAATGAGAGTCTTTTCACCTGACTTCAGTGCTGAGCCAGACACTTTCGTCTGCTCCAACAAAGACCCACTGTGACGGGTTGGATCACAGAAACCCCCTTGGAAGCTGCCATTGGATTTAGACCCCATTGGGAGTTGGGCATGTGAGTGCTAAAGACGAGCACACTTCTGTGAGCTGTTTTCAGGTAAACCTGCAGTTTTGGGGCAAGTAATTCAGACGGTCACGGTGGCGTAGTCGGCAGGATCTGTGCACAGCTAATTGCTTTGAGGTACTGGTAGTGATTTTAAGTAAGTTTTAAGTGTGGTGGCTAAAGGACCGACAAAGTGGTTATTGGTTTGTTATTTTTGGTAGGGACAGAAAAGGAAGCAAAATAAATAAAATTGAAGATCAGAAGAAGCTAGAACTATACAAGTTGCAAATTGCCCAGACAGGTTAAACACTGGGAAAGCCTCTGAGCTGAGTGCATCTCAGTTTCAGTGAACTGCCCAACCTGTGTGTCTGTGCTGAAGCTGACTCAAGTGTTTAAATTAGCAAAACAGGAGTGGAGGAGTGCCTGTTCTGGCAGGAAGGAGTTCTCTGTGGTATCCTAGCTCATCGAGTAACGGTCTCAAGGGAAAACAAATAAAAATTGATGTGCAATTTGCCCGGGAAAAGACTGCGCTGAAAAAAGAAAAGGCTGCCCACCAGTAAACCCTGGACTTAAAAAACAAAGCAATTAAAACCCAGAAGCATGAACTGGCTGTAATAAAGTGGAAGAGGTGCACAGAGACATGTATCCTGGAGCTGGAAGTTGGGGTCCTGGTAACTGCTGTGGTGGGAACAAACCCCAAGACTCTAGCTGAAAACTGAGTAAAAGGGGGGAAATGTTGCTGGCCAGCGAAAGGTCTGTCATAGCTGGTAGCTGTGAGCCTACAGCTGGATCAGGGTCTCTTTCCCTTCTGGAGGACACAGAAGTGTCTGTCCCATAGGGGAGCCCAAAAACAAATTTTAGGTATACTGCCTCCACCATGGTCAGTGTCCAAGGCTCTGGCAGTAAGTTCAGGAGGCGGGTGTGCCAATCTATATAGTTTATAAAAATATGGTAATAAGTGAATATAATGTAACTGGAATATGCTTCATGCAAAAGGTCTCTTGTAAGGTATCATTACAAAGCTTATAATCAATCTACTGAGTATGATCATCCTATTTGTATAAATGTACCACTCTTGTATCTGGGACTAGAAATATGAAATAGAACTCTGGGGGCCAACTGTAATTATGCAAAGTGTGGGCCATTAATGGTGGTTTGGAATCTTAACGGCTCCCATCAACCAGGACAATTGACTGGAGCTCTGTTTGCAGGCAAGCCTTCCTGTGAGTCAGGCTGGGAGGAATGAAGGCTTGGGGTCTTACAGTGACATGTGATCATGTCACATGAACTGGAATCCATCTTTAACCTGGTGCTTTTCCAGCAAAGGGGGTGGAAACCCAGAGAGAGACAAGGATTCCCGCCTTATGCAAAAGATATATAAAGGAGTGGAACAGAACAAAGCAGGAGAGCCATAATAAAGAATCCCCTAGCTACCACCTGAGCTGGAACAAGAGCTGTACCAGGGGAAAGAATTGTGCCCAGGCCTGGAAGGTCTCCAGTCTGAGAAAAAAAACTTACTGAAGCATCTCTGAGGGTGAGATTACCTGTATTCAGTTTGATTAGACATAGATTTGCACATTTTATTTTATTTTGTTTGGTGACTTGCTTTGTTCTGTCTGTTACTACTTGAAACCACTTAAATCCTACTTTCTGTAGTTAATAAAATCACTTTTTACTTATTAATTAACTCAGAGTATGTATTAATACCTGGGGGAGCAAACAACCGTGCATCTCTCTCTATCAGTGTTATAGAGGGCGAACAATTTATGAATTTACCACAGGGTAAAACAGATTTATTTAGTCCCCATTGAAAGTTGGGCATCTGAGTGTTAAAGACAAGCACACTTCTGTGAGCTGTTTTCAGGTAAACCTGCAGCTTTGGGGCAAGTAATTCGGACCCTGGGTCTGTGCTGGAGCAGAGAGGAGAGTCTGGCTCAGCAAGACTGGGCGCTGGAGTCCTAAGCTGGCAGGGAAAACAGGAGCAGAGGTAGTCTTGGCACATCAGGTGGCAGCTCCCAGGGGGTTTCTGTGATCCAACCCATCACAGCCACCTTTTCAAATGTAACTGTTTACAACATGGAGTTTCCCCATAGCTCAAAGCTGGACACCAAGTTGGCCTTCCAGAATTCCAGTAGGAGTCTTTATGCTATGAAGATAGTGCCAAAGTATGAGTTAAATACTCCACTTTTGGTAACCGGAAGAGCTGAAACACATGGCCGAGACAGTCAGTGGACATCTAGGGAGTTCTATCTGAGGTCAGCTGCAAATTCACTCTCAGTAGAATCTTTGACCAGAAAGAGCAGCCAATGGAACTGTACACATGCTTAAATGTACACACTTGCTAAAATACTTTCATGGAATTGGAAGATTGCTCCAATACAGAAGATTGCTACCTATAGCCTCATTATTTTAAAGGAAAAAAAACTGTCCTGTGGTACTTTACAATATTGTAAAGCAGGTCCAGGCAACACACAAATTAGATATGGTGCTATATAAATGTAACTTTATGTTATAGTTCCTACTCATTTAAAGAAGGACTGGTTCCAACTTGGCTGCATTATTTTAGCTCTTGTTTAAAATGCTGATACCATAATGAGTCTGGAATAGCATATATAATATATAAATATAAATTAATAATTGAAGTCCCATAAATCATCAAGACAGCTCTAAAGTTAATAAAATGGTTGCAGAGGAAGAAAATTGTAAAATACGCCATAGAATGTGGTTTCTATAATTGAAAGATTAAATGATTAAAAACCCCTCTAGTGACAGATATACGTATTCAGAATGTCCTAATTTGTCACTTTAGGGCCCAATCCTACACCGCTCATGTCCCATAAAATGGTAACTTTACCATTAACTTCATGCAGAATGGGACTAGGGTTCTAGATTTGCTCTTGTCTCTGTACAGCTGAGAAATTCAGCTGCTACTCCTTAGATGTTCTGTTGGCTAACTATGTAGAATTAGTGGCTGAAATCTTGGCTCCATTGAAGTCAATGGCAAATCTCCCGTTGACTTCAAGGCAGCAAGGAATTCACTCAACTTATGGCCACAGAGCTTTACAATACATCATCCATTGCTGAATACCTCAGTTTGACTATCCTGTTATTTGGCAGTTTTCTCTCCTACTAACCTTAACATCAACAAAATGTCTGATCCACAAATTTACTGTAAATGTTATTTACAGGAAAAAATGCATGTGGATTCATTCACCGGTGAATGAATCATTGACTGTATTAGCTAATCTATTTATCAGTATAAAGTCAATTATTCTGAATCATCATGGCTGGTTGGTACTTGTGTGATGTAAACATAAATAATGGAATCAGTTGGGTAATAAATGTAGTCATAAGCCAAAATATTGAAAAACTCTCATCAATCACCATAAAACCTAGTCCACCTTAAAGGGACAGTATAACTATAATAAAGTACTTTAAAAAAAACCTGATATTAATATAAATGTTTTACTGATTAAAAAAAAAATCAATGAAAACATTTTAGTTATTTAAAGGTGTGCTAGGTAACTGTATACAGCGCTTAAAACAAATAAGAGTGTCAGTGTCCTGAACAGCTTATCATCCAAAGCCTTGATCTTGCAAACATGAGTAATCCCCTTGAGTTCGTGTGCAAGTGTTTACAGGGCTGTGCGTAACAAAGTGCAAAACATCCTTCTTCAGAACTGGAGAACCAAGCACCAAAACAATGAGCTAATGGCTTGAGAATCAAAAAATGGACCTAACCAGAAATAAAATCAACCTGACCATCTTGCATTGTCCGAGAATATAAGCAGAAAAAATAGTGAAAAGTAAATTTGAATCGTTCTTTCCATTTTAATAATCTCATGTAACACCGCAAGAAAGGAAGTTTTGCTATGAAATCTATTTGGCTTGATCACAAGCGGTCTTGAAGTGTTTGTTTTTACAGTTCCTTGGAAGCCTTTATATTTAATATTTGCCTGATATAACAAGTATAAGGATTCTTAAATGGATCTGGTCATTTCCATCCCCTTCCTGGTCTGTTTATAAGTATCCAATCAATCAGGGCAGCTTTGCTACTTTTAACATCTGAGTCTAATCAGGTTCATTTATTAATTTAGTTGAATGTATACCTTTCAAATTAGATTGCAATTCTTGGAACCTTCATATTGATTGGTTAAATAAATAATCTGCTAAATGGCAATCTCCTTACTTCCAATAATGTGTAGTGTCTTATTGAGGTCACCTACTCCATTCCATGTTAGAATCAGAAGCTCCGCAACAGCGAGCAAATTTATTGGACTTAACCTTTTTAAGAGTTACCAGCACTAAGAATAGCTCTACATTACTGGGCATTCAATTTTTAATGGAGTTATAGCAGAAGAATCTAATCTATTCATAGCATATATTGCTTCAGCACTCATATTCTTCTTTCCTTATTCTCTTTGCCATACATAATGCATAATTAGGTGGTACTCTACATCTACGGTATAAGAAAATATTAGCACTTAGCCAGGAATTTGCTACTTGAGTTAGAAGTTTTTCCAAGCTTCCTTTCCATATTGGCCAGATTCACAGCCCATGGATATTTCCCTCCCTCCTTCTAATCATTGTCTCAGTGTTCTTCTCTATTGATCACAGAACATCTGATGTCCAAAGTGCTAGGAGTACTTTATTGGCCAATGTTCTAGTAAGAGAATCTTTCTGTATAGTGACCAATTTCCATGTTTTCCTTTCAAGAGCTGGTAACTACTTACAGGAACAGAGCTGTAACAAGGAATTTTTGCGCCCGAGGCAAGGGCAGGCTCCAGACTCTTCGTCGGCAATTTGGTGGCGGGTCCCTGAGCCCGTCGGAGAGAAGGACCTGCCACCAAATTGCTGCCGAAGAAGGGCGGCGGTAAAGCTGCTGCCGAAGCACCGCCGATCACGGTAGAGCTGCGCCCCTCCACTTTGCGCGCCCGAGGCGCCTCGCCCTTGTTACGGCACTGTACAGGAACATTGTGTTCTGAATTGGAGAGGCTGCCTACGTACCAATACCCTCCATGGGATGGACCATCAGATCTGTCAGTGGTGACTAGTTGTTGTTGGAGACTAGTTGGTGACTAGTTGTAGTTGGAGACCCACAGAGGACAAGATATAAGCCCTGATACGGATACGGTGGAGATACTCTCCTCTGGTTCAAAGGTCGTGGCAAACATTGTAAGAGCAAAAGGTCCTTAGCTCTGACTCTGCTGACATTTGTGAAACCCATACAACCACACCGTACAGAATAACAAACTTCAAGTCTGTTCTATCATGCAAATAATAAGTAGTACCTACAGGCCCCATTGAGATTTGTGCCCCATTGTGCTAGATGCTAGACTGCAATTCTGGGGCAAGGACTGTATTTGTGTTATTTATTTATTTTGTACAAGGCCTAGCACAATGGGTCCTTGACCCCGGTTTGGGGTCCTTAGTCACTCCCATGAAGGAAAAACAAACAATAACTTCTCTTCACACAGGACAAAAGAAAAATTAGACACTCTCAACCACACTCTGTATCCATCTTTAAAACATAGCAATAGCCATAACAGAGCCACAGTAATGGACTAATCTAGTCTAGTTATCTGTCACCAACGGTGGCCAATGCCAGATGCTTCATAGGAAGGTGCAAGAAACCCTTTAGTTATAGGATAACCTGCCCTCGGACAAAGTTTCCTCTAGAGTCCAAAAGTTAGAGGTTGGCTTATGCCTTGACACACATGAGTTTATTTCATCCCCCCCCAACTTATTTTTTTTAGTATTTATCATTCTAATACTCGCTATTTTCATAAATTTCAAATCCTCTTCTGAATCCTGCTTAGCCTCAATCATATCATGTGGCAAAGGCTTCCACTGGCTAATGGTGTGATAAAGTATTTCACTTTTGAGTTTGCCTCCTTTCAACCCCATTGGCCCCAAAACAACATGAAGATTTCAAAATGTTCTTGAAGTATAGTGGCGTTTTGTCCCCTCCTTGGGTTTTGTATTGGAAATGCACCACTCAAACTTGTTATCAAGTACACACATCTAGATATTTTTATAATTGGTTCTTGAGACAGAGCGCACTGATAGTAGAATATAGCATTTAACTTGTGTAATATGAAATGGGAGGCAGATGAAGAATTTATGGGCGAGACAGGGGTGTCACATCCCAGGGAATTATTTTTAACTGTCAGACACCTGGTCCATTCAGTAGGAGAAATATTTGCGCTTCAGATGTGTTTTAGGTATAAAATGGCCATTTCCTGGCAAGGATGATTTAGCAGCATCTGGAGAAAGGAGTAAAAGACCATTCAAGGCAGGGAAATCACGTCCACTCATCTTTCAGATTGATGGTGGATTTTTTATGATAGGCTCCCGTTGGCTCTCCCACTCCAGTAGATCATGGTAATAATTTCTATCAACACCAAAATTTAAACAAAAATGAGTGTCTTCTAAGCCACTTTAAAATATTTTACTTTATGGTTGGTTTTAATAGTGTCCTAACTTGGAAATGAATTGAGACTCAGAAGCTGAGACTGTACAGACTTTGCTACAGAAAGAAATGACAGAGCCCCTAACTCCCTCTACTTCACAAACTCAGCAGGCATTTTCTGAAGTGACACCTTAAACATTTCTCAGAGGGGAAAAAACTGGCAGCAGAGACTGAAAATCACGACCCTTCTCTCCAAAGAAAGGGAAATTGTGGGGTTAAGAAAATAAAGTTCTCTCCCACTGAAGCTGCCACATTGCAAATATGCCGTTATTATGCAGGAGGCCTCTTGAGAGGACGACCTAAAAATTCCACTTAAAAAGGAAACACCTGTTGGAATATTAACTAGGGCAAAGTCAAACAAGGGGAAAGAGGATAGGTGGCCAAGTGGTTGGGAAAGTATAGAGGAGATGCTGAAGTTATTATTTTAAACACAGCACTCCTAATATTTGAGCTTCTAAAGCAACAAGCTCCCTTTCCCCCCCCATACAAATACCTTTTGGTAGTGCAATAGAAAAGATAGGAAGGCAGCTGAAGGCAGGAACTTTACATATGATCTAGTTTCTAGAAGCAGAGTAGTTCTGTACATCTTCAAACTGGAGTGTTTAAGGTTAGGCACCCATATACGTGGTCTGCTTCTCAGAGGTGCTGAGCGAGCACCCATTGATGGGGATTATTATTTGGATCCCAGAAGAGGACGCAGTGGAGATCTGGAACCCATTGCACGAAGGAGCTAACAAGACAAGGTCTCTGTCCTAAGGATCTCACAATCTAGGGCAGAACAAAGGAATTATTTGTATTCCCATTTTACAGAAGCGGAATGTAAGCATGACTCGCCCAAAGTCACATGAAAAGTGTGTGAAAGACTTCCGTTGACTTCAATGTGCTATGGATTAGATCCTCAGCCCACAGAAATGTAAGTGATCACTGCACTGCATAGAAATGAAACATCCTCAATGAACTCCTAGCTACTCAGAAAAGTGTTCAAGTGCCCCAACTATTCATCTAGCAAGAATTTAAATAAAATTTGCCAGCAAAATTCATTTTCTCAAGGACTTCTTTTGTGGGTGTGCAACTATTGGGTTTCTTTAGTTTACAAACAGTTAATAAACAGGAAAATAATAAAAAGCTAATTGCATAATTGTAAACCTATCACTGAAAAATATTTGCATTTAAGCTGACCGCTGTCCTGTAGCTAATATAAGTTACAATTATCCAAGCATTTTGTTTATAGCTTTTTCCTCCACATCATTAAAATCAAATGCAATTCTACAGATCAAACAGTAATTTGAGAACAAACCTTTTTTCTTTTCTATTTAATAAATCTTCAGCTACCTCATATTTCTGGGCATCAGATTGCTGTGAAATCTTCAAGTGCATTTTTATTAATAATAAAGATCTGGTTTTTTTAGAAGTAAAATCAAATTCGATGAAAATAACTGAGTTGATCGAAAGGATATTTAGGGTTAGCTGGCATGATTAGTTTTATTTACAAACTGAAGTGACTTAATCTTACTATGTGTCAAATGATTGGGGAGAAATCCATGCATCTACAGAATGCTGCATTTCCAAGATGGAGGCACTAATTTCTGTAGGTTGGGAAGCTAGCTAGCTCATTGCATACCCAGGACAAGAGAAAGATGGGATTCTTAAATTTTAGGGATGGGCAAACTAATATGAAATTTAAAAGCTCAGCTGTGTGTCCATTTTTAGATCAGAATTACTCTAAACAAAGCTTGTTACAGCCAGGCAAGACGAACCAAGAAGTTCATCATGGTCAGTGGAGAATTCGTTATGCCACTCTAGTTAACATGGCAGATACAATACAACACACTAAGGGTAGGTTTACACTTACCTTCCGGGTCGACGTGGTGAGTTCGACTTCTCGGAGTTCGAACTATCGCGTCTGATCTAGACGCGATAGTTCGAACTCCGGAAGCGCTGCGGTCGACTCCGGTACTCCACCACTGCAAACGGCCACTTACTAAACTCCATTTAAAGTCTCAACCTCTATGGTTGAGACTGAGGATGTAGTAACTAAAATGGGAGATAGGGTCAGCATTGCATCAGCCATATTCAGCAGTAGAGGGCCAAATTCAATTCATTCTGAAGTCGACAGGAGCTAGAAAAGGCTTGAGTGTACTATAAGAAATGGAAGGTTGGAGCAGCAGTCACAGCAGCCTTACATGCTATGTTAGGAAACACTACACAACAATTTATAGTGCCCTTGTAAGTTTTTCCACTCCAAATGCCTTCCAATTAGAGGACGTAATATTTCTTTCCAGATAATGCATCACAGAAGTATCTTAACTCCTCTTGAGGAGTGCGAGAACAATGTAGTTCAAAGGTTTAAGCTTGACATATTGAGGCGGCTAAGTAACCCAATCCGTGTGTGCGTGCGTACGTGTGTATTTGTCTTCACAAACCATTCACTGACTCTGTGCTATGACAATGACATGCATTCCTAGCAGCTTGCCCAGTTGACTTGTTTAAATGCAGAAAATAATTATGATAGGCAGGGGCGGCTCTAGGAATTTCGTCGCCCCAAGCACGGCGGCACGCCGCGGGGGGCACGCTGGCGGTCGCCGGTCCCGCGGCTCCGGTGGACCTCCTGCAGACGTGCCTGCGGAGGGTCCGCTGGTCCCGCGGCTCCGGTGGAGCATCCGCAGGCACGTCTGCAGGAGGTCAACCGGAGCCGGTGCCGCCCTCCCGGCAAAATGCTGCCCCAAGCGCGTGCTTGGCGTGCTGGGGTCTGGAGCCGGCCCTGATGATAGGTGCAAAGCACAAAGTCTCCTCAGAGTGAATCTAGCAGCCAGTCAACCAGTCAGGCATTTCCCCCCCTGCACTGCCTCAAGAGTCATCTACAGGGGCTTTTCTTGGTTGCTTGAGGATGATGGACACTGCAGCATCAGAGCCCTGGTTTCAGGTTAACTCAAGTTACCACATCCAAGATGCAGAAACACTCTCAAAAATCCCAGCTTTAGTGTATCCCAGCTAGTGAAATAATAAGTGAACAAGCAGCTAGCTTTTACCCTGTTGATTCCTAAAGCAAAGCCCCAATGTTCTCTCTAGCCTGATTTCAGTAGTCAGAAACCTCTCCCCACTGAGCAAAGAAAGCCTGTTTGCTGTGCTTCTATATATAAAGTTCAAGTCACCACACCTTTCTCTTAGGTGTTTGTGTTTTACTGAGTGATCAAAGCTGAGCCAGCTCATCCCTTTTATAATGAGCTTCAGCTGATCCTGATTACCTGGCAAGCACATCAATCTTGTATCCCCAATCCTTTTCTCCCTTAATCTTTAACCCTTTCTATACCACTGTCCAGCATTAATTATATAACATGAGAAGGGCTACACCCAGCAATCCTTTGTGACCTTTGCTGTGATGATCAGAACTGGAGTGATGTAATGAAGTTTGAATTAGGATAGGCACCTAATTACCTTGGGCTTTTTTTTAAAGACCTACTTGCTAGCAACAGTGTCATTTTGAATTTTAAAATAGGAACACAATTTTTAATAACATGCAAAGAAGTTTCCTTATTAAAAACAGATGTTCTCACACTTCAAGGGAATATTTTAGCAGTTGTGTATGTGATACACATAGATTCTCTCTCTCTCTCTCTCTCTCAATGTGTGTGTGTGAGTGAGAGAAAATATGTGTTTGTGTATATATAACAGAGAGGAAATGCTTATTAGTGAACATTGCTGCATGATCTAGTGGTTAGGGCACGTCCAGAGTGAATTAAGGCCACTTTAATTTGGAGTAAGAGCATCTACACAGGGGTTTAATGCAGTTTAACAAATCCATTTAAAAAAAAAATAAAACCTTTAGTTAACTTCAATTACCTTAGCTGAGAATCCCTGTGAAGACAAGCCCATAGCTTTCAGTGTACAGCTGTCTCCTCCACACCTGCTGCAAATTCCTCTCTCAGCTGAAAAGGGATCACAGCAGACACGTTTTGAACCGGTGGGTTTGTAGGAGGCAAAAGAATGGTGGATGGAGATTTCCTGTTATACAGGAAAATAGAAGGCCTCTGTAGTGTGTCTGTACCAAAGGTGCAATAAATAGAGGGGCATTCCTGATTCCCTGGGGTGGGGCTGCTATGTGGTTATCCAGAGAGTGCTCAATAAACATCACTGGTATTCTATCCTGTTCCTAATAGGATGGACCAGAGCCAGTCAACATTTCTTCCATTTTTTTAAAATGAGGAGTTTGAGTCAAAACTGAAAGTAGTAGTATGGAATCCTCACTGAATTCCATTTTAAATGTTTTGTTTTGAAACTGTGGGAAAATTCCCACCTTCTCTGACTACTTTAGTCTCCCCTACCTTTTTCTACTAGACAAGTCAAGAGAAAGGGGGAAGAGGTAGAGTATTAAAAAAAAAAAGGAGGGGGAAAAAGAGAAAATAATGCTGTCTCTTGCTCTTTAACTTTCATGCTCTTCAAGTGAGAGAAAGTCATACTTTGGCCTTAATGTATCACTCTGGTCAACTTTTCCAACATAGCCACTGATTCTGTGCACTCAACACCTGAGCTGCCTAATCTGAGACACCGGGGGCGCTCTAAACTCCATTTAAAGTCAGTGGAAGCAGCCAGTCCTCAGCACGTCTGGCAAACAAACCCAGAGGGGTCACAAAAATGAAAGCATTCAAGAGGCAACTTTGGAAAACATGGCCATGTATCCTCGACAGTCCAACCATGAAGAGTCCAACCAATTGGGGTGGCTAGATGGTAAGTAGCTCACAAGCCTATACAAGGGGAAAAATTAATTTTGATAAAGGTAAAATACTGTCAATCCTGGGTGCAAGTGAGCCTATAAAATCTTTGGGGGTTGTCTTTTAAATGAAGGACTCATTACACTGATGCTCTTTATACATCTTTCTTGTGAGGTAAATCACATGCAGTATCACCCTTGCTCAGTATCTATGCCAAAGCTGAGCAAGTCCCTGATCTACATTTGTTAACCTAAATAAATGGTGCTAATTTTCTTATGGCAGCATTCTGATGGAGTCAGCTGTCTGGTCTGTGGCAACCTCACCATGATTTGATAGTCCTCAAGACATGTCTGGGTAATGGCCAAGTGTCCAATGAGTAGCTGCAAGAAGTCCTGTCAACTCATTAGCACCAATGCCATCATTATCCGATGTGTTTCTATAACACCTTGTCTCCTGGAGATCTCAAAGGGCTTTACAAATGATCAGTAATGTACATCACAAAGCACCATACTGAAACACAGGAGCATACAGCATCTTTATAGGATAGCTGAAAATTGGAAGTGAAGAATACCTAATCCAAAACACGGGGGGAATTTTAGGTGAATAGAATATAATTTCCTAGGTTGAAATTAGGCCAGATGATCAGGATTTACTACTCCACTCTTGTAAAAAGTACCATGGCACCATTAACAATCACAGGTAGCCAGGACCTTGATTTTTATATCTCCTGCAAAAACAGACACTCCCACAATATAGTTAGTGTTGCCAATGCTCTGCCCAGGCAATGCATCATTACTGACTCAGAGGGATGAATCCCCCCTACTGGAGTGAACAGGACACCACATGGGGGTTCAGTTCCGGTTTATATTCCTGTGTGACCATGAGCAAATAATTCAGTCATGCTGTGCCTCAATTTCGCCCTCTGCAAAATGGAAGAATAATGCTTCATTTCTCCAAAACTAGAGCAGCATCAGCTAGGAACAGATGAGATTAAAAGCTACATTCTTCAAGAATTGCACCTTCAACACATGTTTCACACTGGATGGCATTCTGCCTACGTGTCTGAGCAGCACATTACAAGTCAGGATTCCGGTGTTCTAATCTCATCTCTGCCACTGACTTACTACCCACCCACTTCACAGAGGTGCAGTGATTAAATTAATTAATATTTGTGAAGGCCTTTGATATTCTCATTTAAAAGGCTCTGCATAAACGGAAAGTTATTATTATTAATAGCTCTAAGATGAGGTCACAGAGCTCAGATTTGCATCAGCATCTGAATAGCTCCAAGTTTGGGGATGTTTTTGGATTCCTAGTAGTAATAACTAATACATGAAATCGCAAACATTGTTCTTCGTACTGATCTATTATCTTTGTTTGAAGAGCCTGAAATCTCTTCAAAAGGCAAAATTTAAGTTGTAAATATGCCGACGCACGCTGACAAGCATGCAGATTTTCATCTCCCAAATTGTGCGCCACACTTAATTTTTCCTTGTACAACTCTTATTATTAAAATCTTGGTAAGGCACTTGAAGGTGAGAAGCCGGGTCTAATAATTCACACCTAGTTGCAAAAAGGCAGCACTCAGACAAAGTGCTAGCTGTGAATTATTACACCTGAAGTCACACCCTGGAGTGTCTTAACATCAAATTCTAGTGTAGATGGTGGGGAAGAAGTGAATAAGAAAAGATGAGGGCTCTGCACTTATGTAAATATCAAATAAAATTCACCAAATAGTCTCAGGTGTCCTTCTGGCAGGAAGTAAATTGGGAAAAAAATGCAGGTGTAAGACGTACAAGGAGAATTCAGTAGCAAACTGCTCTTGGTTACATCAGCCTAACAACTGTTTATGCAAACAATCTGGCTTACTCATTAAAGCTCTGCTCTGATCGGCTATTAACTGTAACTGACAGATTAAGAGGAGAACAGCATGAGACAGATACTTCAGAACTGAGAGCAAAACATGCCGGTAGCTTAATCTATGTTTTAATTCCAGCTCCCATCTTCCCTCCCCATCCCTTTTCCCAGTACTTCACATGCATATTTCATATGGTCTAGGGCAGATCTTGGTGCCCACATAGACATTTTGATATTCTCTGCTGGTGCCTTGTAGCACCCACAGATTCATTTTACATTCCGGATAACCCACTGCAGCGGCCACACATTCTTCTTTGCAACACGGAGCACTCCTAAAATCACAGATGCTTCTGGTATCACCCACTGTGCTTCAGTACTTCAAGTCCTATACACATTCTTTAAGGTCTAATCCTTTCAAATAATAGGGCTTTCCCTAAAATTTTGCTCCGGTTCTAATGGAGATAGGTATAAGACAGCTTAAGAAACTGAAAAAGAGTAAGTACTAACAAGGAGAACATCTTAACAACAACTGCTCCTAAATAAATGCTCCTTTATATCATTCACGCTGCCAGCGCCTTATGTATATATTAGGGAGGAAGGTTTGGTCCCTATCCCAAGGAGTTTACATTCTGAATTAGGCCCTAATCCTACAACAAGCCCCCAGAGGGCAGACCCATGCACCACTAAAATCAATGCGGCTTTGCATGGATGTAGGGATCCACCTGCATAGAGCTCATGGTGGGACCAGAAAGATGGTACTGTCTAGTGGGCACCCCATTGGCTTGGGTTTACAGTGAGATGGGTTCAATTCCCAGCTCTACCAGTAAGCTTGGGCAAATTACTTTGCCTCTCTTTCCTCCTCTGCCCGTTGTCTGCTGTGTCTATTTAGACACAAGTGCTTCATCGCAGGAACTAACCTGTGGAACTCCTTGCCTGAGGAGATTGTGAAGGCTAAGACTATAACAGAGTTTAAAAGAACTGGATAAATTCATGGAGGTTAAGTCCATTAATGGTTATTAGCCAGGATGGGTAAGGAATGGTGTCTCTAGCCTCTGTTTGTCAGAGGGTGGAGATGGATGGCAGGAGAGAGATCACTTGATCATTACCAACAGTGGCCAAAGCCAGGTGTCCCAGAGGGAATGAACAGAACAAGTAGACAGAATACTGGGCTAGATGGACCTTTGGTCTGACCCAGTACGGCCATTCTTATGTTCTTATCTTTAACTATCTGTCTGTAGAGTACCTGGCACAATGGGTGCCTGATTTTGCTTTTGAGCCCCTTGGTGTTGCCATAATACAAAAGAAGAATCTATTCTTCCCTATTGACTCAGATACTTCTGGGGTGAATCCGGGCTCCATTAAGCTCCAGCTTGCTGTGTGGTCTTGGGTACATTCCTTCCTCTCTCTTTGCCTTGGCTTCCGTAGCTAAGTATTTGTGCTGCTTCTAAAACAGCAATTTCTGTACTTACCCACTGCATAAGGGTGGCTGGGAGGTTAATTATTAATGTCGGTACAGCATATTGCACATGTAATGCACAATAACACGTACCGACTGCATGCTATTATTAATAGTGCAATATCCCATTTTAAATTCAAAGAAGTTGATCGAAGAAGGGTTAATCCATTAACCATTTATTTTATTCAATAAGGGCTACTTTCTTGCTTGTTTCCAGTGCAGGCTCTGCGCTCTGACATTCGACTTTAACCACTGGTTCCAATCAAACTCCATTATGGAGGTGATTCCATCGTCCGTGACACTCAAGTCGCTATGGATCAGGTTTTTCAAAACATCTCAGCTTCCATGTTGGACCAAAATAAGTGGCTAGCATTTTCCAAAGAGCTGTGCTCAGCACTTTTTTGGGGGTAAAAACCCAACCCTTACTTTTTTTCAGGTGCCTAAATGGGAGCTGAGCTTCATGAAAATCTGGCATCAATTAACATTAGCCAAAGCAGATAATACTTGCATTTTACCTTTCATATAACACTTTTCATTTCAAAATGCTTTACAAAGTACAGCCACTTCACAAACAGCACAGCACACAGCTAGCCTACGTACACACAGCACAGCAGTGTGGAGAGGAGTCATTTTGTATAGCCACACTGTGGGAAATCTTTAGTCATGTCCACAGCACCTCATTTTTTGTAGGTTTCATCCAAGAGACCTTTCCCCTAGTTCCCAACCCTGCTATTCTACATGGCACAGAAGTCAGTGAAAACCTCAGGAAGGTGGTGAGAGAAGCTTCAGGGAGCTGCACCTGCAACTCTCCAGAGTCCAAGGGTTCTAAATAGAGCTGGGTGACATTTTGTAAATTGCCATCAAATTTCAAAATTCAATATATAAATCCAGGACAAATTGAACTTTCTTCTTCGTTTTTATTTTTGACCAAACCATAGAGCTGGCCAATTTTTTTTTAACTCTTACATTTCAAGTTTTAAAATCTTTCATCCTACCAAAAACGAACAAAAATCCTCCAAAAAATTTTAGGGGAAAAATATTTTGCTAAATTTTCCTCCTCTCCTGTTTTCAGTTCCAATGCGCAAGCCACTACACCACCTCTCCCCAGGCTAGAGCAATAAAAGTGTTAATGAGGAGCAAAGATATTAAAAAAAAAAAAGAATTCTTAAAGAACAGAACAAGACATTAACAAGGCTAGAATGGGCACTGCTTTTTGGTGCATTAGTATATATGGCTTTTTTTTTTTTGCGCCAAGTTCATATTGTTTGCATGTCTTTTTTTTCAAAGGAGGTTTAAAGGAGCCCAGATTCAATATGAAAGACTCTAAAGAAACACCTCATAACACTGCAGCTATAAATAGCACTGAGGTGGAAATGGCTGGAAATGTTTCTAGGTCCTCCTTTGTGTTCACATTTAAAAAAAAAAAAGTCTGGTTACATAATTAGTATTTGTAATAAAGCTATTGCTAAGCAATCTCCACCACTGCCCATACAGCAGGAAGAAATTGCCAATTATTCTCTCCCCCCACATAGGAATATGCACTTAATCCTGTGCAGTGCAGCAATACAGACTTGATATTGATGTGCTTAAATACAGCCCATGCTGGTTCTAGTGTGGAATATACAAAGATGGAAGATATTCTTATCTGTGCAGGAACATAAGAACGGCCATACTGGGTCAGACCAAAGGTCCATCTAGCCCAGTATCCTGTCTTCTGACAGTGGCCAATGCCAGGTGCCCCAGAGGGAATGAACAGAACAGGTAATCATCAAGTGAACCTGTCCCCCATTCCCAGCTTCTGGCAAACAGAGGCTAGGGACATCATCCCTGCCCATCCTGGCTAATAGCTATTGATGGACCTACCCTCCATGAACTTATCTAGTTCTTTTTTGAATCCCAGGAAAAATAGGGGTTTATCTTATATTTATGGATGAGATTGTGACCCGCTTACTCACCCGAGTAATCTTACTGAAGCGAGGAGAGTGTCTCACTTGTGAAAAAGGGGATCGCCGTCTGGCCCGACATGCAGCACAATGTGCGCATGTGACAGCTGCTACATTGGTTAATACACCAGATCCTGCACACCTACTGTTTGAGCTAAAGAACCAACCGTCCCTAACTGTGGCTGTATCAGACTCATATGGATCAGCACAGAGGGGACTCTATACCATATGCTCACCGGTGGCTTACACCTATACACATTGGCTCAGTTTAAAAAGGAAACAAACCTAAAAATAGGTTCTGACCAGGCCCACAGGTAGAACAAGTTTCAGTGGGATCCATGCGGTGGAAAAGAGGTGCAGGAGAGGTGAGTGAGGACAGCATACTGGATGGAGGCAGGGCCAGGAAGATGCACCTCCCAACACACACAAACCCTCTGGCTTTGCTGGGAGTAGGTGGAAAATGTAATCAAGGCTGGAGATGTAACAGGGACATCTATGGCCAACGGGAGACCCTGGTAGCATGGCCTCTGGAGCCTGGCAGTTGGCATGGGAGGGTCTTTGTGCTTAAGGCTGATGAGGGGGAACAGAAAACATTTCGGTTGAAACGTATCCCTCTGACATTTTCTATAGGAAAATTTTCAGCCTGCGCTCGGAGAAATGTACAGCCTGTTGTAGGACTGGAACCCAGGACCTTCTGACCCACAGGCCAGAAATTAACTGACTGCAGAGTCCGATTGACACCTGCAGCAAAACAAAACCCACTGGTTAATAATAGAAGCACTCATGCCTCCAGCAAAAGCTGCACAGTCTCCAGTGCATATATCGATCCATTTTTGAAGAGGCTATCGTCTTTTTTGTTATTGTGTCTAATAGCCTTCTCTATAAGCTCAGAAAACGCTCCTTTAGGAAAAATCTGGGCCTGATTCTCTAACTGGAATGCAAAACAGGAAAAACTCCATTAAGGTCTATGGACCAGATCCCCAGCTAATGTGTTCGGCATAGCTCCGGTGACATCAACGGAACAAGGCTGATCTACTGCAACTGAGAATCTGGCAAAACGTACACATCCGAGTAAAACTGTTGCAGGGTGCCGAGTTTCCTTGTCTCCAATTGTGTTGAGCATCTTGCTGGAGCGGACCCTAACTGAACAGAGAATCAGATACACAGTCCTGCTTTTTTGCATCTTTTCACCCCTGTGACTGTAGCTCAGATTAATGCTACTTTATTCAGGCTATTGGGCCACAAGTTCTGGTCGCAGAGGTTCCTGTATTCCTAAAGGCTTGTCAACACACAAAAATTGCGCTGCTTTAACTATTCCTGTATAGTTAAAGCAATAGACCTCTGCTGACGTGGATGTGGTTTGAATGGTATAATCCTAGAAGTATAGAAAGGAGAATAAACTATTGTGAAATAACACACATTCATACTGGTGTGACTGGGCCACAGTAGGAGTTGTGCTAGGATAACTTTTTCAGTACAAAAAAAATCCCCTTATTGAAATATACCAGCATAACAACTGTGTTTAGCTCCAGCCATAAGGTAAAAACAACCAGTTTTATGCAGAGTCACTGCTGGATTGTATGTATTCATTGTTTAACTGGTGGAGCATTTGGTAATAATATAAATGCACACTTAAAAATAAAATAACTTGAAAGAAGTTGAATCAACCTGAGGGAAGAAAAAAAAATCACCCGATGAAATGCTTGATATATTGTTACTTTGATAAGTTCAAATAAGTGTGACTCACTATACAACTATTCTATCAATTCTGAACAAAAAACTGCATGGGATTATTATGCTTTTAATCCAAAGAGCTGGGTGTTTGGAATTCCTCAAGCCCTTTGTGGTGTCATATTAGCTAGGCCAGTCTCTCATGAAAAGAATGTATTGTTGAATAGAGTTGAGTCCGGATCTCTGCTCCATTGGGTTGATAAAATGGCAGTTGATTTAAAAAGAACCAGCTTGTCTGGAGAAAGGATTAGCAGATTAAGAACCTGCATGTAATTTTTTTTATGTAATGTAAAGTTACATTTCATAACTAAAAGGGATTAATTAAAACATTAATAGAAGGAGAGATGTTATTTTTTTTCCCGGGACAAACGCCTCAGCACACATATGAACATTCGCTTTAGTTGCTGTTGCCTCAACAGTGGGGAATGAATTGCTGTCCTCTGCCAGCAACAGTTGACACAGAAAGGAAAAAAGGAGAGGTTTGTGTGGTGGCTCAGCATTTTACTTTCCTGTTGCACTGACCTGGCTTTAAAATTAAAATAAAAACAACAATAATAAAAAAATCAATCCAGTGGACTTTTACATCACAGTCCTTTATGCCTTTATTGGGGGTGTGAAAATATATTTGCACTGAAAGCAGAACACTGTCTGAACTTGGATGATTCTTTCTTTCTTTGGGCCTGATTCTGATCTCACTTTTACCCTTCCATGTAGCTCTACGGGGACTTTCGTCAGCTGGTGAAAATTAGTTTCACTTCATGGACTTTAACGGGGTTGTGCCAGTTTACAGCAGCTGAGGATCTGACCTGTTCATATTAGTGAAATTATACCTAATTTAACAGCTGCAAAAGGAGAGGTCAGCCTAAAGTATTTTTGGAGGGCCCCACTCAGGTAGCTTAGTACCTTATTCCATAAGCAGTGACAGCAACGTTGCAGAATTGGTCCTAACAATGAAAAAGTAAATGTGCTGTCTCCCTCTACCTCAGCCCTACTTCAGAAACTTCTGTACTGAAAAGTTCAAAGTAAGTCACACCAGGAGGGGTGGCAGCGGGAAGCAAGACATTGTCAGTTTATTGCCCGTGTCACCAAGTTTCAGATCATTTTTAAAAATCCTGTCTTTCATTTTTAATTCCCAGAGACTGAGTTTTGGCTCATGAGTTTTAAACTTTGCACGTTTTCTTTGATCCTTTTGTTAAGTGCTCCCAGGCAGGCTAAGCAAGTTTGGACTGGGTTAGTGCTTTGACAGGAAGCACCAGAGAAATAATTAGGGGCTGATGATGAAATTGGTGTTGGCGGTTCAGTAGGTGGAGCTCTTCCCTTTGAATCATTAGCCTGCTAATTCCACTGGATTCTGCTGTTGGAAGCACCATCTTTCAGCTGAGACATACCTCTCAGATCCTAGGGGCACGTAGTCCCCCAGCTCCCCTGCAGCCTAAGAGGACAGGTATTCATTCTGGTGCTCTGGCCCCATTCTAACTCAGCCGATGATATTGCGTTCGCTAGAAATGGCCAACTACTCCTCATCAAATAATTTGATTATTTTTATTAGATATTTTTAATCCTGTAAATTATATGTATTGTTTACAGCATTCTCACCAATAAGCAAATAATTTGTGAATTTTGCAAAATGTTTCTAATGAAGGTATTCATAGTTCCCAAATCTTTCACCTATCTCTAGTATTTGAAGTGCACCCATATACATTTCCCACTAGCTATTATACTCTTCTTACTTGCTGTCTTAAAGCACTGTGTATCATAGGTGTGAGGTATTACTACCACACTGCACCCCAGAGTTGGCTGCATTTCAGTTTGCTGAAATGGTCTCTATTTGCAAAGCACTTTGGGATGAACGATAGCATATCACAGAAGCACACAGGAATTGCCAGACCGGACCAGTGGTCCATCTAGTTCTGTATCTTGTCTTTGACATTCATCACTTCCAAATTCTTCAATGGGGGACAAAAAAAAATAATCATACAATGCTTAATAATGAATAACCTACTCATAAGAGCCTTGTCACTTAGGCCCAGATCCTCAAAGTTATTAGGGCTACTAGTTTCCATTGATTTAAATGCAAGTTAGTAGCCTAAATATCCCTGAGGATGTGGGCCTCAATGATTAGCTTATGCCCTGCAGCATGAAGCTTTATACTTCATATTTTCTAAATATAGATCCTATACAATATAGCTGTGGATGTGCCCATCCTCTATGAGACCATCCAGTCCATTCTTCCCTCTTGCTGAGCTTTTGGCCTCGATGACATCATGTGGCAATGAGTTCCACAGGTTTATTGTATGTTGCGTAAAATATTTCCTCTCGTGAGGGGATCTTCGGTTCAGATCCTCAAAGGTATCCACTAGGAGTCAGGCACCTAAATAATACCTTTGAATGTCTGGCCTTTGCGGAAAAGATTACTATTTAAAGCCAAATAAATTATGTCAGCCCATTCCCCCTATATTTACCACTTTGCTAACCTGCTCAGAGATGCCTTAATTAAGCCTTATTGGTATGTGATTTCCAGGATCAGCGCTAGGGCCTTTTAAAAAGGATAGATACAACATTTGCTATTCTCCCATATGGTAGCTGATTTTAGTAAGAGATTGTATATTTTTATTAGCAGCTCAAATCTTGGGCCCAGGGGCTTCTTGTTCATTTATTATTTGTATTGTGGTAGCACCTAGGAGGCGCAATCATAGACTGGGACCCCATTGTGCTAGATATTGTACACAAAGGACAGTCCCTACCCCAAAGAGCTTAACATTTAAGCTTTCCATCGGGCATTTATTACAGTGTTCCAGCACCTCCTCTCATCGTGCCTCACTACTGGACAGTATCATCTTTACTTCCCCACCATCCTAGATATTGAAGATTAATGCATAGAAATTTTTTCATGCTCTGCAATATCCTTATTCTCCTTAACTGTTTCCTTTATGGTCTGGCAGTCCAGCAGACCCACTGATTTCCCCAGCAGACCACTTGCTTCTGGTATCACTAAAGAGTTCTCTATTATTTGTTTTCACTTCTTTGGCTATTTACTCTTCAAATTCCCTCTTAGCCTTCCAAAATTCCATATTACATTTTATATGCCACAGAGGTTATGTTTCTTTCATTGGCTTCACTAAGGTCAGATTTCCATTTTCTGAAGATATTCTATTCTGTTCAAGTTATTATTACAGGGATGACCACAGTATGATAGGAATACATTTTCATAGCATTTTAAAGAGGTAAGGTAGGATGTGAATGGATGGCGATGATAATACTCCTTTCTAGTTCTGTAGCACCTTCCTTCTAAAGAAGAGACTAAAGAACTGCAAACAATTACTACAAATTATTGCATTATTATTATTATTTTGTTGTTAGACGAACCTTCCTGATATCACAGAATCTGCAGGAGTCAGATTTGCAGCTTCATGTGGGCAAAAGAACAGCAGTAACCCCAGGGTTAAAGCATTCATCAGCTCAGCACAGCATCACGATCCAACTGTCATATCCTTATATATCATTTTATGCAAGCCAGACAACTGATTTATAAGTTATTCTCCCCAAGTCTCAATTAATTTCACGTAGGACATTTTCACAGTTGTACAATAAATGTTTAAATTAAGACATTTCTCTTCTTTCTTTTCCCCCCATGGAAATTGAATTTAATATTAACTGGTTCTTGGGTGCCACTCATGGCCTGCACAATTACAGATAAGAACATCGATCTGGCAGGAAAACAAATTGGCTCTTAAAAGAGGGCAGTTTGGATCTGACAGGATAAGATGACTAGGAGTCTCTCTAATGGATACAGTATATTACTCCTGGCTATATGCAGGAAGGGGACCTGCCCATTCCACTCACAGGTACCAAACAATTATCTGCTCCATACAGGAAACCCAGCTTGCAAATTACCTACTGAGGTTCAGGTCAGTTGTCTGCAACATAAATTAATTGCCTGGAACTAAAACAGCATGGCAGAGCAGTGCAATAGGATACTATCGCACTAGGTGGATTTAGGGTTGCCAACCCTCCTGGTTTTTCCAGGAGTCTCCCAGAATCGGGCTCTATCTCCAGGAGACTACTGAAGCCAATCCGGGAGATTTTAGGCCGCTGAAAGTCTGGCGGTGCAGTGGGGCTAAGGCAGGCTCCCTGCCTGTCCTGGCCCTGCGCCCCTCCCGGAAGCGGCCACCACATCCCTGCGGAACCCTGGGGTCTCTGTGCACTGCCCCCGCCCCGAGCGCCGACTCCGCAGCTCCCATTGGCCAGAAACCACCCAAGGTAAGCGCCACCCAGTCGGAGCCCACACCCCTCACCCCCTCCCGTACCCCAGCCCTGAGCCCCCTCCCAGGACTAGCACCCCAAACCCCCTCTCACCCCCTAAACCCCTGCCCCAGCCCTGAGCCTCCTCCTGCACCCAAATTCCATCCCAGCACCTGCACCCGGCACCCCTCCTGCACCCCAACTCCCTGCCCCAGCCCTGAGCCCCCTCCTGGAGCCCGCATTCCCTGCCCCAGACTCAGCCCAGAACCCACTCCCACATTCCAAACCCATCGGCCCCAGCCTAGAGCCCGCACCCCCTCCCACACCCCAACTCCCTGCCCCAGCCCGGTTAAAGTGAGTGAGGGTGGGGGAGAGTGAGCAGTGTGTGTGTGCCGGGGGATGGAGTGAGTGGAGCGGGGCTTTGGAGAAGGGTGGGGCAAGGGTGTTGGGGTTTCTGTGATTAGACAGTTGGCAACGCCAGGTGGATTAGGAAATGTTTTAGGGGGTATTTGGAGGACATGTGGAACAGGGCAGCTGGCTGCTTAAATGAAATCAGGCCCAGCTCTCCTGTTCCAGTCCAGATGTGCCCTAGTTTCATGTAATGAGGAGTGGTGGACGACTGCCCCTGGGAGTTATAAATGCGAGACGGCCCAAAGGTAAGGGGAGAGTCCAGAATCAGAGCAGAGCTGCAGGGAGGCAATGTCCATGAAGGATCTGCAAAGAGTTCCCTAGCTGAGCTGTGGAGTCAGATCAGGATGGTGGAAGTGAGGAAGAGAGAATAAAAGCAAGTGGAGGAGGCGCTGCAGTACCTGGTGCATAGGGTGACCAGATAGCAATTGTGAAATAAAATGGGACAAGGGGTAGAGGGCAATAGGCACCTATATAAGAAAAATCCCTAAAAATGGGACATCTGGTCACCCTACTGGTGCAGCAACAGTGGACCCTGGCTGTCCTCTTGCAACTTCTACAGGATGAACTTGGCCTAATGGGTCATGCAGAGAACTAAGTTTCCTAATAGTGTAACTCCCCTTTAATTTAATAACTTCATTTTGCATTACGTCTTCCAGAAAGATGTCCAGTTCCCAAGGAAATGGCAGTATCAATCCTATATTCACAATTTATTCAGGCAAAACCTTTATGCTTAGACTGTTGACTATTCTCCTAAGGGAAGTGAGCCAAACAAAGACTCCAGGTGCAAACTTTGGGAAAGTTTTGACCTAGATCTGGATGCAAACTTTGTGGCTTGGATCCAATTCCATGTGACTGAACAAGGCCCTAGAAAATATAATGGTGGATATTCCTATTTTGGGTCACAGATGAACTGGGTGGGATTTAATTATTCTTTTTCATGGGCAACTCTTATGGATCTGGGAATCCTATGCTCCCATTCTGCTCACTTCTACATCTGTGAATTAATCTTTTTAAAAGGTCAGAAGAGATTTTTCAGTAAAAAAGGCAAAAGCAACACTTATGTCTCTGAAATGGTGCTCGCCAGCACACAGAATAAATATATATATACTGTATATATATATATATATATATATATATAGAGAGAGAGAGAGAGAGAGCGCGCGCTTGTAAAAAGGTTCTAATAGGGACTATTGTCTAATAATTATAATATGTTTTATTATATAATGTATTTTATTGTGAAAGAATCTTAAATTGTATAGATTAGTAATGGGATGGTAAGTAGGTACATATTCTGATTTCAAAGATAGACATAGTGGGAGGGGAGGGGGTAGTTTGAATTCAAACAACATGGGCCCTCAAATATCATTGGAAACCAAACATTGACCTTGCAGGACCTACCTCATCATCTAAGGGAATCTCATGGGGGGAAATAATCAAAATAAATTAAGGGAATATTTTTTCTCCCCTGAGCTTGAAAGTCAAGGCTGAGTTTAATACATGTTTGTATCGTACTTAGCACAATGGGGACCCATAGGCATTACTGTAATAAACACAATTCCTAATTAATAATAATATAGCATCCTAGTCTTGTTTGCAAGATGGAATGTTGTGCTTCCTTCAAATTTTAGCTTCTTCTATTTTGATGTAATTAGAGCTTTTTCATCAACATTTTAATCAACACTTTTTATTCTGATGAAAAAAAGGTTAAACATTTCACAATTTTTCACTCTCATTTTGCAATCAACTATGGAGCCACTTGAAATTTCAAACAAAATTTCAATGAAATTTCAAACAAAAACTTGGTGAATTTTTAAAAAATTTCCTCTCGGGTCCTGGGCCAGCTCTCGGTGTAATGAAATACATTTCCCAGCCAGTTCATCCAGAGGTTAAGCCTTCCAAACCCTTTCTGGCCTCAAGTTGCAGTGGTGAAGGTCTAGGTTGGATATTAGGAACAACTATTTCACTAGGAGGGTGGTGAAGCCCTGGAATGGGTGACCTAGGATGGTGATGGAATCTCCATCCTTAGAGGTTTTTAAGGCCTGTCTTAACAAAGCCCTGGCTGGGATGATTTAGTTGGGGATTGGTTCTGCTTTGAGCAGGGGGTTGGACTAGATGACCTCCTGAAGTCTCTTCCAACCCTAATCTTCTATGATTCTATGAAGAGGGTTCAGTATCTGAGGCCCATTCAATTGTTCACTCTTCTGCTTGGATTGCTGAGTGGGAATGATGGAGGGGGCAATTATTACCAGCTGTAGTGGTGCTTTGTATGATGCTTACACCCTTTCATTAGGATATGGACTGAAAAAACAGAAACTCATTTGCCATAGGCTGCTGAACCACCAATAGATGGTAGCAACTTTTGGTCACTTTTTGATCTGGGCTGGATTCAAACCAGCCATGTAGAGGTGAAATGTAGGGACTCCTATAAGTCTTCTATAAAAATACATTAATAGATTTGTAGGCTTTCCAGTGGTGTTTATCACAGTAGTAGTTGAGCACCTCACAGATGCTAAATAATTTAGCCTCGCAATGGGCCTATGAGATATGGAAGGACTGTTACTCCCTTTATACAGAAGAGGCACCATTTACCAAGAGACTGCATAACTTGCCACAGGTCACAAAATGCCTGTGGCAGATCTCCTGAATCCCAGATCTCTGCCCTAATATTCCTCTGCTATTCTACTCACCCTACTTATTAGAAAGAAAACTCTGGGGGAACCCAGGGCTGTTCTGTGGAAATTTGTACAGCTCCCTACCCCATTGCCCATCCTCTCAGCCATCCAAACCCCTTTCCCAAATTTCTATACTGGATGTCGAAAGTCAATATTCTATATGGTGCCTCTGGCTTTCAAAATAATAGCGTAGAAGTTCTGTAATTATCAGACAAGATTAATTGAAGCCCAACAGTATAGCACATCAAATAAAGGAACAGGGACGCCATTTATCTGTTAAAGTTCTGAACGTGAAAAACATTTAATCACTCATGTTCTTTGATGAAAGCTTCATTGTTCAACTCTATGGAGAGGCGCATTTTATGTGGCAGAGGCAGTACAGTTGTTTTTGTAAGTTCACTCAAGATTTTACCTATGATTATATTTGTACCCAGCTAGAAATTATAAGTGACTATGATGTCATGGGGGATTTTTTGTGTTGTTTAAGAAAAATAAAATTTGTTCCTAAGGAGGAGCAATTGGAAACTAATACAATTAAATTCTTTCCTTTGCCTGCCAAGGACATTTGACTGCTACTGTGCTACATCAGGTATGTAATGAAAGGCAAATGACAGCGAATCTTAATGCAGTAGAGAGCTTGGGTAACTGTAGTTTTATGTCAGTGATAGTTACTAGAGAAAAGCTGCATTGTATCTAGGATTAGCAGAACTGCAGGATTTCATTAACGACGGACTAGCTTTTTAGCAAAACAAAGATAGTTAGGGAGTAAAAGAACATGACTAGAATGTGCTCTGCTAATTGGAAATGTATATTATCTTCACTGTGCGAGGGAGGAGGTGCCGGGTGTTCTATATTGTCATTTGGAGAACGTCAGCTTGTACAAGAGTTTTCCCAGATTGGAATGTTGAACTACCAGGCAGCAACAGTCAGACAAGCCCATGTTTAAAACTGGACCTATTAAAAACAACCATATATTTATTCATGCGGGGCTTGATGGGGCCCCTGAATATCAGAGGGAGTCTTTGCATTGACTTCAGTGGGCTTTGGCTCAGGCCCATGCTGCTCAAGTCCGGTAAACTCCCACTGAATTCAGTGCAACTTTGCCCACGTAAGAACTGAGTAACAATCCATTTGGTGAAATCCTGCAGCCCCTTACTCAGGACAGTGGTGAGGATGGCAAGAAAACTGTTCCAAAATCATTAATGGGTCTGCTCCTTATTTCTACCAAAGCCCTTTTACACCATTCAGGGAGTGTAATTTACACCAACTCTGTATGTGGACAAAGTGATTTAAAATAGCTGCGTGTAAATGAGAATTAATCTGGTCACTTGAGGCTTTCCTTTTTTTAAAATGCATGCCCTTAACCACCAGGCAAAGAAAAAGAGACACACTAAGGCAGTTTTGAAACATTCCAGTACTTTTCTGATCATTTTGAAAAGTTGAAATATGATTGCAGCCTTTTTGCATACGGAGGGAGAGAATCCATTTAAATGAAAAATTAGCTGCCTTAACAGGTCAAGCACATAGTTACATTAACGTTGTGTAGAACAATAAATCAACTTCGATCTCCAATTGAAAAAATGCTAATTTAGCTCAGTGATTCACTGATTGTACTTCCCGTGTGCCCTGGCGATAGAAATCTTTTATTTAATGCGAGACAGTGATTTGACGGCCCTCCTAATGGCGCTTGCAGACTATCAGCATTTCAGTGGAATTCTGATCATGGTTTTAATATTCCATGCAGCTTTGCCCCCTCTGATTTCACGCTGAAACATTAACAAGAGCTGACACTGGAGATTAGAAGCAGACAGCTGGAATGCCAGGTCTTTGTTGCAGCATGGACATGAGCCAACATCGTTCAAGCGCAGCCAAGAGGGACCTGGGAAAGTCGTCTTAAGAAGAAGGGGAGGTAGGGAGGGGGAGACAAGGTAGTTTACTGAAGGGCATATACAAGGAGATAATTGCAGAGTCCTTTCATCTTTTAAATCCAAATTCTAATCAATATTAGTTTATTAAGGGGAAAGAGAGTTATTAAAAGGTAAATTTTGCACTGGAGAAACAAATCTTCATTGGAACTCTGCAAGCATAAAAGTTTTGCATATAAAACAACTGCATGCCCATAACCACTACTAATTTTGTCTACCTAACAACTGTGATTACTTGAGGTGCGTCCATCTGTAAATGCAGTGCTGGTCTTCTTAAAAAAAAATTCACTTAGTTCCAGGTGAATAAATTGAGAAATAAAATTGGATTTATGTGCTGTGCAGTTTGTGTCAACTGTAAACTCCTAGGCAAAAAGGAAGTACTATAACATAACATTCTTGTGCCTAATAAATTGTTTCCTGTGACCAGAAAGCTAATAAAGAGACATAATTTTATCCTACTCCTTATTCTGCACAATGTTCTGCACATAGAGAAAGCTTTGGGAGATTCTAGGCACGCTCTGCAGCAAAGCTGTGGAGCCTTTTCTGGAAGTGCTAACTGTTGTATCTATTAAAGGACCAAGTAGTCCTTATTCAGGCAGATTCTCCTTGAAGTCAATTGGAGTTCTGACTGAGTAATATGGGCCTGATCCAAAGCCAACTGAAGACAGTAGAAAGTCCCCACTGCCTTCCTTGGACTTTGGAGCAGGCATTGACTGAATAAGGACTCGAGGGTTTGGACCTATCTTTGGAAATCATCAGGGGGAAACAGGGTAATGCAGAGAATGGGAAACACCTCAAAAGACTTGGGTAAGTACTTTCCCAGTCTTGCCACCGACCTTGGGCAAGTTACTCCATGTCTCTGGGCCACTGTTTCCCCTCCCACACTTCATCATCTATTTAGATTGTAGACGCTTCAAAGGAGGGGTCCATCTCGATCTGTTTGCACACCAGCTAGCACAATGGGGCCCTGATCTGTTGGGGTCTCTAGGCATAAACAATTAAGATAATAATGATTCCCCCAAGGGAATTTAAACTGAGGCAGGATCCCTACTGTGCTCGGTACTGTACACGCGCACACTGCAAGACATGGTGGTCCTTCACCTGAGGAGCTTACAGTCTAAAATGAACTAGGCATGTTGTGGGAGAGGGGCCAATCTTACAAGCAGGCTCCAATCCGGCAATAAGCTCCATGCCAGAGGACATGTGCATCCAAGCACAGCCGTGTGGATTTCTACGGGACCGTGTAAAGGGGCAGCATTTCAGCAGCCGGGAGATCCTTACAGGATGGGGTGTGAAAATGATTCATGTGGCAATTGGCACATGGATTATACAATTCCATGGTTTTTATTTTACTTAATAGTCTCCATCTTTCCCTCCAGCTAGCTAGTGCTATTTCCTCCTTTCTTTTAATTCTTAGCTAGACTAATAGCAATAAATAGAGAACAAATATTTGTACTAATAATCGAAAGGTGACCTGTGAACTCAAAAGTATTATTAACGAGTGGTTGAATGCCAAGTATTGTTTTCATTACGTTGCATTTATGTTTTTCTTTCTTCCAAAGGTATGAAAGCACTTCCCAAAAATGACTGAGGGCTAACATCTGCTCTCTTTTACACCATTGCAAATCTGGAGTAACTCTGCTGAAACCTTTTGTTATTGCAGTTTTTCAGAGGGCTGAATTTGACTCTTAATTAACCCTCACAACATCTCCTGTGAGGTAGGTAATCCAAGTGTAATTAGGTCTGTTTAACAGATGGGTAAACTAAGGCACACAAAGGTAGTAGCTTACTGAAAGTCACAATGGAGGCAGAGCCAAGAACAGAACCCAAGAATTCTGGTTCTCAATTCCCTGTTCCAAACAGACCACAGCCCTCCTTTAGTTTTCATTTTGTGGCATGAAAACCAAAACAAACCACAATCCCCTTCAGACAACTCCCTCTGCTAACACAAAGCTCCCAGCGTTCGGGCTGTTAGTACTCTTCGGTTTCGCTTTGTGGACCTGTTCTCTCTGCTACAGGACACTGATCCAAAGCCCATGGAAATCAATGAGAGCTCTTCCACTGGCTTCAGGGGCTTTAGATGAGGCCTCAAGAGTCCTTTCTATGGCCAGGTCTACAATAGAAACTTCTGCTGGCATAGTAACATGAGTCAGAGTGTGATTTTTGGTGACCTCGCTGTACTGGCTAACGCCCTAATGTAGATGTAGTTATAGGGCATAAAAGTGCTTTTACTGGTATAGATTATTTTGGTCAGGGAACTAGTATAAGATATACCGGAAAAAGCACTTTTTTTGGTCAGGATTAGCTGGGTCCACACTTGGAGAGTTTGCCTGTATAACATTACCAGTAAAGCTATACTGGTAAACCTTTTCTAGTGCAAGCCAGTTCTGGTTCTCTCCTCCAAGATCTTTTCTTGCCTTTGAGATAGGAACTGGAAGAGAGAGGTCTTTTCTACAGACGTACAGTTCTCACTGCAGTACTTACAGGTGCTACTTTGAGATCTCTGGAGGGTAGGTGCTATATAAATGCAAAGCATGTTAAATTAAGTACCTCTTGCTCTATCTGAAACTGCTTCCTTTCCTTTAATTACTTGGTTGTTGTCTAGACCGAAGTTCATTACACTAGTTCTATGGCTCAGCATCATTTACTTTGCATCTCGGTCAATCTGTGAGCCAACTGGTAGACTCCAGAGTGGTTGAGGAACATGTTGTTGCAGCCATAAACATGCTCAGAAGGGAAAAATAAGAGCTGAAACTGGTAATGAACAGAAATACAAATAGCTGTCAATAAATCTGCTAATACTATTGACCTTTCCCACATTTGCATCATTATCCAAAGTTCACTAGAGATCTTCCATGCATGTTATCATTATCCCTCATTAGAAGTCACTGTAGAAACATTAGCCAAGCATTTCAGGGGCTTGTTAATTGCTTTAACAAAGCAATGTCAATACCAAGCAGTGGTTCCTGTCATGAGTTATGAGTTGGGGCCTTTAAGACTAAATTTTCTTGGGCTTCATGTGCAATGTTTGAGGGCATGAGAAAAAGTTACTCCCGCCCCCCTGCTCCTTCTCCTCCCCCCCATAGGAGAATCCCACTTTTGGGTCCAGATCCTCTGTTGGTGTAAATAGTTTTAACTCCATTAAAGTCAGAGGAGCTACACCAATTGAGGATCTAGCTTTGGGTTTGTAGGAGAGCCGCGTTGGCCTGTGCAAATTTGTGCATAGTCTTGAACCTGAGCTGTTAAGTTTAGATATGGAACTGAACTTTCCCCAACTTTGCAGGGAACAGGAAGGGAAGATTCTAATGCAACCCATCGCTAGTACAACTATACACTGATTTATGTACCTTATAGACTAACAGACAGACTAACAGACGCTTTTACAGACCCAGACTAACACGGCTACCCCTCTGATACTTGATTTATGTACAGAACTTTGGGCCAGATCCACAGCCAGGGCAAACTGGTATAATTCAGTTTTATATCAATAGAGCTACACTGATCGACACCAGCTGAGGATCTGGTCCTTTAGGTCAATGCTTATGTTATCTAAAATGGCTTACCCATCCTTAATCAGCACCTTCTCTATATTTTTGGGCAGTACCTCAAGCTGTATGGTAACTAATAAGTCCCATTAATTCTGACAAGGGTTAGCAGTCTAAGTTACTGGATGGGTAACTGTTGCTTACCAGAACTCTTCTTGAGCCCTTGATTTCTTACACACCATTATTTTAGTACCAGGTCATAAAATGTAGATCTGCATGACTTAGTAGTTGGAGAAAGGAGATAGCAGGTTAGGTCCATTGGTTTCTAATCCTGCTTCCACCTCTGGCTTGGTATGCGCCCTTAGATGAGCAACTTTCCCCATTAGTAAAACAAAGATAATACCACCTTCATAAAGTTGCAGATGAAAGTTGCTATTTAACTGGATGTTAGATTTTTTCCTTGGAAGCATTCCTGTCATGTGACATCACCTCCATTTGACTAGGTCAAACAAAAGTTCAATTTCTACTGTTCCGTTCTTTGTGGTTGTTTAAACCACATTAGTGTTTCTTTTATTTCCAGACTGAAGGGGGGCGTACGTGGGACTACCACACACACAGACAAATCACAGAGTCTGCTTCCAACATACCTTATATTTATGATTGTGGAGATGCACAGCTCCCCCAGCAATAATGTATTTCTATCTACTCTGTGCCATTTTTGTTCTCTGGGGTATTACATTTATGGTTCAGTGATCATATTGGTCTGGGAATTTCATCAGTCAGAATTTTTCCTTTTGCCCACTGATATGTACATGTTAGGAAAAAAGAGAGACTTCTGGGAATGGTGGTCTAGTGGGAATGAATCAGTGTTTTAAGTCCCGTAGCATAATTCTAGTGAATAAGGTGCCTCCAGAAAGGATATTGAATATCTATAGCTTGGCGGATCTAACCCCATGTTTGTTGGCCACTGACACTTTGCAAGGGTTCATACAATTGGAGAGGAGCAAGCTCTTAAGTGAACAACCAACTATGTGATCTTTAGGACTGGACTTCTTTTGATGGTTGAGCAATTTCCTGCTGTGTAGTCTCATTATCCAGCTGAGTGAGGAATCTAGCTTCTTACCTACAGTGCATATCATCACCATATCTAAGCACACACAGCTGCTACAAGGCAGGCTAATTTCAATGCTCTTCCCATTTTCTTTGATCTTTCCTGTCCAAGTCTGTTGGGCAAACTTAAAGGCAAACTCCTGAAGCAGTCACTGAGGGCTGGATCCCACTCCTTGAAATTAATTGCAAGGTGCCCTTTGACTTTAGTGGAACCAGCTACATACCAGCCCTTTGTTTTTACTGGCCAACATTTTCAAGTATGACTAGCAATTTTGGGGTGCCCAATATGAGACACCCTAAAGGAGACCAATTTTCATAATATGGGTACTCAGCACTTTCTGAAAATCAGGGACCTGGGTCCAAGCCCTTTGACTTTAGTGAGTTTCAGAACAAGGTGTCTCAAGTTGGGTACTCAAACTTGGTTACCGAGTCACTTTTTTAAATATCTTCTCCACTCAACCCTTCCATTGGCAAATTCTCATTGGGCCAAATCCTAAGAGGTTGTGAGCACCAGAAACTCCCCACTAATATGGTTTAGGTCCATCTTGTCTCCCTTGTAGACATGTTGCAATTGCTGACCATCATCTTTTTGTAGGAAAAGTCTGTTTACTGCTGGTTACATCTGATCTATTGCTCTTAAATTCATGATCACCTCAACTCCACTTAAGGATGAAATACTTCCTGGTGATAACTGGCATGAGGAGAAGACTGGTAATGAGAGAGGAAATATGAAGCCTGTTGGTAAGTGGCTGGAATTCAGCCTAGACTTGTATTAACTCAAAGGCATTACCATCATGGTAGCTCTCTGTGAAATGAGATCAGCAGGTCTCAGCCCAGTTTCTGGTGAACAAGTGTCCATGTCACAAGTTGTCATGTTTTTACATAGGCAAAGAGCAATCTGGATTGCTTTTATAAGATGAAAAGAAAGCCCAAATGTAAAGTCTCTATGAGAGAGCACAGTGTGGGTGACTCTCTCCTTAACAGCTGCAATTTTGAACCAACTCACAGGGAGTGTCTGGATAGGCCAGGGTTCTGCCTTCCCCTTAAAGGTACAGCAGATAGGCCTTGCAGTTGCACAAGGACATCCACGCACAAATCCACCATCATCACTGAAACTACTTGACAGGTTCACTCAGAGGGCACGGACTGACTAAACCGTGGAGACTGAAGTGCCTTACTCCCAATAGGGGATTGCTAGAGGTACACTGACGGGACAGCGTCAAAGGAAGTTTGCATTGCCACCAACTATGCTGGGCCTGTTTTATGGGCAAAGAGAGGGCTCGGCTCTCCAGAGGCTGTCAATCTGGCACCTTTCACCTGCATTAAGTGTAAGCATAAAAAATTTATAATGAATATAATTTCCTTCTTTATGATTCACCTCTATCCTCTTCAGTGTATGCACTTAATTCCCATTAACACTAGTGTGGTACTTCAAGGGGAAGACAAAGTCCTTAGATGATGTACCATGATGACTACACGTTAACCACTTCTATGCCGTGTGCCGCTTACTCCTTCCTATGCAAGAAGGATAAAGCACATATGACGAATTGATGCATTAGCTCTGTTGTCTCTAAATCTTCCTCATCAGCAGCCATTACTAATATGCATTCAGTACACCTACTCAGAATGATTTTAAACAGGGAAGAATAAAACCAAGCAATACATATTTAATGAGGTTCGATAACTCCAAATTTACTTGTATTGATCACTGCAGAGAAAACCTGACTGTTCAACTGTAACCGGAGTAAGATTGCATGAGGAAGCACAAACAAGTTTCTTCATACTACAGACAACTCAGGGCCCAATCCACCTCTCTACCTGCAGTGAAACTGCCATAAATGCAACACTACTTCCGCTGAAACTGGAAACCAGCACAAAGAGCCAAACCGTAAATCCAACTGCAAATGCATGGGAATTTGGCTTCATTGACCATGGTTAAGTTCTAAGGCTAAAGAAAGTCAATGGGAAGCTTTCAATGACTTCAAATGGGCTGTAGATCAAACTCTAAGGCCCCAGGTTAGGGAAGTATTTTAGCACAATCCTACAATTAAGCACATGCTTAAGCCTCTTTGACTTTAATAGGAGTTGAGCATGTGTGTAAGTGCTCCCTCAAGCAAGGATGTCAGCAATCCTTTAGTAGAAGCACCCCCTATTTGCTGACAGGGTTGTGTTCTCCAGTCTGCTAAATTCACAGCCATTTTAATCCAGCCCTTGAGCTCCCGTTGGGGAGAAGGGTCTGGAGCTCCAGCACTCTAGTCGGGGAGCAGTGTTGGGGGCTGCGCCGCGCAGATCCCAGAAGCAGCGGCATATCCCCACTCTGCCTCCTATGCATAGGGGAAGCCAGAAGGCTCTGCTCCGCATGCTACCCCCGCCCTAAGCACTGCCCCAGCAGCTCCCATTGGCTAGGAGCCATGGTCAATGGGAACTGCAGAGACCGCGCCTGCGGACAGGGCAATGTGCAGCAGAGCCATCTGGCCACACCTCTGCATAAGAGCCTGAGAGGGGACATGCTGCTGCTTGTGGGAGATACTTGAGAAAAGCGCTGCCCAGAGCCTACACCCCTGAACCACCTCCCGTGTTTAAAAAGACACTGCAAATGTACAGAAGATTTAAAAAAAAAAAGACAGGAAGTGAGGGACTGCATCCAATAAAAACTGCTTGGGGAACTTAGGCAAAGCAACATAATTACACACAAAAAAGAAAAGCAAAATTAATCTGTGACTAGTTTTTAGGTTGTACAATGCCTTGAGCACCTTTATGGCTTGTGTGCATGTTAAAATCATATGGTACTTCCATCCGAATATCTCAAAGCACTGCACAAATGTTGGTATCATCATCCCTGCCTGATAGATGGGGAAACTGATGCACAAAGCAATGAACTGGCTAGCCTAAAGCCTCAGAGTGAGTCAGGAGATTACAAAATGGAACCGATGCAGCATATGCCCTGTTCTAACCACTAGACCATGCTGCCGACCAAAGAAATTAGGAAAGGGAAAACACCCCCTTTCAACATGCTCCAGCTACCACACAATCCCTCCCACTCTTCCTTTGAGTTTCCTCTCTCCAGAGAAACAGGTCTGTTGCTGCACCCAACTGCTTCATGTGATGATCATAATGGTCCCTTCTGACCTTAAAGTCTATGAGTCTATGAAAGGGAAAATGAGTGTATCATTAGGCCATTGAGCTACCTGACATTATTCAATGAAGCAGCACAACGATGAGAAATGGCAGTTCGGAACGGAACTAGACCTGATTTTCCTATCAGCTACACGGTGGTAGATCAGGAGTCACTCCAGACTGAGTCAGTGGATTTATACTGATGTGAGATCAGAATCGGGCCCAGCATCATTTAGCTGCTGCTGGGCAGATGGGGTATTGACACACTCAGGAAAACAGGTCCTCTTGCAATAATGAGGCAAGGCAAAGGAAGTGCCCTATGCTCCATTAAAACTATATTGAGAAACGCATTCAATTCCGCCCTGTAATTGTCTCTCACTAAGGATTCTATTTTCCTTGGTGAAATTAACCATTAGAGGAGAATTGGGGGCAGCGGGTGTGTGAGAGAGACAGCGCCTGATTCCCCCTCTCACTTACACTTGTGCCACTTCATTGACTTCAGCAGAGCGACTCCCCAATTCCACTGGCGTAAGTGAGAAAAGAATCAGGCCGTTAGGGAGCAGAACACTTACAGCCACCCGTCCTGTTTAATAGCCACACTGAGTCAGATTCATTAGAGGGATAAAAACGTCTAAAGCAGGAAAATAATGAAATGTGCTAAAGACCGGATCTCTATATTTATTACCAGAAGAATTACAGCCCTGGTATTTATAGAAAACACAGACATATGTATAAACAGAATAATTTCCATTATATTATGTACATACATATGTGACATTACTACTCATTAAATATACTCAATTGACAGTCCTGGAGTCCTTGGATTATCCACAAGGTATCCCTTAGGCAGTGACACAAATACGCACCTTGGCCCCTGCCCCCCAAAAGGATTCATTTACACTACTAAGGAATAGCGGAAGTACTATGATATGAAAGAGAACATGCCTCCATGATGTACAATTTGTTGTATAATTGTACCCCAAAATCTAAGTTTTCATTTGAAGTGTCCAGCCCTGATGGTTGTGACGATAACCCTAAAAAGGCGAGCAATTTAAAGGAGGCTCTGTGATATTCCTGAGTTTCCACAAAGCCTGAACAATAGCTCTGGGAAATGTAGTCTCTCCTCTATGTCTCCTGGATTGTTAACTCGGAAACCTCAATGTTACACAGTGGGAACAAATATTTAACAATGAGCTCTTCAATCTAGCAAAGAAAAGTATAACACCATCCAATGGCTGGAAGTTGAAGCTAGACAAATTCAGATGGAAACATGGCATACATATTTAACAATTTACTAAGGGCCATGGTGAATTCTCCATCACTGACAATTTTAAAACCAAGATTGAATGTTTTTCTAGGAATGTTTTCTGCTTTCAGAATTATTTTGGGGACAGTCAATGGTCTGTGTTATACAGGTGGTCAGACTAGATGATCACAAGTGTGCCATGTCCCCAGAGGTGAAAGTGGGCCAGTATGGGCCGGTATGGCGTACTGGTAAGAGGTGGCTGCTGGTACCGGCCCATACACAGCCAATGTTAAAGCGTTACCGCGGCAGCAGCCAGAGCCCCGGGCCCTTTGAATCGCCGCTGGGGCCCCAGGTGGCATGGACCGGCAGCATGGAAGGGCTGCTGGGGGAGGCTGACCCTCAGCCCCACCCCTTCCGGGGGCCCAGAGCTGGGACCCCGTAACATTAATGTTACTTTCACTCCTGTGTGTCCCTCTCTAGTGACTGGTCTTCACAGAGGATACTATCCCTACTATTGTGACTTGCAAATGGAGTTACTCCCTTATCTCAAGGAATAGAGATACGCTTTTGGTGCTGAAGGCTCTGGAGCTCTATCTGCACGGAGGATGTTATGTTAAATATCAGCATTGTTAATTATTTTGCTGCTGATCATTTTACCAGAAATATCAAGCTCAGGTACTGTCATGGGTGCTGGAACTAGGGGTGCTGAGAGTGCAGCAGCACCCCGTGTCTTGAAGGGGTTCCCATATATACAGGATTTACAGTTTTGTTCAATGGCTCTCAGCACCACCACTACAAAAACTGTTCCAACACCGCTGCATACTGTTTTACAGCTCCTAAATGCCTCCCAAGTTTTAGCAGGCAAAAAGCCACAATTGCCCACTACCGAGTTAGCAAAACCTCCAGCTTCCTCAATGACAACAGCTTCTATGGCCGTACTGTTGACACAATCCGCGGCACATGGAAAACTGAAACAATGGGCACATCATAAAACTTCCTAACAGAGTCCCTAACAATACCTAGCTCTTACATAATACTTTTGATTTGTAGATCTCAAAGCACTTTACAAAGTATGTCTGCATCCTTATTCCCATTTTACAGACAGGGAAACCGAGGCACAGAGAGGCGAAGTGACTCACCTAAGGTCAGCCAGCAGGCCAGTGGCAGAGCCAGAAACAGAACCTAAGTCTGAGCTCAGTGCTCATCCACTAGGCCATGCTGCCTCCTTAGTCAAGTTCCTGGGAGTACGGCAAAACCTGCCCTCTATTAAAATTAGAGATGGATCTGAATGGAAGAAATCCAGAACGAAACTTCTCCAAAATTCTGGGGTACTTAGATTTGGGGTTCACATCTGGGAGCACTCTAAGCACAAGCCGGAGATGTGAAGTTCAGCTCTGAACTTCCCCCACGAGTACAGCAAAGTTTGGATCGTGGTGATTTGGGGCCAGCTGATCATTTAAATGCTGGGCAGAAGAAAGGGTAGAAAAATAATAATAATCACCTGAACCGACAAGTTACCACACAAGACGCTTTAAAGAGAAATTTCTTCCCTTCTATTGCAGGGAATGGAAACATAATTAATGGTTAATATATTTTAAATCGGCTTAGTGCTGATTTACTACAGCGATGGATACTATAGACAGAGAGAGAGCAGGGGGCTGGGAGTCAGTATTCCTGGATGCTTTCTACTCCTGATTCTGCTACTGACTCATTGTTAGTCCTTGGTTAAATCACTTAGGGATGGATTTAAAAACAACAACTGGGTATGTGTAATTTGAAAGTGAAAAGCTATACATTGCACACCTATTTTGCCTGCACAGTTGCAATGTAACTGCAGATCCCCAAGCACTGGATCTATTTGCTTGCGTATGGCACGTTGGACACAGAACTTGTCAGCTGCATGGGCAAATACTCGATATCGGCACCAGATCCAAAGCACACTGAAGTCAATGGAAGTCTCCAGCCCTATGTTTACAAATTATTGGAAGAATTCAATACAGAAGAACCTTTATTTAACCTACCATGACTTTATATGTGCACCTAGCTAATCCCTGGCCAAACCCCCAACCATTAACAAAACATTTTCCATGACCTTTTTGTTCCCTGATCATGTCAGCCCACAGTATAAGGAATGAATCCTTTCATAAGTTTCATGTGTTGCCATGTCCTTATGGAACTGAAATAGTTACTATTTAAAATACTGGGGTGGGTGGGAGACAGGAAAAAAAAAATCAAACCAGCATTTTTGTTCATCAATTCCGATTAAAAAATTAATTTCATGGTACAATGAACCCATACAGAGTTATATCTATTAAGGTCACCTCCTTCTAGGACTTCAGCTTACTGTAGGTATTGATGACTGTAAAACTCTTTAGGAGATAAGAATCACAGTTTCAGACTTTTCAACTCTCACAGTTTTAATGTGAGACAATTTCCCTGCCTCCTACCTACCTTGATTTTTGCCAATGAGAAAAACAAAACAAAAAAAATCTCTCTCAATTGCTGCATGGAGTTTTTAAATATCTGGCTTGAATTGAGGCTTTTATTGTCTGTAGAGGAGATACAAGTAGTTCTAAACTAAAACATTTGCTTAATATGTCTCTCTCTCTACTACGTCTTGAGAGGTGCTGAAAATCTCCCAGAATTGTCCCCTATAGAGACGACAATTGCTACCCTGTTGGCAAAACAGAAAACCTTTGAGGAAAGGTCTTCTGAATACATATTTTGCAGCTAAATGGGCCCAGTCCTTATTCAGTTGCTACTTGGACAAAACTCCCATTCATGTCAACGAAAAGACAGCCCTTCATTAGCTCAGGAATTTTGAAAATTTGTCGTTCGTGTATCCAGAAATTGGTAACACGGAATTGATCAAATAATAATAATAATAAAAAGATTTTCACCACTGGACCAAAGATGTGTGGCCACTTGGAAACAATTCAGAATAAACTGACGTCTTAGTTGGTCTATTTCTCTCTCATCTCTGGCTCTTAAGTGCTTATCCCTGGGTACTGTCAGATGCGTTGCCTCAGAGGAAACACAGCCATCTCATTGGGTCATGAACTGAGAAGTGATGGTTGATGTGGCTGGCTTAAACACACTGAGGGCCATAAAGATCAGAGGCTTGTATTGGTCTCAGAAGTGACCTGAGATCCAGCATCAGTGCAAGTGTAACCCATTGGAGTGTGTGGGGCTACGTCTTCACTACCCGCCGTATCGGCAGGTAGCAATCGATTTCTCGGGGATCGATATATCGCATCTCATCTAGACGCGATATATGGATCCCCGAATGAGCTCCTGTCGACTCCGGAACTCCACCAACCCGAACGGCAGTAGCGGAGTCGACATGGGGAGCCGCGGACGTCGATCCCGCACCGTGAGGACGGTAGGTAATTCGATCTAAGATACTTCGACTTCAGCTACGTTATTCACGTAGCTGAAGTTGCGTATCTTAGATCGATTTCCCCCCGTAGTGTAGACCAGCCCTGAGTCACAGGTTACTTGATGTCACTGGCAGTAGCCCTCAAGAGAAGTACCCTTTCTTTTTCCACTGCTCACTTGGCTCTGCCCCCAAAGGAAAGACCATTGGTGTTAGTGGGAGTTTTGGCTGAATAGTGTGTTAATGGTCCCCCCACTGTGCCAACCCACGGAGGATACAAGTCTGGGCTTGTCTAGACTAGCAGTCAGTGTGTGGCAAGCTGGGTGTAAATCTACAGCACACGGGCATGTAGTACACTGACTGTCCATGTGGATCCTGCTGCCATGCACTAAAAGCTCCCTAGTACTCACTGACCTGCTCCCACATAAGGGAACTTTTAGTGCACAGCACCAACATGCACATGGATAGTTAGTGCACAGCACACTAGGGGGCTGTAGATTTACATCCCAACTTGCAGCATCCTATTTGTTTAGACAAGCCCTTTGTTACAGCCCTGTCTAGAAAATCTGGCTTTTTAGCTCAAGCTGTAGCAACTTGTATTTATAATTCTGGAGGCGATTGGTTCAAGCCCTGTTGTGTGGCCCTCTGAAGATCACTTTACACAAGCACTGGTGTGAGATTTCTCAATGGTTTGCTTTATGGAGGATGTCTGCTGCATTCTGAACAGATTGGAGTTTCCATGTTACCGCCAACTCAGGTACAGCAAGCTTGCAATAGTCTAGTCTGGAAGTAAGAACAAAACACATGGATTGCTATGGCCAGGTCCCTTTCTAGAAGGAAGGAGCACAGTTTCTAGAGCTGGTCGGAATTTTTTTTTGCAGAACATTTCCCATGTGAGACCCGCCCCCTCCCATCCCCATTCAATTTTTTAGTTTTCAAGAACTGTGTTCAGGAACAATTTTTTAGTTTCTGGTAAGAGTTTTCAATGTCCGATGTTTCACTAAACACACACACAGACAGTTATATGCAACTTTGGCCAAGATGAAAATTTTCCACAACTATTTTCATTGTGGTTGAATAGCCATTTTTCCTAATAAAAAGTTTTTTTGGGGGGTGGCAAAAGGGAGAAATAATTCTCTAGCTCTAGAAGTTTCCTTAGAAGAGACAGGTGAAGGAACTCATTGCTCAGCACCATTTCCGTTTGTGCATTCAAGATTAGTGAGGAGTTCAATATAATTCCAAGATTTCATTTGGTATCAGTGAACCTTTTCCTTAGTCCCATTAGTGCATGAAGCTTAACCACCAATGCAGAATTTATGGAGAAGAGTGAGCGATGAGAGACCTTTAAATATGTAGAGAATTTGGATCCAATTTAGATAGTTCAGCGTTCTAGCCAAAACATAGCTGAACTAGCCAAACCTTTTATTTCTGATAAATTGGGTTTGAAATCTTGTGATTCCGAGTATTTCCTGTTCTGGACAAACAGGAAATAGAGCAAGAAGAGCCTTCCCTGTGGTATGTTAAAATTTCCACTTCTTGTCCTGACTGGCATTTAAAAGTGCAGAAACAAAAACAAAAACCAAAACCAACCTACTATCAAGCCTTTCATGAGGTTTAGCATGCAGAGAAGAAGGGTCTTATCTTATTTGAACCTATTTGGTTTCCCCCACCCATAAATTAGATTTTGCAATAATTCCATGTACAATTTGCTGTTAATGGAAAAAAAATCCATAAAAGCCTGATTCTATGCCCATTCAACTCAATGGAAGGACTCCTATGGGCATCAGTGGGTTTTGGATCAGGCCCCCACACCTAACCCCCCCCCCCCCACCAAATGTAAGTATTGAAATGTGTTTTATGCGTAAATAATTCCCTTGAAATCAGGGAGTCTGTAGAGGCAGAACAGAATCATTCAAGCTACAAATAGGCCGGGATGTGGAATTAGCACTCATTTCTTACCGAGAGTATTGTGGGCCCTTTAATGGCTACGCATATTCATAGCCTTAATTTTTATGTCTCAGCTCAGAGATCATGGCTGATATTTTGAGAAATGACATGTCTTTGGGAATGCCTCAATTTGGTTCCAAGCTGCCAAGACAGGATCCTAATCTAGACTTCTTTAGAATTCGGAGACATTAAGATGTATGGGTTGGGTTTGGCTTGGATATTAGGAAAAACTTTTTCACTAGGAGGGTGGTAAAGCACTGGAATGGGTTACCTAGGGAGGTGGTGGAATCTCCTTCCTTAGAGGTTTTTAAGGTCAGGCTTGACAAAGCCCTGGCTGGGATGATTTAGTTGGGAAGTTGTCCTGCTTTGAGCAGGGGGTTGGACTAGATGACCTCCTGAGGTCCCTTCCAACCCTGATATTCTATGATTCTATGGTTTGCATAGACATAGAAGCCAGTTGGGAAATTGCGAGCTGGATCCAAAATTCCTCAAAGTTGGGGTTTGATCAGATCTGTGGTTTTCTATGGGCCTACCCCTATGTATGAGATGGAGCAGTCTCTGTTTAACATATCTAGAGATTTATTATCCACACTGGAGTGTATTGAATCTGAAGGTAACTTGTGTGTATTTGCATTATATGAACCACAGTGTGAAAGAATCTAAAAGGTTTAAAAAGTACTGGAGTCCACGAGCAATTGACAGACCAGTGGATAGTCAAAGCTGGTATTATTTTTAGTAACTGTTGCTGGGCTCTGTAACTTTGAAAACCTTTATCTCTGGCGACAGCCAGCCTTCCTTGAACACAATGCATCTGGTCTGATAGACGGGCTTGATCCGAAATCCACTGAAGTCAATGGCAGTCTTTCCATTGACTTCAGTGGGCTTTGGATCAGGCCCATAGTATGGAAACTAACACTGGTCTTACAAGAGTCAATGTCATTTTAGGCCACTGCAGGGGAAAAAAAGCAGATACCTGTATATCGCCAGAAAACTTACTTGACTGTCTGTGCTTGGAAGACAAAAAAAAAAAAAAAGAACAATTTATAAAGACTTTGATGCACATTATTGTTTGAAAATGCTATACTGGATATGTAAAGCTATGTACCAAGGCTAAGCGATACAAGTCACAACAGAAAATATAAAGCAGACTTCAGTGAGGTTTTTTAGTTGCTGCGCCAGATTTTCCTCTTGCCAATCACAAGTGACTCCACTAAAATTATGCTCTCACACATACCAAATGTTAATCTCCATCTCTATTTTCAATCATTCCATCCTGTTTATTATTCAGTGCTCTAAGAAAGAGTCACTTTTGCTTAACTTTGGATAACCTGCATTGCAGTCTTCTCTTAATGTACATAGCCCTGGGGATAGGCCCACGACTACTTATACAAGCAGAGCGGACTCTGCAATATATTCAGTGCAGAACCATATGCTTTCATTTCATATCTAATCTATGAGAGCATGTGTGTGTTTTATCCACTGGCCCTCATGAACTTGAGTGCCATGCGCACCACAGTTGGGAATTTTGTTCAAGGGTGTTTCTTAAAGAGTTCTTTTGTCTACAAATCGGTGAGATGTTTTCACTGCAGAACTGGAGCAGTCCTCCTCCTCCTCCTCTGCCTGACCAAGGGGCAATCTACACAGAGGGTATTTTTAAGCAGCTGGGATGACTCATGGGGAGGTTGGAGCCATGTTGTCTCGGCATTGGAAGCTATTAATGGTCCTGCCTTGTAGTAGGGAACGTATTCAATAACAGGATTATCCACACTACTGTATATCAAGTTTATCATGTGAATGGATAACCCAGGGATGAGTTCATGCATGGATGTCAAATGTAATAGACTAAAAACAAAATAGTCAGTGGTGACCAACAGTCTGGGCTTTGCAGCTGGGTTCGATTCATCTTCCCATATGTAAAATATTAGTTTTCTTGTATAACAGCCAGGTAAACAGAGAGACAGGACAGTAACTAGGAATGCATTTGGGGAAGGATGTTTGACAAGAACAGGTGGGGGAGGCTTTTTAAAAAAGAGCTTGAAAAAAATACTGGACAGGGTACCACAGAGGTCACAGAAATGTCAGCGTGACTGTACTTGTGACATCATTACTGGACTGTGGGAGCACTTAAAGGCCCCAACTGAGATGGGGTCCCCAAAGTGCTAGTGAGAGACAGTCTCTTCCAATCCAAGTAGACAAGTAGGACAGAACGTAGGAGCGGATACAGGGTGAGTGGCTTGTACAATATCACACTGCAGGGTAGTGAGAGTGGGAAGAGACTGCAGGTCTTCTGGATCCCAAAGCAGCCTGTCTAGCAGAAATGTCATGAGATGAACAAAAAATAATGAACAGAAAAGAATATTTGAGGGAAGCCTCTAGCTACTGAAAACAATGCCACTCAGGCCTCAAGATCCTACAAGTCCATGTTCAGTGCCCACCACTGGCAAGGTGGGTAAAGGTAGAGCAGGAGCCTGATACTGCTGGTGGAATGGTCCCTCTGAAATATAAGAGAAGTCCCATGATGGCTTCTCTAACATGTGCTGGTGACCAGTTTGTCCCCAGGCTTTCTTCATGATCAGGGGAGAATTAAAAGTGGCTTGGATCCCCACTCAAGTATGAACTTGGCACAGCTTAGCATTTAACCCATTTAGTGTTTTCCCTTTCCCACTTCACTTGTGGGGACAATCATACGGCACAAAGAAATGGAGTAACTCCCACCTAAGATCTTTCCCACCTATGATAAATCAATTCCCTAAAAACCCTTAAATCACCTTTGTTTCTTTGCTCTGAATATCTACTTTTCAGTACCAAAGGCCTGGGTCCACAGAAGGACTTTTGCATTGCAATGCGTCCTCCTCTTCACTTCACTTCCACTCCCCCTAGGCTGTTTTGGTGGCCACAGAGAACACCTACAGGCCCTGCTGGCAAGCTAGGTGGAGGAACGCCTGTCTTCCCCAGTTCATGGATTGCAATGGCACATAGGTGGGACATAGGTGTTGCGTAGAGTGAGGCAACAGTACACATGCCCAGAGGCAGAAACTTGGGCAACTAGGAACGTTTTACTGAGAAAATGTAGGCACTGAATGAGTTTAGGTGCCTACAGAGTTTGGCAGCCGCCAAGTGGGAGGGGCAGGGAGATTGTGGATCACAGGGGTGCCTAAACTGGGATTTAGACACCGAAGTCAATGTGTGGATCTGAGCCAAAGTGCCCAGGAATGAACCCAGAATCCTTTAGTCCATTTATGAGCTGTTTAACCATTTAGAATGCATTCACTTTACCCCATGCATTGCCTAAGGCTGGACAGGGAACAGACTGAGAACTTCTACACAGAAGGTTTAAAATGTAAAAGGATATCATCTGAACTTGAGTACGGGCTGTTACAGAGCACTGCTCTGATTATGTAATTGCTTTCTCAGAGTCAATTGTGTTTCTACAATAATAACCATCACTGTGTGTACATAGTATATTCACTTTGGATGTCTCAAAGAATATATTTTGACTCCAATTCCTGTTAAAAGGCAGTGGAGGCTAAATTAAAATAAGTGTATTTAATTAGCTGCCATGTTTATCACATTACTAATAAATGCACTACACTTACTCTGCTTAAATTCAGAAACAATTGCTCTGAAGGGAATAAAAACAGTAAGAATTGTGACAAGGTTATGTTCAAAGAAAGGTGCCAATGCAGGTCTTCAGTTTCAGACGGCTGGGTTATACTTTAAGTCCCATTTTACTTTCTCAAAGAGGAGCCAAACCTCAGATCTAAATACCCACAAACTCTGAGGATGTGTTAGTCCAGAACGCTGATCAAAGCCAAGTTTTGTGAATGGTCCCCATCTTTATAGTGAGCCAAACTAAAACTGTGGATTTGTACACCCCTAAGCTTTGGGGGTGTTTGAAAGTTGAGGAGACGGATAGCCTTGTGGTTAAAACACTCTTCTGGAAGTCAAGAGATCTGGGTTTAATTCTTTGCTCTGCCACAGACTCCATGTGTGACCTTGGGCAAATCACTTGATCTCTCTACATTTCAGTTTTCCCCATCTGTAAAATGGAGATGATACTTCCCATGGGTGCTATAAGATTCATGAACGTTTCTAAGGTGCTCAGGTACTACAGTGATGTGGGCCATATAAGGAGACAGAGAACATCTGAACTATGCATCCACTTTTTGCAATTTGACACCATCTCTATTTGAAAGAAGGGGAGATCTGTGTCACATATTTAAGGGATACATTTAAGAGCAAGCGTTAACTAGTTTACCAATGAAAGAGGTAAGGGACTGGCTATGATGGAGAAGGGGGACAATGATCTACTTCTTCACTCACTGGTGAGCACTTCGTTTCCCTGGATCATATTAATCACAGACTCCACCGGAAATACACCAGGGATGAATCTGGCCCTCTATCTTGAAGTTCTCACTTGTTCAGAGAGGAGCTTAACAGCACTGATGTATAAGCAAAGCTGGTTGCTCTCCACTGATACAGTAGAACCTCAGGGTTACAAACACCTCGGGAATGGAGTTTGTTTGTAACTCCGAAATGTTTGTAATGCTGAACAAAATGTTCTGTTGTTCTTTCAAAAGTTTACAACTGAACATTGACTCAATACAGCTTTGAAGCTTTACTATGCAGAAGAAAAATGCTGCTTTTAACCATCTTCATTTAAATGAAATGAGCACAGAAACAGTTTCCATACCTTGTCAAATCTTTTTTAAATTTTTTCCCCCTTTTTATTTAGTAAGTTTATGTTTAACACAGTACTGTAGTGTACTTGCTTTTGTTTGCTTGTTTCTGCTGCTGCCTGATTGTGTACTTCCAGTTCCAAACGAGGCGTGCAGTTGTCTGGTCAGTTTGAAACGCTGAGGTTCTACTGTACTTTTGCTCACAACCTGTCCTCTCTTGAGGTTTGGATCCAGAGTTGAAAAAGGCAGCAGACTGAATCATTCTTTGGAGATAGTCTGGGTCTAAACTGGATCAATTGGATTCATTCTATAAGTTAAGGCACTGGAATAAATCTCTACTGTATCATCCATCTTGGTCAGAAAAGTGGTGGGAGAAAGAAATTGCAGTAAAAAAAAAAATCAACAATGTGTAGGGATTATTTTGCCCTGAGGACAGTAATTAATAGAGGGTCAGATACTCAGCTGGTGTCAATTGGTCTAGTTCCAATGACCTCATATGGGCTCTGCAGATTTACCCCGGCGGAGTGTTTGGGCCATAGCATGAGCTGGTGAAAGCAAAGGCACATCTCTACTACTACTCCTAATAAAAAAGTGATATCCTAAAATGTCTGAGGCAGAGAGAGATGTAACCCCTGTGAGATGAGGAAACAGCCCACAAGACCCGTCTGAGCTGAAGCAAGATTTTCATATGGACAAAGTACGGAGGGTGCCCATATATCAAATCAAGGACCTGATCTACATGGAAAGACTCCCACTGACTTCAATGGGCTTTGGATCAGGCCCCAACTCATTGAAAATTTAACTGCCTTGTTTGTGGGGCAAAACAGATCAAGTATCTACAAAGCCAGCAGGGCAGGTGCACACACGTCTTATTGATATGAGAAATCAGAGCAGAACTAGGTGATTCAATAGGCAGCACTCTCCCCTTGAGTCATACTGAGCCAGTACCACAGCAGCGTGTGGAGGACCGGGGGAAGGAGGTGACTTGTTTGTTACAGGCTCCATCTTTTGAAGGGGATCCCCTCTGAAATAAAATAAAATAAAATTCTGACCACTTTTCATAAGTGCGGGATTGTTAAATCACACCCTCTTGGTCAGATTCCAACTCCCATAATGGTATTCAGCCTCCGTACATTCCTCCCTGAAATATTTATCACTTCCTGTCCTTAATGGACTGTGCAGAGCAGCGGTGCTCTGTTAAGATGCTCCGGTATTCACCAGAAGTAGGTGCATTTCATGAATGAATGAAGTGAATGCTCTGTCCTGGAGGACTGGGCCTTTAAGATATACTATGAAGGCTGTACAGATTGAGCAATCAGCCTTGATTGCAAGTTCTTCGGGACAGGGACTGGCTTCTTACCGAATGCCTTGGCAGGGCTAGAACAACAACAATAAACTAAGCTAGTTCGAGACCTGCTTGTAAAAGCAGAAATTCACAAATAGGTGTAGGGCAGAGTAGACAATATTTGGAAGAATGTACCCTGAGATCACAGCCCTCCACAATGGGTAACCGCATATAATTAAAGCAAGGAAATGGTAAGCAGCAGTGAAAAATATATGTTAAAATGCCCTAAAACCACCAGATAAAGTCTCTACCCAAAGAGATCCAATTTCAAGCCAGTCTGAATAAAAATTAGCCAAACAGAAGACTGCAGGATAGTTCCCGCCGTAATTAATCATCTAGAAACATCAGATCCTGAAAATAGATCCAATTTCAGAGACATCCATTTAGATGCAATTACTGAGCATCCAATAATTCCTTGAGTAAGAACAGAGGGGAGGGCTTGGGAAGAAAAGCTTCACAAAATGCATTAGAGTCCTTCCATACAAATTCATGGGAAATATCCTACCCTTTGCTGATTGGCAATCCACTGGCTGCACTCCTTAATGGCACATGAGGGGTTAAACATCAGCCGTTGGTGACTGCTGTAGAAAACACCCAAGCCTTGGTTTATTCTGTCACAAACTGTCCAAGCCCAAAGCAAAATGTCTTAAGGTTCCAGGCAAACAAGGGTTCATTTGCAGAGTTCCCAAGGAGCGTGGAATGCCTGCAACCTGCTTGGAGAGCATAGCTGTGGAGGGTAGCTGATTAGGAAGAGAACTCTGCAGCCTGAGGGTACAATTAACAAAGCCCCTTCCACCTGCTCTCCTGAGCCTGCAGTTGAGGCTAATTAGCAAACCAGTACCTGAGCACTGCAAGGTGCAAGCTGGACTAGAAGCAGACAAAAGAGCAGACCAGAAAAGCAGAGCTAAGGCCATGGAGAGCCCTGTAGGTTAAGAATCAAATGCCTTGGACACTACACTGCCAAAGGATCAGACATGAGTGAGCTGTGCCAGAGGAAGAAGAATCCATGTTCAGCTACAGATTCAGGTTAGGGGGCTGAGGCTTGAGGCTATATCAGAGCTAGAGTTTGAGTATCTTGGAGCCAAAATCCCAGGAGCTCGTCCCATAAGATTTCACCTTCAAATGGCAGAAATTTCATGAGATTATTATTTGTTTTACTGTTGCACCCAGCAGCCCCCATTGAGATCAGGGTCCCATTTTGCTAGGGGCTGTATACACACATAGTAAAAGGCAGTTCTGGGCCTGAAGACCTCACAGTCTAAATAAACAAGCCAGACCAGGGAAGCAGTGTTATCCCCATTTTAGTGATGGGGATCTGAGGCACAGAGAGACTAAGGGCTTGTCTACACTGGCACTTTACAGCGCTGCAACTTTCTTGCTGAGGGGTGTGAAAAAACACCCCAGAGTGCAGCAAGTTTCAGCACAGTGAAGTGCCAGTATAGACAGTGCTCCCAGCACTGGTAGCTATGCCCCCTGTGGAGGTGTTTTTTTTAAAGCATGGGGAGTGCTCTCTCCCAGCACTCTGCCACGACTACACAAGCCACGCTAAATCGCTGCCGTGGCAGCGCTTTAACATTGCCAGTGTAGACAAGACCTTCGACTCAGATTTTCAAAGGAGTCAGAGAGAGAGATTTTCACCTGCCACTGATGTTTCAAAGGGCCTAAGGGCAAGAGTTTTAAAGCTATGCTCTAAAGATGCAGATAGGCACCTAGTGAAAAAGCACCTAGGTGACTAACTCCCATTGAATTTTAAATGCCTTTAAAAATCAGGCCCCAAGTCCCCTATGAAAATCCCATTCATAGGATTTTGTGTAATTTCTTCACATTCACACAGACAGTCTGTGTGAGAGGCAAGAATTGAACCCAGATCTCCTAAGACGCAGGCCAAGTGTGTTAATTTAAGAGACAGTGCGGTTTAGAGGATAGAGCACTGGACCAGGATTTAGAAGATCTGGGTTCTAAAGGAGTTCTGCAACTGGTTTGCCGAGTGACCTTGAGTAAGTCACTTAATCTCTCTGTACCTCAGTTTCTCTATCTGTAAAATGGACATCATGATGCTGACCTCCTTAGTAAAGCCCTTAGCACTTTATCTAGTTCTTTCTCTTGAGAATTTTTGGCTGCATCCCAGCTGGAATGGGAAAATAGGTCCCTTGTGGTTTTGCATGTGAACTGGGGGCAGAAAAAACACACAGATCTAAATCCTTTCCCCCACCTACCTCAGATTTAGCAGAGATTTTTAGTTGAGAGCTTCTGGTTATACCCCATCTCTTGACCAGACCAGCACATTTCATGCTGAAGGCTAACCTTGCAGTGGACTTACAAAAGAGCTGTGCACGGCACATCCTGAAAGACAAACTCATAAAGGAAACTGGAGCAATCAATAGGAGAAACGATGAAGGCCTGAACAAGCCAAATGATGTTGACAGGACTAGGAGAGAAAGTCCTGAAGAAGAGCTCTGTGTCAGCTTGAAAGCTTGTCTCTCTCACCAATAGAAGTTGGTCCAATAAAATATATTACCTCACGCACCTTGTCTCTCTTGGAGAGAGCGGCACAGACAATATTTCTTTGGTAATAAAGAGGAAATCTTTAATACTGTACTCTGATTCAAGAGAATCCAAGGTAATTTCCAGCAGCCGATATGGGACAGAGGTGACCATTGTCCAGACAAACAACTAATGTGTCAGTATATGCTCACCAACCTGTCTTATCTAGGTTTTCATGCAGTGCTGCTCATTGATGTGTTAGATATGAGTGAAATGCAGTGGATTTAGTCCACTGGAGTTACACACCAAGTTTGAATTCAGTCCAATAGAACTACTCTCATGATTAAGGATGAGCAAAATTTGCCCCTTTGTGTTGCACAAAATCTAGTTTCCCCTTGATAATATATTACTGAGGTCAGGATTTTTATTAGGCAATTATGAACCTGCTTTAAAGTGGTTAATGAAAGATCCCTAAGCTTGACCTTGACCTGTCTGTGTATTCTTTAATTAGATGTAATTATTTCCTACCCTTTGGGTTGCACTGAATCTTGCAAAGAGTTGGGAACCAAAAATGATTCCCAGACTGATTAATGTAAATAAGGAAACTGGTCTGAAATCACACGGATTCTGCTTTTCCATATTATTTGGATCTTATTCTTCAATTACTCTCCTCATTTCCATTAGGCATGCAAATTAGAGTTAGCACACTGATCTGAAGTCTTCTGATGAGTTCAGTGACCTGGCTGTTCAGTGTGGTGATAATGTATTGTATCTCCTGAAACCTAAGCAATTTGCACTGGGATAGAGCGGAAGTGTATTAAGCATAAAGATACATTAGAGCTGGTCAAAATCTGATGAGATCTTTTCATGAAAAATTAAAAAAAAATTACTGTTTTCATTTGCTTCAAAATTTCACTTTTTTCTGTTTTTCAATGAAAAAATGCAAAACAACATTTTTTAAAACATTTTTTCACTGGGGGAAAAATGGGGAAAGAGTAAAAATGTGTGAGAAATTAGGTTCTCTCCCTCTTTCACCTTTTTATGACTTTCTTCTGAAAATATATATTTAACGTTTTTAACATTTTTATTTGAAATAGGGGGAGCAGTAAAAAGATGAGAGAAGGTGAGGATATAGCAACTCTGAAATGAAAAATTTCAAAAAGACCAAAAAAAAATATATCTGTAAACAAGTTATTTGTTTTCTTGTGTGTGTGTGTGTGTGTGGGGGGGAATTGGAGGAGGAATAAAAGTCTCATGGAAGATTACAAAATATTCAGTTCCCGATTCTGCATGTATGGCACACATCTGTATATCCATCTGTTATATATATTGGATTATTCTGACCTTTTTCGATATTCTATATGCTTTATTATCCATCAATTTATCCAATGATTACAGCTTCCCCAGCCTGTGGGAAAGGGTTGGGATAGCCAGTCAATCAAGATGTAGATTAATGAAAAGGTCAGAGAAGTATAGCATAGGACCGTATTTCACAGGTTATACCAGGCATTAAATTCCAGCACCTCAACTTCATAAGAGAGATTGTAATGAGATAAAAAATTGGCACGAGGTTACCAGTCTGGGAACAAGACTGTAACAAGAATGAAGAATCTGAGGAAGATTAGGATCCTGAAATCATTTTTTTTTTGGGGTGGGGAGGGGCTGGAGAAAGTGATTTTAAGAGCTAGAAGGGAAAGGGATTCTGTTATCTCAGATTTAGACTGAAGATGCAATTCCTGGATAACAAAATAAGAAAAGAAACAGAGCAAACGCTACATGATTGCATCATCACCAACAATTAATTGAATCCAATGGTGACTGTTCCTCACTCAGTAAAATCAAAAGAAAAAGCAGGGTATGCTCGAGACACTGATCATTAACCTGACTCGGTATACATTTTTCTTGTTTGGAGCAACAAAACAAATGTTCCATGGTTCTGGGGGAAAAACAATTCCCCTCTGTAAATATTTGTATTCTGGGATTAGTTGATTATTATTAGTTGTTTTATTATTTGTATTATGACGACTCCTAGTGGTCCCAGTCATGGAGTAGGGCCCCATTGTGCTAGGCACTGTACAAATACAGAACAAACATCCTGCCCTGAAGAGTTTACAATCTAATGAATTAGATCTTCCACTGAACACCAAGAAATCAGCACAAATGCATCTATAGGGAAGCAAATGTGTAATATTCAGTAAATGGAAATCTGATTCATCTTCAGCGTATTCAGAATGGTTGAACGACCCGGCAATCAGCACTGATGGAAGAAGTAACAGCAGCAGCAATACAGGGTAAAGTACACTAGAGTGTAATGTCATGTGGGTGGATTAATGCAGTCACGAGATAACATGGCTCACACGTGGTACCTTTATTAGAACACAATTTTTAGATTCCAGGTAGGTTTTTCAAATGGAAATTTGATATAGTCCACTTGCCTTAACTTTCCTTTCCTCCTTCTTCCTCTCCTTCTGCCCTGTCTTTCTCACAGCCCACTCTTCTATAGCCTCACACCCTTCCTTTGTTTTTCGGATTAGCCCATCCCCCTTCCAACATCCCTGCTCCAAAAAAAAATATAAAAACAAAAGAAAAATGGGACAGTAACCCGATGTTTGAATCCATCACTCTGTTCTCTATCTCTATACCCCACCCTTTGTCTGTCTTGTCTGTCTAGAACGTAAGCTTGTTGAGTCGGGGGCTGTCTATTGTTCTGTACTGTGGCTAGCACAGTGGGATCTCAACCTTGGGTTGTCCTTAGGCTCCACTGTAATGCACATAAGTACACCTCTACCTCGATATAACACTGTCCTTGGGAGCCAAAAAATCTTACCGTGTTATAGGTGAAACCGTGTTATATTGAGCTTGCTTTGATCCACCGGAGCGCGCAGCCTACCCCCCGGAGCGCTGCTTTCCCGCATTATATCCAAATTTGTGCTATATCGGGTGGCATTATATCGAGGTAGCAGTGTAGAATAATACACACAAATAACAACATGCACTGGCCCTTTCCCATGTCCAAAATAAATACATAAAAAAGAAAGTGAAGCTAGAAGTATAAATGGGATTTCAATGAGATTAGGGCACCTAACTCCCATAGGCTCCTTCGAAAATCCCAGCCTACAGCAATAGATTTGTATTCTTGCAATTCTTTGTCCTGATGTCAGGAAGAGGATTGTTGAATTAGTTTAAATATCTTTCTTATCGCTCCAGGTTGTGTTTGTTCACTTGTACTCCGCATTTTTTCTTGAAAAATTAATAAAGGAAAATTCTTTTTTAAAAAAACAGCAAAGATAAAATCAGAGAGAAATGAATACACTTTCATCCTGATTAAATCCACAGCTGCTAACTGAAAACAAAAGCTGTTTTAAATGAAGGATCCATAAGAGAGATTTGGCTTCTGTGCCCTCAACTGCATATGGTATCATCTAGAGAGAGGCTCTAAGCAGTGTTCTGGCAAAGCACTTTACTGCTTAACTTTAATAGAAGTCAATGGAATTTAAGTCTGTGATACAAGTTAAGCATGTGCTACAGTGCTCTGATGAATAGGATATATTTAAGCATGTGCTTGAAGTTAAGCAAGTGCTCAAGTGCTTTGCTAAATTGGTGCCCCTATCGGCAGAACTTCATTCAAAAGCCCAGCAGCCAGGGCCGGCTCTAGGCACCAGCAAACCAAACACATGCTTGAGGGGGCAATTGCACTCCTGGGTTTTTTTTGGTGTTTTTTTTTTTTGCTTCAGCAGTTGCGCTCCCGGAGGGGTTTTTTTTTTCCCTCTCCTCCTTGGGATGGCAAAAAACCTAGAGCCGGCCCTGCCAGCAGCCACAGCAGAGCTCTGAAAGGGACTCTCAGACAGGCCCCGAAATAAAGACCGTATCCTTAACAAGCTAGTAAGCTCCCCTAAAATACTGACCTAGGGCCACTACAAGGTAAATCTGAACCAGGGCTATGAGTTGTACACGGAGTTGGATGGGAGTAAAACATTCAGGAACTGAATACGTCCACTTTTGTGGATGTTCTGGTTCAGAAGCAGATCTGAGCTTCACAGTTGTGCAAACATCTCTGCGTCCATCTATCCATTGCTAATTCGCCCATCATTGTATCTAGACTCTCATGGGTGCATATTTCAAGTTCCAGCTTCTGAACAGGTTGGAACAAGATATATTGTAAAACCATGAGAGATGCCAGTCACATGGTAACTTCAGGCTCTGAGCAGAAGTAGAATGGTCAGAAATCTATCCAGGAAATCCTGTCTCTGACATTTTTAGCCCAACTTGGAAGACTCAAGTTGTTTGGAAAAATCAGAAGACAGAAGAAGCAGGTTTTAGCAGTTAAAGAACAGGTCTGGGCTCGATGTCGGGTCTAATCTTTGTTCTTTCAAAGATTTGTAGTCTGTGACCTTGAGCAAATCACTTGTGGACAGAACCTTCACACTTGGATATCTAAATTTCTGCACCTGAATCCACATTTAAATGAGTGGCTTGATTTTCAAAGGTGCGAACTCAGTGTCCGCAGCTCCTACTCAGGTCAATGGGAGCCACTGGCACTTAATTATATGAAGCTTTCAAAAGAAGATGCAAGCTCTTCACATGGCACCATAATGTGAACACTAAAAAATGCAGACAGTGGTCCGAATAATATAAAAACTGAGTGTGTTATTAGTGCTGTCAATTTAGCCAAGAATGTTATGGCATGTGTGTCACTAAGAGAGACAGAAGCTATTATTGAAATGAGATTAGAATCGTTTTGGAACATCAACAGCGGCATTATAGTTGGTAACATTTCCATCTAAAATAGATGACATTGATGCTATACAATCAACAGTGCCACTGGGAATAGGATACAGAACAGAAGACTAGATTGTTTTACTCTGTATTGATTTTCTCTTAGTAGTTTTTGATTAACTGTCAAATCAATTAGCTTTCCCCACCCAAACACAATATAAGTTTGCTATATTTTTCCATCTCCTTGCATCCCCTCTGTTCAATAAGAAACAAACCAGAGAAACCCAGACCCAGTGGCTCAAACTGTGTTCTGAAAGGGGGTATTACTGAGGAGATAAGCCTACACTGATAGCCTGCGTCTCTTCACAATGCTGGAGTCCAGCCATGTTTTTACTGAATCAGGTTCTGAAGCTGTCTGAGACACTCAGAGACCTGATTATAGCCTTGCTGAAACGTCCTTTTAAAATGAAATACATGGCATTTCAGGGTGACATAATGTTGTTTCGACTCAGGACAGGCAAGTGTGTCTAGAGGTTCTCAACCACCCTGGCCTTCCCATGTTGCAGGGAACGGAGTCCCAGCTATCTATTTTGGGTATTTCTATGGCTCCGTTACTAAAGTAACTGAACACTTCAGAATCTTTAATGTGTTTATCCTCACAGCCCTCCCTGTGAAGTAAGGAATTGCTATTATGTGAGGATGCAGCACAGAGATGCTGATGTGTCTTGCCCAAGGTCACATGAGAAGTCTGTGGTGGTGGAGAAAACATCTTTGATTTCGCAACTCCCAGGAAACCTAACAGCGGGGCTGTCCTTCCTCTTGTACACTTTCATTTCTGTTAGAGGGGAGGATGGTGTGAAAAAGAGGGTCTCGGTTTGGAAAAAAGTTGAGAACCCTTGTGATAAATAAACAGACTCCGTGGCACTAACCACAGCTTTGCCACCGACTAGCTGTATGACCTTATTACAGGTAACTGGATCACTCCTACCTCAAAGGAGTGTGAAGATCCTTAAATATTGGCCTGGTCCTACAAATCTTTGGCACACAGAAGTCCCCAAAGGAAGATCTGTTTATGGAGTTTGTGGGAGCGGCCCTTTAATTTTACCAAGTGCTCTGAGAGCCTCGGATGAAGGGTACTGTAGAAGTGCTAGATATTTAGGCCAGATCTACACTAGAAGCTTTTGCCACAATAGCATTGTCAGTAAGGGTGTGATTTTTATTTTTATGCTGACATTTCTATATGGGCTAAAGCCCTAGTTTAGATACAGTTATAATGGCATAAAAGTGCTTTTGCTGGTATAGCTTATTTTGCTTGGGAAACCAGTAGAATAGTAAATAAAATAATAATAATAATAATACCACTTAGCTCTTATATAGCACGTTTTACTCAGTAGATATCAAAGCACTTTACCAAGGAAGGTCAGTATCATTATACCAACTTTTTTTACATATAGGGAAACTGAGGCACATAGTGATTTTTTTTTACCTACTGTTACCCAGCAGGCCAAGCAAAGAAACAGGAATAGAACCCAGTTCTCTGGAGTCCCACTCCAGTGCCTTATCCCCTGCCTCTGTCTATGGCCTACACCAGCAAATCTTTCTCGGGCAGACCTAGCCTCAGACTTCTGCCCTTTCTTTGCTAATCTCCATTGCTGTCAATTAGCCTATGAACAGGGTATGTCAACATAGGTGGTCAGTTTCAGGACCTCTTTTATTAATACTACGAGGAGACTTACATTTTCAAAATTGTCTATCAAAGCTGAGTTCACATATGCAGCATCTTCACCATTGCCTCTAGATATTTTTGCAGCTGACTTCCAGTTTCTTTTCTTGGTTATGTTCTAGGCTATCTGCGTGACATTCACCCCATGTGCAGAGAGCCATCACTAGGTCTAAGCACCACATAAGCCCTAATTCACCCTCACAGCACTGACATTAACCCAGCTCTCCTGACAGCGCCAAAACTGCGATCAAAAGGCATTTTGTTTATAGAAACAGGATTGAGCTGGAAAGTTCAAACTCAGGACTGAATCCAGATCTGAACTTTTGAAAAAGTTCAGAAGTTTTTGGATCTTGTGTTTTGCTTCAGCTCATTTTTCTCTCTCTTTCTCTCCTTTTAAAAAAAAATCAAGTTGTGGTTAGTTGTTGGAATTAAAAAATGCCTAGGGACACTGTACTATCCAATATACCTAACTAAAACCCTAGGCTAGATACATTGGACAATATATATTATTTCTATGGTATATGCACGCTCCACCTGAGCTCAGGGCCCCTTTGTGTTAGCATGTATGTACCCATAGCAAGAGACAGCCCCTGCTGCAAAGTTCTGATCATCTAAATGGAGACGGCAAAAGGTGGAAGGTGAAACGCAGGTGAAGTGACTTGCCCAAAATCATACAGCAGAGCTGAGAATAGATTCCAGGTCCCCTGATGCCCACTCCAACGCCCTAAGCACTAGATAGCACTCTCTCAATAGACTATGATGATGAATGGCTTAGAATTACAAGCAATAAACAAACTCTAATAACAAATGCATGTAAAGTTCCACAAAAATAAGATGAACAAAACTACTTAAAATATTTCATTTTTTTTAATCCACTCTCTAGTGCTTCCTGGTCTCAGAAAGGGTGGGAGGGGGAATCTTCATCTGTCTAAGTGAAATCTGCCCCAGTGTTAGGTGTGGAGAGGCATAGTCAAATCAGCTGCTGCTACCAAACAGCCAGCCAAGATTCTCATTTGTTTTGGCTAGCACTGAAGAATCAGCTTCAGCATCTTTGAGAACAAAATGGTGCATGGGAACAAATCCAAGCTACAAAAGATAAGCAGCCCTAAGAGTCGCAACAGATTATTTGTCTGGTAAAACAGAAGGAGAATTCTACTGAGAAACTTGCAGGATTCTGGTCCAGTCCTGCTAACATAAGTTGTGCTTGTTTAATGTCATATGATAGCCTCTTGGGCTGTTCAACCAGTGTTCAACTGCAGCTCTTTCTGGTGAATAATGAATTGCTGTTGCAGAAAAGATCTGTGAAGAAAAGTGCTTTTTGCAAAGTGGGAGGCATCCATTCCACATAGCAGCTTTTGCTAGTGGTACAGAAATGTGAGAACATGAGGATTTAAATATCCAAGTAGCATAGAAAAAAAGTAAATATATAATATAATATAATAATAAATGTGCTCTCCTGTAAATGGCTTGGCCACAGACTTCTCTGACTTTGGACAAACCAGGTAACCTCTCTATGCCTCAAGCTTTCCAAATTCCAACCACACCGTGGATAGTATTACCGTACCAACCTACCTCACAAACAAGTTACATCAGGGATGACTTTGGCCCCTCATCTCTACTTATTCTTCATAACTATGGGCCAAAGAGTAAGGTCCAGCAGCCAAACAGGGTTCAACCCCAGACAGAGGAGACCCCAACGGGAATCTGCCAGAGTAACAACTGAGTATCCAAACTTAGTAAAGTCAGAGTAAGGACTTTTATAATTCTCTCTCCAATGACTTCAATTGAGCTCTGGTGACTTATATTAGCTGAGAGTCTAGCTTCTCTGCTTCCATGCTTCCTAAGCAGAACTGTGTGACCCTTTCCTTACCAAATCCCAAACCACCATAAATTTGATGGTTGGCACCATTTGACTCCAAACCTGGCAAAATTTGGTGAATTTTGCTGTGAAGTTCAGGTTCATTCAAATCCAAATCTGAACCAGGAAGTGAAACACTCAGGAGAGATCCCAAAGTCAACCACACAAAACTAACCTACAGTCTGAAATGACTGAACTTTATATATATCTGATGCTGAAAAAGCAATGCGATAGCTGTACTTGAAATTACTCCACAGGAAACATCCCAGTTCAAGGGTCCAACTCTGCAGCGGCTACTCATACACAACTCTCATATGAGTCTGCAGAACTGGGTACAATCTCACTGGGCCAGCCCTGCACCTATTCTACCATAGAGTCAGCCGAAGTTCCATGCACAGAGCACACACAGAATTGGGCACACCCTAAAATGTGTCCAAAACCATCACAACTCTTCTTTTTGCTCTGCATGATTTAATAGTATACAGCTCGGAAACAACAAATCGGGATTTTGAGGCCTGAATGATAAACAGCTCTGTGGCCAAAGGGAATTTTTAAAATATTCTTAATCTCCATTGATTTACTGGCATTACATTCCTTCTGAGTATAACATATTTTAACAGCATGGTACAAACTGCAGTAGGGGCTAATTGCCATAGCAAATGTTATGTTATACTTCAGTGCATTTGGAGAGCAGTCTGAACCCTCGTAACGGGGTAATCAATATGGATTTTGTCATAAAATCAGCCAAATTCATACAGTTGCTTTCAGACACACAGGGCCAGATCCACAGCTGCTGTAAACTTGCATAGCTCCACTGAACTCAACAGAACTGGGATGATTTACACCAGGGAAGCACATGCCCTATAGCTAGGGTTTGAAACTGCACAGTGTTCAGCACGTTCAGTTTCCAATGAACTGGTGGGCGGCAGGGGTTGCTCTGAACTTTGTAAGACTGGGCCTCTTGGGCAAAACTTGCTGCTTTCCATACTGTATTATTAGTGGATGGACAACTTGCCAATGCGATCAACTGTCTGGGATTTTTAAAACTTGTAGTCATGGTCTTAAAGTAAACTGAAAACCCTTTGGACTCGACCAAATTTGACTTGCTGCAATTCCATCAGGCCGTTTTGAATTTTTTTAACTTGCAGTCACGACCTAAAGCTAATTTAAACCACATTCCTAGTTCAGCTGAACCTGCCTCTGGTTCACTCCCATTACTTGCCAGAGTGAGATGGGGACTGGAAGCCTGATTTCCCAACCTGGCCATGTTCACAGACATTTCAGGCTAATTTCTATTAAAATAAGAAGCAACAACAACACTGGGTGGTTTTTAAAAAGCCCACAACAGAACTAAATGGTACCGTTGCACCTGATGACATCTACATGAGCTCTAAGATCAGGTGCTTGGCTTTACAAAGGCCTGTTTGCCCTATTCAACCTAACCATTTAATTTTGCTGATGCTACTTTGTTTCTAATCTGCACTTCCCCAGGCTGTGAAAGAAAATCGCACCTTTCTGAAATGCCAGGGAAATTCTGTCTAACCACCTCATCTTTTCAGAGCTAAAATGCCACTTTAAAATGGAAATCAAGGGCCTGACACCAATTTCCCTTACACCATGGTACCTTTATTGGCTTCAGTGCAGTTATTCCTGACTTACAACAGTGCAAGTGAGCTCAGATTCAAGCACAATAAAACAGAAGGCAGATGAAATTCAGAGTCAGTACAGCAGCTTTGGCATCCAACAATGGGTGAAATCCTGGCCCCACTGAAGTGAATGGCCAAAGTCCCATTGACTTTACTGGGGCCAGGATTCTACCCAAAATGTACTGCCACAAAAGGACATCTAGCTGATGCATGAAGTTTGTAAAATACAAACGAGAGATGTTTGTTACTAGGATATTTGTCAAAATCATCATAGACCTGTTCATGCAACTCATGATCCAGATCCTCAGCAGACATAGCTTCACTGAATTCAGTGGCGCTCTTCCCATTTACAAACTTTCTGTCACACAAAGGGTGAAAAGTACTGCTACAAGAGCACAGGAAACAGACATTCTGTAGGGAACTAAGCATGCACACACACACACACACAGCGAAGGGAAAGAAGATTTCTCACAAACAGCGTGGAAATTCAAAATTTGGAAAATATCAACTAGTTTTAAAGGAGGCTGAAAACAAAACAAATTGTTGGAAAAAAAAAAGTGAAAAATTCATCCTCTCCTTCATCAGATTTTGAAAAGTCAATGAAAAAACGTCACCCAAAATTTGAAATCTGGAAAATTAGGACCAGCTCTACTTCTAATGGCCTTCAGACCTCTGCTCCATTGGGAAGAGGAGTGGGAAACTATCACCAGAGATATGTACAATGAGACCCCTACATTGCAAGACATCTGTATAAAGAATCCCCCAAATTCAGTCTATAAAACCAACCTTACATTAGGATTCAAGAAGCAAAATAAAGAGCAGTTATTTAGCTATCAATGGTATCACACGGTATAAACAATACTAGATGCTCTAAACACTGATATTCTTAGCCAAATGCAGAAGGATAAAGAAACTTCCACCTACCCGGCATTATCTCCAGGTGGATGCATTCCTCTGAGTTTCCTTGCAGCTGCTGGAAGGATTAGCTGATGGCAGTCCATCCTGTTTTCTATGTCTCTGTTTTACCAAGTTAAAGTGACTCTTGTAAGCCTCAGTGGCCCTGGTTCTCTGCTCATAGCAAGTAAATCACTGAAGTCTATGCAGCTACCCTACTGTAAAGGTGGTCTGTGTGAGAGGAGAATCAGACCCATTGTTTGTAATGGTAAATCTCTGGTGATTCACTTTTGGATCATCATCAGCAAAGAGGCTGCAGATCCAGAAGGGGTTATAGCAACAAACTGGGGAGCCCCCCCTTTGGAATTTCTGCAGAGGGTTTCTTCTTCTTTTCTAGTCTTCTTGACCTTGCTCATAGTTCAACAACTGATATTGTTCAGAGTAAGACACAACAATTCCATTAAAACCTGTTATTAACCTGGGCCTGCCTTCTTAGTAGGAAACACACAAGCTATACTGTGGGAGACCTTCATTTTGTAGGCAACTGCAATGTAAATACCAGTATGGCCCTTAAAAATAAGGAGAGATGGGAAGCAAGCTTATTAGGTTGAGATTTTGCTCTCAAGCAGAGCCCTAGGCAAGAGATGGAGCATGTGCAGTAGCACCACCTGAAGGAGCCTCAGGAGGGATTTTGCCTCAGACACACCCCTCTGAGGGACAGTTCCTCTGCAGCAACAAGCTGTATTAACAGCCCTGTATCATACTTGTTCTCTAGCATCCAGCTGGTGCATATGGGTGGAGGCGGAGCCATGGTTCTGCATACTTGCAGCCCTGCTCACTTGCTCATGGGAGGAAGAGGTCTTCTGTTGCACTGAAGTGCAAATGCAAGATCCATGTAACCCTAACCAATGCAAAGGTGGTGGGGGAATCTTTCCTCCTCACTACAGTCGCATTAGGGCTAGTCACAACCTAGCCTTTAGTTAGCCACACAATGGAGAGACTAGCCAATAAAATATGTGTGCACAAAGTTCAGGGATCTGACTCCACTTAAGACCAGACCCTCCAAGGTATTTAGGCACCTAGCCCCCGTTGATTTCAGCAAGGCCGGCCCTAGACCAAATGGCATCCCAGGCGAGGAACGTCTTCAGTCCCCGCCACCACACACACAATTGCACAATAAAACAAGTTTCACAGTAGCACAGCTGGGCTCTCGCTTCACTTCATTTCATTCTTATATCTCATTGACTGACTGGCGACACGTCACCCTTATACACCTGCGAGGGCCTGGCTGACAACATTCTAGAAGGTTCAAGGAAAAGGTAGTTCTCAAGGTCTTGAAGGTTCCAAGAGATTGTACAAAAGGTCCAGAACATTCTAGGAGGCTAGTGAAAAATGAATCCACATACAGAATACCTGAAACATTTTACTACAAACCTTCTATTTTTCCCTTTTGTCACTAACAACAAAACAGCACCCCGAGTCTGGCACCCTCTATGCCCAGCACCCAGGGCGGTCATCTGGGTCACCTGCCCCTAAATACAGCCCTGGATTTCAGTTAGAATTAGGTACCTAAATACTTTTGAGAATCTGGGCCATAGGAGCCTAAATCACATAAGCATTTTGAAAATTTTACCCCAAGTCTTGAGTTTGAAGGTGGCCACTGAGAGTGTCTGAAATGGATATTCCATTAACACTATGTTATATACACTGGCAATACATGCTTAATTTTTGCAAATATATTTTCTTCCTCACATCACCTTAAAAAGGCCAACTGATGACTGCAGGATGATGACGCTTTTCAAGTAAGAGACATACATTTATCTTTATCATTGATTTAGTGTGCTGGGTTTAGATGCCGCCATGCTGGAGGGAAAGATTGTTGGCATTTCCATTAGATAAAATCCCATCATTCTGGGGGTTTAGCACTCAGGCATTTCAGATTACATCAGGCTGAATCTTGATTTCAATCAGAAAAGCCAAATTTTCTTTAGCTAAGGAGTGACAAAGGGTGGGAGAGGAAAAGGAAATAACAAAGGCAGGAAATAGATACTAATGGGGATTGGGACTTTTCTGAGCTGAAGCCTGGGCTAAAATACAATAACTTGCTCTTTTAAATAATTTCTTCAGGCAGTTTCTGCAAAATCTAGAAGAAACTCTAGTTAACAGCATTTAAAGGGTGTTAGTTTCAAAAGCATTTGTGTGTTAGCCTACCTTTGCTCCCATCAAAGTCAATTTCAGTGGAAGTTAGAGAAATGTTCGGTTCTTTCAAAAATGCCACCCAAAATGTCTGACTGTTTAAGAACCTGATCCAGCCAGATGCTAGGTGCCTGCAGCTCCCATTTACTTCAGCTACCGAGAGGGAGCTAAATGTTATTGTCCCTGTTTTACAGATCTGAGAGTGAGGTGCAGAGTTTGAAATGCCCTGCCCCAATGAGCAGGGCCTGACTTACTCAAAATGCAGACCCCCGATGCCCAGTCTTCCACTCAATCCACTCGACGGTGCTGTCTCTGTGTAGGATAGATGAACAGAGTAACATTTCAGATCGGATACATATTCAGTGCTGGAAAGCTAAGCTCAGTGCAAACTCCCTTTCCCCCGCAACAAGGATCTGATCCTTCAAAGTATTGCCTGCCACATCCTATTGCCTGCCACTCCTATAGTCATAGCTATAGACCCCATTGTTGTCAATGGCAGTGGAGGGCAATTAGTCCCTTCTCTTCCTGTTTACATAGCACTATCCTTATTATGGAGGTTTAAGGAGTAGTAGGTGACAGCTTGTGCTTTGACTGATAATTTCAAGGAGGAAGACAAAACAAGGTAATGTGTAGGGGAAAGAACCCCAGTTACAGCTTACATGGAACTAGGAATAAAGCTGCACTTATCAGGGGGCCCTGAAATAAGTCCTGTGACTTCTGCCTGGCTGCAGCTTTTCACACGCAGCAGCAACATACCATGCATTTCACAACAAGAGAGAGGGTGATCAGGCCGTCATGTAATGCACACCAATGGAATGAGCGTAGGGAGATGGTGCTGAAAGGAACTAGCGTGTACTAGGGCTTGGGAAATGCTGAGGGAAGAACTGGGTGATGGAAGGGAAGGCTGTGTGTCAGGGAGGCCAAGAGCAAGCAAAAAGGGGGAGTGAGCTAGGAAGATGGGCACTTCTGTTTTATAGCCTCCATCTCATCCTGGCTAGGATCATGCTGGCAAAAAAATGTGGCGTATTGTGTTCAAATTGCAAACTTCCCTTTAAATCCTAAGGGATTTCCTTGTCCTGCCCAAAGCCAGCCTACAACAAAGTAGGGTGGGTTGTGCCTCTCTGTTTTGGGGAGGAGGGTCTTGTGTTAACATTCTGAGTTCTCAGAAATAAAGTAGCATTATTCTGTAATCTTCCGGCAAGGGTATTTTATGTTTGTCTCTAACTTCTGCATATGCCATGAACATAACAAAAAGGCGCGACGTGCTGGCACCAGTTACCATGTGCATGGACAGCCCCCCCCGCACACACAACCCCTGCATTTAAAAGGAACTTGCCATTCAGGCAAAGCTTAAAAAAAAAAGTTTGTGGAACTTACTTCTCCACTACTCAGTTGGTGTCACAGAAAGGGACCATGCAATGGTGATGCTATGAGCCTAGTATCATTACTGGAGGTTTTGAAAAGAAACACACACTACTCACAGTGCTGCAGGCTGGGAACATGCTGCATGCCAAACAACAGAGAGTGGGGAAAAAACACTCACTGAACAGTAAGTCATGGGGGTTGGAGCCTGGGTCCTACCCATAATACTCTGAGTAAATCAGTTAACCCCTCGATGGCCTGAGAGGCCAAGAACATTTTTTTCCCATGAACTTTAAACACAAATTTCATTCAGAGGCTAATTTTACACCTGCCCAATTTGTATTTTGGAGGGCTTTGTTTGTTTGAGCAAACGTGGGTTTTGAAAGAAAGGTTTGGAAATTGCACAGCTTCATCTGCCTCCATGTGCAATTCACCCACGTGGACTTCTGTAGTTTTCACACAAAAGCAGGAGTCTTCTCAGGTGGAAGCCATAACTGTTGAGCAAACACTGTGAAATCTTTACATGAAGCAAGAACAAAATGTGGAACCCCCAAATTCTAAGGTTTATCTTGGCTCTGCTACCAATATGCTGCGTGGCCCTGAGTGAGTCACGTCACTTTCTGTGCCACTGTTTCCCCTCCCACCCTTTGTCTGTGTTCTCTATTTAGACTAAGCTCTTTGGGTCAGGGAGTGTCCCTTACTATGTGTGTATACAGTGCCTAGTACAATGGATCTCCCATCTTAGTTGCTAGGGGCTACTGAAATAACTATGATATCTTCATACCCTTGGGTAGGACCAGTGCCGGAGATCAATTTATACCTGATTATATTTTCTTATTAATAAAAAAATCTAATAAATTAATAATGACAATATATAATTGTTACCGCTACCATAAAGTAGCATGCTGAAAAAGCGGTACTTTATTCCCATCCCTTTACACCTATTTAAATAGGAGACACAGGCCCCGTAAAAATAAAGTTGATGCATTTGTTACGGCTTGTGGGCCAGATCCTTGGCTGGGGTAAAGCAGCATCGCTCCATTGACTTGAATGAATGGCGCTACACTGATTTGCACCAGCTGAGGTTCTAGGGCTTTGTCTGAAAGGGCCCCCCACTGATTTCCTCTATGATCATCTAAAATCTGGTTAAAAAACAAGCTAAAAAAAAAAAGAGTCTGGTGTCACTTTAGCAATAAAGTATTTTTTTTAATATATTTAAATCCTGTGTTTTCACCTGACAGCCTTTCTTCTTGGTGCTTTCACTTTTGGGATATGTAATAGTGGAAGGAGCACTTAAAGGCCAGGCAGACTACAAAGCCATTTATTCCAAAGCCCAGCATTTTACTAACAAAAGGAACACATGAAACCCCCATATAAATGGTGTGGAGCATTTTCTTAAAATCAATCAGCCTCTATTATTTGGTTTAAGCCTAATCTCATTGTCTACGTCTTCCTCCAGAGGCTGATTTCTGCCAGGTAGAAAATTACGTTTCCTTTACTTTTCTTCCCTACACAATCTTTCAGCATCTCGGCACAGTTGCTCGGTGTGGGAAACCGACTTCCTGTCTCAATAAACAAATGCACACAAGGCTTTTCTGGCCACATAATGGGGTCTTTTTTTTTTTTAATTTTATACAAAAATCATTCCACACTTAACACATCAATGAAGCCACTTAAGCTCTACTGCATCTGAATTAAAGGGGGAATTGTGTGATCAAAGAGTGTGAAAGAACCACACATGGAGTTGTTCAGATACTTTACTTTTGTTACATTTGATACATAACAAACCCAATAAATATGCTTATCCTAGTAGCCAGTTTCATTATCTCATACGCTTCTGTTTAAGAGCATTTCCTTAATACATCGCCTCTTTCTATGATTTACATACTCATTTTTTTTCTGTACAGGCTATTTGGGGTTAAAAAAACAAAGAAGAAAAAAAGTATGGGCATACATAGGGGAAAATGACTTCTCTGGGTTTTTCATTCAATGCTTCAGCTGAGCTATGGGTTCATAGGCACAATAAGCACAGTAGCCTCAGCAAGCATGACGCTATACAAGAATTCTAGGGTGGGGAAAGTTCGAACTGTCTTGTGAAACCACCAATAATTAATTGGCATGATTAGAGGCAACTTTTGGCACTGTTCACCTCCTTATTAACCAAAAATGGGCAGATGAAGATTTCACATCATCTTCTTGGTGCTTATTATACCAGTGTACCACTCTTGCAGGCAATGGATTGACATCAGCATAACTTAGATCAGAACCTGGCCCCTTTTTAGTTTGATATGCAAGTGACCAATTCTCCCTGCCACCACAGCTGTTGTATGGTTTGAGTTTCAGAATTGCTTAGTAACTTTGACTTTTGGTCAGTGGGTCTGATCTCACAGGTGCTCCAGCTAGATATTCACAAAGGTCCCTTACTCCACCCTTAGACAAAACTTCAACTGATTTCATTGGGTATTTTACCTTCCTAACAACTTGGTGCCTGCCTGATCCTGTTAGTCATGTGAGTAGACCCTATTTATGCAAATAACACCAATAGGATTCTTGGTGAAACTGTGTGTGGCAAGAGGGGCAGTGCCTTTAAGGGCTGAGCTTCCCCAGGCAGTGTGGATGAGGTGCTGTGAAGCTATTGTTGCGGTACTCAGCCAGCTGGAACCAGACACAGAATGAAGCAGATCTCTTGCAAGCACCTTATGCACTAAGTGAACACTGAACTGTGGGTGCTCAGAACCTCTTGGGATTTGGCCTATAATGAACAAGAAATCTAAAGCGTTCCCAAGCCCTTCAGGGTAAATTCTCTCTCAATAAATCACATGTGCTTTTAATAGCACTTGTTAATTAACAGGTATTTTTAAAGGCAAAACAAAAAAAAATGTGAAGTCAGTGTTTTTCTAGACATGCAAGAGGTGAGCTCTGATCCTGCATTCATTGCAATCAATAGGGACTTTGCCATGAGCGCAGAATTTCTTTTGAGAAATCTGTTTATTCCACAGAATGCCCCCTTTTTCTTGAACTGGAAGGAAAAGTTATTCTGCCCTGAGGGGTGGGCAGTGTCAAAATCCTTCTGTGCTGTAACGATTCTGCGGTTGTTCTTGCGTGTGGCAAGAGCAGTGGGGAAAGCATACCTGTAATGCAGGAGAAAGGTATTTATTGTTCCATGTATTTTCCATTGTAAAATATTAAGCATTTGTAATAAGCTCTGGTTTTTTGTTTGTTTTTTTTTTGCTTGGGACACTGATTTGATAGTGGCTTTTAACTCTCATTCACAAAATCTGAACGTGATCATGGGCCGAGTCCTGATGTCCTTGCTCAGACTAAATTCCCACTGAAATCAACGGGAGTTTTGCTTAAGTAAATTATAGGTAAGAACTTTGGTATTTCACCCTATTTTTTTTACAGCCTTGATACTGCAACACACTTCACATGGAAGGATTCCTGCAGCCATGCACTGGAGATCAATGAGGCTTATGTTGGTACATGAATCCCATCCCCCTTCCTTGCAGATAGACTGTAAGTGCTTTAAAGCAGGAAATGTCTTTTACTTTATGTCTATATTATGCATATTGCAAGGGGGCTGTAATCTGTAGATGCTACTTTAATATAAATAAAATGTAAATGGCCAAGCCCAAAAACAAGACCAAGGAGATTTGTGAAGGTAAACAAAACATAGTTTTATTGTTTTATCTTTCAATAATAGAAAAAATGTTGCAAAACAATTAACTTCTGATGTTACAGAAACATACATCTATATTGCAAGAATATCCAATACTCTGATCATCAGATGGGCCTCAACTTGGTCTCCTATTTAGCATCAGCAGTGGTGCAACCACAAATAATTGTGGACTCTAGTCCTTGGATGTAATTCTGTAGATACATTTTATAGTCCCTAGATGTCTAATTATCTGATACCACAGACTGCCAACTCTCTTGATCTTATCATGAGTCTGACAATATTTGGTGTTTTTCTTGAAATCCAGCTCCTGGAATCATGTAACTATGGACAATCTCAGCTTTTATTTTTTTTTAAAAAAGTTCCTGGCCCTTATGGTTGCAGAGTAAAGGTTGAAAATGTGACCCAACTGTAACCTAAATATTCTAAAATTGTAAGGCAAATAAAGCAAATCCAAAATGTATATTTAAAAAAAAATCGCATGAGTTTTAAGATAATCTCACAATTTTGGAGGCCTGAGGTTGGCAATAATGCATAGACATCTAAGTTGTACCAAGTGCACCTGCAGGTATCTGTGAGGGCAAAAGTACAGGAGCAAAATCAGTAGCCCACTATATCCTCAAAATTAAAACTGCAGACAGGATGAAACAAGGGCATTTACAACAGCAGTTATGGCTACTCTTTCTTTGGGTTGCATAGAGAAACATTTATCAATAATAGAACTGGTCAAAAAACATACCAAACTTTAGTTGACTTTTTTCCAGATTTTTTTTTCATTTAACTCCAAAATTGCAACAAAAATCAAACATCAGAAAATTTACAGCAGTTGAAGGCTGGGATTTTAAAGTAAGCCTAAAGGAGTTAGACGCTCAGCTCCCATTGGCACCTAACTCCCGAAGGCTATTCTGAAAAATCCCACTCCTAGTCAAGAAGATTTTAAAATAATGCAGAGGCGCTTAATCTAGTCAGGTTGAAACAAACAAAAAGTATAGAAGACACTGAAGGCCTTTTCATTCTCTCGGCTGTTCACTTGTGAAGCCTCCAAGTTCTGTCTCTTGTGTCGCTTTTTAAGTAGGAACTTTTTAAAGTAAGAGTATAGGGTGTGGTAGTCCAGCAGCCACTAGGGGTTCTAACCAGCTGCCTCTTCTGATCACACATCTTCTTTTTGGGAGCTAATGGAGTCCCTCTAGGAGGAATCAGATACAGGCTTTTAACACAACAATACAGTGAGAACAGGAATCTGAGGAAAAGATGGAGACGCTCTGAAATCCAGTTGGAATAGCTGCCAAAATGATTTGATGATGATGATCATGAAACAAAAAGGTACTTACTGTTTAACATGTTAGACTGATACCTATAAAACAGAGAGAGAGAGAGAGAGAGAGAGACCACAACAACCCACTCTGGTGCCTCATTAAAATTTTGCAGATATTTTGTCTGGAAATAGTTTTACATCTAATTATTAAACTGATTCCTGACCCACGACATTTGGATCTGGCTCCAAACTGCAATGCAAACTTTCCAAACATTTGAGGGTGTTTAAATGTGGTGGATTGGTTTGCCCCAATATAAAAATAGGGTCCAGTTAATTGTAAATGTTTATGAGCATGAATTCAACTGAGCCTTGCACCCATCTGTGAGGAATGGTAAAGCAGCAAAAAAAAACCCCCAAAACCCATTTTATGCATGTATAAACTTTTAAGGCTCAGGTCAAAAATTTCACACCATCCATTAATCTGTGTGCCTTAATTTTTGCTTACTTGACTTGATAATTACTAGATGTAGTTTTTAAATTTTAAGGGATTTGACTTCAAGGTCACACAATGAGTCACTGACCGACATTGGAATATGCATCCCATTGTATTTCTTAGTGTTTGATGAAATGATAAATACAGACATACATTTATTTATTTAATTTAAACGAGGGGCCCCGCTCTGATGCTGGACAATTTTGGGAAGAAAATAACCCACAGGACTTTGGAACACATGCTTTGCCATACCCAGTCAAACCAATGGTCCATCTCCTGCCATTAGCACTGGCCAACACCAGTTGCTTCAGAGGGTGGAGCAAGAGACTGCCATAATGGAATAACCTTCCCTTACGGGATGTGTTTTCCTAATGCCAAGCATGCAGGGATTGGTTTAGGGCCCCATGGTTGCAGCATTTAAAACCATTACATATTTGTAGCCCATTTTATTTTATTTAATGGAGAAACATCCACTAAGAATATCCATTCCAGGCTCTCGCCACCTTCCCTTGCCAAAAATTATGATGAGGTAAAATTAGTGGATTTGTAATTCATCTCAAACCCAACCAACAGTGACCAAATAGAAAATAAGCAGCACCACCTCTCCTCACTACCATCCTGCTCAGCTCCCTTCTGTCTCCTCTCTTCCCAAAGCTAGGGAGAATCAATGAGCTTTGCATTGGATTAGGGGTATTTTGAACCAAAGAGTTCCCAATTCAAAGGACCTCACAGAATGCCCTACTAGCAGTTCCCTCTTTGTTAAACCAAGGGCCTGTGCTGACCTCAGCTGTGCAGCATTGCATGTGGGGGAGAGCTGGTCTCTCATCTAGGCTGGGCCTATGTCATTAAAGACTGTGTAGGTCAAAACTAAAGCTTTAAACTCTTCAGTAGCTGTGGAGGTTATTATTATCCATATAATGCATAACCCTTTTGGAATGCTGTTGATCTTTTGTCTCCAGTGATGTCTTGGGGCAATGAGTTCCACAGATTAATTATGCATGGTGTGAAAAAGCCTCTCCTAGATTTTAACTGAGTTCACCCACCAACAAAATATACACTAATCCCACAAATGCCCTCCTCAAGTAGAAGTCTGAGGCGTGTGGGTTGGTTTTTTTTTTTTGTTTTTTTTTTTTAAGGCTATCATTTTAAGCCTGAAGTTCAATGAACTCAGGCTCTGGTGGATCAGGATTGGAAGTGAGTTGAGGAACTTGCACGGACAATGTCCTCCATGGTGGCTGAGGTCAGCTGGGACATTTTTGCTGAGAGTTCCTGGGTTAGTATAGCTGGGGAACCATCAGCAAAAGTGTCCCAGCTGACCTCAGCCACCATGGACGGCCTATAGGAATAGGGTCCCTCAAGCATCCAGGACCCAGCTAAATACCCAGAGAAAGTACTTTGATTTGGAGTAATTATGGAGCCAGTGCTGTCTTTAGGGAACTGGAATGAGATGTGCCCTCTGGCTAACACCAGCAAACAAGTGGACAGCCACATTCTGCATGAGCTGTAGCTGCTTAGTGGTCCTCAAAGTTAACCCCATGCAGAGCCATCAGTGCTATCCAGTCTTCAGGTCACCAAGGCCTGGTATGCACGTCAGAGAGAAATGGCCACATTCCCCTTACAAAAGAAAGCTAATGCTGGCCACTAATGCAACCTAAGAATCTAGTTGCTATTTGGGATCCAAAATCAGCCCTACATTTACAACTCTTTTGGCTGAAGGGGGCTGGTAGGCTTCTTACTCAATGGTAGAGGAGAGATCATTTCTACAATGCCCTTTGCTGCAGATACCCTCCTCGGCCTGCCTGCTTCATCTCTGCCTTGTCTCCACCCAGCTTGTGCTCATATTAAAAAAATATTTCATTTTATTAAAGTGCTTTGACATCCGGTCAGATTGGAAGTGCTACGTGAATGTGAAATATTATTAATGGTCCAAATCCCAAAGTCCTTCCTGCAGCAAAATTCAATGGATCAATTCTTAAGACCCTGATTGTGAAAAGATTTAATTGAGATGAATTGTACTATACTCAGATCAAAATTCTGACACCCCTAACGCACATGACATTTTAATTTCAGACACGCTCCAGGGCACCCCTATCACCTCCCATCTCCTTTGAACTTCGGATAAGCTCACATCATGCTGTGGTTATATATATATATATATATATATATATATATATATATATATATATATATATATATATATATATATATAGTGTTTTAAGTTTACTAACAGCAGTCTTCAAATTTTCACTACAGCCCAGGGGAAAAATAAATAAATAAATAAACCCACCCTAACTATTATGCAGAAAGAAAACAAACCAAAACGTTTTTGGTTTACAAGAGGTGTTTTATGGTGCCGACCGTGGCGGCTGGATTCAGTAAAACGCCATCTGACTCTCATCCAGTGCAACCTCAGCTCAGTCCTCGAAACAGCTTTTCTCACCTGCAAAGTCAGTTTTTAGGGGCTTGCGAGGGCTTGCATGGGACCGCCACACTGCCAGAACAGGACCGGCTTTTTATTGAATCAGACCCTTATAAAGCATACCTCCAACTGGAACTGTTTTCAGAGATCAAGGCAGGAAGAAGAGCCAAATGTGCTCTCAAAGCTTGGCTTCGGAGTATCAACCATCTCCCATATGCCAGAGTTCAAATAAAACTAAAGTGGCTGCCACAGCATTGAATGGTAGGTAGATTCTCTGGCCTGGGTTATGCAGGAGGTGAGACTAGATAATCATAGTGGTCCCTGCTGGCCTTAAAAACATCTGTGAATCTATGAACATTACGAGCTGCACAGTTAGGATAACTTTTCTGTAGACATATCAAAATGTAGGGTTAAAAATACTCAGTAACATAGATAAGAGCACTGGACTTTGACTCAGCTCTGTCATCGGTCTGCTGTTTGATCTTGGCCAAAGCACTTTACCTCTTTGTGCCTCTGTTTCTCCATCTGTAAAATGGGGATAATGGCACTGACCTTCTTTGTAAAGTGCTTTGAGATCTATGGATGAAACATGCTATAAAAGAGCTAAGTATTGACTTAAATGGATTTTTTTCCCCAAGTGTGGCAGGAGTTGATCAACAGATACATAAATACTTAAGCAAAAAAAATAAATAGTCTAAAGCAGTGATGGATAAAGGCTAGTTTTTGAGTGAGTTAATTATTTCTTTGTTAATGCCCAATAGCCTCCTCCTCCTCCTGAAAGTGCTTTTATAGCTGGCATTTTGGCTGCCACTCTGTCTAATAGCACAGACACACAGACAATAAAAAAAATCTATTTCTTTCTTAACAGATAACACTTGTGTCTTGTTACAGACTTTTCAGGCTGTAAACCAACTTGAATCGCTAATTTAAGGATAGCTAACTTGCACTGTGCAGGGCTGTATAAACATTCCAAATTCTAATTTTTCTTAAAGACATATGTGGACATTTTAAAAGATTTAAGGAGCCATTTTGCAATTAAGAAGATCTAGATTTAGGATTTTTCTCTTCTCCCCAAAGTTTATCATGTAATATTAATATATAGATAAAATATTTTCAGTGCCTGTATGTATTTATGAGGTCCTAAGGGAAAACAGAATTCCTCTAGCCAAAAGGAAGGCTGGAAAAACCTGTAAGGATAAGACTGACTGCTAGAACATCAAATCCATGACAGAATTCATTCATATGCTGCAATTTCTGTGAAAGTGCTGTGGTGTTGGTTTTCACTGTATCTGCTAGTTTAATTGTTTCTGCCTGTTCATTTCTTTGTCCGCTGAAACCACTAGCCTAAGGGAGATTTAAAAATCAAAAGGTAGGGCTGAAGTTGAACAGGAAATGAACACTGGTGTTGTGGCAATATTAAAGTAAAAAGTTCAGAAGTGGCTCTAGGAACTAACCATTTAAGTGCATCTCTTTCTCTCTGCCTTTCTTTGTTTTGGGGCTGCAAATAAATTTGAGATCCATGTCAAGAAGTGTCCTAGGTTTGTAAATCTGAAATGGTAAGAATGTGTCCTCTGGAGAATTTCCCAGCTAGAATGCACTGAGCACCTCTCTAATGAAAAGATCTGCATGTGATTTTGTGCAGTCACAACTGTGTATTTTTCCTTTGTATCCCTTACCCATGTGGGAGCTGGTGTAGGGAAAAGGCTTTAATATCAAAAGAGAGCAGCACACAGATTTCTTTTTTGGTGGGGAGCAGAAAGTGATCTTCAAAAGCTCATGGCACCTCAGACCTGAAGGCTGATTATAACACTTCTCGAAAATAAACAGAGCTCACAGTAGAATCTGCAAGGATTTTTTTTTTTATTAAGTGCACTCTATCTTCCTCCTTCACTATCTCTCTTTCCTCTTTTCTGATCTCTGGGACAAAAGATTCAACAACCTGAGATTCAAAACTCAAGCAAAGAGGGTATGTACTTAAAATACCACATGGCCAATAAAAGTATTTTACAACATATCCCACCTTTAACAAGCATATTGACCAATGTAAGGGAACACTCTGGTTCAAAATCCTTTTTAAAAATAGCAAACCCTATTACAGATATTTAACCCACCATACAGTTATTAGGAACATAGACTTAAAAATAATAATTCTAGGAGTTTCAACATATAAGTGCATTCAGTAACAAAAAGGGTATTAGGCTACATATTTCAGGAATTAATCTGGGTTAATTCAAATGGCAAAGATGAGGTAGGCAAAACAACACGTAATTACAATTTCCTGCCTTTGAAGAACAATGAATTTGGGACTGGTCCAACTTTAGAAAGGGTAATTACAGATTTTATGCTCAGAGCAATCTCTACCTTCACATATATTATATATAAACACATGCACACACATTTTCTTTCTAAACTCCTATATTCCACAGGCATCACACACTTGAAGAATTAAATCAATTAAAGATAAAATTCAATTATGTAGCCTGCTAATTATTTTTGAAGTATTAGAAGGAGAGAAAGAAGGCTAACTAACACAAGGCATAATTAAGCAGAAATGCAGCATTTGTGTGGTCACTCCGAGAATTCAACATGCAAAACAGGTATCATTTAACCATTTCCCTTTATATTCTGCATCAGGGCCGAGGGGGAGACTTGAAAGAATGAAGTAAGACAGAGCTATGAAATTTACTTAAATATATTTTTTAAGAGGAAGGGTCTATTTCTGTAAGTATTGACTATCACCACGGTGTGTAATAAGCAATGTTAAATATAACATGTAACTAAACAGGCCTTGAAGGCCTTTTACATACTTGGAAGAAAAGAAAACAGTTTTTTTCTCTCTCTTTTTTTTTTTTAATGCTGCAGACTGCAAGCATTTTGGTCTATCTCTGTCAAGTGCAATTCTTTCTTGATGAATGACAAGGTACGATAATAGGCTGCCGTTGCCGTGGCAACCAGACAGCAGAGCTGTGTGCCTTGAATTTTGTCATCTGAAAATGAAACCAGAAGCAAAAGAAAAGCTGAGAATGTAGCCAACAGATTAACTCACATGGGGGGGGGGTAGGGGAGTAGGATGGAGGGAAGAGAGAAGTGTGTGTGTTTGGCGGGGGGAAAGACTAGGGGGCAGGGGGTTAGCTTACAGGCAATTAAAATTACAGTAGTGTGTCGTATGTGTCTGTCTGTCTTGTAATTCCAGATGCCATTTGCCAAGAGGTTTTATCTTTGTTTTCACTGCACCTCTTTGTTTCAGAAATATTCAAGGAGCTTCAAAAATACATTTCATGTACAGAATTCAGGAATCTATGGAGCTTTAAAATGGGTGGTGGAATTCTGCTCCCCGCCCCATATATATATTCTCCTCTTTTCCAAGCCTCATGAGAACACCAGCTGCCTTAGCATACTGAGGGACTGAAGGTGGGGACTCTGGAGAACCAGTAGGGTTTTGTGCAGTCCATGCGGCAGAGCCATGCCCCACCTGGACAAGGTAGATTGGCCCAGGGTAAGCTGGGGAAAGAGAACAGGCTGTGGGGGCCCATTGCTGCATAGATCCACCAGTCACGGCCGAAGGAGCAAAGGAGGCTACTGCTGGCGTAGGTTCCTTCAGTGCCACTGCTTGGAGCTGGAGATTCCTCCACCTTAGCCTCTGTGGAACTTACCCAGGCAGTGGCGGATTTAGAGTTAGTGGGGCCCTGTGCGACGCTTCATTTTCGGGGTCCCCCCCTCGGGACCCAGCCAAGAAAAAGAACACATTCTCTCTTATCTCCCCCTCCCCCCAGACCCATTTTTCATTCTTTTTTCCTCCTATTTTATAAGGAATGGGAAGTAAATGAAAATAAAGTGAAGTACCTTGATTGGGGCAGGGGGTTGGGGTGCAGAAGAGGGTACGGGGACAGGCTCTGGGAGAAGGTTTTGGTGTTGGGTGTGGGCTCTGAGCTGAGGCAGGGGTGTGGAAGGGGATGAGGGCTCTGGGAGGAAGTTTGGGGTGCAGGCTCTGGGCTGGGGCAGGTGGTTGGGGTGTGGGAAGGGGACGGGGGGGTAGCGTGGCTCCCAAAGCAACTGGCGCACCCACACCTTCTGGCAGCGGCTCCTAGGTGGGGTGGGGGAAGCAGGGGGTCTCCATACACCACTGCCTGCAGGCACTGCTTCCGCAGCTCCCATTGGCCACAGTTCCTGGCCAATGGGAGCTGCGGAGTCGGTGCTTGGGGCAGGGGCAGCATGCAGAGACACCCCCCAGGGACCGCAAGGACAAGCCGTTCGCTGCCGGGAGTGAAGCGGCGTGGAGGGAGAGAAGCACAGCAGGCAGGGAGCTGCCTTAGCTCTGGTACACTGCTGCTCTGCGTGACCCTTGGGGTCAGTGGGTCTCCATACACCTCCGGGGGTGGAGGCAGCACGTGGAGCCGCCTCCCTGCCTGCCAGGGGCATGCAGAGACATGTCAGCAGGTGTCCTCTTCCAGGAGTGGCGTGGGGCCACCAGCCACGCCATGCAGGCAGCCTGCCTGCCTGAGCCCTGCTGCGCTGCCAGCCGGGACTCAGGGGCAGGTAGTCAGATATTTCCTTCGTTTTGCCCCCGCCCTGTGATTGGGGGCCCCGTGCCACCATACAGTTTGTTTTGTGGTAAATCTGCTCCTGTACCCATGTATTATAATATCTGCTGAGTCTGGAGCCCTGATCGTGCTAGGCACCGTACATACAAAACCATTACCGCTCTCTGTTCCCTCACTGTGAAGTGGAGGAATATTTTCTTATGCTCACCTTTTGTGTCTCTTCTCTTACTACATGTAAGGTCATACTGAAGTCTGTCACAGAGCTGGGAATTAAACCAAGATCTTCTAAGTATCAGGCTACTCTCTTTACCAGTGCCCTATCCTAGCCCTGCTTTACAGTTTTCTCCCTGTGCATCTTTGAGTTACCTCTGCTAATGACCCAAACGAGTTATTACTCTTGATAGCCCTGAAGAGTCAATGCAGCTATGGGAGTGCGCGCTGGAGTCTACTCTGCCTCGTGCATCTATCAACAAAATTGTCAACTAAATTCAGATTGTGGAATTCCTGTTACTGATGATAATGGAAGAGGCACCAAAAAAAAAGAGGGTTGGGGTTTTAGACCCCAGATTGAGTTTGTAGGGGTGGCAGTTTGACAAATCACCTTTAGATTTGTTAACTCAGCAGATTGTTTCTGGAAGTCGTGGAGAGAAAATAAATATGGAAAACCACAACGTCATTTCTAAGAGTCGATTTTCAGAGCCTGACCGCACTTTAAGTATCTGCTAAGTGATGTCCTTTCTCATATCATGATTCCTTGCCAAACCCAAGCTTCTATTAGTCTTCCAACAAAGAAGACAAGTTTGACACTGGGATCCCAGAAACCAAAACAAAGAATGCCACCTCCAGTCTTTATGAGCTGCAAAACTCATGCAATGTTTATTTAAACTACTGGGACCTACTGCAAGGAGCTCAAAAAGAAAGTGATTCTGGTAGGTGGGCTTTTAATTTTTAGGAGATATTGGGTCCGTTCTGTTATGGGAGTGGAAATATTCATGATTGATCCAGTGTTCAAATGAGTGGGGTTAATACAGAGAAAAAGACATGCAAATATATAATTTGTTTCATATAAGAAATGGGTCCAAACCCAAGCACCATATCTGGACTCAGGTCTGGTCCACATCCAGATATTATGATTTGTTCTCTCTTCCCAAAAAGGGCTCATACCAGTCCAGAATGCACCAGGCCAAACTGACTGCTGGCATAAATGAGCACAGAACCATTAACTTCAATGGAGTTTTGACTACTCATTTCTGCAGAGAATTTTGCCCTTCATCTGACCACCTGTGATAGGGTGTCCACCCCCCTCCCCCAGGATTGGAAGGGGTTAAGAGGGCCAGGCTGGCCAATTAATTCCCCAGGGTACACCTAGAGGAGGAGCCAGGGAGCAGGGAACAAACTGATTGCATGCAGGCTCACCTGTGCAGGAAAAGGTGGAGCCTATAAAGCCGGGAAGCTGGCTACAGACCCGGGGATGATGACGTGCTGGCATGCCAGGGGAGTAGCCTGCAGCCACTCCCTGATTGGAAGGAGCCAATTGGGAGGCTGGCAAACCCAGAGGGAGGGGAAGCTAGATAAGTAGGAAGAAAGTAGAAAGAAATCCAGGGAAACAGTAGCAAGGGATAGAATTTTGCAGAGACCTTGGCTGCTTGTTATAGGGTCCCTGGGCTGGAACTCAGTGTAGAGGGTGGGCCTGGGCTCCCCTACCAGCCACTGGCAAGGGCATTGGAGATGCTAGCCAGACAGCAGGTCTGGAAGGACTTGGCCTTCCCCAGAAGGGAAGGATATTAGTGACCTGGCCAGAGTGACAAAGAGGTGACTGCAGTCCCTAGAGTGTGAGGGGCTGCAGGGTGAGACAGCACAGGGGAAGATACTGCTGGAGTGGGAGCGCAATGGCTGGCAGAGCAAATTCCCAGGCGGCCCACAGGAGGTGCCGCTAGCGGTCAGCAAGCCCCGTGACACCACCCTTGAAGATGGGGGGAGACCACATTTAGATACAATGCCCGAGGACCCAAACTTTGTGACTTGGGGCTCTCTTTAGCGAACGTGGAACTCTGGTACCACGTGATATAAAGAGCTAGAATGGGGCTAGACCACTTCAAAAAAAATTACAGCTCATGAATAGAAAGCAGGGCTGTCATCTTTTTATGCATTAAGCTTGAAGGCAAGCTCCGGGTGGGGAACAATTATCATACTGTATGATATCTGAAACAATAACATTCACCATTGGTAGCGTGCCTTCCATGCAAGGATATCAAAGAGTTTTATAATTACTCAGGGCAAGATTGTGACTCACCCTATTGCCAGCACAGCAGAGTCAAAGGAGGTGTAATGCACGCCTTTCTGCCCTGCATAGCTTACCTGCATCCGGGGGAGGGACGGGGAATGGCTGTGGAACAAAGACTAGCTTTTGCCAGCCTCTCCCATGCTGATGGATGGGCAGTGGTCTCCCATTTTCCCACATCCTGGTCAGCACAGCTGAGCTGGTACAGAGGAGTGCAGTACATGGGTGCATCTCACTGTTCCCCTGGAGCAAAGGAAGAATCACAGACCAAAATGGGGCTTTTTGAGTCACAATTCATTCCCCGGTCAGCAGCTGGGTGATCACAGCTATACGCTGCCCCTTAGAAATGGCTAGTGGTAAATATTTCAGCCTTACAAACACCATGGTGGGGGAGGTTGAAGTGTTAATATCACCCATTGAAGATGAAAAACATGGGGCATAGGGAAAGGAAAGGAAATATTTTTTAAATCTCAAATGTTAGGAGCTTCCTATGGTGGGTGTCTGGTATAGGACTCCTTGGGCCTGCTAATCAAAGCTAATTAAAGACACAGAGGGATGTGTGTGTCCAGCATCTCTGAGAGGCAATCCACAGGTGTCTAAAGCTGGGCACCCAACAACCGAGGCTACTAGTGACAATCTGGGCCAAAGGGATTTGCCCCAAGGCAATTTAAAAGGCAGAGCTGAAGTTGGAAAGCAGGAATCCGAAATCCTGGCTTTTGTAAAGAGACAGCTCAGTGCAACAAAAATAACAAATCACCTAGGAACATGTTGCTTTATCTGACTGCGTCACAACAGTGTGTGTGGTGGGGGAATTTCCCACTGATTAAACAGGGTGGAGCATATCTTCATCCCGTAATACTCTGGGTAACCTAGCTAACCCTATCATGACTACTTCCTGCTGTAACCACTAGACTTCACTCTCCCTTTGTACTAAGGATTGTCAATCTATTATCAACAAGGCCTAAACAGGATTAGAAGTTATACCAGGAAAATCCCCATGTGGATGCACTTTTTCCGGTATAAGAGTACAATACTTTATCAATTGTACTCTGCTCCATTCAAACTAAGGAAAATATATAAAAAAGGAGAGGATGTGGAGGAATAGGGACCTTTCCGCATATATGGTGAAGACGCCCTAAGATAATTGTACATTGGTGGAAAACAACAAATCGAATTTTCACGTTAACTAGAGTTAGGACACACGCACACGCACACACTTCTATTATCTGATAGTCCAGAGGAGGTGATAGACCTGAGGAAAGACCCATTAATAATACTTACTAGTAACAGCCAGATTTGTAACAGCTCTGCTTTGGAAAAGAACAGATTCCTTCAACATTAGTGAGATGGGGGAAAAAAAGGATTGGAAATTCTCTCAGTTAGGGGGCAGGGGGAATGTAGATTTTGTAACCTATGGGTACCAGTTGGGGAAATGGAACAAACTTAATATGCTGATAATGATAAGAGGTAAACCAAACATATAGACCTTTCAAAAGTAACAAATGTGGGTTAGGAATAAGGTTTGTTAATACTTGCATGGAACGTTCATCTATATTAATAATGAAAACAATTAGGCTTTTTTTGGTTTAGCTTAAATCCCTTCCCAAGTAACATGAACTGAACCAAATATTACTGGAAAAAGAGTGTTCACTGGGGGAGATGGATTGTATCCATATAGACATAATCAGATGAAATTCACACCCTAGGTTATACTAACAAAAACATTCACATGCAGACAAGACCTAACACAACTCATCACATGAGGGCTGATAGAGCCCAGAGTGAAACACAGAGTCAGGGGACCTAGACATTCTTGGCATCAGGCTCTTGGTTGCGGAGTTCCTCCTCACCAGTTCGGGCTGAATCTAACTCTTGCTCACCATTTTCAGAGAGCAAGGTTAGACACATCTGTCTTGTACAAGCTGGCTGTAGGCTGTCCGGCAGAACATGTGCTGGAGACGAGCACACAAGAACTACCCCATGGAAGATTAAAAATAGGAGGGGTGGAGAATACGATTCTTAGAAGAAAATAAATGCTGCTTTTATATATGACATCTGTATACTATGGTGATGGGCACATTAAAAATGCATAGACAGGTAAAATGGATTTGACGGCTGGTATTAAATGAGAGTATCTTTAGTGCTTTTTAGTCACTCATAGCACAGTTGTGATAGAAATTATTTTGGAAAGGACGGTAGACTTGTGCAATAATAGATTTTTGGCAAGCCATCGGATTCTTAGAAGAACCACTTTATCATTATGGGAAGACCATACAAGAGAGCTAACTCCCAGATATGGTCATTCACTAACCACCAAAGGTAATGACAAACTATGAGCCAGCTTTTAGTGGACTGCCAGTGATGCAGCTACAGAAAAAAAAAATCTTCCTATCCAACAATGGATCAACAAATTCAGGCAAAATGAATTACACTGTATAATCCACCAGATCCACCTTTTTGTCTATTTTTTTTTTGGCACAGTTAGTTCATTTTTTCTTTTTATGACATAACCATACAAGCATTTTCCCTTCCCACGAGTTAAGGCATTTTACGAAGTGGCAGATGACCTAGCGTCTCTTCTGCCATTGACCTGCTGTGTAATCTTTGGCAAATCACTTAACCCTTGTATCTATCAGTTGTCTGGTGTGCAAAAGCAGGATAATTTTCTACTTCTTGCCACGATGGAGGAGATTTTGAGAGAATCAGTTGTAAAGGGTTTTGAGAATCTCCGCTGAAAGATGCTACAGAAATACAAAATATTATTATTATTCTACCCAGAGCCTACTTTATGAAATGGCATGGTAGTCACGACAGCAATGACTCAAAATAGCATAGTATCAGTGCAGCTTAGGTAAATACATCCAGAAAACACTTCCCTTTCCCCAAACACACTCAGTGCCTCTGGAGTTCTCACAGCCAGATAATAACCATAACACTGCAAGCCTGCCTAAATATCACCCCCTATTGGGACATAGCTTCAAAAGCCCAGCTCCCAACACCTCAAAGTTAGAAGACATTTCTGACCCACTTCTGAATGTTGAATTTTGTGGCTTTAGCCCAGGGGTGGCCAACCTGAGCCTGAGAAGGAGCCAGAATTTACCGATGTACATTGCCAAAGAGCCACAGTAATACATCAGCAGTCCCCCCCATCAGCTCCCCCGCCCTGCTCCCAGTGCCTTTCGCTCACTGGCAGCCCTGCTGATCAGCACCTCCCCCTCCCTCCCTGCACCTCCCTATCAGCTGTTTCATGGCGTGCAGGAGGCTCTAGGGGAAGAGGGGCTGGAGCGAGGGCACGACAGGCTCAGGGGAGGGGGCAGGAAGGGGTGGAGTGGGGGCAGGGCCTGTGGCAGAGCCAGGGGTTGAGCAGTGAGCACCTCCTGCCACATTGGAAAGTTGGCACCTGTAACTCCAGCCCCGGCGTCGGTGCCTAGACAAGGAGCCGCGTATTAACGGCTGAAGAGCCGCATGTGGCTCCTGAGCCACAGGTTGGCCACCCCTGCATTAACCTCTCTCTCCACGTAACTAAGAAATAATATATATAAAGAAAATATTGCTGCCCCCAGTGCTGAAACCCATGTGCACTGATGGCTAGTGATTAGTTTCTCTAGAAAGGGGCAGGGGACACAGCATCTTTCAAGGACCTAATGCCGTCCATTGACATTTTGAAAATTCAACAAAATTCCAAGATATCGAGGGAGCCTTTCTGGAAATTTAACAAACAATTCAAACATGGCAGATTAAGGGCTCAAGTCCTCTTTTTTTCTACAGAAATCAATGGACATTTGGCCATTGACTTCTGTTACAGGCCGACACCCTGCTCCCGACTTCTGCTCTGTCTACACAGACTCTGGGACCTTTAGTTGTTAAACACCCCAGAGCAGCTTATTTACTTACCACCACCTTTCTGATCCATGTGCCACCTTATTTACAGTTTCAGTTTCTCCTCAGTGCTCTGCCAAGGAGAGGGAAGCAATGTCTCTACCCAGAGATCCTTCCTGGCTCTGGCTTTTCTAGCCTGCCTCTCTCCCCTGCACTTCCTCTGCCTTCTTATACCTCCTGTGTTAATGAGCCAATTTACTCATTAGTTCACCCCTACCCCATTCTACTCCACTAATTAGGCATTGTCGGGTCAACCCTGGGCAAAATTCATTTGTGTTTAAGTGACCAGAGTGCTAGCTCAGCTATTGGTTCCCAGCACTCCGTCACAGCTTCAGTGTGATCAGAATCAGTAGAACTGAAGCAACCATTCTTTCCTTATGCTCCATCTCTATTTTTGTTTTTCCTTTCCTGCTAGTCGTCACTCTCCATCACCTCTTGGACCTGAAGGATTCGTTTTCATGGCAAGTTTGAAAGGTAGCACAGAAAAATCACAAAGCCGTAGCATTTTCTACAGCAGTGTGCTTGTTCCAATGTGTTACTTAAAGGTGGATTTTCAGGGTTAGATTATCACTTTAGGCACAGTATTGAGCAAAGGAGTGACCCTGAAAGGACACTAACTCATACATGTCCCTCTGATTCTCAATGCCTTCCCTGCTTCCACCTTCTCTGGAAGAGTAAAAGGGACGGTCAGAGGTAGCCTATACAAGCAGCAAATTATACTATCACCCAGCCAGTTCAAATGCAAGAACAGAATGAAATGGCATCCTCCATCCACTTACTGTACTTGAAGGCAGTTCAGGATCCATGTTGGAACTAGGACAAATTAACAAGACCTTTCTGATTTAAAAAAAATCTATTTATTTAGGAAGTTTTAACAGGTTTACAAATCATCAGAGACAAAAGAATAATCGTTACAACAGTGAACTTTTGGAATAATTTCCTCAGCTCATTGTAATCGATCATGTGACTGTTGGCATTTATTTAACATGACTTTCTCCAGGTTTTTTGGCCATAGCAAGTATCTCACCTGAGTCAGTGTGTATGTTAGGAGCATACAAATTGCTATTCCATCCCTCGATGATAGTATCCCCCAATGAGAGGGGCAAAGATGGAACTTCCATTCACGGAAATATACTAAGCTGAAATAGGGTGACCAGATACCAAGGGAGAAAAATCGAAACAGGCGGTGTGGGGTAATAGGCACCTATACAAGACAAAGCCCCGAATATTGGGCCTGTCCCAAGAATATCGGGACATCTGACCAGCCTAAGCTGAAATGACAGACACACATATATGGGAAGTGTTCAGATACTATGGAGATGGGTGCGATATTGGGGAGAATTGAGGTACCTATTAATCATGGAGAACACAAACTTTGGAATAAGACTGAAAGGAACAGTCTGCTGAGTTAGCTTGATCTGCTTTCACGCCAGCAGGCAAATCTCCTGCGTCTGAGTTGGTGTTTTTAAAGGTCATTATCACACTTTGATAAGTAGGTCACTAAGGGTACAGCTACGCTGCAGTAAAAGATGCATGGCATGGCCACCGCTGGCCCGGATCAGCGGACTTGGGCTCAAGCTGCGGGGCTATAAAATTTCCCTGGAGATGTTTGGACTTGGGCTGGAGCCCAGGGTCTGAAACCCTGAGTGGGGTGCGTGTTTCAGAGCTCAGATTTTAGACTGAGCCTGAAAGTTGACACTGCAATTTTTTAGCCCTGCAGCCTGAGACCTGTGAACCCGAGTCAATTGACCTGGGCTCTGAGACCCAGTCATGCAGAGTGTTTTTTAACTGCAGTGTAGATGTCCCATTAGTTATGAAACAGGAAGTCCAGTGGTGCAGAGTGTGAATGGGATTCTCAGTGCTGACTATCAACATTTGAAAAATCTGGTCTGAAAAATCAAAGTTTGTTCCGGGATTTTTAGCACTGAAGAACCTGGTAGTTTTCAACCTCAGTGCCAGAGGTTGAAAATTCAGCCTGTCTGATGTGGAGGCCTCTGCCCCAGACTTAGAATGTCATCACTGAAAACAAAGTGAAAGACGAGGAGCTCACGCTTCTATGCAATAGCAGAACCAATACGTTTAGCATGCTGGGCCATTATGGTAATAAGCTGAGAAGATGCAGCTTCAACATTTCTCTCTTGGTGTATTTGCCCTGAAAATACGAAGAGCACAAGACATAGCAAGTCATAGAATCATAGAATATCAGGGTTGGAAGGGACCACAGGAGGTCATCTAGACCAACCCCCAGCTCAAAGCAGGACCAATCCCAACTAAATCATCCCAGCCAGGGCTTTGTCAAGCCTGACCTTAGAAACCTCTAAGTCCTACGGAGTTCTCTTCTGTTTGGAGGCACTCAAACTGCTGCTCAGCATAAAGCCTTCTGCCTAAAAGAATTACAGACACTTTTTCCTCCATTTTTCAAGGATTTTGCTTCTGTTGTTTGCACGGTTACAACTATCTAGGATTTTACAAGCTGTAAAGGTCAGGGAGACACATTTTCAACAATGCAGGGATATCTCTGTGTAGCCATGGGAGAGCTGGACACACTGTGCTGTGTTTCAGCTTTCGATACTGGAGTAGTGGTTTGAGCACAAAGATGGGAGGCAGGAGATCTGGGGCGAACTCCTTGTCGTCCTGAAGTCAATGGGAGTTTTGCCATGTCCTCTCCCTGGCTCTGATGACCTTGGGCAAGTCACTTGTCTGTGATTCATTGTCTCCAGCTGTAAAATGGGGTTAGTAATAGTTATTGACCTCCCAGGGATGCTGTGCGGTGTAGGCTGGGCTTTCCAAAGCAGGCTGAATTACCAACTCCCACTTGAATGTCAATAGGAGTTGGGTGACTTCCTCCCTTAAAACCCTTTAAGATATCAGACTTTGTTGATTGACACTTCTCTAGCACTTTGAGAAAGAGGCCACAGGAGGGTGAACTGTCTTATTTTGAGCAGCTCCTTTATTGTATACAGACTTGACTCTCAGTGTCCTACATGCAGCCAAATTCTGCCCTCCAGAATGAGACCTGATGATACCTGTGCAAGTGAATCATCTTTTACCCTCACCGATGACAAAGGTTTCTAACCATTAGAGGAGTGAAGTTCTGGAACAGCCTTCCAAGGGGAGTAGTGGGGGCAAAAGACATATCTGGCTTCAAGACTAAGCTTGATAAGTTTATGGAGGGGATGGTATGATGGGATAGCCTAATTTTGGCAATTAATTCATCTTTGATTATTAGCAGGTAAATATGCCCAATGGCCTGTGATGGGATGTTAGATGGGGTGGGATCTGAGGGTACACTACGAAATTAGGTCGAATTTATAGACTGTCTTTTAGAAATTGTTTTTGTACAGTTGATTGTGTGTGTCCCCACACAAAACGCTCTAAGTGTATTAAGTTGGTGGACTGCGTCCACGGTACCGAGGCTAGCGTTGACTTCCGGGGCATTGCACTGTGGGTAGCTGTGAGTAGCTATCCCACAGTTCCCGCAGTCTCCGCTGCCCATTGGGATTCTGGGTTGAGATCCCAATGCCTGATGGGGCAAAAACAGTGTCGGGGTGGTTCTGGGTACATGTCGTCAGGCCCCCCTCTCCCTCCCTCCATGAAAGCAACGGCAGACAATTGTTAGGCGCCTTTTTTCCTGGGTTACCTGAGCAGACGCCATACCACGGCAAGCATGGAGCCTGCTCAGCTCACTGTTACCGTACGTCTCCTGGGTGCTGGCAGATTCATAGATTCTAGGACTGGAAGGGACCTCGAGAGGTCATCGAGTCCAGTCCCCTGCCCTCATGGGGACTGCATTGCTACACAGCAGCAGCTCGTTGCCTTTTGGCAGCAGATGGTGCATTACGATTGGTAGCCATCGTCATCATATTCCTGGGTGCTCTTTTAGCCGACCTCAGTGAGATCAGTCAGGGGCACCTGGGCAGACATGGGAGTGACTCAGCCAGGTCATTCCCATCTTCTGCCAAGCATCCAGGAGATAACGATGGCTTGCAGTCGTACTGCACCATCTGCTGCCAGCCTAAGATGTAAAAGATAAATGGATCAAAACAAGAAATTGACCCAATTTGTCTTGTGAAATCAATGGCCTGCTAAACCCGGGGTTTTGAGTTCAGTCCTTGAGGGGGCCATTCTGTGTGACAGTTGTTTGTGTTTCTCCTTGATGCAAAGCCACCCCTTTTGTTGATTTTAATTCTCTGGCAGCCATGTCGTCAGTCACCCCTCCCTCTGTCAAAGCAACGACAGACAATTGTTTCGCGCAAAACCAGACGACGGCAGCGCGGTGACGAGAGGGACATGGTCATAGACTTCTCTCAAAGAACTGGCCGGGCAATGTACCCCGGCAATGTGCACATCATGCTGATGAGCTCTGCATGAGCTCTGTAAACATGCTGGCCTAACAGGAAATTAAATTCAAATGTTTGCGGGCCTTTTCCTGTCTACCTGGCCAATGCATCTGAGTTGAGAGCGCTGTCCAGAGCGGTCACAATGGAGCACTCTGGGATAGCTCCCGGAGGCCAATACCGTCAAATTATGTCCACACTATTCCAAATTTGACCCGGCAAGGCCGATTTCAGTGCTAATCCCCTCGTCGGAAGTGGAGTAAAGAAATCGATTTAAAGAGCCCCTTAAGTCGAAAAACAGGGCTTCGTCGTGTGGACGGGTCCAGGGTTAAATTGAGGTAACGCTGCTAAATTCGACCTAAAGTCATAGTGTAGACCAGGCCTGAGTTACTACAGAGAATTCTTTTCTGGGTATCTGGCTGGTGAGTCTTGCCCACATGCTCAGAGTTTAACTAATCGCCATATTTGGGGTTGGGAAGGAATTTTCCTCCAGGGCAGATTGGCAGAGGCCCTGGAGGTTTTTCGCCTTCCTCTGCAGCGTGGGGCATGGGTCACTTGCTGGAGGATTCTCTGCACCTTGAGGTCTTTAAACCACGATCTGAGGACTTCAATAGCTCAGGGCTAGTCTACACTTACCTGCCGGCTCGACGCGGTGAGTTCGACTTCTTGGAGTTCGAACTATCGCGTCTAATCTGGACGCGATAGTTTGAACTCCCTGCGCGCTCCGGTCGACTCCAGTACTCCACCGCGGCGTCTGGACAGGTAAGTAGTTTGAACTAGGGTACTTCAAGTTCAGCTACGCTATTCACGTAGCTGAACTTGTGTACCCTAGTTCGACCCCCGCCCTTAGTGTAGACCTGCCCTCAGACATAGGTTAGGGGTTTGTTACAGGAGTGGGTGGGTGAGATTCTGTGGCCTGAGTTGTGCAGGAGGTCAGACTAGATGATCATAATGGTCCCTTCTGACCTTAAATTCTATGAGTCTATGAGATGCCTCCTAGGATGGGGTCACTACAAATGCTCCCTCACTGATACAGCTAAGTTAACTGGCCAGCTTCTTCCCTTTCACTGCTATTTCAGTTTTTATAATAGGAGAATTTTTCTTTGTTGGCTTGCTCATTTTCTCTATGTCCTTTTTTGTTGCATTTTTCCCCTCATCTAAAGTGCCTCCTTTGGAAGGATCCTATAATGGGCAAGGGGACCAGATCTCATTCCCCCCTTCTCTTGGGTTCTTGACCCCAACAGTAGGTCAACCTACAATTCCACTAAGGATGCATGAGTCTGGTTTCAGTCACAGCATTGTAACTGTTACCACCACACTGAAGTCAATGGAGTGTGACAAAGTTCCTCCTTTACCTTGGTGGGTCCTGTGCTTATTGGCGGATTTGCTCGCCTCACAGATTCACCCTGTGGGTCAGGAAACAGCCCAGAGACCTTCCCCTCTGGTAGAAGCCACAGTCCAGGTCAATTCCTCCTGTGTCTGATCAGGAGTTGGGAGGTTTGGGGGGAACCCGGGCCTGCCCTCTACTCTGGGTTCCAGCCCAGGGCCCTGTGGACTGCAGCTGTCTAGAGTGCCTCCTGGTACAGCTGCGCGACAGCTATAACTCCCTGGGCTACTTCCCCATGGCCTCCTCTCAACACCTTCTTTATCCTCACCACAGGACCTTTCTCCTGGTGTCTGATAATGCTTGTACTCCTCAGTCTTCCAGCAATATGTCTTCTCACTCTCAGCTCCTAGTGCCTCTTGCTCCCAGCTCCTCGCATGCACGCTACAAACTGAAGTGAGGTCCTTTTTAACTCAGGTGCCCTGATTAGCCAGCCTGTCCTAATGGATTCTAGCAGTTTCTTCTTAATTGGCTCCAGGTGTCCTAATTAGCCTGCCTGCCTTAGTTGGTTCCAGCAAGTTCCTGCTTGTTCTGGAACTGCCCCTGTTACCTTACCCAGGAAAAAGGGATCTATTTAATCTGGGACTAATATATCTGCTTTCCAACACTCTCCTGTAGCCATCTGGCCTGACCCAGTCATAGGAGCTATATAGGATTTACACCAGTATATCAATCCACTGGGCCAGATTCACAGCTGGTGTAAATCAGCATAGCTCTATTGACTTCAAAGGTTTTACATCCTCATAAGAGGCTCTCTCCCCCATGCCCCTTTCTAGAGAAACCAGACTTTAGCTAAGGGCACAAGCAGATTTCATCACTGAATTCAATGGGGCTACAATGACTTACATCTGCTGAGGATCGGGTCCAGTCATGTTTAGATTTTTCTCTCCTGTTTAAGAAGCAACAATGTTGGAAGCAATAGGATTATGCTCATCCATTATGTACAAATATCTGATGCAAAACCATGGAGGGAGAGAAAATATTTAAGGTGGTCCAAAGGGATGTAATTATGAGTAATAAGAGATACCTAAGAGACATTCGATAATGTCATTCCATTACTCTTAGTTAAGAAAAGGAAAAAATAGGCTAAATATCAGGAGAATTTTCCTAATGGCAAGAGCTGTTAGATTGCAGAACAGTCTCCCCAAGGAAGTGCTGAGAGACTCCTTGCATGAGTCCAGCTGTCCTAAGAACAGCGCTGTAGAGATTCTTTTATATCTTACTGCAAATCTCTCTCTGAGTCTGATCCAAAGTCCACTGAAGTCAAAGGGAGCCTTTCAATTGACGTCAATGGGCTTTGGAACAGGTCCTGTGGGCTCACTAATTAAAGCATAAGAAAGGACAAATATCAATTAAGTCAAAATGTGACACCAGCGGGGATTTTAATAAAATCTAATTTTTAAAAAGGGCCATTTTATTTCAGCTTTTAGACAAAACAGTGCATGCACTGAATTTTCAATGCAATTATATCATGGCACACTGATTGCATCTGGTTACCACATGTTATTGGCGGCAGTGTAACTTGATGCAACTCAATACAGCATGTGGCATACCATGATTTATTGCAATTTAAATGATAAAGCACCCAAGAATGTTCAGTCAATTGGATTACTCCATTGACTGAATGTTCAGATGTCTATTTTTAGAAGAGACATGTCAGCTTGTGCAAAGGAATATTTGATGGACTGATCCATTGGTACTGGAGGGGGAATTTTCCTCTTCACATAATGCTGCTTAATATTACTTCCTGGGTTTATATTCTTGTGTTATGTGCTGAGCTGGACACGGTAGAAAATCCTGTTCCACTGAAATCCAGTAAAATCCTGCATCTCAAGTATCAGCCCAGGTCACTCCAAGCAGTTTCTTCCCCAGTGGTAAGTTTGGATGTAGATGTACCGTGTATTAGATATGTAAGAGCTTTGAATGACTCACTGCCCATCCACCTTGTAATGTTTAGTAAGTAATCAAGAGTCAGGCTGGTCAGGAGAAGGCACAGAGCTTTTATGAAATGCCAGAGCATGCAGCTCAGCCTGAGTTTGCTCAGGATCCTGGAAGTCGCCCTTGGAATGCTCAAAGATTTAATACAAGCTTTAGCCCAGTCACGCTCACAGTAACACATATTCTCTCTGCATTGTAGCTTCCCTACTCGTGATCCAAACCCTATCCTTAAACACGCATGGCAGCCCATGAATGTTAAACAATCAATAACTTTAAGAATCACTGTGAACATTGTCTTGCTGTTTATAGTCTTTGGAGTATGCCACACCCCAGCTGAAATCACCTGTTGAAAGTGTGGTCATCTTTCCATGAGCTCCACAGATGGTTACCTGCTGCTTTCAGGCGCTTCATACTGCTTCAATCAATGACAGTCAGACACAAGACATGCAATGTAGTGGTGGAAAGGAGATTCACTTCCCCACTGGACAACCAACCAACAAGGAATTAGGAAAAGAGTGACATTGTCTTATACTTATCCTACTTCTCCCAGTAACCTCCAGTGTCTGTAAGCGAAGAGCCAGCAAATCTGTGGAGCAAAGTTTGCATTGTATGGGATACATGTGGCAAAAGTCAGCCCCACATTTGATGCATTATAGATTGGGTCTCGCTCTCTTCAGGCCAGATTGTGGCCTATAACTAGAAGAGAAATTGGTCTATAGGACTGACCTCAGAAGTTCAGATCTAGATCTTCCCCTAAAGTTTAGAGAGTGTTGGAGCCTATGTTTTGTTTTAACTGCATTTTACAGAGATGGGCCAGCAATGAGAAGTATATATCCAGATTAAAACCAAAACTTGCCCAGTACTCGGGAAGTGCTGGCATTCCATGTTCGGAGTTGCATCCATTTTATAGACATGGTCCTGTGCCCATAAATCAGATCCCTAACATGGGAAGGGATCTGGATCTGGTGTTCTAGAAAGACAGACACACACGAAGTGGAAAACATTCTTCTTCTTGTTTTGTTTTTGGATTAGAATGATTTAAAAACTAGCCACAAAACAAAAATAACCATGAAACACTGAAACATTTCATGAGTACCACTGCATAACAATCAAAGCTTTGGGCGTCGTCATACTGGGTTGCTTAGCACAGCATATGCCAAAGAGGGAACGTTCCAAACTCAGCACCAATAAGGAAGGCTAATTCCACTCTTTTTGCTGGATGCAGCCGGATCTCTGTATAAACAATGACTAGCTTGAGTCTCAGTGACTCTGTTCTAGGGTGACCAGATGACAAGTGTGAAAAATTGGGATGGGGGTGGGGCGGGGTAATAGGAGCCTATATAAGAAAAAGCCCCAAATATTGGGACTGCCCGTATAAAATCGGGATATCTGGTCACCCTACAGTCTGTTCCTGAGCATGGGGTAGAGATACTACGTGGGAGCAAAGGTAGCTTTCAATCACCTTTGGATTCCCTGTATTCTGGAGGGGTACAGGTGCCTGTTTGTCCCTGTTGAAGTTACAGCAACCCAGAGCCATCTTTCACCCCATTTCCCAAGACCCTCGAAGGGCCCTGGCAAGCAGAGAATAACCACAGAGCAGAACAGTCAATGTACCCCTGCAATGGCGGCTGAGAGCAGGACACGCATGGAGCTCTTACACCAGTTCTGCACCAGGTGGAGAGGCTCCTTGTATTTTCAGAAAGCCATTTATGCTTCCTAGTAATTTAGAATAGTCACCCTGAGAAAGCCTGCTCCTACTGCAGTCAATGGAAAAACTCTGGAGTGTTTCTCTGACTATAATGTGACTCCATGGATAGACTCACGGTTTTCTTTTCTTTGCTACCCCATGTCAGGCATCTGTATCGTGGTATTCAGCGGGAGGGAGCCAGCTGCACAGTTCCCAGCCACACACTGTAAAATACAGTCTGAGATGGTAATGAAATGTTCAGCCTGGCCTTTTGCTTTCAAACTTGGAAATATAACATCACCTGGCTCAAACATTGCCTTTTTTCGCACAACTCCCTACGTGACATAGGGAGATTTCACTGTCAAGATCACCTGTCTCTTTTGCTCTCAGCTGATCCTTGTTTCACTTCCAATTTCAGCATTAAACATGGTCTTTGAGCTCATTTAGAACTCAGGGACAGCTGAGTATATTAACATATACAATATCGTAAGAACAGCCATCCTGGGTCAGACCAATGGTCCATCTACCCCAGTATCTGGTCTTCCAAGAATGGTCAGCGCCAGATACTTCAAAGGGAATGAACAGAACAGGACAATGATTGAGTGATTCATCCTCTGTCGTTCAGCCCCAGCTCCTGGCAACGAAAGGTTTAGGCACACCCAAAGCATGGGCTTGCATCCCTGACCACCTTGGCTATTAGCCGTTGGTGGACCTATCTAATTTTTTTTTATCCCAGTTATACTTTTGGTTTTCACAACATCCTCTGGCAATGAGTTCCACAGGTTGACTGTCCATGGCTGTTTTACCACTCCCCAGGTAATCTAGGGATATATACAGGTGCTGACATACATACCATAGTCAGTTATCTAGCATTAGAGCTTTTGAACATTTTTCATTCAAAAAAAAATTGGATGAAAAATGCCTTTTTAAATCAACTGAAATTTTTCTGAGAAAAATGCTGTTTTTGTTGAGAAAATTCAGGCTTTCATAAAAAAACAAAAATGCAAAAATGTTCCGTTTTTCCAAAACTGAATTTTTGAGGGGGTTAGTTTTACAATGAAAACCAGGGGGAAAAATAACAAAAAAATGAAAACTTTTCTCTTTTAAATATTTTTCTGGAAAATAAAATGCATTTCCAACCACCAATATATGGCATATACCTATATTTTATTTATCTAAAGTGCCTATCACTCTGGTATATAAGCATAATTTAGATTAGGTTAGCTCAGTTTTCAAATCATATTTCTATCTTAGGTAACATGAATCAGAGTATGGCACTAAAAAAAAACAACAACAATGGGACTCTATTCAAGAACCATCAACAATTCTGTTCTCCGGCCCAAATCCCAAGGCCCCACTACTATCCCAGAAGAACTAGAATTTTTTTTGCCAAAATTATTGGCAGTAAAATATTTAATGTTGGCATTTAAATTGGTGTCATTAGGTTTCAGAGTTATTCACTGAGATGACTGAAAATATTTCACAACTGTCTGATCTATTGTTTGTCTGTGTATCTGCAGAAAACCATGCATCAGTTCCAGATTTTAAAAGTCATCTTTGCAACCATAACAGCTAAAAACATCATTAAATAAATGAAAGCTTAAAATCTGCAGAAACTGATACGATGACCAGAGGAATCCAGGGTGTTCCTGTGGACTGTCCCAATGTAACCCTTTCCTGGCAATCCCCCAAATTGTTCCTGAGAGAAGAATGTCGTAAAATAGATTAGCTGGCATGAGTATCTGTCATTACACTTTCAAAGTAGTTAAAGCAAATAGAAATAATGTACAGTGAGTACAAAAATAACCTTTTAATTTGATATTTAGCAGTTTCTAGAATTGCTTTCCAATTGTTTGACATCTTAATCATGTAGATAAATGCACAGAACTTAGTCCAAAATCCCAGTGATCAATGTGAGGGATGAAGCCACACACTCTGAAATGGCCAAACTTTTCAATGCAGGCAAATCCTCAGCTGGTGTAAATCGGCCTAATACCATTGAAAGCAACAGAATTGTGACAGCTGAAGATCTGATCCTTGGACTTCTGATGAACGTTTTGGGCTGAAGCTTTTGAATCATACAAATTACTAGGTTGGCTTGAGACCTTTTTAAGCCATTCTATGAAATGAAGTAACTTGAATGGTGAACTGCAATGAACTATTACTGTGGCTTCAAAACCTTCATTGAGTCTTGGGCTGTGTTTCAAAGTAGGTTAGATTGTCAATGCTACTCCTGGTGTGGGTCAAATGAGGGGAAACCAGCAGCTTTTGAGTTCCCATCCTGGCTCTGACAATGAAGCTCTTAGCCTGAGACACTTGACTTGATTTTTATTTCTACAGCGTCATGGGTGTAACCTGGACCATTAGGGACAAATACCACCAGACACACTTCCTGCCCTGATGAGCTTCCAATCTTGGTAATTAAAGGGTGACTCATTTCCAGTGAGGGTTAAAAATGGCTCTGGAACCCATAGGTTGTGGAATTGCTACAGTCAGGAGATAAAAAAAATCACCCTTCAGCAGAGGGCCAGCACAAGATCTTTGCAGCACTAAGTCCCATTTTGAGGTGTATGGGCCTCGTGCTCTGCTCAATGGGTGACTTTCACCCACGTAGCATAGAACGTAAACGAAAAAAGAAATTTGATGTCAGGTAAAAATTACAGAAACAAAGATGAACGTTCTTCATATATTTCATCAATTTCTCAGATGCTCCAGGCAAAGGAAGGCTTATTGAACATCCAGCTATTTGCTCTCATCTTGACCAGCAAGCTTCTGGTTTTATACCATCGCATCAGTGCTTTCTGGGAAATGGATTAAATCTAGCTCCAAACGTTCTCTTAGCATGAAGAAAAAAAAAAGTCCACTGGAACAGGATTAAAGTCAGCAGGATCAAAGCTGACAGCAGATCAGTTCTTGTTTTACTGTCTTAACATCTGGTTTTACTATCACCGGGTCAAAATCATACCCTGATGCAATTCCACTGATTACAATAGTTACACCAGAGATGGATTTGGCCCATTGTATATATGGCTTTCTACTGCAATCATTGTCCATTTACCAGAGAAAATTATGGGGCTACGAAGATGGTGATGTCTAATCTGATGAAAGAAGCATAAGTAAAACCTCAAGAAATAAGGACTGCATCAAGAAGAAAAAATCATTGAGTAGATTTCAGTGATCAGTCTATTTATTAGCCACATGCTCTTTTGCTGTTACTTTACTGGTGGAAAATTGCTCCTTTAGATAGAGCATAGCTGCACAAGCAACACCCAAGCCTTCAAGAATAAATGGTCTGATGATTGTTTTTACCACTGAGCTTTTTCACTTTTTTTCCCCCTTCTGTTTTAATGAAAGAAAAGGACAGTCACAGACTGTGCAAAACACATTTGAGCTGTGAAAATCAGGGGCAGAATCCTACAAAATGAAAAGAATGGACAAGGTACCAACTGAATAAAAAATGGAGGAGGAAGAAAAAACAATCCCAGCAACAAAGCCCTCAAATATTACTCTGCTAACGGAGATGGGACCAGATTATAATATGAGTCACACCAAACAAATGTGGAATAACTCCATTGACTACAGTAGAGTAGAACCAAATTTAAAGCAGTGAGAGACCAGGATGTGGCACAAGGTGCAGACTTCAGATACCAAAGCTTTTATTATCCTCCTATTTAGTCATCTCATTTCCCCCGACCTGTGGCCCTTCACCTCACTGGAGAGAGAGAGCAAAACAAAAAAGACCTGCATGTAACCATATTATAAAGGATTAATTTAAAGAACAGAATAGAATTTGTGGGTGAAAACCCGACCCTGCTGAAGTGAATGAGAGTTTTGCTTTTGAATAGAGCCAGGACTTCACTCAGTGTGTATACAGCACTTTTCATACTCGAGAGAGCTCTATAACTTTACAGATCCGTGAGTCAGGCCTTGATTCTGCAAAGATTTACAAAAGTGCGTTGTCCCATTGAGTTCAACTGAACTATTCATGTTAAGCACAGGCATAAATCTTTGCAGGGTCGGGACCTCGGATACAATCTCCACTGCAACTTTATCTGAAGTCAGGGGGGTCTGTGCTGGGTCACAACCAGTCCCCCTGGCTAGTGCAGACAGGACCTTAGTGACTGTAAATGCAATTCAGGCTCCCAGATGTAGCTCACCCAGCTTTGAGCCTTAGAGGCTGTTTTACTGAGAGAGGTGATGCTGTGTAGGAGATTAGAGTTACTCCCTTTCCTTGTCTCAAGAAGTGCCACTAGGCATTATGAGTTGATGGAGGGGCTGCTTATTTCTCAATCGCTGTTTTTGCCATACCTTAGTAAGCTCTTCAGAGATGCGTAGGGAAATGTCTGCAAAGCAAAATATTAGAAACAAAGATACATTAGACAAGTGATCATAGCTTCTGTTGCATCCAGAGACGCTGCCTGAACTAATGGTTTAAGCAAAGTGCCAGGTACGAAGAGATTGGGTTCAGGTTCCAGCTCCGCCGAGCTAGTTACTTATGTCAAACTCTTCAAAAGCGTCAACTGCTTTTAGGTGCCCAGCTTGAGACTCTAAGGGTCTCATTATCAGAGGTGCTGAGCACCCCTAGCTCCCCTTGACTCGGTTTGTTTGGAATTACAAATGCTCAGCCCTTCTGAAAAGGGTGTTGGGAGTCAGGCACCCAAAAGTAGAAGCACCCAAGGTCAGGGGACATTTATACCTAGATTCTGCCACCCTTGCTCGTTACAGCAGTACCCCACTCTTAGAAAAGTCCCATTGGCTTCTGGAGTGGTAAAGTCTTCATGCTAGTGAGGGTATCAGAGTCTTGAAATGTGGGCTTAATTTCTCAGTGCCTAATTTTCCTCATTTGTAAGAGGGAGCTAAGAACAGTTATTTACTGGCTCCTCAAGGGGTTTGTTAGGCTTAATTCAGTAAAGTTCATAAAGTGCTTTGAGATCCCCCGATGAAACATGCTGCAGAAGTGCAAAGGATTATTACTAAATTATGATGTATGAGCCATGGTCTTCCATGAGTAATACCCTTCTGCATTACCACTGGCTGGTTATTATTCCATGTGGTGTTGTCCGGTGTACATGTAAAGCCAAGCCTTGCTAGCAGGCTGCATGTGAGGACAGAATATGGTCCATAATATTTTGTCCTCAGAAGCTGGAGTGATGAATTAGTTACCACAATATTGTTGTTTCTCTTTGTTTGTGTATTAAATCCAAAGAGAAATAATTGAAAAAAAGGCTTCACACAAATTGTGCCAAAGGAACTTAACTTCTCCTTGGACATCTGACCCTGAGCAGCAGAAAGGACCTTGGATTTAATAGCTCAACTGAAAGATGAATATGGCAAACTCTTCTCCTGGAGTGACCTACAGTGCCATTAGTTAAGTGTCCAAGCCCCAGAGAATACATGGATAACTGTCAGCTAAGCCTAGATAGTGGAGTTGGCTCAACATGACATCGCTTTTCTCTTGCACGAAGCTCCACTGACTTCACTCCTCATGATTCTGATGGGGTTCCATGCAAGCACAATGAGCCACTCACATGGACTTACTGCAGTGTCAGTGCCTTATTTGGCAACTGAATGTGGGCAAACAACATCTCTGGAACGGCAGAAAACTGGTGCAATTAATACATTTCCTTTTTGATTCAGGTTGTGTTCCATGACTTTAGAAATACCATGGATTTGGCTGCTTTCAAAAGGGGCATTAGGCACCCACCGAATCCTTTTGGAACACCACAACAGCATATTTGCATAGTTTTATTGGTTTTGAATAGACACCAAACACTTTGACATAAAGATGCCAAACTAATAAAGAGCCAAAGTGTCTTCAAGTTGGCCTCCCTTTGTCCAAATGTGTTCTGAGCATAAAAATTCTATCTGCAGGTTCAGGTGCCACTATACCCAAAAGGCGTGCACAGGTGCCTCGACACATGAGCAAATGTACAATGGACTCTGGGAATCATGCCCAAAATGTACAGTACTTTCTGGAATGATCTACAGTATTGCATTCTCTTGAGATGGCAGCTAATACAGATTCAAATATTCTATAGGCTATCCGCTAGAGAGAGAGTAACTTTTAACACAGCCCCTTCTCAATCATGCCCATGCAGCCTCAGTGAAGTGAAAATGGAATAGATGGGTATAACTGAAGAAAAATTTTGACCCATCCATTTTTTTCTAATGTGCATATGTGAGGTTCCCCAAATATTAGCCTCTCTCCCCCATCCTTCTTTCATTTTAACTTTCCCACGGATCCCAACACTGTAACAACCCATCCTCTTGTGGGGGACTAGATGCTGTGAAGGCCAGATGAGGCCTTAGGGGATGACCAAATGAGACAAACACAAATAGATAACCTGTTTGCAGATTCACCATTTACTGGATTCCTTGGGAATAAATAGTTGTATACTCAGCAAGTTCAGACATGGAACAAGTGCGCACACACAGTAGCCAAATTTTCCTCCCCCGCCATATTCTGAACAAACTCTTGTCCCTAGTGGAGAAGCCGGAGCTTAGGCAAGTCTCAAGCTTTATAGAAAAAGGGTTCACACGAGGGCTGCTTCTCCTGATTGCCAGCTCTAGAATTTCTGCTGCTTTGTAGCACTTCCTCATTCCTGAGGGTGAAGTTACAGGACGAGCACAGGTCAAATAAGCAGTATGCTGCACCCTGTGATCATCAGAACACAGCTCTCTGGGGCATGTAGACAATCAGGTCAGCTTCTTGTGGTGGCCAGAAGGAGCTGTTGGGACCTCCCGTCTCCTCTTAGGAGGTGACTTGAATTTTCCTCCTCTTTGGCATATGAAATTTGTCCCATATTCTAAGGTTATGGAGCGGCAACAAGTTGCAGCCAGTACAATAGCATCAGCATTGGTTGGCTGGCTGGCTATTTGGGTTTTTAATTTTTTTTTTACATTAGCAGTCGTGGTTCAAGAGGTGGCAGCAAGAAGTTGCTTCTGCTGAGGTCAATCTACCACTTGTTGGGTCCAAGCAATCCTTGTTCACTAGTGGTTACTTCAGGCTCCTCTTGGTTGCAGGATAGCACGAGAAGCACTGATTGCACAGCACAGCCTGTGCTGATCCTTTATATGCTTTTTTTAAAATTAAGTATGCCAGTGGTCCACTCTGTGAAGACGCTGCTGTAGACTGTATACCTACCTTGGCGCTCTCTGAGCAGAGTACCGTATAGCATGGTCAGAACAACCAACACAACAAAATGCTAGGGATGAGAAGTCAGTAGACACGCCCATCTGACGAGGGTAGATTATACAGTACTGGAATAGCTATAGTCAAATAAAAGCAATTTTAATTTACTGTACATGCAGGGCCTCAGTCTTCCATGATCACCTTCATGTTTTGAATCTTTTAAATCAGAGAGAGTAATTGCTCTCCTTGAATATAAATATATATATTTAAATCAGCCATTCACTCATCTCAGACCAAATACAATAGTTGGAACATGGAGTGAATAGCAACAATAGGATGCAGAGCATACAGGAAAGGAGTGTAACTTGCTCATGTAAGTAATGTGTATTCTTTCACAACTACAGCCAAATGTGCATTAGCAATACCACTGGCTATGTTGAATTTACATTCTTGCATACCAGTGATGGAATTCATAAACTGTGCATGCCCAGAGGTGTGGTATGGCCCAGTGGGTGGGGCACTGGCCTGGGAGTCAGGCCAGCTGGGTTCTATACACTGCCCTGCCAATGACCTGCTATGTATCCTTGAGCATGTCACTTCACCTCCTGGTGCCTCTTTTTCCTCACCCACCCTTGGTCTGTCTCGTCTATTTGGACTACCAGCCCTTTAGCGCAGGGGCTGTCATGCTGTATGTGCGGATTGTGCCTGGCACAACAGGGCCTCAATCTCAGTTTGTGTCTTTAGGCACTACCTTGCTACGTGTAACACAAAGAATTGCCAAATGTGGAGCCTGACCCCACAACACTGCCTCATCTCAGTAATCGGTGGAGTCTATGGGAGTTAGGTCTGCTTGTACATGTAAAGGTTTGGGCTCGTAGTAAGAAAAGTAGGCAACACCACATCTAGACCCCATTATATATATGTGTATGCCCTTTTCTGTTATTTAATTGTGAATAGTATAAAGACATTTACTTAAAAGGATAAAAGCTTAATTTTCCATCAGTCAAAATGATTTTCCAAATATTCCTTTGTTTAGTATAGGAATGAGTCACTTTTACTTATGTAAAATATATAGGCAGTATATGATCAAATGTGAGTCAGCAAATATATTACATAAAACAATGCACATGTGTCAGTACTGCAGTATAATTGCATATAATGAATAATATTCGATGCATTTGATATCTGTTTGCCGAAAAGAGCTACCAGGATTGATTTCCACTAGCAGCCTCAGTGCCTTGGCAGGTGCTTCAGTGTATAGTCTGCTCTTCTGTACAGTAGCCACTGACAGTCTGCCCCTATTGTGCTTATGCTTCGTATACGTAGTCTCTGGCTTTTGCTTAAAGACTCATGCACCTAGAGGAAAAAGTAAGCATTTCCCCATGAGCATAGGTCATTGCAATGTCGTTTACCTCAGTGTAACTCTAAATCAATTCCACTGATCTCAATGGCGTTAGTCTGGATTTACACCAGTCGGATGAGATCAGAATGTGGTCTCATAATTGGATTCTGAATTAAAATGCATAGGTCTCTCTTAGAGTTGTTTTTAAATGTTGGGAAAGCAGAAAATGGGCAAATGAGGTTCCCAATGAGCCACATTAGAAGATCTCAGGCAAACTCCAGCGTACGTGCACAAACTATAAATCCAAGTGAGGCAGCCCCATAATGTTCAGCACAATAATGAATCCTAGCCCGATAATGAATCCTTTTAAGAGATCAATTAAAACCGAACTAATTTTCTCAATCTGTGATTTTTATCATTGACTAGCACTGGAAACTCCCGCCGTACATATTCACTTCCTACAAAGATCTAATCACTTCATGCAGAAAAAGGAGCATATTGAAATACAGGCTGATTACATGTGCACATATTTGTAACCTTCCTGTTATTTTATCAGTTTGAAAAATATTAGCAGCATTGGAAAATATGTGATCTTTGAGTAATGCAGCATGTTATTAGATTTGATTAGATCCATTTTCCTGATGGCTTCTGAAAGATCTTTGTGCTAATTAGTTAAGAATACCACTGAATTATTTAATTATCTTGACTTTTGTGCAATAAAATATGTTGTCATATCACACGCTTTATCTTGCTGTTGCTGTTCATACTTAATGATGCCTTTATAGTTAGTGATTTCCTTTGTTCTCCTCAGTAAGTGGGTTTTGGTGGTGGTAGAAGGGGGGCAGACAGGGAGGGGAAAGAAAAAATCTGGGTTTGAAAATAAAATTTCACATGTGGGAAATTCTTTATGCACTTTCATTTCTTTTTGCAATTCCCTGTGCAATAATCAAAGCGTGTTTCAATGTTGCTACATATAACACACACGTACGGTTAATGCAATGGGAAGGTTTTTCAAAGGAACAGGGAACAAACTATTGCTTAAAAAAATTTAAATCAGCAAGGAATGTATTTAAAAGGAAGAGGTACATTATGATAATTGCTCTGGCTGGTAGGGTCCTTGCGCATTACTAATTAGCATTTATTGCGAGGATTATTGAAACAATGTGCATGTTCTCAGGAGTGAAGAAGAACTGGGATGCTCTTTCACTCTGAGCACTGGGGAAAGGCAGGGCAGCACCAGCAGCCATGCAATACAGTTAGCTCAAGAGCTTCTCTTCTAGACAATGTCAGCACAAGCATTTTCAGAGGTGCGAGGTAACGGTTAAAAACTTCTGCCTTTTGTGTTTTGTTTTGTAAACTTCATCTGAACCTTTTAAAATGATGTTTGCATAGCAGCTTATATGAAACTAAGCCAATATAAACAGCCATGGGCAGCAAAAAATGTAAAAATAAAAAGAGGAAAATATCCACAAAATAGTATAAACTATTTGACGACACACCAAGTTAAGTCTTAAAATAAAGAATAGTTCATTACTTATTCTCTATATAATTCAGTAGTTTCCAATGTTACTCTGTGTGTGAGTTTGTGTGTGTGTGTGTGTGTGCGTCTACACACAATATATACTAATATCCTAACAGTTAGAAGAACTGAAGTGTGGTCAAAGAGGCCATTCTTTAAAAGGTTAATGTTTAAAGTAAACTATAGAAAAATGTTTTATGTCATTTTCAACTGACTTGACACGTTAAATGGCTGCAAAGCAATATAATAGGAAAAAGCCAAGTGTATTTCCACCAAACTGGCATGTTGCTGTCAGGGATTTATAACGTGAATAAAGTTTAGAATTAGAAATCAACTAGAAATTAATCAATCAGCACCAGCCATTTAATTGTATGTCATATCATTTGGTAACTAGCCCAATAAATTCCTAAGTACCTTGGAAGGAATTAGGAATGGAAGGGTAGTAAAATCATTCTCCATTTTTGAAATACAGTATTGTGCAACAAGGAAGATTTTAGGATGGACCTGGACTTTCCCCCTTTGACCACCACCAAACATCATTCCTTTCAGCTTGGGAAAGCAAGTTCTGCTGAGACTATAAAGAGTTTGAACTCATAGTGCCCAATCTTGCAGTCCTTACTCAGGCAAAACTCCCAGTTGCAAGATCTGGCCAAATATATTTTGCTGAATTAGCATTTATTGGGGGGAGGGGGTTGCAATATTCTGAATGAGATGCTCATGCTTTTTGCTTTTGTTTTTTCATATAACGTAGGTATGACAAAGATTAGCTTGGAATGTGTTATGTTAAATTTCATTATAATATATTAGATACGCTTTAATTAAAACTAATCAAGCATTTTCTTTTCTTAGTGCTTAATGCAGTCTCAAACACAGTCTGCTTTATTTACGGTCTCAATTTTTTAATAAAATCAAGAAGTTCTGTAATCTATTTTCTCCTCAATTTTGCTATTAACACAAGCTGGCTTTTCACAGTTTACTTTTCTATACAGTTGTGCTGGGCTCTAGATAGGCAGTGTAGTTACCTTTATTTATAATTTTATCAGAGAGAAGACAATCAGAGCCTTCCATTATATATGCACACTGGATTTTTGTTTGTTTGTTTGGAGGGTGAAAAAATGCTGCAGGATAAGTTTAGCATTGATTTCTATTTGCTTACATGGAAATCACTCTGACTTGATATTTATAAGATAATTAAGTTTCAATAACATTGCCATCTCTAAAATTGCACACACACAAATCTATCTAAGAAATGCCACTGAACCTGTGTCCCTTGTGCACTGAATTATGAGTTTGCACTGGTAGGCTGGGGCAAAGGGAGGTGGGGAGTGCATTATATTTCAGTTATTATTCCCTCCTGTTTTCTCAAGCTTCCTGCCTTCTATGTTCCCCAAAAGCTCCAATTTAGTTCTCTTTCTTTCTTTTTTTATTTCTGCGAAGCTGGATTTTCACTTTGAGATAAGGCCTCGCTTGTTTCAGTTTCACTGTCCCTTTAAAAAGACAGCCCTCTCTAATTGATGTGTCTGGGCTAGTCTAGACTGGTAGTGATTGAACCAACTACCAATTATGTTATTCATTTCACTGAACTTCAGTGATGTGCTTCTGGGAGGGAGGGGTGAGGAACCTGCCTCTGCAGCAGAAGCAGCCTTTCTGAAATATGCAATCTTTTACATTGTTTTGTTTCATCTACTTCTCCTCATAATAATCCCTGTGCACCAATATTAACACAGAGGTGAGAGGGAAGATGGTATAATTTCTGTCGACTATATGAAACATGCACTAGGTGATATTGTTTCTTACTACAGAACTCAGGGCGTGATCCAAATGCACTGAAATCCATAGAAAGACTTCCCTTGAGTTCAGTGGACTTTGGATCAGGTCCTGTATCACACTGCAACATTGATATACATTCCGCACAACTGGATTTGTGATATAATAATGCTGATTACAGATACAGGTGCGAAGAAAACATCTATCTTATCCAGAATATTCCTTTTTTTAAAATTCTCCTTCCAAAGGTTATATGGCATTGTTCACACTGACATGCTTCAGAGGAAATCAACAAAGATATTAAATAGTTATAAGCAAATCATCAACTCTCACAAACAAAATGGTCTCTTCCCTGCCATTTGGAAAATAATGATTGCAAATTGATTAGTAACATATTTTGAAGGAAAGGCAACATTTTCTCATGTATCAAAGTGTGAAATCAATAGCAGGATAGCACAAAGGTTTGGTAGACTTTAGCATATTCCGTTTGGATTTAAACACCAAACAGGTATTGGAAAATAAATATAATCTGGGGGATTTTTTAATATTCATAATTAAATTACAATACATTTGGAATAGTTTACAATTCAGAAGTAAAATGCTGTTTGATTTTTTTAAAAATGGAGCTAAAAGAATCTCTGAAATTGTAGTGTAAAATAAAAAGAAAAAAGCTTTTCTAGTTCAGATAAATATTAGATGTTGAGATCTGTCAGACATATCCTACACGGATATAAGTACTGAAATATTACACCATCAATTAATCTCTCTTTGTTGCATCGTATTTTAAGTTAAAGCATTTGCATTAAAATATAAAACAAGCATTCAGTGCCATAAAAAGGTACAGTAACTTCATTAAAAATTGCCTTACAGAACAGAAATAAATACAATCACAACCATAATTAATTTTACAACATTAAAAAATGTAATAAAGAAAAAACAGAACTGGGTATATTTTCACATTTCTGATTTCTACTTCATCTGTCATATGTCGGTTTGATATTAAAACCAGAGAGGTTAAATTCTAAGGACTAAAACAAACTTCAGCGTTTGCTGAGAAGAATAGCATTTTGGAATCATTTATACATATATATTTTACATATATATTTTGTTTGGTTTCTTTTAGATCTAACAGTTTAAAAAAATCCAACCTATCTCCCTTTTTCTTTTTTTTTGTCCATAAAGCACATTTCTAAGATTAATCGTTCAGGTTTTAAACTTGAAAGCAAGAGGCATGCTGGGATTTCAGCTGTGATGGTCTGAGGTCAAGCACCAATGTACCGAGCTGTTACAGTTACGCTCTCAGGGTACTGTGTGTTGCTCTCAAGAAAGAAAAATAGGTAGATGCTAGATTCACTGGCCTGCAGCAAATCTGTCTCATTATATATATCTAAAATTGCACACACATATATAAATAAATAAATAAATATATATATATATATATATATTATATACACACTGATAGCACACATCTAGATCTTTGTGTCCACCGATATACATATTCATGCACATACATCTGTATCATCTGTATCTATACATACATATCAATATCTATATATACATACACACACATCTATATCATGTTTATCGATACCTATACACAGATATATATATATATATATATATATATATATATATATATATAATCTATACACATACACACAACTATATGTACATATTTATCACACACATATAATATATACACAACCTCAAACACTCATTTTAATTTGAGATCATATTTTAAGGTAAATGGCCATCAACAAATGGCACCAGCGCCCTACAGTCAGCTGATCAGAACTAATGAGGAGAGATCTGCTTTACTTAAAAAGTTTCTTTTCTTTTAGTCTACTAAATGCTAAAAAAAAAAAAAAAAGATGCCAAAGCACGACTCACAGCTCCCAAGAGCCTAACCCGTGGATTTAAAAGCTAAACATCACAAGTTAGGGTCTCAGGGATTGAGAGGGGTGCAACAAACTATTTCTTGCCACAACAAGGATCAAAAAGAAAAGGCAAAGAATGGCAGGCAAATTCACATCAAGGTTCAAGATTATAAAACAGGACACACAGGTGGAAGGAAAGAGATTCTATAGGGAACCCCCTCTGTTGAGAGAATACATTCTGGTTTAAATAGTTTATATTAAAATTTCAAGCCACGCACAGCAGGATCCTTAAAGCTTTGAACAATGTACTAAAATAAATGAAGTTCTATATATTTAAATGGCTAAGGGGAAAAAAAAGCTCAGGGTGGGGATGGAATTATTTAATTGTTTCAATGGAAAATAATGCCATAATAATAATTATAATAATAATAATAGACAGGATATCTTTCCAAGTGTCTGGCACAAAGCATGCAATAGCATATAGACTAAGCTTTCTTCCGCTCCCTCCCCATATAAACTTGGGGAGGGGTGAAGGAATATTACAGGGTTAATAAGAAAATAATTGAGAAACTCACCATTTGGAAGTGGGGAAGGTTCCAGCCTTCAGCAGAAGCAGCAGCAAGAAAAAGCAAGGGGGAGGGGGGGAATATGGATTTCAATGATCCTAGGCTGAGCTAGTGATTCCAGAGTATATAGGGAAGGGACTATCATACAGAACAAAGCAACCATACCTCTGCATTTTTGACAGAAGAAAGGTGTGTGTGAGGGGGAGGGGGAAATATAGGGGGACCTGCTTGCATTTAAAAAAAAAATTGGTCTTAAATTTTTTCCCCCTCAGCAGCTGCTCTCTTTGTTGTCCTCCAACCTCCTCCTTGTTCTCTCTCTTTATGATTCTGCATTTTTTTTTTTTTTTTGCAAACTGCGGCCCTCTCTTGCTAACTAATGCATCAGCTGGGGAGACTGCAACCAAGGCCAGTCTAATCAGAGCAAGCTCCAGCCGGTCACTGGGAAAAGAGCTGGGGGGGTGGGAGAGACAGGGAGATGATGACCCCCCCCCCATTCCCTACTCTGATGCCAGTATTTCAAGGGAAAACCTGGAGAATAATCACCTTACACGCCTGTTGCCAGCGCCAAGGATTCCCCACCCCATCGCGCGCACACTTGATGTTTCCAGGATAGCTCCCAGCTGCAGAGGGGCTCCGGAAAACACAGAGGACCCGATCCGGCGCTGCCTTTACACCTGGCGCGTGACTCCGCCTGGTGTAACCCAGCTCCGGATGGGGCCCTTCTCCCACATCACCCCTGGCAAACCGAACCCACCCTCTCTCCGGAGTCCAGTTAGGCCCCGCTCGGAAAAATGCACCAGGGGCCCCGGCGTGTAAAATGCGGGATATAAAATGCCCTGCAGTTCCACGCAGCTGAAAACATTTTTTTAAGCCTCGGGCGGTGGGTTGATTTTTCTTCCTCCTCTCTGCAACCCCCCCTCCTCCTCCGAGTAGGAACAGGCAAGCTCCGGATCTCCACCCCTCGCTCCCTTTTACTAGCATCGTTCCGAATAGAAATATCGAGGCTCAGCCCCAACCGCACGCTACGGGGATAGGGAATAATCACGAACAGCCATTCACGCCGTTCTTTTCTCACCTCTGGAGTCTCCGACCATTCACCGGGGTCCTTCCTCGCCCGGGATCTCGGCTCTTTGCTCCGCTTTTCCATCTGGATCAGCCAGTCCCCGGCATCATTAAACTATATTCCTCCTCCTCCTCCTCCTCGTCGGTCTCGCTCTTATTTTGTTTAAAAGGGGGGTTAGTGGCGGTGGTAGGGAGGGGGAAGCAGACCTAGCTGCATGAAGTGGCTGCCTTTTAGAAAGCACATTTCATCTTTACTGGCTCCCCTAGGCTTCGGCGAAGTAGAAGGCAAAAGGAGAAGGGGTGGGGGGGAGAAGAAGAAGAAAAAAAAACCAGGCAAAGGGAGGCTGTTGAGGGACAGCAAGCATCAGGCTCGAATCAACGACCAGATGAAATGTACGAGGCTACACTGCCCCCTTTCTTTCTCTCGCGTCTGGCTCCCTCGCTCGCACTCACTCACTCCTGGAAAGCTTCAGTATCTGGTTACAGACTCTTTTAGATTCTTCACCACCCCCACCCACTTACAACCACCCTGCAGATTCCTTGCATGCCTACTCAAATCTTTAGCGGAATAAAGAATCAATACTCCCCCCCCCGCACCCTAGAACCCCCTCTCCCCTTTAAGCTCTGCTAAGACCCCCCCCCAAATAACGACTGGTCCCATATCCAACGCTGGGGCCAGTCCCATCACTTCTCATTTCCCCTTCCATAGCTTGGAGACAAGCGGTGGAAAGGCGGCTCCCCTCTGCTACCACGCTCTTCCTCTGCTCCCTCCGTTTTGCCGGCAGTGTGTTATCCCCGACGCCCAGGACCGGATACTCTAAAGCATCTCCCTGACTACTAATGAGACCAAAAATACACCGCCGGGTCAGGGAGAAAGGCTAGACACTTATTAGACAAATAATAATAAACCCTCCCAGACAGCTAGACACATAGATCAGGTATCCCAGCCTCTTTGGGGGAGGGGGGGAGGAGGGGGGTATCATAGGGGGTGGGGAAACCGTTGGAGGATCTACCTAGCATCTCTCACTGGATCTGAATTTTAAAAGAATAAAATTAAACTCTTGGTTTCTTTTCTCTCCCCCCCCACCATACTGCAGCCAGCAGCATGTAGTGGAAACAGCAACGCTCTAAAGCCTGCATTAAGGCAGGCAGGCAGACAGACTCTCTGTCTCATGCTTGTGATGACTTCAAAGCCGACAATCTCTCTCTCTCTCTCCCCGCCTGCCTTCCCCAAGTCCCTCCACACCCACCCCTCTCTGCTCAATGGCAGCCCTGCTCTCTCTCACACCAGACTATATTTGCAATCTGTGCTAATTTACCAGCTATATGCCCCTGGATTTTAAAATGAACTCATCAGTCAATGGTTCTAATACTGATACACACAGCGCGCACACACACCCTCTACTGCAGACATGTTACTCATTCTCCAAGCATTTCCTCTTCACATGTCCATCAGCTGCATATACACTCCATTGATCAGACTAAATCCCTTGATAATGATAAATAATAATACAGACTGTTAACAACAACAACAAAAGCCAGAGATGATGTCTAAATCTGCATTATTCTCCAAGAAGCAGAGCACTGCATTTTCCAGAGATGTGCAACACAATGCACGAATATAAGAGACCCCACACCTAGGCATGCCGGTGGCTAGTAATGCCTTACAAACATGGACCACTTCACTTGTCTAGGCTATGATGCGTAGCTAGTAAGTGGTAATGACTGATTTTACCTGGCTAGCATAAGGGTCAGATTTTGATGCCATTACTCAGAGTAACACAGTATCCCACAAGAGATCACATTGATGTAATAGCATCCTCCACAAGAAGTCCATCTGAATCTAATGGGGATGGTTGAGGAGCAAGCTGTTATTTGGTGTTAAGGATAAGAGAATCCAACTCGAAATAAAACAAAGACACCACCGTATGTATTTAGGATGTGCTCTGCACAGGCACTCAGGGCCAGATTTTTAAAGGTATTTAGACACCTAAAGATGCAGATAGATATCTAGTGGGATTTTCAAATGCACCTAGGCACCTAAGTCCCAATGAAATCAGTCCCTTCTTAATATACAGGAACATCCATGCCAGAATGCAAACATGCCTATGTTATAAGCAAGGAATATTTCAAGGGCTTTGGCTTGTTTAATCCCTTATGGCTGGGGCAGGGGCGGCTCCAGGCACCAGCACCCCAAGCGCCTGCTTGGGGCAGCAAGCTGCGGGGGGCGCTCTGCCAGTCGCCGTGAGGGCGGCAGGCAGGTTGCCTTCGGCGGCATGCCTGCAGAGGGTCCACTGGCCCCGCGGCTTCGGCAGACCTCCCACAGGCTGCCGCCGAATTCGCGGGACCGGGGACCTCCCGCAGGCAAGCCACCGAAGGCAACCTGCCTGCCGTGCTTGGGGCGGCAAAATGCCTAGAGCCGCCCCTGGGCTGGGGGGATTTTTTTGTTTGTTTGCCTGAGCTTATGTGTGAAGGAGGGAGATGTTGCTGGCTAGCTGGATGCTTTGTGTGAGTCTGGCAGCGAGTGACTACAGAATAAGTGTTCAGGAAGTTGGTGCGGGTGGGGCTGTCCAGAAATCTTTGACTCACTGGGGTACCTCCCTTGAACACAGGAATTAATGATTACTCAAAGCGAGCTAGATCATTCCCAGCCTTGGAATAGACTCTCCTTCTGCATGCATGTTAGGCTCATGACAGTTAAATAAACATATGGAAAAGTAACTATACCACTGTACAGCATGTAACTAAATTATTGGGCACGACACAGGAACCACTGAGTGATGGCTGAGGTTATGCAGAACAGACTAGGTGATTATACTGACCTAAAAATCCATGGGCTTGAACTTCTTCTCATTTACAACAGTGTAATCAGTAGAGTTAATCCTGATTCCTCCTTTACACTAGTAGTGTGTGTGTGTAAGAGAAGAATCAGGCCCTATGTACCAAAGAATCTAATTTTGGGGGAAAAGCAGACTGGGAGAAAAGAGGCTGTTTCAGCAGACCATCCTTTGAGACCTATTGGATGATTTGCAGCACTGTAGCAACCTGCATGAATTTACCATCAAAGGAAACTAACACTCCTTTTCTTGTCCATGCTTTAAAAAAAAAAAGAAAAAGACAAAGAAAAAATGTTTGACATTTTAAAGTTTTGCTGCAAACACATCATTTCTTTATACAATTTAGCCAAATCTATGGAGAATACTTATTTCAAGCAGTTAACACCTGACCCCAATTTCTGTGGGTAATTAGTGAGCTAGATAACCACACAAAGTGGGTAATTATTTAGTACCCAAGGGTACTGTACAAGTGGGTAGTGGCTGGCAATGTTAACAAAAGCACATCTCTAATTATTGTATCTGTACTGGTGATGTTTTAAAAATACAGTTACTATGTATAATGTTCTGTGATAAATCAGCTAACTATTGTGCTTCTCTTCGCTTATGTGCATGATCTAATCTAGGGCAGGCTGGATGGTAAAGTGAATTAATGCACTCACCTTTGGAAACCTGGCTTTGAAATAGGCCTTGATCCCAAGTGAAATCAGACTCGAGACACCAAGATCACCTGTGCTAGCTGGCAAGACTAGAAGTCTCTGCTCTAGAATGGAGCAGCACTGGAATAACAGGGACTATTAACCAGCAGGTTGGTTGAGATGAACTGAGAAAGCAGTGTAGGGAGAAGCTTGATCACCCATTTGTGACACTGCGCTGTAGGGCCTGATTCTCATTTAGGCATTTTGACCATTTGGAAAATCATTTCATACCACAAATGTTCCCCAATCACGTTTTAACACAGGTATGTCTTGCTTGTTTCAGGTGAGTCAAAACGCTTTGAAAGTCATGTTAATGAACCACATTGCAGCTGTGATTTGGTAATTTGGTTAAACGAGTGACAAAGTCAAACTCGGTTATAGATTAAAAAAACAAACAAACGTACCTCAACATCATTTTCCAATGGGAACAATGCGTTTTTTTCCACCACTGTCCCCTAAGTCAAAAATGATTGGTGGGATTTTGCACAAATCTGGGGGGCAGGGAATTACCTTCATTTAGGCAGAGACCAAACATGGAAAATTTCAACCTGAAAAGTGAACATTCTGGACCATTATGACTATGTGAAAAACAGGAGTTATATTGGACACTGTTCCAGGAACATTAAATATAGTGGTCACTGTGTCACTGACCACTATTTGCTATATCACACACGTATACACACTCTCTCTCTCACTCACACCGGAGGCATTATCTACTAGGGCTGAAGTAAGCTTGTTCAAAGACACAAACACAGGAGACTAAGTCAAAAAAGCCAGTCCCCCTGTTTGTATGTTAGGTTTGCATTTAGCTTGGCTTGTTCCTTTGCACTAAGTTTTGGGGGGATTGTACAAAACCAAGCACAATATGGGGAGAGACAACTGACAACATCCTCCAGCATTTTGGTGTGCCAGGATTTGAAGCTCAAAAAGAGAAGGGTTGGGTTTTCCTCACCCGCACACCTTTAAGTGAATTTAAATGGTGCTGAAAGGTGCCAGAAAGACAGCACTGGAGAACAGGGGTGTAGTCCTAATGGACAACTACCAGAATGTCCCCAGCAGCATGGGAATTCCCTCACCAACGTGACCTCTCACCCATTGTGCAGAGGAAGCCATTTTACTTTAAAAAATGGCATCCTCCCTGTGTGCGAGGTCACGCTGTGCGGAGGGAACAAAATTACATCTTCCATGTGGCAAAAGTGCCGGTATGCCATTCGGGCATGACCTGGCCCCACAACAGCACAGCTGGAGACCACAATCTTGTCTTTGTTGCTACTTTTTCTGAGGACAGCACAAGCTTCCTCCATGCTGCTTTCCCAGTGTGCCTTGAACCACGAATAGAGAGACCAAGTATTGAAACAGAGGGCTAGGTAAGTCTCGATGGCCTGCATAGCCCTTGGTGTCTCTGCTGAGGGATTAGTTAATAGCAGCCATGATGTGGACTCTTGTTCAGAAGTAGCTGCACTGAGACAACCTAACTCATTTTGCAAGCTGTGGGCCATCTCACAAGCCAGCAACGGGTAACAGTGTTTGGTCACTGCCAACCTGAGCTGGAGCCAAAGAGGTGACATGAATGGTCCCCTTGGTAATCTCCTCTGTTAACCAGTCCCCTGGAAAGGTGCTTCTGGTTTGGACTCTAAAATGGGATGAGAGAAGGACTGAGGAGGAAGGCTGGAAGAGTGGAAAATAAGAGGGAACGATGGATTGTATTTTAATCATGGACAATGGTCCAAAGCAGGGACTATGTATGGGGCTAGACAGAGGGAAGGCTAAGAAAGAGCAAGGAGTTTTCATTTTTCATGAGTCCAAATGGGAACTCAGATAAGAACCAGTGGTTCAATAGAGAAAAAAGATGGGGGAAGGGATGTTCAGCCAGAGGGGATGGCATGGTGGTCTAAGCGCCAGGTTTAAAATACCAAGCCTTCTTGAAAATACAGGTCATTAAGCTCGCTCAGGGCTAACTGAGGCTTTTTGTCCTCCTGTGGTACATGAAATAAAATGGGTCCCATACAATTTAGTACACGTAGCTCCTTCCTGTGAGACCTTAGAACTTAGACCTTCCTATCTGCTCTGTATGAACAGTTAATGTCCTCCGCAGGCAGGAATTCAGCCTTGGTGTCCTTGAGCAAAACTTTCTCCTCTTTCCACTGCTACAAATTGGTTAGTCACGACCTTCCAGCCCCAGACATGGCTGCATTTCAATGCTGTTGTATGTACGTATGTAGCTGGTGATGCACTTTGGAATCCTTCCCCAAGAAAGATGTTAAATCAACACAAAGTATGAATGTTACATTTTAACACATCACAGCTGACACTGGTGATCAGGACTGCACTCTGAGACTGCGCTACAGGAGAGAAAGAATATTAGGCCAGATTGAAGTCACTGTAGCTATACCAATCCACACCAGCAGAGGATGTGGTCTATTATTTTGTATTCTTACTCCCTTTATTAAGTAATGGTGCAAAAAAAATGGGAGAGAGAATTTTGATTGGAAGAAAGAAAAATGTGCAGTTTTCATTGACAGCGTCACAATCCAGCTGACAGCCCAATCCAGAGAGGTGCTGAACATCACCACCGATCTTAAGGGAAGCTAAGGTGCTCTACAATCAGGGAGCATCTGGGAGGATTTTGTTTTACTTGTAAGACCAAGCTGTGTCAAGTTTATTTATGAATATGAACGAAGCGTCTTGCAATCACCACGAAAAAGGGTGCAAATCATGGTACAGGACAATGACCATAAAAGGGCGATTTTTGGAAACCGCAGCTTTAAGAATTCACTAGTATCAACACACACCTTAGTGGTCAGTGAGAAGGATGATTTCATGCTTCTAACTCAATGTTTTATTGTGCTGCGTGTGTCGCTGTGTGAAATTGGCCAAACCATGCCGCCACTTCCTATCTCAGTTTCCCCATGCATAGAATGGATACAGTAATGCTTATCCACATTCTTAGAGTGCCTAGAGATCCTTGGGTTAAAGGCGCTATATGTGCACAGAGTTCTTATTGTCCTCATCTGATGCCCTTGTGGAGAACAGCCCGGGTGGAGTTGGGTGAAAGTTTCTCTTCGTCACTGGCAGTTCAATCTCTTCTTAAAAAAACTTAGTTGTTATTTTTCTTACTCACTTGCTGACTCTCCACTCCAAACACAACAAGGTATATTCATGGTTGCAAATCACTTTAACTGAGCTCCACCAGACAGCTCAAGAGCTGAGAGGGTGGCTGTTTTCCTTCTTGCTCAACAGACAGCTTTGCCCAAGGTCTCTTAGCTCTAACTATATCAATCATGGATCACGGTGGAAGTATAGTACGGCTACAGAGCAATGAATCTATTCTATTCTGGGAGGCGTAGGACAAGCAAGAAACAAGGTGCTGCAGTGTCATTGGCTTTACACTGCAGCGGTCTAGCCCACACCTGCAATTCTGCCCACAGTTCAGGTGCCCTCATTTAGAATGAGATTGAGAAGACTGGAAAGGTTCAAAGAAGGGCCACTGTTGCAATAGAGGGACTGGAGAGGAAAGGTTGAGGTTGAAGTAATCTCAAAGAGAGCATGTTAGCAGGGATATGCTACCTACAGCTATGTGAATTTCATTGGCTTCGGTTTGTAGGGGGTTCATCTGAGAATTCTGTCCTTATCGTTGTTTGACTATAAATTCGAGCTTAACTGAACCCTGAAACCAGGAGTGCTGGAACAATTTTATAGTGCGGCTGTTGACAGCCATTGAGCCAAACTGTATGTAATGGAAACCACTTCAAATCAGGGGTGCGGCAGCTCCCCCAGTGCCATCACCTATGCCTCAGTGTGAAAGTAAACTGTGCCTCGTTCCAGATGAACTCATCTGAAAATCTGTTCCAGCAAAGCTGTGCCCATTTATACTTCAGATAAGCACCAGAAAACTCTCACATTTCACATGGCTTTAGGCCCCTCAGAGCATAAATCAGCCTTGGTTACTCAAAACCTGCCCCAAGCTCTGACAATCTCAGCCAAATTTTAGGTGAATCTGACCTGCTTGGAATCTATAATTAAACCCCAAGTCGGGTGACTCTCTTGTGATTTGGGTTTTCATAACAAAAAATTCAAACCTCTCTCAGATACAATGGTGATCGTACCATACATATAACCTGGGGTCTAAGACAAAGCCTATTGAATTCAAAGGAAGGACTCCCATCTAAAGCTGGTTGAAATTTTTTTGAAAATTTGAAATGTCAATGGAAATCTTTCATGAACATTTTCCAGCATTTTTCAACCAGCTCTATTTCTATTGGAAGGGAGGGGGGAGAGAGAGAGAAACTCTGTAAAACTAGAGATGGGTCCGAGCTACAGATTCAAGTCCAAACATCTTCAAACTTCAGATGTGTCTGGAGTGTGATGTGGCAGTAACATAAGTAAGAGAAGAGCTAAATAATACAGGATGCTAGTAATAAAACACAGAGAAAGGGGCTTAAATTGAAATTATACTTAGCAAAGTGACTATGTAAAAGCCTTATCTCTTTTTCACCTTACTATTTATAGACAAACACAAGAGTTTTATCACCACTGCTGGCTTTTTTACACATCAGTTTTCAGCTCTGGACAGGTGAGATGGATTCTATTCTGCCTCATGCAGCATTAAAATTCTCATGTTTCAAATGGAAGAAGGTTTATCAGCTGTACAGGTGGAAGAGGCACAAAGAACACTGCTGAATGTTCTATCATTGTTTTCTGTGTCTAAGTGATACAAATTCAACATCACCTTTAGCCTTTTTCTAATTTGCTATGTTAACTAGAGAAGCCATCAAAATAATAGACAGAGTAGAACAAAAGGACAAATTCAAACAGATGATGAGCTCTCCAGGCTGAGACTCTTTTTTGGTGACTTTTCTTTACAGTGCCTAGCAGAATGTGACCCTGATCTGTAACTGGGATTCTTGCATGCTACCATAATCATTAAATAAAATAATAATAATAATAAATTAATCAATCTTGGAACTTAAGATTACCTTTTTGTCCTTACAACTAAGGTAATCAGAAAATTGAAACGTTTTGCTTAAAGAGGTGCAGTAGTTAGGGCAAAGCCTGCATTGGCATTCGAGTTCAGATTGTGTAAGTATACATCCAGATTCTCAGCTGGTGCAAATCAGTGTCGCTCTAGTGCTATCACTAGAATTATACCAGTTTATACAGGGTGAGAATCTGTCCTTGATGTTTACTGCTTATTGTAGAGGATTGGATTACTGAAGCTGTCCCAGTTAAACCCCATCATCTATGGATACTGCGATTGCTACAAGAAAGTATCCCTTTAGGGGTCTTTTATTACAAACACACACAAGTTAATTTCTGTGAACAGGATGATTAACTTTTTTCTGCCTTTGAAAAGTAAAACATTTAAGAGAAATGATTTTGCCATTACTATTTTATCAAAACTGTAAAATGAGCAGTCCCTGTGATTAATAGTAGTACTGGAGAGGCCTGCATTTCAATAGGCAAGGAAGCACTAGGATCATATTGAAAAGATGGAATGGGATCTAATGATTTCAGTAAAGAGCAAGCTGTCTGGAATTCAGGGATCTATTCTTAGCTCTTATTAATTTACTGTGGATCCTTGGGAAAGTCTCTTAGCCTGTCTGTGCCTCAGTTTATCCATCTGTAAAATGGATATAATATCTATCTCACATGGGGAGGAGGCTGTGCCTTCGAGGCTTAGTTAATGTTTGAGATCCTCAGATTACAGGGGCTAGAGAAGCACAAAGTATTATCATATTTATATATTTTTCAAAGCCCACCCCCAGCACTTCTCATAAGCCATGACAACTTTAAAAAGGAATATAAGATAAAACAGAAGTTATTTTTCAGGTTCTCAGCACTCCAATTACTCCCTTCAGCTTCAGTAATAAAGAACATGGGGACAATATATTTTCTGACAGAGGAGGAACTCAAATATTGCTCAGGAATTAAATAAAAATGAAGAAACATCTGACTGTAGTGGGCAAAATTATTTCCTAATTGCTAGCTTGGACCCTGATCTTATGGGGTCCTCCCATCCACAATCTGGCACAGAAATGACCAAAGCATCATGACCCAGTGGCTAGGGCACTGTATTACAATTCAGGAGCCCTGTCTATTCCCAGCTCTAACACTTACTTGTGCCTCAGTTTCCCCTCTCACTCTGTTCATCTTGTCTATATAGATTGCAGGCTCTTTGGGGGCAGTGACTGTCTTTCATCATATATATGTACAGCATCAAGCACTCTAGGCAATATCATAAGATAAATAATAGGACTGAGGTCTAGAAATGGGCCTGAACTAGGGTCTAGAAATGGGCCTGAACTAGATTCCCCTTCAACCTGGGGGAGTTCAGATCAGGGTCTGAACTTTTGTGGTTAGGTCCAATTACGTACACCCTAACCAATCATGCTACATTCCAGGAAACCGGATGTGAAAGTAAGCCTCAATATATGAAAACTCAATGAGTTGTTTTCAGTTATTTCACTGATGCTGAGAGTTTATTTAAAAAAATGAAAATCAACATGTCAGAGGCACATGCTAAATGGCATGAAGGTTAGAACATAAATAAGATGCTCCAATGTTTCAGGACTTAAATTTGGCCGGTTAGACACTTCTCTAGGAGTCTCTCCATGCCAGAAATAGCAGCGGCATATGAATAGTGCAGCCAGTCTCCCTATTCCTGGTGCCAGTCTATAGTTCTGCATGATTGTAATACTGTAGTGCCGACCGTATTACACTCAAAGCTTAAATTAAGTCATTTTAAAATACAAAGTAACAACAGAACATTTTTATGGGATTGAATCGGGAATACAAATCAAGCAATTCACTTCAATTAACTTATATAAAGAGTAAATAAATGGTCATTTACTTTAGAAATTATTCTTTAAAAGTGCAATAATATCCATTGTAACTGGATTCTGCTTTGTGTAACAGTAACTTTTAATTATAGATATTGCCCTATTTGTGTTTGTTAATCTTTATCTCAGCATTTTCATACTATAAAATACCTCACAAATACACCTCCACCCCGGTATAACATGAATTTGGATATAACGCGGTAAAGCAGCGCTCCAGGAGGGCAGGGCTGCGCACTCTGGCCGATCAAAGCAAGTTTGATAAAACACGGTTTCACCTATAACTCGGCAACATTTATCCTTAAAACACCCTTAGTTCAGATGTATAATCTCTGTTTTGTAGATGGAGAATGGAGGCAGCGAAAACTAAGTCCCTGTCTTCTGCTTCAACCACCAAACCTGCTTTCGTCATATTGACCAGACCCACAGAAGAGCTCTGTTTAGCTCAAAAGCTTGTCTCTTTCTCCAACAGAAGTTAGTCCAATAAAAAAATATTACCTCACCCACCTAGTCTCAGAAATATCTAAGACAGACAGAAGTTGGGCCTAATCTTGCTCCAAACCAAGTTAGTGGTAAAACAAGATTGGGCCCTGTGTTTTAGTTCTGTGACATGAACAAGGGTTCCTGCCACTGGAGATTAGTTTGAAACCATGAAACACATTTCACCTGTGGCCTTGGAGAAATCTGAACTCAACTCTCCCAGGGCTGGAAAATAAGGGCAATAACCCGCCATACCAATTGCAGAAGCACCTTGTCCAAACACCTTATTGCTGAAAATAATAACCAAAGCTCCAGTGTTGCAACTAGATCTGCTCAGATGGACTCTTGTGTCCACACTGAGCCTCAATGACTTCAGTGGACTGACAGATCTACCCTCATGGAACCAACTGCAGGATCTGGGTCCAAAGCATCATCATTTGACTGCATTGCCGCTTAATTGCAATTTAAAATTATTTGCCCTTCATGCATGGTAACAACAGCAACAGATAATCATTCTAGCAAGGAAATCTGTTCTCCAAGCAATTTCCACCTTCTTCACAGACTTGATCTATTGCTGTGCAAGCCATCCCTGATTAACACTGTGCCCTCATGAGAAAGCCACTGCATAGCTATTGATTGTATTTCTCACCTTCTCTCCGCTCAGATACCAATTCAAGTCTCTTAAAGTATTATAGGGGATGGGTCCTTTTGTAAGAAGACTGTGTTTTTCTTTGCTATTTTATAATAGGAAGATACATTAACATTGCATTTGCTCCTCTATGAGGTGGGATGTCTGAAATAAAGATGCATGCTATAATTGTATGCACTTGGAATTGGAGCTGTCTACCCCCATTAACTATCCACATTTGCTTCAGACTTGGCCAGCCACCTAGAAAACCTGCCGAGAGTGTCTTGGAAGCCTTTTCCCATCTGTTCCAGGAAAATATGGAATATTCAAAGAATGTTAGGGCCTCCCAGCTTAGTTCGTCACCATGCTTCCTGTCCATGTAAGTCCATGACAAATTGATCTAACACACTGGTAAAGATTTAAAAATATAAAACATTTTGACTTCTTCACACTAGGGTTTTGGAGGCCAAATCTATGTTAAGAATGAGGTCTTTCACAATGGGTAGGTTACAAAGGTGTGCTGTCACTGTTTTACAAACTCAGCTGAGTTGTGCAAGTAAACTGTCTCTCTTGAGCACATTTTAGAAGCTCTCCAACATACCCAACCGTGGGAGAGTTTAAAGCCCTCCATTGTTCCTCAGAAATATTCTCCTTGCTGCTGCTTCCAAATAGTAGTAAGGCAAGAAAGCTAACTGGTTTTAAGAGTTTTATCATCATAATGATAATAATCATATCATAGTAAGTTTATCAAAGGGATTCTATGATGGGGTTGTCTGCAATAACAAGGAGGGGCCTTCTCCTCTTATGTTCTAAGTCTCTATCATCCACGCAAGAGAGAGGGCATAGTTTGAAACGTCATATCTGAAAATACTGTTCTTTCCCTCTCCAGTAATCCCTACAGGTCTCAGGCACTAACTGATTCACCAGAGCACCTAAACACTTGCTTAAATTCCATTGGCTTCCAGTTAAGCAAGTGTATAAAGTGCTTTGCTGAATCAATGCCTCTACCAGTAACATGATCCTACTCCTAAGAGGAAGAAATTGATTTATTTAAAATAAAATAATTTTTTTTAAAAATAGGTGGGGGGAGGTCCTTTGCAACCCAGGACAGAATGAATATTGTGGCATGCCATCCCTCTTGTAGGCTAGGTCTATGCTTAAAACGTGACTGCAGCACAGCTGCAGTTGTGCTATTGTAGCGCTTCAGTGTAGCCACTCACTCGCTATAGTTAATCCAGCTCCCTGAGAAGTGGTAGCTAGGTCGACGGAAGAATTAGTCTGTCAACCTAGTGCTGTCTATACCTGGGGTTAGGTTGGCTTAATGACATCGATTGGGGTGTGGATTTTTCACACCCCTGAGCAACATAGCAGGGTTTCCTTAACTTTAGAGAATAGGCCTGGCCTCGGTCTAAAATGCATTGTAATGAGCTGGCAAATGTGTGTGTACATATGCATTACAATGAGCTGGGAGGTGTGTGTTTCTGTGTGTGTGTAGACAATGGCCCTCTACAGGACAAAAATCAGAACTATATGGCATAGACCTTGCAGTCTTAACAGCTCAAGGCCATTTTGCCTTTGCTCAAGAGGTAATGGGGTCTGTTACACTGCAGAAGGACCATAGTTCTCCGAGACGCTGTCATGAAGTTCCGAGGAGCCATGCTATGAAGCACAGTGACAACCACAAAGTCCCCATGGATGTGTTATAGTATTGTGGTTATTCCTTGCAAGCTGAGGACTATCCACTGTATTCAATGTTTTCTACACACTGCTCAATAAATAATGAATTAGCAGTCTTGCTATAACATTATTGATGTATTAAGTTACAGTAACGTACAGTACATCCTATGTTGTTGGATTTCTTATTAAACAGCCACATGATAAATGAGGAAAAATGCAGGATTCAAATAACGTTTGGCCCTTATTGGATAATACAATAGGCTTGTTTTTTGTATTGCAGGAGATATTGCTAACAGACACCAAGTTCCAAAATCAACTCTGGTGCTGGTTTCTGTATTACAGACAGCAATCATTTCTTTCCTCTTTCCTTCCAACCTTCCCCTCTTCCTTCCATTTCTTTTTAAATTTTGCTCTTAAATGGTACCAGCTTCTCTTATGACAGGACAGGCAATGCCAAAGGGAAGCTGTGGCATTGGACAAACCGCAATAACCATTTATTGCAAACCATCCTCTTATGCCACAAATGTTATTCTGTGTCACAGAAGATGAAAGAACAACCAAAACGAAAGGAAACCAAACTTAAAAAAAAAATCAAATAACTAGTTATAAAGAGAGAGCCAAATTCAGTCAAGTCCACTGAAGTCAGATGCCATGCGTGGGCCTGACTGAAAACCCTCTGAAGTCAACGGATACCAGTCGCACTGAATCCAGCCCAAAAGACTGCTGAGAGGGCAGAATCAGGCCCTAATGCCTTCACACCATTTCTCTGTGTTTCATAAGTTCCTCACAATATTGGGGTTTCAAGAAATGTTTTTAATGAGGTGGTAAAAGGTCACAGCATGGGGTCAAGTTGCAGCACTGCAAGCCAATTTATCTGGCTTCTAGTCCTGGCCCTTCCAATGAGACGCTGCAAGGCTATGGATAAGTAACTTCACCTCTCTGCTTTAGCACCTTATCTGTAAGGTGACCAGAAGTCAATTGCCCCACCTCACATTAACAGCTATAAAAAACTTTAAAATCTTTGGATGGAAAGTACTATATGGTTATTTACGACCATTAATATATCATATTCTTCCATTAGGAAAGCCCTTTTCAATGCAGTTTTAAACTACAGAGGGCTTCTGATTAATCTCTCCTTATTCGTCATCATTTTTATTAAAGGGTTAACGATGCGCTTGGTCTTTCAGAGGACAAAGAGATACAGGAAGCTTGCAAATGCCAGACTGGATCAGATCTTAGGCCCAGGCCCATCTATTCCAGCAGCCCATCTCCAACAGTGGCCAGTACCAGATACTTAAGAGGAAAGCGTAAGAACTCTGCAGTAGGCAGATGTTGGATAATCTGCCTGTCCACATTAGCTCTCATTCTAATCTCTATTAGCTAGAGACAGGCTAAAGCCCTGAAGCATGAAGTTTTATTTCTCTTCCAAAAGTTCTGCTGGCATTAACAATTATAATTCTGGATATTCTTGATATCCATATAAAGGTCCAATCACTCTTTGAATCTTTATGTTCGTGGCCTAAACAACTTCCAGTGGCAATGAGTGCCACAGCATTTCGAAAAAGTTTTTCCTTCATCAGTTTTCAATGTGCAGCACCATTTAATTTTGCTGCATGTCCCTTCGTTCTTTTCTCCCAGTCTCATAACACAAGAAGTTCCCAATCCACTTCCTCATTATTTCACAGACTTTCGTATGGCCATTATTATTTGTGTCGTAAGAACATAAGAATAGCCAGACTGGGTCAGACCAGTAGTCCTTCTAGCTCAGTATCCTGTCTTCCAGCCGTGGCCAATGCCAGATGCTTCACAAGGAATGAACAGAACCGGGCAATTTGTCAAGTGATCCAGCCCATCATCCTTCCCAGCTCCTGGTGGTCAGAGGGTTAAGGATACCCAGGGCACAGGGTTGCATCCCTGACCATCTTGGCTAATAGCCATTGATAGACCTATCCTCCATGAATTTATCTAGTTCTTTTTTGAACCCAGTTATATTTTTGGCCTTCACAACATACCCAGCAATGAGTTCCACAGGCTGACTGTGCATTGTGTGAAGAGGTACTTCCTTATGTTTGTTTTAAACTTGTTACCTATTAATTTCATTGGGTGACCGCTGGTTATTGTTATTTGAATGGATATATAACACTTCCTTATGCACTTTCTCCATTCATGTTTTTATAGACCTCTCTATATCTCCCTCAGTCATCTCGTTTCTAAACTGAACAGTCCCAGTCTTTTACATCTCTCTTCATACGGAAACTGTTTCATATCCCTAATAATTTTTGTCAGCATTCTCTGTACTTTTCAAATTCTAATATATCCTTTTTGAGATGGGGCAACCAAAATGCCACTCAATATTCAAGATGTGGGCATACCATGGATTTGTATAGTGGCATTTTGATATTTTCCATCTTGTTATCCATCCCTTCCCTAAAGGTTCCTAACATTCTGTTAGCTTTTCTGACTGCCACTGCACATTGAGCAGATGTTTTCAGAAAACTATCCACAATGACTCCAAGATCTCATTCTTGAGTGGTAACAGCTAATTAAATCCTATCATTTTCTATGTATGATTGGGATTATGTTTTCCATTGTGCATTACTTTGAATTTTTCAACATTGAATTTCATTTGCCATTTTTGTTGCCCAAACACTCAGTTTTGTGAGATCCCTTTGCAACTCTTTGCAGTCAGCTTTGGACTTAACTACCGTATCTTCAGTCATTTTGTATCATCTGCAAACTTTGCCACCTCACTTGTTACTTCTTTTTCCAGATCATTTATGCAAATGTTGGACAACACAGCTCCCCGTACAGATCCTTGGAGTACCTCTCTCTCCACTGTAAATACTGACCACTTATTCTTACCCTTTGTTTCCTATCTTTAGCCAGTTACTGATCCATGAGAGGACAATCCCGCTTTTTCCTGTGACTTCTTATTCTGCTTAAGAGCCTTTGGTGAGGGACCTTGTCAAAGACTTTCTGAAAGTCCAAGTACACTATATCCAATGGATCACCCTCATCGACATGTTTGTTGATTCCCTCTAATAGATTGGTGAGGCATGATTTCCCTTTACACAAGCCATGTTGATTCTTCCCCAACAAATCATGTTTATATATGTGTCTGATAATTCTGCTCTTTACTATACTTTCAACCAATTTGCCTTGTACTGAAGTTAGGTTTACTGGTCTCCTTTCTAGTTTAAACAATCCCAATCTTTTCAATCTCAGAGTTTTCCTGTGCCCTTGGATCCTTCATGTTGCCCTTCCCTGAACACCCTCTAATTCTGCAGTACAGCTCCTACCGCAAATAGCTCACAGTCTACGGTCCCCATAGTGCAATGAGCTCTCTACAGGCTTAGAGTCAGTGGTTTCCCTACTCAGAGGGCATTGCAGAAGCAGGGCTTAAAAGCATTAAAGACATAGTGATTAGGCTTGAGCCTCTGCCTTTTGCAAACAATTTAATCTTCTTGTTTGCTGAAGGGTGTGTGCATTTTGGATACATCAGCCACATGCGTAAAACTGGCCCATTCACAAAAATGCTCTGATACTACTATTGTTAGACATGACATTTATATGTCACTGTTAATTATAAATGAGTTGATCCTGACATTTCGCTAATATGTTCTGAAAGCAATAATGAAACCCTATAAGCGGTAGATGTCACACCTGTAACAAAGACAAACTTTAGAGAATCACTGTCTTGTCAACAGACCATGGGAAAGGGCAGAAGCAAGAGAGGCAGGAGGGTGAGTCACTCTGTCGAATGACAGGCTAGATCATTCCTCTGTTAGGAAAAGCTGCAAAAGGAACAGGAAATTCTGCACCACACCATTTTATCGGGAGCAGGCGTTTGCGCCCATGTGGAATGGGCCTTCATTTGGCCCCCTGAACCCAAGAATCTGCCAGAAGCTAGAACCAGGATGGAGGCCCTTTGTTTCGACTCTGCTGCCCAGCCCTGTGCTGCTGCCTCTCCCTCTTCTCCTAAATACCGAGGGGAGCTTTATCTCCTCTCACTGCCTAGGCTAAGCAGCACTTCCCCACAGGTAGGTGGCATTCTCTGTAGCTGGTGCAAGGAGAGCTCCCCCTCCTGTTTCAATCTAAGAGAGCGACTGCTCTGGATCTTTCCTAAAAGCAGGGTGTTAGCCTGTCTGCAGCACAGCTGGTACTGCCTTGGCCTGCTTTTTAACTTTACAGTGGATCCCCCCTCCCCGTTCCCTAGGGGCAGGGGGAAAGCACACAGCTCCTCAGAGAATCAAATTGGCCAGAGACAGGATCACTGCGCAAAGAAAAAGGCAAAATTAATCATGTGTTGTGAATCATTTTGCCCCTGGGCAATGCATACTCTACTTAAAATACATAAAATCTGTTTATAAGCAATCTGGGGGCAGCCCCAGGCTGCTGGCAAGTTGCCAGGCTGCCAGCACTGCTGTGTGAAATGCGGTGGGTTTGGTTACTGGGGGTACGTGAGAGTTTCTTCTGCGGCTTCCACACACGTGGATGTGTTTGCCTCTGGCTCGTGCCTGAATGAACCCAGAAACCTCACCACAAAACTCCAAGTGCTGAGTTTCACCTGGTTTCATGTCAAACCACCAGGCTTTTCCTGGTTTACAGATGAAACCCTAAAAGGCCACGCAATAGAGAGGGTGAAGATGGTCTTATGGTTAAAGCAGCAGACCAAGAGTCAGGCCAACTGGGTTCAGTTCTGAGCCCTGCTGCTCAGTCACTTTATGACCTCAGAGCTGTCATTTAGCCCCTCTCTCGGTCTGGATTCTGAGCTGATTTCCACCAGTGTCATTTCACTGCCTTCAGTTTCCACCAGTGCAAATAAAGTCAATACCGGTGTCTAACTGGGTGAGGGAAAATCTTAATTTACAGCTTCAAAGCGTCTGGGTTTTGAATTCATGTAAAGAAACGGTCTTATTCTCAACACAGCCTGAGTAGCTTTCAAGCAGGAGCATGTTAGAATTCATATTATATTGTGCAGTATCCTACCATCATCATAATTTTGTTCACAAGGTTGCTGTTCTTGGAATTCCAGTTATGACATGAATTCTCTACATTTTATACAGATTTATAAATGGCATCAATAGAACACTTAGGGCCCTATTCATTAAACAATGAGTCATTCTGGCATTCCATTCTGACAAAACTTTTATGTACAAATTGGGCTCTACTTGATGTATCTGATTCAGCAATAGTTTAGACCGGCCATGCAGATGGATGAAAATCATTTTTTTTTTTTAGGTTTCAGAGTAGCGGCCGTGTTAGTCTGCATCAGCAAAAAGAACGGGAGTACTTGTGGCACCTTAGAGACTAACACATTTATTTGAGGATAAGTTTTCGTGGGCTACAGCCCACTTCATCGGATACATAGAATGAAGCATACAGTAAGAAGATATTTATTCATACAGAGAACATGAAAAGGTGGAAGTACCCATACCAATTGTAAGAGGCTAATTAATTAAGAGAAGCTATTATCAGCAGGGGAGAAAAACTTTAGAAGTGGCTAAAGTTTTTCTCCCCTGCTGATAATAGCTTCTCTTAATTAATTAGCCTATTACAGTTGGTATTCTATGCATCCGATGAAGTGGGCCGTAGCCCACGAAAGCTTATGCTCAAATAAATTTGTTAGTCTCTAAGGTGCCACAAGTACTCCTATTTTTTTTTAAAATCCCCATTTACGGATTGGAGTGAAGAAATGAGTTTTGTGGGTGTCAGTCCACTTCCCAGGGAACAAGTGTCCACAGCATAAGAAACCACCCCTTTTGCTGGCATAGAGACCAAGGACTTTATGGACAATGGAGACTGGAGTTCCTTCTCACCCTTACAGGTGTGCCCTCCAACGTCAGGGTTGAGGTACCTTGATGGAGCTGTTTGAAGGAAGCTTGCCCTGCTGCAACCTGGGGGGAAGGATGGGGGTGAGGGAAGTGCCTGTTCTGAGGATAGACAGAGCTCTTCATTCTTCAGGGCTGTTAATCTGGCACCTTTCACCAGCACTATATTCACATGAAAAATGTAGAAGAAAAAGGAAATAATAAGCAATGCACCATCTCAAGAACCTTCTTGTTGGCTGCCAACTGGAGACAACAAGAGTCACTAGTAGAGAACTCCAAACTTTGGCCCTGTCTCTTTCACCACCGCTTAAAGAATTAGCCAAGAGGAGCTGCTGAAGAAGCACGAGGCTAACGAATTAAAGAGGCTGACCAATACCACAGTCTGAATCTCCAAAATACGTTCTAGATAGTCTGGACCTTAACCTGGAGAGATTTGTTTTGAAAAGAGAAATGGGGCCAACTACATAGAAAAGAGGGCTGAAAACAAAAGAAATAAACCATTACAGATGCATTCTGCAAATCTATGGGAAAAGCCCTTTTTACACATGGTGATTACAAAAAGTGATCCTGAAACTGCATCATCATTGGATATTTGCAGCTTTCCTCCTCTTATTATTGGTAGATGTATCAATGGCTATTTGTGGCCTTTATCAGCAGTAATAAGTCATGGCAAGTTTGGAACTCACACTGATACATATTCCTGTGCATAGAAACACTACCAAGAGCCACCTATTTCAATAAATGCACAGTGTTACTGTACTAATTGTCCGTAAGAGACACACAATGACTCTATTGTTCACCAAGAACCTACTGTCTCATTTTCACCTGCCACCAGTGCAAATTTCTGCAATTTGCTTGAGACTCCAGCTTTAAAGGGATAAAACTGGGCTTAAAATTTAGGTGGTATTATTTTGAAGCAGATTTTTTAAATTCAAAAATAAAAGCATTTGTTAAACAAATGCAGATATTCTCCTGCAATGCACTGAGTTATTGCAGTCAAACATGACAGGGAAATGAACTAGAAATTGAGTATAAGCAGAAGTGAAACTTTCTCATTTGTTCATTGTCCAAGCTGAGAGCAAAATTAATCTTCCCATTAAAAGGGCCACTCAGAACTAGCCACCTTCCTTCTGTTTCTTCCTCATTTAACTTAGAGCTCATGGGGTTGAGAGGTACAGAATTGCTGTTCCAACACCCAGTGCAAAAGGTCCACAGTTGTAACACTGCCATATTCTTCTGGAAGTCTATCTAAATGACATATGATGGAAGCCATATGATGGAAGACTAATTACATATAGGGCATATGGAAGACATATGACATATGGAAGACATACGATAGAAGGGCATATGAGGACATATGATGAAAGCCTAATTAATTGACAATACGATACTCTAATCCAGGGGAGGGCTGGAATGCTATTTTCTTTAATAACAAAATGAGCATCTTGGATTATGACAGTTGTCAATTCCACAGCAGAAATGACCATTTAATTTGTTTTTGTTCTTTGCAGCAAGATAGGTTCACTGACTTGGATATCTGGTTGGTACATAATAGTAACACCTTATTGTCCAAAAATTCAAAAGTTTAAGCAGCAAATAAGTGTATAGGCTTAATTTATCTACTGCTTTAGTGGGTGTAAATCACCATCACTACCACGTGAGTGAGTGAAGAATTCTGATTTGGTATCATTTTACATCCATTTGCACAGGTATAAGCGATGACCTGAAATGCAAGATGGTGGAGAATTGAGCACTGTGGAACAGAGCTGCAACTGGCAAGTGCAGCATGTCAATTGATACCTGCTCAGGATCTGGACTTCAATCTTTAAAAAAAGAGCAGGAAAAACCTTTCACAAAATGTTGTATAAAACATTTGAAGTTGCCAACTTGCTACATTCGTCTAATGCGCATGCCCTTATAAAATACACATCCAGTATTGTTCTAGGGAATTGTGGAAGAATACAACATAGTAATCATATCTATATCTCTTTTGAAAACACTAATCCACACCTTTAACTGCATGCTTTATAATACAGTCAAGAAAGTGGCAGTCTTTCCCCACATTCTGCAAACATTCAACAACAGAGTTGTGTTGAGGTCTCATATGACTCAACCTCCATTATTTTACAAAATATACTTCTGCACAGTTATTCACATCTTGAGAAATACCATCCGAAATAATTTAACTAACTTACAGTTGTCAAGCCAGGTGCATTTTGCTCCATTTTCATGCATTTGTCCATTTCCATAATCCTTTGCAAAATTCAGTCATTAGCAATGGGAGTCCCGGTCATTAGTCGGAATTTGCAAGCTTCTGCCATAATTTGCCATTTTGGCAAATACTTCTTCTGGCCCTGGGTTAAGCATTGGTATAACCAACCCCATCGGGTCATCACTGGGGTTTGAACTCTGGACCTTGAGAGCTAAGCACCTGAGCCCGTGCTGCTTGAACAAAGAGACTCAGGGTCAGATTGAGGCAATGGGGTCAGGTGCTAAGACATTCTGAAAATCCCACAACTTTAGGCACCTACATACCTTAACAAATCTGGCCCTTAGTCTAATGCCTGAAGGAGCTGCAGATTCTGAAACCTCCTCCGAGGTCCCAGCCACTAGAGGGGGACAAAGACTGACACTTGCTTAGTACAGGTTACATTAGCACAGGCATTCTCCGCATGCTCCCATTCTCCATATAGCCTCTCTTTTGGATTTCAGAATATGCAGACTCAGAGAAAAGGAGGAAGCGCATCGCTTGCCTGGGAAGTGGCTGGAGGCGTTGTGCCCTTGAAAAGTGTAACACATCCCTACACACCTGGAAAAAGCTCGGGGATTGACACCCCGAGCGATGAGGTTCGTAGCTGGGGCACCTCCCTTGTGCAGCTGTTCTAACATGTTGGGGGTGGCGGGCACAGTCCTACCCTGACATGCCCTATCGGGAGCCACAGGCACTCCTTGGCTACCCTCCTCCTTCTCCCTGTCATTGGGTGCCAGTTATAACTAGCTCCTGTACAAGTATGCTGGGCTGCACCTTTTCACTCCTCTAATGCACGGTCATAAAGTGAGGCATAATTTAGTGCTTTGGGCATTGTACAGAGTAACTAACTGACCTGTAATCACAGGCTAACATAAAGGGCAACTCACTCATCCACCTCAAGGGCTGATAGAGTATGTGACGCTTTTCATGTTCTCTGGAGACTTCTGATTGTTGACCATAAAGGCAGTACCACTGACATGTTGTCATGGTGCTTTTCACACACGTTACACTTTCAGCAGATCAAATGCTAGCAAGGGGGAACAAGTGTTACTAGTCCGCTGAGTTTGCTAAATATTCATTGAGACGGTGGGGAAAAAGAAAGGGTGAGAGAATGAACATTTTGAAGTTCCATATGAGTGAAACAGCTTTTCCAGCCGACTCTTACCTGCTCCTTCGTGTTCCATGTGTCCAGAGAAACCAGTGCTGAGGAATTACGGTCTCTCACCACGCCGTTTTGTGCAAGACCCAAGGAAAGCTAGGAGGTTGTACAGTTATCTCCCTTGGTGTAATTCTAAACTATACAACCTACTACCTCAACCTGGATGCATGCAGTCAAAAATGCTGAAAAACCACCCACCAAGTCACAGCCAACACAATGCCAGGGTTTCTCCAGAAAAATCTAACAGCTCTCATCATCTCATCTGCTAATTTAGCAGTATTAAATGCTTTGCTGGTCAGAAGATACCCAAACAAATATAGCACTCCATGCCACCATAGATTAAGAGATGAGATTTCATAGATCAAGATCATGACTGCTGTGTGTAGATAAGATCCCTTGTCACTTTTTCATAAGACAAGAGAGGGTTTGTTCTTGGTCAAAATTTCCCTTCCCATCTACCCTAGAGGTGTCTGCATTTCAGAGTAGAAATTCTGTGTGAACCGACTGTAAAGCAATTTTTTGATCCCATGGGATGACAGGTATCATATAAATACTTTCACCATCAGACCAGCACGAGTAAGATACTGTCTTCTTATAGGGAACATATTAAACTTCTACTAGATCATAGTCAAAAGGGCAGGATGTTATCATTATGACTCACTCCTATCAACCACCAAGTTTTTGCTTAAGGCAGTTCTGCATCTATTTATTACAGATTGCAAACAAAGATTAGCTCCATCCTAAGAAAAAAATATGCTAGTCAAGACTTGGGACTAATTCAGAGCCTGGATTCTGTCTGTCTCAGGTGAATGCCTCCTCAGGCATAACTGCACAGCATTGGTAGTGGATTAAGAGTGAATCAGATGCTTTGAATCCTGAGTTGTGCATAATAACTAGCATCTTGGTTACACATATTTTGTCTTAGGACAACAGAAAGTGATGGTACTGACTTATGCAAAAAGTTAGTATCCTACCCTTACATCTGAGCATATTAGCAAAACAGACTCTAGAGAGAAGACATTCTCCCCCAGTATGCACCTGTTAATGTATGTTTGAAAACTGTTTGATCTATAAAGATTTAAACCTACAGGATGTTGTCAACGTTACTCAAGTTTCCACTGAGTCCACATTTCGGAAGTCACTTCTAGTTGATATCCAATCTGGGCTAAAACCTAATGAATAGTATGGTCAAATGGAAACATGTCAATCACATTTCAACCTTATCACTTACAACAGCGAGTAAAGGTTAGAGCTGGGGGTAGAACTCTGAAGCTCATGGCTTTCTACATTCAGACCACTGAACCTCATAACAGTCTACAAGGTACTATTGGGTCTGTTTTTGTGCCGAAAGCATCCCGACTCTTTATAGGTGACAGCAATACTCTCATTCTTGACCATTGGACTTCATATCTAGGGTCAGATCCTCAGTGGGTGTAACTGATAGAGCAACGCTGAAGTCAATGGAGCTGCGCTGATCAACAGCAGTGGAGGAGCTAGGATTTCATTGAATTTCCAGGGAGCACCTGCTTTGCTGGTCCGGGGCTTCTAAGCAGCCAAGTACACGCCCAGGGTTATAGGCGGGCACGTACAGCCTGCTCTGAAGCCCATGCTGCCATGGCTTCGCTACTACTGGTACATGTGCTAACTGGAGTAAAGCTAGTTGGGTACCTCTACCTGTGCTGCAATCACTCCTCCAACTGCAGTGTAGACATAAGAATTTAGCTCATCTGATCACTGAAAGATTGTAAGGAAACAATACCCAGGGGAGCTAAGTGTTCAGTCAAAACTAACCACAGCACAGCTTAGGTACTGAATAATGAATACTCGCAACTAATTGCTCCTGGGCTTGCTACATACCAAGAATTATGAGTAGAAATTATTCCAGGTTGGATTCTGCCCACTATATCCAACCTGATTAGTGCTGGATTTACCACACGATTATTCCCAGCGAAATCAACAGGAGTAGAGGTGGCAGAATCAGGTCCTCAGTGAATACTTTTGGATGAATATGTTTGGGGAGCTGATCCTAAACAGAAAGAATGGCTACATTTCAATTGCAAACTGATCCATTTGTAAGCAGTCCTGCTAAATTGTTATATTTTTTATTGCCAAACCTGACTGTTTAAAAAAAAATGGAAATAAGCAAGTCTCCATTTTTGAGGTTTTAAAGTTTCATTTTGAATACGTGGCACACCTCTATTTCTGTCACTCTCCCTTCCCAGGGCTCTCTCCCCTACCTGCACCCCTGTCCTTCTCCAAACCATTGTGCAATCCCTTAAACCTGTGCAAGGTACCTCATGCTGATGCTGAGCACCCAGCTCCTTCTGCTGAAGCACTGTAGTTCTAAGAACACTCTTCCCCCTCCCTGCTGCTAGAGAAGAGTTCAGCTCCGCTTAAGAGAAATGCTTCCACCTCCAGCCTGACTCTCAGTCTTTATTCAGGAGATCAGTGGAAGTGTTGACTGAGCAAGGACTGCTGGATCCAGCCAACATCATCAGAGCATCAAGAAAATATTCTGGCCTGAATTCGCAGTGATGCTAAGGTGCCTTTATACCACTCAGTCAGTGTAAAAAGGCCTTAAAGTGGGCATTTGTCACCTACACCCACTTTAAGGCTCCTTCACAGGGCAGTGTATAAAGGGGTCTTAGTGTCAATGGGAATCAAGCCCTCTAACATCAAGGGAGCCTCCGTCCCAGCCAGGGGCGGCTCTAGGCACCAGCAAACCAAGCTGTTGCCTAGGGCGGCCAAATCTAGGGGGCGGCAGGCTGGGCCGGTGGACCTGCCGCAGTCATGCCTGCGGGAGGTCCACCGGAACCGCGGAGGAGCGGACCTGCCGCAGGCATGACTGCGGAGGGGGCGCTCGTCCCGCGGCTCGGCTGGACCTCCCGCAGGCATGACTGCGGCAGCTCAAGCGGAGCCGCCGGACCCGCGAACCGTCCGCAGCCGTGCCCGTGGGAGGTCCGCTCGTCCCGGGGCTCCGGTGGACCTGCCGCGGGAGCTCAACCGGAGCCGCGGGAAGAGGGGACCCGCCGCGGGACCGAGGAAGGGCGGCGCAGCACACCGCGCTGCTTGAGGCAGCCTATTTTCTAGAGCCGCCCCTGGTCCCAGCGCTTGATACTTAGCTCACTCCCAGTGAATTTTTAGAAATTCCAGATCCCCGCAGGACAGATTATTCTAATCTTCTTCCCCATCATAGAATCATAGGACTGGAAAGGACCTCGAGAGGTCATCTAGTCCAGTCCCCTTCACCCAGGCCAGGCCTAATTACCGAGACCATTCCTGACAGGTGTTTGTCTCTGTGGGCCTCGCACCTGAGAAACACAGACATTTGGTTTCCACCCCCCCAATTCTAGATTAACCTAGGGCAAGTACAGGTGAATTTGCACCCCATAGGCAAATTCAATACCATGGAGAAAGATGGTCCCCACGCACAGAATTGCTGTGGTCATCCCAAAACAGTTAAAGTCCCCGGCTGCCGCTGACTTCACATTTCATTTTGGCCTTATCCTTCTGCACCCTGCCGTGCCTGGGTATTTGACAATTAACCATTTCCCGTGACATTCCTTGCTTTTGGGGAGTAAGACTCACAGAACGTGTGTCTTTTAATGCACTTTTTTTCGCTTGTGTGAATGTCCTTGTTTGTTTTACAGTGATTTTAGTCAATTATGTATTTACCCAATTAGTGCAATTATAGCTAATTTGGTAATTAGGGTAAATATGTGCAGTCCTGTAATGACAAGGTTCACTTATGATATGTACTGATGTCATAAAAATCCTTATTAAATACAATGGTGGAGAGAAGAGCTCTGTGTGGGAAGCGGAGAGCTCCTATAAAAGATTATGCACCTTTGGGGAGTTTAAAGCTTGCTTTAAAAAAAAATAAAAAAGGATCCTAGAATTAACTTTATATGATTGTTGACAAACGAGATCTCAGAAACAACTGGATCAGCTTTCATGAAAAATTATTTTAAAGCAATGTTATAGTCAGAAACATCTGTTTAAAAATGGCACCTTCAATAGATTACAGTACAGAAACTCTTCCTATCTCAGATTTTGAGAAAATTTGGGTCTAGATCTGACTTTGATGCCTGGCTCCCAGTTCTACAATGAGATGAATCAAAACTCTAGATAGAAATTCCTGAGAATTTTGGGAAGTTTAGCTCTGGTTCGGAACTCTGTGGCTTGGGTTCACTTGTTGAAACTATGAAAATGCTAGATCTTCCCCCGCATTTACAAATGCATCAACTGTCCTATTTCCTCCAAAAATATAAAAAAAATAAAATTGTGATTTAGTTTCTCTGACACTACCTTACAAGCAGGAAGCGGACCCGCTTCTGAGCCATCATGGGCACATTTCCAACTTCATCTATATATGAAAATTCAATTTTGTAACTTATCTTCAATGCAAAAATAGCTGCTTTGTCAAAATTCACAGAAAAGCAGGGTTTCTGGAAGGTAAAAACACTTAAATGGTAAAACTATTAATGGGAAATATTGCCTAAAGAATTGTACTAGTTCCCTGCGGCTTGAATCCACTTCCCATGCGTCTACAGATAATTTCTGCTGACTGAACTGACATAAGCAAGATGTTATTCACATTAGTAATGCAGGGTCAATACAACTCCAGGAGAGGGAGCTGGATTCTATTCTGTCTCATGCATCATCAGCAAAATCATCAGCTTAGTTTTGATTGCAGAATATTTATTGCTGGGGATGAGGTAAAGAAGAAGAAAGGGCCCAACTTGATTTTCAGATCCCAAGCAGACCTTGTGGCTTTGGCTGTTAGGGAGGGGAAAAAGTCTTTTGAACTGAGAAAATTTGCTTAAGTCATTGAAAAAAAAAAGTATCGAAGCCCACAAATGATATTGTTCCAGTCTGAGGTCTGCGACCTTGTTTCTCAAGTTTCAGAGTGAGGTGATTTTTTTTTTTACAGCTGACTTTTGAAAACCTCAGACACAAGAGAATTTACAATGGAAATGCTGACAAGATTGTCAGCGGTCTGGTCACCCAGCAGTAAGTAATCTTTCAGTTTTGTTTGATGAAACATTGTCACTATGCTGATGTAATGAGCAAACCTCAAGAGCATCAGAGGTTCACTCAGTTTGGATGAACCTGAAAGTTTGGATGATGCGACAAACTATACTAGAACATCATGAGTTGCCAACATTAGCCTGGAAATCTCATCTGAGTTCATCTGGGACTCACAACAGCAGAGCTACCCAAAAATAATTTTTAAAAATGTTATTCAATTTTTTTCTTTTGTGGTTTGAAAAAGTGTTTTAGCTTCAGGTTGAATTTTTAGCAAAGGTTCCAGTTGATCATTTGACTGGAACCAGTTCTCTGATTTGCTCAATATTATGTTTTAGCATCTGGTAGCATTTTAAATTCTGTGGACTGTGTGGGTCCAGCAGAGCAGAAATTGGTTCCTCAGAGAAGGAAAGCTGAATCTCAATACTGGGATGCTGCATCAAAACCTGGTGCCAATGCTAGAATGGCACCATGAGATCACATCTTGCCATAACAGGGTATCACCCAGTGGCAGCTGTTCCACTAGCGTGCATCACCTTTTTCTTCTCTAGCTCACTGTAGTTCACATACAACTCTCTCTATACACATCATGGTGACTTCCTAGATGAAGAACAAGATATGGCCCTACATGTTCAACTATCACTGGTCTGACAGCTAGTCTCAAACTTGCCATTTATTTACCAGCTGTAATTATTTGCCCATTTTACAGATGGGGAACAGAGGCAAGACAGATTAAGCGACTTAAGGTCCAGCAGGAAGACTACGATGGAGGTAGGAACCCAAACAGATTTCCTGAGTTCCAGTCCAATGTCTTAACCCCACACCTATTTTTCTCTTCTTGGTAAAAATATTTCTTGCTATCAGACTTAAAATAACCAAGCCTCAGGCCAAATACTGCAATAGATAGGGATTTGTATTTTCAACGTTTAAACACATTCGATTTTTTTGAACTAGGGTATCTGAATCTGTTTCAAATGACAATTCAGGTAATTACATTCTGCCTCCCTAAATTCCCACTTGGAGTTGCAACTGGGTAAAGTATTCTGCATCTCTTGTCCTAAATGACTGTGCAGTTTTACTGCATGCTGATAAACACCTTCTGTGTCCCACCACAGAGACAACAGTGTTTCAGAGGGGGATGAAGTGATTTCTGGATCTCTGTGCATGCCTGTGTTGATCTGAAAAGGACGTTAGGGTCTTTTTCAATGAAAGCTGCAATGCACAGTTACTAGAAATTGTTTTGCTGTTATTTTGGATGGGGGAAAAGGTGTGACTTGACCTAACCTGCAGCCAGAATGAGATGCCAGGTTCTGGACAGTTTTTGTTTTGTACCTTTAAACAAGAACAACTACTTCTAGACACAACAGTGACTATGCTGAAGTGAAATGCAATTCTATTAATCGCCATAGCCAATGAAGACATACTTAGATACTGCTTAGACACCTTTCTATAAACCACGAGGTGCTGCAGGAAGAGGGTATTTTTTCATCTATGAGTAGGAACTAAAACCAGTGATCCAATATGGTGTTAAGGGAAGAGGCACTGTGGTACTGACGTGGTCATCTTTTGGATAAGATACCCTGGCCTTTTCCTGTCATTAAGGAGCCCATGGTACTCTGACAGTATTTCCAAGCAGGGTAACTACAGTATATCTCCCCAAATTCCACCTCCAATTGCAACCAGGGTAAAATAGTCTGTACTTTCTGCCTTAAACTGTTATGTAGTAGGTCTGTATGCTATGGCTCAGCGGCAGATGAAGTGAACTTTGTGTAGCTGGTAAGGCACCGGCATGAAAGCTAATGTAGACCCGTAAGATCCTTATCAACAAAGCCGGGAAATTTAATCAATACACTTTTGCTCCTTCCCCAGAAGGTGGGGGCTGGGCTCTCTGCAGACTCCCATTGCTCATTTCATCCTACAGGAAAGGCGCATTTCAAGGTTTCTCATGCAGTCAAATTAATCTCCAGAACTTAATGAAGTAGAGGGAAATACAACCAATGTAAAATAAAGACAACGTTAATGTAGAAAACACAACACAGCTGCCCTTCAAAAGGCTGAGTTGAAAAACTGGGAGGCGGGCTGGGGTGTGTGAGGAGAGGTTCAGAGGCTACAGAGAGCAGGAGATGCGAAAACAAACAAATGGAGAACACTCAGTGGAGCTGCATGAAATAGTAAAGGTGAGAGAGAAGGACAGAGATGTGGTCTAGTGGCCAGAATGCAGGATTTGGGGCCAGGAACTCCTAGGTACTAATTTTGGCTCTGGCTCTTCAGCCTTATCAACACCAAGCGAGCAATTTCAGCAGAACCGGTGCTGAAACTGGTTTAAGTGCAAGGACAAAAGCTATGTTCAGAGCTGTTTCGGAAGCGGAGACTGAGCTTGCTCAGAGCAAGTCATCTTCACAATGCTCCGAAAAAGAGTCAGCTGTGTCTACACTTACACTTAAATCATTGTCAGCACCAGCGCAACTGCACCCATCGCTGTACAGACTGTGCTAGCATAGACACGGCTTCTCTGTAGTCTTGAGCAATTGATACTTAGGGCTCAGTCTTGAGAGGTTCTGAGCACTCTCGACTCCTACTGAGAGCACTTGGCAACTCACAGGAGGCGTTCGATGCCTGGAGAAATCAGGACCAGCATCTCTCTGGGTATAATTAGACTTATCCACCTCACCAGCCTGCGGTGACAATGAGCATGCTTTCTTCCAATTATATTTTTATATTCAGTCTTTAAATAAAACTGCAACCCTGTCACTGCAATAAAGGAAAACAGCCAAGTGTGAGAAAAGTCTTGTAGTTACCTGAAGTAGTGATTCACTCCTATTTGGAAAGTGCTTTGCAGGGAAGTAGCACTAAGGATTATGGGGCCAGGTTTTCATAAGAATTCAGACCCAGACGTACAACAGCTCAGCACCTAAAAACGAGGTCCAGATTTCCCAAAGAGGTCAGCTCAAATGTGCATGCTGTTGAATATCGATGCTGCTTTATTTAGGTGCCCGAGTAATAGCAGAAGCCTTTTGAAAATCAAGCTCATAATTAACAGTGCAGGCCAATGTGTACCATATATGGCATGTGGAACTCACAAATGGGGAATGAAAGACGGAGTATAATACTACTTAGCTTTTATATTGGGCCTTTCATGTACACATCCCAAAGCACTATGCAAAGGAGGGTCCTGTTATTGTTATTACTCAAACTGAAGAGCAGGGAGGGAAAGTGACTTGCCCAGGGTCACAAAGAAGGTCAGTGGCAGAGTCAGGAACAAAACTTAGGACTTCTGGATCCAGGTCCACAACCCCCTTAGTCAGATGCCTTGCTTAGCCCCAGAATATCATGTGATGATGTTCCGCACACACACACAGCAGAACAGTGCCACATTCTCAGTCCCCATTAGTGAAAATACATTTTACAAGGTTCCTTTCTAGACACCTGTTCAGTTTTAGATTATGTTTCCCACAAAATGGTGATGTTTATAAACAGATTTCAGTAAAGTAAATAAATAAAAAAGCACAAACATATTGGGAAAATCGGGGGGAGGCGGGATTTCCCCTTGGTATGTGTATTTATTTTTTAAACCCAAAATATTTTTTAAAATAAAACCTGTAAATCCAACTGCAGCAACTCATGTATCAGACAGAACCACACAGCTTCCATGCTATAGGGTTTCTGGCACCTTTAAAGTAACGGGCACCATAAATGCCAGCTTTCAGCAACTGTAGAAATTCTTCAGTAGTAAACCCAGGGAGTACTTGGTAAATTCTACCAGAGGGTAATGTCTACAAATGGTATATGCCAGCAAATTTGGATAAGAAACTGAATTCCGTAGACTGAAATATCTGGGAGAGCTAGGATGAGGGTTTTCATCCAAGTCCCTTCTCTTTCAAGGTCAGACTAGCTGATCTAAGGGTGCCTTAACAGCTAGGAATTAAAAGTCCTCTTTTGAATCTGAAACACTATCCATCTCTTCAGCCTCCATAGGAGGAACACAACCCATTATGACAACATCAGACACCGTCTAATCCTGCTCCCATTAAAGCCAATAGCAATCCTCCCACTAACTCCAGGCTCTAGGTGAGATACTTGCTCATGACTTGGTAGGCCTCTTATAACTATGCTTCAACACGGCCTTCAAGCTGCGGCCAACCTGAAAGGGATGTATCAAAAATCTCTCTGAAGAGCCATCGAAGTATAACTTGCCACTATGTATCACAAAAGATCCTTAGTCAACATGATTCTGAAAACAACAGACCAGAACAATGGCTTTTAGCTATCAGGTTGCACTGTCCAGAGGGAGTGACCGTGCACCTGAAACATAACTACATCGTATGATCCGTGCACTCCCCTGTGCAAAAGTCCTTGTAGTAACTACTCATATATGGCAGATACATGTTTTATACTCTAAGGTTCCAAGCAGGGGTAGGTGGAAGGCTGATATCCAAATACGTAGTCACATTATAAATAAACATTCTGCAAAATTGTATGTTTTAAATATAAAGCTGATTTTTAGCAACAGGGACACAGAAAAGCATTTGGATCTTAAATATATATATATATTTGCTATTATTTTGCACTCATACAATACAAAACAGGCAATCTAAAATGGGGGAAAAATCAGTCTTGCACTGGAGCAGTGTGGTAAATACAGCCAAATTCATACAAAAGTGGAAGTCACAAAGGAAATCCAGGCCAACTCATTAATTGAATTTTCACTGAAAGCTAACAGAAGAAGCCAGTAAGTTTTTATTCTGAGTCTACACCGTTTCTAAGTATTAATGTGTAAAATATGTATATTACTCTGTTTTCAAATGTTCCTCATTAAAAAAAAATAATTGTTTACTTTCATGACTTAAAACATTACAGCTTTTTATATTAAATTATATTGCTGCTTCCACATTTTTTTCTTCTGTTGGCGATTTTGTCCAATTTGCTATATTCCCTCTAAGAACTAAAGAAATAGATAATACATCTAAACTGAAGTAAAACAAAGTGGAGAGGGAAAAGGATTTCAAAATAAGCTAATTTTATACTGAGAATAATACAGAGGTGTAGCTCTAGACTACATCCAATGACTTCAGTGGAATCACTCCAGATTTACACTGGCTTTCGGATGAGCAGAATCTGCGTTTCAGAGTAGCTTGCCAATCTATACAGCCAAAAACTACTGAACTATATTGCTCCATACACAACTCTTATGTCATTTTCCAAGGAGGATACAATTTCATCAATGTAAGAATGAATCCGTCTTATTTTAAAAATGAAATAAGTTTTTGTTTTCTGCTTCCCCAGACCGGATTGGAAATACAAACAACCAAAAAATATCCAGACCCCACACATAATGCACCCGAGATTTAATTTCTTCAGCCTGATGTCAAATAACTCTCTGTATCCCATTTTATTCAGGCACGAATGAGCCATTGGTTTTGTACAACCATGAGTACATGTTAATAATAACCAACCCTGAAAACTGATATGATAATTGCAGAACAAGATTTGCAGCTCTAATTTTATATTTCCTAAAAGGGGGGAGCAGGACTAGATGGAGATGCTAGTAGCAACATTGGACATTCTCAGTTTAAATGCATAAACACAACCATATCCAGGTTTTGTGCATTTGCCATGCAGACACATACCTATAGATACAAGCTTGTGTGGAATATGACCACAAGTTCGGATCTACGGGTTTGTGGCAACGGGCATTGATCTCTTCCTTTTTTTTTTTTTTTAACTTTTAAAAAACATTTCTGCAAATGAAATTGCAAAGCTGTTAGTAAATAGCAGTGTTCATAATATTTAACACATTAAAGACACTAACTTATAGGAATAACTATTTCTTTATAGTACTGAAACACTACTTGTGTGACTACCGTTTCTTTCCCACCCCTTTTAGAGCAACAAAATACATTATAAATATGGCTTCAGCCAAAAAAGTAACACTCCATATTTCCTTCAGAGAAGCACTGTGCTAGACAAGATTATTGATGATGTGATGCTAAATGACCAATCATAAACATTACTGGTATGTTGATAACAGTATGGCAAACCAACCTACCACAAAGACTTTCTGCTTGTGTTAGAGACATACAGGTGCGCTCCAAAATGGATCAGTGAGAGTTTACGTGTGTGGGTCTGTCTGTATGTGTGTGTATAAAAAAAAATTACATTTGTAAAGGATCTTCCTAGTTTTCATTCTGGCAGCCTTCCTAAACACATGGAGAAAACAACTATGCAAAAGAAAAATATGGGTTGCATTAACTTTCAGAGAAGTAATTGTTGGTCTAGATTTTTTTATTAGAGAACAATTACAATTTCAATTGTAGTAAATATATTTTCCTTCCACTAAGCAATCTACTAACTTTCCCCAACCCCCTAAAAAATCTGCCAAATACCAGCTAAATGTCTTTCAAAAGAGATAGAGACAAAAAACCATGTGAATGTTTTCTTATTTCGGATAAGATTTGACTTCATCTAGGAGTAAATTTTTGTCATTGCAACAAAAAATTATCCGTGCAGTTCCAAAGTTTTCGCTCCTATGTAATTAATTTTCACTTGAAGTCAATGGCATTATACTGAATTTGTGCAATTCGTAGAAATGAGAGAAGAATTAGGTCCTAAGTTATTTGTAACATGAATATGAATATTAAACCTACTGGGATATATTTGCTTGCCTTCCTCCCCCTACTCCTCCCCCCAAAGTCATACAAACTTCCCTTTTCTACCTCCCCTTATACTTCAGACAACAGATAGGAATTTGCAAAATTGAGTATTATTCTTTCTGATATGATACCGTCAAGTCATGTATAGTAATAGTGCTATTGGCATAATTTTAAGTGCTTGCTTCTGTTCTCGTATAGGTTCTGAAAATAAAAAAAAAATGTAATCTCTCCAGCCTGGTAAACAGACACAATTAAATGAATGACAGCTTTCCTTCATGGGTATTGGTTCGTCTTGAATCTCTACTCATCCTCCATCCAGAAGCCTAAATACTTACTAAGCCCAAAATTTGCAAACCAGGTTGCTTAAAGTTAGGCTCCTACATCAGTACTTAGGCATCTACTTAAAAGTGGCCAGGTGTTCAAAGTTCTCAGTACCCACAAATCCCACTGAAAGCAGGTGTCTAGCATCTTTCAAAATCACGGCAACTTTTATGGAGGAGCCCCCTGCATGAATAGTTATGACCCACCAATGTGTGCAGTGACCAGAGATTATAAATAGTTATATTTTTATATAAGGGAATTGCAAATTCAGTATGGCAGACCTTACCTTACTATACAAACACCCCCAAAGTGATATATTTTAAGGGAATCTAGGTTAAAATACAGAGTGCCTTCTAAGAGTCTTTCCCTATAACCATGTAATTAGAAGGCATTAATACAACTCTTGCTCCTGACCTGAGGACCTCATATGACTGGCTAAGCATTTTGCTATATATTTGCAAGTCCCTCCAAGGATGCAATGCAGTAGCCCATAATGAACGGTACTCTCTTTGTACCAGAATTCATCTTGGGTTCATCTATCCTGTGCATGGTAGGAATTTAATAACCTTGCTGAAAGGGTATATAATGTATGGCAGTGCATAAATGTTTACTAAGATCCTTGTTTCTAAAACTTCTCTCCTTGAAAGCTAATATTCTCATCTCCCAATCACTTCTAGAATCACTAGCATCCTGACTGGGATTGGGTGGCCCGGACGTACCTCTTGTGATTGACGTGAACTCTCAATTCTCACTGGTTTCAATGGCACACAGCAGACCATGGCCCTACAGGCAAGATTTCCATTATAGTTCCACTCTTATCTGGGCCCTGAAATAAGTGGCCCGGTTTCCCCAGAGCTCAGCACCCAGTCGTATTGGGAGCTGCGGGGTGCTAAGCCTTGTTGAAAAACTGACCCTTTATTTAGATGGCTAAATGACCTCACATCTACAGCCGTAATGCCTTTATAAAGCAAAAAAGGAAAAGGGATGGGAAGGCAAGCATTTTCAGGGTAAGAATTAATTTTCATGGTTATATTTGTTAAATGTTATAGCAGGTCTTTCTAGAAATGGATCTATTTATGTCAAACTGGCACGGTTAACATTTGAGAGGATTCCCACTGTAAATCTTATGGACCTGCGTCTGCACTCCTTTGAGACTAGAGGAAGGGAGCTTGGTAGATATACACATTTCATTTTGTGGCTTCTATATGCTGTAAGTAACCAAGTGTCCAGGTTCAAGCTATCAATTCCTAGTGTTTGTAAAAAAACGAACCAAAAAACCCCAACAACATACTTTAAAATGTCCAATGAAGTGAACTTGTAAAAGAAGAAGCAAATGAAAACAAACAAGATACAAAGCAACACATTCTTCTGAACTGGAGTACTGTTTGTTTTTTTTTAAATCTGATTGTACGTCCATCGAGTGCATTCGAGGTGCCAGAGAAAAGACTATAGGTTACACAGAAAGGTGAGGTTTGAAAAATTTCCCCTTGTAGATTAATTATGCAGCTGTTAATACCTTGTGAAAACCTCCTGAAGAGATAAACAGTGGCAGAAAATCCATGATAGACAAATGAATCAATTGTCTTTGTGATACATTTGCATGTAACTTTAGCTTATAAATAATGAACTTCACCTAGTCTATTAGGGATTTTGCTATTTATCCCAGGATTTTTTTTTATTTTGATTAGCATGTAAGATCGAAATAATCATAATATCAACAAACATTAGGTTCCAGAAACTAGAGATGACTAAAATAAAAGAGAGATGCCCCTGTCTAGCATTAACCCTTTGGAAGGCTGGCATTTTCCAGTCTTTCGGCCAGAGCAATATATAGAGGAATATATACAAATGTATGTATGTATGTCTCCAAAAGCATAACATTGGTTTGGGTCTGCATGTGGTTTTCAAGCAAACCACACTGCACAAATGCATTTTCCAAGAAAATTGTTGATCAATGTGGAACGCATTGTGTGCCTGTGTAAAAGCTGTTTGCAGCCATTTCATATTTCAATCAAAAAAATGAGAGAAACCAGAAACAGAAGTCCTAAACAATTCTTCCCCCTCCCTTCCTATTTTAACTATTGAATTTTTAGACCTTTTAAAAAAATCATTGTTTTATTTTTATATAATTTCTATGAATCTATTAATCGTTTGATATACTTCAAATGAAAAAAATATAGTTATTTGGAAAACAGAGTAACTTACAAATCTGATAGAAACGACTTTACCTTAGCAGTGGTACTTCACGGGAATACTTATTGCACGTGAGCTGCCATCTTGCTAGGCCCAACTCTTCAACAAACGTATCCTAGAAAACAAAAAAAAACATTTACAGGTATTTTGGTGGCCATTTAAACAGTCTGATTCTGTCTTTGTACACTGAGCTCTGTAGTTCTAGTAGCACAGAACCTGAGAGAATGAGATGAGGTCTGAAAACGTAAGACGGGTTGTTCAAAATAAAAGGTGATGTCGATGTTATGCCTTTGCTCTATTCGCCCTCAGCATAAAGAGTTAAATATCTGGAAATAAAACACATTTCTTGCAACACATAACACAAAGACGTTGGATAATTCTAATACCCCAAAGCAATGAATAAAAAGAAACAAACACAGAGATCGTGATTGCAAGTACATTCCTGGGTAGTTAGTTATATGCATCAACGTCTTAAACAGATTAGTTATCATGTACAGATCCACATACGATTCAAATTTGGTAAATCAAATTCAAATAAGAGGATTGTTACCTGCATCTGAGTAGATTCATCAAGCAACCATTTTAACTTTTTTGACTCTCTAACACTGTTTCAAGGAATCATTATTTCTCTCCGCCGATGGGATTGGTAAAAGAAGAGAAACCCCTGATTGTGGTGGTATCGTGGATGCTAGTCTTTTTGCACCACAGCACGATTCTTGGCTGCCATTCCAAGCTGCTTTCCCTTGCCAAGTTTTAAGATGCCGCTTTTAGCCTTTCATTTTATTGTTCCTTTCCCAATGTTAAAGACTGACTTAAACCCATGCACAGCTGCTAACAGGGGGAAAAAAAAGTATTTGAATTTTGCACAAGAACACAGCCGGGGAAGGAGCGTGCTGTGATGTAACCAAAATGACACCCACAGAAATATTGCCGATACTTTGGGGGGGCTCCTTCCGCTCCACACCCTGGTGTTCTCCTACAAAACAGCTGGAAACACTAGTTAAAGAACAAGAGACAATAAAATGTCCAGGTTTGTGATCCACCCTAGTCATGTAATGGCTGGGGGGAGGGGAGGAGGGATGCCACTTGTGTTTTTTGTCCACTTTTTCGCTTGATCCCATTCTTTTTTCTCTTTAAGCTTTACTCAAGGTTGTTGTTTTTTTTTAGCCTAACAAAAGAAGGTTCCCCATCCCCACCCTTCCGTTGCTTTTCCCTGATAGGAGTTTGCCCCTGCCCAAGCATCATGGCCCCCTCTTTTTTTTTATGCAATGCCACCGTGAACAGACTCGGCATCACAGCGTGGAAGCCACCATCAAAATTCAATGCAGGGCTGCAAATTCGTTCATTTGTTTACTGTGAGCAAAATTACCCTATTTTTATGGTAGGCTGTGTAAACCAAAGATGGAAGCAAACAAAATAATCCCTCCTCAGTCTTTTTTTTAAATTTATTTTACTTAACATAGCAACAAAAATAAGAACTTATATTTATGATAAAATACACTACATTAACCAAAAATTTGCTTTTCATTCTTTTGAAGCTTTAAATAGCCATGAAAGAAATGGCTCAATGGAATATGCTGAACATATAGTAATCTAGTTATTGAATGGTATAACCCTTCCTATCTGTGTGGGTATATGCATACATACACACATATACAGTAAGCATGTAAATAGATCTGGGTGTAGCCAGATATATTGGAGAAATATATAATAAGTATATATAAAATAGTTCTGTATATACAGATATTGCTCACCATCAAATAATCTTTCAGGTATCTCTTGAGTTACAGACGTATCTACACAGATGTATGTATACAGTATGTCTATAGCAATTGATAGGTAGATACAGGCGGATATTTTACATAGTACTTGGGAGGCAGATAGTTTATATTGTTTGAAAGTTAGATCATGCAAAAATTGACTATTTCCAAATATAAAATTAGAATGCAGAAAAAATACTCTGCCATAAGTAACAGTTGTTGGATGGTCTGAGGTGTAAGGGTGATTATTTACAGAAGTGCTAAGTGCAGCATGTACAAATGCCAAATGAAGAAATAAATATACACATTTTTTTTTAAAGAAAAAAATGACTGACAACTTAAAATTCCTATCAAAAGCAACAGAGTTAAACAGAAGCAGGGAAGATTAATAGGGGGGAAAGAAAATGGAAGCTTTGTTCCAAAGTGGAAGCATAAGATGCGAAATTTCAAAATCAGATGGCTTGGTCGGTGATTTCTTTCATTTAAATGAATTGATCTGTTGCTAAACTGCTGCTCTGGTGCCAAAAAACCTTTAACTCTTTCGGCTCAAAGCCCCTCATGTTTTCTCTTGAGCATGCCACTTTTCGATTAGAAAGCGGAAAATAAAAAGAAGGGGGAATAAAAAAAAAAAAAAGCATAAAAACCAGGGGGATTAAATCCGCGAGCACATGCAGCACACAAAAGAGCGACAATATGGAGAGCATCCATGTTTCGTTAGAACTTCTACTGTATAAACAATGTGATTCTTGTTCTTACAATGTTGCTAAAACTTGGAAAGGCGACAAAAAGGCCTTCAACCTTCACAATTATACTTACAGAGAGAACTTAGTGGCAAACCCATCAGAAACGGGGTTTGCAGCAGGAGAAAAAAGAAAAAAAAAAAAACCACGACAGAATCCTGACCTAGTCCGTTGTAAACATTCACTTACCGAGAATGCCTTAAGCATTTTCCAACAGAACCCCCTTTTCTATACATGTTCACCTACGTGGAGAAAAAAAGAAGAAGCTGTTTTGGTCAAATTTGGGTGAAAGTTGCTAGTGCTTTTCCGTTTTGTTTTGGGTTTGTTTTTCCCACTAAAAAACAAATAAAAAAATAAAATACAAAAGAAAATATACTTGTTGTAATAGAAGTTAATTCCGGGGGGAAAATATATATGTGCAGAAAAAATAATATATACATATATTTCCCTCCCACTTTCCAAACTCCGCTGCAGTTCCTCCTAAACTGCTGCTTGCTCCAATCTGGTGCCTGCTTAACAACGGAATGACAGGCAACATCTGTTTGTATAGAAGCCAAGATCAAGCCTTCAAAAATTTTCTGGCTTGGTTTCCTTTTTTTTCCCCTCTATGGAAAGCTTTTCTTAAAAAAAAAAAACGCACAGCAAGATTTTGAAAGCAGCTCAAGTGAGGCAGCAACTATTTTCCCTTGAGTTATTTCAAGGTATAGCATTTCCAGGGTAATTCATTCGCCCCCACCTCCCCGAGTCTTGTCTCTTCCTCATGCTATTAACATAGTAACACACAACTTAAAAAAAATTCAACATACCTTGATTACTAAAAGGCCACTCCCTCCTATGGGGGGATTTATTCTTCAGTAGTCAACTAAAAAAATTTATTGGGGGCAGGGGAGGGGAAGAATTGGAGAGTTGAGAAGACAATTTTGTCACGATTTTCTTTTGTTTTACAAACCCTGGTCTGAAATACATAGATAAATAAATCAAATCAAACCCAAATAAGTTTTAGTGTCGGGCTACTGCCAATTCTGTGGCAAATCGGGAGAAAGCACAATAATTCCACATGCTGAGATGTGAACAACTGGAAAGAGACCAACTCTCCAGAAGTCACAATGAAAACTATCAAGGCACCCACTCCTCCCCTTCTCCCCCCTCCCAGCACCTTCCCCTCAAAAAAAAAAAAAAAACCCACCCCCACCAACAACAAAAATCATGCTACCAATTTAAACGATTAATTTAACAAAAGGAAAAGGGAAAGAAAAAAATGAGGCTATTTAAAAACTGGAGGAACGTTTTATTCACCGGTGAATTGGGGCACACACACAACATTAAAAAAAAATGCAGACAAGTTGCTAAGGAGACTTGTGTAAACTCAGAACACAGGCACATTTCTTGGCCTTTTCCCCCTATATTCCATCTTGTATTCTGATCACGCACCACTGCGACACCACTGCACCAATCCACTGCATTAATCTTAGCCTTAAACAGGCTGACTGGCAGAGCAAACCGTGTGTATATATCATCTTTCAAACTTAACAAGTTAAAGGGAGAGAGGGTGGCGGTGGGTGGGGAGGGGTGGGGGGGCGGGACACTTCGTTCTGAATATAAAAATACAGGATTTGAGCATAGTAAGGGAATTTTAAAGAGGAAGTGTTATATGGGCATATGTAGAAAGCTGCAAGCCTCCCTTAGCTTTCTTGTGTGTGTGTGTGTGTGTGTGTGTCTCTCTCTCTCCCATTCCTTATAACAAAATCCCACATCCCCTGGCAGATGTCTGAGGCATCTGAATCCCTGCCAGATCTAACAATGTCGGACCCAGTCTATGCCACCAGACGACCTGCACCACGAAGCAGCTCATTCTCCCAGCACTGTGGGGTCATACAGACATAATAAACAACCATTTTTCTTTTCTAATGTGCAGATTCATAAACTGCATTTTTAAGAAAATGCATCTTTTATCCTTTTTTTTTTTTTAAAAAGAGAGAAAACAGTGTTCATAAATAAATGAATAAATGGGGACATTCAGGATTGGGGCACTGAAGGTGACTTTTCTCCTGCTACACAATCCATTCTCCTACCACCCCTCCACTCCCTCTTCCTCCTCACCAGTGACACACCTTAAACAGTAGCCGGCATGTGTTGACATTAGGTTTGGGTGAAATTAACATTTTCTTTCAGTTCCATGCATGCAGCCAATACTTTTATTATTATTTAAAAGATATTACCTTACCCACCTTGTCTCTCTAATATCCTGGGACCGACACAGCTACAACTACACTCCGTTTCAATTTAGACCTATTTATTTTATTTTACTACACACTAACTTCAATTTTGAAATGAAAGGTTTCAAGAACTACCCCATTTCATGTAGAAAATACTGAAAGATGGTGTTTCAACAATTTCTAACCTCCCCCCTCACAATTTTTTTCAAAATAGGAAATTAGTTGAAACCAACCTTTTCCTGCAAATAGTTTTGGTTTTGACAAATGGACATTTTCCGACAAAAAGTATTTTGTCAAAAAAATCCCAACCGGCTCTACTTTGGACGCAGGGCTTTGGATATGGGACTTTTCACAGACAGGCGCTCACTTGCTAAAATGATCACTGTGGCACTCTTAAAACCATGGAAACGTAAGAGGTGAAACATGAGTACATTTTGGAATGAACTTCTTACAGACAAAGAATTACCATGATCCTATTGTAATACTTTTACCTGTGTTTGGATCACATGCTTGCAGTGTGATGAGGATGGCTTAGAGGTCTATGGTTCAGCATTGAAAAAAAAAAAGTCTCCCTGCAGGGTGGATTCAGCCCTTCATCATCTTGAGGCAGAAACACAGACCCCCAAGCAGATCACTCTGTGTCTGTGTGACAGAGATGGTGATAATGCCAGGAACTCTAAGAATAAGTGCATTTTCCTTTAGGGTTCCCAAGCTGTGACAAGAGACATGTGCTCCCAAGGAGGCAGTCCAATGAGTGGATAGGTCGGAAGATGAGTGTCAAGAGAGTTGGCTTCCATTCCTAGTTCTGCTATGAAATGGCCATTTGATCTTGGTTACCCGTTTCACCTCTTTGGATACGTCTACACTGACATTACAGACCTGTGGTACGGCCATGGCTGGTCCAGGTCACCTGGCTTGGGCTGCAGGAATAAAAATTGCTGTGTGGACATTTGGATTCATGCTGGTGCCTAGGCTTAGGGACCCTCCCCATCATGGGGTCCCAGAGCTTGGGCTCCAGCTCAAGCCTGAACTTCTACACGGCAATTTTACAGCCCCACAACCCAATCCCCATGAGCCTGAACCCTCTGACCTGAGCAGGTGTGGGTCTTTAAATTACTGGGTAGATGTATCCTCTGTGCCTCCTTTTCCCCACCCATAAAACAGGGATAATATTACTTACTTACCTTTGTAAAGCACAATCAGCTCTATGCATAAGAATTGCTCCCTATTATTATGGAGGGTGAAACAGACTATCTACTCTCAGTCTGACTGCAGGGGCATACACAAGGGCTTCACTGCTTGTGAGCTCTGGCTGAGGACTGAGTTCCCCACTCTCTTATACCTGGGCTTTGTCTGCAGGCTCAGAATTTGCCCCCCTTGACACTAACAAATTGGATCTCTCCTTTTAATTTAAACCGGATCTGAGACAGCAATGGGTGAACATCAAAAGGTTCGGAGGTTTGGCTCCCTTTGGCTAAAACATCTAAACAGCTTCACTGACCTTGTGAGATCAGGAGAATCTGGTCTCAGCATTTGATATTTCTGTTTCCTATTTTAATTGAAACCAGGAAGTCTAGAAGTTGGATGATTTTTTTTTTAAATTACTGAACTTCAAAAATGTCTGAGTCCAATCTAATTCAAGCAACAAACACAGGTTCAAGGCAGGAGTTATTTCCTTCAAACCAGATTTCTCCACCTTAACTGTTAGGGTTATATTAAATTATCATGTACATTTCCTACTTTTGAAATGTGATGAACTGACCAGTAGGAAGAAGTAGGTCTTCAGTTTACCCAAAGAAAGAAACAACCTGGGCGGTAGCAGCTTTGTCTGTATCACTCTGCTAATGCATCTCAACCTGAATCACAAAGGACCTTAGGAAAAGACGGTAGTTAAGTATTGGCCTCAGGGCCAATAAGGGAACCAGTAGTGATGGTGGTTTCTATAACGAGTTAGACACTTGTCTACTAGAACAGGTAGACTGGGATCATCATTGTGCCACTCATGCACTGTAACATTAAAAGCCTGCAACTAGTAATGCCTTTCAGTCCCCCTCTTGCAAGATATCCACTGCCAACCCTTTGTTCTGAAGACCCCATAGCCACCTCCTCCCTCCACAGGTTAGTGAATGCAGCAAAGGTGTAATTCAGAGTCTGTGGATTTCAATGTGCTTTGAATCAGGCCCAGAAGCAGGCACTGTCTGCATATTGACAGAATATTTTAACCCCTGGATATCTTTAGTGACCTCAATGTTTAGTTTCCTTTGTTAACTGCATGATCTTCACCCAATTCACAAGAAGATTTACTAGCAACAGTATTTCAGCAGTGCCTAGAGGCCTAAATGACATCAGAGACCCATCATAGTAGGCACTTAAACACAGACACACTGAATTCTGGGTCCATTTTGTTTTATTTTCCAAAGGTTCTAGTGACTTTTAATCCACGGTATGCTTGAACAAAGACCATGTTTTCATTTTGGTTGTGAGCTAAGCTAGACCTTTTAAAAGCCACTCTGTTCATTTTCAGGGCCTCAAAACATCTGTTTCTACCCAGCTAGAGGAAAGCAGATGTTTAAGACTTCCTTTTATAGGACCTAGTGAGAGGTATATCATTATTTTAATGTTATTCTTTGCAGTCACACATACATTTTATCATCATTACATGTATCATTAGCAACATGTTTGAACTGTGTAATTTGAAGACGAGGGGATAAAACCCTCGCAGGGGGTCTGAGGGTAACCTCCTCTTGGGCAAAGTTTTTGGATACTACCTGCCATTCAGTGCAAGCTGGTGCATTCCAACAGCAGAAACAGAGAGACATTTATTAGTCATGGATAAAAGCCATCCAGCAGCAGAGCTGGTTTGCAATGGGAGAGGATGAACCCCCATTAGAGGCAGGAAAACACCCCCTGCATTCCCAGCATTGTATTTAAGGGTTGATTGTCTAGAAAAGCTGTAAAATGTGGTCCCCCTGCCCCCCACCAGAAATAACATATAATCAATTAACTGTGTTCTAAAATGGAGTAGGAAGCAAGGAAACTTTGAATGATTCCACACAAGCTGGCATCCAAGTATTGGTGTCTGTGACTATCAAGGTTTAGCACATGCTCTCTTAATGGGATGCAGTAATATTGTGTAAGAAGTTACCTGGCATCACAATTAGAACAGTCTGACAACAGGGGAGGCTCTGACTGGCACAAGGATTTGTGTAAGTGACGTGGATGGAGCCTAAGTCACTTTATTTGAGTGCACCTCCTGTTTTGCTGTTCCTCTACAGTAACACATTGCTTTGATGCTGCTAATCGGAGTAGCTTAATTTTTTGTTCCTACTGTGTCCATCACCAAAGTACCTAAATGAGGAACCAGCAAATAAGAGCTGCACCGATCTAACTGATCAGGCATGCTAGGCAAAATACACCTCCATTGTTGCTTGATGTAGTAGGTACATCCTAAGGTTCCACTGTAAGGGGACACGCATGTCATGCTGATACCACAGAACAGCAGGTGCACCGGGAGACGAAGAGTGAAGCAGTTAACCCGGGTCTAGTTGAGACAGACATAATTATTGTATGATTTTAAGTCCAGTTTCAGAGCAGACGACCGGATGACTCGGAGGACTGGCCATGGGATAGGCACGCTTTCATCTCCTGATGGGCAGTAGTCATATTCCAGACACCACAGACTAGATTGTAATGATATTCTGTCCTGAGTAAGGGGTGATTCATAGGTGTGCTGCCCCAGAAGCAGACCAAAGCATGAACTGGTAGGCTCCTCTACATTATGCTGAGCCAAGGGCTGCATTGGGATTGGGGTTGGGATGGAGAAAAGTGGAAGAACTAGAACAACGGATGCGCACGAGGGTGGGCTTGTGGTATCCTACCTGCCCTGGCTTTGTACAAGTAATTCCATCCAAGGAGATGCAGTCTCTCCCCAACAGACTTGAGTAAAATCAATTACCTTTCCTCCCTAATGTGGAGCTGTAATTAGGAGTAATGAGATTAAAGGAGGGAGAGGAAATTTTATGCTAAATATCAAGAAAAAGCTTCCTGAACAATCATGCACTGACCAGGGCTGGACAGGAAATAACAGGTCTTTGCCATGTTTAATTTCTATGATCCCAACTCTATACATTATTCATAGCTGCTTATTTAATACACTAGCTCTTACATGAAAGATCAATTCTAGGACAGCTACACACCAGTGCCATAAGCTGTATAGCGCATGATAGCAAGATTCCAAAGCAACGTCAATGGGACTTCAGGGAACAGCCTGAAAGACGCAGGAGAGCATGGAGGGGATTTTTGGACCGTGCCCTTCATTGTGGGACCTAATTCTACAAGGTGCCAAGGGCTTCTGAAAGATGCCGAGCACTTTCGGATCCCACTAAAGTCAATGGGAGTGGAGGGCGCTCAGCCCATTAATGAGCACATGTACAGTTACAGGCAAGTTCCAGGGCCCCACCCAATCTTTAGACCTAGAGTTGCCACTGCCTGCAATGTGCCTTGTGGGGAGAATATATGTACACACCTACACGCTGGGTAATGCAAAAAGAATGTGAAGTTCATTCTTCTGGCCATCCATTCATTGCAACCACACAAAAGAGTACTAACCCTCTAGGAGTGTGATTTTATATATCTGTATCTATAGACAGACAGACAGATATCTGACTGGATTCAAAAATTAGATTTAAATACCGTAGAAAAGTCACATTTAATAAAATACCAGCAGGTTCCTGTTACTGGATCTATAAAAATTACCTAAAATGAGTACAACTGGCTCTGTATACTATTCTGTATAAAATGACCTAAAACTAGTACAAATGGTGCTATAGATGTACAAGTAGCCTGTAAAATTGGCCTCCAGTAGTTGATTTTTTCCCCCAGTGCCAGCAAATAATTTAAGACAAATAATAAATATTGCATCCTTTTTATTTGTCTCCTGGTTTTCTGAGCCTTTAGGCATCATGTTTCCAAGCTGTTTTCCATGTCCATAAGGGCTAGAAACTTTATATTTTTTTTAATTTGAAAGCTGAGATTCTTGCATAACAACATGATTCCAGGAGATGAAGCTTTAAATACTGTCAGACTCACGATAAATTCATGAGAGGTGACAACATAAAGAACAAACAACTTTTAGATGGTCCCCCCAAGAAGCGTGCAACAGAGCAAGGAATTTATTCCAGGTTTCCTAACTCCAATATAATGCTTTAACCATAAGTTCATTCTTCAGATCTAGGATACAGACACAAAAGCTTCTACTCTTATGAAAAGTGCCCTGGAACCTCGTTTTGTAACAGAGATGATCTGAAATCACAGAGTTTGGATCTGGATTCAGATCTGATCGCCCCAAAGTTAAGGAAGGTTTAGGACCTGTGTTTTACCAGGGCTATCATATCTAGTTTTTAAGGTCTCATCTCAAAGTCCCACACACCATAAACTGCACAGCACCCAGTGTATCTGCCTCAGGTGTATGAAAGGCTAAGTCAGTCTGCTGAGATTTGAACCTGGAGGCATAGGTGTTCCAAGCATGATCTTTATTAAAAAAAACCAAATCAAAACAAAAAAACAGTTCCGCCCCCACTCACAACTACCTATGCATAGGTGCAGACTTGACTATGAAGACCTTTGCCCTAATACTTTAAGAAAACTCCTTTTAAAAAAAAAGTTTGCATGATTTCTACATTTCTTGGAAAGGAAGGCAAGATTCCACATCAGCTTTAAAATGAAGAGGAAAAAGTGCTCTACTGACTTGAAGGTTTCTTTTGGTAGGTATAAACATCACAACCACCCCGTTCTTTTCCACCCTGAAAGTAAAGTTAAAAGGAATGCATTGATTTTGATAGTGAGAGTGATGGCTGGGGGATAGAGGCAGGCGCCTACATGTTCAATACCAAAGCAGGGAGCAAAGAAGCCAAGCGGGTGTGTTTCTAAAAGCTACAACTACTTTTAGGAGAGGAAAAATATCTCAGGGTCATTTCTAGGTCTGCTCTCGGGATTGTAATAGGAGAGAGACTGAAGGTACCAAGGGTGAAGCAAATGGGGTTAACAGGGCTCAAGATAAGGAGCTGCTTAAAGAAAGAACTAAATCTCCTTTTCTTCAGTGCTGCAGCAAGAGAAATTGCTTCACTGCTTAGCTTTTGGCTTCATGTCCCCTTAGAACAGAGCACAGCGAGCGCCTCGTCTCGTCTTGTCTCTGCTTTCAAAATCTAGGTCACTTCAATTTGTGTCTGTGCTTCCAAGGATACTTTTGCAACTAGTCTCATTACAGAGATGCCTCGGCCAGAGATGCTGGCTTAGGACTCCAGACTCCTGCAATGACCCCAACTAGTCCCTCTGTTCTTTTCAACATATAGACTCACTGCCGACCAACAACTAAAGCCAATGAGGACGTATAGGAGGATGGCATCTGTCTCACTGAGGTGGGTAATGAGCTACATGATTGTAAAGGGTTGCTCAGTCAGGACATGGATGCTCTGGCCGCTCACCTTCGTCAGTGGAGACTTAGTTAAGTGAGTGTAAGACGTGGCTACACTTCTGTCTGAACAGTTACCTGGCCACTCAGCATCTTACAGTCCGCGTGGAGGATCATCCATTCCCTTTCCAGCCAGCTGTCACCTATTTAGGACTCAAACGGGACCACAATCTAACATACTGGTCCCATTTAGAATACTTAAAGAAGAAGATCACCTCCTGCACTGCCTTCATCCAGAATCTAGCAGGGACCTCCTGGGGCGCAGAGGCCAACGTCCTATGAACCTCAGACCTGGTGACTGTATTCGCTCCAGCGGAATACCGTGCAGCAGTCCGGGGCAGATTTTGACATACACATCTCACTGATTCCGAGATGAACACGGCTACCCGAATCATTAGTGGTTGCCTTAATCACCACGATTAACATCTAATTTACATGTGTTGGCTTATTTAGCTCCCTCAAAACTTTGACAAGATGCCTGAAAACTGCACAGAGGGCTATGATGGAAGAAAACAACCTGCTGCGCATAGGGCCGACAATGGTGCCAACAGGCACAAATAAGCAACACACCCTTCCCCACAGGAAGCCCTGCCTGTCTGCAATCTGGGTTGCAGATCCTGGACTAGGCTTAACAGGCTGCTTACTGGAATGGCCAGAGCGGGTGCCAAAATGCAGAAATTTGGTTTAGCCTAAACTTCAGCGTCACTGCAGCGATGCAGACAACCAAACATGCTGTGGAGGAGTGCACAGTTAGAAGATTGGAGGGTGGACTGCAACACTTCGCTACCCTCAACGATGCAGCAGCTAGATGGCTCAACAATCTACATATCAACCTGAGATGCATATGAAAGAAGAACTGCTCTTGTGAACCAGTGTTGGTGGAAACGGACTCAGAAATAGCTTTGCCAATGTGCACACTTTGGGTAGGCAGAGCCTATTTAAAGGGGTTATTTTCTGAGCTTCTTGCAATGTGGCCCCTGCTGACTCACAGGAGGAAAGGGATGGCTCTTCTTCTGGTGAATCACTCTAAGGAGGAGAGCTTTTGAACCCCTATTCAGAAGCCAGGAACATTCATTTCTTCTTCTGATGGACAAAGCAGCATGGGAACACTGCACCAACTTTTACTAATCTACTACCTGCGCAGCTCCTGCCATGCCTACTGGAGAGGCCCCACTGCTAAACCTGCCTCCTTCCACAGAAAACAGAGATGGAACTCACCTAGGAACTGGTTCCAATCTTACACAGATTTTACACTAGGGTATCTCCACTGACTTCAAAGGAGTTACTCCTGATCAACACCCTGTAAGTGAGATTAGAACCAGAACCTCACAGCAGACGCATTAGGTTATATTGTTCATCTCTCTGCAAGTGAGGGATTGTCCCCTATAAAACCTCAATAAATGCTCACTGTGGAATGTGTCTTGCACCTTCCTCTGAAGCAGATGGTACAGGCCACCGATGGAAACAAGTTACTGGGGTAGGTGGATCTCACTCATCTGATCTATTATAGCAATTCTTATTACTGAAAACTGGAAGGAAGAGCAGGCGTTGGCCTGTAACGGGAAATAAAGAAGCATGTGATGCTTAAATAAGGAACAATTTGGTCACTGCAGTCTCCCTTATTTTAAATGAAGCAGATGTGACTTACATTTGCTTTGCATTTGTAATTAGCAGAAAGAACAGATGGCAAAGGCGTCGTTTAAAGCGACACGTCCGATAAAATAACCAATGCCAATGCAGTATTTCATTAGGAGCAAGGGATACTTTTCTCTCCTTTGCATTGAAATGCATCAGAAAGAAACAAGATTAGCAAATGTTCACGTCAAGTAAGGGATTCACCACAACAGCAATCCATGGTAGTTTGGAGTGTTTATTGCTAGATTGTGTGGGAGAGGGAAGAAGACAAAGGCAAATTGATTGCTTGGAGGAACACAAATTGGAGATGATACTGGCAATATGTTGCCAATATTATAACCAGGGACTCTCATAAATATATAACCATCTCCTCTTTAGCTTGTGATAAAGAGTCTTGTGATGAGGCACCAGGTTGGGACTCAGGAGATCTGCGTAAAATACATACATACTTGGGCGTATGAGAGATTTAATTGATCTAAGTACTCGTAGCCCCTCACTTCATGGTATCTGTGGCCTCACAAATGTTAATGAATATATCCTCACAACACCTTTGAATCAGCCCCACTTCACAAATGGGGAAACTGGGGCACAAAGTGATTAAGTGACTTGACCAAGGCCATACAGGGAGTTCACAGGAGAACCAGGAACTGAACCTTCATTGCCTGAGGCCCAGCCCAGGAATCTATTCATGGAATCTGTTCATGGCATTTTCCCATTCAAAGCACCAATGCTTTCTCATCAGCACAGCCAAGGAGGGAGGCAACACTGCTTGCCAAACAGTCACATTAAATGCCACTTGCTGAAACTGGTGATACTTTGTTCCTGAACAGTTTGTTGATAGTGCAGTACAGCCTTCTGCTTGTGTGCTCTGTAATGCAAGGTGTCTGAAAACCTTATTGGAGGGTCTGGATGGGATTGTTAGGGAATTCCCATCCAGTACCTGACGTGCTTGATAATGCAAAACTAATTTGGCTCCTCATCTTAAGATGCTCTCACACCCACAAAAGCCCCAATAGTCTAATAAAGGAACATACCCTACCTGCAGGGAAGGGAAAGAATAATACTGATATGGTTTTGTTATTTTTAGTTCTTGCGAGTTGCTCCGCTGTTATGGTGATGGGCAGCAGAGAATGATCTTAACACACAGTACAATCTAATACAACTGCCCTATGAGCCCCAGAAACAAAGAATCTCCAGCATAGATGACGGAGCAGTATCCAGAGATGGGATGAAAGGCTAACATCATTCCAAAACTTCCTTCAGTTTATCGGGTGAGTTTAAAGAGTTGGCTAATGACAGTCCTTCCCATCATATCAGTGAGAGAACCAATATTTTAGGGGATGAGGATGAGTCTGACCATAAGGCTCCTGATTTTTTTCTGGCCACATACAAGCTCAATTATTATGCACTTGCATCTAGCACAGCAGTGACTGTTTATAGGTATCCTACTCTGGCATATCAGTCTTCAGAAGGATGTATCCAAAGTATCCCAGTATACCACACCAGCCATTTAACACTCCATAAAAAATAATCTTAGATACTTGGTGTATTCATTGGGTCCAGCAATCAAATCACTAAACATATAAACTTTGAGATGAGCCCAAAGCCGAAGTCTGAACTCTAACTCCCTAGTCTTCAGGGAGAGACAGTTTCAAACATTAGAACTAAATGGTCCAGAGTGTAATACTGAATGTGGATGCATGCAAATTTTGTGTCTGTTTCAAAACGTAGACCCTGATCCCAAAGCCTCTCCCAACTAGACATCCTCAGATATTGGGGAATTTAAAATCCAGACCAGAATGTTGTACCTTAGACCCCTCTCTAATACAAACATGTTAACCATTACAATCTTGAGCTGCTCACAAATAGCCTTAGTGGCATATGCTTTGTTGCTCTCTACAACAGTGTTTCTCAACGACTGGTCTGTGGACCAACGCCAGTCCATGGCAGCCTCCTTGCCAGTCCCTGAGATCTCCCTGACACAGTTTAGGAAGACAGCAAGCCAATCCCTGGTATGAAAAAGGTTGTGAAACGCTGCTTTAGACAAAGAGTATAGGTTCCCACCTAGACTGATCTCAGTATGACCCAAAACTTTCTCTCCTCTTTGTGAGGTTTTTAAGAACAAGGTACACAAACACCTGGCATGGATGGTCTAGGTATACTTGGTCCTGTGCAGGGGGCTGGCCTAGATGATCTCTGAAGGTCCCTTCAAGCTGTACGGTTCTATGATTCTACACCATCCATGTGAATGAAGAGAGTTCACTTAGTGAACAAATACATTATGCCCAAGCCCCACCCATCTCCCAGGTGATTGCTGGTTACTCACTAACCCTGTCCATATTTCTTCCCAGGCCTTTCCCCTCAATTTTTAACTCTTTGTTTGCCCCAAGACACCACCGGGGCATAGTTTAAGCCACCATGACTGTACAGGCTCAGATGGTTGGTATTGCTGTGGATGCCTTTAAAAAAAAGGAGTGAGTGGAGTAAGTCCAAAGCATCATAATAGAGATTCCTATTCCCCCCTGCTGCAGCAAATGCAGCACATCAACTCTCTTAGGCAGCCGCCGTGGGAAATGTCCCACAGGAATCCATATCACATGGATTTACACGGGAGAAGTTTCATTTTGTCTTGCGGCTCCTAACCCCTAGGAGATTCATGGCATCAGGACTCTGCATGGGTTATAGTGATAGCACTGCATGTATTTATCTTTTGCCTATATGTCTCATAGACTCAGAAACTTTAAAGTCAGAAGGGACCTTCATGGTCATCTAGTCTGACCTCCTGCCCATTGCAGGCCACAGGGCTGCCCGGGGGGGGGGCAAGTGGGGCAATTTGCCCCAGGCCCCCATGAGAGTTTTTCGGGGCCCCTGGAGCGGGATCCTTCACTCGCTCTGGGGGCCCCGGAAAACTATCGCGGGGCCCGGGCCCCCAGAGCTTCTTCCGCTCCGGGTCTTCGGCGGCACTTCGGTGGCAGGGGGTCTTTCCACTCCGGGGCGGAAGGACCCCCCACCACCGAATTACCGCCGAAGACCCGGCACTTCGGCGGCGGGTCCCGCTTCGGCGGTAATTCGGCGGCAGGGGGTCCCCGCCACGGGTCTTCGGGGCACTTCGGCGGCGGGTCTGGGAGCGGAAGGACTCCCTGCCGCCGAATTACCGCCGAAGCGGGGGCCCCCCCGCCGCTGAAGACCTCAGGCCCCCTGAATCCTCTGGGCAGCCCTGGCAGGCCATAGACCCTCACCCACCCACTCCTGTACCAGACCCCTAACCTCTGGCTGAGTTATTGAAATCCTCAAATTATGGTTTAAAGATTTCAAGTTACAGAGAATCCACCCTTTAAATTAGTTTAAACTGCAAGTGACCCATGCCCAATGCTGCAGAGGAAGGCGAAAAACCACCAGGGCCTCTGCCAATCTGTTTTTCATGGGCATTTTTGTTGTCTCGGGGAACCTGTTTCAGAACAAAACTCTAAGAGATTTAATTCCTCACTTTTTACACTGGTGAATTCCAATGATTCAGTGGATTTATTCCTGATTATTACCATTTACACCAGCTGAGGGTCTGGCCCCTGACCTGCATGAAAGTTATGATCAAGATGCCGGTCTGTGGCCTTCGCCAAACTTTACTATCTCTCACACTTAAAGTAAAACAGGTCTTCATCTTTAAAAAGTCCCATTGTGTGTTTTTCCTATTTAAAACAAAACAATAATATTGGTGTAGGAAAGGGGTAAAAATTCCAGCAAATAAGGCCCTAGATTACAAACAATTCCACAATACTGTAATATATGATTAAAAACACATTAAACTCTGAGTGCCACAGAGACAGCGTAGTTACGGTATTTCATGGATGGGAGCACATAATACAAAGCAGCTATGTTTCTGCAAGATATGTCTAGTTCGTCACCATAAGCCCAGCTGGTTCTAACTTTTCGGACACCTTGTTCATATTTCCTCTGTATAGTAGAGTTTTAATTTTGCATCCCCTCTTTCCTGCAATAATCTGAGAATTTACAAGCAAAGAATAATATCAGAGAAGAGCATGCACCCGGGAACCATCAGTTTGGCTGAGAGTCAGCTTTATTTCAGTTTCAGTCATGAATTGCTCATGCTCAGTCACGGATCTTCATGACCCTGCTGTTTGAATCATAGAATCATAGACTCTCACGGTTGGAAGGGACCTCAGGAGGTCATCTAGTCCAACCCCCTGCTCAAAGCAGGACCAAACCCAACTAAATCATCCCAGCCAGGGCTTTGTCAAGCCTGACCTTAAAAACCTCTAAGGAAGGAGATTCCACCACCTCCCTAGGTAACCCATTCCAGTGCTTCACCACCCTCCTAGTGAAAAAGTTTTTCCTAATGTAATGTTTGCTGAGTCTTACAGTCAGGGACTGAAGAACAATAATCAAAGGCCGGGATTCTTCAGCGGGTACAGTCAGGGGACATGGGACAAAGGTGGCTTTACGCCCTCCCAGTTTTGGGCTGCTTGCAAGGGCCGGCGCAGCCACCAGCATCATTTAGAACAGCCAGCAGCTGCTCTAAATGATGGTGCAGCCCCACAATTGCCCACGGGTTGCTTTGCAGCTGCCAAGAATCTCCATAGCAGTGTAAGTTAAAGGGATTCTGCAGCTGCTGCATACAGCCCCCTTTTCCATTTCAGGGCTTGCAAAGGAGCCTTTGTAGGACAGCCTCCGGGTAAGTCTACCCTGCAATAGGAGGTGTGACTGCGGCATGTGCAGACACACCCAAGTTACCTTTGATCTAGCTAGGTAAAGTAACAATAGCAGCAAAGCTGTGTTAGCATAGGCTGTTCAACCCCACTCAGGACCAAGCTGCTAGCCCAAGCTGCCACGGGTGGGGTCACGGCTTCATTTAAAATAGTAAATAAGGTTTTTAAAATGTTTAAGAAGCTTCATTTAAAATTAAATTAAAATGCAGAGCCTCCCGGACCGGTGGCCAGGACCCGGGCAGTGTGAGTGCCACTGAAAATCAGAGTGCCAGAGGTTGCCTACCCCTGGTCTACACATAATATATCATATATATATATATAATATAGTAGAGCTGATTCTTAAAAACTTTAGCTATGGATTTATTGTGACTGAAGGTAAAACCTTGGTGTAGGAAGCTGATACAAGTTCTATGCATTACTTGTGCAGAGTTAAGTGGTGCACATGTGCTTTGGGGGCTTTAGGCACAGTGTGAATTTCAAAAGAAGGCCCGTTTTCTGCCCTCACATCTTTGGAACCCGACTGGAATCTATGAATTTTAGCCCAAGAGTGAGATTTTCAAAGGTGCGAAAATTATGTTAGATGCCCAATTCCCACTGAAAGTCTATTCATCAAGTAATATAGACTTCACCATCAGGAAATCTGCCCTGCTATTCAACCTGAATTTCTCTCTCTCCATCTCATTCCTAGTATTTCTAGTTGTATCTATGCCCTTACATCATACTCATCCCTGCAAGGTCTGAGTGCCTAGGCACTGGTGCCATCCTAAGTAATAATTCTTCTTCATTGGGAGTCAATCCTGAAATCCATACTCAGACACAAGACAAAGGCCGAGCTCCTCAAAGGTATTTAGGTCCCTAACTCCCATTGATTTCAGCAGAAGTCAGGAGCCTAAATACCTTCGAGGATCCTGGCCCAAACTCTCATTGAAGCGATACTGACAGGCTATTACATCCTTCAAACATCTAGGTAGTTATTAGATGTCCTAACCTACTAGATGACCTAACATTGCAGTCATCAGAGAGAATCCCATTGACTTCAATGGAAGTTGAACTGGGCCCTTAATTGAATGGGCCTTCAGAGCAGGGACGATCTTTGGCCTACATTTCCACAAGCAACTTGCGAGTGCCCAACCTGAGATACTTTTGAAGGGCCTGTTTTTCAGAGGAGAAACCTACCAGAAAACATACAGCTAAAACGAGAAGTGGGAGGAGTCAAAAGGAAGTGAACAATAGTTCTGGAAATGGATGACAAAATCCAAATGTTCTGCCTCGCTGCTGCTAAATTAGGCCTGGTGTTATCCTAGCAAAGATAGAACAAGGGAGGGGTTCCTCTGACCATACAGACATGCTTCTTCACTGCGCAGTGTACAAGATAAGGTGTTCTACTCACCCTAAACACCTGAGTGGAAAAAAGAAATCCTCTCCACTTCTTGATCTGTTCAAATACAGTCCTGTAAAAGAAAGACAGCCATTAGTCTATGGAGTGTATGACAGCCAATAATAACACCACCGCTTTGCCTAACTCTAGCTCTGGGCTTCTCATCTTGGAGGTCACAAACAGGCATCATGGGGTCACGATCAATCTGCTCTTCTCATGTTTCTAAATGTGGAGGGTAGAATTCTGGCGAGCTCCCAGCCATAGGGGAGGGTAGCTCTGGAAGATCCTGGTATGGAAAAGGGGATGGTGGTATGGAAAAGGTTGAGAACTCCTGGTCGAGAGGAGCTGTGCGAATAATGGATCTTTTGCGTCAGTGGCAATTCTGAATTTTTTTCAAGTTGTTCTGGGTTGAAATGAAAATGAAATTTTTCAGAATTTTTGGTGAATCAAAAAAGTTTAAAACAAGCCTTTTGAATTGAACAAAATGTTTTTTTCTGATTTCAAGCCTTTTATAACTTTTTAATTTTTTAAAAATAAAATGAAAGGAAAATAAATGAGATCATTAAACAAAAAGTCATGTTGAACCCCCCAAAAATTTGATTAGTTTCAAAAACATCATTTTCTTCTTTTTAGATTTTTGTTTTGTTTTGAATCCCAAGATTCGTTGAAACTGACATGAATTTGCAAAACTTTTTGAAGCTTCATTTTTCATTGGAAGGTTCAGATGAAAAATTTGCCCAGATCTAATCTCAGACTGCCCCCACAAAAAAGGAATTAATGCAAGAATCTTAAATCGTATGGACTTTTCACCATTTATTTTGTCTGTTTTCTTTGGGTGACATTCATCCCTGTTCAGAGGGCCAGCACAAGGTCTATGGGCCACTTAAGTTCTACTTAAGTCCCATCTCGAGGACTTAAGTGGAGCGGAGGCATTATGCTGACAGCTCAATGCAGGGTCCTGGAACGGAAGGAGCCCCCACCACCGAAGACCTGGAGCAGAAGCAGCTCCGGGGGCCCGGGCCCCGCGAGAGTTTTCCGAGGTCCCCGGAGTGAATGAAGGACCCCACTCCAGGGCCCCCGAAAAACTCTTGTGGGGGCCCCTGTGGGGCCTGGGGCAAATTGCCCCACTTGCCCCCCACCCTGGGCGGCCCTGATGTAGGGCTGAACTGCACTCTTTTGTGGATTTCAGTGTAGTATGAACAACAGAAAGCTACTCGCTTTCATATCTGTTACACAATCACTTACAGGTTTCCTTGCACGAGCACAAAGCAACTCGTCCATCTATAACACACGGCAGTGCTGCGGGGAGGGAGGGGGACACACACCACAGTGGAATATTAAAGCCTAACCCAAAAAACTGTTTTCACTGAAATTTCATTTATTTTATTCCCCCAAGCACAGATTTCTATTAGCATTAGAGAATGAAAACGCTTGGGCAGGATTCATTACTGCAATCTTCTTCTTCTTTTTACTGCTCTAGCTTTATTATTATTATTATTATTACAACTAAATGGCCCTGGGAGCTAGAAACTCCAAGTTATACAGGCTGGTCCCAAGCTCATCAAAGTCAACAGGAGCTTTTCCAGGTTTGCCACAGGTTTCCTATCTGACCTTGGGCAAATCATTTAGGGTATAACTACACAGGGGGAAAAAAACCCCACAGAAGTGAGTCTCAGAGTCTGGTTCAACCGATTCGGGTTCACAGGGCTCACTCTGCAGGGCTATACGTAGTCTTGTAGACATCTGGGTTCTGGCTGGAGGCCTGGCTCTAAGACCCTTCCCCCTGCCGCGTTTCAGAGCCTGCGCTCCAGCTTGAATGTCTACCCTGCTATTTTGAGCTCTGCAGCTGAACCTCGCAAGCCCAGGTCAGTTGACCGGGATCTGAGACTCAGGGCCCTGGGTCTTATTTACTGCCTCAATGCATCCTAAGCCTCTCTATGCCTCAGTTCCCCCTCTGTAAAATGGGACAACATCACTTCCCTACCTTTAGGATAACCATATTCCCCCTCCTCACCCGCGGGGCTCACCCCAGCCGCTCGCCAGAGGCCTGCCCCCTCTGACTGTCACTGGTCACTCAAACCCTCCCAGCCTCCCACTTGAGGCTGTCGCTGGAATCCTGCCTCCCCCCCCTCGCCCCTCCCCACGCACTGGAACATTCCCTCCCTCCAGGCCAGTCTCCCCCTGCATGGGAATTGGCATCTCCACTCCCTCCCCCCTGCACGTTCCTCCATACTGCACCCCACTTTTTTTGACAAAAGTGGGCATTTGTCCCGTTTGCTCTTGCCAACTTGATCAGCTGGCAAGAGCAAAGGGGACAAAGGCCCTTTTTTGCCAAAAAATAAAAAAATAAAAAAGTCAGGATGGCTGGGATAGGGCTTAAAAAAGGGACTGGGCAAAACAGGATGTATGGTCACCCTACCTACCCTCCCCAGGGTGTTGTAGGGATAAATACACCAAAGATTGTGAGGGTCCAGCTACTATGCTGCATATGATGTAAGTACTTAAGACACATACATAGACTTTGATGGGCTTTGGCTCTGACACTTAATCTCAGCTCTTGTCTCACTGGGCAAGTTCTTTCACCTCCCCATGCCTCAGTGTACTTGTTTCTGAGATGGAGGTAGTGATACGTCCCCCTGCATCACAAGGGATTGGCGAAAAGAGTTAATGCTTCGTAAAGTACTTGGGAGAAGAAAAGGGCTAAATAGTAGTTCTGGTCCTTTTGTCCAATAGCCCGAAGAAAAGCAGCAAGAACGCGGAAAGAAAATGGCTATCCACATTTTTTTTTTCAAAACTACCAAAGAAGCAGCTCAGCTCGAATTCAGTTCAAGCTTTAACAACCGCTTGTGAGTGTTTATTGGGCTTAAGTTCCTGCACCCGTTCCTGCCTGGAACAGAAAGCACAAGCAGATTGTGATCACGTAACAGAGAGGGACAGATTCTCCTCTCAGCTCAGGAATGATTTGGGGATAAGGGATGGGCCAAAGAGAGCTTTAAACCACCTTCATGACTCCCTACATTGGCACGTTCTAACCTATATTCGGCTGTAACAGCTCCCTAGGGGCCATTTTGGCATCCAAGAATATCCAAGCCACTGTGGAACACAGGATATGGCCCAGACCTTGCCAGCATGTTCCCAACCTCCCTTTCCAAGTAGCGTGGAAACCAATTCATCTAGCAGCTCCATCCCATCTCATTCCTAATACGCTACCCCCTCCCCCCGACATTATGAAATTCTGGAGTTTGGCATGTCGAGAACTAACACACAAATCCCACCACAACCTGATTTCTGTTGCATCAAATTTGCTTCAGAGGCTGTGATTTGTCTTCCAAGTTCTCCAGCCGCAGTGACTCACATGTCCACCATAAGGAAAGGGAAAACGTTTCTGGATGTTTAGAGAAACAAAAGCTGCGATTTAAAAAAAAAATAAAATTAAACATTCTTACATTTGTTAATTTCCATTTCAAGAATGAAGTCAGATTTTTACCTCGGTGGGTATTTGATGAGTGATGCGTTATATTTTGAGTTGATCCACAAGCCAAAACATGTTCCCGTTCATTCATAACACTGAGCTGTTCTGCGTTAAACAGCCGATTATTATGAATGAAGTGGGTGTAACTTCCTTGAAATCCTCCAAAGACCTGTCAAAGCAGAGCTACTGCTGCTCAGTTTTCTCCTCAAAGTGTAGAGATCACTGGTGTAATTGTTTCACATTGATCCTGAAATATGCTTTTTTAGTGCAAAGAATTAGGCAGGATCCTTTTTTTCGAGGCAGGAAGGGCGGGGAGAACTGCCTGGGGATAAGAACGAGAAGTGGCTCTACATTTCAATCACCAAATTTAGAATTTTTTTTAATCTAAATTGAGCTTCATCCAGATTACCGTGGCAGACAAAAACCAAAGCCTCTGTCTGCGTTGCATAGACACTGAAGATCTCCCAGCACTTTTTGTATGATTAAAGGTTTAATCCCATAGACAGGAAAAAATGGTCTTATGGTTAAGACAATAGGTTGTGACAAAAGTATATGGGTTTGAACCCAGCTCTAAAACAGACTCAGTGTGTGACCTTGGACAGGTCACTGGGGCTGAGATTTTCGAAAGGAATCTAGGCATCCAGTCTCTCTCAATTTCAGCCAACTCTCTTAGGTTCCTTTGAAGAACTTACCCTTAATATCTCTGGGCCTCAGTTCCCCATATATAAAATTGGGATAATGGTATGTTCCCTTTTTCCCACCCTTTTGTCTGTCTCGTCTATCTAGGGGGAGATTCTCAAATGCTTGGATGGGAGGTAGGCACCCAATTGTCATTTCTTTTCAATGGGAACCTGGCACCTATCTGCCCTTTGTGACTTAGAAATTCTTCCCTTTAGACTATGTATTTTGGTGCAGGGACTGTCCCATGCTACGTATATGTACATTGCCTGGTGCAACAGCGGCCCAGTCCCAGCTGTTCCAGATGCTTCTGCCGTACAAATAATTAACAATGGCATTGCCCTAAATCTTCCTTCCTCATGCCCTCTGAAGCTGCATTATTAATAATAATTATTATTTTAACAAAAACATATGTTCCTGTGAGAAAGATCATGAACATTTTGGGAGCCCTCAGATTGACAGATGACAACTAAATGCAGGGTATTAATAAATAAAAATATAACCAAAACCTCTAAGAATTTGTTTAGAGGAAGAACCTTACAGGACTGGACACTCGTCTTAGCAGCAACAGTCACTGCACCTCATCAGCTGTTGGTCTCTTTACAAACTTCTCTAAAAACCATGAAGCCAGTTCCTCAGCTGTGGTAAAACGACATTGCTCCATTGATCTGAAAGGATGTACATTAGTTTACACCAGCTGAGGATCTGGCCCATACATTTGATTCCTTGCCTAAAACTTTTAACCCTTAGGACCTTAGGAACAAATACAGGGATCTCAATAAATTGCACTGAGGACTAATGGATCCCCATCTGTCAGCTCTGGGGAAAGTAAAGAGAGCCAACATTTTTCAAATTTTGATTTTTTTACTCAAGATTTTTCTGTTTAAAAGTCAGATCTTAACAAAAAGAATTGAAAAATGCCTGTGACAATGTTTGCGCACAAGTTTTAAACAAATTCCCAACAGCTTTACAGCTGAAACATTTTGATTTGGGAAAAAAAATTTACACAAAATTTGGAAACGTAGAAAAAACAGTAAAAAAAAAGGTTGGCTTTTTTGTTGGTCTGTTTAATTGTTTTTTTCAACCAACTCAAAGAAAATCATGATTCATTCTCCACCTACCCTCTTCCCTCCCCCTACAAAAATTCCATTTCTCACTCAAATTTTTTACTTTGCGTCTTTCTCACAGTCTCTCCTAAACAGAATACAAATCCACCAATATTCAAATTAGATTTAGGAATGGGTTCTAAGCAGAAACACAGGGTTCTCCTGTACTTAGGACTCAGGTGAAATAAATAAAACATACCACACACAGTGCAGGAAGTACATTAGAGGCCTGATCCCAACAGGTGCTCAGGAAATCATAGGATTGGGTCCTACATGGAGGCAGGTAGCATTTCCATTCTTCTTTCTATTACAGGCATGAGCATTCATTCCTCTATTTATCTTTGGCTGGCATTCTCTATTAGATTAAGAAATGTTTCTGTGGTTGCATTGCTGTGAAATGTATCAGTGTTTATGAGTCACCCGGTAAAGGACACATTTGTAAACTGACCCACCATTGAAAAAAAAACCCCTCTCTTTCTTCATTGGTTTGAGTGGAGATGAGGCAAAGGTTCCTCTTCTCTGATTCATTTCCTAAGGAAATATATACCATACAGAGTAATGGAGTGATTAATACAAAATCCATGCTTGACACATACTGGAAGAGGGATTTAAACTTTTAAATCCAGCACCTAGTTACTTGCTTAGAGCAACCACTTGTGGCCAAAAAATGTGGGGATTTATTTATTTAGTGGGGAGATTTTTTTGGTGGAGGAAGAGAGATTGAAGGCAATGGCAGACACAACAATGTACAAGAGATAAATGTAAATAGGGTTTGGACCCAGTCTTCACTGAAATCAATGGGAAGCTTTCCACTGATCCCAAAAGAATCGGACCTACAAAACGCAAGACATCATTTCTGGGGTTTTCAAAGGCGCCTAAGGCCTGGTCTACACTAGGACTTTAAATCGAATTTAGCAGCGTTAATTCGAACTAACCGCTCAACCGTCCACACCAGGAAGCCATTTAATTCGAACTAGAGGGCTCTTTAGTTCGAATTTGGTACTCCACCTCGACAGGTGGAGTAACGCTAAATTCGACATGGCTAGCTCGAATCAGGCTAGGTGTGGATGCAAATCGAACTTAGTAGCTCCGGGAGCTATCCCACAGTGCACCACTCTGTTGACGCTCTGGACAGCAGTCCGAGCTTCGATGCTCTGAGCAGCCACACAGGAAACGACCCGGGAAAATTTGAATTCCTTTTCCTTTCTGGACAGTTAGAATCTCATTTCGTGGTTGGACATCGGGGCGAGCTCAGCAGCACCGGCAGCAATGCAGAGCTCTCCAGCAGAGGAGTTCATGTAATCTCTGAATAGAAAGAGGGACCCGGCATAGACTGACCGGGAACTCTTGGATCTGATCGGTGTGTGGGGCGAGGAGTCTGTGCTTTCGGAGCTGCGCTCCAACGAATGGAATGCAAAGACCTACGAGAAGGTCTCCAAAGCCATGATCCAGACAGAGGATACAGCCGTCATGCAACGCATCGCCGCGTGAAAATCAAGGACCCCAGACAAGGCTACCAAAAAATCAAAGCGGCAAACGGACGCTACGGAGCCTGCCACCACTGCCTCACCAGTGACCATGGACTCTGATGATGGGACAGTGTCGACGGACAGTTCCTCGACAATGTTCATGGACGGGGAAGATGAGGAAGTGTTTGTGGAGGACGAGGCAGGCGAGAGCGCTTACAACGCTGGTTTCCCCGACAGCCAGGATCTATTCATCACCGTCACGGAGATCCCCTACCAACCCTCCCCGGCCATGAACCCGGATCCTGAATCAGGGGAAGGAGCAGTCGGTAAGTGCTTTAACCATGTTAACTTTTATTCTTAATATAACAGGAATCTGAAGTGTGTGAGAAGGAGGTCTCTCTATATATGGTGATAGAACAGAAATCCTCCTGGGAGATCTCCACGAAGCTCTCCTTCCATTAATCGATAAGCATCAGCAGGAGGTTCCTGGGGAGAGCTGCCTTATTGGGTGCTCCGTGATAGCACCCTTTTCCGCGCGAGGCTTTCATGCGGTATTCAGGGAGCATTGCCTCCCCGAGCACGGCTGCATCGGTCCGTGGTTCGTGATAGATTTCACGCAGCATGCGCTCTCTATCTCCTTCAGTGCCCGTCCTCACGGTGATCTCGCTAGGAGACTCATGCATCTAAGTAGTGGAATTACTGTTATGGTGCGCCTGGTCCAAAGTATTTTTAATAAATCCACGGACAGACGGCATAGCACAGACTCAGCACGCAGCTGCGTGACGAGTGTAACGGAAAGCCAAAGAATATAATGGACGCTCATGGAGGGAGGGGGGAATGAGGACGCAAGGTATCCCACAGTTCCTGCTGTCTCCGAAAAGTATTTGCATTCTTGGATGAGCTCCAAATGCTTCTAGGGTCAAACACAGTGTCTGCGGTGGGTCAGGGCATAGTTCGGCAATTTGCGCACACACCCCGCCCACCACCAGAAGTGAAAGGGAAAACAATCCTCTCTTGACTCTTTTACATGTCACCCTATCTTTACTGAATGCTGCAGATAGACGCGATGGTGCAGCACTCAACACCAACATCCTTGCTCCCCCCCGTCATGGGTGGCTGATGGTACAATAGGACTGATATCCATCGTCATCATCAGCCTATTGGCACATGGGGCAGCGCAAAAGGACTGGTAACCATGCGTACTAGCATCTGTGAGGTCGATCAAGGGCGCCTGGCCCTAATTTTTCATGGTAGATGGTGCAGTATGGCTGGTAACCGTCCTCATCATTGCAACAGGGGGCTGAGCTCCATCAGCCCCCACCCTTCCTGTGTAAAGAAAAGATTGAATTGCCCCTGGACTAGCAGAGGGATGATGGGCTCCTTCATCCACAGTAATTAATGTCCTGCCTGGACTATCATTGCAGCTGGAGGCTTCCTTCCACTCATTTCTCACAAACAAGTCACTGTGTCTTATTCCTGCATTCTTTATTACTTCATCACACAAGTGGTGGGACAATGGTATGGTAGCCCAGGAAGGCTGTGGGAAGGCCAGAATGAACAGGTGGTGTTGTTGCAGGAGCACCCCCTGTGAATAGCATACAGCTCCAAATTTATGCAGGATCGGACACAGAGCAGCTGTGCTATCTGGTTCTATGATACAGTGGTTCTCTAGTACACGTGCCCATAATCTAGGCAGGACTGATTCTATTTTTAGATACCAAAAAGGAGGGATTGACTCAGGGAGTCATTCCCAATTTTTGCTTTTGCGCCCCTGGCTGCTCGGCCAGGGGCACTTATGACAGCACCAAATGGTGCAGTGCAAAAGGACAGGTAACCATGCCCATCTTATTACCATCTCATTACCAATTTATGGTATGGTAGATGGTACAATATGGCTGGTAACCATCTCTGCTGTCATGCAAAAGCAAAAGCATGCTGCTGTGTAGCGCTGCTGGACCGCCTCTGTCAGCGGCATCTAGTACACATACGGTGACATACACAAAAGGCAAAACAGTGTCCATGGTTGCCACACTATGGCGTATGCCAGGGCAATTCTGGGAAAACGGGCTTGAAATGATTGTCTGCCATTGCTTTCCCGGAGGAAGGAATGACTGGCGACATTTACCCAGAATCCACCGCGAAAATTATTTGTGCCCCAGCAGGCACAGGGGTCTCAACCCAGAATTCACAGAGACAGCCTAGACTCAGTTAATTGTTCGCAAAAATGTATCTTTGCAAGGAATTCACTCCCTGTTTCCCATCTCACAGCTTCCACTGTCTCCAGACCTGCCACAGCATCCCCCTCGCAGAGGCTGGCAAAGATTAGGCGGAGAAAGAAAAAGACAAGGGACAAGATGTTCGATGAACGTATGGGCTGCTACCTAGCCGAGGCGGACCAGCAGAGCCAGTGGAGGGAGACCGTCTCTCTGTACCAGCGCTCACACAGCGAACGGGAGGAGAGGTGGCGTGAGGAAGACAAGCAGGCGACTCAAACAATGTTTGGACTAGTGAGGGAGCAAACGGACATGCTCAGGCGCCTTGTGGATGTTCTGCAGGACCGCAGGAGGACAGAGCCCCCCTGCAGTGTATCCGCAACCGCCCTCCCCCGCCACAAAATCCCATACCCCCCTCACCCAAAATAACCAGAAGGAGGGGCGCCAGAGGCCGTGTAAACTGTCACTGCACCCCAGCAGAGTGCTCAAGTACCCAAAAGCTCTCATACCCTACATTTGCAGAAGTCATTCCCTTCCGGACTCACACAAGTCCCAATCCCAGTTCCATCCCCTAAGTGTCTACTTAAGTAATAAAAATACTTTGCTGTTAATTACTGTTTCCATCATGTTTTTTCAAAGAAGACTGTGTTTGAATGGGGGGCGTGGGGAAGGGGGTTGTTAATTGTATAGGACAGTCACCTTTCCCAGGGTACAGACACGGGGGCAGGATCAGCAGCGGGTCACACACACAGTGCAGTCAGTAGGCACCATGGTCGGTATGGGAGGTGGTTTCCAGGTTCCAGGGCGGGGGGGATGTGACTTTGTAGCGGGGGAGGGCGGTTACAGATCTTATACAGCGGTCCTTGTCCTGGACCGCTGACTCACGCAGCTGAGGAATCTGTATCCGTACTCCTCCGCCACAAGGTCACATATCCCCCCGCACACAGAATTTGAAAAAGAGGGATGGCAGGCTCCGTTGAAAGAAGCATTCCGGCACTGCGGACCGCTCTAGGAGCAGGAGCCTGTCATTCGTTGAGTTTAGAGGCGGTCTTTACATCACCGCACACCCTACCCAGCACAGTCTGCCTCCCAGTTTCAACCCTTTAACGCAAAGTCATGAATAAAGAAACCTTTCTTCAGTAACAATGGGACATGTATTTTATTTTTACACGTGTGTTGGAAGTGGGGGAAACGGGGTGAACGGGGATGTAACCGAAGAGGAGAGTCAACAGTCAGTGGGTAAAGAAACAGGGGCAGGTTCAGCTTCTCTGTAAAGAAAATGAACAGTCACAGGTCACGCTGCTCGCTGGTATTTGAAGAGTTCCTTGTCGCTGTCCCAGGCGCCTGTATAGGGCTTCATGAGCAAGTGCATTAGCGGGCAGGCTGGGTCCCCGAGGATGACTTTAGGAATCTGCTCATCCACAACAGTTATTTCGTGGTCCGGGAAGAAACTACCTTCCTGCAGGCGTCTGAGCAGCCCACAGTTCCTGAAAACACACGCATCATGAACCTTGCCCGGCCACCCGACATTGATGTTTGCAAAACGTCCCCTATGGTCCCCCAGTGCTTGCAGCACCATTGAAAAGTAGCCCAATTTCTCATCAGCTGACTGTGGAAGAGGTGGACGATAAAGTGCGAGGAGGAGAAAACGGCGCTGATCGCAGCGGGCTCCATGCTTGCAGTGCTGTGGCGTCCGCGCTGTCACTGACCAGAAAAGTGCACGAACAGATTGCCCGCAGGCGCTTTCAAGGAGGGAGGGAGGGAGGTTGTGATTGACGGTTCAATGACGACACTTACCCAAAACCACCCTCGACACATTTCTCCCCCCAGCAGGCATTGGGGGCTCTACCCAGCATTCCAATGGGCAGCGGGGACTGCGGGAACTGTGGGATAGCTTCCCACAGTGCACTGCTTCCAAAGTCGACGCTGGCCCCGTGAATGTGGACTCAGAAATTCGAATTAGTGTATTTAGTATGGATACACAAATTCGACTTCATAAGGTCGAATCCACAAATTCGAACTAAGTTGATTCGAAATAGTCTTGTAGTGTAGACAAGGCCTAAGAGAGAGCAAGAGAGTTGTCCAACTCCCTTAGAAATTCAGGGGGAGTTATCAGACTACCTAGATTTCTTAGGTACTTATGTGATCCTATCATTGCCATATCTGAGTGCCTCACAATCTTTAATGTGTTTATCCTCAACACCCCTATGAGGCAGGGCAGTGCTATTAGCCCTATTTTAAAGATGATGATCTGAGACTCACAGGTATTAAGTCACTTGCCCAAGGTCATGCAGCAAGTCTGGCAGAACGGGGGGCTGAACTGTGGTCTCCCAAGTCCAACATCCTAATCACTGGACCATTCTTCCTCTTAACAAAATAACTCACTCTAACGCCACTGGCCCTTCTGAAAGCCCAGACATTGTTTTACCCAACTTCAGTTTGCCAGGCAAAGTGCCATAAAGTGAGCTACAAAGACATTATAAAATATTTGTTCTGAATGTTTAACTATCTGATGACTTTAGTACTGAGACAGGACTCACCCATGCAGTATAGTTCAGGTCAAGATCTGAATTGGAACTTTCCCAATGTTTGGAAAGGTTTTTGCATCTGGGATTGTGAATTAAGGCCCATATCTGCTTTTGCAGTATATAGTGTTAGCAACAGAAATGGGGAGAGAAACTAGCTGGCCCCTTCCCTGTATTTCTCCTCTCTCCACATTCACTCTTCTCTCCTGTTGTCCTATGAGCAGCTGAAGGTTGAAGGGCAGGATTTTTTTCCCACATCACTAGGAAGTCATCTCTTCTCCCTATCCCTGACTTCCTCCTCTTCTTCCTCCTTAAACCCTTCTGTTCATTTGCATACTATAATCCTGCTGGAGGAATTGAACCAGCTGAGCAGACCTCTGGCCCCATCTAACTAAGTATTCTGAATCCTACCCAAAGCACATCAGACTAGCTGGTTCATTTAACCTGACATCTTGTTACCAGTGAGACTTTCAAGTGCATTTTGTAACCGTTATGTGTCTAGCACCGATAATAGCAAAGCTGTTGTTTAGCCAAGGTAAAGTGACCTGCATTTACTCAGATGACTCAATTGCCTTGAGGGAATAATTGGATTTGAGGTAAGTGCAAATTTGCTTGGAAGGTTTCCCTTTGGCTGTGCTGATGCTTACTTTTCTGAGCTAAATTCTTGGTCAGTTTGTGTCCTTTCAGTGCAATCTGTTCAGCCATTTGATTTATTACCTGAAATTGAACAGCACATGCTCCCATGCAACCTCAAGGATTTCAGACACAGTGAACTGAAGACATACATATGCTGTACTGAGTGGAGAGACAATTAATATATTTCCTGAATTGTAATAAATGGCTGGTAGATTATCATGATATTGCTAAACACCTGCCTTGAGCTGTTTGTTAGGGTATTAAAAAGAGTATTAATTAAGTTGGATTTTTAGACGCAGGCTCTCACTTTGTACCTGGCAAATAACTGTGGGCATGCAAACAATTGCAGGAGAAATTCAGGGCCTAGTTTGTGACATCAGTCACAGCCGTGAACAAGGGATGTGTGTAAACGGCACCACCCCAGGAGCAGCGTATGCTGTGACTCAGACACATGCCTCTGAGTCATGATGCTTTCCTGCTTCCTCCTTGCTCCCGGGGGTGGAGGTAGGAATTTGCTGCTGACCTCTACCAGCAGTAAATTACAACATCTTTTGCATCAGCTCTGCCATGCAGGCCAGTGAGGTTGTGTGTATGTGTGGAGAGGGAGAATGGTGGGGGAGGGAGAGGGGAGAGCTGATTCCCAATTCACCTGTCCCAGGGAAAGAGTAAGTGAGTGCATAGCCCTGCTTACCTTTGCACACCCAGAACCAATGTCTGGGAAGGCTGCATAAAAATGTAAGGTCTGTACTCCCTCATACTCCACTCACAGGCATGTAGTCCAATCACAGTCTAGCCTTGTGTCCTTCAGGTCTCTAACCACTTGGCTGCACCTGTAAATCATGTAGTCAGGAAGCAGAGGGTCTGGTTCTCCTCTTTTACACTCAATTTACACTGGTTTGACTCCACTGATTTCCGTGAGTCTTTTCTGATTTATAGGGGCACAAGCAAGGGCAGAACAGGCCCTAAATGGCATCAACTGTGCCTGCAACTTTGCAGGTGAAAAAAATCAGATAGAGGCCCTTTTAGAAATCCAGCCCATAAAGCTTAACCAGGTATTTTCTTCTTTATATTATAGAAATGTTGAGTCTAACCTAAGGACTTTGCTATCACAGGACATGAAAAAAAAATCACCAATAACACTGAGTGGAAAGACTTTTCAAAGCTTAAAGATCAACCAAGGCATGTTCATAAGGAAATGAGTCAAAGGTGGTTTAACAGGGTGGAAATGTACTATCCTAGTGGAGATCCCCTTCCCCAGCAGTTCTGAGCTATTAGCCAGTGAAAGACAAGGACAGTTCTTGGAGTAAGAAAGAGAATGAGGGAGAGGGAGGAAGGGATGATGATTCAGAGAGAAAGTGTGTGTGAGAGATAATCAGCCTAATAGTAGTCTCATGGACCCTAATCCAGTGCCCACTGAATCAGGGTGCTTCCAATGGCTTCTAAAGACACTGGGTTGGGCACATATACAATAGTGTCTTACACCCTGAAGCATCACAAAGCACTTTGCCAAATGATCCCATCGTACATCACTGAAAGTAGGCTGGTGCGTTTAGTGCACAGTGACTAGTGATGCTACACAACGTAAGGATTTGTGTACAAAAAGGTGCTGTATCGCTTTAGTGGTGTAGTCCCCCGAGGATGGACAAATAATACCAGTGTAAATCTACTTACACCAGGATGGGAAGCGGAATAAGGCACCTTTATACCAGTATAACTGCCCCCACACACGGGCTTGTATCCCTAACTGACACCGGGACATTGGTACAAAACCTGTGTTTTGGCCACAATTTCCGATTGGAACTGAAGAATGTCATGCCTAACAGAAATTGCGGGGGCCATATATAGTTAACACAACTGGAATGTATCCAGGACACTGGGCTTAACTCCCACTGCAGTTTTTTCATGAGTGGGAATTTTTAAATGAACACAAGTGGTCAGCGGCTCTGTTTGACATCTCATCTAAAGACGACAGCTCTGATAGCAGGGTGGTTGCTTATATCACAGTGGGGCTTTAGCAACTTGATCACAATCTATAAGTATCTACCTGGGGTACAGAAATTTAATAGTAGAGGGCTCTTTAATCTAGCAGACAAAGGTATCACAAGATACAATGGCTGGAAGTTGAAGCTAGACAAATTCAGACTAGAAATAAGGTGCAAAATTTTGACAGGCGGGTAATTAACCTTTGAAAAAACTCACCAAGGGCTGTGGTTGATTCTCCGTCAGTGGAAACCTTTAAATCAAGACTGGATGTTTTTCTAAACCACCTGCTCTACTTCAAACAGGAATTAATTCAGGGAAATCCTATAGCCTGTTTTATGCAGGAGGTCAGATTAGATGCTCACAAAGGTCTCTTCTGGTTTATAATCTTTGAAAATCACCTACTGAATCCCCGGCAACACTTCCTACAGTACCGACCATGGCTGTTCCTAGTAAGTCTGCTTCCCAAAGGATGACCTAGCCTGACCCTCGTGAAGAGTGAAGGGATCAAATGAGAAGATCGCAGTACTTGTTTAGCAAAATGAGAAATCCAAACAATGGACGTCTCAGCAACAATGTTTCCCATCGAAGATCCAGATTTCAGTTAGCCAATAGCTGTCTTTGTGACGTTAAAAGGACCCCACCCCCCATTTAGATGGAGGCTATATATGGTATCTACCATTTCCATACTTGTTACTGAGTATTTATCCCTGTTGTGACATTTTCTCCTCTCATTATGATCGTCCCAAATGAGCTAATCCACTACCCCTACCCACCTGAGTGCCCTCTTATTAAACAGGCAGTGAGGGTACAATTTACCCCGTGCACAGAACCAGCTCAAGGACTATGCACCATTTAAATGCCGCTTCGCACCACAAAACAGGGCTTGAGTGGAGCACAGACTTTGCACAGAGGTGAATCATGCTTGCTAACCTCTGATGTTTACTTAAATATTTACTTATTTATTAACCACCAAGTCTGGGGCTCCCTTAACAACTTGAAACAAGAATCAATTTGGAAATGATGTGCTGTACTTAGAGATGGGTCGGGGCAGAAACTTATTTTGGATAAAAGATCATTAATATTTTTTTTTACACCACATTTCACCTGCTCTAATACTGAGGACATCCAAATTTCAAGTAAGTTTGGCTTTGAGGTACATGCACCACAACTGTTCAGGCCATAGTAACAGCTAGTGACAACAGATGTAGCATTCAGTGCATAACTGAGGATCTGGTCCTAGGTCTGTAAGGGATCAGTGCCTGAGGCTCCCGCAATGGCCAGAAATTGATTTGGTGAGATACTCCCAGACAACACTAGCAAATACACTATGCCCATGCTGCAGAGGGAGGCAAAAAAAGACCCCAAGGTCCCTGACAATCGGAGCTGGGGGAATATTCTTTGCTGACTCTGAAAACAGCAACCAGTATGACCCCCGAGTACATGAACCAGACCCACCAACCAAGCATCTGAGAAAGAGAATTCTCTGTACAGCCTCCAAGCACACCAGCACGCCCTGTCCAGTGTCCCATCTCCAGCCATGGCCATCTCTGATGCTTCAGAGGACAGAGAAAATAAAACACATCCAGAAAACATGGAGGGGAAAAGTTTCCTTCCTGACCCTCCCACCCCCACAGGCAACTGTCTGAAGCCCTGAAGCTTGAGATTTAGGAACATACAATATAGGACTGGAAGCGACAAGTTGCCCAGTGTTGTGCCTAAAATATCCAGGGAGAAGCTAAATAATTTGTACCATGTTATGGTACAGAGAAAAAGGAGAGCTATGCAAAAGAAATTAGTTCCTGGTTAGACCCATCCATTATCTAGCTGTTATCCAAAGCAAGCGATACTCAATATATAGCCATTTGGCTATATGAATCTCAAGGCCAGATTCTCAGCCGGTGTAAACTGGCACAACTACACTGATTGACACCAGCTAAGAATTTCTATATCAGTTTAGAGCTGAGCAAAGAATGCACAGACGTTTCTCATAAGTCTTTCAAACTTTTAAATAAATTCACCGTAGCCATGTGATTTCTAACTTTGTTGGATAAATTGTTCACTGGGAACCATTCATCAGTCAGCTCTGTCCACCCGCACTGGACTATATGGGCCAAATTAATCCCTCATGTAATTGACTTCAATGGAGTTACATCAAAGACGTGTTGCTCACATAGGCACACTCGGCCAGGTCAACCAGTATTTGCCAAACAACATGTCACATTGGTTACATGATCAAGTACAAAAATCCTCCCTCTGATCCTAAGGCACACGCACATGGTGGCAGTGTTAAGGGTCACACACAAACTTTATTTATTTATTTATTTGTATTACCATAGAGCTGAGGAGCCCCACGGACCAGAACTCCATTGTGCTAAGTGTCCTGCAAACAGAGAACAAAAAGATGATCCTTTCCTCAAGGAAGCTCACAATCTAAGTATAAGACAACAGACAAGACAATAGATATAGACAGATGGGGGACTACAAGAGAACAATGAGACAGTATTGGTCTGCACGGTAAGTAGTGGCCCCTTACCAGCAGACGTGATGACCCTTAATAGTTAAAATCATAGCCCTCCTGTTTTACTAACATCTGGGGTTTTTTGCACTGATTGGTTCATGTGCCACAGGGCGTGAAAGTGAGAGCGCTTTGCGATTAAGAATTGCTCATACTCATAGTGGATGAATCATATAACACCACAGCAGCATCCTGTGTAATTGACTGGAGCCTCTGTTTCTGGCAGCGCATCCCTGTTTTGTCTCATGAGTAAATGTTATTTGTGTTTTACTATATATAACCGCAAACAAACAAAACTACACAACTCTACACTCTTCTGCAGTAATGACCCAAAATCCTATGTGCTCAACTGTACCTTCAGTAGCATGGTGACAGTGATGGGGTGTGTAGATAAAGACGGGATGGATGCCTTTGTTACTCGCCCTGTAAACACATGAGCAACTCTACATAATCTCACTTATTACTGAACTCAGTGGGACTATTCACATACATAGGAGGATTGCAGGATTGGGGCCTTTATCTCTGCAAGACATTGTGGTGTGGGAGAAAGGGCATTGGATTGCAAGTCAGACGAATTGATTGCTAATCCCTGCTGGATGACCTTGGGCAAGTCACTTCACTTCTCTGTGCCTCTTTTCCCTCCTTTATCTGTTTAGACTGTAAATTCTTTGGGACAGGAGTGTCTTTTATTATGTGTTTTTACAGCACCCAGCACAATGGAGTGCCAGTTTTGATTGGGACCTCTAAACGATCCCACTGACTCCATCAAAGGAGAGAATTCAAATTTGAGGTGCAAATTGTCTTTTTGTTCATGTTTGTAAAGGTCTTGATCTATGACTAGGTCTTCTATGTGCAACCAAAATAAAATAATAAACAACAATATTAATATAGATACAAAGTATTACTACACTTTACTGGATAATTATTGTAGTATTTTTTCATTTGTATTGGAAAACCTTATTATCAGCAGTTTTAACCACTGTGTGAAAACGAAGGACTGTTTCAGATTTTCAAATCAGCCTAGGGAATTTAGCCACACAGCTTCCATTAAACTTAAAATATACCCTAGACTGCTTTAAGATTTCAGCCCATGAATTTTAAGAAAACCCATTTTAGATTAACATAGGGTTGGGCCAAAACCAGAGCCTGGAATATGAATCTCTTCCAGTTTCAGTGGTAATTAGAGGAAAGAAAAGAAAAGAAAAGGAAAGGAAAGGAAAGGAAAAAGAAAAGAAATTAACGAACACAGGACCAGATTCTATTCTCAGTTAAATCAGGAATAATTCCACTGATTTCATCCACACTGGCTTATTGACAACAGGGTCACACCTGAGTCTATATTCCGTATATAAAGCCTACTTATGCTAGATCAGATTTTAAGGAGTCTTTCCCTCCTTAATACAGAGACCTTCCATTAGAAAAACATTATTTTCAACAACAACAAAAAAAGATGATTGATCCCTCACTCATTTTTGGAAACCCACAAAATGCTTGAGATATTCACAACCTACTAAATCCTGCGGGTGGAAGCTTCACATTTCCAGCCCATCAACAGGGGCCTGATTCTGCTCTCATGCGAGTGTAAATCAAGAGGAATTCCTCTAGAGACAGAGGACTAGATTGTGGCTGAGGTCTGCTTGCCACCGCTGATTCCACTGTGGCCCTATATCAGGTCTATGAGGTTCAACTCTGTAGCCAGGGCAATATCTTCAGCCGGTGTCAATCAGCATAGCTCCGCTGACTTCAGTTCACAGCTGCTGAGGATTCGGCCCCTCAATCTTATGGGTGCTTAGCTTAACCAGACCTCTAAGCTGGTGAACCCTCATAATTTTTACCCATGTATCCCATGAATGGCCTTTGCTTTAATAATATCAATCACACTTATGCACAAAGATTCCTCTCATTTTTCTAACTGCTCAATCCTTTGAGAAAGATGAATTTTAATGGCTTGGATCATTAACCTAAAGGTTTATCTAGAGTGGGAGCAATGGAACAATTTGTTAATCATTATTATTTATAATTATTTAATGTCAGGAAGAAAAATATCACCTTAAATGTCATCATGATGCCTTTTAATTGCCACGGATGAGATTCAGAATAATCATTGCTCCATAAATGTATACAAGTCTAATTTTAGATACCCTAAGATGCTGGATATCTATCTAGAAAATGGAAAGCATTTGTGTTCATTACTAGATATGGGGCTGAGAGGACAGAAAAATCGGTCAACGGTTTCTTAAAAATGAGTTGTTTTCTAAATTCACTACCTTGACAATAGGACTAATACACAATGGAGGCAGCAAGTAGCAATTACAGGCCATACACTGACCCAGGTAAGCGAAGGGGCTGGTTTCCCATGACTCCTTGTAACTCCTTTTGGATCAATGTACGTTTGTGTCCTACAGGTATTGGCATAACTATGGAAGGGGAATGGGTAGTTGGGGGAAAATCTGTAGATGTCTGCGTATGGAGTGATTGTGCACAAATATGTGTATATATGGAGAGGATGTGTTTTTGTATAGGGCGATTTGTGTGCAGGTGTGCTCATCCATGGGGACAATGTGTCTGGAAGGTATACGTAGGCATGTGTGTTGTATTAAGGGTACGTGTGTTTATGGGAGATTTGTGTGCCTGTGTAAGACAGTATGTGTGTGTGGTGGCATTTCAGGGGAATGAGCTGCGCATAAGTGTGTACATAATTTTGGTGCGGTTGGCATGTGTTCTTGGAAAGGGGAAGTATGAGTATGTCCAGGGAAGTTCTGTGTTCATGCATGTATGCCCAGGCCACAGTTTAACTCGTATGTACCCAGAATGACTCACTGCCAAATCCAAGTAGAACTTGAAATTTTTTTCCACTTGATGCAGACACTCAAAATTTCCTCAAACAAAGAAACAAACAAAAAGCCCAACACGTCTCCTATTTTCAGATATTGTTAAGAGGCAGGACAAACCCCATAGGTGGAAACCTATTATCTGAAGCCAACACAGGGTTTTATTGTACTTCTGATAAAGCGCATCATCTGGTTTGTGCTGTATCCTATCGAGACAAAGCAGAATCATATCCAACAAACTGAACCAACTCAGACACGAGAAACCACGAGGCAGCCAACAGGAACCGAAAAACAAGAAGCAGATTGCATAAATAGGTGGAAGACAAGACAAGAATGTAGGGATGTCGTGGGAGCTTCAGAAATGTCTACATACTGCTGAATATTGGATTACGCAGCCTCAACCGACAGATAAACCACCCACTGCTTGAGATCAATTACTTTGTAACCATAATCAAAACTCCCAAAGTTGGGATTTGAATATGGATTTGAACTTCCTCAACTTCCTCAAAGTTCAAGGATGTTTGGATCTGGTTGGCCTATTATTGAGTAGGGGCAGCTGGGGAACTTGGAAATCAGACTAGACTAGTGATTATAGCAGGGAAATGGGAATCGAGATCTAAGCTCTTGTCCCAGCCTATTGCATTGCTTTGGATTGGTCATTTTTTCTCTCTGAGCTTCAGCTGCTCATTCTATAAATATGGGCTAGTCACACCCACCTGTTGAGATCCTCCTCTGAGACGTGCAAGGTATTATGAACAACAGACCAAGAAAACAACCATGTGGAAGAAGAAAAAAGAGCCTTGATCAATCATGTCTACAGAACTAAGTTTTCAAATGCAAGCAATGACACAGGATGCCGAAATATCACACCAAGGTGCTCAAACTGGTCATGAGGCATGCAGGTACCCATGCCACCTAGGAATGGTGAGGACTGCCAAGTACAATTTGTCTGTTTGAAAATTTGCCCCATGGACTATAAAGATCAGATAAGACATACTTACATACTACAGTGATGGGCACTACAGAAGTTCTGAGAGAGAGAGAGAGAGACACAGAGAGAGACAGAGACATATGGTTCTGTATCTTATATAGTTATAAGTATAACTGCTGTGTTATATTTAAGAACATTCTGTAGGTGTGTGTATGAGAAAGGGAGGGGAACAAATCCCATTTGCTTCATTCATATTTCAAAATCCATTCATACGAGTACAATTTATTATTTTTTAAAAAATAATAATTTAAAATGAGTCTCTGAGTTTCCTTTGATCTCTGGGCAAAGATTCAGGCCTGTTCCAAGTTTGTCCCAAACTGTTTGTCCACCCTTCTTAATTCTTCCCCTCTCAATCCTCCAGTTAATTCCTGCCCTGCACTTCTATGGTCTATGTTGGATTCCAGTTTGAAACTTTAAGTTAAAAGCTTATTCAGGGTCCAATCTATCAGCCTGTAGTTAAGCAAGCCTCTGAATAACAGGTTGGGCCAGGAATCTTATTGCAACAGGATTCGGTTAATGCAGTTTTCCCTTGATCAGCCCCCCGCTCCGCTCCAGTAGGGAATAAATGTTGTGGTAAGGTTAAGCAGGGCTGTGCCTTAGGAATGGATCAGCCAAATAAGGACTTACCCAAGAAATGGAGCTCAGGAAGGAATGCCACTTGAACGGTACCCGTCTGTACTAGTGCTCTGGTGCTTCCTGAAGGAAAACAGGGACTGCGAGCCTCAAGGAAGCCTCTACATAATAACTCGAGATGAGTCGAACCTGTAACAGCAGCTGCAAATCCTCCCTACCAGACTTTGGGTTAGGAGCCAAACTTCCTGACTCGGCCCCATTTTTACTATGGCCCTGACCAGGGAACTCTAAGTCTGAATGCCCCTGATTTTTGGGCACCTTAAGACATGAAGCCAGTTCCAGGACTGAACTTCACCTACCTGGCTCATCTCTAAGAACAACCCTCTTAGCACTTTATAGCTTCAAGGGGCTCTATAGGAATGGAGTCACCAGTTAACCCCACAACATCTCTAAATGGGAGGTATTCTTACCCCACTTCACAGATGGGAAATATGAAGCTTCCGATCAGTTGCCTGAGGCGTCACAGTGAACCAGCGGCAGAGCCGGGATTAGAACTCTAGGGGCCCAGTCTCGGCCCACATTGATCCTTCAGCAGAAGATGCAGTAGTCCCCACTGTTCCTGCCCTCCAGTCCTCCATGGGCCCTGGCTGGTATATCTATATATTCGCTGATACACCAGCCCCAATCCTGCCCCCTTGATTCCATCTGCAAAGAGACTCCCTGTGGAGCTAGGCTCTTCCAGAGGCAAAGGGTGCAGCCCTTTCTGCACTAGCTCCCAAAATACTACTTGCTCCGTGCAGCGGAACCACACTAACTTAGAGGCACTGTGGGCCCTTTGCAGCTGTGGAAAAGGGAATAGAATTTGGCTCTTAATGATCAAAGTGGGAGGGGAGAAGTGGGGGGAGTGGCCCAAATCAATATGCACAGTATCATTCATGTAACAAAACAAAAAGGAAACAACAGCTCAAACCACTAGGCACTGTAAATCAATTTATGCCCCAATTACAGCCGTGCCACCCGCTGACTTCAAGGGCAGCCGGAAAGTACCAGAATCATATCTTGTGTATTTCCCCTACTCTCACATCTCACTTCCCATCACTGTCATGCTTCCAGGGCCTTTAAATCTAACTCAGATTGTAGCCTCGGTTATTCCAGTGAATTTCATGGTCTTCAATCAGTGCAACCGAGGCCAGAATTTGGTGCCTAACATGTCCACATCAGTAGGCTGTAGGGTTGCTTTGAACTAGGGTGTCTCTTGTGTCTGAAAACACCAGCTTCCTTTCTGGTGAGAAAGCTCCCACAATAGTGGTTTCATACAGAGACAGAGCTCCCCCTTAAGTTTTAAAAAAAGAACCTTTAAAAGGCTTGTGTTGCATCTGTCCTTCACTAATGAGAAGCTCCTATTTTCAAGGGAATTCCAAAAGGTACCACCGCATTTCGCCCTTCTCTCCATTATTATTTCTTTGCTTTCCACAGCCTTTTGTTTTTTTTAAGCTGCACTGGATCATAGCCTCCCTGTTTCCCGTCAGATACACGTCGCCATGTCCTGCTGCTGCTATCAGAGCCGGGGCTTGACCAATATGAGTGCCTCAGTCTAGGGGAAACATTTGCATTTTCATTGGCACAGGTACAGCATTCAGAATGCTTTCAGGCCAGGCCAATTAAAACAAGCTGAAAACTGCTGAGCGAAGCAGTTTCAGCTGGGATCTGCTTACATTCCCTCTCTGAAAAAAGCAGGGGGCCCACTTTCTGCAGCTCTCTCCTTCTCGCACAGTGTGGGCTTTTTTTCCTCCTCTTCTTTTTTCTTTTTTAAGGTGGAATATATAATACCGTTTACACAAAGGCCAAAAGAAAGGGAGGGCAGGACATCTGAATCTGTCTTTATTTTAAGCCAGTGCTTGGTCTGTAATATCAGGCAGGAGGAGGAGAAAGGAGCTGGTAACTCTCCCTAGGTTGAAATTTTCACCTCTACTGAATTCCTTGTATGATTTTTAAGGGACTGAGTCACATAACTGGCAATCAGTTTGAGACTAAGGGCATGCCACTACCACACTGAATACCCAGTGCCCCTGGGGGCAGCAATACAACCATACTACCCAAGTTTTCCTTTCTGTATCCACTTTCAAAGGGATATTGACAGGATAAAAGACACCAATTTTTACACAAAAAACACATTTTCCCTTGCCTGTGCTGCCAGTACCACATTAGATTATGCTAATAATCTTTAAAAGTCACAAGGATACAGGCCAAAAAAAGGGGCAGTGGATTGCTGAGCTAGCATCCCAGGAAAGGAAATGTAGCTCGGGAGTATTCTGTTGAGGTTCTTACATTGTGCTCATCACTATAGTACAGGGCTAGGCAACCTATGGCATGGGTGCCGAATGCGGCACGTGAGTTGATTTTCAGTGGCACTCACACTGCCTGGGTCCTAGCCACTGGTCCAGGGGCCTCTGCATTTGATTTAATTTTAAATGAAGCTTCTTAAACATTTTAAAAACCTTATTTACTTTACATACAACAATAGTTTAGTTATATATTATAGACTTATAGAAAGAGACCTTCTAAAAACGTTAAAATGTATTACTGGCACACAAAACCTTAAATTAGAGTGAATGAATGAAGCTCGGCACACCACTTCTGAAAGGTTGCAAACCCCTGCTATAGTATCTGAGCACCTTGTTCTCTCCTTACTCCATGGGGTAGAAATTTGCTGCTGCACTATGAGCGTTGCATATTATAACATCCCTGCATTGGCTCACCTATTCTGGTCAGTGCATAATGGGGGAATAACCAACCCTCCACCAATCCTCCATCCACCTGCTTGGTATGCATGGGGCGGGGGAATAGCTGGTGTGCCATGTCCGCTTACTCCTGAATGCCTGGATACAAGGTCAAAATAGACTGTTTCCTCAAACACCGTTACTTGGGCACACAGCCCAAGAAACAATCAAACCCTAAGTACTAATACAGTGCAACAAGCCACAGCATATGGATTCTGATCTGCCTTCCGAACATCTCAAACCATGAGAGTGTTTTGGATTTTGGATGCTGGTTCCACTGATCATTAATGTATGGGCCATATGCAAAATATGGATATGGAGCTAGTTTAGGATTTCAAAAACCCACAAAATCGAGGAGAGTTTGGCTTGGGCTGGCTCTATTAAAAATTATTACTACTATTATTATATTACTTAGATTGTAAGCACCTTGGGGCGAGGACTGTGTTGTTCCTCTGCATTTGTACAGCGCCGAGCACAGTGGCATCCTGATATATGACTGGAGCTGCTAGATGATACCACAGTATAAATAAATAATAATGATGATGAAGCATTGACAATTCGTTTGCCTAATCATCACAAACATTTTAATGAAAGGAAAAATGCAGTAGAAAGAAAATAGGTGACCATTGGAATATAAAATAAAGGGCTTGAGGCAGCATAAATACCCAGGGAGAGCATCCCTGAGACAAGATGATTCTGTTGTGTTTTGCTTGCTGGGTTAGCTCCTTTTTGATTTGCCTTTAGAGTTTTACCCTCGGAAGGAGCTGGCCCGAAGCAGAAGCAAACTAGGATATTAAGACTGTTTTCTATCAAAATCTATTTTTTCAAAGGCTGACGAGATGCCTTACTGATTGACTTCCTATGACTCAACGTGACCTGCTGCTCACGAGTGGGACAGCCAGTCAGAAGGGCCATGCACTGATTTGAATGAGAAAAAACAAAAAAATCAAATCGAAATCTAAAAGAGCAGAAACATGCAACGAGGGTCTTGGATTCAAAGTCCTACCTGGTCTGAGAATATAGGACTATTGATTTTAAAATACTGAAGCAGACCCCCAACACTAATAATAATAAATAATAAATCTTACATTTATGTGGTGCCTTTTATCTTGAAGGATCCCAAAATGCTTGAAAAGACATCTATCTATCCATCCATCCATCACTCCTAATTCTCTTGCATTACTGTTCACTTTCTCTTCCACCCTCTGCCAGCTTTGCACATCTTCTCATGTAATGTCCATGCCTAGAACAATCTCCCCTTATATCTCCACCGAGAACAACCTCACAGCTTCCGGAAACCATTCCTATCCTCTTCTCCTCACCAATGAGCTTTTCACACACTCTTGCTCCTGAACTAGACTTTCAAGGAAAAGCCAGGTATTGCAGCAAAGGATGTTGATGACTCAGTGGGGCTCTGAATCAGCACAGAACAGAGTCCCAGAAACAACATAAATGCAGGTTGTTTCAGTTTAGAGAATTGTTAAGCCATTTTCAAGGGATGGCGAAGAGGGAGGGTTATGAAAAAGTCACAACAAAAGATCAGAACCTTAAGAAGAAAAGAAGTGCCTGCCTGTTGGAAAACTGCTGTGACTACTCAATTTTGATACAAGATTGCCACTCCTTTTGGACATTTGTTTTGAGGGAACACTTGGTCATTTGCTTAGGGCATCAGCAAGCTGATGATCACCAGTGCTTGTGATTTACCATCACATCATGGGACCTTCTGTCTTCTGACCCTGAAAGATATATGGACCAGAGCAGATGAGGCGAGGGGATCTGGCAATATCACCATGGCTGTGTCCTGAGCAACTTCTGAGTTGTGAATGAACCATTCACACCTTCTTCCTCCCTCTTTGCCTTCTATCTGAGCCTGGCTTAGTCAACCAGGACAGATTAGAAGTATAAAGATTTGACTCCCACAGATGGGCAAGAAGATAAAAACAATGCAGCCCAACATTTTCCAGAGTCAGGGAAGGAAAAGCCAGCCTTCTAAAAGTGTCTAACGGCACCAAGTGCTGTGCTTGTGGCACTCCAGGAATGGAACTGCATGTATCAGAGGTAGAAGTCACACTTTTCCATATGATGCTGTGTGTGTGTGTGTGTGTGTGTGTATGTATATCTCTTTCTCTCGCGCGCATACACACACACACACACACACAATCAGTCAAAGTGGCTGTTGAGTTTGGGTGCCTTGGTCTTTAGAAGCCCAACTTGCGACACACTAGGCTTGATTTTTCAGAGCAACTGCATGTCCCATTCACACTCACTGACATCCACAGCTCTCATTCAAAACCAGGGGCTACATTTGAAAGTGCTTGGCAGGTGGAATGCTATATATAACCTATTCAGAGATATATAGTGCCTGTCTCTCTGTGTATAGTTGTGTATATATAAAATCCCCTCACCCACCATTGAAATGCAAGCATTTCAAGGATGGAAAATGAGAGTTGTTAAACAGTCCATGTCAAGACTACGCAAAGCAGTTCAAGACAAGAAACAAAGACTATTGTAACCACTTGAAACTACAGGGAGAATTTGTATGAATTTAGAATCTAATGACCCAATGCGAAAAATGCCCAGGCACCACTTATGCAAGTCTTAAAATACCAGCACATACTTGTGGAAGGAAGATTTGTCCAGCTGTGAGTATGCCAACCAGCCCTCAAGCGTCCTGTGGTTCTGTCATTCCAAGACGTATCATTTTTTTTCTTCAATGATATACAGAACATCATGGCATTCACCAAGGGTAACTAGTGCGGTAGCAAAGTGCCCGTCCCTTTGGTGGACCTCCAAATGACTCTGTATGTAGAGGTATGGAAAAGCATTCCACATTCTTTTGGCCCATCTTTAGTTACCCGATAAGAAATGAAGTTGACATAACAATATAAACAGTATTACTGACAAAGTCAAGATAGCCAGCGGATGTGGGTCAGGACATGGTACCAAGGGAGAGGTGTCATATATTTATCTCAGGTTCTTCTGAGCCAGTTCCGGCAGCTGGACGCAGAGCACACAAAGAACTATTCGAGGCAGTACATGACCTGAAACAAAGCAGATGCATTTTGGAGTTTGCAAGATCCCCAGCACATAAAGATGCAAATCCCTGCTCTGTAGCTAGCACCCCTCTTCTTGGTAGCATCAGGAAACTCTCTGTGGCCTTAGTGCCAGTGCTATTAATTTTTGTATGGAGGCCAGTATAGAGGATGTTGTACTCAGTTCTTGCAAATTCAGTGGAGATGAAGAACTGATGTGAGAATCAGAGGCAGCCCCAATCTTTAAGTCCTTCTGCTAATCTTTTTCAGGGTAATTACTGAGCAGAGTAGAAAAGCATGAGGCAATGAAGGTTGGCACTAGACCTGCCATTAGCTTTAATCCAACCTGAAAAGGTTGAGGTTCAAAGACTGGATTCAGCAATCACATTTCAGAGACAGCAACCCGGAATGGAACTTTAGATGCCCTAGTGAGAGATTATCTAGTGAACCAGGAAAAGATCTAGGGTTGATTTGGACAAAATGGCTTTGTCTCTGGAAACCACAAAGGAAAGTTAAGATGCTTCAATCATCGCAAAATCCATCACAGATTTGAAATGAAATTGAGATCTGTCCCAAGAGCATTGAAGGATGGTATTTTAGGTAGGAATACAATCATGGCACCTGGTTTTATGGACTGGAGAGTCTTTGGATAGGGAACAGATATGATTCGACAAGAACAATGGAGGTCCAGATACATGGTTGGCATTAGAGAGTCTACCAGCTGTCTGCTCAGTTTCAAATCTAGACTCTTGGATGAAAAGCAAGGGAAGTGTTAGAGGTTTGTGAGCTCCATATTTTGAGCCAGTTCCAGCAGGTGGAGCTACACAGCAGGAACAATCCTCCAGAGTGGTGCATTCTGACATAAGCCAGACGAGTCTCCCTTGCCTCTGACTTTGTCTGATTTCTGACACAAGGACGACAGCAAATGAGACCAAATTTCAGAACAAATGACAAAAACTGTAAGTGTGGCAGAAGTAGATTAAGAACAGTGACACAAGCAAAGTCGAAACAATGAAACTCAGGAGCACGGCAGAAAACAGGACGTTGGTTCCTGGGAAGACACTTGCTGGCCTTTGACAGAGGCAGGCAGAAAAGGCTACATCTGAAAGACAATAGGGCTGATCCGCAGTGGGTGTAAACCAGCACTGTTCTGTTGTCTTCACTGCAGCTCCACTGAGTCACAGCAGCTGGGGACAGG